>NC_139995.1:0-1286455 GCF_964263955.1 Coregonus lavaretus
TTGGACCCTGTTTTCATGCGAAAAGGCAAAAAGAAATGTTTCACGTTTGTTACACTCAAACAGTGTCTCCTCTCATATGCTGAACTGGTCGCATTGTGGATTTTGGATAAAACATGATTTTGGACAATGTTCATGGAACTCAGCTTAAAACGTACTTGCAGACTTGAAAACCCTTGCCTATTGTAGAGCGCGCCTCCTACTTCCAGTGCTGAACGAAAACCCATGATTTTGGACCCTTTTTTCATTCGAAAAGGCTAAAAGAAATGTTTCACGTTTGTTACACTCAAACAGTGTCTCCTCTCATATGCTGAACTGGTCGCATTGTGGATTTTGGTTAAAACATGATTTTGGACAATGTTCATGGAACTCAGCTTAAAACGTACTTGCAGACTTGAAAACCCTTGCCTATTGTAGAGCGCGCCTCCTACTTCCAGTGCTGAACGAAAACCCATGATTTTGGACCCTATTTTCATGCGAAAAGGCAAAAAGAAATGTTTCACGTTTGTTACACTCAAACAGTGTCTCCTCTCATATGCTGAACTGGTCGCATTGTGGAAATTTAGATAAAACATGATTTTGGACAATGTTCATGGAACTCAGCTTAAAACGTACTTGCAGACTTGAAAACCCTTGCCTATTGTAGAGCGCGCCTCCTACTTCCACTGCTGAATGAAAACCCATGATTTTGGACCCTGTTTTCATGCAAAAAGGCTAAAAGAAATGTTTCACGTTTGTTACACTCAAACAGTGTCTCCTCTCATATGCTGAACTGGTCGCATTGTGGATTTTGGATAAAACATGATTTTGGACCCTGTTTTCATGCGAAAAGGCTAAAAGAATTGTTTCACGTTTGTTACACTCAAACAGTGTCTCCTGTCATATGCTGAACTGGTCGCAATGTGGATTTGGCCTAAAACATGATTTTGGACAATGTTCATGGAACTTAGCTTAAAACGTACTTGCAGACTTGAAAACCCTTGCCTATTGTAGAGCGCGCCTCCTACTTCCACTGCTGAACGAAAACCCATGATTTTGGACCCTGTTTTCATGCGAAAAGGCTAAAAGAATTGTTTCACGTTTGTTACACTCAAACAGTGTCTCCTGTCATATGCTGAACTGGTCGCAATGTGGATTTGGCCTAAAACATGATTTTGGACAATGTTCATGGAACTCAGCTTAAAACGTACTTGCAGACTTGAAAACCCTTGCCTATTGTAGAGCGCGCCTCCTACTTCCACTGCTGAACGAAAACCCATGATTTTGGACCCTGTTTTCATGCGAAAAGGCTAAAAGAAATGTTTCACGTTTGTTACACTCAAACAGTGTCTCCTCTCATATGCTGAACTGGTCGCATTGTGGATTTTGGATAAAACATGATTTTGGACAATGTTCATGGAACTCAGCTTAAAACGTACTTGCAGACTTGAAAACCCTTGCCTATTGTAGAGCGCACCTCCTACTTCCACTGCTGAACGAAAACCCATGATTTTGGACCCTTTTTTCATTCGAAAAGGCTAAAAGAAATGTTTCACGTTTGTTACACTCAAACAGTGTCTTCTCTCATATGCTGAACTGGTCGCATTGTGGATTTTGGTTAAAACATGATTTTGGACAATGTTCATGGAACTCAGCTTAAAACGTACTTGCAGACTTGAAAACCCTTGCCTATTGCGCCTCCTACTTCCACTGCTGAACGAAAACCCATGATTTTTGACCCTGTTTTCATGCGAAAAGGCTAAAAGAATTGTTTCACGTTTGTTAGACTCAAACAGTGTCTCCTGTCATATGCTGAACTGGTCGCAATGTGGATTTGGCCTAAAACATGATTTTGGACAATGTTCATGGAACTCAGCTTAAAACGTACTTGCAGACTTGAAAACCCTTGCCTATTGTAGAGCGCGCCTCCTACTTCCAGTGCTGAACGAAAACCCATGATTTTGGACCCTTTTTTCATTCGAAAAGGCTAAAAGAAATGTTTCACGTTTGTTACACTCAAACAGTGTCTCCTCTCATATGCTGAACTGGTCGCATTGTGGATTTTGGTTAAAACATGATTTTGGACAATGTTCATGGAACTCAGCTTAAAACGTACTTGCAGACTTGAAAACCCTTGCCTATTGTAGAGCGCGCCTCCTACTTCCAGTGCTGAACGAAAACCCATGATTTTGGACCCTATTTTCATGCGAAAAGGCAAAAAGAAATGTTTCACGTTTGTTACACTCAAACAGTGTCTCCTCTCATATGCTGAACTGGTCGCATTGTGGATTTTGGATAAAACATGATTTTGGACAATGTTCATGGAACTCAGCTTAAAACGTACTTGCAGACTTGAAAACCCTTGCCTATTGTAGAGCGCGCCTCCTACTTCCACTGCTGAATGAAAACCCATGATTTTGGACCCTGTTTTCATGCAAAAAGGCTAAAAGAAATGTTTCACGTTTGTTACACTCAAACAGTGTCTCCTCTCATATGCTGAACTGGTCGCATTGTGGATTTTGGTTAAAACATGATTTTGGACAATGTTCATGGAACTCAGCTTAAAACGTACTTGCAGACTTGAAAACCCTTGCCTATTGTAGAGCGCGCCTCCTACTTCCACTGCTGAACGAAAACCCATGATTTTGGACCCTGTTTTCATGCGAAAAGGCTAAAAGAATTGTTTCACGTTTGTTACACTCAAACAGTGTCTCCTGTCATATGCTGAACTGGTCGCAATGTGGATTTGGCCTAAAACATGATTTTGGACAATGTTCATGGAACTCAGCTTAAAACGTACTTGCAGACTTGAAAACCCTTGCCTATTGTAGAGCGCGCCTCCTACTTCCAGTGCTGAACGAAAACCCATGATTTTGGACCCTTTTTTCATTCGAAAAGACTAAAAGAAATGTTTCACGTTTGTTACACTCAAACAGTGTCTCCTCTCATATGCTGAACTGGTCGCATTGTGGATTTTGGTTAAAACATGATTTTGGACAATGTTCATGGAACTCAGCTTAAAACGTACTTGCAGACTTGAAAACCCTTGCCTATTGTAGAGCGCGCCTCCTACTTCCACTGCTGAACGAAAACCCATGATTTTGGACCCTGTTTTCATGCGAAAAGGCAAAAAGAAATGTTTCACGTTTGTTACACTCAAACAGTGTCTCCTCTCATATGCTGAACTGGTCGCATTGTGGATTTTGGATAAAACATGATTTTGGACAATGTTCATGGAACTCAGCTTAAAACGTACTTGCAGACTTGAAAACCCTTGCCTATTGTAGAGCGCGCCTCCTACTTCCAGTGCTGAACGAAAACCCATGATTTTGGACCCTTTTTTCATTCGAAAAGGCTAAAAGAAATGTTTCACGTTTGTTACACTCAAACAGTGTCTCCTCTCATATGCTGAACTGGTCGCATTGTGGATTTTGGTTAAAACATGATTTTGGACAATGTTCATGGAACTCAGCTTAAAACGTACTTGCAGACTTGAAAACCCTTGCCTATTGTAGAGCGCGCCTCCTACTTCCAGTGCTGAACGAAAACCCATGATTTTGGACCCTATTTTCATGCGAAAAGGCAAAAAGAAATGTTTCACGTTTGTTACACTCAAACAGTGTCTCCTCTCATATGCTGAACTGGTCGCATTGTGGATTTTGGATAAAACATGATTTTGGACAATGTTCATGGAACTCAGCTTAAAACGTACTTGCAGACTTGAAAACCCTTGCCTATTGTAGAGCGCGCCTCCTACTTCCACTGCTGAATGAAAACCCATGATTTTGGACCCTGTTTTCATGCAAAAAGGCTAAAAGAAATGTTTCACGTTTGTTACACTCAAACAGTGTCTCCTCTCATATGCTGAACTGGTCGCATTGTGGATTTTGGATAAAACATGATTTTGGAACCTGTTTTCATGCGAAAAGGCTAAAAGAATTGTTTCACGTTTGTTACACTCAAACAGTGTCTCCTGTCATATGCTGAACTGGTCGCAATGTGGATTTGGCCTAAAACATGATTTTGGACAATGTTCATGGAACTCAGCTTAAAACGTACTTGCAGACTTGAAAACCCTTGCCTATTGTAGAGCGCGCCTCCTACTTCCACTGCTGAACGAAAACCCATGATTTTGGACCCTTTTTTCATTCGAAAAGGCTAAAAGAAATGTTTCACGTTTGTTACACTCAAACAGTGTCTCCTCTCATATGCTGAACTGGTCGCATTGTGGATTTTGGTTAAAACATGATTTTGGACAATGTTCATGGAACTCAGCTTAAAACGTACTTGCAGACTTGAAAACCCTTGCCTATTGTAGAGCGCGCCTCCTACTTCCAGTGCTGAACGAAAACCCATGATTTTGGACCCTATTTTCATGCGAAAAGGCAAAAAGAAATGTTTCACGTTTGTTACACTCAAACAGTGTCTCCTCTCATATGCTGAACTGGTCGCATTGTGGATTTTGGATAAAACATGATTTTGGACAATGTTCATGGAACTCAGCTTAAAACGTACTTGCAGACTTGAAAACCCTTGCCTATTGTAGAGCGCGCCTCCTACTTCCACTGCTGAATGAAAACCCATGATTTTGGACCCTGTTTTCATGCAAAAAGGCTAAAAGAAATGTTTCACGTTTGTTACACTCAAACAGTGTCTCCTCTCATATGCTGAACTGGTCGCATTGTGGATTTTGGATAAAACATGATTTTGGACCCTGTTTTCATGCGAAAAGGCTAAAAGAATTGTTTCACGTTTGTTAGACTCAAACAGTGACTCCTGTCATATGCTGAACTGGTCGCAATGTGGATTTGGCCTAAAACATGATTTTGGACAATGTTCATGGAACTCAGCTTAAAACGTACTTGCAGACTTGAAAACCCTTGCCTATTGTAGAGCGCGCCTCCTACTTCCAGTGCTGAACGAAAACCCATGATTTTGGACCCTTTTTTCATTCGAAAAGGCTAAAAGAAATGTTTCACGTTTGTTACACTCAAACAGTGTCTCCTCTCATATGCTGAACTGGTCGCATTGTGGATTTTGGTTAAAACATGATTTTGGACAATGTTCATGGAACTCAGCTTAAAACGTACTTGCAGACTTGAAAACCCTTGCCTATTGTAGAGCGCGCCTCCTACTTCCAGTGCTGAACGAAAACCCATGATTTTGGACCCTATTTTCATGCGAAAAGGCAAAAAGAAATGTTTCACGTTTGTTACACTCAAACAGTGTCTCCTCTCATATGCTGAACTGGTCGCATTGTGGATTTTGGTTAAAACATGATTTTGGACAATGTTCATGGAACTCAGCTTAAAACGTACTTGCAGACTTGAAAACCCTTGCCTATTGTAGAGCGCGCCTCCTACTTCCACTGCTGAACGAAAACCCATGATTTTGGACCCTGTTTTCATGCGAAAAGGCAAAAAGAAATGTTTCACGTTTGTTACACTCAAACAGTGTCTCCTCTCATATGCTGAACTGGTCGCATTGTGGATTTTGGATAAAACATGATTTTGGACAATGTTCATGGAACTCAGCTTAAAACGTACTTGCAGACTTGAAAACCCTTGCCTATTGTAGAGCGCGCCTCCTACTTCCACTGCTGAATGAAAACCCATGATTTTGGACCCTGTTTTCATGCAAAAAGGCTAAAAGAAATGTTTCACGTTTGTTACACTCAAACAGTGTCTCCTCTCATATGCTGAACTGGTCGCATTGTGGATTTTGGATAAAACATGATTTTGGACCCTGTTTTCATGCGAAAAGGCTAAAAGAATTGTTTCACGTTTGTTACACTCAAACAGTGTCTCCTGTCATATGCTGAACTGGTCGCAATGTGGATTTGGCCTAAAACATGATTTTGGACAATGTTCATGGAACTCAGCTTAAAACGTACTTGCAGACTTGAAAACCCTTGCCTATTGTAGAGCGCGCCTCCTACTTCCACTGCTGAACGAAAACCCATGATTTTGGACCCTGTTTTCATGCGAAAAGGCTAAAAGAAATGTTTCACGTTTGTTACACTCAAACAGTGTCTCCTCTCATATGCTGAACTGGTCGCATTGTGGATTTTGGATAAAACATGATTTTGGACAATGTTCATGGAACTCAGCTTAAAACGTACTTGCAGACTTGAAAACCCTTGCCTATTGTAGAGCGCACCTCCTACTTCCACTGCTGAACGAAAACCCATGATTTTGGACCCTTTTTTCATTCGAAAAGGCTAAAAGAAATGTTTCACGTTTGTTACACTCAAACAGTGTCTTCTCTCATATGCTGAACTGGTCGCATTGTGGATTTTGGTTAAAACATGATTTTGGACAATGTTCATGGAACTCAGCTTAAAACGTACTTGCAGACTTGAAAACCCTTGCCTATTGCAGAGCGCGCCTCCTACTTCCACTGCTGAACGAAAACCCATGATTTTGGACCCTGTTTTCATGCGAAAAGGCTAAAAGAATTGTTTCACGTTTGTTAGACTCAAACTGTGTCTCCTGTCATATGCTGAACTGGTCGCAATGTGGATTTGGCCTAAAACATGATTTTGGACAATGTTCATGGAACTCAGCTTAAAACGTACTTGCAGACTTGAAAACCCTTGCCTATTGTAGAGCGCGCCTCCTACTTCCACTGCTGAACGAAAACCCATGATTTTGGACCCTGTTTTCATGCGAAAAGGCTAAAAGAATTGTTTCACGTTTGTTACACTCAAACAGTGTCTCCTGTCATATGCTGAACTGGTCGCAATGTGGATTTGGCCTAAAACATGATTTTGGACAATGTTCATGGAACTCAGCTTAAAACGTACTTGCAGACTTGAAAACCCTTGCCTATTGTAGAGCGCGCCTCCTACTTCCAGTGCTGAACGAAAACCCATGATTTTGGACCCTTTTTTCATTCGAAAAGACTAAAAGAAATGTTTCACGTTTGTTACACTCAAACAGTGTCTCCTCTCATATGCTGAACTGGTCGCATTGTGGATTTTGGTTAAAACATGATTTTGGACAATGTTCATGGAACTCAGCTTAAAACGTACTTGCAGACTTGAAAACCCTTGCCTATTGTAGAGCGCGCCTCCTACTTCCAGTGCTGAACGAAAACCCATGATTTTGGACCCTGTTTTCATGCGAAAAGGCAAAAAGAAATGTTTCACGTTTGTTACACTCAAACAGTGTCTCCTCTCATATGCTGAACTGGTCGCATTGTGGATTTTGGATAAAACATGATTTTGGACAATGTTCATGGAACTCAGCTTAAAACGTACTTGCAGACTTGAAAACCCTTGCCTATTGTAGAGCGCGCCTCCTACTTCCAGTGCTGAACGAAAACCCATGATTTTGGACCCTTTTTTCATTCGAAAAGGCTAAAAGAAATGTTTCACGTTTGTTACACTCAGACAGTGTCTCCTCTCATATGCTGAACTGGTCGCATTGTGGATTTTGGTTAAAACATGATTTTGGACAATGTTCATGGAACTCAGCTTAAAACGTACTTGCAGACTTGAAAACCCTTGCCTATTGTAGAGCGCGCCTCCTACTTCCAGTGCTGAACGAAAACCCATGATTTTGGACCCTATTTTCATGCGAAAAGGCAAAAAGAAATGTTTCACGTTTGTTACACTCAAACAGTGTCTCCTCTCATATGCTGAACTGGTCGCATTGTGGATTTTGGATAAAACATGATTTTGGACAATGTTCATGGAACTCAGCTTAAAACGTACTTGCAGACTTGAAAACCCTTGCCTATTGTAGAGCGCGCCTCCTACTTCCACTGCTGAATGAAAACCCATGATTTTGGACCCTGTTTTCATGCAAAAAGGCTAAAAAAAATGTTTCACGTTTGTTACACTCAAACAGTGTCTCCTCTCATATGCTGAACTGGTCGCATTGTGGATTTTGGTTAAAACATGATTTTGGACAATGTTCATGGAACTCAGCTTAAAACGTACTTGCAGACTTGAAAACCCTTGCCTATTGTAGAGCGCGCCTCCTACTTCCACTGCTGAACGAAAACCCATGATTTTGGACCCTGTTTTCATGCGAAAAGGCTAAAAGAATTGTTTCACGTTTGTTACACTCAAACAGTGTCTCCTCTCATATGCTGAACTGGTCGCATTGTGGATTTTGGTTAAAACATGATTTTGGACAATGTTCATGGAACTCAGCTTAAAACGTACTTGCAGACTTGAAAACCCTTGCCTATTGTAGAGCGCGCCTCCTACTTCTAGTGCTGAACGAAAACCCATGATTTTGGACCCTGTTTTCATGCGAAAAGGCAAAAAGAAATGTTTCACGTTTGTTACACTCAAACAGTGTCTCCTCTCATATGCTGAACTGGTCGCATTGTGGATTTTGGATAAAACATGATTTTGGACAATGTTCATGGAACTCAGCTTAAAACGTACTTGCAGACTTGAAAACCCTTGCCTATTGTAGAGCTCGCCTCCTACTTCCACTGCTGTACGAAAACCCATGATTTTGGTCCCTGTTTTCATGCGAAAAGGCTAAAAAAAATGTTTCACGTTTGTTACACTCAAACAGTGTCTCCTCTCATATGCTGAACTGGTCGCATTGTGGATTTTGGATAAAACATGATTTTGGACAATGTTCATGGAACTCAGCTTAAAACGTACTTGCAGACTTGAAAACCCTTGCCTATTGTAGAGCGCGCCTCCTACTTCCACTGCTGAATGAAAACCCATGATTTTGGACCCTGTTTTCATGCAAAAAGGCTAAAAGAAATGTTTCACGTTTGTTACACTCAAACAGTGTCTCCTCTCATATGCTGAACTGGTCGCATTGTGGATTTTGGATAAAACATGATTTTGGACCCTGTTTTCATGCGAAAAGGCTAAAAGAATTGTTTCACGTTTGTTACACTCAAACAGTGTCTCCTGTCATATGCTGAACTGGTCGCAATGTGGATTTGGCCTAAAACATGATTTTGGACAATGTTCATGGAACTCAGCTTAAAACGTACTTGCAGACTTGAAAACCCTTGCCTATTGTAGAGCGCGCCTCCTACTTCCACTGCTGAACGAAAACCCATGATTTTGGACCCTGTTTTCATGCGAAAAGGCTAAAAGAAATGTTTCACGTTTGTTACACTCAAACAGTGTCTCCTCTCATATGCTGAACTGGTCGCATTGTGGATTTTGGATAAAACATGATTTTGGACAATGTTCATGGAACTCAGCTTAAAACGTACTTGCAGACTTGAAAACCCTTGCCTATTGTAGAGCGCGCCTCCTACTTCCAGTGCTGAACGAAAACCCATGATTTTGGACCCTTTTTTCATTCGAAAAGGCTAAAAGAAATGTTTCACGTTTGTTACACTCAAACAGTGTCTCCTCTCATATGCTGAACTGGTCGCATTGTGGATTTTGGTTAAAACATGATTTTGGACAATGTTCATGGAACTCAGCTTAAAACGTACTTGCAGACTTGAAAACCCTTGCCTATTGTAGAGCGCGCCTCCTACTTCCAGTGCTGAACGAAAACCCATGATTTTGGACCCTATTTTCATGCGAAAAGGCAAAAAGAAATGTTTCACGTTTGTTACACTCAAACAGTGTCTCCTCTCATATGCTGAACTGGTCGCATTGTGGATTTTGGTTAAAACATGATTTTGGACAATGTTCATGGAACTCAGCTTAAAACGTACTTGCAGACTTGAAAACCCTTGCCTATTGTAGAGCGCGCCTCCTACTTCCACTGCTGAACGAAAACCCATGATTTTGGACCCTGTTTTCATGCGAAAAGGCAAAAAGAAATGTTTCACGTTTGTTACACTCAAACAGTGTCTCCTCTCATATGCTGAACTGGTCGCATTGTGGATTTTGGATAAAACATGATTTTGGACAATGTTCATGGAACTCAGCTTAAAACGTACTTGCAGACTTGAAAACCCTTGCCTATTGTAGAGCGCGCCTCCTACTTCCACTGCTGAATGAAAACCCATGATTTTGGACCCTGTTTTCATGCAAAAAGGCTAAAAGAAATGTTTCACGTTTGTTACACTCAAACAGTGTCTCCTCTCATATGCTGAACTGGTCGCATTGTGGATTTTGGATAAAACATGATTTTGGACCCTGTTTTCATGCGAAAAGGCTAAAAGAATTGTTTCACGTTTGTTACACTCAAACAGTGTCTCCTGTCATATGCTGAACTGGTCGCAATGTGGATTTGGCCTAAAACATGATTTTGGACAATGTTCATGGAACTCAGCTTAAAACGTACTTGCAGACTTGAAAACCCTTGCCTATTGTAGAGCGCGCCTCCTACTTCCACTGCTGAACGAAAACCCATGATTTTGGACCCTGTTTTCATGCGAAAAGGCTAAAAGAAATGTTTCACGTTTGTTACACTCAAACAGTGTCTCCTCTCATATGCTGAACTGGTCGCATTGTGGATTTTGGATAAAACATGATTTTGGACAATGTTCATGGAACTCAGCTTAAAACGTACTTGCAGACTTGAAAACCCTTGCCTATTGTAGAGCGCACCTCCTACTTCCACTGCTGAACGAAAACCCATGATTTTGGACCCTTTTTTCATTCGAAAAGGCTAAAAGAAATGTTTCACGTTTGTTACACTCAAACAGTGTCTTCTCTCATATGCTGAACTGGTCGCATTGTGGATTTTGGTTAAAACATGATTTTGGACAATGTTCATGGAACTCAGCTTAAAACGTACTTGCAGACTTGAAAACCCTTGCCTATTGCAGAGCGCGCCTCCTACTTCCACTGCTGAACGAAAACCCATGATTTTGGACCCTGTTTTCATGCGAAAAGGCTAAAAGAATTGTTTCACGTTTGTTAGACTCAAACAGTGTCTCCTGTCATATGCTGAACTGGTCGCAATGTGGATTTGGCCTAAAACATGATTTTGGACAATGTTCATGGAACTCAGCTTAAAACGTACTTGCAGACTTGAAAACCCTTGCCTATTGTAGAGCGCGCCTCCTACTTCCAGTGCTGAACGAAAACCCATGATTTTGGACCCTTTTTTCATTCGAAAAGGCTAAAAGAAATGTTTCACGTTTGTTACACTCAAACAGTGTCTCCTCTCATATGCTGAACTGGTCGCATTGTGGATTTTGGTTAAAACATGATTTTGGACAATGTTCATGGAACTCAGCTTAAAACGTACTTGCAGACTTGAAAACCCTTGCCTATTGTAGAGCGCGCCTCCTACTTCCAGTGCTGAACGAAAACCCATGATTTTGGACCCTATTTTCATGCGAAAAGGCAAAAAGAAATGTTTCACGTTTGTTACACTCAAACAGTGTCTCCTCTCATATGCTGAACTGGTCGCATTGTGGATTTTGGTTAAAACATGATTTTGGACAATGTTCATGGAACTCAGCTTAAAACGTACTTGCAGACTTGAAAACCCTTGCCTATTGTAGAGCGCGCCTCCTACTTCCACTGCTGAACGAAAACCCATGATTTTGGACCCTGTTTTCATGCGAAAAGGCAAAAAGAAATGTTTCACGTTTGTTACACTCAAACAGTGTCTCCTCTCATATGCTGAACTGGTCGCATTGTGGATTTTGGTTAAAACATGATTTTGGACAATGTTCATGGAACTCAGCTTAAAACGTACTTGCAGACTTGAAAACCCTTGCCTATTGTAGAGCTCGCCTCCTACTTCCACTGCTGTACGAAAACCCATGATTTTGGTCCCTGTTTTCATGCGAAAAGGCTAAAAAAAATGTTTCACGTTTGTTACACTCAAACAGTGTCTCCTCTCATATGCTGAACTGGTCGCATTGTGGATTTTGGATAAAACATGATTTTGGACAATGTTCATGGAACTCAGCTTAAAACGTACTTGCAGACTTGAAAACCCTTGCCTATTGTAGAGCGCGCCTCCTACTTCCACTGCTGAATGAAAACCCATGATTTTGGACCCTGTTTTCATGCAAAAAGGCTAAAAGAAATGTTTCACGTTTGTTACACTCAAACAGTGTCTCCTCTCATATGCTGAACTGGTCGCATTGTGGATTTTGGATAAAACATGATTTTGGACCCTGTTTTCATGCGAAAAGGCTAAAAGAATTGTTTCACGTTTGTTACACTCAAACAGTGTCTCCTGTCATATGCTGAACTGGTCGCAATGTGGATTTGGCCTAAAACATGATTTTGGACAATGTTCATGGAACTCAGCTTAAAACGTACTTGCAGACTTGAAAACCCTTGCCTATTGTAGAGCGCGCCTCCTACTTCCACTGCTGAACGAAAACCCATGATTTTGGACCCTGTTTTCATGCGAAAAGGCTAAAAGAAATGTTTCACGTTTGTTACACTCAAACAGTGTCTCCTCTCATATGCTGAACTGGTCGCATTGTGGATTTTGGATAAAACATGATTTTGGACAATGTTCATGGAACTCAGCTTAAAACGTACTTGCAGACTTGAAAACCCTTGCCTATTGTAGAGCGCGCCTCCTACTTCCAGTGCTGAACGAAAACCCATGATTTTGGACCCTTTTTTCATTCGAAAAGGCTAAAAGAAATGTTTCACGTTTGTTACACTCAAACAGTGTCTCCTCTCATATGCTGAACTGGTCGCATTGTGGATTTTGGTTAAAACATGATTTTGGACAATGTTCATGGAACTCAGCTTAAAACGTACTTGCAGACTTGAAAACCCTTGCCTATTGTAGAGCGCGCCTCCTACTTCCAGTGCTGAACGAAAACCCATGATTTTGGACCCTATTTTCATGCGAAAAGGCAAAAAGAAATGTTTCACGTTTGTTACACTCAAACAGTGTCTCCTCTCATATGCTGAACTGGTCGCATTGTGGATTTTGGTTAAAACATGATTTTGGACAATGTTCATGGAACTCAGCTTAAAACGTACTTGCAGACTTGAAAACCCTTGCCTATTGTAGAGCGCGCCTCCTACTTCCACTGCTGAACGAAAACCCATGATTTTGGACCCTTTTTTCATTCGAAAAGGCTAAAAGAAATGTTTCACGTTTGTTACACTCAAACAGTGTCTTCTCTCATATGCTGAACTGGTCGCATTGTGGATTTTGGTTAAAACATGATTTTGGACAATGTTCATGGAACTCAGCTTAAAACGTACTTGCAGACTTGAAAACCCTTGCCTATTGCAGAGCGCGCCTCCTACTTCCACTGCTGAACGAAAACCCATGATTTTGGACCCTGTTTTCATGCGAAAAGGCTAAAAGAATTGTTTCACGTTTGTTAGACTCAAACAGTGTCTCCTGTCATATGCTGAACTGGTCGCAATGTGGATTTGGCCTAAAACATGATTTTGGACAATGTTCATGGAACTCAGCTTAAAACGTACTTGCAGACTTGAAAACCCTTGCCTATTGTAGAGCGCGCCTCCTACTTCCAGTGCTGAACGAAAACCCATGATTTTGGACCCTTTTTTCATTCGAAAAGGCTAAAAGAAATGTTTCACGTTTGTTACACTCAAACAGTGTCTCCTCTCATATGCTGAACTGGTCGCATTGTGGATTTTGGTTAAAACATGATTTTGGACAATGTTCATGGAACTCAGCTTAAAACGTACTTGCAGACTTGAAAACCCTTGCCTATTGTAGAGCGCGCCTCCTACTTCCAGTGCTGAACGAAAACCCATGATTTTGGACCCTATTTTCATGCGAAAAGGCAAAAAGAAATGTTTCACGTTTGTTACACTCAAACAGTGTCTCCTCTCATATGCTGAACTGGTCGCATTGTGGATTTTGGTTAAAACATGATTTTGGACAATGTTCATGGAACTCAGCTTAAAACGTACTTGCAGACTTGAAAACCCTTGCCTATTGTAGAGCGCGCCTCCTACTTCCACTGCTGAACGAAAACCCATGATTTTGGACCCTGTTTTCATGCGAAAAGGCAAAAAGAAATGTTTCACGTTTGTTACACTCAAACAGTGTCTCCTCTCATATGCTGAACTGGTCGCATTGTGGATTTTGGTTAAAACATGATTTTGGACAATGTTCATGGAACTCAGCTTAAAACGTACTTGCAGACTTGAAAACCCTTGCCTATTGTAGAGCTCGCCTCCTACTTCCACTGCTGTACGAAAACCCATGATTTTGGTCCCTGTTTTCATGCGAAAAGGCTAAAAAAAATGTTTCACGTTTGTTACACTCAAACAGTGTCTCCTCTCATATGCTGAACTGGTCGCATTGTGGATTTTGGATAAAACATGATTTTGGACAATGTTCATGGAACTCAGCTTAAAACGTACTTGCAGACTTGAAAACCCTTGCCTATTGTAGAGCGCGCCTCCTACTTCCACTGCTGAATGAAAACCCATGATTTTGGACCCTGTTTTCATGCAAAAAGGCTAAAAGAAATGTTTCACGTTTGTTACACTCAAACAGTGTCTCCTCTCATATGCTGAACTGGTCGCATTGTGGATTTTGGATAAAACATGATTTTGGACCCTGTTTTCATGCGAAAAGGCTAAAAGAATTGTTTCACGTTTGTTACACTCAAACAGTGTCTCCTGTCATATGCTGAACTGGTCGCAATGTGGATTTGGCCTAAAACATGATTTTGGACAATGTTCATGGAACTCAGCTTAAAACGTACTTGCAGACTTGAAAACCCTTGCCTATTGTAGAGCGCGCCTCCTACTTCCACTGCTGAACGAAAACCCATGATTTTGGACCCTGTTTTCATGCGAAAAGGCTAAAAGAAATGTTTCACGTTTGTTACACTCAAACAGTGTCTCCTCTCATATGCTGAACTGGTCGCATTGTGGATTTTGGATAAAACATGATTTTGGACAATGTTCATGGAACTCAGCTTAAAACGTACTTGCAGACTTGAAAACCCTTGCCTATTGTAGAGCGCGCCTCCTACTTCCAGTGCTGAACGAAAACCCATGATTTTGGACCCTTTTTTCATTCGAAAAGGCTAAAAGAAATGTTTCACGTTTGTTACACTCAAACAGTGTCTCCTCTCATATGCTGAACTGGTCGCATTGTGGATTTTGGTTAAAACATGATTTTGGACAATGTTCATGGAACTCAGCTTAAAACGTACTTGCAGACTTGAAAACCCTTGCCTATTGTAGAGCGCGCCTCCTACTTCCAGTGCTGAACGAAAACCCATGATTTTGGACCCTATTTTCATGCGAAAAGGCAAAAAGAAATGTTTCACGTTTGTTACACTCAAACAGTGTCTCCTCTCATATGCTGAACTGGTCGCATTGTGGATTTTGGTTAAAACATGATTTTGGACAATGTTCATGGAACTCAGCTTAAAACGTACTTGCAGACTTGAAAACCCTTGCCTATTGTAGAGCGCGCCTCCTACTTCCACTGCTGAACGAAAACCCATGATTTTGGACCCTGTTTTCATGCGAAAAGGCAAAAAGAAATGTTTCACGTTTGTTACACTCAAACAGTGTCTCCTCTCATATGCTGAACTGGTCGCATTGTGGATTTTGGATAAAACATGATTTTGGACAATGTTCATGGAACTCAGCTTAAAACGTACTTGCAGACTTGAAAACCCTTGCCTATTGTAGAGCGCGCCTCCTACTTCCACTGCTGAATGAAAACCCATGATTTTGGACCCTGTTTTCATGCAAAAAGGCTAAAAGAAATGTTTCACGTTTGTTACACTCAAACAGTGTCTCCTCTCATATGCTGAACTGGTCGCATTGTGGATTTTGGATAAAACATGATTTTGGACCCTGTTTTCATGCGAAAAGGCTAAAAGAATTGTTTCACGTTTGTTACACTCAAACAGTGTCTCCTGTCATATGCTGAACTGGTCGCAATGTGGATTTGGCCTAAAACATGATTTTGGACAATGTTCATGGAACTCAGCTTAAAACGTACTTGCAGACTTGAAAACCCTTGCCTATTGTAGAGCGCGCCTCCTACTTCCACTGCTGAACGAAAACCCATGATTTTGGACCCTGTTTTCATGCGAAAAGGCTAAAAGAAATGTTTCACGTTTGTTACACTCAAACAGTGTCTCCTCTCATATGCTGAACTGGTCGCATTGTGGATTTTGGATAAAACATGATTTTGGACAATGTTCATGGAACTCAGCTTAAAACGTACTTGCAGACTTGAAAACCCTTGCCTATTGTAGAGCGCACCTCCTACTTCCACTGCTGAACGAAAACCCATGATTTTGGACCCTTTTTTCATTCGAAAAGGCTAAAAGAAATGTTTCACGTTTGTTACACTCAAACAGTGTCTTCTCTCATATGCTGAACTGGTCGCATTGTGGATTTTGGTTAAAACATGATTTTGGACAATGTTCATGGAACTCAGCTTAAAACGTACTTGCAGACTTGAAAACCCTTGCCTATTGCAGAGCGCGCCTCCTACTTCCACTGCTGAACGAAAACCCATGATTTTGGACCCTGTTTTCATGCGAAAAGGCTAAAAGAATTGTTTCACGTTTGTTAGACTCAAACAGTGTCTCCTGTCATATGCTGAACTGGTCGCAATGTGGATTTGGCCTAAAACATGATTTTGGACAATGTTCATGGAACTCAGCTTAAAACGTACTTGCAGACTTGAAAACCCTTGCCTATTGTAGAGCGCGCCTCCTACTTCCAGTGCTGAACGAAAACCCATGATTTTGGACCCTTTTTTCATTCGAAAAGGCTAAAAGAAATGTTTCACGTTTGTTACACTCAAACAGTGTCTCCTCTCATATGCTGAACTGGTCGCATTGTGGATTTTGGTTAAAACATGATTTTGGACAATGTTCATGGAACTCAGCTTAAAACGTACTTGCAGACTTGAAAACCCTTGCCTATTGTAGAGCGCGCCTCCTACTTCCAGTGCTGAACGAAAACCCATGATTTTGGACCCTTTTTTCATGCGAAAAGGCAAAAAGAAATGTTTCACGTTTGTTACACTCAAACAGTGTCTCCTCTCATATGCTGAACTGGTCGCATTGTGGATTTTGGTTAAAACATGATTTTGGACAATGTTCATGGAACTCAGCTTAAAACGTACTTGCAGACTTGAAAACCCTTGCATATTGTAGAGCGCGCCTCCTACTTCCACTGCTGAACGAAAACCCATGATTTTGGACCCTGTTTTCATGCGAAAAGGCAAAAAGAAATGTTTCACGTTTGTTACACTCAAACAGTGTCTCCTCTCATATGCTGAACTGGTCGCATTGTGGATTTTGGATAAAACATGATTTTGGACAATGTTCATGGAACTCAGCTTAAAACGTACTTGCAGACTTGAAAACCCTTGCCTATTGTAGAGCGCGCCTCCTACTTCCACTGCTGAATGAAAACCCATGATTTTGGACCCTGTTTTCATGCAAAAAGGCTAAAAGAAATGTTTCACGTTTGTTACACTCAAACAGTGTCTCCTCTCATATGCTGAACTGGTCGCATTGTGGATTTTGGATAAAACATGATTTTGGACCCTGTTTTCATGCGAAAAGGCTAAAAGAATTGTTTCACGTTTGTTACACTCAAACAGTGTCTCCTGTCATATGCTGAACTGGTCGCAATGTGGATTTGGCCTAAAACATGATTTTGGACAATGTTCATGGAACTCAGCTTAAAACGTACTTGCAGACTTGAAAACCCTTGCCTATTGTAGAGCGCGCCTCCTACTTCCACTGCTGAACGAAAACCCATGATTTTGGACCCTGTTTTCATGCGAAAAGGCTAAAAGAAATGTTTCACGTTTGTTACACTCAAACAGTGTCTCCTCTCATATGCTGAACTGGTCGCATTGTGGATTTTGGATAAAACATGATTTTGGACAATGTTCATGGAACTCAGCTTAAAACGTACTTGCAGACTTGAAAACCCTTGCCTATTGTAGAGCGCACCTCCTACTTCCACTGCTGAACGAAAACCCATGATTTTGGACCCTTTTTTCATTCGAAAAGGCTAAAAGAAATGTTTCACGTTTGTTACACTCAAACAGTGTCTTCTCTCATATGCTGAACTGGTCGCATTGTGGATTTTGGTTAAAACATGATTTTGGACAATGTTCATGGAACTCAGCTTAAAACGTACTTGCAGACTTGAAAACCCTTGCCTATTGCAGAGCGCGCCTCCTACTTCCACTGCTGAACGAAAACCCATGATTTTGGACCCTGTTTTCATGCGAAAAGGCTAAAAGAATTGTTTCACGTTTGTTAGACTCAAACAGTGTCTCCTGTCATATGCTGAACTGGTCGCAATGTGGATTTGGCCTAAAACATGATTTTGGACAATGTTCATGGAACTCAGCTTAAAACGTACTTGCAGACTTGAAAACCCTTGCCTATTGTAGAGCGCGCCTCCTACTTCCAGTGCTGAACGAAAACCCATGATTTTGGACCCTTTTTTCATTCGAAAAGGCTAAAAGAAATGTTTCACGTTTGTTACACTCAAACAGTGTCTCCTCTCATATGCTGAACTGGTCGCATTGTGGATTTTGGTTAAAACATGATTTTGGACAATGTTCATGGAACTCAGCTTAAAACGTACTTGCAGACTTGAAAACCCTTGCCTATTGTAGAGCGCGCCTCCTACTTCCAGTGCTGAACGAAAACCCATGATTTTGGACCCTATTTTCATGCGAAAAGGCAAAAAGAAATGTTTCACGTTTGTTACACTCAAACAGTGTCTCCTCTCATATGCTGAACTGGTCGCATTGTGGATTTTGGATAAAACATGATTTTGGACAATGTTCATGGAACTCAGCTTAAAACGTACTTGCAGACTTGAAAACCCTTGCCTATTGTAGAGCGCGCCTCCTACTTCCACTGCTGAATGAAAACCCATGATTTTGGACCCTGTTTTCATGCAAAAAGGCTAAAAGAAATGTTTCACGTTTGTTACACTCAAACAGTGTCTCCTCTCATATGCTGAACTGGTCGCATTGTGGATTTTGGTTAAAACATGATTTTGGACAATGTTCATGGAACTCAGCTTAAAACGTACTTGCAGACTTGAAAACCCTTGCCTATTGTAGAGCGCGCCTCCTACTTCCACTGCTGAACGAAAACCCATGATTTTGGACCCTGTTTTCATGCGAAAAGGCTAAAAGAATTGTTTCACGTTTGTTACACTCAAACAGTGTCTCCTGTCATATGCTGAACTGGTCGCAATGTGGATTTGGCCTAAAACATGATTTTGGACAATGTTCATGGAACTCAGCTTAAAACGTACTTGCAGACTTGAAAACCCTTGCCTATTGTAGAGCGCGCCTCCTACTTCCAGTGCTGAACGAAAACCCATGATTTTGGACCCTTTTTTCATTCGAAAAGACTAAAAGAAATGTTTCACGTTTGTTACACTCAAACAGTGTCTCCTCTCATATGCTGAACTGGTCGCATTGTGGATTTTGATTAAAACATGATTTTGGACAATGTTCATGGAACTCAGCTTAAAACGTACTTGCAGACTTGAAAACCCTTGCCTATTGTAGAGCGCGCCTCCTACTTCCAGTGCTGAACGAAAACCCATGATTTTGGACCCTGTTTTCATGCGAAAAGGCAAAAAGAAATGTTTCACGTTTGTTACACTCAAACAGTGTCTCCTCTCATATGCTGAACTGGTCGCATTGTGGATTTTGGATAAAACATGATTTTGGACAATGTTCATGGAACTCAGCTTAAAACGTACTTGCAGACTTGAAAACCCTTGCCTATTGTAGAGCGCGCCTCCTACTTCCAGTGCTGAACGAAAACCCATGATTTTGGACCCTGTTTTCATGCAAAAAGGCTAAAAGAAATGTTTCACGTTTGTTACACTCAAACAGTGTCTCCTCTCATATGCTGAACTGGTCGCATTGTGGATTTTGGTTAAAACATGATTTTGGACAATGTTCATGGAACTCAGCTTAAAACGTACTTGCAGACTTGAAAACCCTTGCCTATTGTAGAGCGCGCCTCCTACTTCCACTGCTGAACGAAAACCCATGATTTTGGACCCTGTTTTCATGCGAAAAGGCTAAAAGAATTGTTTCACGTTTGTTACACTCAAACAGTGTCTCCTGTCATATGCTGAACTGGTCGCAATGTGGATTTGGCCTAAAACATGATTTTGGACAATGTTCATGGAACTCAGCTTAAAACGTACTTGCAGACTTGAAAACCCTTGCCTATTGTAGAGCGCGCCTCCTACTTCCAGTGCTGAACGAAAACCCATGATTTTGGACCCTTTTTTCATTCGAAAAGACTAAAAGAAATGTTTCACGTTTGTTACACTCAAACAGTGTCTCCTCTCATATGCTGAACTGGTCGCATTGTGGATTTTGGATAAAACATGATTTTGGACAATGTTCATGGAACTCAGCTTAAAACGTACTTGCAGACTTGAAAACCCTTGCCTATTGTAGAGCGCACCTCCTACTTCCACTGCTGAACGAAAACCCATGATTTTGGACCCTTTTTTCATTCGAAAAGGCTAAAAGAAATGTTTCACGTTTGTTACACTCAAACAGTGTCTTCTCTCATATGCTGAACTGGTCGCATTGTGGATTTTGGTTAAAACATGATTTTGGACAATGTTCATGGAACTCAGCTTAAAACGTACTTGCAGACTTGAAAACCCTTGCCTATTGCAGAGCGCGCCTCCTACTTCCACTGCTGAACGAAAACCCATGATTTTGGACCCTGTTTTCATGCGAAAAGGCTAAAAGAATTGTTTCACGTTTGTTAGACTCAAACAGTGTCTCCTGTCATATGCTGAACTGGTCGCAATGTGGATTTGGCCTAAAACATGATTTTGGACAATGTTCATGGAACTCAGCTTAAAACGTACTTGCAGACTTGAAAACCCTTGCCTATTGTAGAGCGCGCCTCCTACTTCCAGTGCTGAACGAAAACCCATGATTTTGGACCCTTTTTTCATTCGAAAAGGCTAAAAGAAATGTTTCACGTTTGTTACACTCAAACAGTGTCTCCTCTCATATGCTGAACTGGTCGCATTGTGGATTTTGGTTAAAACATGATTTTGGACAATGTTCATGGAACTCAGCTTAAAACGTACTTGCAGACTTGAAAACCCTTGCCTATTGTAGAGCGCGCCTCCTACTTCCAGTGCTGAACGAAAACCCATGATTTTGGACCCTATTTTCATGCGAAAAGGCAAAAAGAAATGTTTCACGTTTGTTACACTCAAACAGTGTCTCCTCTCATATGCTGAACTGGTCGCATTGTGGATTTTGGATAAAACATGATTTTGGACAATGTTCATGGAACTCAGCTTAAAACGTACTTGCAGACTTGAAAACCCTTGCCTATTGTAGAGCGCGCCTCCTACTTCCACTGCTGAACGAAAACCCATGATTTTGGACCCTGTTTTCATGCGAAAAGGCTAAAAGAATTGTTTCACGTTTGTTACACTCAAACAGTGTCTCCTGTCATATGCTGAACTGGTCGCAATGTGGATTTGGCCTAAAACATGATTTTGGACAATGTTCATGGAACTCAGCTTAAAACGTACTTGCAGACTTGAAAACCCTTGCCTATTGTAGAGCGCGCCTCCTACTTCCAGTGCTGAACGAAAACCCATGATTTTGGACCCTTTTTTCATTCGAAAAGACTAAAAGAAATGTTTCACGTTTGTTACACTCAAACAGTGTCTCCTCTCATATGCTGAACTGGTCGCATTGTGGATTTTGATTAAAACATGATTTTGGACAATGTTCATGGAACTCAGCTTAAAACGTACTTGCAGACTTGAAAACCCTTGCCTATTGTAGAGCGCGCCTCCTACTTCCAGTGCTGAACGAAAACCCATGATTTTGGACCCTGTTTTCATGCGAAAAGGCAAAAAGAAATGTTTCACGTTTGTTACACTCAAACAGTGTCTCCTCTCATATGCTGAACTGGTCGCATTGTGGATTTTGGATAAAACATGATTTTGGACAATGTTCATGGAACTCAGCTTAAAACGTACTTGCAGACTTGAAAACCCTTGCCTATTGTAGAGCGCGCCTCCTACTTCCAGTGCTGAACGAAAACCCATGATTTTGGACCCTGTTTTCATGCAAAAAGGCTAAAAGAAATGTTTCACGTTTGTTACACTCAAACAGTGTCTCCTCTCATATGCTGAACTGGTCGCATTGTGGATTTTGGTTAAAACATGATTTTGGACAATGTTCATGGAACTCAGCTTAAAACGTACTTGCAGACTTGAAAACCCTTGCCTATTGTAGAGCGCGCCTCCTACTTCCACTGCTGAACGAAAACCCATGATTTTGGACCCTGTTTTCATGCGAAAAGGCTAAAAGAATTGTTTCACGTTTGTTACACTCAAACAGTGTCTCCTCTCATATGCTGAACTGGTCGCATTGTGGATTTTGGTTAAAACATGATTTTGGACAATGTTCATGGAACTCAGCTTAAAACGTACTTGCAGACTTGAAAACCCTTGCCTATTGTAGAGCGCGCCTCCTACTTCTAGTGCTGAACGAAAACCCATGATTTTGGACCCTGTTTTCATGCGAAAAGGCAAAAAGAAATGTTTCACGTTTGTTACACTCAAACAGTGTCTCCTCTCATATGCTGAACTGGTCGCATTGTGGATTTTGGATAAAACATGATTTTGGACAATGTTCATGGAACTCAGCTTAAAACGTACTTGCAGACTTGAAAACCCTTGCCTATTGTAGAGCTCGCCTCCTACTTCCACTGCTGTACGAAAACCCATGATTTTGGTCCCTGTTTTCATGCGAAAAGGCTAAAAAAAATGTTTCACGTTTGTTACACTCAAACAGTGTCTCCTCTCATATGCTGAACTGGTCGCATTGTGGATTTTGGTTAAAACATGATTTTGGACAATGTTCATGGAACTCAGCTTAAAACGTACTTGCAGACTTGAAAACCATTGCCTATTGTAGAGCGCGCCTCCTACTTCCACTGCTGAATGAAAACCCATGATTTTGGACCCTGTTTTCATGCGAAAAGGCTAAAAGAAATGTTTCACGTTTGTTACACTCAAACAGTGTCTCCTCTCATATGCTGAACTGGTCGCATTGTGGATTTTGGATAAAACATGATTTTGGACAATGTTCATGGAACTCAGCTTAAAACGTACTTGCAGACTTGAAAACCCTTGCCTATTGTAGAGCGCGCCTCCTACTTCCAGTGCTGAACGAAAACCCATGATTTTGGACCCTTTTTTCATTCGAAAAGGCTAAAAGAAATGTTTCACGTTTGTTACACTCAAACAGTGTCTCCTCTCATATGCTGAACTGGTCGCATTGTGGATTTTGGTTAAAACATGATTTTGGACAATGTTCATGGAACTCAGCTTAAAACGTACTTGCAGACTTGAAAACCCTTGCCTATTGTAGAGCGCGCCTCCTACTTCCAGTGCTGAACGAAAACCCATGATTTTGGACCCTATTTTCATGCGAAAAGGCAAAAAGAAATGTTTCACGTTTGTTACACTCAAACAGTGTCTCCTCTCATATGCTGAACTGGTCGCATTGTGGATTTTGGATAAAACATGATTTTGGACAATGTTCATGGAACTCAGCTTAAAACGTACTTGCAGACTTGAAAACCCTTGCCTATTGTAGAGCGCGCCTCCTACTTCCACTGCTGAACGAAAACCCATGATTTTGGACCCTGTTTTCATGCGAAAAGGCTAAAAGAATTGTTTCACGTTTGTTACACTCAAACAGTGTCTCCTGTCATATGCTGAACTGGTCGCAATGTGGATTTGGCCTAAAACATGATTTTGGACAATGTTCATGGAACTCAGCTTAAAACGTACTTGCAGACTTGAAAACCCTTGCCTATTGTAGAGCGCGCCTCCTACTTCCAGTGCTGAACGAAAACCCATGATTTTGGACCCTTTTTTCATTCGAAAAGACTAAAAGAAATGTTTCACGTTTGTTACACTCAAACAGTGTCTCCTCTCATATGCTGAACTGGTCGCATTGTGGATTTTGATTAAAACATGATTTTGGACAATGTTCATGGAACTCAGCTTAAAACGTACTTGCAGACTTGAAAACCCTTGCCTATTGTAGAGCGCGCCTCCTACTTCCAGTGCTGAACGAAAACCCATGATTTTGGACCCTGTTTTCATGCGAAAAGGCAAAAAGAAATGTTTCACGTTTGTTACACTCAAACAGTGTCTCCTCTCATATGCTGAACTGGTCGCATTGTGGATTTTGGATAAAACATGATTTTGGACAATGTTCATGGAACTCAGCTTAAAACGTACTTGCAGACTTGAAAACCCTTGCCTATTGTAGAGCGCGCCTCCTACTTCCAGTGCTGAACGAAAACCCATGATTTTGGACCCTGTTTTCATGCAAAAAGGCTAAAAGAAATGTTTCACGTTTGTTACACTCAAACAGTGTCTCCTCTCATATGCTGAACTGGTCGCATTGTGGATTTTGGTTAAAACATGATTTTGGACAATGTTCATGGAACTCAGCTTAAAACGTACTTGCAGACTTGAAAACCCTTGCCTATTGTAGAGCGCGCCTCCTACTTCCACTGCTGAACGAAAACCCATGATTTTGGACCCTGTTTTCATGCGAAAAGGCTAAAAGAATTGTTTCACGTTTGTTACACTCAAACAGTGTCTCCTCTCATATGCTGAACTGGTCGCATTGTGGATTTTGGTTAAAACATGATTTTGGACAATGTTCATGGAACTCAGCTTAAAACGTACTTGCAGACTTGAAAACCCTTGCCTATTGTAGAGCGCGCCTCCTACTTCTAGTGCTGAACGAAAACCCATGATTTTGGACCCTGTTTTCATGCGAAAAGGCAAAAAGAAATGTTTCACGTTTGTTACACTCAAACAGTGTCTCCTCTCATATGCTGAACTGGTCGCATTGTGGATTTTGGATAAAACATGATTTTGGACAATGTTCATGGAACTCAGCTTAAAACGTACTTGCAGACTTGAAAACCCTTGCCTATTGTAGAGCTCGCCTCCTACTTCCACTGCTGTACGAAAACCCATGATTTTGGTCCCTGTTTTCATGCGAAAAGGCTAAAAAAAATGTTTCACGTTTGTTACACTCAAACAGTGTCTCCTCTCATATGCTGAACTGGTCGCATTGTGGATTTTGGTTAAAACATGATTTTGGACAATGTTCATGGAACTCAGCTTAAAACGTACTTGCAGACTTGAAAACCATTGCCTATTGTAGAGCGCGCCTCCTACTTCCACTGCTGAATGAAAACCCATGATTTTGGACCCTGTTTTCATGCGAAAAGGCTAAAAGAAATGTTTCACGTTTGTTACACTCAAACAGTGTCTCCTCTCATATGCTGAACTGGTCGCATTGTGGATTTTGGATAAAACATGATTTTGGACAATGTTCATGGAACTCAGCTTAAAACGTACTTGCAGACTTGAAAACCCTTGCCTATTGTAGAGCGCGCCTCCTACTTCCACTGCTGAATGAAAACCCATGATTTTGGACCCTGTTTTCATGCGAAAAGGCTAAAAGAAATGTTTCACGTTTGTTACACTCAAACAGTGTCTCCTCTCATATGCTGAACTGGTCGCATTGTGGATTTTGGATAAAACATGATTTTGGACAATGTTCATGGAACTCAGCTTAAAACGTACTTGCAGACTTGAAAACCCTTGCCTATTGTAGAGCGCGCCTCCTACTTCCACTGCTGAATGAAAACCCATGATTTTGGACCCTGTTTTCATGCGAAAAGGCTAAAAGAAATGTTTCACGTTTGTTACACTCAAACAGTGTCTCCTCTCATATGCTGAACTGGTCGCATTGTGGATTTTGGATAAAACATGATTTTGGACAATGTTCATGGAACTCAGCTTAAAACGTACTTGCAGACTTGAAAACCCTTGCCTATTGTAGAGCTCGCCTCCTACTTCCACTGCTGTACGAAAACCCATGATTTTGGTCCCTGTTTTCATGCGAAAAGGCTAAAAAAAATGTTTCACGTTTGTTACACTCAAACAGTGTCTCCTCTCATATGCTGAACTGGTCGCATTGTGGATTTTGGTTAAAACATGATTTTGGACAATGTTCATGGAACTCAGCTTAAAACGTACTTGCAGACTTGAAAACCATTGCCTATTGTAGAGCGCGCCTCCTACTTCCACTGCTGAATGAAAACCCATGATTTTGGACCCTGTTTTCATGCGAAAAGGCTAAAAGAAATGTTTCACGTTTGTTACACTCAAACAGTGTCTCCTCTCATATGCTGAACTGGTCGCATTGTGGATTTTGGATAAAACATGATTTTGGACAATGTTCATGGAACTCAGCTTAAAACGTACTTGCAGACTTGAAAACCCTTGCCTATTGTAGAGCGCGCCTCCTACTTCCACTGCTGAATGAAAACCCATGATTTTGGACCCTGTTTTCATGCGAAAAGGCTAAAAGAAATGTTTCACGTTTGTTACACTCAAACAGTGTCTCCTCTCATATGCTGAACTGGTCGCATTGTGGATTTTGGATAAAACATGATTTTGGACAATGTTCATGGAACTCAGCTTAAAACGTACTTGCAGACTTGAAAACCCTTGCCTATTGTAGAGCGCGCCTCCTACTTCCACTGCTGAATGAAAACCCATGATTTTGGACCCTGTTTTCATGCAAAAAGGCTAAAAGAAATGTTTCACGTTTGTTACACTCAAACAGTGTCTCCTCTCATATGCTGAACTGGTCGCATTGTGGATTTTGGTTAAAACATGATTTTGGACAATGTTCATGGAACTCAGCTTAAAACGTACTTGCAGACTTGAAAACCCTTGCCTATTGTGGAGCTCGCCTCCTACTTCCACTGCTGTACGAAAACCCATGATTTTGGTCCCTGTTTTCATGCAAAAAGGCTAAAAGAAATGTTTCACGTTTGTTACACTCAAACAGTGTCTCCTCTCATATGCTGAACTGGTCGCATTGTGGATTTTGGTTAAAACATGATTTTGGACAATGTTCATGGAACTCAGCTTAAAACGTACTTGCAGACTTGAAAACCATTGCCTATTGTAGAGCGCGCCTCCTACTTCCACTGCTGAATGAAAACCCATGATTTTGGACCCTGTTTTCATGCGAAAAGGCTAAAAGAAATGTTTCACGTTTGTTACACTCAAACAGTGTCTCCTCTCATATGCTGAACTGGTCGCATTGTGGATTTTGGATAAAACATGATTTTGGACAATGTTCATGGAACTCAGCTTAAAACGTACTTGCAGACTTGAAAACCCTTGCCTATTGTAGAGCGCGCCTCCTACTTCCACTGCTGAATGAAAACCCATGATTTTGGACCCTGTTTTCATGCGAAAAGGCTAAAAGAAATGTTTCACGTTTGTTACACTCAAACAGTGTCTCCTCTCATATGCTGAACTGGTCGCATTGTGGATTTTGGATAAAACATGATTTTGGACAATGTTCATGGAACTCAGCTTAAAACGTACTTGCAGACTTGAAAACCCTTGCCTATTGTAGAGCGCGCCTCCTACTTCCACTGCTGAATGAAAACCCATGATTTTGGACCCTGTTTTCATGCAAAAAGGCTAAAAGAAATGTTTCACGTTTGTTACACTCAAACAGTGTCTCCTCTCATATGCTGAACTGGTCGCATTGTGGATTTTGGTTAAAACATGATTTTGGACAATGTTCATGGAACTCAGCTTAAAACGTACTTGCAGACTTGAAAACCCTTGCCTATTGTAGAGCGCGCCTCCTACTTCCAGTGCTGAACGAAAACCCATGATTTTGGACCCTGTTTTCATGCGAAAAGGCAAAAAGAAATGTTTCACATTTGTTACACTCAAACAGTGTCTCCTCTCATATGCTGAACTGGTCGCATTGTGGATTTTGGATAAAACATGATTTTGGACAATGTTCATGGAACTCAGCTTAAAACGTACTTGCAGACTTGAAAACCCTTGCCTATTGTAGAGCTCGCCTCCTACTTCCACTGCTGAACGAAAACCCATGATTTTGGACCCTTTTTTCATTCGAAAAGGCTAAAAGAAATGTTTCACGTTTGTTACACTCAAACAGTGTCTCCTCTCATATGCTGAACTGGTCGCATTGTGGATTTTGGTTAAAACATGATTTTGGACAATGTTCATGGAACTCAGCTTAAAACGTACTTGCAGACTTGAAAACCCTTGCCTATTGTAGAGCGCGCCTCCTACTTCTAGTGCTGAACGAAAACCCATGATTTTGGACCCTGTTTTCATGCGAAAAGGCTAAAAGAAATGTTTCACGTTTGTTACACTCAAACAGTGTCTCCTCTCATATGCTGAACTGGTCGCATTGTGGATTTTGGATAAAACATGATTTTGGACAATGTTCATGGAACTCAGCTTAAAACATACTTGCAGACTTGAAAACCCTTGCCTATTGTAGAGCGCACCTCCTACTTCCACTGCTGAACGAAAACCCATGATTTTGGACCCTTTTTTCATTCGAAAAGGCTAAAAGAAATGTTTCACGTTTGTTACACTCAAACAGTGTCTTCTCTCATATGCTGAACTGGTCGCATTGTGGATTTTGGTTAAAACATGATTTTGGACAATGTTCATGGAACTCAGCTTAAAACGTACTTGCAGACTTGAAAACCCTTGCCTATTGTAGAGCGCGCCTCCTACTTCCACTGCTGAATGAAAACCCATGATTTTGGACCCTGTTTTCATGCAAAAAGGCTAAAAGAAATGTTTCACGTTTGTTACACTCAAACAGTGTCTCCTCTCATATGCTGAACTGGTCGCATTGTGGATTTTGGTTAAAACATGATTTTGGACAATGTTCATGGAACTCAGCTTAAAACGTACTTGCAGACTTGAAAACCCTTGCCTATTGTAGAGCGCGCCTCCTACTTCCACTGCTGAATGAAAACCCATGATTTTGGACCCTGTTTTCATGCAAAAAGGCTAAAATAAATGTTTCACGTTTGTTACACTCAAACAGTGTCTCCTCTCATATGCTGAACTGGTCGCATTGTGGATTTTGGTTAAAACATGATTTTGGACAATGTTCATGGAACTCAGCTTAAAACGTACTTGCAGACTTGAAAACCCTTGCCTATTGTAGAGCGCGCCTCCTACTTCCACTGCTGAATGAAAACCCATGATTTTGGACCCTGTTTTCATGCGAAAAGGCTAAAAGAAATGTTTCACGTTTGTTACACTCAAACAGTGTCTCCTGTCATATGCTGAACTGGTCGCAATGTGGATTTGGCCTAAAACATGATTTTGGACAATGTTCATGGAACTCAGCTTAAAACGTACTTGCAGACTTGAAAACCCTTGCCTATTGTAGAGCGCGCCTCCTACTTCCAGTGCTGAACGAAAACCCATGATTTTGGACCCTTTTTTCATTCGAAAAGACTAAAAGAAATGTTTCACGTTTGTTACACTCAAACAGTGTCTCCTCTCATATGCTGAACTGGTCGCATTGTGGATTTTGATTAAAACATGATTTTGGACAATGTTCATGGAACTCAGCTTAAAACGTACTTGCAGACTTGAAAACCCTTGCCTATTGTAGAGCGCGCCTCCTACTTCCAGTGCTGAACGAAAACCCATGATTTTGGACCCTGTTTTCATGCGAAAAGGCAAAAAGAAATGTTTCACGTTTGTTACACTCAAACAGTGTCTCCTCTCATATGCTGAACTGGTCGCATTGTGGATTTTGGATAAAACATGATTTTGGACAATGTTCATGGAACTCAGCTTAAAACGTACTTGCAGACTTGAAAACCCTTGCCTATTGTAGAGCGCGCCTCCTACTTCCAGTGCTGAACGAAAACCCATGATTTTGGACCCTGTTTTCATGCGAAAAGGCAAAAAGAAATGTTTCACGTTTGTTACACTCAAACAGTGTCTCCTCTCATATGCTGAACTGGTCGCATTGTGGATTTTGGATAAAACATGATTTTGGACAATGTTCATGGAACTCAGCTTAAAACGTACTTGCAGACTTGAAAACCCTTGCCTATTGTAGAGCTCGCCTCCTACTTCCACTGCTGTACGAAAACCCATGATTTTGGTCCCTGTTTTCATGCGAAAAGGCTAAAAAAAATGTTTCACGTTTGTTACACTCAAACAGTGTCTCCTCTCATATGCTGAACTGGTCGCATTGTGGATTTTGGTTAAAACATGATTTTGGACAATGTTCATGGAACTCAGCTTAAAACGTACTTGCAGACTTGAAAACCATTGCCTATTGTAGAGCGCGCCTCCTACTTCCACTGCTGAATGAAAACCCATGATTTTGGACCCTGTTTTCATGCGAAAAGGCTAAAAGAAATGTTTCACGTTTGTTACACTCAAACAGTGTCTCCTCTCATATGCTGAACTGGTCGCATTGTGGATTTTGGATAAAACATGATTTTGGACAATGTTCATGGAACTCAGCTTAAAACGTACTTGCAGACTTGAAAACCCTTGCCTATTGTAGAGCGCGCCTCCTACTTCCACTGCTGAATGAAAACCCATGATTTTGGACCCTGTTTTCATGCGAAAAGGCTAAAAGAAATGTTTCACGTTTGTTACACTCAAACAGTGTCTCCTCTCATATGCTGAACTGGTCGCATTGTGGATTTTGGATAAAACATGATTTTGGACAATGTTCATGGAACTCAGCTTAAAACGTACTTGCAGACTTGAAAACCCTTGCCTATTGTAGAGCGCGCCTCCTACTTCCACTGCTGAATGAAAACCCATGATTTTGGACCCTGTTTTCATGCGAAAAGGCTAAAAGAAATGTTTCACGTTTGTTACACTCAAACAGTGTCTCCTCTCATATGCTGAACTGGTCGCATTGTGGATTTTGGATAAAACATGATTTTGGACAATGTTCATGGAACTCAGCTTAAAACGTACTTGCAGACTTGAAAACCCTTGCCTATTGTAGAGCTCGCCTCCTACTTCCACTGCTGTACGAAAACCCATGATTTTGGTCCCTGTTTTCATGCGAAAAGGCTAAAAAAAATGTTTCACGTTTGTTACACTCAAACAGTGTCTCCTCTCATATGCTGAACTGGTCGCATTGTGGATTTTGGTTAAAACATGATTTTGGACAATGTTCATGGAACTCAGCTTAAAACGTACTTGCAGACTTGAAAACCATTGCCTATTGTAGAGCGCGCCTCCTACTTCCACTGCTGAATGAAAACCCATGATTTTGGACCCTGTTTTCATGCGAAAAGGCTAAAAGAAATGTTTCACGTTTGTTACACTCAAACAGTGTCTCCTCTCATATGCTGAACTGGTCGCATTGTGGATTTTGGATAAAACATGATTTTGGACAATGTTCATGGAACTCAGCTTAAAACGTACTTGCAGACTTGAAAACCCTTGCCTATTGTAGAGCGCGCCTCCTACTTCCACTGCTGAATGAAAACCCATGATTTTGGACCCTGTTTTCATGCGAAAAGGCTAAAAGAAATGTTTCACGTTTGTTACACTCAAACAGTGTCTCCTCTCATATGCTGAACTGGTCGCATTGTGGATTTTGGATAAAACATGATTTTGGACAATGTTCATGGAACTCAGCTTAAAACGTACTTGCAGACTTGAAAACCCTTGCCTATTGTAGAGCGCGCCTCCTACTTCCACTGCTGAATGAAAACCCATGATTTTGGACCCTGTTTTCATGCAAAAAGGCTAAAAGAAATGTTTCACGTTTGTTACACTCAAACAGTGTCTCCTCTCATATGCTGAACTGGTCGCATTGTGGATTTTGGTTAAAACATGATTTTGGACAATGTTCATGGAACTCAGCTTAAAACGTACTTGCAGACTTGAAAACCCTTGCCTATTGTAGAGCGCGCCTCCTACTTCCAGTGCTGAACGAAAACCCATGATTTTGGACCCTGTTTTCATGCGAAAAGGCAAAAAGAAATGTTTCACGTTTGTTACACTCAAACAGTGTCTCCTCTCATATGCTGAACTGGTCGCATTGTGGATTTTGGATAAAACATGATTTTGGACAATGTTCATGGAACTCAGCTTAAAACGTACTTGCAGACTTGAAAACCCTTGCCTATTGTAGAGCGCGCCTCCTACTTCCAGTGCTGAACGAAAACCCATGATTTTGGACCCTGTTTTCATGCGAAAAGGCAAAAAGAAATGTTTCACGTTTGTTACACTCAAACAGTGTCTCCTCTCATATGCTGAACTGGTCGCATTGTGGATTTTGGATAAAACATGATTTTGGACAATGTTCATGGAACTCAGCTTAAAACGTACTTGCAGACTTGAAAACCCTTGCCTATTGTAGAGCTCGCCTCCTACTTCCACTGCTGAACGAAAACCCATGATTTTGGACCCTTTTTTCATTCGAAAAGGCTAAAAGAAATGTTTCACGTTTGTTACACTCAAACAGTGTCTCCTCTCATATGCTGAACTGGTCGCATTGTGGATTTTGGTTAAAACATGATTTTGGACAATGTTCATGGAACTCAGCTTAAAACGTACTTGCAGACTTGAAAACCCTTGCCTATTGTAGAGCGCGCCTCCTACTTCTAGTGCTGAACGAAAACCCATGATTTTGGACCCTGTTTTCATGCGAAAAGGCTAAAAGAAATGTTTCACGTTTGTTACACTCAAACAGTGTCTCCTCTCATATGCTGAACTGGTCGCATTGTGGATTTTGGATAAAACATGATTTTGGACAATGTTCATGGAACTCAGCTTAAAACATACTTGCAGACTTGAAAACCCTTGCCTATTGTAGAGCGCACCTCCTACTTCCACTGCTGGACGAAAACCCATGATTTTGGACCCTTTTTTCATTCGAAAAGGCTAAAAGAAATGTTTCACGTTTGTTACACTCAAACAGTGTCTTCTCTCATATGCTGAACTGGTCGCATTGTGGATTTTGGTTAAAACATGATTTTGGACAATGTTCATGGAACTCAGCTTAAAACGTACTTGCAGACTTGAAAACCCTTGCCTATTGTAGAGCGCGCCTCCTACTTCCACTGCTGAATGAAAACCCATGATTTTGGACCCTGTTTTCATGCAAAAAGGCTAAAAGAAATGTTTCACGTTTGTTACACTCAAACAGTGTCTCCTCTCATATGCTGAACTGGTCGCATTGTGGATTTTGGTTAAAACATGATTTTGGACAATGTTCATGGAACTCAGCTTAAAACGTACTTGCAGACTTGAAAACCCTTGCCTATTGTAGAGCGCGCCTCCTACTTCCACTGCTGAATGAAAACCCATGATTTTGGACCCTGTTTTCATGCAAAAAGGCTAAAAGAAATGTTTCACGTTTGTTACACTCAAACAGTGTCTCCTCTCATATGCTGAACTGGTCGCATTGTGGATTTTGGTTAAAACATGATTTTGGACAATGTTCATGGAACTCAGCTTAAAACGTACTTGCAGACTTGAAAACCCTTGCCTATTGTAGAGCGCGCCTCCTACTTCCACTGCTGAATGAAAACCCATGATTTTGGACCCTGTTTTCATGCGAAAAGGCTAAAAGAAATGTTTCACGTTTGTTACACTCAAACAGTGTCTCCTCTCATATGCTGAACTGGTCGCATTGTGGATTTTGGATAAAACATGATTTTGGACAATGTTCATGGAACTCAGCTTAAAACGTACTTGCAGACTTGAAAACCCTTGCCTATTGTAGAGCGCGCCTCCTACTTCCACTGCTGAATGAAACCCATGATTTTGGACCCTGTTTTCATGCAAAAAGGCTAAAAGAAATGTTTCACGTTTGTTACACTCAAACAGTGTCTCCTCTCATATGCTGAACTGGTCGCATTGTGGATTTTGGTTAAAACATGATTTTGGACAATGTTCATGGAACTCAGCTTAAAACGTACTTGCAGACTTGAAAACCCTTGCCTATTGTAGAGCGCGCCTCCTACTTCCAGTGCTGAACGAAAACCCATGATTTTGGACCCTGTTTTCATGCGAAAAGGCAAAAAGAAATGTTTCACGTTTGTTACACTCAAACAGTGTCTCCTCTCATATGCTGAACTGGTCGCATTGTGGATTTTGGATAAAACATGATTTTGGACAATGTTCATGGAACTCAGCTTAAAACGTACTTGCAGACTTGAAAACCCTTGCCTATTGTAGAGCTCGCCTCCTACTTCCACTGCTGAACGAAAACCCATGATTTTGGACCCTTTTTTCATTCGAAAAGGCTAAAAGAAATGTTTCACGTTTGTTACACTCAAACAGTGTCTCCTCTCATATGCTGAACTGGTCGCATTGTGGATTTTGGTTAAAACATGATTTTGGACAATGTTCATGGAACTCAGCTTAAAACGTACTTGCAGACTTGAAAACCCTTGCCTATTGTAGAGCGCGCCTCCTACTTCTAGTGCTGAACGAAAACCCATGATTTTGGACCCTGTTTTCATGCGAAAAGGCTAAAAGAAATGTTTCACGTTTGTTACACTCAAACAGTGTCTCCTCTCATATGCTGAACTGGTCGCATTGTGGATTTTGGATAAAACATGATTTTGGACAATGTTCATGGAACTCAGCTTAAAACATACTTGCAGACTTGAAAACCCTTGCCTATTGTAGAGCGCACCTCCTACTTCCACTGCTGAACGAAAACCCATGATTTTGGACCCTTTTTTCATTCGAAAAGCCTAAAAGAAATGTTTCACGTTTGTTACACTCAAACAGTGTCTTCTCTCATATGCTGAACTGGTCGCATTGTGGATTTTGGTTAAAACATGATTTTGGACAATGTTCATGGAACTCAGCTTAAAACGTACTTGCAGACTTGAAAACCCTTGCCTATTGTAGAGCGCGCCTCCTACTTCCAGTGCTGAACGAAAACCCATGATTTTGGACCCTGTTTTCATGCGAAAAGGCAAAAAGAAATGTTTCACGTTTGTTACACTCAAACAGTGTCTCCTCTCATATGCTGAACTGGTCGCATTGTGGATTTTGGATAAAACATGATTTTGGACAATGTTCATGGAACTCAGCTTAAAACGTACTTGCAGACTTGAAAACCCTTGCCTATTGTAGAGCTCGCCTCCTACTTCCACTGCTGAACGAAAACCCATGATTTTGGACCCTTTTTTCATTCGAAAAGGCTAAAAGAAATGTTTCACGTTTGTTACACTCAAACAGTGTCTCCTCTCATATGCTGAACTGGTCGCATTGTGGATTTTGGTTAAAACATGATTTTGGACAATGTTCATGGAACTCAGCTTAAAACGTACTTGCAGACTTGAAAACCCTTGCCTATTGTAGAGCGCGCCTCCTACTTCTAGTGCTGAACGAAAACCCATGATTTTGGACCCTGTTTTCATGCGAAAAGGCTAAAAGAAATGTTTCACGTTTGTTACACTCAAACAGTGTCTCCTCTCATATGCTGAACTGGTCGCATTGTGGATTTTGGATAAAACATGATTTTGGACAATGTTCATGGAACTCAGCTTAAAACATACTTGCAGACTTGAAAACCCTTGCCTATTGTAGAGCGCACCTCCTACTTCCACTGCTGAACGAAAACCCATGATTTTGGACCCTTTTTTCATTCGAAAAGGCTAAAAGAAATGTTTCACGTTTGTTACACTCAAACAGTGTCTTCTCTCATATGCTGAACTGGTCGCATTGTGGATTTTGGTTAAAACATGATTTTGGACAATGTTCATGGAACTCAGCTTAAAACGTACTTGCAGACTTGAAAACCCTTGCCTATTGTAGAGCGCGCCTCCTACTTCCACTGCTGAATGAAAACCCATGATTTTGGACCCTGTTTTCATGCAAAAAGGCTAAAAGAAATGTTTCACGTTTGTTACACTCAAACAGTGTCTCCTCTCATATGCTGAACTGGTCGCATTGTGGATTTTGGTTAAAACATGATTTTGGACAATGTTCATGGAACTCAGCTTAAAACGTACTTGCAGACTTGAAAACCCTTGCCTATTGTAGAGCGCGCCTCCTACTTCCACTGCTGAATGAAAACCCATGATTTTGGACCCTGTTTTCATGCAAAAAGGCTAAAAGAAATGTTTCACGTTTGTTACACTCAAACAGTGTCTCCTCTCATATGCTGAACTGGTCGCATTGTGGATTTTGGATAAAACATGATTTTGGACAATGTTCATGGAACTCAGCTTAAAACGTACTTGCAGACTTGAAAACCCTTGCCTATTGTAGAGCTCGCCTCCTACTTCCACTGCTGAACGAAAACCCATGATTTTGGACCCTTTTTTCATTCGAAAAGGCTAAAAGAAATGTTTCACGTTTGTTACACTCAAACAGTGTCTCCTCTCATATGCTGAACTGGTCGCATTGTGGATTTTGGTTAAAACATGATTTTGGACAATGTTCATGGAACTCAGCTTAAAACGTACTTGCAGACTTGAAAACCCTTGCCTATTGTACAGCGCGCCTCCTACTTCTAGTGCTGAACGAAAACCCATGATTTTGGACCCTGTTTTCATGCGAAAAGGCTAAAAGAAATGTTTCACGTTTGTTACACTCAAACAGTGTCTCCTCTCATATGCTGAACTGGTCGCATTGTGGATTTTGGATAAAACATGATTTTGGACAATGTTCATGGAACTCAGCTTAAAACATACTTGCAGACTTGAAAACCCTTGCCTATTGTAGAGCGCACCTCCTACTTCCACTGCTGAACGAAAACCCATGATTTTGGACCCTTTTTTCATTCGAAAAGGCTAAAAGAAATGTTTCACGTTTGTTACACTCAAACAGTGTCTTCTCTCATATGCTGAACTGGTCGCATTGTGGATTTTGGTTAAAACATGATTTTGGACAATGTTCATGGAACTCAGCTTAAAACGTACTTGCAGACTTGAAAACCCTTGCCTATTGTAGAGCGCGCCTCCTACTTCCACTGCTGAATGAAAACCCATGATTTTGGACCCTGTTTTCATGCAAAAAGGCTAAAAGAAATGTTTCACGTTTGTTACACTCAAACAGTGTCTCCTCTCATATGCTGAACTGGTCGCATTGTGGATTTTGGTTAAAACATGATTTTGGACAATGTTCATGGAACTCAGCTTAAAACGTACTTGCAGACTTGAAAACCCTTGCCTATTGTAGAGCGCGCCTCCTACTTCCACTGCTGAATGAAAACCCATGATTTTGGACCCTGTTTTCATGCAAAAAGGCTAAAAGAAATGTTTCACGTTTGTTACACTCAAACAGTGTCTCCTCTCATATGCTGAACTGGTCGCATTGTGGATTTTGGTTAAAACATGATTTTGGACAATGTTCATGGAACTCAGCTTAAAACGTACTTGCAGACTTGAAAACCCTTGCCTATTGTAGAGCGCGCCTCCTACTTCCACTGCTGAATGAAAACCCATGATTTTGGACCCTGTTTTCATGCGAAAAGGCTAAAAGAAATGTTTCACGTTTGTTACACTCAAACAGTGTCTCCTCTCATATGCTGAACTGGTCGCATTGTGGATTTTGGATAAAACATGATTTTGGACAATGTTCATGGAACTCAGCTTAAAACGTACTTGCAGACTTGAAAACCCTTGCCTATTGTAGAGCGCGCCTCCTACTTCCACTGCTGAATGAAACCCATGATTTTGGACCCTGTTTTCATGCAAAAAGGCTAAAAGAAATGTTTCACGTTTGTTACACTCAAACAGTGTCTCCTCTCATATGCTGAACTGGTCGCATTGTGGATTTTGGTTAAAACATGATTTTGGACAATGTTCATGGAACTCAGCTTAAAACGTACTTGCAGACTTGAAAACCCTTGCCTATTGTAGAGCGCGCCTCCTACTTCCAGTGCTGAACGAAAACCCATGATTTTGGACCCTGTTTTCATGCGAAAAGGCAAAAAGAAATGTTTCACGTTTGTTACACTCAAACAGTGTCTCCTCTCATATGCTGAACTGGTCGCATTGTGGATTTTGGATAAAACATGATTTTGGACAATGTTCATGGAACTCAGCTTAAAACGTACTTGCAGACTTGAAAACCCTTGCCTATTGTAGAGCGCGCCTCCTACTTCTAGTGCTGAACGAAAACCCATGATTTTGGACCCTGTTTTCATGCGAAAAGGCTAAAAGAAATGTTTCACGTTTGTTACACTCAAACAGTGTCTCCTCTCATATGCTGAACTGGTCGCATTGTGGATTTTGGATAAAACATGATTTTGGACAATGTTCATGGAACTCAGCTTAAAACATACTTGCAGACTTGAAAACCCTTGCCTATTGTAGAGCGCACCTCCTACTTCCACTGCTGAACGAAAACCCATGATTTTGGACCCTTTTTTCATTCGAAAAGGCTAAAAGAAATGTTTCACGTTTGTTACACTCAAACAGTGTCTTCTCTCATATGCTGAACTGGTCGCATTGTGGATTTTGGTTAAAACATGATTTTGGACAATGTTCATGGAACTCAGCTTAAAACGTACTTGCAGACTTGAAAACCCTTGCCTATTGTAGAGCGCGCCTCCTACTTCCACTGCTGAATGAAAACCCATGATTTTGGACCCTGTTTTCATGCAAAAAGGCTAAAAGAAATGTTTCACGTTTGTTACACTCAAACAGTGTCTCCTCTCATATGCTGAACTGGTCGCATTGTGGATTTTGGTTAAAACATGATTTTGGACAATGTTCATGGAACTCAGCTTAAAACGTACTTGCAGACTTGAAAACCCTTGCCTATTGTAGAGCGCGCCTCCTACTTCTAGTGCTGAACGAAAACCCATGATTTTGGACCCTGTTTTCATGCAAAAAGGCTAAAAGAAATGTTTCACGTTTGTTACACTCAAACAGTGTCTCCTCTCATATGCTGAACTGGTCGCATTGTGGATTTTGGTTAAAACATGATTTTGGACAATGTTCATGGAACTCAGCTTAAAACGTACTTGCAGACTTGAAAACCCTTGCCTATTGTAGAGCGTGCCTCCTACTTCCACTGCTGAATGAAAACCCATGATTTTGGACCCTGTTTTCATGCAAAAAGGCTAAAAGAAATGTTTCACGTTTGTTACACTCAAACAGTGTCTCCTCTCATATGCTGAACTGGTCGCATTGTGGATTTTGGTTAAAACATGATTTTGGACAATGTTCATGGAACTCAGCTTAAAACGTACTTGCAGACTTGAAAACCCTTGCCTATTGTAGAGCGCGCCTCCTACTTCCACTGCTGAATGAAAACCCATGATTTTGGACCCTGTTTTCATGCGAAAAGGCTAAAAGAAATGTTTCACGTTTGTTACACTCAAACAGTGTCTCCTCTCATATGCTGAACTGGTCGCATTGTGGATTTTGGATAAAACATGATTTTGGACAATGTTCATGGAACTCAGCTTAAAACGTACTTGCAGACTTGAAAACCCTTGCCTATTGTAGAGCGCGCCTCCTACTTCCACTGCTGAATGAAACCCATGATTTTGGACCCTGTTTTCATGCAAAAAGGCTAAAAGAAATGTTTCACGTTTGTTACACTCAAACAGTGTCTCCTCTCATATGCTGAACTGGTCGCATTGTGGATTTTGGTTAAAACATGATTTTGGACAATGTTCATGGAACTCAGCTTAAAACGTACTTGCAGACTTGAAAACCCTTGCCTATTGTAGAGCGCGCCTCCTACTTCCACTGCTGAATGAAAACCCATGATTTTGGACCCTGTTTTCATGCGAAAAGGCTAAAAGAAATGTTTCACGTTTGTTACACTCAAACAGTGTCTCCTCTCATATGCTGAACTGGTCGCATTGTGGATTTTGGATAAAACATGATTTTGGACAATGTTCATGGAACTCAGCTTAAAACGTACTTGCAGACTTGAAAACCCTTGCCTATTGTAGAGCGCGCCTCCTACTTCCACTGCTGAATGAAACCCATGATTTTGGACCCTGTTTTCATGCAAAAAGGCTAAAAGAAATGTTTCACGTTTGTTACACTCAAACAGTGTCTCCTCTCATATGCTGAACTGGTCGCATTGTGGATTTTGGTTAAAACATGATTTTGGACAATGTTCATGGAACTCAGCTTAAAACGTACTTGCAGACTTGAAAACCCTTGCCTATTGTAGAGCGCGCCTCCTACTTCCACTGCTGAATGAAAACCCATGATTTTGGACCCTGTTTTCATGCGAAAAGGCTAAAAGAAATGTTTCACGTTTGTTACACTCAAACAGTGTCTCCTCTCATATGCTGAACTGGTCGCATTGTGGATTTTGGATAAAACATGATTTTGGACAATGTTCATGGAACTCAGCTTAAAACGTACTTGCAGACTTGAAAACCCTTGCCTATTGTAGAGCGCGCCTCCTACTTCCACTGCTGAATGAAACCCATGATTTTGGACCCTGTTTTCATGCAAAAAGGCTAAAAGAAATGTTTCACGTTTGTTACACTCAAACAGTGTCTCCTCTCATATGCTGAACTGGTCGCATTGTGGATTTTGGTTAAAACATGATTTTGGACAATGTTCATGGAACTCAGCTTAAAACGTACTTGCAGACTTGAAAACCCTTGCCTATTGTAGAGCGCGCCTCCTACTTCCAGTGCTGAACGAAAACCCATGATTTTGGACCCTTTTTTCATTCGAAAAGGCTAAAAGAAATGTTTCACGTTTGTTACACTCAAACAGTGTCTCCTCTCATATGCTGAACTGGTCGCATTGTGGATTTTGGTTAAAACATGATTTTGGACAATGTTCATGGAACTCAGCTTAAAACGTACTTGCAGACTTGAAAACCCTTGCCTATTGTAGAGCGCGCCTCCTACTTCCACTGCTGAATGAAACCCATGATTTTGGACCCTGTTTTCATGCGAAAAGGCAAAAAGAAATGTTTCACGTTTGTTACACTCAAACAGTGTCTCCTCTCATATGCTGAACTGGTCGCATTGTGGATTTTGGATAAAACATGATTTTGGACAATGTTCATGGAACTCAGCTTAAAACGTACTTGCAGACTTGAAAACCCTTGCCTATTGTAGAGCTCGCCTCCTACTTCCACTGCTGAACGAAAACCCATGATTTTGGACCCTTTTTTCATTCGAAAAGGCTAAAAGAAATGTTTCACGTTTGTTACACTCAAACAGTGTCTCCTCTCATATGCTGAACTGGTCGCATTGTGGATTTTGGTTAAAACATGATTTTGGACAATGTTCATGGAACTCAGCTTAAAACGTACTTGCAGACTTGAAAACCCTTGCCTATTGTAGAGCGCGCCTCCTACTTCCACTGCTGAATGAAAACCCATGATTTTGGACCCTGTTTTCATGCAAAAAGGCTAAAAGAAATGTTTCACGTTTGTTACACTCAAACAGTGTCTCCTCTCATATGCTGAACTGGTCGCATTGTGGATTTTGGTTAAAACATGATTTTGGACAATGTTCATGGAACTCAGCTTAAAACGTACTTGCAGACTTGAAAACCCTTGCCTATTGTAGAGCGCGCCTCCTACTTCTAGTGCTGAACGAAAACCCATGATTTTGGACCCTGTTTTCATGCAAAAAGGCTAAAAGAAATGTTTCACGTTTGTTACACTCAAACAGTGTCTCCTCTCATATGCTGAACTGGTCGCATTGTGGATTTTGGTTAAAACATGATTTTGGACAATGTTCATGGAACTCAGCTTAAAACGTACTTGCAGACTTGAAAACCCTTGCCTATTGTAGAGCGCGCCTCAACTTCCACTGCTGAATGAAAACCCATGATTTTGGACCCTGTTTTCATGCAAAAAGGCTAAAAGAAATGTTTCACGTTTGTTACACTCAAACAGTGTCTCCTCTCATATGCTGAACTGGTCGCATTGTGGATTTTGGTTAAAACATGATTTTGGACAATGTTCATGGAACTCAGCTTAAAACGTACTTGCAGACTTGAAAACCCTTGCCTATTGTAGAGCGCGCCTCCTACTTCCACTGCTGAATGAAAACCCATGATTTTGGACCCTGTTTTCATGCGAAAAGGCTAAAAGAAATGTTTCACGTTTGTTACACTCAAACAGTGTCTCCTCTCATATGCTGAACTGGTCGCATTGTGGATTTTGGATAAAACATGATTTTGGACAATGTTCATGGAACTCAGCTTAAAACGTACTTGCAGACTTGAAAACCCTTGCCTATTGTAGAGCGCGCCTCCTACTTCCACTGCTGAATGAAACCCATGATTTTGGACCCTGTTTTCATGCGAAAAGGCAAAAAGAAATGTTTCACGTTTGTTACACTCAAACAGTGTCTCCTCTCATATGCTGAACTGGTCGCATTGTGGATTTTGGTTAAAACATGATTTTGGACAATGTTCATGGAACTCAGCTTAAAACGTACTTGCAGACTTGAAAACCCTTGCCTATTGTAGAGCGCGCCTCCTACTTCCACTGCTGAATGAAAACCCATGATTTTGGACCCTGTTTTCATGCAAAAAGGCTAAAAGAAATGTTTCACGTTTGTTACACTCAAACAGTGTCTCCTCTCATATGCTGAACTGGTCGCATTGTGGATTTTGGTTAAAACATGATTTTGGACAATGTTCATGGAACTCAGCTTAAAACGTACTTGCAGACTTGAAAACCCTTGCCTATTGTAGAGCGCGCCTCCTACTTCTAGTGCTGAACGAAAACCCATGATTTTGGACCCTGTTTTCATGCAAAAAGGCTAAAAGAAATGTTTCACGTTTGTTACACTCAAACAGTGTCTCCTCTCATATGCTGAACTGGTCGCATTGTGGATTTTGGTTAAAACATGATTTTGGACAATGTTCATGGAACTCAGCTTAAAACGTACTTGCAGACTTGAAAACCCTTGCCTATTGTAGAGCGCGCCTCAACTTCCACTGCTGAATGAAAACCCATGATTTTGGACCCTGTTTTCATGCAAAAAGGCTAAAAGAAATGTTTCACGTTTGTTACACTCAAACAGTGTCTCCTCTCATATGCTGAACTGGTCGCATTGTGGATTTTGGTTAAAACATGATTTTGGACAATGTTCATGGAACTCAGCTTAAAACGTACTTGCAGACTTGAAAACCCTTGCCTATTGTAGAGCGCGCCTCCTACTTCCACTGCTGAATGAAAACCCATGATTTTGGACCCTGTTTTCATGCGAAAAGGCTAAAAGAAATGTTTCACGTTTGTTACACTCAAACAGTGTCTCCTCTCATATGCTGAACTGGTCGCATTGTGGATTTTGGATAAAACATGATTTTGGACAATGTTCATGGAACTCAGCTTAAAACGTACTTGCAGACTTGAAAACCCTTGCCTATTGTAGAGCGCGCCTCCTACTTCCACTGCTGAATGAAACCCATGATTTTGGACCCTGTTTTCATGCAAAAAGGCTAAAAGAAATGTTTCACGTTTGTTACACTCAAACAGTGTCTCCTCTCATATGCTGAACTGGTCGCATTGTGGATTTTGGTTAAAACATGATTTTGGACAATGTTCATGGAACTCAGCTTAAAACGTACTTGCAGACTTGAAAACCCTTGCCTATTGTAGAGCGCGCCTCCTACTTCCAGTGCTGAACGAAAACCCATGATTTTGGACCCTGTTTTCATGCGAAAAGGCAAAAAGAAATGTTTCACGTTTGTTACACTCAAACAGTGTCTCCTCTCATATGCTGAACTGGTCGCATTGTGGATTTTGGATAAAACATGATTTTGGACAATGTTCATGGAACTCAGCTTAAAACGTACTTGCAGACTTGAAAACCCTTGCCTATTGTAGAGCTCGCCTCCTACTTCCACTGCTGAACGAAAACCCATGATTTTGGACCCTTTTTTCATTCGAAAAGGCTAAAAGAAATGTTTCACGTTTGTTACACTCAAACAGTGTCTCCTCTCATATGCTGAACTGGTCGCATTGTGGATTTTGGTTAAAACATGATTTTGGACAATGTTCATGGAACTCAGCTTAAAACGTACTTGCAGACTTGAAAACCCTTGCCTATTGTAGAGCGCGCCTCCTACTTCTAGTGCTGAACGAAAACCCATGATTTTGGACCCTGTTTTCATGCAAAAAGGCTAAAAGAAATGTTTCACGTTTGTTACACTCAAACAGTGTCTCCTCTCATATGCTGAACTGGTCGCATTGTGGATTTTGGTTAAAACATGATTTTGGACAATGTTCATGGAACTCAGCTTAAAACGTACTTGCAGACTTGAAAACCCTTGCCTATTGTAGAGCGCGCCTCCTACTTCCAGTGCTGAACGAAAACCCATGATTTTGGACCCTGTTTTCATGCGAAAAGGCAAAAAGAAATGTTTCACGTTTGTTACACTCAAACAGTGTCTCCTCTCATATGCTGAACTGGTCGCATTGTGGATTTTGGATAAAACATGATTTTGGACAATGTTCATGGAACTCAGCTTAAAACGTACTTGCAGACTTGAAAACCCTTGCCTATTGTAGAGCTCGCCTCCTACTTCCACTGCTGAACGAAAACCCATGATTTTGGACCCTTTTTTCATTCGAAAAGGCTAAAAGAAATGTTTCACGTTTGTTACACTCAAACAGTGTCTCCTCTCATATGCTGAACTGGTCGCATTGTGGATTTTGGTTAAAACATGATTTTGGACAATGTTCATGGAACTCAGCTTAAAACGTACTTGCAGACTTGAAAACCCTTGCCTATTGTAGAGCGCGCCTCCTACTTCTAGTGCTGAACGAAAACCCATGATTTTGGACCCTGTTTTCATGCAAAAAGGCTAAAAGAAATGTTTCACGTTTGTTACACTCAAACAGTGTCTCCTCTCATATGCTGAACTGGTCGCATTGTGGATTTTGGTTAAAACATGATTTTGGACAATGTTCATGGAACTCAGCTTAAAACGTACTTGCAGACTTGAAAACCCTTGCCTATTGTAGAGCTCGCCTCCTACTTCCACTGCTGAACGAAAACCCATGATTTTGGACCCTTTTTTCATTCGAAAAGGCTAAAAGAAATGTTTCACGTTTGTTACACTCAAACAGTGTCTCCTCTCATATGCTGAACTGGTCGCATTGTGGATTTTGGTTAAAACATGATTTTGGACAATGTTCATGGAACTCAGCTTAAAACGTACTTGCAGACTTGAAAACCCTTGCCTATTGTAGAGCGCGCCTCCTACTTCTAGTGCTGAACGAAAACCCATGATTTTGGACCCTGTTTTCATGCGAAAAGGCTAAAAGAAATGTTTCACGTTTGTTACACTCAAACAGTGTCTCCTCTCATATGCTGAACTGGTCGCATTGTGGATTTTGGATAAAACATGATTTTGGACAATGTTCATGGAACTCAGCTTAAAACATACTTGCAGACTTGAAAACCCTTGCCTATTGTAGAGCGCACCTCCTACTTCCACTGCTGAACGAAAACCCATGATTTTGAACCCTTTTTTCATTCGAAAAGGCTAAAAGAAATGTTTCACGTTTGTTACACTCAAACAGTGTCTTCTCTCATATGCTGAACTGGTCGCATTGTGGATTTTGGTTAAAACATGATTTTGGACAATGTTCATGGAACTCAGCTTAAAACGTACTTGCAGACTTGAAAACCCTTGCCTATTGTAGAGCGCGCCTCCTACTTCCACTGCTGGATGAAAACCCATGATTTTGGACCCTGTTTTCATGCAAAAAGGCTAAAAGAAATGTTTCACGTTTGTTACACTCAAACAGTGTCTCCTCTCATATGCTGAACTGGTCGCATTGTGGATTTTGGTTAAAACATGATTTTGGACAATGTTCATGGAACTCAGCTTAAAACGTACTTGCAGACTTGAAAACCCTTGCCTATTGTAGAGCGCGCCTCCTACTTCTAGTGCTGAACGAAAACCCATGATTTTGGACCCTGTTTTCATGCAAAAAGGCTAAAAGAAATGTTTCACGTTTGTTACACTCAAACAGTGTCTCCTCTCATATGCTGAACTGGTCGCATTGTGGATTTTGGTTAAAACATGATTTTGGACAATGTTCATGGAACTCAGCTTAAAACGTACTTGCAGACTTGAAAACCCTTGCCTATTGTAGAGCGCGCCTCCTACTTCCACTGCTGAATGAAAACCCATGATTTTGGACCCTGTTTTCATGCAAAAAGGCTAAAAGAAATGTTTCACGTTTGTTACACTCAAACAGTGTCTCCTCTCATATGCTGAACTGGTCGCATTGTGGATTTTGGTTAAAACATGATTTTGGACAATGTTCATGGAACTCAGCTTAAAACGTACTTGCAGACTTGAAAACCCTTGCCTATTGTAGAGCGCGCCTCCTACTTCCACTGCTGAATGAAAACCCATGATTTTGGACCCTGTTTTCATGCGAAAAGGCTAAAAGAAATGTTTCACGTTTGTTACACTCAAACAGTGTCTCCTCTCATATGCTGAACTGGTCGCATTGTGGATTTTGGATAAAACATGATTTTGGACAATGTTCATGGAACTCAGCTTAAAACGTACTTGCAGACTTGAAAACCCTTGCCTATTGTAGAGCGCGCCTCCTACTTCCAGTGCTGAACGAAAACCCATGATTTTGGACCCTGTTTTCATGCGAAAAGGCAAAAAGAAATGTTTCACGTTTGTTACACTCAAACAGTGTCTCCTCTCATATGCTGAACTGGTCGCATTGTGGATTTTGGATAAAACATGATTTTGGACAATGTTCATGGAACTCAGCTTAAAACGTACTTGCAGACTTGAAAACCCTTGCCTATTGTAGAGCTCGCCTCCTACTTCCACTGCTGAACGAAAACCCATGATTTTGGACCCTTTTTTCATTCGAAAAGGCTAAAAGAAATGTTTCACGTTTGTTACACTCAAACAGTGTCTCCTCTAATATGCTGAAATGGTCGCATTGTGGATTTTGGTTAAAACATGATTTTGGACAATGTTCATGGAACTCAGCTTAAAACGTACTTGCAGACTTGAAAACCCTTGCCTATTGTAGAGCGCGCCTCCTACTTCTAGTGCTGAACGAAAACCCATGATTTTGGACCCTGTTTTCATGCAAAAAGGCTAAAAGAAATGTTTCACGTTTGTTACACTCAAACAGTGTCTCCTCTCATATGCTGAACTGGTCGCATTGTGGATTTTGGTTAAAACATGATTTTGGACAATGTTCATGGAACTCAGCTTAAAACGTACTTGCAGACTTGAAAACCCTTGCCTATTGTAGAGCGCGCCTCCTACTTCCACTGCTGAATGAAAACCCATGATTTTGGACCCTGTTTTCATGCAAAAAGGCTAAAAGAAATGTTTCACGTTTGTTACACTCAAACAGTGTCTCCTCTCATATGCTGAACTGGTCGCATTGTGGATTTTGGTTAAAACATGATTTTGGACAATGTTCATGGAACTCAGCTTAAAACGTACTTGCAGACTTGAAAACCCTTGCCTATTGTAGAGCGCGCCTCCTACTTCCACTGCTGAATGAAAACCCATGATTTTGGACCCTGTTTTCATGCGAAAAGGCTAAAAGAAATGTTTCACGTTTGTTACACTCAAACAGTGTCTCCTCTCATATGCTGAACTGGTCGCATTGTGGATTTTGGTTAAAACATGATTTTGGACAATGTTCATGGAACTCAGCTTAAAACGTACTTGCAGACTTGAAAACCCTTGCCTATTGTAGAGCGCGCCTCCTACTTCCAGTGCTGAACGAAAACCCATGATTTTGGACCCTGTTTTCATGCGAAAAGGCTAAAAGAAATGTTTCACGTTTGTTACACTCAAACAGTGTCTCCTCTCATATGCTGAACTGGTCGCATTGTGGATTTTGGATAAAACATGATTTTGGACAATGTTCATGGAACTCAGCTTAAAACATACTTGCAGACTTGAAAACCCTTGCCTATTGTAGAGCGCACCTCCTACTTCCACTGCTGAACGAAAACCCATGATTTTGGACCCTTTTTTCATTCGAAAAGGCTAAAAGAAATGTTTCACGTTTGTTACACTCAAACAGTGTCTTCTCTCATATGCTGAACTGGCCGCATTGTGGATTTTGGTTAAAACATGATTTTGGACAATGTTCATGGAACTCAGCTTAAAACGTACTTGCAGACTTGAAAACCCTTGCCTATTGTAGAGCTCGCCTCCTACTTCCACTGCTGAACGAAAACCCATGATTTTGGACCCTTTTTTCATTCGAAAAGGCTAAAAGAAATGTTTCACGTTTGTTACACTCAAACAGTGTCTCCTCTCATATGCTGAACTGGTCGCATTGTGGATTTTGGTTAAAACATGATTTTGGACAATGTTCATGGAACTCAGCTTAAAACGTACTTGCAGACTTGAAAACCCTTGCCTATTGTAGAGCGCGCCTCCTACTTCTAGTGCTGAACGAAAACCCATGATTTTGGACCCTGTTTTCATGCGAAAAGGCTAAAAGAAATGTTTCACGTTTGTTACACTCAAACAGTGTCTCCTCTCATATGCTGAACTGGTCGCATTGTGGATTTTGGATAAAACATGATTTTGGACAATGTTCATGGAACTCAGCTTAAAACATACTTGCAGACTTGAAAACCCTTGCCTATTGTAGAGCGCACCTCCTACTTCCACTGCTGAACGAAAACCCATGATTTTGGACCCTTTTTTCATTCGAAAAGGCTAAAAGAAATGTTTCACGTTTGTTACACTCAAACAGTGTCTTCTCTCATATGCTGAACTGGTCGCATTGTGGATTTTGGTTAAAACATGATTTTGGACAATGTTCATGGAACTCAGCTTAAAACGTACTTGCAGACTTGAAAACCCTTGCCTATTGTAGAGCGCGCCTCCTACTTCCACTGCTGAATGAAAACCCATGATTTTGGACCCTGTTTTCATGCAAAAAGGCTAAAAGAAATGTTTCACGTTTGTTACACTCAAACAGTGTCTCCTCTCATATGCTGAACTGGTCGCATTGTGGATTTTGGTTAAAACATGATTTTGGACAATGTTCATGGAACTCAGCTTAAAACGTACTTGCAGACTTGAAAACCCTTGCCTATTGTAGAGCGCGCCTACTACTTCCACTGCTGAATGAAAACCCATGATTTTGGACCCTGTTTTCATGCAAAAAGGCTAAAAGAAATGTTTCACGTTTGTTACACTCAAACAGTGTCTCCTCTCATATGCTGAACTGGTCGCATTGTGGATTTTGGTTAAAACATGATTTTGGACAATGTTCATGGAACTCAGCTTAAAACGTACTTGCAGACTTGAAAACCCTTGCCTATTGTAGAGCGCGCCTCCTACTTCCACTGCTGAATGAAAACCCATGATTTTGGACCCTTTTTTCATTCGAAAAGGCTAAAAGAAATGTTTCACGTTTGTTACACTCAAACAGTGTCTCCTCTCATATGCTGAACTGGTCGCATTGTGGATTTTGGTTAAAACATGATTTTGGACAATGTTCATGGAACTCAGCTTAAAACGTACTTGCAGACTTGAAAACCCTTGCCTATTGTAGAGCGCGCCTCCTACTTCTAGTGCTGAACGAAAACCCATGATTTTGGACCCTGTTTTCATGCAAAAAGGCTAAAAGAAATGTTTCACGTTTGTTACACTCAAACAGTGTCTCCTCTCATATGCTGAACTGGTCGCATTGTGGATTTTGGTTAAAACATGATTTTGGACAATGTTCATGGAACTCAGCTTAAAACGTACTTGCAGACTTGAAAACCCTTGCCTATTGTAGAGCGCGCCTCCTACTTCCACTGCTGAATGAAAACCCATGATTTTGGACCCTGTTTTCATGCAAAAAGGCTAAAAGAAATGTTTCACGTTTGTTACACTCAAACAGTGTCTCCTCTCATATGCTGAACTGGTCGCATTGTGGATTTTGGTTAAAACATGATTTTGGACAATGTTCATGGAACTCAGCTTAAAACGTACTTGCAGACTTGAAAACCCTTGCCTATTGTAGAGCGCGCCTCCTACTTCCACTGCTGAATGAAAACCCATGATTTTGGACCCTGTTTTCATGCGAAAAGGCTAAAAGAAATGTTTCACGTTTGTTACACTCAAACAGTGTCTCCTCTCATATGCTGAACTGGTCGCATTGTGGATTTTGGATAAAACATGATTTTGGACAATGTTCATGGAACTCAGCTTAAAACGTACTTGCAGACTTGAAAACCCTTGCCTATTGTAGAGCGCGCCTCCTACTTCCACTGCTGAATGAAACCCATGATTTTGGACCCTGTTTTCATGCAAAAAGGCTAAAAGAAATGTTTCACGTTTGTTACACTCAAACAGTGTCTCCTCTCATATGCTGAACTGGTCGCATTGTGGATTTTGGTTAAAACATGATTTTGGACAATGTTCATGGAACTCAGCTTAAAACGTACTTGCAGACTTGAAAACCCTTGCCTATTGTAGAGCTCGCCTCCTACTTCCACTGCTGAACGAAAACCCATGATTTTGGACCCTTTTTTCATTCGAAAAGGCTAAAAGAAATGTTTCACGTTTGTTACACTCAAACAGTGTCTCCTCTCATATGCTGAACTGGTCGCATTGTGGATTTTGGTTAAAACATGATTTTGGACAATGTTCATGGAACTCAGCTTAAAACGTACTTGCAGACTTGAAAACCCTTGCCTATTGTAGAGCGCGCCTCCTACTTCTAGTGCTGAACGAAAAGCCATGATTTTGGACCCTGTTTTCATGCGAAAAGGCTAAAAGAAATGTTTCACGTTTGTTACACTCAAACAGTGTCTCCTCTCATATGCTGAACTGGTCGCATTGTGGATTTTGGATAAAACATGATTTTGGACAATGTTCATGGAACTCAGCTTAAAACATACTTGCAGACTTGAAAACCCTTGCCTATTGTAGAGCGCACCTCCTACTTCCACTGCTGAACGAAAACCCATGATTTTGGACCCTTTTTTCATTCGAAAAGGCTAAAAGAAATGTTTCACGTTTGTTACACTCAAACAGTGTCTTCTCTCATATGCTGAACTGGTCGCATTGTGGATTTTGGTTAAAACATGATTTTGGACAATGTTCATGGAACTCAGCTTAAAACGTACTTGCAGACTTGAAAACCCTTGCCTATTGTAGAGCGCGCCTCCTACTTCCACTGCTGAATGAAAACCCATGATTTTGGACCCTGTTTTCATGCAAAAAGGCTAAAAGAAATGTTTCACGTTTGTTACACTCAAACAGTGTCTCCTCTCATATGCTGAACTGGTCGCATTGTGGATTTTGGTTAAAACATGATTTTGGACAATGTTCATGGAACTCAGCTTAAAACGTACTTGCAGACTTGAAAACCCTTGCCTATTGTAGAGCGCGCCTCCTACTTCTAGTGCTGAACGAAAACCCATGATTTTGGACCCTGTTTTCATGCGAAAAGGCTAAAAGAAATGTTTCACGTTTGTTACACTCAAACAGTGTCTCCTCTCATATGCTGAACTGGTCGCATTGTGGATTTTGGATAAAACATGATTTTGGACAATGTTCATGGAACTCAGCTTAAAACATACTTGCAGACTTGAAAACCCTTGCCTATTGTAGAGCGCACCTCCTACTTCCACTGCTGAACGAAAACCCATGATTTTGGACCCTTTTTTCATTCGAAAAGGCTAAAAGAAATGTTTCACGTTTGTTACACTCAAACAGTGTCTTCTCTCATATGCTGAACTGGTCGCATTGTGGATTTTGGTTAAAACATGATTTTGGACAATGTTCATGGAACTCAGCTTAAAACGTACTTGCAGACTTGAAAACCCTTGCCTATTGTAGAGCTCGCCTCCTACTTCCACTGCTGAACGAAAACCCATGATTTTGGACCCTTTTTTCATTCGAAAAGGCTAAAAGAAATGTTTCACGTTTGTTACACTCAAACAGTGTCTTCTCTCATATGCTGAACTGGTCGCATTGTGGATTTTGGTTAAAACATGATTTTGGACAATGTTCATGGAACTCAGCTTAAAACGTACTTGCAGACTTGAAAACCCTTGCCTATTGTAGAGCTCGCCTCCTACTTCCACTGCTGAACGAAAACCCATGATTTTGGACCCTTTTTTCATTCGAAAAGGCTAAAAGAAATGTTTCACGTTTGTTACACTCAAACAGTGTCTCCTCTCATATGCTGAACTGGTCGCATTGTGGATTTTGGTTAAAACATGATTTTGGACAATGTTCATGGAACTCAGCTTAAAACGTACTTGCAGACTTGAAAACCCTTGCCTATTGTAGAGCGCGCCTCCTACTTCTAGTGCTGAACGAAAACCCATGATTTTGGACCCTGTTTTCATGCGAAAAGGCTAAAAGAAATGTTTCACGTTTGTTACACTCAAACAGTGTCTCCTCTCATATGCTGAACTGGTCGCATTGTGGATTTTGGATAAAACATGATTTTGGACAATGTTCATGGAACTCAGCTTAAAACATACTTGCAGACTTGAAAACCCTTGCCTATTGTAGAGCGCACCTCCTACTTCCACTGCTGAACGAAAACCCATGATTTTGGACCCTTTTTTCATTCGAAAAGGCTAAAAGAAATGTTTCACGTTTGTTACACTCAAACAGTGTCTTCTCTCATATGCTGAACTGGTCGCATTGTGGATTTTGGTTAAAACATGATTTTGGACAATGTTCATGGAACTCAGCTTAAAACGTACTTGCAGACTTGAAAACCCTTGCCTATTGTAGAGCGCGCCTCCTACTTCCACTGCTGAATGAAAACCCATGATTTTGGACCCTGTTTTCATGCAAAAAGGCTAAAAGAAATGTTTCACGTTTGTTACACTCAAACAGTGTCTCCTCTCATATGCTGAACTGGTCGCATTGTGGATTTTGGTTAAAACATGATTTTGGACAATGTTCATGGAACTCAGCTTAAAACGTACTTGCAGACTTGAAAACCCTTGCCTATTGTAGAGCGCGCCTACTACTTCCACTGCTGAATGAAAACCCATGATTTTGGACCCTGTTTTCATGCAAAAAGGCTAAAAGAAATGTTTCACGTTTGTTACACTCAAACAGTGTCTCCTCTCATATGCTGAACTGGTCGCATTGTGGATTTTGGTTAAAACATGATTTTGGACAATGTTCATGGAACTCAGCTTAAAACGTACTTGCAGACTTGAAAACCCTTGCCTATTGTAGAGCGCGCCTCCTACTTCCACTGCTGAATGAAAACCCATGATTTTGGACCCTTTTTTCATTCGAAAAGGCTAAAAGAAATGTTTCACGTTTGTTACACTCAAACAGTGTCTCCCTTGCCTATGCTGAACTGGTCGCATTGTGGATTTTGGTTAAAACATGATTTTGGACAATGTTCATGGAACTCAGCTTAAAACGTACTTGCAGACTTGAAAACCCTTGCCTATTGTAGAGCGCGCCTCCTACTTCCACTGCTGAATGAAAACCCATGATTTTGGACCCTGTTTTCATGCAAAAAGGCTAAAAGAAATGTTTCACGTTTGTTACACTCAAACAGTGTCTCCTCTCATATGCTGAACTGGTCGCATTGTGGATTTTGGTTAAAACATGATTTTGGACAATGTTCATGGAACTCAGCTTAAAACGTACTTGCAGACTTGAAAACCCTTGCCTATTGTAGAGCACGCCTCCTACTTCCACTGCTGAATGAAAACCCATGATTTTGGACCCTGTTTTCATGCGAAAAGGCTAAAAGAAATGTTTCACGTTTGTTACACTCAAACAGTGTCTTCTCTCATATGCTGAACTGGTCGCATTGTGGATTTTGGTTAAAACATGATTTTGGACAATGTTCATGGAACTCAGCTTAAAACGTACTTGCAGACTTGAAAACCCTTGCCTATTGTAGAGCTCGCCTCCTACTTCCACTGCTGAACGAAAACCCATGATTTTGGACCCTTTTTTCATTCGAAAAGGCTAAAAGAAATGTTTCACGTTTGTTACACTCAAACAGTGTCTCCTCTCATATGCTGAACTGGTCGCATTGTGGATTTTGGTTAAAACATGATTTTGGACAATGTTCATGGAACTCAGCTTAAAACGTACTTGCAGACTTGAAAACCCTTGCCTATTGTAGAGCGCGCCTCCTACTTCTAGTGCTGAACGAAAACCCATGATTTTGGACCCTGTTTTCATGCGAAAAGGCTAAAAGAAATGTTTCACGTTTGTTACACTCAAACAGTGTCTCCTCTCATATGCTGAACTGGTCGCATTGTGGATTTTGGATAAAACATGATTTTGGACAATGTTCATGGAACTCAGCTTAAAACATACTTGCAGACTTGAAAACCCTTGCCTATTGTAGAGCGCACCTCCTACTTCCACTGCTGAACGAAAACCCATGATTTTGGACCCTTTTTTCATTCGAAAAGGCTAAAAGAAATGTTTCACGTTTGTTACACTCAAACAGTGTCTTCTCTCATATGCTGAACTGGTCGCATTGTGGATTTTGGTTAAAACATGATTTTGGACAATGTTCATGGAACTCAGCTTAAAACGTACTTGCAGACTTGAAAACCCTTGCCTATTGTAGAGCGCGCCTCCTACTTCCACTGCTGAATGAAAACCCATGATTTTGGACCCTGTTTTCATGCAAAAAGGCTAAAAGAAATGTTTCACGTTTGTTACACTCAAACAGTGTCTCCTCTCATATGCTGAACTGGTCGCATTGTGGATTTTGGTTAAAACATGATTTTGGACAATGTTCATGGAACTCAGCTTAAAACGTACTTGCAGACTTGAAAACCCTTGCCTATTGTAGAGCGCGCCTACTACTTCCACTGCTGAATGAAAACCCATGATTTTGGACCCTGTTTTCATGCAAAAAGGCTAAAAGAAATGTTTCACGTTTGTTACACTCAAACAGTGTCTCCTCTCATATGCTGAACTGGTCGCATTGTGGATTTTGGTTAAAACATGATTTTGGACAATGTTCATGGAACTCAGCTTAAAACGTACTTGCAGACTTGAAAACCCTTGCCTATTGTAGAGCGCGCCTCCTACTTCCACTGCTGAATGAAAACCCATGATTTTGGACCCTTTTTTCATTCGAAAAGGCTAAAAGAAATGTTTCACGTTTGTTACACTCAAACAGTGTCTCCCTTGCCTATGCTGAACTGGTCGCATTGTGGATTTTGGTTAAAACATGATTTTGGACAATGTTCATGGAACTCAGCTTAAAACGTACTTGCAGACTTGAAAACCCTTGCCTATTGTAGAGCGCGCCTCCTACTTCCACTGCTGAATGAAAACCCATGATTTTGGACCCTGTTTTCATGCAAAAAGGCTAAAAGAAATGTTTCACGTTTGTTACACTCAAACAGTGTCTCCTCTCATATGCTGAACTGGTCGCATTGTGGATTTTGGTTAAAACATGATTTTGGACAATGTTCATGGAACTCAGCTTAAAACGTACTTGCAGACTTGAAAACCCTTGCCTATTGTAGAGCACGCCTCCTACTTCCACTGCTGAATGAAAACCCATGATTTTGGACCCTGTTTTCATGCGAAAAGGCTAAAAGAAATGTTTCACGTTTGTTACACTCAAACAGTGTCTCCTCTCATATGCTGAACTGGTCGCATTGTGGATTTTGGATAAAACATGATTTTGGACAATGTTCATGGAACTCAGCTTAAAACGTACTTGCAGACTTGAAAACCCTTGCCTATTGTAGAGCGCGCCTCCTACTTCCACTGCTGAATGAAACCCATGATTTTGGACCCTGTTTTCATGCAAAAAGGCTAAAAGAAATGTTTCACGTTTGTTACACTCAAACAGTGTCTCCTCTCATATGCTGAACTGGTCGCATTGTGGATTTTGGTTAAAACATGATTTTGGACAATGTTCATGGAACTCAGCTTAAAACGTACTTGCAGACTTGAAAACCCTTGCCTATTGTAGAGCGCGCCTCCTACTTCCAGTGCTGAACGAAAACCCATGATTTTGGACCCTGTTTTCATGCGAAAAGGCAAAAAGAAATGTTTCACGTTTGTTACACTCAAACAGTGTCTCCTCTCATATGCTGAACTGGTCGCATTGTGGATTTTGGATAAAACATGATTTTGGACAATGTTCATGGAACTCAGCTTAAAACGTACTTGCAGACTTGAAAACCCTTGCCTATTGTAGAGCTCGCCTCCTACTTCCACTGCTGAACGAAAACCCATGATTTTGGACCCTTTTTTCATTCGAAAAGGCTAAAAGAAATGTTTCACGTTTGTTACACTCAAACAGTGTCTCCTCTCATATGCTGAACTGGTCGCATTGTGGATTTTGGTTAAAACATGATTTTGGACAATGTTCATGGAACTCAGCTTAAAACGTACTTGCAGACTTGAAAACCCTTGCCTATTGTAGAGCGCGCCTCCTACTTCTAGTGCTGAACGAAAACCCATGATTTTGGACCCTGTTTTCATGCGAAAAGGCTAAAAGAAATGTTTCACGTTTGTTACACTCAAACAGTGTCTCCTCTCATATGCTGAACTGGTCGCATTGTGGATTTTGGATAAAACATGATTTTGGACAATGTTCATGGAACTCAGCTTAAAACATACTTGCAGACTTGAAAACCCTTGCCTATTGTAGAGCGCACCTCCTACTTCCACTGCTGAACGAAAACCCATGATTTTGGACCCTTTTTTCATTCGAAAAGGCTAAAAGAAATGTTTCACGTTTGTTACACTCAAACAGTGTCTTCTCTCATATGCTGAACTGGTCGCATTGTGGATTTTGGTTAAAACATGATTTTGGACAATGTTCATGGAACTCAGCTTAAAACGTACTTGCAGACTTGAAAACCCTTGCCTATTGTAGAGCGCGCCTCCTACTTCCACTGCTGAATGAAAACCCATGATTTTGGACCCTGTTTTCATGCAAAAAGGCTAAAAGAAATGTTTCACGTTTGTTACACTCAAACAGTGTCTCCTCTCATATGCTGAACTGGTCGCATTGTGGATTTTGGTTAAAACATGATTTTGGACAATGTTCATGGAACTCAGCTTAAAACGTACTTGCAGACTTGAAAACCCTTGCCTATTGTAGAGCGCGTCTCCTACTTCCAGTGCTGAACGAAAACCCATGATTTTGGACCCTGTTTTCATGCGAAAAGGCAAAAAGAAATGTTTCACGTTTGTTACACTCAAACAGTGTCTCCTCTCATATGCTGAACTGGTCGCATTGTGGATTTTGGATAAAACATGATTTTGGACAATGTTCATGGAACTCAGCTTAAAACGTACTTGCAGACTTGAAAACCCTTGCCTATTGTAGAGCTCGCCTCCTACTTCCACTGCTGAACGAAAACCCATGATTTTGGACCCTTTTTTCATTCGAAAAGGCTAAAAGAAATGTTTCACGTTTGTTACACTCAAACAGTGTCTCCTCTCATATGCTGAACTGGTCGCATTGTGGATTTTGGTTAAAACATGATTTTGGACAATGTTCATGGAACTCAGCTTAAAACGTACTTGCAGACTTGAAAACCCTTGCCTATTGTAGAGCGCGCCTCCTACTTCTAGTGCTGAACGAAAACCCATGATTTTGGACCCTGTTTTCATGCGAAAAGGCTAAAAGAAATGTTTCACGTTTGTTACACTCAAACAGTGTCTCCTCTCATATGCTGAACTGGTCGCATTGTGGATTTTGGATAAAACATGATTTTGGACAATGTTCATGGAACTCAGCTTAAAACATACTTGCAGACTTGAAAACCCTTGCCTATTGTAGAGCGCACCTCCTACTTCCACTGCTGAACGAAAACCCATGATTTTGGACCCTTTTTTCATTCGAAAAGGCTAAAAGAAATGTTTCACGTTTGTTACACTCAAACAGTGTCTTCTCTCATATGCTGAACTGGTCGCATTGTGGATTTTGGTTAAAACATGATTTTGGACAATGTTCATGGAACTCAGCTTAAAACGTACTTGCAGACTTGAAAACCCTTGCCTATTGTAGAGCGCGCCTCCTACTTCCACTGCTGAATGAAAACCCATGATTTTGGACCCTGTTTTCATGCAAAAAGGCTAAAAGAAATGTTTCACGTTTGTTACACTCAAACAGTGTCTCCTCTCATATGCTGAACTGGTCGCATTGTGGATTTTGGTTAAAACATGATTTTGGACAATGTTCATGGAACTCAGCTTAAAACGTACTTGCAGACTTGAAAACCCTTGCCTATTGTAGAGCGCGCCTCCTACTTCTAGTGCTGAACGAAAACCCATGATTTTGGACCCTGTTTTCATGCGAAAAGGCTAAAAGAAATGTTTCACGTTTGTTACACTCAAACAGTGTCTCCTCTCATATGCTGAACTGGTCGCATTGTGGATTTTGGATAAAACATGATTTTGGACAATGTTCATGGAACTCAGCTTAAAACATACTTGCAGACTTGAAAACCCTTGCCTATTGTAGAGCGCACCTCCTACTTCCACTGCTGAACGAAAACCCATGATTTTGGACCCTTTTTTCATTCGAAAAGGCTAAAAGAAATGTTTCACGTTTGTTACACTCAAACAGTGTCTTCTCTCATATGCTGAACTGGTCGCATTGTGGATTTTGGTTAAAACATGATTTTGGACAATGTTCATGGAACTCAGCTTAAAACGTACTTGCAGACTTGAAAACCCTTGCCTATTGTAGAGCTCGCCTCCTACTTCCACTGCTGAACGAAAACCCATGATTTTGGACCCTTTTTTCATTCGAAAAGGCTAAAAGAAATGTTTCACGTTTGTTACACTCAAACAGTGTCTCCTCTCATATGCTGAACTGGTCGCATTGTGGATTTTGGTTAAAACATGATTTTGGACAATGTTCATGGAACTCAGCTTAAAACGTACTTGCAGACTTGAAAACCCTTGCCTATTGTAGAGCGCGCCTCCTACTTCTAGTGCTGAACGAAAACCCATGATTTTGGACCCTGTTTTCATGCGAAAAGGCTAAAAGAAATGTTTCACGTTTGTTACACTCAAACAGTGTCTCCTCTCATATGCTGAACTGGTCGCATTGTGGATTTTGGTTAAAACATGATTTTGGACAATGTTCATGGAACTCAGCTTAAAACGTACTTGCAGACTTGAAAACCCTTGCCTATTGTAGAGCGCGCCTCCTACTTCCACTGCTGAATGAAAACCCATGATTTTGGACCCTGTTTTCATGCAAAAAGGCTAAAAGAAATGTTTCACGTTTGTTACACTCAAACAGTGTCTCCTCTCATATGCTGAACTGGTCGCATTGTGGATTTTGGTTAAAACATGATTTTGGACAATGTTCATGGAACTCAGCTTAAAACGTACTTGCAGACTTGAAAACCCTTGCCTATTGTAGAGCGCGCCTCCTACTTCCACTGCTGAATGAAAACCCATGATTTTGGACCCTGTTTTCATGCAAAAAGGCTAAAAGAAATGTTTCACGTTTGTTACACTCAAACAGTGTCTCCTCTCATATGCTGAACTGGTCGCATTGTGGATTTTGGTTAAAACATGATTTTGGACAATGTTCATGGAACTCAGCTTAAAACGTACTTGCAGACTTGAAAACCCTTGCCTATTGTAGAGCTCGCCTCCTACTTCCACTGCTGAACGAAAACCCATGATTTTGGACCCTTTTTTCATTCGAAAAGGCTAAAAGAAATGTTTCACGTTTGTTACACTCAAACAGTGTCTCCTCTCATATGCTGAACTGGTCGCATTGTGGATTTTGGTTAAAACATGATTTTGGACAATGTTCATGGAACTCAGCTTAAAACGTACTTGCAGACTTGAAAACCCTTGCCTATTGTAGAGCGCGCCTCCTACTTCTAGTGCTGAACGAAAACCCATGATTTTGGACCCTGTTTTCATGCGAAAAGGCTAAAAGAAATGTTTCACGTTTGTTACACTCAAACAGTGTCTCCTCTCATATGCTGAACTGGTCGCATTGTGGATTTTGGATAAAACATGATTTTGGACAATGTTCATGGAACTCAGCTTAAAACATACTTGCAGACTTGAAAACCCTTGCCTATTGTAGAGCGCACCTCCTACTTCCACTGCTGAACGAAAACCCATGATTTTGGACCCTTTTTTCATTCGAAAAGGCTAAAAGAAATGTTTCACGTTTGTTACACTCAAACAGTGTCTTCTCTCATATGCTGAACTGGTCGCATTGTGGATTTTGGTTAAAACATGATTTTGGACAATGTTCATGGAACTCAGCTTAAAACGTACTTGCAGACTTGAAAACCCTTGCCTATTGTAGAGCTCGCCTCCTACTTCCACTGCTGAACGAAAACCCATGATTTTGGACCCTTTTTTCATTCGAAAAGGCTAAAAGAAATGTTTCACGTTTGTTACACTCAAACAGTGTCTCCTCTCATATGCTGAACTGGTCGCATTGTGGATTTTGGTTAAAACATGATTTTGGACAATGTTCATGGAACTCAGCTTAAAACGTACTTGCAGACTTGAAAACCCTTGCCTATTGTAGAGCGCGCCTCCTACTTCTAGTGCTGAACGAAAACCCATGATTTTGGACCCTGTTTTCATGCGAAAAGGCTAAAAGAAATGTTTCACGTTTGTTACACTCAAACAGTGTCTCCTCTCATATGCTGAACTGGTCGCATTGTGGATTTTGGTTAAAACATGATTTTGGACAATGTTCATGGAACTCAGCTTAAAACGTACTTGCAGACTTGAAAACCCTTGCCTATTGTAGAGCGCGCCTCCTACTTCCACTGCTGAATGAAAACCCATGATTTTGGACCCTGTTTTCATGCAAAAAGGCTAAAAGAAATGTTTCACGTTTGTTACACTCAAACAGTGTCTCCTCTCATATGCTGAACTGGTCGCATTGTGGATTTTGGTTAAAACATGATTTTGGACAATGTTCATGGAACTCAGCTTAAAACGTACTTGCAGACTTGAAAACCCTTGCCTATTGTAGAGCGCGCCTCCTACTTCCACTGCTGAATGAAAACCCATGATTTTGGACCCTGTTTTCATGCAAAAAGGCTAAAAGAAATGTTTCACGTTTGTTACACTCAAACAGTGTCTCCTCTCATATGCTGAACTGGTCGCATTGTGGATTTTGGTTAAAACATGATTTTGGACAATGTTCATGGAACTCAGCTTAAAACGTACTTGCAGACTTGAAAACCCTTGCCTATTGTAGAGCTCGCCTCCTACTTCCACTGCTGAACGAAAACCCATGATTTTGGACCCTTTTTTCATTCGAAAAGGCTAAAAGAAATGTTTCACGTTTGTTACACTCAAACAGTGTCTCCTCTCATATGCTGAACTGGTCGCATTGTGGATTTTGGTTAAAACATGATTTTGGACAATGTTCATGGAACTCAGCTTAAAACGTACTTGCAGACTTGAAAACCCTTGCCTATTGTAGAGCGCGCCTCCTACTTCTAGTGCTGAACGAAAACCCATGATTTTGGACCCTGTTTTCATGCGAAAAGGCTAAAAGAAATGTTTCACGTTTGTTACACTCAAACAGTGTCTCCTCTCATATGCTGAACTGGTCGCATTGTGGATTTTGGATAAAACATGATTTTGGACAATGTTCATGGAACTCAGCTTAAAACATACTTGCAGACTTGAAAACCCTTGCCTATTGTAGAGCGCACCTCCTACTTCCACTGCTGAACGAAAACCCATGATTTTGGACCCTTTTTTCATTCGAAAAGGCTAAAAGAAATGTTTCACGTTTGTTACACTCAAACAGTGTCTTCTCTCATATGCTGAACTGGTCGCATTGTGGATTTTGGTTAAAACATGATTTTGGACAATGTTCATGGAACTCAGCTTAAAACGTACTTGCAGACTTGAAAACCCTTGCCTATTGTAGAGCGCGCCTCCTACTTCCACTGCTGAATGAAAACCCATGATTTTGGACCCTGTTTTCATGCAAAAAGGCTAAAAGAAATGTTTCACGTTTGTTACACTCAAACAGTGTCTCCTCTCATATGCTGAACTGGTCGCATTGTGGATTTTGGTTAAAACATGATTTTGGACAATGTTCATGGAACTCAGCTTAAAACGTACTTGCAGACTTGAAAACCCTTGCCTATTGTAGAGCGCGCCTCCTACTTCTAGTGCTGAACGAAAACCCATGATTTTGGACCCTGTTTTCATGCGAAAAGGCTAAAAGAAATGTTTCACGTTTGTTACACTCAAACAGTGTCTCCTCTCATATGCTGAACTGGTCGCATTGTGGATTTTGGTTAAAACATGATTTTGGACAATGTTCATGGAACTCAGCTTAAAACGTACTTGCAGACTTGAAAACCCTTGCCTATTGTAGAGCGCGCCTCCTACTTCCACTGCTGAATGAAAACCCATGATTTTGGACCCTGTTTTCATGCAAAAAGGCTAAAAGAAATGTTTCACGTTTGTTACACTCAAACAGTGTCTCCTCTCATATGCTGAACTGGTCGCATTGTGGATTTTGGTTAAAACATGATTTTGGACAATGTTCATGGAACTCAGCTTAAAACGTACTTGCAGACTTGAAAACCCTTGCCTATTGTAGAGCGCGCCTCCTACTTCCACTGCTGAATGAAAACCCATGATTTTGGACCCTGTTTTCATGCAAAAAGGCTAAAAGAAATGTTTCACGTTTGTTACACTCAAACAGTGTCTCCTCTCATATGCTGAACTGGTCGCATTGTGGATTTTGGTTAAAACATGATTTTGGACAATGTTCATGGAACTCAGCTTAAAACGTACTTGCAGACTTGAAAACCCTTGCCTATTGTAGAGCTCGCCTCCTACTTCCACTGCTGAACGAAAACCCATGATTTTGGACCCTTTTTTCATTCGAAAAGGCTAAAAGAAATGTTTCACGTTTGTTACACTCAAACAGTGTCTCCTCTCATATGCTGAACTGGTCGCATTGTGGATTTTGGTTAAAACATGATTTTGGACAATGTTCATGGAACTCAGCTTAAAACGTACTTGCAGACTTGAAAACCCTTGCCTATTGTAGAGCGCGCCTCCTACTTCTAGTGCTGAACGAAAACCCATGATTTTGGACCCTGTTTTCATGCGAAAAGGCTAAAAGAAATGTTTCACGTTTGTTACACTCAAACAGTGTCTCCTCTCATATGCTGAACTGGTCGCATTGTGGATTTTGGATAAAACATGATTTTGGACAATGTTCATGGAACTCAGCTTAAAACATACTTGCAGACTTGAAAACCCTTGCCTATTGTAGAGCGCACCTCCTACTTCCACTGCTGAACGAAAACCCATGATTTTGGACCCTTTTTTCATTCGAAAAGGCTAAAAGAAATGTTTCACGTTTGTTACACTCAAACAGTGTCTTCTCTCATATGCTGAACTGGTCGCATTGTGGATTTTGGTTAAAACATGATTTTGGACAATGTTCATGGAACTCAGCTTAAAACGTACTTGCAGACTTGAAAACCCTTGCCTATTGTAGAGCGCGCCTCCTACTTCCACTGCTGAATGAAAACCCATGATTTTGGACCCTGTTTTCATGCAAAAAGGCTAAAAGAAATGTTTCACGTTTGTTACACTCAAACAGTGTCTCCTCTCATATGCTGAACTGGTCGCATTGTGGATTTTGGTTAAAACATGATTTTGGACAATGTTCATGGAACTCAGCTTAAAACGTACTTGCAGACTTGAAAACCCTTGCCTATTGTAGAGCGCGCCTCCTACTTCTAGTGCTGAACGAAAACCCATGATTTTGGACCCTGTTTTCATGCGAAAAGGCTAAAAGAAATGTTTCACGTTTGTTACACTCAAACAGTGTCTCCTCTCATATGCTGAACTGGTCGCATTGTGGATTTTGGATAAAACATGATTTTGGACAATGTTCATGGAACTCAGCTTAAAACATACTTGCAGACTTGAAAACCCTTGCCTATTGTAGAGCGCACCTCCTACTTCCACTGCTGAACGAAAACCCATGATTTTGGACCCTTTTTTCATTCGAAAAGGCTAAAAGAAATGTTTCACGTTTGTTACACTCAAACAGTGTCTTCTCTCATATGCTGAACTGGTCGCATTGTGGATTTTGGTTAAAACATGATTTTGGACAATGTTCATGGAACTCAGCTTAAAACGTACTTGCAGACTTGAAAACCCTTGCCTATTGTAGAGCTCGCCTCCTACTTCCACTGCTGAACGAAAACCCATGATTTTGGACCCTTTTTTCATTCGAAAAGGCTAAAAGAAATGTTTCACGTTTGTTACACTCAAACAGTGTCTCCTCTCATATGCTGAACTGGTCGCATTGTGGATTTTGGTTAAAACATGATTTTGGACAATGTTCATGGAACTCAGCTTAAAACGTACTTGCAGACTTGAAAACCCTTGCCTATTGTAGAGCGCGCCTCCTACTTCTAGTGCTGAACGAAAACCCATGATTTTGGACCCTGTTTTCATGCGAAAAGGCTAAAAGAAATGTTTCACGTTTGTTACACTCAAACAGTGTCTCCTCTCATATGCTGAACTGGTCGCATTGTGGATTTTGGTTAAAACATGATTTTGGACAATGTTCATGGAACTCAGCTTAAAACGTACTTGCAGACTTGAAAACCCTTGCCTATTGTAGAGCGCGCCTCCTACTTCCACTGCTGAATGAAAACCCATGATTTTGGACCCTGTTTTCATGCAAAAAGGCTAAAAGAAATGTTTCACGTTTGTTACACTCAAACAGTGTCTCCTCTCATATGCTGAACTGGTCGCATTGTGGATTTTGGTTAAAACATGATTTTGGACAATGTTCATGGAACTCAGCTTAAAACGTACTTGCAGACTTGAAAACCCTTGCCTATTGTAGAGCGCGCCTCCTACTTCCACTGCTGAATGAAAACCCATGATTTTGGACCCTGTTTTCATGCAAAAAGGCTAAAAGAAATGTTTCACGTTTGTTACACTCAAACAGTGTCTCCTCTCATATGCTGAACTGGTCGCATTGTGGATTTTGGTTAAAACATGATTTTGGACAATGTTCATGGAACTCAGCTTAAAACGTACTTGCAGACTTGAAAACCCTTGCCTATTGTAGAGCGCGCCTCCTACTTCCACTGCTGAATGAAAACCCATGATTTTGGACCCTGTTTTCATGCAAAAAGGCTAAAAGAAATGTTTCACGTTTGTTACACTCAAACAGTGTCTCCTCTCATATGCTGAACTGGTCGCATTGTGGATTTTGGTTAAAACATGATTTTGGACAATGTTCATGGAACTCATCTTAAAACGTACTTGCAGACTTGAAAACCCTTGCCTATTGTAGAGCGCGCCTCCTACTTCCAGTGCTGAACGAAAACCCATGATTTTGGACCCTGTTTTCATGCGAAAAGGCTAAAAGAAATGTTTCACGTTTGTTACACTCAAACAGTGTCTCCTCTCATATGCTGAACTGGTCGCATTGTGGATTTTGGATAAAACATGATTTTGGACAATGTTCATGGAACTCAGCTTAAAACATACTTGCAGACTTGAAAACCCTTGCCTATTGTAGAGCGCACCTCCTACTTCCACTGCTGAACGAAAACCCATGATTTTGGACCCTTTTTTCATTCGAAAAGGCTAAAATAAATGTTTCACGTTTGTTACACTCAAACAGTGTCTTCTCTCATATGCTGAACTGGTCGCATTGTGGATTTTGGTTAAAACATGATTTTGGACAATGTTCATGGAACTCAGCTTAAAACGTACTTGCAGACTTGAAAACCCTTGCCTATTGTAGAGCTCGCCTCCTACTTCCACTGCTGAACGAAAACCCATGATTTTGGACCCTTTTTTCATTCGAAAAGGCTAAAAGAAATGTTTCACGTTTGTTACACTCAAACAGTGTCTCCTCTCATATGCTGAACTGGTCGCATTGTGGATTTTGGTTAAAACATGATTTTGGACAATGTTCATGGAACTCAGCTTAAAACGTACTTGCAGACTTGAAAACCCTTGCCTATTGTAGAGCGCGCCTCCTACTTCTAGTGCTGAACGAAAACCCATGATTTTGGACCCTGTTTTCATGCGAAAAGGCTAAAAGAAATGTTTCACGTTTGTTACACTCAAACAGTGTCTCCTCTCATATGCTGAACTGGTCGCATTGTGGATTTTGGATAAAACATGATTTTGGACAATGTTCATGGAACTCAGCTTAAAACATACTTGCAGACTTGAAAACCCTTGCCTATTGTAGAGCGCACCTCCTACTTCCACTGCTGAACGAAAACCCATGATTTTGGACCCTTTTTTCATTCGAAAAGGCTAAAAGAAATGTTTCACGTTTGTTACACTCAAACAGTGTCTTCTCTCATATGCTGAACTGGTCGCATTGTGGATTTTGGTTAAAACATGATTTTGGACAATGTTCATGGAACTCAGCTTAAAACGTACTTGCAGACTTGAAAACCCTTGCCTATTGTAGAGCGCGCCTCCTACTTCCACTGCTGAATGAAAACCCATGATTTTGGACCCTGTTTTCATGCAAAAAGGCTAAAAGAAATGTTTCACGTTTGTTACACTCAAACAGTGTCTCCTCTCATATGCTGAACTGGTCGCATTGTGGATTTTGGTTAAAACATGATTTTGGACAATGTTCATGGAACTCAGCTTAAAACGTACTTGCAGACTTGAAAACCCTTGCCTATTGTAGAGCGCGCCTCCTACTTCCACTGCTGAATGAAAACCCATGATTTTGGACCCTGTTTTCATGCAAAAAGGCTAAAAGAAATGTTTCACGTTTGTTACACTCAAACAGTGTCTCCTCTCATATGCTGAACTGGTCGCATTGTGGATTTTGGTTAAAACATGATTTTGGACAATGTTCATGGAACTCAGCTTAAAACGTACTTGCAGACTTGAAAACCCTTGCCTATTGTAGAGCGCGCCTCCTACTTCCACTGCTGAATGAAAACCCATGATTTTGGACCCTTTTTTCATTCGAAAAGGCTAAAAGAAATGTTTCACGTTTGTTACACTCAAACAGTGTCTCCTCTCATATGCTGAACTGGTCGCATTGTGGATTTTGGTTAAAACATGATTTTGGACAATGTTCATGGAACTCAGCTTAAAACGTACTTGCAGACTTGAAAACCCTTGCCTATTGTAGAGCGCGCCTCCTACTTCTAGTGCTGAACGAAAACCCATGATTTTGGACCCTGTTTTCATGCAAAAAGGCTAAAAGAAATGTTTCACGTTTGTTACACTCAAACAGTGTCTCCTCTCATATGCTGAACTGGTCGCATTGTGGATTTTGGTTAAAACATGATTTTGGACAATGTTCATGGAACTCAGCTTAAAACGTACTTGCAGACTTGAAAACCCTTGCCTATTGTAGAGCGCGCCTCCTACTTCCACTGCTGAATGAAAACCCATGATTTTGGACCCTGTTTTCATGCAAAAAGGCTAAAAGAAATGTTTCACGTTTGTTACACTCAAACAGTGTCTCCTCTCATATGCTGAACTGGTCGCATTGTGGATTTTGGTTAAAACATGATTTTGGACAATGTTCATGGAACTCAGCTTAAAACGTACTTGCAGACTTGAAAACCCTTGCCTATTGTAGAGCGCGCCTCCTACTTCCACTGCTGAATGAAAACCCATGATTTTGGACCCTGTTTTCATGCAAAAAGGCTAAAAGAAATGTTTCACGTTTGTTACACTCAAACAGTGTCTCCTCTCATATGCTGAACTGGTCGCATTGTGGATTTTGGTTAAAACATGATTTTGGACAATGTTCATGGAACTCAGCTTAAAACGTACTTGCAGACTTGAAAACCCTTGCCTATTGTAGAGCGCGCCTCCTACTTCCACTGCTGAATGAAAACCCATGATTTTGGACCCTGTTTTCATGCAAAAAGGCTAAAAGAAATGTTTCACGTTTGTTACACTCAAACAGTGTCTCCTCTCATATGCTGAACTGGTCGCATTGTGGATTTTGGTTAAAACATGATTTTGGACAATGTTCATGGAACTCATCTTAAAACGTACTTGCAGACTTGAAAACCCTTGCCTATTGTAGAGCGCGCCTCCTACTTCCAGTGCTGAACGAAAACCCATGATTTTGGACCCTGTTTTCATGCGAAAAGGCTAAAAGAAATGTTTCACGTTTGTTACACTCAAACAGTGTCTCCTCTCATATGCTGAACTGGTCGCATTGTGGATTTTGGATAAAACATGATTTTGGACAATGTTCATGGAACTCAGCTTAAAACATACTTGCAGACTTGAAAACCCTTGCCTATTGTAGAGCGCACCTCCTACTTCCACTGCTGAACGAAAACCCATGATTTTGGACCCTTTTTTCATTTGAAAAGGCTAAAATAAATGTTTCACGTTTGTTACACTCAAACAGTGTCTTCTCTCATATGCTGAACTGGTCGCATTGTGGATTTTGGTTAAAACATGATTTTGGACAATGTTCATGGAACTCAGCTTAAAACGTACTTGCAGACTTGAAAACCCTTGCCTATTGTAGAGCTCGCCTCCTACTTCCACTGCTGAACGAAAACCCATGATTTTGGACCCTTTTTTCATTCGAAAAGGCTAAAAGAAATGTTTCACGTTTGTTACACTCAAACAGTGTCTCCTCTCATATGCTGAACTGGTCGCATTGTGGATTTTGGTTAAAACATGATTTTGGACAATGTTCATGGAACTCAGCTTAAAACGTACTTGCAGACTTGAAAACCCTTGCCTATTGTAGAGCGCGCCTCCTACTTCTAGTGCTGAACGAAAACCCATGATTTTGGACCCTGTTTTCATGCGAAAAGGCTAAAAGAAATGTTTCACGTTTGTTACACTCAAACAGTGTCTCCTCTCATATGCTGAACTGGTCGCATTGTGGATTTTGGATAAAACATGATTTTGGACAATGTTCATGGAACTCAGCTTAAAACATACTTGCAGACTTGAAAACCCTTGCCTATTGTAGAGCGCACCTCCTACTTCCACTGCTGAACGAAAACCCATGATTTTGGACCCTTTTTTCATTCGAAAAGGCTAAAAGAAATGTTTCACGTTTGTTACACTCAAACAGTGTCTTCTCTCATATGCTGAACTGGTCGCATTGTGGATTTTGGTTAAAACATGATTTTGGACAATGTTCATGGAACTCAGCTTAAAACGTACTTGCAGACTTGAAAACCCTTGCCTATTGTAGAGCGCGCCTCCTACTTCCACTGCTGAATGAAAACCCATGATTTTGGACCCTGTTTTCATGCAAAAAGGCTAAAAGAAATGTTTCACGTTTGTTACACTCAAACAGTGTCTCCTCTCATATGCTGAACTGGTCGCATTGTGGATTTTGGTTAAAACATGATTTTGGACAATGTTCATGGAACTCAGCTTAAAACGTACTTGCAGACTTGAAAACCCTTGCCTATTGTAGAGCGCGCCTCCTACTTCCACTGCTGAATGAAAACCCATGATTTTGGACCCTGTTTTCATGCAAAAAGGCTAAAAGAAATGTTTCACGTTTGTTACACTCAAACAGTGTCTCCTCTCATATGCTGAACTGGTCGCATTGTGGATTTTGGTTAAAACATGATTTTGGACAATGTTCATGGAACTCAGCTTAAAACGTACTTGCAGACTTGAAAACCCTTGCCTATTGTAGAGCGCGCCTCCTACTTCCACTGCTGAATGAAAACCCATGATTTTGGACCCTTTTTTCATTCGAAAAGGCTAAAAGAAATGTTTCACGTTTGTTACACTCAAACAGTGTCTCCTCTCATATGCTGAACTGGTCGCATTGTGGATTTTGGTTAAAACATGATTTTGGACAATGTTCATGGAACTCAGCTTAAAACGTACTTGCAGACTTGAAAACCCTTGCCTATTGTAGAGCGCGCCTCCTACTTCTAGTGCTGAACGAAAACCCATGATTTTGGACCCTGTTTTCATGCAAAAAGGCTAAAAGAAATGTTTCACGTTTGTTACACTCAAACAGTGTCTCCTCTCATATGCTGAACTGGTCGCATTGTGGATTTTGGTTAAAACATGATTTTGGACAATGTTCATGGAACTCAGCTTAAAACGTACTTGCAGACTTGAAAACCCTTGCCTATTGTAGAGCGCGCCTCCTACTTCCACTGCTGAATGAAAACCCATGATTTTGGACCCTGTTTTCATGCAAAAAGGCTAAAAGAAATGTTTCACGTTTGTTACACTCAAACAGTGTCTCCTCTCATATGCTGAACTGGTCGCATTGTGGATTTTGGTTAAAACATGATTTTGGACAATGTTCATGGAACTCAGCTTAAAACGTACTTGCAGACTTGAAAACCCTTGCCTATTGTAGAGCGCGCCTCCTACTTCCACTGCTGAATGAAAACCCATGATTTTGGACCCTGTTTTCATGCAAAAAGGCTAAAAGAAATGTTTCACGTTTGTTACACTCAAACAGTGTCTCCTCTCATATGCTGAACTGGTCGCATTGTGGATTTTGGATAAAACATGATTTTGGACAATGTTCATGGAACTCAGCTTAAAACGTACTTGCAGACTTGAAAACCCTTGCCTATTGTAGAGCGCGCCTCCTACTTCCACTGCTGAATGAAACCCATGATTTTGGACCCTGTTTTCATGCAAAAAGGCTAAAAGAAATGTTTCACGTTTGTTACACTCAAACAGTGTCTCCTCTCATATGCTGAACTGGTCGCATTGTGGATTTTGGTTAAAACATGATTTTGGACAATGTTCATGGAACTCAGCTTAAAACGTACTTGCAGACTTGAAAACCCTTGCCTATTGTAGAGCGCGCCTCCTACTTCCAGTGCTGAACGAAAACCCATGATTTTGGACCCTGTTTTCATGCGAAAAGGCAAAAAGAAATGTTTCACGTTTGTTACACTCAAACAGTGTCTCCTCTCATATGCTGAACTGGTCGCATTGTGGATTTTGGATAAAACATGATTTTGGACAATGTTCATGGAACTCAGCTTAAAACGTACTTGCAGACTTGAAAACCCTTGCCTATTGTAGAGCTCGCCTCCTACTTCCACTGCTGAACGAAAACCCATGATTTTGGACCCTTTTTTCATTCGAAAAGGCTAAAAGAAATGTTTCACGTTTGTTACACTCAAACAGTGTCTCCTCTCATATGCTGAACTGGTCGCATTGTGGATTTTGGTTAAAACATGATTTTGGACAATGTTCATGGAACTCAGCTTAAAACGTACTTGCAGACTTGAAAACCCTTGCCTATTGTAGAGCGCGCCTCCTACTTCTAGTGCTGAACGAAAACCCATGATTTTGGACCCTGTTTTCATGCGAAAAGGCTAAAAGAAATGTTTCACGTTTGTTACACTCAAACAGTGTCTCCTCTCATATGCTGAACTGGTCGCATTGTGGATTTTGGTTAAAACATGATTTTGGACAATGTTCATGGAACTCAGCTTAAAACGTACTTGCAGACTTGAAAACCCTTGCCTATTGTAGAGCGCGCCTCCTACTTCCACTGCTGAATGAAAACCCATGATTTTGGACCCTGTTTTCATGCGAAAAGGCTAAAAGAAATGTTTCACGTTTGTTACACTCAAACAGTGTCTCCTCTCATATGCTGAACTGGTCGCATTGTGGATTTTGGTTAAAACATGATTTTGGACAATGTTCATGGAACTCAGCTTAAAACGTACTTGCAGACTTGAAAACCCTTGCCTATTGTAGAGCGCGCCTCCTACTTCCACTGCTGAATGAAAACCCATGATTTTGGACCCTGTTTTCATGCAAAAAGGCTAAAAGAAATGTTTCACGTTTGTTACACTCAAACAGTGTCTCCTCTCATATGCTGAACTGGTCGCATTGTGGATTTTGGTTAAAACATGATTTTGGACAATGTTCATGGAACTCAGCTTAAAACGTACTTGCAGACTTGAAAACCCTTGCCTATTGTAGAGCGCGCCTCCTACTTCCAGTGCTGAACGAAAACCCATGATTTTGGACCCTGTTTTCATGCGAAAAGGCTAAAAGAAATGTTTCACGTTTGTTACACTCAAACAGTGTCTCCTCTCATATGCTGAACTGGTCGCATTGTGGATTTTGGATAAAACATGATTTTGGACAATGTTCATGGAACTCAGCTTAAAACATACTTGCAGACTTGAAAACCCTTGCCTATTGTAGAGCGCACCTCCTACTTCCACTGCTGAACGAAAACCCATGATTTTGGACCCTTTTTTCATTCGAAAAGGCTAAAAGAAATGTTTCACGTTTGTTACACTCAAACAGTGTCTTCTCTCATATGCTGAACTGGTCGCATTGTGGATTTTGGTTAAAACATGATTTTGGACAATGTTCATGGAACTCAGCTTAAAACGTACTTGCAGACTTGAAAACCCTTGCCTATTGTAGAGCTCGCCTCCTACTTCCACTGCTGAACGAAAACCCATGATTTTGGACCCTTTTTTCATTCGAAAAGGCTAAAAGAAATGTTTCACGTTTGTTACACTCAAACAGTGTCTCCTCTCATATGCTGAACTGGTCGCATTGTGGATTTTGGTTAAAACATGATTTTGGACAATGTTCATGGAACTCAGCTTAAAACGTACTTGCAGACTTGAAAACCCTTGCCTATTGTAGAGCTCGCCTCCTACTTCCACTGCTGAACGAAAACCCATGATTTTGGACCCTTTTTTCATTCGAAAAGGCTAAAAGAAATGTTTCACGTTTGTTACACTCAAACAGTGTCTCCTCTCATATGCTGAACTGGTCGCATTGTGGATTTTGGTTAAAACATGATTTTGGACAATGTTCATGGAACTCAGCTTAAAACGTACTTGCAGACTTGAAAACCCTTGCCTATTGTAGAGCGCGCCTCCTACTTCTAGTGCTGAACGAAAACCCATGATTTTGGACCCTGTTTTCATGCGAAAAGGCTAAAAGAAATGTTTCACGTTTGTTACACTCAAACAGTGTCTCCTCTCATATGCTGAACTGGTCGCATTGTGGATTTTGGTTAAAACATGATTTTGGACAATGTTCATGGAACTCAGCTTAAAACGTACTTGCAGACTTGAAAACCCTTGCCTATTGTAGAGCGCGCCTCCTACTTCCACTGCTGAATGAAAACCCATGATTTTGGACCCTGTTTTCATGCGAAAAGGCTAAAAGAAATGTTTCACGTTTGTTACACTCAAACAGTGTCTCCTCTCATATGCTGAACTGGTCGCATTGTGGATTTTGGTTAAAACATGATTTTGGACAATGTTCATGGAACTCAGCTTAAAACGTACTTGCAGACTTGAAAACCCTTGCCTATTGTAGAGCGCGCCTCCTACTTCCAGTGCTGAACGAAAACCCATGATTTTGGACCCTGTTTTCATGCGAAAAGGCTAAAAGAAATGTTTCACGTTTGTTACACTCAAACAGTGTCTCCTCTCATATGCTGAACTGGTCGCATTGTGGATTTTGGATAAAACATGATTTTGGACAATGTTCATGGAACTCAGCTTAAAACATACTTGCAGACTTGAAAACCCTTGCCTATTGTAGAGCGCACCTCCTACTTCCACTGCTGAACGAAAACCCATGATTTTGGACCCTTTTTTCATTCGAAAAGGCTAAAAGAAATGTTTCACGTTTGTTACACTCAAACAGTGTCTTCTCTCATATGCTGAACTGGTCGCATTGTGGATTTTGGATAAAACATGATTTTGGACAATGTTCATGGAACTCAGCTTAAAACATACTTGCAGACTTGAAAACCCTTGCCTATTGTAGAGCGCACCTCCTACTTCCACTGCTGAACGAAAACCCATGATTTTGGACCCTTTTTTCATTCGAAAAGGCTAAAAGAAATGTTTCACGTTTGTTACACTCAAACAGTGTCTTCTCTCATATGCTGAACTGGTCGCATTGTGGATTTTGGTTAAAACATGATTTTGGACAATGTTCATGGAACTCAGCTTAAAACGTACTTGCAGACTTGAAAACCCTTGCCTATTGTAGAGCTCGCCTCCTACTTCCACTGCTGAACGAAAACCCATGATTTTGGACCCTTTTTTCATTCGAAAAGGCTAAAAGAAATGTTTCACGTTTGTTACACTCAAACAGTGTCTCCTCTCATATGCTGAACTGGTCGCATTGTGGATTTTGGTTAAAACATGATTTTGGACAATGTTCATGGAACTCAGCTTAAAACGTACTTGCAGACTTGAAAACCCTTGCCTATTGTAGAGCGCGCCTCCTACTTCTAGTGCTGAACGAAAACCCATGATTTTGGACCCTGTTTTCATGCGAAAAGGCTAAAAGAAATGTTTCACGTTTGTTACACTCAAACAGTGTCTCCTCTCATATGCTGAACTGGTCGCATTGTGGATTTTGGATAAAACATGATTTTGGACAATGTTCATGGAACTCAGCTTAAAACATACTTGCAGACTTGAAAACCCTTGCCTATTGTAGAGCGCACCTCCTACTTCCACTGCTGAACGAAAACCCATGATTTTGGACCCTTTTTTCATTCGAAAAGGCTAAAAGAAATGTTTCACGTTTGTTACACTCAAACAGTGTCTTCTCTCATATGCTGAACTGGTCGCATTGTGGATTTTGGTTAAAACATGATTTTGGACAATGTTCATGGAACTCAGCTTAAAACGTACTTGCAGACTTGAAAACCCTTGCCTATTGTAGAGCGCGCCTCCTACTTCCACTGCTGAATGAAAACCCATGATTTTGGACCCTGTTTTCATGCAAAAAGGCTAAAAGAAATGTTTCACGTTTGTTACACTCAAACAGTGTCTCCTCTCATATGCTGAACTGGTCGCATTGTGGATTTTGGTTAAAACATGATTTTGGACAATGTTCATGGAACTCAGCTTAAAACGTACTTGCAGACTTGAAAACCCTTGCCTATTGTAGAGCGCGCCTCCTACTTCCACTGCTGAATGAAAACCCATGATTTTGGACCCTGTTTTCATGCAAAAAGGCTAAAAGAAATGTTTCACGTTTGTTACACTCAAACAGTGTCTCCTCTCATATGCTGAACTGGTCGCATTGTGGATTTTGGTTAAAACATGATTTTGGACAATGTTCATGGAACTCAGCTTAAAACGTACTTGCAGACTTGAAAACCCTTGCCTATTGTAGAGCGCGCCTCCTACTTCCACTGCTGAATGAAAACCCATGATTTTGGACCCTTTTTTCATTCGAAAAGGCTAAAAGAAATGTTTCACGTTTGTTACACTCAAACAGTGCCTCCTCTCATATGCTGAACTGGTCGCATTGTGGATTTTGGTTAAAACATGATTTTGGACAATGTTCATGGAACTCAGCTTAAAACGTACTTGCAGACTTGAAAACCCTTGCCTATTGTAGAGCGCGCCTCCTACTTCCACTGCTGAATGAAAACCCATGATTTTGGACCCTTTTTTCATTCGAAAAGGCTAAAAGAAATGTTTCACGTTTGTTACACTCAAACAGTGTCTCCTCTCATATGCTGAACTGGTCGCATTGTGGATTTTGGTTAAAACATGATTTTGGACAATGTTCATGGAACTCAGCTTAAAACGTACTTGCAGACTTGAAAACCCTTGCCTATTGTAGAGCGCGCCTCCTACTTCTAGTGCTGAACGAAAACCCATGATTTTGGACCCTGTTTTCATGCAAAAAGGCTAAAAGAAATGTTTCACGTTTGTTACACTCAAACAGTGTCTCCTCTCATATGCTGAACTGGTCGCATTGTGGATTTTGGTTAAAACATGATTTTGGACAATGTTCATGGAACTCAGCTTAAAACGTACTTGCAGACTTGAAAACCCTTGCCTATTGTAGAGCGCGCCTCCTACTTCCACTGCTGAATGAAAACCCATGATTTTGGACCCTGTTTTCATGCAAAAAGGCTAAAAGAAATGTTTCACGTTTGTTACACTCAAACAGTGTCTCCTCTCATATGCTGAACTGGTCGCATTGTGGATTTTGGTTAAAACATGATTTTGGACAATGTTCATGGAACTCAGCTTAAAACGTACTTGCAGACTTGAAAACCCTTGCCTATTGTAGAGCGCGCCTCCTACTTCCACTGCTGAATGAAAACCCATGATTTTGGACCCTGTTTTCATGCAAAAAGGCTAAAAGAAATGTTTCACGTTTGTTACACTCAAACAGTGTCTCCTCTCATATGCTGAACTGGTCGCATTGTGGATTTTGGATAAAACATGATTTTGGACAATGTTCATGGAACTCAGCTTAAAACGTACTTGCAGACTTGAAAACCCTTGCCTATTGTAGAGCGCGCCTCCTACTTCCAGTGCTGAACGAAAACCCATGATTTTGGACCCTGTTTTCATGCGAAAAGGCAAAAAGAAATGTTTCACGTTTGTTACACTCAAACAGTGTCTCCTCTCATATGCTGAACTGGTCGCATTGTGGATTTTGGATAAAACATGATTTTGGACAATGTTCATGGAACTCAGCTTAAAACGTACTTGCAGACTTGAAAACCCTTGCCTATTGTAGAGCTCGCCTCCTACTTCCACTGCTGAACGAAAACCCATGATTTTGGACCCTTTTTTCATTCGAAAAGGCTAAAAGAAATGTTTCACGTTTGTTACACTCAAACAGTGTCTCCTCTCATATGCTGAACTGGTCGCATTGTGGATTTTGGTTAAAACATGATTTTGGACAATGTTCATGGAACTCAGCTTAAAACGTACTTGCAGACTTGAAAACCCTTGCCTATTGTAGAGCGCGCCTCCTACTTCTAGTGCTGAACGAAAACCCATGATTTTGGACCCTGTTTTCATGCGAAAAGGCTAAAAGAAATGTTTCACGTTTGTTACACTCAAACAGTGTCTCCTCTCATATGCTGAACTGGTCGCATTGTGGATTTTGGTTAAAACATGATTTTGGACAATGTTCATGGAACTCAGCTTAAAACGTACTTGCAGACTTGAAAACCCTTGCCTATTGTAGAGCGCGCCTCCTACTTCCACTGCTGAATGAAAACCCATGATTTTGGACCCTGTTTTCATGCGAAAAGGCTAAAAGAAATGTTTCACGTTTGTTACACTCAAACAGTGTCTCCTCTCATATGCTGAACTGGTCGCATTGTGGATTTTGGTTAAAACATGATTTTGGACAATGTTCATGGAACTCAGCTTAAAACGTACTTGCAGACTTGAAAACCCTTGCCTATTGTAGAGCGCGCCTCCTACTTCCACTGCTGAATGAAAACCCATGATTTTGGACCCTGTTTTCATGCAAAAAGGCTAAAAGAAATGTTTCACGTTTGTTACACTCAAACAGTGTCTCCTCTCATATGCTGAACTGGTCGCATTGTGGATTTTGGTTAAAACATGATTTTGGACAATGTTCATGGAACTCAGCTTAAAACGTACTTGCAGACTTGAAAACCCTTGCCTATTGTAGAGCGCGCCTCCTACTTCCAGTGCTGAACGAAAACCCATGATTTTGGACCCTGTTTTCATGCGAAAAGGCTAAAAGAAATGTTTCACGTTTGTTACACTCAAACAGTGTCTCCTCTCATATGCTGAACTGGTCGCATTGTGGATTTTGGATAAAACATGATTTTGGACAATGTTCATGGAACTCAGCTTAAAACATACTTGCAGACTTGAAAACCCTTGCCTATTGTAGAGCGCACCTCCTACTTCCACTGCTGAACGAAAACCCATGATTTTGGACCCTTTTTTCATTCGAAAAGGCTAAAAGAAATGTTTCACGTTTGTTACACTCAAACAGTGTCTTCTCTCATATGCTGAACTGGTCGCATTGTGGATTTTGGTTAAAACATGATTTTGGACAATGTTCATGGAACTCAGCTTAAAACGTACTTGCAGACTTGAAAACCCTTGCCTATTGTAGAGCTCGCCTCCTACTTCCACTGCTGAACGAAAACCCATGATTTTGGACCCTTTTTTCATTCGAAAAGGCTAAAAGAAATGTTTCACGTTTGTTACACTCAAACAGTGTCTCCTCTCATATGCTGAACTGGTCGCATTGTGGATTTTGGTTAAAACATGATTTTGGACAATGTTCATGGAACTCAGCTTAAAACGTACTTGCAGACTTGAAAACCCTTGCCTATTGTAGAGCTCGCCTCCTACTTCCACTGCTGAACGAAAACCCATGATTTTGGACCCTTTTTTCATTCGAAAAGGCTAAAAGAAATGTTTCACGTTTGTTACACTCAAACAGTGTCTCCTCTCATATGCTGAACTGGTCGCATTGTGGATTTTGGTTAAAACATGATTTTGGACAATGTTCATGGAACTCAGCTTAAAACGTACTTGCAGACTTGAAAACCCTTGCCTATTGTAGAGCGCGCCTCCTACTTCTAGTGCTGAACGAAAACCCATGATTTTGGACCCTGTTTTCATGCGAAAAGGCTAAAAGAAATGTTTCACGTTTGTTACACTCAAACAGTGTCTCCTCTCATATGCTGAACTGGTCGCATTGTGGATTTTGGTTAAAACATGATTTTGGACAATGTTCATGGAACTCAGCTTAAAACGTACTTGCAGACTTGAAAACCCTTGCCTATTGTAGAGCGCGCCTCCTACTTCCACTGCTGAATGAAAACCCATGATTTTGGACCCTGTTTTCATGCGAAAAGGCTAAAAGAAATGTTTCACGTTTGTTACACTCAAACAGTGTCTCCTCTCATATGCTGAACTGGTCGCATTGTGGATTTTGGTTAAAACATGATTTTGGACAATGTTCATGGAACTCAGCTTAAAACGTACTTGCAGACTTGAAAACCCTTGCCTATTGTAGAGCGCGCCTCCTACTTCCACTGCTGAATGAAAACCCATGATTTTGGACCCTGTTTTCATGCAAAAAGGCTAAAAGAAATGTTTCACGTTTGTTACACTCAAACAGTGTCTCCTCTCATATGCTGAACTGGTCGCATTGTGGATTTTGGTTAAAACATGATTTTGGACAATGTTCATGGAACTCAGCTTAAAACGTACTTGCAGACTTGAAAACCCTTGCCTATTGTAGAGCGCGCCTCCTACTTCCAGTGCTGAACGAAAACCCATGATTTTGGACCCTGTTTTCATGCGAAAAGGCTAAAAGAAATGTTTCACGTTTGTTACACTCAAACAGTGTCTCCTCTCATATGCTGAACTGGTCGCATTGTGGATTTTGGATAAAACATGATTTTGGACAATGTTCATGGAACTCAGCTTAAAACATACTTGCAGACTTGAAAACCCTTGCCTATTGTAGAGCGCACCTCCTACTTCCACTGCTGAACGAAAACCCATGATTTTGGACCCTTTTTTCATTCGAAAAGGCTAAAAGAAATGTTTCACGTTTGTTACACTCAAACAGTGTCTTCTCTCATATGCTGAACTGGTCGCATTGTGGATTTTGGTTAAAACATGATTTTGGACAATGTTCATGGAACTCAGCTTAAAACGTACTTGCAGACTTGAAAACCCTTGCCTATTGTAGAGCTCGCCTCCTACTTCCACTGCTGAACGAAAACCCATGATTTTGGACCCTTTTTTCATTCGAAAAGGCTAAAAGAAATGTTTCACGTTTGTTACACTCAAACAGTGTCTCCTCTCATATGCTGAACTGGTCGCATTGTGGATTTTGGTTAAAACATGATTTTGGACAATGTTCATGGAACTCAGCTTAAAACGTACTTGCAGACTTGAAAACCCTTGCCTATTGTAGAGCGCGCCTCCTACTTCTAGTGCTGAACGAAAACCCATGATTTTGGACCCTGTTTTCATGCGAAAAGGCTAAAAGAAATGTTTCACGTTTGTTACACTCAAACAGTGTCTCCTCTCATATGCTGAACTGGTCGCATTGTGGATTTTGGATAAAACATGATTTTGGACAATGTTCATGGAACTCAGCTTAAAACATACTTGCAGACTTGAAAACCCTTGCCTATTGTAGAGCGCACCTCCTACTTCCACTGCTGAACGAAAACCCATGATTTTGGACCCTTTTTTCATTCGAAAAGGCTAAAAGAAATGTTTCACGTTTGTTACACTCAAACAGTGTCTTCTCTCATATGCTGAACTGGTCGCATTGTGGATTTTGGTTAAAACATGATTTTGGACAATGTTCATGGAACTCAGCTTAAAACGTACTTGCAGACTTGAAAACCCTTGCCTATTGTAGAGCGCGCCTCCTACTTCCACTGCTGAATGAAAACCCATGATTTTGGACCCTGTTTTCATGCAAAAAGGCTAAAAGAAATGTTTCACGTTTGTTACACTCAAACAGTGTCTCCTCTCATATGCTGAACTGGTCGCATTGTGGATTTTGGTTAAAACATGATTTTGGACAATGTTCATGGAACTCAGCTTAAAACGTACTTGCAGACTTGAAAACCCTTGCCTATTGTAGAGCGCGCCTCCTACTTCCACTGCTGAATGAAAACCCATGATTTTGGACCCTGTTTTCATGCAAAAAGGCTAAAAGAAATGTTTCACGTTTGTTACACTCAAACAGTGTCTCCTCTCATATGCTGAACTGGTCGCATTGTGGATTTTGGTTAAAACATGATTTTGGACAATGTTCATGGAACTCAGCTTAAAACGTACTTGCAGACTTGAAAACCCTTGCCTATTGTAGAGCGCGCCTCCTACTTCCACTGCTGAATGAAAACCCATGATTTTGGACCCTTTTTTCATTCGAAAAGGCTAAAAGAAATGTTTCACGTTTGTTACACTCAAACAGTGCCTCCTCTCATATGCTGAACTGGTCGCATTGTGGATTTTGGTTAAAACATGATTTTGGACAATGTTCATGGAACTCAGCTTAAAACGTACTTGCAGACTTGAAAACCCTTGCCTATTGTAGAGCGCGCCTCCTACTTCTAGTGCTGAACGAAAACCCATGATTTTGGACCCTGTTTTCATGCAAAAAGGCTAAAAGAAATGTTTCACGTTTGTTACACTCAAACAGTGTCTCCTCTCATATGCTGAACTGGTCGCATTGTGGATTTTGGTTAAAACATGATTTTGGACAATGTTCATGGAACTCAGCTTAAAACGTACTTGCAGACTTGAAAACCCTTGCCTATTGTAGAGCGCGCCTCCTACTTCCACTGCTGAATGAAAACCCATGATTTTGGACCCTGTTTTCATGCAAAAAGGCTAAAAGAAATGTTTCACGTTTGTTACACTCAAACAGTGTCTCCTCTCATATGCTGAACTGGTCGCATTGTGGATTTTGGTTAAAACATGATTTTGGACAATGTTCATGGAACTCAGCTTAAAACGTACTTGCAGACTTGAAAACCCTTGCCTATTGTAGAGCGCGCCTCCTACTTCCACTGCTGAATGAAAACCCATGATTTTGGACCCTGTTTTCATGCAAAAAGGCTAAAAGAAATGTTTCACGTTTGTTACACTCAAACAGTGTCTCCTCTCATATGCTGAACTGGTCGCATTGTGGATTTTGGATAAAACATGATTTTGGACAATGTTCATGGAACTCAGCTTAAAACGTACTTGCAGACTTGAAAACCCTTGCCTATTGTAGAGCGCGCCTCCTACTTCCACTGCTGAATGAAACCCATGATTTTGGACCCTGTTTTCATGCAAAAAGGCTAAAAGAAATGTTTCACGTTTGTTACACTCAAACAGTGTCTCCTCTCATATGCTGAACTGGTCGCATTGTGGATTTTGGTTAAAACATGATTTTGGACAATGTTCATGGAACTCAGCTTAAAACGTACTTGCAGACTTGAAAACCCTTGCCTATTGTAGAGCGCGCCTCCTACTTCCAGTGCTGAACGAAAACCCATGATTTTGGACCCTGTTTTCATGCGAAAAGGCAAAAAGAAATGTTTCACGTTTGTTACACTCAAACAGTGTCTCCTCTCATATGCTGAACTGGTCGCATTGTGGATTTTGGATAAAACATGATTTTGGACAATGTTCATGGAACTCAGCTTAAAACGTACTTGCAGACTTGAAAACCCTTGCCTATTGTAGAGCTCGCCTCCTACTTCCACTGCTGAACGAAAACCCATGATTTTGGACCCTTTTTTCATTCGAAAAGGCTAAAAGAAATGTTTCACGTTTGTTACACTCAAACAGTGTCTCCTCTCATATGCTGAACTGGTCGCATTGTGGATTTTGGTTAAAACATGATTTTGGACAATGTTCATGGAACTCAGCTTAAAACGTACTTGCAGACTTGAAAACCCTTGCCTATTGTAGAGCGCGCCTCCTACTTCTAGTGCTGAACGAAAACCCATGATTTTGGACCCTGTTTTCATGCGAAAAGGCTAAAAGAAATGTTTCACGTTTGTTACACTCAAACAGTGTCTCCTCTCATATGCTGAACTGGTCGCATTGTGGATTTTGGATAAAACATGATTTTGGACAATGTTCATGGAACTCAGCTTAAAACATACTTGCAGACTTGAAAACCCTTGCCTATTGTAGAGCGCACCTCCTACTTCCACTGCTGAACGAAAACCCATGATTTTGGACCCTTTTTTCATTCGAAAAGGCTAAAAGAAATGTTTCACGTTTGTTACACTCAAACAGTGTCTTCTCTCATATGCTGAACTGGTCGCATTGTGGATTTTGGTTAAAACATGATTTTGGACAATGTTCATGGAACTCAGCTTAAAACGTACTTGCAGACTTGAAAACCCTTGCCTATTGTAGAGCGCGCCTCCTACTTCCACTGCTGAATGAAAACCCATGATTTTGGACCCTGTTTTCATGCAAAAAGGCTAAAAGAAATGTTTCACGTTTGTTACACTCAAACAGTGTCTCCTCTCATATGCTGAACTGGTCGCATTGTGGATTTTGGTTAAAACATGATTTTGGACAATGTTCATGGAACTCAGCTTAAAACGTACTTGCAGACTTGAAAACCCTTGCCTATTGTAGAGCGCGCCTCCTACTTCTAGTGCTGAACGAAAACCCATGATTTTGGACCCTGTTTTCATGCGAAAAGGCTAAAAGAAATGTTTCACGTTTGTTACACTCAAACAGTGTCTCCTCTCATATGCTGAACTGGTCGCATTGTGGATTTTGGATAAAACATGATTTTGGACAATGTTCATGGAACTCAGCTTAAAACATACTTGCAGACTTGAAAACCCTTGCCTATTGTAGAGCGCGCCTCCTACTTCCACTGCTGAATGAAAACCCATGATTTTGGACCCTTTTTTCATTCGAAAAGGCTAAAAGAAATGTTTCACGTTTGTTACACTCAAACAGTGTCTTCTCTCATATGCTGAACTGGTCGCATTGTGGATTTTGGTTAAAACATGATTTTGGACAATGTTCATGGAACTCAGCTTAAAACGTACTTGCAGACTTGAAAACCCTTGCCTATTGTAGAGCTCGCCTCCTACTTCCACTGCTGAACGAAAACCCATGATTTTGGACCCTTTTTTCATTCGAAAAGGCTAAAAGAAATGTTTCACGTTTGTTACACTCAAACAGTGTCTCCTCTCATATGCTGAACTGGTCGCATTGTGGATTTTGGTTAAAACATGATTTTGGACAATGTTCATGGAACTCAGCTTAAAACGTACTTGCAGACTTGAAAACCCTTGCCTATTGTAGAGCGCGCCTCCTACTTCTAGTGCTGAACGAAAACCCATGATTTTGGACCCTGTTTTCATGCGAAAAGGCTAAAAGAAATGTTTCACGTTTGTTACACTCAAACAGTGTCTCCTCTCATATGCTGAACTGGTCGCATTGTGGATTTTGGTTAAAACATGATTTTGGACAATGTTCATGGAACTCAGCTTAAAACGTACTTGCAGACTTGAAAACCCTTGCCTATTGTAGAGCGCGCCTCCTACTTCCACTGCTGAATGAAAACCCATGATTTTGGACCCTGTTTTCATGCAAAAAGGCTAAAAGAAATGTTTCACGTTTGTTACACTCAAACAGTGTCTCCTCTCATATGCTGAACTGGTCGCATTGTGGATTTTGGTTAAAACATGATTTTGGACAATGTTCATGGAACTCAGCTTAAAACGTACTTGCAGACTTGAAAACCCTTGCCTATTGTAGAGCGCGCCTCCTACTTCCACTGCTGAATGAAAACCCATGATTTTGGACCCTGTTTTCATGCAAAAAGGCTAAAAGAAATGTTTCACGTTTGTTACACTCAAACAGTGTCTCCTCTCATATGCTGAACTGGTCGCATTGTGGATTTTGGTTAAAACATGATTTTGGACAATGTTCATGGAACTCAGCTTAAAACGTACTTGCAGACTTGAAAACCCTTGCCTATTGTAGAGCGCGCCTCCTACTTCCACTGCTGAATGAAACCCATGATTTTGGACCCTGTTTTCATGCAAAAAGGCTAAAAGAAATGTTTAACGTTTGTTACACTCAAACAGTGTCTCCTCTCATATGCTGAACTGGTCGCATTGTGGATTTTGGATAAAACATGATTTTGGACAATGTTCATGGAACTCAGCTTAAAACGTACTTGCAGACTTGAAAACCCTTGCCTATTGTAGAGCTCGCCTCCTACTTCCACTGCTGAACGAAAACCCATGATTTTGGACCCTTTTTTCATTCGAAAAGGCTAAAAGAAATGTTTCACGTTTGTTACACTCAAACAGTGTCTCCTCTCATATGCTGAACTGGTCGCATTGTGGATTTTGGTTAAAACATGATTTTGGACAATGTTCATGGAACTCAGCTTAAAACGTACTTGCAGACTTGAAAACCCTTGCCTATTGTAGAGCGCGCCTCCTACTTCTAGTGCTGAACGAAAACCCATGATTTTGGACCCTGTTTTCATGCGAAAAGGCTAAAAGAAATGTTTCACGTTTGTTACACTCAAACAGTGTCTCCTCTCATATGCTGAACTGGTCGCATTGTGGATTTTGGATAAAACATGATTTTGGACAATGTTCATGGAACTCAGCTTAAAACATACTTGCAGACTTGAAAACCCTTGCCTATTGTAGAGCGCACCTCCTACTTCCACTGCTGAACGAAAACCCATGATTTTGGACCCTTTTTTCATTCGAAAAGGCTAAAAGAAATGTTTCACGTTTGTTTCACTCAAACAGTGTCTTCTCTCATATGCTGAACTGGTCGCATTGTGGATTTTGGTTAAAACATGATTTTGGACAATGTTCATGGAACTCAGCTTAAAACGTACTTGCAGACTTGAAAACCCTTGCCTATTGTAGAGCTCGCCTCCTACTTCCACTGCTGAACGAAAACCCATGATTTTGGACCCTTTTTTCATTCGAAAAGGCTAAAAGAAATGTTTCACGTTTGTTACACTCAAACAGTGTCTCCTCTCATATGCTGAACTGGTCGCATTGTGGATTTTGGTTAAAACATGATTTTGGACAATGTTCATGGAACTCAGCTTAAAACGTACTTGCAGACTTGAAAACCCTTGCCTATTGTAGAGCGCGCCTCCTACTTCTAGTGCTGAACGAAAACCCATGATTTTGGACCCTGTTTTCATGCGAAAAGGCTAAAAGAAATGTTTCACGTTTGTTACACTCAAACAGTGTCTCCTCTCATATGCTGAACTGGTCGCATTGTGGATTTTGGTTAAAACATGATTTTGGACAATGTTCATGGAACTCAGCTTAAAACGTACTTGCAGACTTGAAAACCCTTGCCTATTGTAGAGCGCGCCTCCTACTTCCACTGCTGAATGAAAACCCATGATTTTGGACCCTGTTTTCATGCAAAAAGGCTAAAAGAAATGTTTCACGTTTGTTACACTCAAACAGTGTCTCCTCTCATATGCTGAACTGGTCGCATTGTGGATTTTGGTTAAAACATGATTTTGGACAATGTTCATGGAACTCAGCTTAAAACGTACTTGCAGACTTGAAAACCCTTGCCTATTGTAGAGCGCGCCTCCTACTTCCACTGCTGAATGAAACCCATGATTTTGGACCCTGTTTTCATGCAAAAAGGCTAAAAGAAATGTTTCACGTTTGTTACACTCAAACAGTGTCTCCTCTCATATGCTGAACTGGTCGCATTGTGGATTTTGGTTAAAACATGATTTTGGACAATGTTCATGGAACTCAGCTTAAAACGTACTTGCAGACTTGAAAACCCTTGCCTATTGTAGAGCGCGCCTCCTACTTCCAGTGCTGAACGAAAACCCATGATTTTGGACCCTGTTTTCATGCGAAAAGGCAAAAAGAAATGTTTCACGTTTGTTACACTCAAACAGTGTCTCCTCTCATATGCTGAACTGGTCGCATTGTGGATTTTGGATAAAACATGATTTTGGACAATGTTCATGGAACTCAGCTTAAAACGTACTTGCAGACTTGAAAACCCTTGCCTATTGTAGAGCTCGCCTCCTACTTCCACTGCTGAACGAAAACCCATGATTTTGGACCCTTTTTTCATTCGAAAAGGCTAAAAGAAATGTTTCACGTTTGTTACACTCAAACAGTGTCTCCTCTCATATGCTGAACTGGTCGCATTGTGGATTTTGGTTAAAACATGATTTTGGACAATGTTCATGGAACTCAGCTTAAAACGTACTTGCAGACTTGAAAACCCTTGCCTATTGTAGAGCGCGCCTCCTACTTCTAGTGCTGAACGAAAACCCATGATTTTGGACCCTGTTTTCATGCGAAAAGGCTAAAAGAAATGTTTCACGTTTGTTACACTCAAACAGTGTCTCCTCTCATATGCTGAACTGGTCGCATTGTGGATTTTGGATAAAACATGATTTTGGACAATGTTCATGGAACTCAGCTTAAAACATACTTGCAGACTTGAAAACCCTTGCCTATTGTAGAGCGCACCTCCTACTTCCACTGCTGAACGAAAACCCATGATTTTGGACCCTTTTTTCATTCGAAAAGGCTAAAAGAAATGTTTCACGTTTGTTACACTCAAACAGTGTCTTCTCTCATATGCTGAACTGGTCGCATTGTGGATTTTGGTTAAAACATGATTTTGGACAATGTTCATGGAACTCAGCTTAAAACGTACTTGCAGACTTGAAAACCCTTGCCTATTGTAGAGCGCGCCTCCTACTTCCACTGCTGAATGAAAACCCATGATTTTGGACCCTGTTTTCATGCAAAAAGGCTAAAAGAAATGTTTCACGTTTGTTACACTCAAACAGTGTCTCCTCTCATATGCTGAACTGGTCGCATTGTGGATTTTGGTTAAAACATGATTTTGGACAATGTTCATGGAACTCAGCTTAAAACGTACTTGCAGACTTGAAAACCCTTGCCTATTGTAGAGCGCGCCTCCTACTTCTAGTGCTGAACGAAAACCCATGATTTTGGACCCTGTTTTCATGCGAAAAGGCTAAAAGAAATGTTTCACGTTTGTTACACTCAAACAGTGTCTCCTCTCATATGCTGAACTGGTCGCATTGTGGATTTTGGATAAAACATGATTTTGGACAATGTTCATGGAACTCAGCTTAAAACATACTTGCAGACTTGAAAACCCTTGCCTATTGTAGAGCGCACCTCCTACTTCCACTGCTGAACGAAAACCCATGATTTTGGACCCTTTTTTCATTCGAAAAGGCTAAAAGAAATGTTTCACGTTTGTTACACTCAAACAGTGTCTTCTCTCATATGCTGAACTGGTCGCATTGTGGATTTTGGTTAAAACATGATTTTGGACAATGTTCATGGAACTCAGCTTAAAACGTACTTGCAGACTTGAAAACCCTTGCCTATTGTAGAGCTCGCCTCCTACTTCCACTGCTGAACGAAAACCCATGATTTTGGACCCTTTTTTCATTCGAAAAGGCTAAAAGAAATGTTTCACGTTTGTTACACTCAAACAGTGTCTCCTCTCATATGCTGAACTGGTCGCATTGTGGATTTTGGTTAAAACATGATTTTGGACAATGTTCATGGAACTCAGCTTAAAACGTACTTGCAGACTTGAAAACCCTTGCCTATTGTAGAGCGCGCCTCCTACTTCTAGTGCTGAACGAAAACCCATGATTTTGGACCCTGTTTTCATGCGAAAAGGCTAAAAGAAATGTTTCACGTTTGTTACACTCAAACAGTGTCTCCTCTCATATGCTGAACTGGTCGCATTGTGGATTTTGGATAAAACATGATTTTGGACAAGGTTCATGGAACTCAGCTTAAAACATACTTGCAGACTTGAAAACCCTTGCCTATTGTAGAGCGCACCTCCTACTTCCACTGCTGAACGAAAACCCATGATTTTGGACCCTTTTTTCATTCGAAAAGGCTAAAAGAAATGTTTCACGTTTGTTACACTCAAACAGTGTCTTCTCTCATATGCTGAACTGGTCGCATTGTGGATTTTGGTTAAAACATGATTTTGGACAATGTTCATGGAACTCAGCTTAAAACGTACTTGCAGACTTGAAAACCCTTGCCTATTTTAGAGCGCGCCTCCTACTTCCACTGCTGAATGAAAACCCATGATTTTGGACCCTGTTTTCATGCAAAAAGGCTAAAAGAAATGTTTCACGTTTGTTACACTCAAACAGTGTCTCCTCTCATATGCTGAACTGGTCGCATTGTGGATTTTGGTTAAAACATGATTTTGGACAATGTTCATGGAACTCAGCTTAAAACGTACTTGCAGACTTGAAAACCCTTGCCTATTGTAGAGCGCGCCTCCTACTTCCACTGCTGAATGAAAACCCATGATTTTGGACCCTGTTTTCATGCAAAAAGGCTAAAAGAAATGTTTCACGTTTGTTACACTCAAACAGTGTCTCCTCTCATATGCTGAACTGGTCGCATTGTGGATTTTGGTTAAAACATGATTTTGGACAATGTTCATGGAACTCAGCTTAAAACGTACTTGCAGACTTGAAAACCCTTGCCTATTGTAGAGCGCGCCTCCTACTTCCAGTGCTGAACGAAAACCCATGATTTTGGACCCTGTTTTCATGCGAAAAGGCTAAAAGAAATGTTTCACGTTTGTTACACTCAAACAGTGTCTCCTCTCATATGCTGAACTGGTCGCATTGTGGATTTTGGATAAAACATGATTTTGGACAATGTTCATGGAACTCAGCTTAAAACATACTTGCAGACTTGAAAACCCTTGCCTATTGTAGAGCGCACCTCCTACTTCCACTGCTGAACGAAAACCCATGATTTTGGACCCTTTTTTCATTCGAAAAGGCTAAAAGAAATGTTTCACGTTTGTTACACTCAAACAGTGTCTTCTCTCATATGCTGAACTGGTCGCATTGTGGATTTTGGTTAAAACATGATTTTGGACAATGTTCATGGAACTCAGCTTAAAACGTACTTGCAGACTTGAAAACCCTTGCCTATTGTAGAGCTCGCCTCCTACTTCCACTGCTGAACGAAAACCCATGATTTTGGACCCTTTTTTCATTCGAAAAGGCTAAAAGAAATGTTTCACGTTTGTTACACTCAAACAGTGTCTCCTCTCATATGCTGAACTGGTCGCATTGTGGATTTTGGTTAAAACATGATTTTGGACAATGTTCATGGAACTCAGCTTAAAACGTACTTGCAGACTTGAAAACCCTTGCCTATTGTAGAGCGCGCCTCCTACTTCTAGTGCTGAACGAAAACCCATGATTTTGGACCCTGTTTTCATGCGAAAAGGCTAAAAGAAATGTTTCACGTTTGTTACACTCAAACAGTGTCTTCTCTCATATGCTGAACTGGTCGCATTGTGGATTTTGGTTAAAACATGATTTTGGACAATGTTCATGGAACTCAGCTTAAAACGTACTTGCAGACTTGAAAACCCTTGCCTATTGTAGAGCGCGCCTCCTACTTCCACTGCTGAATGAAAACCCATGATTTTGGACCCTGTTTTCATGCAAAAAGGCTAAAAGAAATGTTTCACGTTTGTTACACTCAAACAGTGTCTCCTCTCATATGCTGAACTGGTCGCATTGTGGATTTTGGTTAAAACATGATTTTGGACAATGTTCATGGAACTCAGCTTAAAACGTACTTGCAGACTTGAAAACCCTTGCCTATTGTAGAGCGCGCCTCCTACTTCCACTGCTGAATGAAAACCCATGATTTTGGACCCTGTTTTCATGCAAAAAGGCTAAAAGAAATGTTTCACGTTTGTTACACTCAAACAGTGTCTCCTCTCATATGCTGAACTGGTCGCATTGTGGATTTTGGTTAAAACATGATTTTGGACAATGTTCATGGAACTCAGCTTAAAACGTACTTGCAGACTTGAAAACCCTTGCCTATTGTAGAGCGCGCCTCCTACTTCCACTGCTGAATGAAAACCCATGATTTTGGACCCTGTTTTCACGCGAAAAGGCTAAAAGAAATGTTTCACGTTTGTTACACTCAAACAGTGTCTCCTCTCATATGCTGAACTGGTCGCATTGTGGATTTTGGATAAAACATGATTTTGGACAATGTTCATGGAACTCAGCTTAAAACGTACTTGCAGACTTGAAAACCCTTGCCTATTGTAGAGCGCGCCTCCTACTTCCACTGCTGAATGAAACCCATGATTTTGGACCCTGTTTTCATGCAAAAAGGCTAAAAGAAATGTTTCACGTTTGTTACACTCAAACAGTGTCTCCTCTCATATGCTGAACTGGTCGCATTGTGGATTTTGGTTAAAACATGATTTTGGACAATGTTCATGGAACTCAGCTTAAAACGTACTTGCAGACTTGAAAACCCTTGCCTATTGTAGAGCGCGCCTCCTACTTCCAGTGCTGAACGAAAACCCATGATTTTGGACCCTGTTTTCATGCGAAAAGGCAAAAAGAAATGTTTCACGTTTGTTACACTCAAACAGTGTCTCCTCTCATATGCTGAACTGGTCGCATTGTGGATTTTGGATAAAACATGATTTTGGACAATGTTCATGGAACTCAGCTTAAAACGTACTTGCAGACTTGAAAACCCTTGCCTATTGTAGAGCTCGCCTCCTACTTCCACTGCTGAACGAAAACCCATGATTTTGGACCCTTTTTTCATTCGAAAAGGCTAAAAGAAATGTTTCACGTTTGTTACACTCAAACAGTGTCTCCTCTCATATGCTGAACTGGTCGCATTGTGGATTTTGGTTAAAACATGATTTTGGACAATGTTCATGGAACTCAGCTTAAAACGTACTTGCAGACTTGAAAACCCTTGCCTATTGTAGAGCGCGCCTCCTACTTCTAGTGCTGAACGAAAACCCATGATTTTGGACCCTGTTTTCATGCGAAAAGGCTAAAAGAAATGTTTCACGTTTGTTACACTCAAACAGTGTCTCCTCTCATATGCTGAACTGGTCGCATTGTGGATTTTGGATAAAACATGATTTTGGACCCTGTTTTCATGCAAAAAGGCTAAAAGAAATGTTTCACGTTTGTTACACTCAAACAGTGTCTCCTCTCATATGCTGAACTGGTCGCATTGTGGATTTTGGTTAAAACATGATTTTGGACAATGTTCATGGAACTCAGCTTAAAACGTACTTGCAGACTTGAAAACCCTTGCCTATTGTAGAGCGCGCCTCCTACTTCCACTGCTGAATGAAAACCCATGATTTTGGACCCTGTTTTCATGCAAAAAGGCTAAAAGAAATGTTTCACGTTTGTTACACTCAAACAGTGTCTCCTCTCATATGCTGAACTGGTCGCATTGTGGATTTTGGTTAAAACATGATTTTGGACAATGTTCATGGAACTCAGCTTAAAACGTACTTGCAGACTTGAAAACCCTTGCCTATTGTAGAGCGCGCCTCCTACTTCCACTGCTGAATGAAAACCCATGATTTTGGACCCTGTTTTCATGCGAAAAGGCTAAAAGAAATGTTTCACGTTTGTTACACTCAAACAGTGTCTCCTCTCATATGCTGAACTGGTCGCATTGTGGATTTTGGATAAAACATGATTTTGGACAATGTTCATGGAACTCAGCTTAAAACGTACTTGCAGACTTGAAAACCCTTGCCTATTGTAGAGCGCGCCTCCTACTTCCACTGCTGAATGAAACCCATGATTTTGGACCCTGTTTTCATGCAAAAAGGCTAAAAGAAATGTTTCACGTTTGTTACACTCAAACAGTGTCTCCTCTCATATGCTGAACTGGTCGCATTGTGGATTTTGGTTAAAACATGATTTTGGACAATGTTCATGGAACTCAGCTTAAAACGTACTTGCAGACTTGAAAACCCTTGCCTATTGTAGAGCGCGCCTCCTACTTCCACTGCTGAATGAAACCCATGATTTTGGACCCTGTTTTCATGCAAAAAGGCTAAAAGAAATGTTTCACGTTTGTTACACTCAAACAGTGTCTCCTCTCATATGCTGAACTGGTCGCATTGTGGATTTTGGTTAAAACATGATTTTGGACAATGTTCATGGAACTCAGCTTAAAACGTACTTGCAGACTTGAAAACCCTTGCCTATTGTAGAGCGCGCCTCCTACTTCCAGTGCTGAACGAAAACCCATGATTTTGGACCCTTTTTTCATTCGAAAAGGCTAAAAGAAATGTTTCACGTTTGTTACACTCAAACAGTGTCTCCTCTCATATGCTGAACTGGTCGCATTGTGGATTTTGGTTAAAACATGATTTTGGACAATGTTCATGGAACTCAGCTTAAAACGTACTTGCAGACTTGAAAACCCTTGCCTATTGTAGAGCGCGCCTCCTACTTCCACTGCTGAATGAAAACCCATGATTTTGGACCCTGTTTTCATGCAAAAAGGCTAAAAGAAATTTTTCACGTTTGTTACACTCAAACAGTGTCTCCTCTCATATGCTGAACTGGTCGCATTGTGGATTTTGGTTAAAACATGATTTTGGACAATGTTCATGGAACTCAGCTTAAAACGTACTTGCAGACTTGAAAACCCTTGCCTATTGTAGAGCGCGCCTCCTACTTCCACTGCTGAATGAAAACCCATGATTTTGGACCCTGTTTTCATGCGAAAAGGCTAAAAGAAATGTTTCACGTTTGTTACACTCAAACAGTGTCTCCTCTCATATGCTGAACTGGTCGCATTGTGGATTTTGGATAAAACATGATTTTGGACAATGTTCATGGAACTCAGTTTAAAACGTACTTGCAGACTTGAAAACCCTTGCCTATTGTAGAGCGCGCCTCCTACTTCCACTGCTGAATGAAACCCATGATTTTGGACCCTGTTTTCATGCAAAAAGGCTAAAAGAAATGTTTCACGTTTGTTACACTCAAACAGTGTCTCCTCTCATATGCTGAACTGGTCGCATTGTGGATTTTGGTTAAAACATGATTTTGGACAATGTTCATGGAACTCAGCTTAAAACGTACTTGCAGACTTGAAAACCCTTGCCTATTGTAGAGCGCGCCTCCTACTTCCAGTGCTGAACGAAAACCCATGATTTTGGACCCTGTTTTCATGCGAAAAGGCAAAAAGAAATGTTTCACGTTTGTTACACTCAAACAGTGTCTCCTCTCATATGCTGAACTGGTCGCATTGTGGATTTTGGATAAAACATGATTTTGGACAATGTTCATGGAACTCAGCTTAAAACGTACTTGCAGACTTGAAAACCCTTGCCTATTGTAGAGCTCGCCTCCTACTTCCACTGCTGAACGAAAACCCATGATTTTGGACCCTTTTTTCATTCGAAAAGGCTAAAAGAAATGTTTCACGTTTGTTACACTCAAACAGTGTCTCCTCTCATATGCTGAACTGGTCGCATTGTGGATTTTGGTTAAAACATGATTTTGGACAATGTTCATGGAACTCAGCTTAAAACGTACTTGCAGACTTGAAAACCCTTGCCTATTGTAGAGCGCGCCTCCTACTTCTAGTGCTGAACGAAAACCCATGATTTTGGACCCTGTTTTCATGCGAAAAGGCTAAAAGAAATGTTTCACGTTTGTTACACTCAAACAGTGTCTCCTCTCATATGCTGAACTGGTCGCATTGTGGATTTTGGATAAAACATGATTTTGGACCCTGTTTTCATGCAAAAAGGCTAAAAGAAATGTTTCACGTTTGTTACACTCAAACAGTGTCTCCTCTCATATGCTGAACTGGTCGCATTGTGGATTTTGGTTAAAACATGATTTTGGACAATGTTCATGGAACTCAGCTTAAAACGTACTTGCAGACTTGAAAACCCTTGCCTATTGTAGAGCGCGCCTCCTACTTCCACTGCTGAATGAAAACCCATGATTTTGGACCCTGTTTTCATGCAAAAAGGCTAAAAGAAATGTTTCACGTTTGTTACACTCAAACAGTGTCTCCTCTCATATGCTGAACTGGTCGCATTGTGGATTTTGGTTAAAACATGATTTTGGACAATGTTCATGGAACTCAGCTTAAAACGTACTTGCAGACTTGAAAACCCTTGCCTATTGTAGAGCGCGCCTCCTACTTCCACTGCTGAATGAAAACCCATGATTTTGGACCCTGTTTTCATGCGAAAAGGCTAAAAGAAATGTTTCACGTTTGTTACACTCAAACAGTGTCTCCTCTCATATGCTGAACTGGTCGCATTGTGGATTTTGGATAAAACATGATTTTGGACAATGTTCATGGAACTCAGCTTAAAACGTACTTGCAGACTTGAAAACCCTTGCCTATTGTAGAGCGCGCCTCCTACTTCCACTGCTGAATGAAACCCATGATTTTGGACCCTGTTTTCATGCAAAAAGGCTAAAAGAAATGTTTCACGTTTGTTACACTCAAACAGTGTCTCCTCTCATATGCTGAACTGGTCGCATTGTGGATTTTGGTTAAAACATGATTTTGGACAATGTTCATGGAACTCAGCTTAAAACGTACTTGCAGACTTGAAAACCCTTGCCTATTGTAGAGCGCGCCTCCTACTTCCAGTGCTGAACGAAAACCCATGATTTTGGACCCTGTTTTCATGCGAAAAGGCAAAAAGAAATGTTTCACGTTTGTTACACTCAAACAGTGTCTCCTCTCATATGCTGAACTGGTCGCATTGTGGATTTTGGATAAAACATGATTTTGGACAATGTTCATGGAACTCAGCTTAAAACGTACTTGCAGACTTGAAAACCCTTGCCTATTGTAGAGCTCGCCTCCTACTTCCACTGCTGAACGAAAACCCATGATTTTGGACCCTTTTTTCATTCGAAAAGGCTAAAAGAAATGTTTCACGTTTGTTACACTCAAACAGTGTCTCCTCTCATATGCTGAACTGGTCGCATTGTGGATTTTGGTTAAAACATGATTTTGGACAATGTTCATGGAACTCAGCTTAAAACGTACTTGCAGACTTGAAAACCCTTGCCTATTGTAGAGCGCGCCTCCTACTTCTAGTGCTGAACGAAAACCCATGATTTTGGACCCTGTTTTCATGCAAAAAGGCTAAAAGAAATGTTTCACGTTTGTTACACTCAAACAGTGTCTCCTCTCATATGCTGAACTGGTCGCATTGTGGATTTTGGTTAAAACATGATTTTGGACAATGTTCATGGAACTCAGCTTAAAACGTACTTGCAGACTTGAAAACCCTTGCCTATTGTAGAGCGCGCCTCCTACTTCCACTGCTGAATGAAAACCCATGATTTTGGACCCTGTTTTCATGCAAAAAGGCTAAAAGAAATGTTTCACGTTTGTTACACTCAAACAGTGTCTCCTCTCATATGCTGAACTGGTCGCATTGTGGATTTTGGTTAAAACATGATTTTGGACAATGTTCATGGAACTCAGCTTAAAACGTACTTGCAGACTTGAAAACCCTTGCCTATTGTAGAGCGCGCCTCCTACTTCCACTGCTGAATGAAAACCCATGATTTTGGACCCTGTTTTCATGCGAAAAGGCTAAAAGAAATGTTTCACGTTTGTTACACTCAAACAGTGTCTCCTCTCATATGCTGAACTGGTCGCATTGTGGATTTTGGATAAAACATGATTTTGGACAATGTTCATGGAACTCAGCTTAAAACGTACTTGCAGACTTGAAAACCCTTGCCTATTGTAGAGCGCGCCTCCTACTTCCACTGCTGAATGAAACCCATGATTTTGGACCCTGTTTTCATGCAAAAAGGCTAAAAGAAATGTTTCACGTTTGTTACACTCAAACAGTGTCTCCTCTCATATGCTGAACTGGTCGCATTGTGGATTTTGGTTAAAACATGATTTTGGACAATGTTCATGGAACTCAGCTTAAAACGTACTTGCAGACTTGAAAACCCTTGCCTATTGTAGAGCGCGCCTCCTACTTCCAGTGCTGAACGAAAACCCATGATTTTGGACCCTGTTTTCATGCGAAAAGGCAAAAAGAAATGTTTCACGTTTGTTACACTCAAACAGTGTCTCCTCTCATATGCTGAACTGGTCGCATTGTGGATTTTGGATAAAACATGATTTTGGACAATGTTCATGGAACTCAGCTTAAAACGTACTTGCAGACTTGAAAACCCTTGCCTATTGTAGAGCTCGCCTCCTACTTCCACTGCTGAACGAAAACCCATGATTTTGGACCCTTTTTTCATTCGAAAAGGCTAAAAGAAATGTTTCACGTTTGTTACACTCAAACAGTGTCTCCTCTCATATGCTGAACTGGTCGCATTGTGGATTTTGGTTAAAACATGATTTTGGACAATGTTCATGGAACTCAGCTTAAAACGTACTTGCAGACTTGAAAACCCTTGCCTATTGTAGAGCGCGCCTCCTACTTCCACTGCTGAATGAAAACCCATGATTTTGGACCCTGTTTTCATGCAAAAAGGCTAAAAGAAATTTTTCACGTTTGTTACACTCAAACAGTGTCTCCTCTCATATGCTGAACTGGTCGCATTGTGGATTTTGGTTAAAACATGATTTTGGACAATGTTCATGGAACTCAGCTTAAAACGTACTTGCAGACTTGAAAACCCTTGCCTATTGTAGAGCGCGCCTCCTACTTCCACTGCTGAATGAAAACCCATGATTTTGGACCCTGTTTTCATGCGAAAAGGCTAAAAGAAATGTTTCACGTTTGTTACACTCAAACAGTGTCTCCTCTCATATGCTGAACTGGTCGCATTGTGGATTTTGGATAAAACATGATTTTGGACAATGTTCATGGAACTCAGTTTAAAACGTACTTGCAGACTTGAAAACCCTTGCCTATTGTAGAGCGCGCCTCCTACTTCCACTGCTGAATGAAACCCATGATTTTGGACCCTGTTTTCATGCAAAAAGGCTAAAAGAAATGTTTCACGTTTGTTACACTCAAACAGTGTCTCCTCTCATATGCTGAACTGGTCGCATTGTGGATTTTGGTTAAAACATGATTTTGGACAATGTTCATGGAACTCAGCTTAAAACGTACTTGCAGACTTGAAAACCCTTGCCTATTGTAGAGCGCGCCTCCTACTTCTAGTGCTGAACGAAAACCCATGATTTTGGACCCTGTTTTCATGCGAAAAGGCTAAAAGAAATGTTTCACGTTTGTTACACTCAAACAGTGTCTCCTCTCATATGCTGAACTGGTCGCATTGTGGATTTTGGATAAAACATGATTTTGGACCCTGTTTTCATGCAAAAAGGCTAAAAGAAATGTTTCACGTTTGTTACACTCAAACAGTGTCTCCTCTCATATGCTGAACTGGTCGCATTGTGGATTTTGGTTAAAACATGATTTTGGACAATGTTCATGGAACTCAGCTTAAAACGTACTTGCAGACTTGAAAACCCTTGCCTATTGTAGAGCGCGCCTCCTACTTCCACTGCTGAATGAAAACCCATGATTTTGGACCCTGTTTTCATGCAAAAAGGCTAAAAGAAATGTTTCACGTTTGTTACACTCAAACAGTGTCTCCTCTCATATGCTGAACTGGTCGCATTGTGGATTTTGGTTAAAACATGATTTTGGACAATGTTCATGGAACTCAGCTTAAAACGTACTTGCAGACTTGAAAACCCTTGCCTATTGTAGAGCGCGCCTCCTACTTCCACTGCTGAATGAAAACCCATGATTTTGGACCCTGTTTTCATGCGAAAAGGCTAAAAGAAATGTTTCACGTTTGTTACACTCAAACAGTGTCTCCTCTCATATGCTGAACTGGTCGCATTGTGGATTTTGGATAAAACATGATTTTGGACAATGTTCATGGAACTCAGCTTAAAACGTACTTGCAGACTTGAAAACCCTTGCCTATTGTAGAGCGCGCCTCCTACTTCCACTGCTGAATGAAACCCATGATTTTGGACCCTGTTTTCATGCAAAAAGGCTAAAAGAAATGTTTCACGTTTGTTACACTCAAACAGTGTCTCCTCTCATATGCTGAACTGGTCGCATTGTGGATTTTGGTTAAAACATGATTTTGGACAATGTTCATGGAACTCAGCTTAAAACGTACTTGCAGACTTGAAAACCCTTGCCTATTGTAGAGCGCGCCTCCTACTTCCAGTGCTGAACGAAAACCCATGATTTTGGACCCTGTTTTCATGCGAAAAGGCAAAAAGAAATGTTTCACGTTTGTTACACTCAAACAGTGTCTCCTCTCATATGCTGAACTGGTCGCATTGTGGATTTTGGATAAAACATGATTTTGGACAATGTTCATGGAACTCAGCTTAAAACGTACTTGCAGACTTGAAAACCCTTGCCTATTGTAGAGCTCGCCTCCTACTTCCACTGCTGAACGAAAACCCATGATTTTGGACCCTTTTTTCATTCGAAAAGGCTAAAAGAAATGTTTCACGTTTGTTACACTCAAACAGTGTCTCCTCTCATATGCTGAACTGGTCGCATTGTGGATTTTGGTTAAAACATGATTTTGGACAATGTTCATGGAACTCAGCTTAAAACGTACTTGCAGACTTGAAAACCCTTGCCTATTGTAGAGCGCGCCTCCTACTTCTAGTGCTGAACGAAAACCCATGATTTTGGACCCTGTTTTCATGCAAAAAGGCTAAAAGAAATGTTTCACGTTTGTTACACTCAAACAGTGTCTCCTCTCATATGCTGAACTGGTCGCATTGTGGATTTTGGTTAAAACATGATTTTGGACAATGTTCATGGAACTCAGCTTAAAACGTACTTGCAGACTTGAAAACCCTTGCCTATTGTAGAGCGCGCCTCCTACTTCCACTGCTGAATGAAAACCCATGATTTTGGACCCTGTTTTCATGCAAAAAGGCTAAAAGAAATGTTTCACGTTTGTTACACTCAAACAGTGTCTCCTCTCATATGCTGAACTGGTCGCATTGTGGATTTTGGTTAAAACATGATTTTGGACAATGTTCATGGAACTCAGCTTAAAACGTACTTGCAGACTTGAAAACCCTTGCCTATTGTAGAGCGCGCCTCCTACTTCCACTGCTGAATGAAAACCCATGATTTTGGACCCTGTTTTCATGCGAAAAGGCTAAAAGAAATGTTTCACGTTTGTTACACTCAAACAGTGTCTCCTCTCATATGCTGAACTGGTCGCATTGTGGATTTTGGATAAAACATGATTTTGGACAATGTTCATGGAACTCAGCTTAAAACGTACTTGCAGACTTGAAAACCCTTGCCTATTGTAGAGCGCGCCTCCTACTTCCACTGCTGAATGAAACCCATGATTTTGGACCCTGTTTTCATGCAAAAAGGCTAAAAGAAATGTTTCACGTTTGTTACACTCAAACAGTGTCTCCTCTCATATGCTGAACTGGTCGCATTGTGGATTTTGGTTAAAACATGATTTTGGACAATGTTCATGGAACTCAGCTTAAAACGTACTTGCAGACTTGAAAACCCTTGCCTATTGTAGAGCGCGCCTCCTACTTCCAGTGCTGAACGAAAACCCATGATTTTGGACCCTGTTTTCATGCGAAAAGGCAAAAAGAAATGTTTCACGTTTGTTACACTCAAACAGTGTCTCCTCTCATATGCTGAACTGGTCGCATTGTGGATTTTGGATAAAACATGATTTTGGACAATGTTCATGGAACTCAGCTTAAAACGTACTTGCAGACTTGAAAACCCTTGCCTATTGTAGAGCTCGCCTCCTACTTCCACTGCTGAACGAAAACCCATGATTTTGGACCCTTTTTTCATTCGAAAAGGCTAAAAGAAATGTTTCACGTTTGTTACACTCAAACAGTGTCTCCTCTCATATGCTGAACTGGTCGCATTGTGGATTTTGGTTAAAACATGATTTTGGACAATGTTCATGGAACTCAGCTTAAAACGTACTTGCAGACTTGAAAACCCTTGCCTATTGTAGAGCTCGACTCCTACTTCCACTGCTGAACGAAAACCCATGATTTTGGTCCCTGTTTTCATGCGAAAAGGCTAAAAGAAATGTTTCACGTTTGTTACACTCAAACAGTGTCTCCTCTCATATGCTGAACTGGTCGCATTGTGGATTTTGGATAAAACATGATTTTGGACAATGTTCATGGAACTCAGCTTAAAACATACTTGCAGACTTGAAAACCCTTGCCTATTGTAGAGCGCACCTCCTACTTCCAATGCTGAACGAAAACCCATGATTTTGGACCCTTTTTTCATTCGAAAAGGCTAAAAGAAATGTTTCACGTTTGTTACACTCAAACAGTGTCTTCTCTCATATGCTGAACTGGTCGCATTGTGGATTTTGGTTAAAACATGATTTTGGACAATGTTCATGGAACTCAGCTTAAAACGTACTTGCAGACTTGAAAACCCTTGCCTATTGTAGAGCGCGCCTCCTACTTCCACTGCTGAATGAAAACCCATGATTTTGGACCCTGTTTTCATGCAAAAAGGCTAAAAGAAATGTTTCACGTTTGTTACACTCAAACAGTGTCTCCTCTCATATGCTAAACTGGTCGCATTGTGGATTTTGGTTAAAACATGATTTTGGACAATGTTCATGGAACTCAGCTTAAAACGTACTTGCAGACTTGAAAACCCTTGCCTATTGTAGAGCGCGCCTCCTACTTCCAGTGCTGAACGAAAACCCATGATTTTGGACCCTTTTTTCATTCGAAAAGGCTAAAAGAAATGTTTCACGTTTGTTACACTCAAACAGTGTCTCCTCTCATATGCTGAACTGGTCGCATTGTGGATTTTGGTTAAAACATGATTTTGGACAATGTTCATGGAACTCAGCTTAAAACGTACTTGCAGACTTGAAAACCCTTGCCTATTGTAGAGCGCGCCTCCTACTTCCACTGCTGAATGAAAACCCATGATTTTGGACCCTGTTTTCATGCGAAAAGGCTAAAAGAAATGTTTCACGTTTGTTACACTCAAACAGTGTCTCCTCTCATATGCTGAACTGGTCGCATTGTGGATTTTGGATAAAACATGATTTTGGACAATGTTCATGGAACTCAGCTTAAAACGTACTTGCAGACTTGAAAACCCTTGCCTATTGTAGAGCGCGCCTCCTACTTCCACTGCTGAATGAAACCCATGATTTTGGACCCTGTTTTCATGCAAAAAGGCTAAAAGAAATGTTTCACGTTTGTTACACTCAAACAGTGTCTCCTCTCATATGCTGAACTGGTCGCATTGTGGATTTTGGTTAAAACATGATTTTGGACAATGTTCATGGAACTCAGCTTAAAACGTACTTGCAGACTTGAAAACCCTTGCCTATTGTAGAGCGCGCCTCCTACTTCCACTGCTGAATGAAAACCCATGATTTTGGACCCTGTTTTCATGCGAAAAGGCTAAAAGAAATGTTTCACGTTTGTTACACTCAAACAGTGTCTCCTCTCATATGCTGAACTGGTCGCATTGTGGATTTTGGATAAAACATGATTTTGGACAATGTTCATGGAACTCAGCTTAAAACGTACTTGCAGACTTGAAAACCCTTGCCTATTGTAGAGCGCGCCTCCTACTTCCACTGCTGAATGAAACCCATGATTTTGGACCCTGTTTTCATGCAAAAAGGCTAAAAGAAATGTTTCACGTTTGTTACACTCAAACAGTGTCTCCTCTCATATGCTGAACTGGTCGCATTGTGGATTTTGGTTAAAACATGATTTTGGACAATGTTCATGGAACTCAGCTTAAAACGTACTTGCAGACTTGAAAACCCTTGCCTATTGTAGAGCGCGCCTCCTACTTCCAGTGCTGAACGAAAACCCATGATTTTGGACCCTGTTTTCATGCGAAAAGGCAAAAAGAAATGTTTCACGTTTGTTACACTCAAACAGTGTCTCCTCTCATATGCTGAACTGGTCGCATTGTGGATTTTGGATAAAACATGATTTTGGACAATGTTCATGGAACTCAGCTTAAAACGTACTTGCAGACTTGAAAACCCTTGCCTATTGTAGAGCTCGCCTCCTACTTCCACTGCTGAACGAAAACCCATGATTTTGGACCCTTTTTTCATTCGAAAAGGCTAAAAGAAATGTTTCACGTTTGTTACACTCAAACAGTGTCTCCTCTCATATGCTGAACTGGTCGCATTGTGGATTTTGGTTAAAACATGATTTTGGACAATGTTCATGGAACTCAGCTTAAAACGTACTTGCAGACTTGAAAACCCTTGCCTATTGTAGAGCGCGCCTCCTACTTCTAGTGCTGAACGAAAACCCATGATTTTGGACCCTGTTTTCATGCAAAAAGGCTAAAAGAAATGTTTCACGTTTGTTACACTCAAACAGTGTCTCCTCTCATATGCTGAACTGGTCGCATTGTGGATTTTGGTTAAAACATGATTTTGGACAATGTTCATGGAACTCAGCTTAAAACGTACTTGCAGACTTGAAAACCCTTGCCTATTGTAGAGCGCGCCTCCTACTTCCACTGCTGAATGAAAACCCATGATTTTGGACCCTGTTTTCATGCAAAAAGGCTAAAAGAAATGTTTCACGTTTGTTACACTCAAACAGTGTCTCCTCTCATATGCTGAACTGGTCGCATTGTGGATTTTGGTTAAAACATGATTTTGGACAATGTTCATGGAACTCAGCTTAAAACGTACTTGCAGACTTGAAAACCCTTGCCTATTGTAGAGCGCGCCTCCTACTTCCACTGCTGAATGAAAACCCATGATTTTGGACCCTGTTTTCATGCGAAAAGGCTAAAAGAAATGTTTCACGTTTGTTACACTCAAACAGTGTCTCCTCTCATATGCTGAACTGGTCGCATTGTGGATTTTGGATAAAACATGATTTTGGACAATGTTCATGGAACTCAGCTTAAAACGTACTTGCAGACTTGAAAACCCTTGCCTATTGTAGAGCGCGCCTCCTACTTCCACTGCTGAATGAAACCCATGATTTTGGACCCTGTTTTCATGCAAAAAGGCTAAAAGAAATGTTTCACGTTTGTTACACTCAAACAGTGTCTCCTCTCATATGCTGAACTGGTCGCATTGTGGATTTTGGTTAAAACATGATTTTGGACAATGTTCATGGAACTCAGCTTAAAACGTACTTGCAGACTTGAAAACCCTTGCCTATTGTAGAGCGCGCCTCCTACTTCCAGTGCTGAACGAAAACCCATGATTTTGGACCCTGTTTTCATGCGAAAAGGCAAAAAGAAATGTTTCACGTTTGTTACACTCAAACAGTGTCTCCTCTCATATGCTGAACTGGTCGCATTGTGGATTTTGGATAAAACATGATTTTGGACAATGTTCATGGAACTCAGCTTAAAACGTACTTGCAGACTTGAAAACCCTTGCCTATTGTAGAGCTCGCCTCCTACTTCCACTGCTGAACGAAAACCCATGATTTTGGACCCTTTTTTCATTCGAAAAGGCTAAAAGAAATGTTTCACGTTTGTTACACTCAAACAGTGTCTCCTCTCATATGCTGAACTGGTCGCATTGTGGATTTTGGTTAAAACATGATTTTGGACAATGTTCATGGAACTCAGCTTAAAACGTACTTGCAGACTTGAAAACCCTTGCCTATTGTAGAGCGCGCCTCCTACTTCTAGTGCTGAACGAAAACCCATGATTTTGGACCCTGTTTTCATGCGAAAAGGCTAAAAGAAATGTTTCACGTTTGTTACACTCAAACAGTGTCTCCTCTCATATGCTGAACTGGTCGCATTGTGGATTTTGGATAAAACATGATTTTGGACAATGTTCATGGAACTCAGCTTAAAACATACTTGCAGACTTGAAAACCCTTGCCTATTGTAGAGCTCGACTCCTACTTCCACTGCTGAACGAAAACCCATGATTTTGGTCCCTGTTTTCATGCGAAAAGGCTAAAAGAAATGTTTCACGTTTGTTACACTCAAACAGTGTCTCCTCTCATATGCTGAACTGGTCGCATTGTGGATTTTGGATAAACATGATTTTGGACAATGTTCATGGAACTCAGCTTAAAACATACTTGCAGACTTGAAAACCCTTGCCTATTGTAGAGCGCACCTCCTACTTCCACTGCTGAACGAAAACCCATGATTTTGGACCCTTTTTTCATTCGAAAAGGCTAAAAGAAATGTTTCACGTTTGTTACACTCAAACAGTGTCTTCTCTCATATGCTGAACTGGTCGCATTGTGGATTTTGGTTAAAACATGATTTTGGACAATGTTCATGGAACTCAGCTTAAAACGTACTTGCAGACTTGAAAACCCTTGCCTATTGTAGAGCGCGCCTCCTACTTCCACTGCTGAATGAAAACCCATGATTTTGGACCCTGTTTTCATGCAAAAAGGCTAAAAGAAATGTTTCACGTTTGTTACACTCAAACAGTGTCTCCTCTCATATGCTAAACTGGTCGCATTGTGGATTTTGGTTAAAACATGATTTTGGACAATGTTCATGGAACTCAGCTTAAAACGTACTTGCAGACTTGAAAACCCTTGCCTATTGTAGAGCGCGCCTCCTACTTCCAGTGCTGAACGAAAACCCATGATTTTGGACCCTTTTTTCATTCGAAAAGGCTAAAAGAAATGTTTCACGTTTGTTACACTCAAACAGTGTCTCCTCTCATATGCTGAACTGGTCGCATTGTGGATTTTGGTTAAAACATGATTTTGGACAATGTTCATGGAACTCAGCTTAAAACGTACTTGCAGACTTGAAAACCCTTGCCTATTGTAGAGCGCGCCTCCTACTTCCACTGCTGAATGAAAACCCATGATTTTGGACCCTGTTTTCATGCAAAAAGGCTAAAAGAAATGTTTCACGTTTGTTACACTCAAACAGTGTCTCCTCTCATATGCTGAACTGGTCGCATTGTGGATTTTGGTTAAAACATGATTTTGGACAATGTTCATGGAACTCAGCTTAAAACGTACTTGCAGACTTGAAAACCCTTGCCTATTGTAGAGCGCGCCTCCTATTTCCAGTGCTGAACGAAAACCCATGATTTTGGACCCTGTTTTCATGCGAAAAGGCAAAAAGAAATGTTTCACGTTTGTTACACTCAAACAGTGTCTCCTCTCATATGCTGAACTGGTCGCATTGTGGATTTTGGATAAAACATGATTTTGGACAATGTTCATGGAACTCAGCTTAAAACGTACTTGCAGACTTGAAAACCCTTGCCTATTGTAGAGCGCGCCTCCTACTTCCAGCGCTGAACGAAAACCCATGATTTTGGACCCTGTTTTCATGCGAAAAGGCAAAAAGAAATGTTTCACGTTTGTTACACTCAAACAGTGTCTCCTCTCATATGCTGAACTGGTCGCATTGTGGATTTTGGATAAAACATGATTTTGGACAATGTTCATGGAACTCAGCTTAAAACGTACTTGCAGACTTGAAAACCCTTGCCTATTGTAGAGCTCGCCTCCTACTTCCACTGCTGAACGAAAACCCATGATTTTGGTCCCTGTTTTCATGCGAAAAGGCTAAAAAAAATGTTTCACGTTTGTTACACTCAAACAGTGTCTCCTCTCATATGCTGAACTGGTCGCATTGTGGATTTTGGTTAAAACATGATTTTGGACAATGTTCATGGAACTCAGCTTAAAACGTACTTGCAGACTTGAAAACCCTTGCCTATTGTAGAGCGCGCCTCCTACTTCCACTGCTGAATGAAAACCCATGATTTTGGACCCTGTTTTCATGCGAAAAGGCAAAAAGAAATGTTTCACGTTTGTTACACTCAAACAGTGTCTCCTCTCATATGCTGAACTGGTCGCATTGTGGATTTTGGATAAAACATGATTTTGGACAATGTTCATGGAACTCAGCTTAAAACGTACTTGCAGACTTGAAAACCCTTGCCTATTGTAGAGCGCGCCTCCTACTTCCAGTGCTGAACGAAAACCCATGATTTTGGACCCTGTTTTCATGCGAAAAGGCAAAAAGAAATGTTTCACGTTTGTTACACTCAAACAGTGTCTCCTCTCATATGCTGAACTGGTCGCATTGTGGATTTTGGATAAAACATGATTTTGGACAATGTTCATGGAACTCAGCTTAAAACGTACTTGCAGACTTGAAAACCCTTGCCTATTGTAGAGCGCGCCTCCTACTTCCAGTGCTGAACGAAAACCCATGATTTTGGACCCTGTTTTCATGCGAAAAGGCAAAAAGAAATGTTTCACGTTTGTTACACTCAAACAGTGTCTCCTCTCATATGCTGAACTGGTCGCATTGTGGATTTTGGATAAAACATGATTTTGGACAATGTTCATGGAACTCAGCTTAAAACGTACTTGCAGACTTGAAAACCCTTGCCTATTGTAGAGCGCGCCTCCTACTTCCAGTGCTGAACGAAAACCCATGATTTTGGACCCTGTTTTCATGCGAAAAGGCAAAAAGAAATGTTTCACGTTTGTTACACTCAAACAGTGTCTCCTCTCATATGCTGAACTGGTCGCATTGTGGATTTTGGATAAAACATGATTTTGGACAATGTTCATGGAACTCAGCTTAAAACGTACTTGCAGACTTGAAAACCCTTGCCTATTGTAGAGCTCGCCTCCTACTTCCACTGCTGAACGAAAACCCATGATTTTGGTCCCTGTTTTCATGCGAAAAGGCTAAAAAAAATGTTTCACGTTTGTTACACTCAAACAGTGTCTCCTCTCATATGCTGAACTGGTCGCATTGTGGATTTTGGTTAAAACATGATTTTGGACAATGTTCATGGAACTCAGCTTAAAACGTACTTGCAGACTTGAAAACCCTTGCCTATTGTAGAGCGCGCCTCCTACTTCCACTGCTGAATGAAAACCCATGATTTTGGACCCTGTTTTCATGCGAAAAGGCAAAAAGAAATGTTTCACGTTTGTTACACTCAAACAGTGTCTCCTCTCATATGCTGAACTGGTCGCATTGTGGATTTTGGATAAAACATGATTTTGGACAATGTTCATGGAACTCAGCTTAAAACGTACTTGCAGACTTGAAAACCCTTGCCTATTGTAGAGCTCGCCTCCTACTTCCACTGCTGAACGAAAACCCATGATTTTGGTCCCTGTTTTCATGCGAAAAGGCTAAAAGAAATGTTTCACGTTTGTTACACTCAAACAGTGTCTCCTCTCATATGCTGAACTGGTCGCATTGTGGATTTTGGATAAAACATGATTTTGGACAATGTTCATGGAACTCAGCTTAAAACATACTTGCAGACTTGAAAACCCTTGCCTATTGTAGAGCGCACCTCCTACTTCCACTGCTGAACGAAAACCCATGATTTTGGACCCTTTTTTCATTCGAAAAGGCTAAAAGAAATGTTTCACGTTTGTTACACTCAAACAGTGTCTTCTCTCATATGCTGAACTGGTCGCATTGTGGATTTTGGTTAAAACATGATTTTGGACAATGTTCATGGAACTCAGCTTAAAACGTACTTGCAGACTTGAAAACCCTTGCCTATTGTAGAGCGCGCCTCCTACTTCCACTGCTGAATGAAAACCCATGATTTTGGACCCTGTTTTCATGCAAAAAGGCTAAAAGAAATGTTTCACGTTTGTTACACTCAAACAGTGTCTCCTCTCATATGCTGAACTGGTCGCATTGTGGATTTTGGTTAAAACATGATTTTGGACAATGTTCATGGAACTCAGCTTAAAACGTACTTGCAGACTTGAAAACCCTTGCCTATTGTAGAGCGCGCCTCCTACTTCCAGTGCTGAACGAAAACCCATGATTTTGGACCCTGTTTTCATGCGAAAAGGCAAAAAGAAATGTTTCACGTTTGTTACACTCAAACAGTGTCTCCTCTCATATGCTGAACTGGTCGCATTGTGGATTTTGGATAAAACATGATTTTGGACAATGTTCATGGAACTCAGCTTAAAACGTACTTGCAGACTTGAAAACCCTTGCCTATTGTAGAGCTCGCCTCCTACTTCCACTGCTGAACGAAAACCCATGATTTTGGACCCTTTTTTCATTCGAAAAGGCTAAAAGAAATGTTTCACGTTTGTTACACTCAAACAGTGTCTCCTCTCATATGCTGAACTGGTCGCATTGTGGATTTTGGTTAAAACATGATTTTGGACAATGTTCATGGAACTCAGCTTAAAACGTACTTGCAGACTTGAAAACCCTTGCCTATTGTAGAGCTCGACTCCTACTTCCACTGCTGAACGAAAACCCATGATTTTGGTCCCTGTTTTCATGCGAAAAGGCTAAAAGAAATGTTTCACGTTTGTTACACTCAAACAGTGTCTCCTCTCATATGCTGAACTGGTCGCATTGTGGATTTTGGATAAAACATGATTTTGGACAATGTTCATGGAACTCAGCTTAAAACATACTTGCAGACTTGAAAACCCTTGCCTATTGTAGAGCGCACCTCCTACTTCCAATGCTGAACGAAAACCCATGATTTTGGACCCTTTTTTCATTCGAAAAGGCTAAAAGAAATGTTTCACGTTTGTTACACTCAAACAGTGTCTTCTCTCATATGCTGAACTGGTCGCATTGTGGATTTTGGTTAAAACATGATTTTGGACAATGTTCATGGAACTCAGCTTAAAACGTACTTGCAGACTTGAAAACCCTTGCCTATTGTAGAGCGCGCCTCCTACTTCCACTGCTGAATGAAAACCCATGATTTTGGACCCTGTTTTCATGCAAAAAGGCTAAAAGAAATGTTTCACGTTTGTTACACTCAAACAGTGTCTCCTCTCATATGCTAAACTGGTCGCATTGTGGATTTTGGTTAAAACATGATTTTGGACAATGTTCATGGAACTCAGCTTAAAACGTACTTGCAGACTTGAAAACCCTTGCCTATTGTAGAGCGCGCCTCCTACTTCCAGTGCTGAACGAAAACCCATGATTTTGGACCCTTTTTTCATTCGAAAAGGCTAAAAGAAATGTTTCACGTTTGTTACACTCAAACAGTGTCTCCTCTCATATGCTGAACTGGTCGCATTGTGGATTTTGGTTAAAACATGATTTTGGACAATGTTCATGGAACTCAGCTTAAAACGTACTTGCAGACTTGAAAACCCTTGCCTATTGTAGAGCGCGCCTCCTACTTCCACTGCTGAATGAAAACCCATGATTTTGGACCCTGTTTTCATGCGAAAAGGCTAAAAGAAATGTTTCACGTTTGTTACACTCAAACAGTGTCGCCTCTCATATGCTGAACTGGTCGCATTGTGGATTTTGGATAAAACATGATTTTGGACAATGTTCATGGAACTCAGCTTAAAACGTACTTGCAGACTTGAAAACCCTTGCCTATTGTAGAGCGCGCCTCCTACTTCCACTGCTGAATGAAACCCATGATTTTGGACCCTGTTTTCATGCAAAAAGGCTAAAAGAAATGTTTCACGTTTGTTACACTCAAACAGTGTCTCCTCTCATATGCTGAACTGGTCGCATTGTGGATTTTGGTTAAAACATGATTTTGGACAATGTTCATGGAACTCAGCTTAAAACGTACTTGCAGACTTGAAAACCCTTGCCTATTGTAGAGCGCGCCTCCTACTTCCACTGCTGAATGAAAACCCATGATTTTGGACCCTGTTTTCATGCGAAAAGGCTAAAAGAAATGTTTCACGTTTGTTACACTCAAACAGTGTCTCCTCTCATATGCTGAACTGGTCGCATTGTGGATTTTGGATAAAACATGATTTTGGACAATGTTCATGGAACTCAGCTTAAAACGTACTTGCAGACTTGAAAACCCTTGCCTATTGTAGAGCGCGCCTCCTACTTCCACTGCTGAATGAAACCCATGATTTTGGACCCTGTTTTCATGCAAAAAGGCTAAAAGAAATGTTTCACGTTTGTTACACTCAAACAGTGTCTCCTCTCATATGCTGAACTGGTCGCATTGTGGATTTTGGTTAAAACATGATTTTGGACAATGTTCATGGAACTCAGCTTAAAACGTACTTGCAGACTTGAAAACCCTTGCCTATTGTAGAGCGCGCCTCCTACTTCCAGTGCTGAACGAAAACCCATGATTTTGGACCCTGTTTTCATGCGAAAAGGCAAAAAGAAATGTTTCACGTTTGTTACACTCAAACAGTGTCTCCTCTCATATGCTGAACTGGTCGCATTGTGGATTTTGGATAAAACATGATTTTGGACAATGTTCATGGAACTCAGCTTAAAACGTACTTGCAGACTTGAAAACCCTTGCCTATTGTAGAGCTCGCCTCCTACTTCCACTGCTGAACGAAAACCCATGATTTTGGACCCTTTTTTCATTCGAAAAGGCTAAAAGAAATGTTTCACGTTTGTTACACTCAAACAGTGTCTCCTCTCATATGCTGAACTGGTCGCATTGTGGATTTTGGTTAAAACATGATTTTGGACAATGTTCATGGAACTCAGCTTAAAACGTACTTGCAGACTTGAAAACCCTTGCCTATTGTAGAGCGCGCCTCCTACTTCTAGTGCTGAACGAAAACCCATGATTTTGGACCCTGTTTTCATGCAAAAAGGCTAAAAGAAATGTTTCACGTTTGTTACACTCAAACAGTGTCTCCTCTCATATGCTGAACTGGTCGCATTGTGGATTTTGGTTAAAACATGATTTTGGACAATGTTCATGGAACTCAGCTTAAAACGTACTTGCAGACTTGAAAACCCTTGCCTATTGTAGAGCGCGCCTCCTACTTCCACTGCTGAATGAAAACCCATGATTTTGGACCCTGTTTTCATGCAAAAAGGCTAAAAGAAATGTTTCACGTTTGTTACACTCAAACAGTGTCTCCTCTCATATGCTGAACTGGTCGCATTGTGGATTTTGGTTAAAACATGATTTTGGACAATGTTCATGGAACTCAGCTTAAAACGTACTTGCAGACTTGAAAACCCTTGCCTATTGTAGAGCGCGCCTCCTACTTCCACTGCTGAATGAAAACCCATGATTTTGGACCCTGTTTTCATGCGAAAAGGCTAAAAGAAATGTTTCACGTTTGTTACACTCAAACAGTGTCTCCTCTCATATGCTGAACTGGTCGCATTGTGGATTTTGGATAAAACATGATTTTGGACAATGTTCATGGAACTCAGCTTAAAACGTACTTGCAGACTTGAAAACCCTTGCCTATTGTAGAGCGCGCCTCCTACTTCCACTGCTGAATGAAACCCATGATTTTGGACCCTGTTTTCATGCAAAAAGGCTAAAAGAAATGTTTCACGTTTGTTACACTCAAACAGTGTCTCCTCTCATATGCTGAACTGGTCGCATTGTGGATTTTGGTTAAAACATGATTTTGGACAATGTTCATGGAACTCAGCTTAAAACGTACTTGCAGACTTGAAAACCCTTGCCTATTGTAGAGCGCGCCTCCTACTTCCAGTGCTGAACGAAAACCCATGATTTTGGACCCTGTTTTCATGCGAAAAGGCAAAAAGAAATGTTTCACGTTTGTTACACTCAAACAGTGTCTCCTCTCATATGCTGAACTGGTCGCATTGTGGATTTTGGATAAAACATGATTTTGGACAATGTTCATGGAACTCAGCTTAAAACGTACTTGCAGACTTGAAAACCCTTGCCTATTGTAGAGCTCGCCTCCTACTTCCACTGCTGAACGAAAACCCATGATTTTGGACCCTTTTTTCATGCGAAAAGGCAAAAAGAAATGTTTCACGTTTGTTACACTCAAACAGTGTCTCCTCTCATATGCTGAACTGGTCGCATTGTGGATTTTGGATAAAACATGATTTTGGACAATGTTCATGGAACTCAGCTTAAAACGTACTTGCAGACTTGAAAACCCTTGCCTATTGTAGAGCTCGCCTCCTACTTCCACTGCTGAACGAAAACCCATGATTTTGGACCCTTTTTTCATTCGAAAAGGCTAAAAGAAATGTTTCACGTTTGTTACACTCAAACAGTGTCTCCTCTCATATGCTGAACTGGTCGCATTGTGGATTTTGGTTAAAACATGATTTTGGACAATGTTCATGGAACTCAGCTTAAAACGTACTTGCAGACTTGAAAACCCTTGCCTATTGTAGAGCGCGCCTCCTACTTCTAGTGCTGAACGAAAACCCATGATTTTGGACCCTGTTTTCATGCAAAAAGGCTAAAAGAAATGTTTCACGTTTGTTACACTCAAACAGTGTCTCCTCGCATATGCTGAACTGGTCGCATTGTGGATTTTGGTTAAAACATGATTTTGGACAATGTTCATGGAACTCAGCTTAAAACGTACTTGCAGACTTGAAAACCCTTGCCTATTGTAGAGCGCGCCTCCTACTTCCACTGCTGAATGAAAACCCATGATTTTGGACCCTGTTTTCATGCAAAAAGGCTAAAAGAAATGTTTCACGTTTGTTACACTCAAACAGTGTCTCCTCTCATATGCTGAACTGGTCGCATTGTGGATTTTGGTTAAAACATGATTTTGGACAATGTTCATGGAACTCAGCTTAAAACGTACTTGCAGACTTGAAAACCCTTGCCTATTGTAGAGCGCGCCTCCTACTTCCACTGCTGAATGAAAACCCATGATTTTGGACCCTGTTTTCATGCGAAAAGGCTAAAAGAAATGTTTCACGTTTGTTACACTCAAACAGTGTCTCCTCTCATATGCTGAACTGGTCGCATTGTGGATTTTGGATAAAACATGATTTTGGACAATGTTCATGGAACTCAGCTTAAAACGTACTTGCAGACTTGAAAACCCTTGCCTATTGTAGAGCGCGCCTCCTACTTCCACTGCTGAATGAAACCCATGATTTTGGACCCTGTTTTCATGCAAAAAGGCTAAAAGAAATGTTTCACGTTTGTTACACTCAAACAGTGTCTCCTCTCATATGCTGAACTGGTCGCATTGTGGATTTTGGTTAAAACATGATTTTGGACAATGTTCATGGAACTCAGCTTAAAACGTACTTGCAGACTTGAAAACCCTTGCCTATTGTAGAGCGCGCCTCCTACTTCCAGTGCTGAACGAAAACCCATGATTTTGGACCCTGTTTTCATGCGAAAAGGCAAAAAGAAATGTTTCACGTTTGTTACACTCAAACAGTGTCTCCTCTCATATGCTGAACTGGTCGCATTGTGGATTTTGGATAAAACATGATTTTGGACAATGTTCATGGAACTCAGCTTAAAACGTACTTGCAGACTTGAAAACCCTTGCCTATTGTAGAGCTCGCCTCCTACTTCCACTGCTGAACGAAAACCCATGATTTTGGACCCTTTTTTCATTCGAAAAGGCTAAAAGAAATGTTTCACGTTTGTTACACTCAAACAGTGTCTCCTCTCATATGCTGAACTGGTCGCATTGTGGATTTTGGTTAAAACATGATTTTGGACAATGTTCATGGAACTCAGCTTAAAACGTACTTGCAGACTTGAAAACCCTTGCCTATTGTAGAGCGCGCCTCCTACTTCTAGTGCTGAACGAAAACCCATGATTTTGGACCCTGTTTTCATGCGAAAAGGCTAAAAGAAATGTTTCACGTTTGTTACACTCAAACAGTGTCTCCTCTCATATGCTGAACTGGTCGCATTGTGGATTTTGGATAAAACATGATTTTGGACAATGTTCATGGAACTCAGCTTAAAACATACTTGCAGACTTGAAAACCCTTGCCTATTGTAGAGCTCGACTCCTACTTCCACTGCTGAACGAAAACCCATGATTTTGGTCCCTGTTTTCATGCGAAAAGGCTAAAAGAAATGTTTCACGTTTGTTACACTCAAACAGTGTCTCCTCTCATATGCTGAACTGGTCGCATTGTGGATTTTGGATAAACATGATTTTGGACAATGTTCATGGAACTCAGCTTAAAACATACTTGCAGACTTGAAAACCCTTGCCTATTGTAGAGCGCACCTCCTACTTCCACTGCTGAACGAAAACCCATGATTTTGGACCCTTTTTTCATTCGAAAAGGCTAAAAGAAATGTTTCACGTTTGTTACACTCAAACAGTGTCTTCTCTCATATGCTGAACTGGTCGCATTGTGGATTTTGGTTAAAACATGATTTTGGACAATGTTCATGGAACTCAGCTTAAAACGTACTTGCAGACTTGAAAACCCTTGCCTATTGTAGAGCGCGCCTCCTACTTCCACTGCTGAATGAAAACCCATGATTTTGGACCCTGTTTTCATGCAAAAAGGCTAAAAGAAATGTTTCACGTTTGTTACACTCAAACAGTGTCTCCTCTCATATGCTAAACTGGTCGCATTGTGGATTTTGGTTAAAACATGATTTTGGACAATGTTCATGGAACTCAGCTTAAAACGTACTTGCAGACTTGAAAACCCTTGCCTATTGTAGAGCGCGCCTCCTACTTCCAGTGCTGAACGAAAACCCATGATTTTGGACCCTTTTTTCATTCGAAAAGGCTAAAAGAAATGTTTCACGTTTGTTACACTCAAACAGTGTCTCCTCTCATATGCTGAACTGGTCGCATTGTGGATTTTGGTTAAAACATGATTTTGGACAATGTTCATGGAACTCAGCTTAAAACGTACTTGCAGACTTGAAAACCCTTGCCTATTGTAGAGCGCGCCTCCTACTTCCACTGCTGAATGAAAACCCATGATTTTGGACCCTGTTTTCATGCAAAAAGGCTAAAAGAAATGTTTCACGTTTGTTACACTCAAACAGTGTCTCCTCTCATATGCTGAACTGGTCGCATTGTGGATTTTGGTTAAAACATGATTTTGGACAATGTTCATGGAACTCAGCTTAAAACGTACTTGCAGACTTGAAAACCCTTGCCTATTGTAGAGCGCGCCTCCTATTTCCAGTGCTGAACGAAAACCCATGATTTTGGACCCTGTTTTCATGCGAAAAGGCAAAAAGAAATGTTTCACGTTTGTTACACTCAAACAGTGTCTCCTCTCATATGCTGAACTGGTCGCATTGTGGATTTTGGATAAAACATGATTTTGGACAATGTTCATGGAACTCAGCTTAAAACGTACTTGCAGACTTGAAAACCCTTGCCTATTGTAGAGCGCGCCTCCTACTTCCAGCGCTGAACGAAAACCCATGATTTTGGACCCTGTTTTCATGCGAAAAGGCAAAAAGAAATGTTTCACGTTTGTTACACTCAAACAGTGTCTCCTCTCATATGCTGAACTGGTCGCATTGTGGATTTTGGATAAAACATGATTTTGGACAATGTTCATGGAACTCAGCTTAAAACGTACTTGCAGACTTGAAAACCCTTGCCTATTGTAGAGCTCGCCTCCTACTTCCACTGCTGAACGAAAACCCATGATTTTGGTCCCTGTTTTCATGCGAAAAGGCTAAAAAAAATGTTTCACGTTTGTTACACTCAAACAGTGTCTCCTCTCATATGCTGAACTGGTCGCATTGTGGATTTTGGTTAAAACATGATTTTGGACAATGTTCATGGAACTCAGCTTAAAACGTACTTGCAGACTTGAAAACCCTTGCCTATTGTAGAGCGCGCCTCCTACTTCCACTGCTGAATGAAAACCCATGATTTTGGACCCTGTTTTCATGCGAAAAGGCAAAAAGAAATGTTTCACGTTTGTTACACTCAAACAGTGTCTCCTCTCATATGCTGAACTGGTCGCATTGTGGATTTTGGATAAAACATGATTTTGGACAATGTTCATGGAACTCAGCTTAAAACGTACTTGCAGACTTGAAAACCCTTGCCTATTGTAGAGCGCGCCTCCTACTTCCAGTGCTGAACGAAAACCCATGATTTTGGACCCTGTTTTCATGCGAAAAGGCAAAAAGAAATGTTTCACGTTTGTTACACTCAAACAGTGTCTCCTCTCATATGCTGAACTGGTCGCATTGTGGATTTTGGATAAAACATGATTTTGGACAATGTTCATGGAACTCAGCTTAAAACGTACTTGCAGACTTGAAAACCCTTGCCTATTGTAGAGCGCGCCTCCTACTTCCAGTGCTGAACGAAAACCCATGATTTTGGACCCTGTTTTCATGCGAAAAGGCAAAAAGAAATGTTTCACGTTTGTTACACTCAAACAGTGTCTCCTCTCATATGCTGAACTGGTCGCATTGTGGATTTTGGATAAAACATGATTTTGGACAATGTTCATGGAACTCAGCTTAAAACGTACTTGCAGACTTGAAAACCCTTGCCTATTGTAGAGCGCGCCTCCTACTTCCAGTGCTGAACGAAAACCCATGATTTTGGACCCTGTTTTCATGCGAAAAGGCAAAAAGAAATGTTTCACGTTTGTTACACTCAAACAGTGTCTCCTCTCATATGCTGAACTGGTCGCATTGTGGATTTTGGATAAAACATGATTTTGGACAATGTTCATGGAACTCAGCTTAAAACGTACTTGCAGACTTGAAAACCCTTGCCTATTGTAGAGCTCGCCTCCTACTTCCACTGCTGAACGAAAACCCATGATTTTGGTCCCTGTTTTCATGCGAAAAGGCTAAAAAAAATGTTTCACGTTTGTTACACTCAAACAGTGTCTCCTCTCATATGCTGAACTGGTCGCATTGTGGATTTTGGTTAAAACATGATTTTGGACAATGTTCATGGAACTCAGCTTAAAACGTACTTGCAGACTTGAAAACCCTTGCCTATTGTAGAGCGCGCCTCCTACTTCCACTGCTGAATGAAAACCCATGATTTTGGACCCTGTTTTCATGCGAAAAGGCAAAAAGAAATGTTTCACGTTTGTTACACTCAAACAGTGTCTCCTCTCATATGCTGAACTGGTCGCATTGTGGATTTTGGATAAAACATGATTTTGGACAATGTTCATGGAACTCAGCTTAAAACGTACTTGCAGACTTGAAAACCCTTGCCTATTGTAGAGCTCGCCTCCTACTTCCACTGCTGAACGAAAACCCATGATTTTGGTCCCTGTTTTCATGCGAAAAGGCTAAAAGAAATGTTTCACGTTTGTTACACTCAAACAGTGTCTCCTCTCATATGCTGAACTGGTCGCATTGTGGATTTTGGATAAAACATGATTTTGGACAATGTTCATGGAACTCAGCTTAAAACATACTTGCAGACTTGAAAACCCTTGCCTATTGTAGAGCGCACCTCCTACTTCCACTGCTGAACGAAAACCCATGATTTTGGACCCTTTTTTCATTCGAAAAGGCTAAAAGAAATGTTTCACGTTTGTTACACTCAAACAGTGTCTTCTCTCATATGCTGAACTGGTCGCATTGTGGATTTTGGTTAAAACATGATTTTGGACAATGTTCATGGAACTCAGCTTAAAACGTACTTGCAGACTTGAAAACCCTTGCCTATTGTAGAGCGCGCCTCCTACTTCCACTGCTGAATGAAAACCCATGATTTTGGACCCTGTTTTCATGCAAAAAGGCTAAAAGAAATGTTTCACGTTTGTTACACTCAAACAGTGTCTCCTCTCATATGCTGAACTGGTCGCATTGTGGATTTTGGTTAAAACATGATTTTGGACAATGTTCATGGAACTCAGCTTAAAACGTACTTGCAGACTTGAAAACCCTTGCCTATTGTAGAGCGCGCCTCCTACTTCCAGTGCTGAACGAAAACCCATGATTTTGGACCCTGTTTTCATGCGAAAAGGCTAAAAAAAATGTTTCACGTTTGTTACACTCAAACAGTGTCTCCTCTCATATGCTGAACTGGTCGCATTGTGGATTTTGGTTAAAACATGATTTTGGACAATGTTCATGGAACTCAGCTTAAAACGTACTTGCAGACTTGAAAACCCTTGCCTATTGTAGAGCGCGCCTCCTACTTCCACTGCTGAATGAAAACCCATGATTTTGGACCCTGTTTTCATGCGAAAAGGCAAAAAGAAATGTTTCACGTTTGTTACACTCAAACAGTGTCTCCTCTCATATGCTGAACTGGTCGCATTGTGGATTTTGGATAAAACATGATTTTGGACAATGTTCATGGAACTCAGCTTAAAACGTACTTGCAGACTTGAAAACCCTTGCCTATTGTAGAGCTCGCCTCCTACTTCCACTGCTGAACGAAAACCCATGATTTTGGTCCCTGTTTTCATGCGAAAAGGCTAAAAGAAATGTTTCACGTTTGTTACACTCAAACAGTGTCTCCTCTCATATGCTGAACTGGTCGCATTGTGGATTTTGGATAAAACATGATTTTGGACAATGTTCATGGAACTCAGCTTAAAACATACTTGCAGACTTGAAAACCCTTGCCTATTGTAGAGCGCACCTCCTACTTCCACTGCTGAACGAAAACCCATGATTTTGGACCCTTTTTTCATTCGAAAAGGCTAAAAGAAATGTTTCACGTTTGTTACACTCAAACAGTGTCTTCTCTCATATGCTGAACTGGTCGCATTGTGGATTTTGGTTAAAACATGATTTTGGACAATGTTCATGGAACTCAGCTTAAAACGTACTTGCAGACTTGAAAACCCTTGCCTATTGTAGAGCGCGCCTCCTACTTCCACTGCTGAATGAAAACCCATGATTTTGGACCCTGTTTTCATGCAAAAAGGCTAAAAGAAATGTTTCACGTTTGTTACACTCAAACAGTGTCTCCTCTCATATGCTGAACTGGTCGCATTGTGGATTTTGGTTAAAACATGATTTTGGACAATGTTCATGGAACTCAGCTTAAAACGTACTTGCAGACTTGAAAACCCTTGCCTATTGTAGAGCGCGCCTCCTACTTCCAGTGCTGAACGAAAACCCATGATTTTGGACCCTGTTTTCATGCGAAAAGGCAAAAAGAAATGTTTCACGTTTGTTACACTCAAACAGTGTCTCCTCTCATATGCTGAACTGGTCGCATTGTGGATTTTGGATAAAACATGATTTTGGACAATGTTCATGGAACTCAGCTTAAAACGTACTTGCAGACTTGAAAACCCTTGCCTATTGTAGAGCTCGCCTCCTACTTCCACTGCTGAACGAAAACCCATGATTTTGGACCCTTTTTTCATTCGAAAAGGCTAAAAGAAATGTTTCACGTTTGTTACACTCAAACAGTGTCTCCTCTCATATGCTGAACTGGTCGCATTGTGGATTTTGGTTAAAACATGATTTTGGACAATGTTCATGGAACTCAGCTTAAAACGTACTTGCAGACTTGAAAACCCTTGCCTATTGTAGAGCTCGACTCCTACTTCCACTGCTGAACGAAAACCCATGATTTTGGTCCCTGTTTTCATGCGAAAAGGCTAAAAGAAATGTTTCACGTTTGTTACACTCAAACAGTGTCTCCTCTCATATGCTGAACTGGTCGCATTGTGGATTTTGGATAAAACATGATTTTGGACAATGTTCATGGAACTCAGCTTAAAACATACTTGCAGACTTGAAAACCCTTGCCTATTGTAGAGCGCACCTCCTACTTCCAATGCTGAACGAAAACCCATGATTTTGGACCCTTTTTTCATTCGAAAAGGCTAAAAGAAATGTTTCACGTTTGTTACACTCAAACAGTGTCTTCTCTCATATGCTGAACTGGTCGCATTGTGGATTTTGGTTAAAACATGATTTTGGACAATGTTCATGGAACTCAGCTTAAAACGTACTTGCAGACTTGAAAACCCTTGCCTATTGTAGAGCGCGCCTCCTACTTCCACTGCTGAATGAAAACCCATGATTTTGGACCCTGTTTTCATGCAAAAAGGCTAAAAGAAATGTTTCACGTTTGTTACACTCAAACAGTGTCTCCTCTCATATGCTAAACTGGTCGCATTGTGGATTTTGGTTAAAACATGATTTTGGACAATGTTCATGGAACTCAGCTTAAAACGTACTTGCAGACTTGAAAACCCTTGCCTATTGTAGAGCGCGCCTCCTACTTCCAGTGCTGAACGAAAACCCATGATTTTGGACCCTTTTTTCATTCGAAAAGGCTAAAAGAAATGTTTCACGTTTGTTACACTCAAACAGTGTCTCCTCTCATATGCTGAACTGGTCGCATTGTGGATTTTGGTTAAAACATGATTTTGGACAATGTTCATGGAACTCAGCTTAAAACGTACTTGCAGACTTGAAAACCCTTGCCTATTGTAGAGCGCGCCTCCTACTTCCACTGCTGAATGAAAACCCATGATTTTGGACCCTGTTTTCATGCGAAAAGGCTAAAAGAAATGTTTCACGTTTGTTACACTCAAACAGTGTCGCCTCTCATATGCTGAACTGGTCGCATTGTGGATTTTGGATAAAACATGATTTTGGACAATGTTCATGGAACTCAGCTTAAAACGTACTTGCAGACTTGAAAACCCTTGCCTATTGTAGAGCGCGCCTCCTACTTCCACTGCTGAATGAAACCCATGATTTTGGACCCTGTTTTCATGCAAAAAGGCTAAAAGAAATGTTTCACGTTTGTTACACTCAAACAGTGTCTCCTCTCATATGCTGAACTGGTCGCATTGTGGATTTTGGTTAAAACATGATTTTGGACAATGTTCATGGAACTCAGCTTAAAACGTACTTGCAGACTTGAAAACCCTTGCCTATTGTAGAGCGCGCCTCCTACTTCCACTGCTGAATGAAAACCCATGATTTTGGACCCTGTTTTCATGCGAAAAGGCTAAAAGAAATGTTTCACGTTTGTTACACTCAAACAGTGTCTCCTCTCATATGCTGAACTGGTCGCATTGTGGATTTTGGATAAAACATGATTTTGGACAATGTTCATGGAACTCAGCTTAAAACGTACTTGCAGACTTGAAAACCCTTGCCTATTGTAGAGCGCGCCTCCTACTTCCACTGCTGAATGAAACCCATGATTTTGGACCCTGTTTTCATGCAAAAAGGCTAAAAGAAATGTTTCACGTTTGTTACACTCAAACAGTGTCTCCTCTCATATGCTGAACTGGTCGCATTGTGGATTTTGGTTAAAACATGATTTTGGACAATGTTCATGGAACTCAGCTTAAAACGTACTTGCAGACTTGAAAACCCTTGCCTATTGTAGAGCGCGCCTCCTACTTCCAGTGCTGAACGAAAACCCATGATTTTGGACCCTGTTTTCATGCGAAAAGGCAAAAAGAAATGTTTCACGTTTGTTACACTCAAACAGTGTCTCCTCTCATATGCTGAACTGGTCGCATTGTGGATTTTGGATAAAACATGATTTTGGACAATGTTCATGGAACTCAGCTTAAAACGTACTTGCAGACTTGAAAACCCTTGCCTATTGTAGAGCTCGCCTCCTACTTCCACTGCTGAACGAAAACCCATGATTTTGGACCCTTTTTTCATTCGAAAAGGCTAAAAGAAATGTTTCACGTTTGTTACACTCAAACAGTGTCTCCTCTCATATGCTGAACTGGTCGCATTGTGGATTTTGGTTAAAACATGATTTTGGACAATGTTCATGGAACTCAGCTTAAAACGTACTTGCAGACTTGAAAACCCTTGCCTATTGTAGAGCGCGCCTCCTACTTCTAGTGCTGAACGAAAACCCATGATTTTGGACCCTGTTTTCATGCAAAAAGGCTAAAAGAAATGTTTCACGTTTGTTACACTCAAACAGTGTCTCCTCTCATATGCTGAACTGGTCGCATTGTGGATTTTGGTTAAAACATGATTTTGGACAATGTTCATGGAACTCAGCTTAAAACGTACTTGCAGACTTGAAAACCCTTGCCTATTGTAGAGCGCGCCTCCTACTTCCACTGCTGAATGAAAACCCATGATTTTGGACCCTGTTTTCATGCAAAAAGGCTAAAAGAAATGTTTCACGTTTGTTACACTCAAACAGTGTCTCCTCTCATATGCTGAACTGGTCGCATTGTGGATTTTGGTTAAAACATGATTTTGGACAATGTTCATGGAACTCAGCTTAAAACGTACTTGCAGACTTGAAAACCCTTGCCTATTGTAGAGCGCGCCTCCTACTTCCACTGCTGAATGAAAACCCATGATTTTGGACCCTGTTTTCATGCGAAAAGGCTAAAAGAAATGTTTCACGTTTGTTACACTCAAACAGTGTCTCCTCTCATATGCTGAACTGGTCGCATTGTGGATTTTGGATAAAACATGATTTTGGACAATGTTCATGGAACTCAGCTTAAAACGTACTTGCAGACTTGAAAACCCTTGCCTATTGTAGAGCGCGCCTCCTACTTCCACTGCTGAATGAAACCCATGATTTTGGACCCTGTTTTCATGCAAAAAGGCTAAAAGAAATGTTTCACGTTTGTTACACTCAAACAGTGTCTCCTCTCATATGCTGAACTGGTCGCATTGTGGATTTTGGTTAAAACATGATTTTGGACAATGTTCATGGAACTCAGCTTAAAACGTACTTGCAGACTTGAAAACCCTTGCCTATTGTAGAGCGCGCCTCCTACTTCCAGTGCTGAACGAAAACCCATGATTTTGGACCCTGTTTTCATGCGAAAAGGCAAAAAGAAATGTTTCACGTTTGTTACACTCAAACAGTGTCTCCTCTCATATGCTGAACTGGTCGCATTGTGGATTTTGGATAAAACATGATTTTGGACAATGTTCATGGAACTCAGCTTAAAACGTACTTGCAGACTTGAAAACCCTTGCCTATTGTAGAGCTCGCCTCCTACTTCCACTGCTGAACGAAAACCCATGATTTTGGACCCTTTTTTCATTCGAAAAGGCTAAAAGAAATGTTTCACGTTTGTTACACTCAAACAGTGTCTCCTCTCATATGCTGAACTGGTCGCATTGTGGATTTTGGTTAAAACATGATTTTGGACAATGTTCATGGAACTCAGCTTAAAACGTACTTGCAGACTTGAAAACCCTTGCCTATTGTAGAGCGCGCCTCCTACTTCTAGTGCTGAACGAAAACCCATGATTTTGGACCCTGTTTTCATGCGAAAAGGCTAAAAGAAATGTTTCACGTTTGTTACACTCAAACAGTGTCTCCTCTCATATGCTGAACTGGTCGCATTGTGGATTTTGGATAAAACATGATTTTGGACAATGTTCATGGAACTCAGCTTAAAACATACTTGCAGACTTGAAAACCCTTGCCTATTGTAGAGCTCGACTCCTACTTCCACTGCTGAACGAAAACCCATGATTTTGGTCCCTGTTTTCATGCGAAAAGGCTAAAAGAAATGTTTCACGTTTGTTACACTCAAACAGTGTCTCCTCTCATATGCTGAACTGGTCGCATTGTGGATTTTGGATAAACATGATTTTGGACAATGTTCATGGAACTCAGCTTAAAACATACTTGCAGACTTGAAAACCCTTGCCTATTGTAGAGCGCACCTCCTACTTCCACTGCTGAACGAAAACCCATGATTTTGGACCCTTTTTTCATTCGAAAAGGCTAAAAGAAATGTTTCACGTTTGTTACACTCAAACAGTGTCTTCTCTCATATGCTGAACTGGTCGCATTGTGGATTTTGGTTAAAACATGATTTTGGACAATGTTCATGGAACTCAGCTTAAAACGTACTTGCAGACTTGAAAACCCTTGCCTATTGTAGAGCGCGCCTCCTACTTCCACTGCTGAATGAAAACCCATGATTTTGGACCCTGTTTTCATGCAAAAAGGCTAAAAGAAATGTTTCACGTTTGTTACACTCAAACAGTGTCTCCTCTCATATGCTAAACTGGTCGCATTGTGGATTTTGGTTAAAACATGATTTTGGACAATGTTCATGGAACTCAGCTTAAAACGTACTTGCAGACTTGAAAACCCTTGCCTATTGTAGAGCGCGCCTCCTACTTCCAGTGCTGAACGAAAACCCATGATTTTGGACCCTTTTTTCATTCGAAAAGGCTAAAAGAAATGTTTCACGTTTGTTACACTCAAACAGTGTCTCCTCTCATATGCTGAACTGGTCGCATTGTGGATTTTGGTTAAAACATGATTTTGGACAATGTTCATGGAACTCAGCTTAAAACGTACTTGCAGACTTGAAAACCCTTGCCTATTGTAGAGCGCGCCTCCTACTTCCACTGCTGAATGAAAACCCATGATTTTGGACCCTGTTTTCATGCAAAAAGGCTAAAAGAAATGTTTCACGTTTGTTACACTCAAACAGTGTCTCCTCTCATATGCTGAACTGGTCGCATTGTGGATTTTGGTTAAAACATGATTTTGGACAATGTTCATGGAACTCAGCTTAAAACGTACTTGCAGACTTGAAAACCCTTGCCTATTGTAGAGCGCGCCTCCTACTTCCAGTGCTGAACGAAAACCCATGATTTTGGACCCTGTTTTCATGCGAAAAGGCAAAAAGAAATGTTTCACGTTTGTTACACTCAAACAGTGTCTCCTCTCATATGCTGAACTGGTCGCATTGTGGATTTTGGATAAAACATGATTTTGGACAATGTTCATGGAACTCAGCTTAAAACGTACTTGCAGACTTGAAAACCCTTGCCTATTGTAGAGCGCGCCTCCTACTTCCAGCGCTGAACGAAAACCCATGATTTTGGACCCTGTTTTCATGCGAAAAGGCAAAAAGAAATGTTTCACGTTTGTTACACTCAAACAGTGTCTCCTCTCATATGCTGAACTGGTCGCATTGTGGATTTTGGATAAAACATGATTTTGGACAATGTTCATGGAACTCAGCTTAAAACGTACTTGCAGACTTGAAAACCCTTGCCTATTGTAGAGCTCGCCTCCTACTTCCACTGCTGAACGAAAACCCATGATTTTGGTCCCTGTTTTCATGCGAAAAGGCTAAAAAAAATGTTTCACGTTTGTTACACTCAAACAGTGTCTCCTCTCATATGCTGAACTGGTCGCATTGTGGATTTTGGTTAAAACATGATTTTGGACAATGTTCATGGAACTCAGCTTAAAACGTACTTGCAGACTTGAAAACCCTTGCCTATTGTAGAGCGCGCCTCCTACTTCCACTGCTGAATGAAAACCCATGATTTTGGACCCTGTTTTCATGCGAAAAGGCAAAAAGAAATGTTTCACGTTTGTTACACTCAAACAGTGTCTCCTCTCATATGCTGAACTGGTCGCATTGTGGATTTTGGTTAAAACATGATTTTGGACAATGTTCATGGAACTCAGCTTAAAACGTACTTGCAGACTTGAAAACCCTTGCCTATTGTAGAGCGCGCCTCCTACTTCCAGTGCTGAACGAAAACCCATGATTTTGGACCCTGTTTTCATGCGAAAAGGCAAAAAGAAATGTTTCACGTTTGTTACACTCAAACAGTGTCTCCTCTCATATGCTGAACTGGTCGCATTGTGGATTTTGGATAAAACATGATTTTGGACAATGTTCATGGAACTCAGCTTAAAACGTACTTGCAGACTTGAAAACCCTTGCCTATTGTAGAGCTCGCCTCCTACTTCCACTGCTGAACGAAAACCCATGATTTTGGACCCTTTTTTCATTCGAAAAGGCTAAAAGAAATGTTTCACGTTTGTTACACTCAAACAGTGTCTCCTCTCATATGCTGAACTGGTCGCATTGTGGATTTTGGTTAAAACATGATTTTGGACAATGTTCATGGAACTCAGCTTAAAACGTACTTGCAGACTTGAAAACCCTTGCCTATTGTAGAGCGCGCCTCCTACTTCTAGTGCTGAACGAAAACCCATGATTTTGGACCCTGTTTTCATGCAAAAAGGCTAAAAGAAATGTTTCACGTTTGTTACACTCAAACAGTGTCTCCTCTCATATGCTGAACTGGTCGCATTGTGGATTTTGGTTAAAACATGATTTTGGACAATGTTCATGGAACTCAGCTTAAAACGTACTTGCAGACTTGAAAACCCTTGCCTATTGTAGAGCGCGCCTCCTACTTCCACTGCTGAATGAAAACCCATGATTTTGGACCCTGTTTTCATGCAAAAAGGCTAAAAGAAATGTTTCACGTTTGTTACACTCAAACAGTGTCTCCTCTCATATGCTGAACTGGTCGCATTGTGGATTTTGGTTAAAACATGATTTTGGACAATGTTCATGGAACTCAGCTTAAAACGTACTTGCAGACTTGAAAACCCTTGCCTATTGTAGAGCGCGCCTCCTACTTCCACTGCTGAATGAAAACCCATGATTTTGGACCCTGTTTTCATGCGAAAAGGCTAAAAGAAATGTTTCACGTTTGTTACACTCAAACAGTGTCTCCTCTCATATGCTGAACTGGTCGCATTGTGGATTTTGGATAAAACATGATTTTGGACAATGTTCATGGAACTCAGCTTAAAACGTACTTGCAGACTTGAAAACCCTTGCCTATTGTAGAGCGCGCCTCCTACTTCCACTGCTGAATGAAACCCATGATTTTGGACCCTGTTTTCATGCAAAAAGGCTAAAAGAAATGTTTCACGTTTGTTACACTCAAACAGTGTCTCCTCTCATATGCTGAACTGGTCGCATTGTGGATTTTGGTTAAAACATGATTTTGGACAATGTTCATGGAACTCAGCTTAAAACGTACTTGCAGACTTGAAAACCCTTGCCTATTGTAGAGCGCGCCTCCTACTTCCAGTGCTGAACGAAAACCCATGATTTTGGACCCTGTTTTCATGCGAAAAGGCAAAAAGAAATGTTTCACGTTTGTTACACTCAAACAGTGTCTCCTCTCATATGCTGAACTGGTCGCATTGTGGATTTTGGATAAAACATGATTTTGGACAATGTTCATGGAACTCAGCTTAAAACGTACTTGCAGACTTGAAAACCCTTGCCTATTGTAGAGCTCGCCTCCTACTTCCACTGCTGAACGAAAACCCATGATTTTGGACCCTTTTTTCATTCGAAAAGGCTAAAAGAAATGTTTCACGTTTGTTACACTCAAACAGTGTCTCCTCTCATATGCTGAACTGGTCGCATTGTGGATTTTGGTTAAAACATGATTTTGGACAATGTTCATGGAACTCAGCTTAAAACGTACTTGCAGACTTGAAAACCCTTGCCTATTGTAGAGCGCGCCTCCTACTTCTAGTGCTGAACGAAAACCCATGATTTTGGACCCTGTTTTCATGCGAAAAGGCTAAAAGAAATGTTTCACGTTTGTTACACTCAAACAGTGTCTCCTCTCATATGCTGAACTGGTCGCATTGTGGATTTTGGATAAAACATGATTTTGGACAATGTTCATGGAACTCAGCTTAAAACATACTTGCAGACTTGAAAACCCTTGCCTATTGTAGAGCTCGACTCCTACTTCCACTGCTGAACGAAAACCCATGATTTTGGTCCCTGTTTTCATGCGAAAAGGCTAAAAGAAATGTTTCACGTTTGTTACACTCAAACAGTGTCTCCTCTCATATGCTGAACTGGTCGCATTGTGGATTTTGGATAAACATGATTTTGGACAATGTTCATGGAACTCAGCTTAAAACATACTTGCAGACTTGAAAACCCTTGCCTATTGTAGAGCGCACCTCCTACTTCCACTGCTGAACGAAAACCCATGATTTTGGACCCTTTTTTCATTCGAAAAGGCTAAAAGAAATGTTTCACGTTTGTTACACTCAAACAGTGTCTTCTCTCATATGCTGAACTGGTCGCATTGTGGATTTTGGTTAAAACATGATTTTGGACAATGTTCATGGAACTCAGCTTAAAACGTACTTGCAGACTTGAAAACCCTTGCCTATTGTAGAGCGCGCCTCCTACTTCCACTGCTGAATGAAAACCCATGATTTTGGACCCTGTTTTCATGCAAAAAGGCTAAAAGAAATGTTTCACGTTTGTTACACTCAAACAGTGTCTCCTCTCATATGCTAAACTGGTCGCATTGTGGATTTTGGTTAAAACATGATTTTGGACAATGTTCATGGAACTCAGCTTAAAACGTACTTGCAGACTTGAAAACCCTTGCCTATTGTAGAGCGCGCCTCCTACTTCCAGTGCTGAACGAAAACCCATGATTTTGGACCCTTTTTTCATTCGAAAAGGCTAAAAGAAATGTTTCACGTTTGTTACACTCAAACAGTGTCTCCTCTCATATGCTGAACTGGTCGCATTGTGGATTTTGGTTAAAACATGATTTTGGACAATGTTCATGGAACTCAGCTTAAAACGTACTTGCAGACTTGAAAACCCTTGCCTATTGTAGAGCGCGCCTCCTACTTCCACTGCTGAATGAAAACCCATGATTTTGGACCCTGTTTTCATGCAAAAAGGCTAAAAGAAATGTTTCACGTTTGTTACACTCAAACAGTGTCTCCTCTCATATGCTGAACTGGTCGCATTGTGGATTTTGGTTAAAACATGATTTTGGACAATGTTCATGGAACTCAGCTTAAAACGTACTTGCAGACTTGAAAACCCTTGCCTATTGTAGAGCGCGCCTCCTACTTCCAGTGCTGAACGAAAACCCATGATTTTGGACCCTGTTTTCATGCGAAAAGGCAAAAAGAAATGTTTCACGTTTGTTACACTCAAACAGTGTCTCCTCTCATATGCTGAACTGGTCGCATTGTGGATTTTGGATAAAACATGATTTTGGACAATGTTCATGGAACTCAGCTTAAAACGTACTTGCAGACTTGAAAACCCTTGCCTATTGTAGAGCGCGCCTCCTACTTCCAGCGCTGAACGAAAACCCATGATTTTGGACCCTGTTTTCATGCGAAAAGGCAAAAAGAAATGTTTCACGTTTGTTACACTCAAACAGTGTCTCCTCTCATATGCTGAACTGGTCGCATTGTGGATTTTGGATAAAACATGATTTTGGACAATGTTCATGGAACTCAGCTTAAAACGTACTTGCAGACTTGAAAACCCTTGCCTATTGTAGAGCTCGCCTCCTACTTCCACTGCTGAACGAAAACCCATGATTTTGGTCCCTGTTTTCATGCGAAAAGGCTAAAAAAAATGTTTCACGTTTGTTACACTCAAACAGTGTCTCCTCTCATATGCTGAACTGGTCGCATTGTGGATTTTGGTTAAAACATGATTTTGGACAATGTTCATGGAACTCAGCTTAAAACGTACTTGCAGACTTGAAAACCCTTGCCTATTGTAGAGCGCGCCTCCTACTTCCACTGCTGAATGAAAACCCATGATTTTGGACCCTGTTTTCATGCGAAAAGGCAAAAAGAAATGTTTCACGTTTGTTACACTCAAACAGTGTCTCCTCTCATATGCTGAACTGGTCGCATTGTGGATTTTGGATAAAACATGATTTTGGACAATGTTCATGGAACTCAGCTTAAAACGTACTTGCAGACTTGAAAACCCTTGCCTATTGTAGAGCGCGCCTCCTACTTCCAGTGCTGAACGAAAACCCATGATTTTGGACCCTGTTTTCATGCGAAAAGGCAAAAAGAAATGTTTCACGTTTGTTACACTCAAACAGTGTCTCCTCTCATATGCTGAACTGGTCGCATTGTGGATTTTGGATAAAACATGATTTTGGACAATGTTCATGGAACTCAGCTTAAAACGTACTTGCAGACTTGAAAACCCTTGCCTATTGTAGAGCTCGCCTCCTACTTCCACTGCTGAACGAAAACCCATGATTTTGGTCCCTGTTTTCATGCGAAAAGGCTAAAAAAAATGTTTCACGTTTGTTACACTCAAACAGTGTCTCCTCTCATATGCTGAACTGGTCGCATTGTGGATTTTGGTTAAAACATGATTTTGGACAATGTTCATGGAACTCAGCTTAAAACGTACTTGCAGACTTGAAAACCCTTGCCTATTGTAGAGCGCGCCTCCTACTTCCACTGCTGAATGAAAACCCATGATTTTGGACCCTGTTTTCATGCGAAAAGGCAAAAAGAAATGTTTCACGTTTGTTACACTCAAACAGTGTCTCCTCTCATATGCTGAACTGGTCGCATTGTGGATTTTGGATAAAACATGATTTTGGACAATGTTCATGGAACTCAGCTTAAAACGTACTTGCAGACTTGAAAACCCTTGCCTATTGTAGAGCGCGCCTCCTACTTCCAGTGCTGAACGAAAACCCATGATTTTGGACCCTGTTTTCATGCGAAAAGGCAAAAAGAAATGTTTCACGTTTGTTACACTCAAACAGTGTCTCCTCTCATATGCTGAACTGGTCGCATTGTGGATTTTGGATAAAACATGATTTTGGACAATGTTCATGGAACTCAGCTTAAAACGTACTTGCAGACTTGAAAACCCTTGCCTATTGTAGAGCGCGCCTCCTACTTCCAGTGCTGAACGAAAACCCATGATTTTGGACCCTGTTTTCATGCGAAAAGGCAAAAAGAAATGTTTCACGTTTGTTACACTCAAACAGTGTCTCCTCTCATATGCTGAACTGGTCGCATTGTGGATTTTGGATAAAACATGATTTTGGACAATGTTCATGGAACTCAGCTTAAAACGTACTTGCAGACTTGAAAACCCTTGCCTATTGTAGAGCGCGCCTCCTACTTCCAGTGCTGAACGAAAACCCATGATTTTGGACCCTGTTTTCATGCGAAAAGGCAAAAAGAAATGTTTCACGTTTGTTACACTCAAACAGTGTCTCCTCTCATATGCTGAACTGGTCGCATTGTGGATTTTGGATAAAACATGATTTTGGACAATGTTCATGGAACTCAGCTTAAAACGTACTTGCAGACTTGAAAACCCTTGCCTATTGTAGAGCTCGCCTCCTACTTCCACTGCTGAACGAAAACCCATGATTTTGGTCCCTGTTTTCATGCGAAAAGGCTAAAAAAAATGTTTCACGTTTGTTACACTCAAACAGTGTCTCCTCTCATATGCTGAACTGGTCGCATTGTGGATTTTGGTTAAAACATGATTTTGGACAATGTTCATGGAACTCAGCTTAAAACGTACTTGCAGACTTGAAAACCCTTGCCTATTGTAGAGCGCGCCTCCTACTTCCACTGCTGAATGAAAACCCATGATTTTGGACCCTGTTTTCATGCGAAAAGGCAAAAAGAAATGTTTCACGTTTGTAACACTCAAACAGTGTCTCCTCTCATATGCTGAACTGGTCGCATTGTGGATTTTGGATAAAACATGATTTTGGACAATGTTCATGGAACTCAGCTTAAAACGTACTTGCAGACTTGAAAACCCTTGCCTATTGTAGAGCTCGCCTCCTACTTCCACTGCTGAACGAAAACCCATGATTTTGGTCCCTGTTTTCATGCGAAAAGGCTAAAAGAAATGTTTCACGTTTGTTACACTCAAACAGTGTCTCCTCTCATATGCTGAACTGGTCGCATTGTGGATTTTGGATAAAACATGATTTTGGACAATGTTCATGGAACTCAGCTTAAAACATACTTGCAGACTTGAAAACCCTTGCCTATTGTAGAGCGCACCTCCTACTTCCACTGCTGAACGAAAACCCATGATTTTGGACCCTTTTTTCATTCGAAAAGGCTAAAAGAAATGTTTCACGTTTGTTACACTCAAACAGTGTCTTCTCTCATATGCTGAACTGGTCGCATTGTGGATTTTGGTTAAAACATGATTTTGGACAATGTTCATGGAACTCAGCTTAAAACGTACTTGCAGACTTGAAAACCCTTGCCTATTGTAGAGCGCGCCTCCTACTTCCACTGCTGAATGAAAACCCATGATTTTGGACCCTGTTTTCATGCAAAAAGGCTAAAAGAAATGTTTCACGTTTGTTACACTCAAACAGTGTCTCCTCTCATATGCTAAACTGGTCGCATTGTGGATTTTGGTTAAAACATGATTTTGGACAATGTTCATGGAACTCAGCTTAAAACGTACTTGCAGACTTGAAAACCCTTGCCTATTGTAGAGCGCGCCTCCTACTTCCAGTGCTGAACGAAAACCCATGATTTTGGACCCTTTTTTCATTCGAAAAGGCTAAAAGAAATGTTTCACGTTTGTTACACTCAAACAGTGTCTCCTCTCATATGCTGAACTGGTCGCATTGTGTATTTTGGTTAAAACATGATTTTGGACAATGTTCATGGAACTCAGCTTAAAACGTACTTGCAGACTTGAAAACCCTTGCCTATTGTAGAGCGCGCCTCCTACTTCCACTGCTGAATGAAAACCCATGATTTTGGACCCTGTTTTCATGCAAAAAGGCTAAAAGAAATGTTTCACGTTTGTTACACTCAAACAGTGTCTCCTCTCATATGCTGAACTGGTCGCATTGTGGATTTTGGTTAAAACATGATTTTGGACAATGTTCATGGAACTCAGCTTAAAACGTACTTGCAGACTTGAAAACCCTTGCCTATTGTAGAGCGCGCCTCCTACTTCCACTGCTGAATGAAAACCCATGATTTTGGACCCTGTTTTCATGCAAAAAGGCTAAAAGAAATGTTTCACGTTTGTTACACTCAAACAGTGTCTCCTCTCATATGCTGAACTGGTCGCATTGTGGATTTTGGTTAAAACATGATTTTGGACAATGTTCATGGAACTCAGCTTAAAACGTACTTGCAGACTTGAAAACCCTTGCCTATTGTAGAGCGCGCCTCCTACTTCCAGTGCTGAACGAAAACCCATGATTTTGGACCCTGTTTTCATGCGAAAAGGCAAAAAGAAATGTTTCACGTTTGTTACACTCAAACAGTGTCTCCTCTCATATGCTGAACTGGTCGCATTGTGGATTTTGGATAAAACATGATTTTGGACAATGTTCATGGAACTCAGCTTAAAACGTACTTGCAGACTTGAAAACCCTTGCCTATTGTAGAGCGCGCCTCCTACTTCCAGCGCTGAACGAAAACCCATGATTTTGGACCCTGTTTTCATGCGAAAAGGCAAAAAGAAATGTTTCACGTTTGTTACACTCAAACAGTGTCTCCTCTCATATGCTGAACTGGTCGCATTGTGGATTTTGGATAAAACATGATTTTGGACAATGTTCATGGAACTCAGCTTAAAACGTACTTGCAGACTTGAAAACCCTTGCCTATTGTAGAGCTCGCCTCCTACTTCCACTGCTGAACGAAAACCCATGATTTTGGTCCCTGTTTTCATGCGAAAAGGCTAAAAAAAATGTTTCACGTTTGTTACACTCAAACAGTGTCTCCTCTCATATGCTGAACTGGTCGCATTGTGGATTTTGGTTAAAACATGATTTTGGACAATGTTCATGGAACTCAGCTTAAAACGTACTTGCAGACTTGAAAACCCTTGCCTATTGTAGAGCGCGCCTCCTACTTCCAGTGCTGAACGAAAACCCATGATTTTGGACCCTTTTTTCATTCGAAAAGGCTAAAAGAAATGTTTCACGTTTGTTACACTCAAACAGTGTCTCCTCTCATATGCTGAACTGGTCGCATTGTGTATTTTGGTTAAAACATGATTTTGGACAATGTTCATGGAACTCAGCTTAAAACGTACTTGCAGACTTGAAAACCCTTGCCTATTGTAGAGCGCGCCTCCTACTTCCACTGCTGAATGAAAACCCATGATTTTGGACCCTGTTTTCATGCAAAAAGGCTAAAAGAAATGTTTCACGTTTGTTACACTCAAACAGTGTCTCCTCTCATATGCTGAACTGGTCGCATTGTGGATTTTGGTTAAAACATGATTTTGGACAATGTTCATGGAACTCAGCTTAAAACGTACTTGCAGACTTGAAAACCCTTGCCTATTGTAGAGCGCGCCTCCTACTTCCACTGCTGAATGAAAACCCATGATTTTGGACCCTGTTTTCATGCAAAAAGGCTAAAAGAAATGTTTCACGTTTGTTACACTCAAACAGTGTCTCCTCTCATATGCTGAACTGGTCGCATTGTGGATTTTGGTTAAAACATGATTTTGGACAATGTTCATGGAACTCAGCTTAAAACGTACTTGCAGACTTGAAAACCCTTGCCTATTGTAGAGCGCGCCTCCTACTTCCAGTGCTGAACGAAAACCCATGATTTTGGACCCTGTTTTCATGCGAAAAGGCAAAAAGAAATGTTTCACGTTTGTTACACTCAAACAGTGTCTCCTCTCATATGCTGAACTGGTCGCATTGTGGATTTTGGATAAAACATGATTTTGGACAATGTTCATGGAACTCAGCTTAAAACGTACTTGCAGACTTGAAAACCCTTGCCTATTGTAGAGCGCGCCTCCTACTTCCAGCGCTGAACGAAAACCCATGATTTTGGACCCTGTTTTCATGCGAAAAGGCAAAAAGAAATGTTTCACGTTTGTTACACTCAAACAGTGTCTCCTCTCATATGCTGAACTGGTCGCATTGTGGATTTTGGATAAAACATGATTTTGGACAATGTTCATGGAACTCAGCTTAAAACGTACTTGCAGACTTGAAAACCCTTGCCTATTGTAGAGCTCGCCTCCTACTTCCACTGCTGAACGAAAACCCATGATTTTGGTCCCTGTTTTCATGCGAAAAGGCTAAAAAAAATGTTTCACGTTTGTTACACTCAAACAGTGTCTCCTCTCATATGCTGAACTGGTCGCATTGTGGATTTTGGTTAAAACATGATTTTGGACAATGTTCATGGAACTCAGCTTAAAACGTACTTGCAGACTTGAAAACCCTTGCCTATTGTAGAGCGCGCCTCCTACTTCCACTGCTGAATGAAAACCCATGATTTTGGACCCTGTTTTCATGCGAAAAGGCAAAAAGAAATGTTTCACGTTTGTTACACTCAAACAGTGTCTCCTCTCATATGCTGAACTGGTCGCATTGTGGATTTTGGATAAAACATGATTTTGGACAATGTTCATGGAACTCAGCTTAAAACGTACTTGCAGACTTGAAAACCCTTGCCTATTGTAGAGCGCGCCTCCTACTTCCAGTGCTGAACGAAAACCCATGATTTTGGACCCTGTTTTCATGCGAAAAGGCAAAAAGAAATGTTTCACGTTTGTTACACTCAAACAGTGTCTCCTCTCATATGCTGAACTGGTCGCATTGTGGATTTTGGATAAAACATGATTTTGGACAATGTTCATGGAACTCAGCTTAAAACGTACTTGCAGACTTGAAAACCCTTGCCTATTGTAGAGCTCGCCTCCTACTTCCACTGCTGAACGAAAACCCATGATTTTGGTCCCTGTTTTCATGCGAAAAGGCTAAAAAAAATGTTTCACGTTTGTTACACTCAAACAGTGTCTCCTCTCATATGCTGAACTGGTCGCATTGTGGATTTTGGTTAAAACATGATTTTGGACAATGTTCATGGAACTCAGCTTAAAACGTACTTGCAGACTTGAAAACCCTTGCCTATTGTAGAGCGCGCCTCCTACTTCCACTGCTGAATGAAAACCCATGATTTTGGACCCTGTTTTCATGCGAAAAGGCAAAAAGAAATGTTTCACGTTTGTTACACTCAAACAGTGTCTCCTCTCATATGCTGAACTGGTCGCATTGTGGATTTTGGATAAAACATGATTTTGGACAATGTTCATGGAACTCAGCTTAAAACGTACTTGCAGACTTGAAAACCCTTGCCTATTGTAGAGCGCGCCTCCTACTTCCAGTGCTGAACGAAAACCCATGATTTTGGACCCTGTTTTCATGCGAAAAGGCAAAAAGAAATGTTTCACGTTTGTTACACTCAAACAGTGTCTCCTCTCATATGCTGAACTGGTCGCATTGTGGATTTTGGATAAAACATGATTTTGGACAATGTTCATGGAACTCAGCTTAAAACGTACTTGCAGACTTGAAAACCCTTGCCTATTGTAGAGCGCGCCTCCTACTTCCAGTGCTGAACGAAAACCCATGATTTTGGACCCTGTTTTCATGCGAAAAGGCAAAAAGAAATGTTTCACGTTTGTTACACTCAAACAGTGTCTCCTCTCATATGCTGAACTGGTCGCATTGTGGATTTTGGATAAAACATGATTTTGGACAATGTTCATGGAACTCAGCTTAAAACGTACTTGCAGAATTGAAAACCCTTGCCTATTGTAGAGCGCGCCTCCTACTTCCAGTGCTGAACGAAAACCCATGATTTTGGACCCTGTTTTCATGCGAAAAGGCAAAAAGAAATGTTTCACGTTTGTTACACTCAAACAGTGTCTCCTCTCATATGCTGAACTGGTCGCATTGTGGATTTTGGATAAAACATGATTTTGGACAATGTTCATGGAACTCAGCTTAAAACGTACTTGCAGACTTGAAAACCCTTGCCTATTGTAGAGCTCGCCTCCTACTTCCACTGCTGAACGAAAACCCATGATTTTGGTCCCTGTTTTCATGCGAAAAGGCTAAAAAAAATGTTTCACGTTTGTTACACTCAAACAGTGTCTCCTCTCATATGCTGAACTGGTCGCATTGTGGATTTTGGTTAAAACATGATTTTGGACAATGTTCATGGAACTCAGCTTAAAACGTACTTGCAGACTTGAAAACCCTTGCCTATTGTAGAGCGCGCCTCCTACTTCCACTGCTGAATGAAAACCCATGATTTTGGACCCTGTTTTCATGCGAAAAGGCAAAAAGAAATGTTTCACGTTTGTTACACTCAAACAGTGTCTCCTCTCATATGCTGAACTGGTCGCATTGTGGATTTTGGATAAAACATGATTTTGGACAATGTTCATGGAACTCAGCTTAAAACGTACTTGCAGACTTGAAAACCCTTGCCTATTGTAGAGCTCGCCTCCTACTTCCACTGCTGAACGAAAACCCATGATTTTGGTCCCTGTTTTCATGCGAAAAGGCTAAAAGAAATGTTTCACGTTTGTTACACTCAAACAGTGTCTCCTCTCATATGCTGAACTGGTCGCATTGTGGATTTTGGATAAAACATGATTTTGGACAATGTTCATGGAACTCAGCTTAAAACATACTTGCAGACTTGAAAACCCTTGCCTATTGTAGAGCGCACCTCCTACTTCCACTGCTGAACGAAAACCCATGATTTTGGACCCTTTTTTCATTCGAAAAGGCTAAAAGAAATGTTTCACGTTTGTTACACTCAAACAGTGTCTTCTCTCATATGCTGAACTGGTCGCATTGTGGATTTTGGTTAAAACATGATTTTGGACAATGTTCATGGAACTCAGCTTAAAACGTACTTGCAGACTTGAAAACCCTTGCCTATTGTAGAGCGCGCCTCCTACTTCCACTGCTGAATGAAAACCCATGATTTTGGACCCTGTTTTCATGCAAAAAGGCTAAAAGAAATGTTTCACGTTTGTTACACTCAAACAGTGTCTCCTCTCATATGCTAAACTGGTCGCATTGTGGATTTTGGTTAAAACATGATTTTGGACAATGTTCATGGAACTCAGCTTAAAACGTACTTGCAGACTTGAAAACCCTTGCCTATTGTAGAGCGCGCCTCCTACTTCCAGTGCTGAACGAAAACCCATGATTTTGGACCCTTTTTTCATTCGAAAAGGCTAAAAGAAATGTTTCACGTTTGTTACACTCAAACAGTGTCTCCTCTCATATGCTGAACTGGTCGCATTGTGTATTTTGGTTAAAACATGATTTTGGACAATGTTCATGGAACTCAGCTTAAAACGTACTTGCAGACTTGAAAACCCTTGCCTATTGTAGAGCGCGCCTCCTACTTCCACTGCTGAATGAAAACCCATGATTTTGGACCCTGTTTTCATGCAAAAAGGCTAAAAGAAATGTTTCACGTTTGTTACACTCAAACAGTGTCTCCTCTCATATGCTGAACTGGTCGCATTGTGGATTTTGGTTAAAACATGATTTTGGACAATGTTCATGGAACTCAGCTTAAAACGTACTTGCAGACTTGAAAACCCTTGCCTATTGTAGAGCGCGCCTCCTACTTCCAGTGCTGAACGAAAACCCATGATTTTGGACCCTGTTTTCATGCGAAAAGGCAAAAAGAAATGTTTAACGTTTGTTACACTCAAACAGTGTCTCCTCTCATATGCTGAACTGGTCGCATTGTGGATTTTGGATAAAACATGATTTTGGACAATGTTCATGGAACTCAGCTTAAAACGTACTTGCAGACTTGAAAACCCTTGCCTATTGTAGAGCTCGCCTCCTACTTCCACTGCTGAACGAAAACCCATGATTTTGGTCCCTGTTTTCATGCGAAAAGGCTAAAAAAAATGTTTCACGTTTGTTACACTCAAACAGTGTCTCCTCTCATATGCTGAACTGGTCGCATTGTGGATTTTGGTTAAAACATGATTTTGGACAATGTTCATGGAACTCAGCTTAAAACGTACTTGCAGACTTGAAAACCCTTGCCTATTGTAGAGCGCGCCTCCTACTTCCACTGCTGAATGAAAACCCATGATTTTGGACCCTGTTTTCATGCAAAAAGGCTAAAAGAAATGTTTCACGTTTGTTACACTCAAACAGTGTCTCCTCTCATATGCTGAACTGGTCGCATTGTGGATTTTGGTTAAAACATGATTTTGGACAATGTTCATGGAACTCAGCTTAAAACGTACTTGCAGACTTGAAAACCCTTGCCTATTGTAGAGCTCGCCTCCTACTTCCACTGCTGAACGAAAACCCATGATTTTGGTCCCTGTTTTCATGCGAAAAGGCTAAAAAAAATGTTTCACGTTTGTTACACTCAAACAGTGTCTCCTCTCATATGCTGAACTGGTCGCATTGTGGATTTTGGTTAAAACATGATTTTGGACAATGTTCATGGAACTCAGCTTAAAACGTACTTGCAGACTTGAAAACCCTTGCCTATTGTAGAGCGCGCCTCCTACTTCCACTGCTGAATGAAAACCCATGATTTTGGACCCTGTTTTCATGCAAAAAGGCTAAAAGAAATGTTTCACGTTTGTTACACTCAAACAGTGTCTCCTCTCATATGCTGAACTGGTCGCATTGTGGATTTTGGTTAAAACATGATTTTGGACAATGTTCATGGAACTCAGCTTAAAACGTACTTGCAGACTTGAAAACCCTTGCCTATTGTAGAGCGCGCCTCCTACTTCCAGTGCTGAACGAAAACCCATGATTTTGGACCCTGTTTTCATGCGAAAAGGCAAAAAGAAATGTTTCACGTTTGTTACACTCAAACAGTGTCTCCTCTCATATGCTGAACTGGTCGCATTGTGGATTTTGGATAAAACATGATTTTGGACAATGTTAATGGAACTCAGCTTAAAACGTACTTGCAGACTTGAAAACCCTTGCCTATTGTAGAGCTCGCCTCCTACTTCCACTGCTGAACGAAAACCCATGATTTTGGTCCCTGTTTTCATGCGAAAAGGCTAAAAAAAATGTTTCACGTTTGTTACACTCAAACAGTGTCTCCTCTCATATGCTGAACTGGTCGCATTGTGGATTTTGGATAAAACATGATTTTGGACAATGTTCATGGAACTCAGCTTAAAACGTACTTGCAGACTTGAAAACCCTTGCCTATTGTAGAGCGCGCCTCCTACTTCCACTGCTGAATGAAAACCCATGATTTTGGACCCTGTTTTCAAGCGAAAAGGCTAAAAGAAATGTTTCACGTTTGTTACACTCAAACAGTGTCTCCTCTCATATGCTGAACTGGTCGCATTGTGGATTTTGGATAAAACATGATTTTGGACAATGTTCATGGAACTCAGCTTAAAACGTACTTGCAGACTTGAAAACCCTTGCCTATTGTAGAGCTCGCCTCCTACTTCCACTGCTGAACGAAAACCCATGATTTTGGTCCCTGTTTTCATGCGAAAAGGCTAAAAGAAATGTTTCACGTTTGTTACACTCAAACAGTGTCTCCTCTCATATGCTGAACTGGTCGCATTGTGGATTTTGGATAAAACATGATTTTGGACAATGTTCATGGAACTCAGCTTAAAACATACTTGCAGACTTGAAAACCCTTGCCTATTGTAGAGCGCACCTCCTACTTCCACTGCTGAACGAAAACCCATGATTTTGGACCCTTTTTTCATTCGAAAAGGCTAAAAGAAATGTTTCACGTTTGTTACACTCAAACAGTGTCTTCTCTCATATGCTGAACTGGTCGCATTGTGGATTTTGGTTAAAACATGATTTTGGACAATGTTCATGGAACTCAGCTTAAAACGTACTTGCAGACTTGAAAACCCTTGCCTATTGTAGAGCGCGCCTCCTACTTCCACTGCTGAATGAAAACCCATGATTTTGGACCCTGTTTTCATGCAAAAAGGCTAAAAGAAATGTTTCACGTTTGTTACACTCAAACAGTGTCTCCTCTCATATGCTAAACTGGTCGCATTGTGGATTTTGGTTAAAACATGATTTTGGACAATGTTCATGGAACTCAGCTTAAAACGTACTTGCAGACTTGAAAACCCTTGCCTATTGTAGAGCGCGCCTCCTACTTCCAGTGCTGAACGAAAACCCATGATTTTGGACCCTTTTTTCATTCGAAAAGGCTAAAAGAAATGTTTCACGTTTGTTACACTCAAACAGTGTCTCCTCTCATATGCTGAACTGGTCGCATTGTGTATTTTGGTTAAAACATGATTTTGGACAATGTTCATGGAACTCAGCTTAAAACGTACTTGCAGACTTGAAAACCCTTGCCTATTGTAGAGCGCGCCTCCTACTTCCACTGCTGAATGAAAACCCATGATTTTGGACCCTGTTTTCATGCAAAAAGGCTAAAAGAAATGTTTCACGTTTGTTACACTCAAACAGTGTCTCCTCTCATATGCTGAACTGGTCGCATTGTGGATTTTGGTTAAAACATGATTTTGGACAATGTTCATGGAACTCAGCTTAAAACGTACTTGCAGACTTGAAAACCCTTGCCTATTGTAGAGCGCGCCTCCTACTTCCAGTGCTGAACGAAAACCCATGATTTTGGACCCTGTTTTCATGCGAAAAGGCAAAAAGAAATGTTTCACGTTTGTTACACTCAAACAGTGTCTCCTCTCATATGCTGAACTGGTCGCATTGTGGATTTTGGATAAAACATGATTTTGGACAATGTTCATGGAACTCAGCTTAAAACGTACTTGCAGACTTGAAAACCCTTGCCTATTGTAGAGCTCGCCTCCTACTTCCACTGCTGAACGAAAACCCATGATTTTGGTCCCTGTTTTCATGCGAAAAGGCTAAAAAAAATGTTTCACGTTTGTTACACTCAAACAGTGTCTCCTCTCATATGCTGAACTGGTCGCATTGTGGATTTTGGTTAAAACATGATTTGGGACAATGTTCATGGAACTCAGCTTAAAACGTACTTGCAGACTTGAAAACCCTTGCCTATTGTAGAGCGCGCCTCCTACTTCCACTGCTGAATGAAAACCCATGATTTTGGACCCTGTTTTCATGCGAAAAGGCTAAAAGAAATGTTTCACGTTTGTTACTCTCAAACAGTGTCTCCTCTCATATGCTGAACTGGTCGCATTGTGGATTTTGGTTAAAACATGATTTTGGACAATGTTCATGGAACTCAGCTTAAAACGTACTTGCAGACTTGAAAACCCTTGCCTATTGTAGAGCGCGCCTCCTACTTCCACTGCTGAATGAAAACCCATGATTTTGGACCCTGTTTTCATGCAAAAAGGCTAAAAGAAATGTTTCACGTTTGTTACACTCAAACAGTGTCTCCTCTCATATGCTGAACTGGTCGCATTGTGGATTTTGGTTAAAACATGATTTTGGACAATGTTCATGGAACTCAGCTTAAAACGTACTTGCAGACTTGAAAACCCTTGCCTATTGTAGAGCGCGCCTCCTACTTCCAGTGCTGAACGAAAACCCATGATTTTGGACCCTGTTTTCATGCGAAAAGGCAAAAAGAAATGTTTCACGTTTGTTACACTCAAACAGTGTCTCCTCTCATATGCTGAACTGGTCGCATTGTGGATTTTGGATAAAACATGATTTTGGACAATGTTCATGGAACTCAGCTTAAAACGTACTTGCAGACTTGAAAACCCTTGCCTATTGTAGAGCTCGCCTCCTACTTCCACTGCTGAACGAAAACCCATGATTTTGGTCCCTGTTTTCATGCGAAAAGGCTAAAAAAAATGTTTCACGTTTGTTACACTCAAACAGTGTCTCCTCTCATATGCTGAACTGGTCGCATTGTGGATTTTGGATAAAACATGATTTTGGACAATGTTCATGGAACTCAGCTTAAAACGTACTTGCAGACTTGAAAACCCTTGCCTATTGTAGAGCGCGCCTCCTACTTCCACTGCTGAATGAAAACCCATGATTTTGGACCCTGTTTTCATGCAAAAAGGCTAAAAGAAATGTTTCACGTTTGTTACACTCAAACAGTGTCTCCTCTCATATGCTGAACTGGTCGCATTGTGGATTTTGGTTAAAACATGATTTTGGACAATGTTCATGGAACTCAGCTTAAAACGTACTTGCAGACTTGAAAACCCTTGCCTATTGTAGAGCGCGCCTCCTACTTCCAGTGCTGAACGAAAACCCATGATTTTGGACCCTGTTTTCATGCGAAAAGGCAAAAAGAAATGTTTCACGTTTGTTACACTCAAACAGTGTCTCCTCTCATATGCTGAACTGGTCGCATTGTGGATTTTGGATAAAACATGATTTTGGACAATGTTCATGGAACTCAGCTTAAAACGTACTTGCAGACTTGAAAACCCTTGCCTATTGTAGAGCTCGCCTCCTACTTCCACTGCTGAACGAAAACCCATGATTTTGGTCCCTGTTTTCATGCGAAAAGGCTAAAAAAAATGTTTCACGTTTGTTACACTCAAACAGTGTCTCCTCTCATATGCTGAACTGGTCGCATTGTGGATTTTGGTTAAAACATGATTTTGGACAATGTTCATGGAACTCAGCTTAAAACGTACTTGCAGACTTGAAAACCCTTGCCTATTGTAGAGCGCGCCTCCTACTTCCACTGCTGAATGAAAACCCATGATTTTGGACCCTGTTTTCATGCGAAAAGGCTAAAAGAAATGTTTCACGTTTGTTACTCTCAAACAGTGTCTCCTCTCATATGCTGAACTGGTCGCATTGTGGATTTTGGTTAAAACATGATTTTGGACAATGTTCATGGAACTCAGCTTAAAACGTACTTGCAGACTTGAAAACCCTTGCCTATTGTAGAGCGCGCCTCCTACTTCCACTGCTGAATGAAAACCCATGATTTTGGACCCTGTTTTCATGCAAAAAGGCTAAAAGAAATGTTTCACGTTTGTTACACTCAAACAGTGTCTCCTCTCATATGCTGAACTGGTCGCATTGTGGATTTTGGTTAAAACATGATTTTGGACAATGTTCATGGAACTCAGCTTAAAACGTACTTGCAGACTTGAAAACCCTTGCCTATTGTAGAGCGCGCCTCCTACTTCCAGTGCTGAACGAAAACCCATGATTTTGGACCCTGTTTTCATGCGAAAAGGCAAAAAGAAATGTTTCACGTTTGTTACACTCAAACAGTGTCTCCTCTCATATGCTGAACTGGTCGCATTGTGGATTTTGGATAAAACATGATTTTGGACAATGTTCATGGAACTCAGCTTAAAACGTACTTGCAGACTTGAAAACCCTTGCCTATTGTAGAGCTCGCCTCCTACTTCCACTGCTGAACGAAAACCCATGATTTTGGTCCCTGTTTTCATGCGAAAAGGCTAAAAAAAATGTTTCACGTTTGTTACACTCAAACAGTGTCTCCTCTCATATGCTGAACTGGTCGCATTGTGGATTTTGGATAAAACATGATTTTGGACAATGTTCATGGAACTCAGCTTAAAACGTACTTGCAGACTTGAAAACCCTTGCCTATTGTAGAGCTCGCCTCCTACTTCCACTGCTGAACGAAAACCCATGATTTTGGTCCCTGTTTTCATGCGAAAAGGCTAAAAGAAATGTTTCACGTTTGTTACACTCAAACAGTGTCTCCTCTCATATGCTGAACTGGTCGCATTGTGGATTTTGGATAAAACATGATTTTGGACAATGTTCATGGAACTCAGCTTAAAACATACTTGCAGACTTGAAAACCCTTGCCTATTGTAGAGCGCACCTCCTACTTCCACTGCTGAACGAAAACCCATGATTTTGGACCCTTTTTTCATTCGAAAAGGCTAAAAGAAATGTTTCACGTTTGTTACACTCAAACAGTGTCTTCTCTCATATGCTGAACTGGTCGCATTGTGGATTTTGGTTAAAACATGATTTTGGACAATGTTCATGAAACTCAGCTTAAAACGTACTTGCAGACTTGAAAACCCTTGCCTATTGTAGAGCGCGCCTCCTACTTCCACTGCTGAATGAAAACCCATGATTTTGGACCCTGTTTTCATGCAAAAAGGCTAAAAGAAATGTTTCACGTTTGTTACACTCAAACAGTGTCTCCTCTCATATGCTGAACTGGTCGCATTGTGGATTTTGGTTAAAACATGATTTTGGACAATGTTCATGGAACTCAGCTTAAAACGTACTTGCAGACTTGAAAACCCTTGCCTATTGTAGAGCGCGCCTCCTACTTCCAGTGCTGAACGAAAACCCATGATTTTGGACCCTTTTTTCATTCGAAAAGGCTAAAAGAAATGTTTCACGTTTGTTACACTCAAACAGTGTCTCCTCTCATATGCTGAACTGGTCGCATTGTGGATTTTGGTTAAAACATGATTTTGGACAATGTTCATGGAACTCAGCTTAAAACGTACTTGCAGACTTGAAAACCCTTGCCTATTGTAGAGCGCGCCTCCTACTTCCACTGCTGAATGAAAACCCATGATTTTGGACCCTGTTTTCATGCAAAAAGGCTAAAAGAAATGTTTCACGTTTGTTACACTCAAACAGTGTCTCCTCTCATATGCTGAACTGGTCGCATTGTGGATTTTGGTTAAAACATGATTTTGGACAATGTTCATGGAACTCAGCTTAAAACGTACTTGCAGACTTGAAAACCCTTGCCTATTGTAGAGCGCGCCTCCTACTTCCAGTGCTGAACGAAAACCCATGATTTTGGACCCTGTTTTCATGCGAAAAGGCAAAAAGAAATGTTTCACGTTTGTTAAACTCAAACAGTGTCTCCTCTCATATGCTGAACTGGTCGCATTGTGGATTTTGGATAAAACATGATTTTGGACAATGTTCATGGAACTCAGCTTAAAACGTACTTGCAGACTTGAAAACCCTTGCCTATTGTAGAGCTCGCCTCCTACTTCCACTGCTGAACGAAAACCCATGATTTTGGTCCCTGTTTTCATGCGAAAAGGCTAAAAAAAATGTTTCACGTTTGTTACACTCAAACAGTGTCTCCTCTCATATGCTGAACTGGTCGCATTGTGGATTTTGGTTAAAACATGATTTTGGACAATGTTCATGGAACTCAGCTTAAAACGTACTTGCAGACTTGAAAACCCTTGCCTATTGTAGAGCGCGCCTCCTACTTCCACTGCTGAACGAAAACCCATGATTTTGGTCCCTGTTTTCATGCGAAAAGGCTAAAAGAAATGTTTCACGTTTGTTACACTCAAACAGTGTCTCCTCTCATATGCTGAACTGGTCGCATTGTGGATTTTGGATAAAACATGATTTTGGACAATGTTCATGGAACTCAGCTTAAAACATACTTGCAGACTTGAAAACCCTTGCCTATTGTAGAGCGCACCTCCTACTTCCACTGCTGAACGAAAACCCATGATTTTGGACCCTGTTTTCATGCGAAAAGGCAAAAAGAAATGTTTCACGTTTGTTACACTCAAACAGTGTCTCCTCTCATATGCTGAACTGGTCGCATTGTGGATTTTGGATAAAACATGATTTTGGACAATGTTCATGGAACTCAGCTTAAAACGTACTTGCAGACTTGAAAACCCTTGCCTATTGTAGAGCTCGCCTCCTACTTCCACTGCTGAACGAAAACCCATGATTTTGGTCCCTGTTTTCATGCGAAAAGGCTAAAAAAAATGTTTCACGTTTGTTACACTCAAACAGTGTCTCCTCTCATATGCTGAACTGGTCGCATTGTGGATTTTGGTTAAAACATGATTTTGGACAATGTTCATGGAACTCAGCTTAAAACGTACTTGCAGACTTGAAAACCCTTGCCTATTGTAGAGCGCGCCTCCTACTTCCACTGCTGAATGAAAACCCATGATTTTGGACCCTGTTTTCATGCAAAAAGGCAAAAAGAAATGTTTCACGTTTGTTACACTCAAACAGTGTCTCCTCTCATATGCTGAACTGGTCGCATTGTGGATTTTTGGATAAAACATGATTTTGGACAATGTTCATGGAACTCAGCTTAAAACGTACTTGCAGACTTTAAAACCCTTGCCTATTGTAGAGCGCGCCTCCTACTTCCACTGCTGAACGAAAACCCATGATTTTGGACCCTGTTTTCATGCGAAAAGGCAAAAAGAAATGTTTCACGTTTGTTACACTCAAACAGTGTCTCCTCTCATATGCTGAACTGGTCGCATTGTGGATTTTGGATAAAACATGATTTTGGACAATGTTCATGGAACTCAGCTTAAAACGTACTTGCAGACTTGAAAACCCTTGCCTATTGTAGAGCGCGCCTCCTACTTCCACTGCTGAACGAAAACCCATGATTTTGGACCCTGTTTTCATGCGAAAAGGCAAAAAGAAATGTTTCACGTTTGTTACACTCAAACAGTGTCTCCTCTCATATGCTGAACTGGTCGCATTGTGGATTTTGGATAAAACATGATTTTGGACAATGTTCATGGAACTCAGCTTAAAACGTACTTGCAGACTTGAAAACCCTTGCCTATTGTAGAGCTCGCCTCCTACTTCCACTGCTGTACGAAAACCCATGATTTTGGTCCCTGTTTTCATGCGAAAAGGCTAAAAAAAATGTTTCACGTTTGTTACACTCAAACAGTGTCTCCTCTCATATGCTGAACTGGTCGCATTGTGGATTTTGGTTAAAACATGATTTTGGACAATGTTCATGGAACTCAGCTTAAAACGTACTTGCAGACTTGAAAACCCTTGCCTATTGTAGAGCGCGCCTCCTACTTCCACTGCTGAATGAAAACCCATGATTTTGGACCCTGTTTTCATGCAAAAAGGCAAAAAGAAATGTTTCACGTTTGTTACACTCAAACAGTGTCTCCTCTCATATGCTGAACTGGTCGCATTGTGGATTTTTGGATAAAACATGATTTTGGACAATGTTCATGGAACTCAGCTTAAAACGTACTTGCAGACTTGAAAACCCTTGCCTATTGTAGAGCGCGCCTCCTACTTCCACTGCTGAATGAAAACCCATGATTTTGGACCCTGTTTTCATGCAAAAAGGCAAAAAGAAATGTTTCACGTTTGTTACACTCAAACAGTGTCTCCTCTCATATGCTGAACTGGTCGCATTGTGGATTTTTGGATAAAACATGATTTTGGACAATGTTCATGGAACTCAGCTTAAAACGTACTTGCAGACTTTAAAACCCTTGCCTATTGTAGAGCGCGCCTCCTACTTCCACTGCTGAACGAAAACCCATGATTTTGGACCCTGTTTTCATGCGAAAAGGCAAAAAGAAATGTTTCACGTTTGTTACACTCAAACAGTGTCTCCTCTCATATGCTGAACTGGTCGCATTGTGGATTTTGGATAAAACATGATTTTGGACAATGTTCATGGAACTCAGCTTAAAACGTACTTGCAGACTTGAAAACCCTTGCCTATTGTAGAGCGCGCCTCCTACTTCCACTGCTGAACGAAAACCCATGATTTTGGACCCTGTTTTCATGCGAAAAGGCTAAAAGAATTGTTTCACGTTTGTTACACTCAAACAGTGTCTCCTGTCATATGCTGAACTGGTCGCAATGTGGATTTGGCCTAAAACATGATTTTGGACAATGTTCATGGAACTCAGCTTAAAACGTACTTGCAGACTTGAAAACCCTTGCCTATTGTAGAGCGCGCCTCCTACTTCCACTGCTGAATGAAAACCCATGATTTTGGACCCTGTTTTCATGCAAAAAGGCAAAAAGAAATGTTTCACGTTTGTTACACTCAAACAGTGTCTCCTCTCATATGCTGAACTGGTCGCATTGTGGATTTTTGGATAAAACATGATTTTGGACAATGTTCATGGAACTCAGCTTAAAACGTACTTGCAGACTTTAAAACCCTTGCCTATTGTAGAGCGCGCCTCCTACTTCCACTGCTGAACGAAAACCCATGATTTTGGACCCTGTTTTCATGCGAAAAGGCAAAAAGAAATGTTTCACGTTTGTTACACTCAAACAGTGTCTCCTCTCATATGCTGAACTGGTCGCATTGTGGATTTTGGTTAAAACATGATTTTGGACAATGTTCATGGAACTCAGCTTAAAACGTACTTGCAGACTTGAAAACCCTTGCCTATTGTAGAGCGCGCCTCCTACTTCCACTGCTGAATGAAAACCCATGATTTTGGACCCTGTTTTCATGCAAAAAGGCTAAAAGAAATGTTTCACGTTTGTTACACTCAAACAGTGTCTCCTCTCATATGCTGAACTGGTCGCATTGTGGATTTTGGTTAAAACATGATTTTGGACAATGTTCATGGAACTCAGCTTAAAACGTACTTGCAGACTTGAAAACCCTTGCCTATTGTAGAGCTCGCCTCCTACTTCCACTGCTGAACGAAAACCCATGATTTTGGTCCCTGTTTTCATGCGAAAAGGCTAAAAAAAATGTTTCACGTTTGTTACACTCAAACAGTGTCTCCTCTCATATGCTGAACTGGTCGCATTGTGGATTTTGGTTAAAACATGATTTTGGACAATGTTCATGGAACTCAGCTTAAAACGTACTTGCAGACTTGAAAACCCTTGCCTATTGTAGAGCGCGCCTCCTACTTCCACTGCTGAATGAAAACCCATGATTTTGGACCCTGTTTTCATGCAAAAAGGCTAAAAGAAATGTTTCACGTTTGTTACACTCAAACAGTGTCTCCTCTCATATGCTGAACTGGTCGCATTGTGGATTTTGGTTAAAACATGATTTTGGACAATGTTCATGGAACTCAGCTTAAAACGTACTTGCAGACTTGAAAACCCTTGCCTATTGTAGAGCGCGCCTCCTACTTCCAGTGCTGAACGAAAACCCATGATTTTGGACCCTGTTTTCATGCGAAAAGGCAAAAAGAAATGTTTCACGTTTGTTACACTCAAACAGTGTCTCCTCTCATATGCTGAACTGGTCGCATTGTGGATTTTGGATAAAACATGATTTTGGACAATGTTAATGGAACTCAGCTTAAAACGTACTTGCAGACTTGAAAACCCTTGCCTATTGTAGAGCTCGCCTCCTACTTCCACTGCTGAACGAAAACCCATGATTTTGGTCCCTGTTTTCATGCGAAAAGGCTAAAAAAAATGTTTCACGTTTGTTACACTCAAACAGTGTCTCCTCTCATATGCTGAACTGGTCGCATTGTGGATTTTGGATAAAACATGATTTTGGACAATGTTCATGGAACTCAGCTTAAAACGTACTTGCAGACTTGAAAACCCTTGCCTATTGTAGAGCGCGCCTCCTACTTCCACTGCTGAATGAAAACCCATGATTTTGGACCCTGTTTTCATGCGAAAAGGCTAAAAGAAATGTTTCACGTTTGTTACACTCAAACAGTGTCTCCTCTCATATGCTGAACTGGTCGCATTGTGGATTTTGGATAAAACATGATTTTGGACAATGTTCATGGAACTCAGCTTAAAACGTACTTGCAGACTTGAAAACCCTTGCCTATTGTAGAGCTCGCCTCCTACTTCCACTGCTGAACGAAAACCCATGATTTTGGTCCCTGTTTTCATGCGAAAAGGCTAAAAGAAATGTTTCACGTTTGTTACACTCAAACAGTGTCTCCTCTCATATGCTGAACTGGTCGCATTGTGGATTTTGGATAAAACATGATTTTGGACAATGTTCATGGAACTCAGCTTAAAACATACTTGCAGACTTGAAAACCCTTGCCTATTGTAGAGCGCACCTCCTACTTCCACTGCTGAACGAAAACCCATGATTTTGGACCCTTTTTTCATTCGAAAAGGCTAAAAGAAATGTTTCACGTTTGTTACACTCAAACAGTGTCTTCTCTCATATGCTGAACTGGTCGCATTGTGGATTTTGGTTAAAACATGATTTTGGACAATGTTCATGGAACTCAGCTTAAAACGTACTTGCAGACTTGAAAACCCTTGCCTATTGTAGAGCGCGCCTCCTACTTCCACTGCTGAATGAAAACCCATGATTTTGGACCCTGTTTTCATGCAAAAAGGCTAAAAGAAATGTTTCACGTTTGTTACACTCAAACAGTGTCTCCTCTCATATGCTAAACTGGTCGCATTGTGGATTTTGGTTAAAACATGATTTTGGACAATGTTCATGGAACTCAGCTTAAAACGTACTTGCAGACTTGAAAACCCTTGCCTATTGTAGAGCGCGCCTCCTACTTCCAGTGCTGAACGAAAACCCATGATTTTGGACCCTTTTTTCATTCGAAAAGGCTAAAAGAAATGTTTCACGTTTGTTACACTCAAACAGTGTCTCCTCTCATATGCTGAACTGGTCGCATTGTGTATTTTGGTTAAAACATGATTTTGGACAATGTTCATGGAACTCAGCTTAAAACGTACTTGCAGACTTGAAAACCCTTGCCTATTGTAGAGCGCGCCTCCTACTTCCACTGCTGAATGAAAACCCATGATTTTGGACCCTGTTTTCATGCAAAAAGGCTAAAAGAAATGTTTCACGTTTGTTACACTCAAACAGTGTCTCCTCTCATATGCTGAACTGGTCGCATTGTGGATTTTGGTTAAAACATGATTTTGGACAATGTTCATGGAACTCAGCTTAAAACGTACTTGCAGACTTGAAAACCCTTGCCTATTGTAGAGCGCGCCTCCTACTTCCAGTGCTGAACGAAAACCCATGATTTTGGACCCTGTTTTCATGCGAAAAGGCAAAAAGAAATGTTTCACGTTTGTTACACTCAAACAGTGTCTCCTCTCATATGCTGAACTGGTCGCATTGTGGATTTTGGATAAAACATGATTTTGGACAATGTTCATGGAACTCAGCTTAAAACGTACTTGCAGACTTGAAAACCCTTGCCTATTGTAGAGCTCGCCTCCTACTTCCACTGCTGAACGAAAACCCATGATTTTGGTCCCTGTTTTCATGCGAAAAGGCTAAAAAAAATGTTTCACGTTTGTTACACTCAAACAGTGTCTCCTCTCATATGCTGAACTGGTCGCATTGTGGATTTTGGTTAAAACATGATTTTGGACAATGTTCATGGAACTCAGCTTAAAACGTACTTGCAGACTTGAAAACCCTTGCCTATTGTAGAGCGCGCCTCCTACTTCCACTGCTGAATGAAAACCCATGATTTTGGACCCTGTTTTCATGCGAAAAGGCTAAAAGAAATGTTTCACGTTTGTTACTCTCAAACAGTGTCTCCTCTCATATGCTGAACTGGTCGCATTGTGGATTTTGGTTAAAACATGATTTTGGACAATGTTCATGGAACTCAGCTTAAAACGTACTTGCAGACTTGAAAACCCTTGCCTATTGTAGAGCGCGCCTCCTACTTCCACTGCTGAATGAAAACCCATGATTTTGGACCCTGTTTTCATGCAAAAAGGCTAAAAGAAATGTTTCACGTTTGTTACACTCAAACAGTGTCTCCTCTCATATGCTGAACTGGTCGCATTGTGGATTTTGGATAAAACATGATTTTGGACAATGTTCATGGAACTCAGCTTAAAACGTACTTGCAGACTTGAAAACCCTTGCCTATTGTAGAGCTCGCCTCCTACTTCCACTGCTGAACGAAAACCCATGATTTTGGTCCCTGTTTTCATGCGAAAAGGCTAAAAAAAATGTTTCACGTTTGTTACACTCAAACAGTGTCTCCTCTCATATGCTGAACTGGTCGCATTGTGGATTTTGGATAAAACATGATTTTGGACAATGTTCATGGAACTCAGCTTAAAACGTACTTGCAGACTTGAAAACCCTTGCCTATTGTAGAGCGCGCCTCCTACTTCCACTGCTGAATGAAAACCCATGATTTTGGACCCTGTTTTCATGCAAAAAGGCTAAAAGAAATGTTTCACGTTTGTTACACTCAAACAGTGTCTCCTCTCATATGCTGAACTGGTCGCATTGTGGATTTTGGTTAAAACATGATTTTGGACAATGTTCATGGAACTCAGCTTAAAACGTACTTGCAGACTTGAAAACCCTTGCCTATTGTAGAGCGCGCCTCCTACTTCCAGTGCTGAACGAAAACCCATGATTTTGGACCCTGTTTTCATGCGAAAAGGCAAAAAGAAATGTTTCACGTTTGTTACACTCAAACAGTGTCTCCTCTCATATGCTGAACTGGTCGCATTGTGGATTTTGGATAAAACATGATTTTGGACAATGTTCATGGAACTCAGCTTAAAACGTACTTGCAGACTTGAAAACCCTTGCCTATTGTAGAGCTCGCCTCCTACTTCCACTGCTGAACGAAAACCCATGATTTTGGTCCCTGTTTTCATGCGAAAACGCTAAAAAAAATGTTTCACGTTTGTTACACTCAAACAGTGTCTCCTCTCATATGCTGAACTGGTCGCATTGTGGATTTTGGTTAAAACATGATTTTGGACAATGTTCATGGAACTCAGCTTAAAACGTACTTGCAGACTTGAAAACCCTTGCCTATTGTAGAGCGCGCCTCCTACTTCCACTGCTGAATGAAAACCCATGATTTTGGACCCTGTTTTCATGCGAAAAGGCTAAAAGAAATGTTTCACGTTTGTTACTCTCAAACAGTGTCTCCTCTCATATGCTGAACTGGTCGCATTGTGGATTTTGGTTAAAACATGATTTTGGACAATGTTCATGGAACTCAGCTTAAAACGTACTTGCAGACTTGAAAACCCTTGCCTATTGTAGAGCGCGCCTCCTACTTCCACTGCTGAATGAAAACCCATGATTTTGGACCCTGTTTTCATGCAAAAAGGCTAAAAGAAATGTTTCACGTTTGTTACACTCAAACAGTGTCTCCTCTCATATGCTGAACTGGTCGCATTGTGGATTTTGGTTAAAACATGATTTTGGACAATGTTCATGGAACTCAGCTTAAAACGTACTTGCAGACTTGAAAACCCTTGCCTATTGTAGAGCGCGCCTCCTACTTCCAGTGCTGAACGAAAACCCATGATTTTGGACCCTGTTTTCATGCGAAAAGGCAAAAAGAAATGTTTCACGTTTGTTACACTCAAACAGTGTCTCCTCTCATATGCTGAACTGGTCGCATTGTGGATTTTGGATAAAACATGATTTTGGACAATGTTCATGGAACTCAGCTTAAAACGTACTTGCAGACTTGAAAACCCTTGCCTATTGTAGAGCTCGCCTCCTACTTCCACTGCTGAACGAAAACCCATGATTTTGGTCCCTGTTTTCATGCGAAAAGGCTAAAAAAAATGTTTCACGTTTGTTACACTCAAACAGTGTCTCCTCTCATATGCTGAACTGGTCGCATTGTGGATTTTGGATAAAACATGATTTTGGACAATGTTCATGGAACTCAGCTTAAAACGTACTTGCAGACTTGAAAACCCTTGCCTATTGTAGAGCTCGCCTCCTACTTCCACTGCTGAACGAAAACCCATGATTTTGGTCCCTGTTTTCATGCGAAAAGGCTAAAAGAAATGTTTCACGTTTGTTACACTCAAACAGTGTCTCCTCTCATATGCTGAACTGGTCGCATTGTGGATTTTGGATAAAACATGATTTTGGACAATGTTCATGGAACTCAGCTTAAAACATACTTGCAGACTTGAAAACCCTTGCCTATTGTAGAGCGCACCTCCTACTTCCACTGCTGAACGAAAACCCATGATTTTGGACCCTTTTTTCATTCGAAAAGGCTAAAAGAAATGTTTCACGTTTGTTACACTCAAACAGTGTCTTCTCTCATATGCTGAACTGGTCGCATTGTGGATTTTGGTTAAAACATGATTTTGGACAATGTTCATGAAACTCAGCTTAAAACGTACTTGCAGACTTGAAAACCCTTGCCTATTGTAGAGCGCGCCTCCTACTTCCACTGCTGAATGAAAACCCATGATTTTGGACCCTGTTTTCATGCAAAAAGGCTAAAAGAAATGTTTCACGTTTGTTACACTCAAACAGTGTCTCCTCTCATATGCTGAACTGGTCGCATTGTGGATTTTGGTTAAAACATGATTTTGGACAATGTTCATGGAACTCAGCTTAAAACGTACTTGCAGACTTGAAAACCCTTGCCTATTGTAGAGCGCGCCTCCTACTTCCAGTGCTGAACGAAAACCCATGATTTTGGACCCTTTTTTCATTCGAAAAGGCTAAAAGAAATGTTTCACGTTTGTTACACTCAAACAGTGTCTCCTCTCATATGCTGAACTGGTCGCATTGTGGATTTTGGTTAAAACATGATTTTGGACAATGTTCATGGAACTCAGCTTAAAACGTACTTGCAGACTTGAAAACCCTTGCCTATTGTAGAGCGCGCCTCCTACTTCCACTGCTGAATGAAAACCCATGATTTTGGACCCTGTTTTCATGCAAAAAGGCTAAAAGAAATGTTTCACGTTTGTTACACTCAAACAGTGTCTCCTCTCATATGCTGAACTGGTCGCATTGTGGATTTTGGTTAAAACATGATTTTGGACAATGTTCATGGAACTCAGCTTAAAACGTACTTGCAGACTTGAAAACCCTTGCCTATTGTAGAGCGCGCCTCCTACTTCCAGTGCTGAACGAAAACCCATGATTTTGGACCCTGTTTTCATGCGAAAAGGCAAAAAGAAATGTTTCACGTTTGTTAAACTCAAACAGTGTCTCCTCTCATATGCTGAACTGGTCGCATTGTGGATTTTGGATAAAACATGATTTTGGACAATGTTCATGGAACTCAGCTTAAAACGTACTTGCAGACTTGAAAACCCTTGCCTATTGTAGAGCTCGCCTCCTACTTCCACTGCTGAACGAAAACCCATGATTTTGGTCCCTGTTTTCATGCGAAAAGGCTAAAAAAAATGTTTCACGTTTGTTACACTCAAACAGTGTCTCCTCTCATATGCTGAACTGGTCGCATTGTGGATTTTGGTTAAAACATGATTTTGGACAATGTTCATGGAACTCAGCTTAAAACGTACTTGCAGACTTGAAAACCCTTGCCTATTGTAGAGCGCGCCTCCTACTTCCACTGCTGAACGAAAACCCATGATTTTGGTCCCTGTTTTCATGCGAAAAGGCTAAAAGAAATGTTTCACGTTTGTTACACTCAAACAGTGTCTCCTCTCATATGCTGAACTGGTCGCATTGTGGATTTTGGATAAAACATGATTTTGGACAATGTTCATGGAACTCAGCTTAAAACATACTTGCAGACTTGAAAACCCTTGCCTATTGTAGAGCGCACCTCCTACTTCCACTGCTGAACGAAAACCCATGATTTTGGACCCTGTTTTCATGCGAAAAGGCAAAAAGAAATGTTTCACGTTTGTTACACTCAAACAGTGTCTCCTCTCATATGCTGAACTGGTCGCATTGTGGATTTTGGATAAAACATGATTTTGGACAATGTTCATGGAACTCAGCTTAAAACGTACTTGCAGACTTGAAAACCCTTGCCTATTGTAGAGCTCGCCTCCTACTTCCACTGCTGAACGAAAACCCATGATTTTGGTCCCTGTTTTCATGCGAAAAGGCTAAAAAAAATGTTTCACGTTTGTTACACTCAAACAGTGTCTCCTCTCATATGCTGAACTGGTCGCATTGTGGATTTTGGTTAAAACATGATTTTGGACAATGTTCATGGAACTCAGCTTAAAACGTACTTGCAGACTTGAAAACCCTTGCCTATTGTAGAGCGCGCCTCCTACTTCCACTGCTGAATGAAAACCCATGATTTTGGACCCTGTTTTCATGCAAAAAGGCAAAAAGAAATGTTTCACGTTTGTTACACTCAAACAGTGTCTCCTCTCATATGCTGAACTGGTCGCATTGTGGATTTTTGGATAAAACATGATTTTGGACAATGTTCATGGAACTCAGCTTAAAACGTACTTGCAGACTTTAAAACCCTTGCCTATTGTAGAGCGCGCCTCCTACTTCCACTGCTGAACGAAAACCCATGATTTTGGACCCTGTTTTCATGCGAAAAGGCAAAAAGAAATGTTTCACGTTTGTTACACTCAAACAGTGTCTCCTCTCATATGCTGAACTGGTCGCATTGTGGATTTTGGATAAAACATGATTTTGGACAATGTTCATGGAACTCAGCTTAAAACGTACTTGCAGACTTGAAAACCCTTGCCTATTGTAGAGCGCGCCTCCTACTTCCACTGCTGAACGAAAACCCATGATTTTGGACCCTGTTTTCATGCGAAAAGGCAAAAAGAAATGTTTCACGTTTGTTACACTCAAACAGTGTCTCCTCTCATATTGCTGAACTGGTCGCATTGTGGATTTTGGATAAAACATGATTTTGGACAATGTTCATGGAACTCAGCTTAAAACGTACTTGCAGACTTGAAAACCCTTGCCTATTGTAGAGCTCGCCTCCTACTTCCACTGCTGTACGAAAACCCATGATTTTGGTCCCTGTTTTCATGCGAAAAGGCTAAAAAAAATGTTTCACGTTTGTTACACTCAAACAGTGTCTCCTCTCATATGCTGAACTGGTCGCATTGTGGATTTTGGTTAAAACATGATTTTGGACAATGTTCATGGAACTCAGCTTAAAACGTACTTGCAGACTTGAAAACCCTTGCCTATTGTAGAGCGCGCCTCCTACTTCCACTGCTGAATGAAAACCCATGATTTTGGACCCTGTTTTCATGCAAAAAGGCAAAAAGAAATGTTTCACGTTTGTTACACTCAAACAGTGTCTCCTCTCATATGCTGAACTGGTCGCATTGTGGATTTTTGGATAAAACATGATTTTGGACAATGTTCATGGAACTCAGCTTAAAACGTACTTGCAGACTTGAAAACCCTTGCCTATTGTAGAGCGCGCCTCCTACTTCCACTGCTGAATGAAAACCCATGATTTTGGACCCTGTTTTCATGCAAAAAGGCAAAAAGAAATGTTTCACGTTTGTTACACTCAAACAGTGTCTCCTCTCATATGCTGAACTGGTCGCATTGTGGATTTTTGGATAAAACATGATTTTGGACAATGTTCATGGAACTCAGCTTAAAACGTACTTGCAGACTTTAAAACCCTTGCCTATTGTAGAGCGCGCCTCCTACTTCCACTGCTGAACGAAAACCCATGATTTTGGACCCTGTTTTCATGCGAAAAGGCAAAAAGAAATGTTTCACGTTTGTTACACTCAAACAGTGTCTCCTCTCATATGCTGAACTGGTCGCATTGTGGATTTTGGATAAAACATGATTTTGGACAATGTTCATGGAACTCAGCTTAAAACGTACTTGCAGACTTGAAAACCCTTGCCTATTGTAGAGCGCGCCTCCTACTTCCACTGCTGAACGAAAACCCATGATTTTGGACCCTGTTTTCATGCGAAAAGGCTAAAAGAATTGTTTCACGTTTGTTACACTCAAACAGTGTCTCCTGTCATATGCTGAACTGGTCGCAATGTGGATTTGGCCTAAAACATGATTTTGGACAATGTTCATGGAACTCAGCTTAAAACGTACTTGCAGACTTGAAAACCCTTGCCTATTGTAGAGCGCGCCTCCTACTTCCACTGCTGAATGAAAACCCATGATTTTGGACCCTGTTTTCATGCAAAAAGGCAAAAAGAAATGTTTCACGTTTGTTACACTCAAACAGTGTCTCCTCTCATATGCTGAACTGGTCGCATTGTGGATTTTTGGATAAAACATGATTTTGGACAATGTTCATGGAACTCAGCTTAAAACGTACTTGCAGACTTTAAAACCCTTGCCTATTGTAGAGCGCGCCTCCTACTTCCACTGCTGAACGAAAACCCATGATTTTGGACCCTGTTTTCATGCGAAAAGGCAAAAAGAAATGTTTCACGTTTGTTACACTCAAACAGTGTCTCCTCTCATATGCTGAACTGGTCGCATTGTGGATTTTGGATAAAACATGATTTTGGACAATGTTCATGGAACTCAGCTTAAAACGTACTTGCAGACTTGAAAACCCTTGCCTATTGTAGAGCGCGCCTCCTACTTCCACTGCTGAACGAAAACCCATGATTTTGGACCCTGTTTTCATGCGAAAAGGCTAAAAGAATTGTTTCACGTTTGTTACACTCAAACAGTGTCTCCTGTCATATGCTGAACTGGTCGCAATGTGGATTTGGCCTAAAACATGATTTTGGACAATGTTCATGGAACTCAGCTTAAAACGTACTTGCAGACTTGAAAACCCTTGCCTATTGTAGAGCGCGCCTCCTACTTCCAGTGCTGAACGAAAACCCATGATTTTGGACCCTGTTTTCATGCGAAAAGGCAAAAAGAAATGTTTCACGTTTGTTACACTCAAACAGTGTCTCCTCTCATATGCTGAACTGGTCGCATTGTGGATTTTGGATAAAACATGATTTTGGACAATGTTCATGGAACTCAGCTTAAAACGTACTTGCAGACTTGAAAACCCTTGCCTATTGTAGAGCTCGCCTCCTACTTCCACTGCTGTACGAAAACCCATGATTTTGGTCCCTGTTTTCATGCGAAAAGGCTAAAAAAAATGTTTCACGTTTGTTACACTCAAACAGTGTCTCCTCTCACATGCTGAACTGGTCGCATTGTGGATTTTGGTTAAAACATGATTTTGGACAATGTTCATGGAACTCAGCTTAAAACGTACTTGCAGACTTGAAAACCCTTGCCTATTGTAGAGCGCGCCTCCTACTTCCACTGCTGAATGAAAACCCATGATTTTGGACCCTGTTTTCATGCAAAAAGGCAAAAAGAAATGTTTCACGTTTGTTACACTCAAACAGTGTCTCCTCTCATATGCTGAACTGGTCGCATTGTGGATTTTTGGATAAAACATGATTTTGGACAATGTTCATGGAACTCAGCTTAAAACGTACTTGCAGACTTTAAAACCCTTGCCTATTGTAGAGCGCGCCTCCTACTTCCACTGCTGAACGAAAACCCATGATTTTGGACCCTGTTTTCATGCGAAAAGGCTAAAAGAATTGTTTCACGTTTGTTACACTCAAACAGTGTCTCCTGTCATATGCTGAACTGGTCGCAATGTGGATTTGGCCTAAAACATGATTTTGGACAATGTTCATGGAACTCAGCTTAAAACGTACTTGCAGACTTGAAAACCCTTGCCTATTGTAGAGCGCGCCTCCTACTTCCAGTGCTGAACGAAAACCCATGATTTTGGACCCTTTTTTCATTCGAAAAGGCTAAAAGAAATGTTTCACGTTTGTTACACTCAAACAGTGTCTCCTCTCATATGCTGAACTGGTCGCATTGTGGATTTTGGTTAAAACATGATTTTGGACAATGTTCATGGAACTCAGCTTAAAACGTACTTGCAGACTTGAAAACCCTTGCCTATTGTAGAGCGCGCCTCCTACTTCCAGTGCTGAACGAAAACCCATGATTTTGGACCCTGTTTTCATGCGAAAAGGCAAAAAGAAATGTTTCACGTTTGTTACACTCAAACAGTGTCTCCTCTCATATGCTGAACTGGTCGCATTGTGGATTTTGGATAAAACATGATTTTGGACAATGTTCATGGAACTCAGCTTAAAACGTACTTGCAGACTTGAAAACCCTTGCCTATTGTAGAGCTCGCCTCCTACTTCCACTGCTGTACGAAAACCCATGATTTTGGTCCCTGTTTTCATGCGAAAAGGCTAAAAAAAATGTTTCACGTTTGTTACACTCAAACAGTGTCTCCTCTCATATGCTGAACTGGTCGCATTGTGGATTTTGGTTAAAACATGATTTTGGACAATGTTCATGGAACTCAGCTTAAAGCGTACTTGCAGACTTGAAAACCCTTGCCTATTGTAGAGCGCGCCTCCTACTTCCACTGCTGAATGAAAACCCATGATTTTGGACCCTGTTTTCATGCAAAAAGGCAAAAAGAAATGTTTCACGTTTGTTACACTCAAACAGTGTCTCCTCTCATATGCTGAACTGGTCGCATTGTGGATTTTTGGATAAAACATGATTTTGGACAATGTTCATGGAACTCAGCTTAAAACGTACTTGCAGACTTTAAAACCCTTGCCTATTGTAGAGCGCGCCTCCTACTTCCACTGCTGAACGAAAACCCATGATTTTGGACCCTGTTTTCATGCGAAAAGGCAAAAAGAAATGTTTCACGTTTGTTACACTCAAACAGTGTCTCCTCTCATATGCTGAACTGGTCGCATTGTGGATTTTGGATAAAACATGATTTTGGACAATGTTCATGGAACTCAGCTTAAAACGTACTTGCAGACTTGAAAACCCTTGCCTATTGTAGAGCGCGCCTCCTACTTCCACTGCTGAACGAAAACCCATGATTTTGGACCCTGTTTTCATGCGAAAAGGCTAAAAGAATTGTTTCACGTTTGTTACACTCAAACAGTGTCTCCTGTCATATGCTGAACTGGTCGCAATGTGGATTTGGCCTAAAACATGATTTTGGACAATGTTCATGGAACTCAGCTTAAAACGTACTTGCAGACTTGAAAACCCTTGCCTATTGTAGAGCGCGCCTCCTACTTCCAGTGCTGAACGAAAACCCATGATTTTGGACCCTTTTTTCATTCGAAAAGGCTAAAAGAAATGTTTCACGTTTGTTACACTCAAACAGTGTCTCCTCTCATATGCTGAACTGGTCGCATTGTGGATTTTGGTTAAAACATGATTTTGGACAATGTTCATGGAACTCAGCTTAAAACGTACTTGCAGACTTGAAAACCCTTGCCTATTGTAGAGCGCGCCTCCTACTTCCAGTGCTGAACGAAAACCCATGATTTTGGACCCTGTTTTCATGCGAAAAGGCAAAAAGAAATGTTTCACGTTTGTTACACTCAAACAGTGTCTCCTCTCATATGCTGAACTGGTCGCATTGTGGATTTTGGATAAAACATGATTTTGGACAATGTTCATGGAACTCAGCTTAAAACGTACTTGCAGACTTGAAAACCCTTGCCTATTGTAGAGCTCGCCTCCTACTTCCACTGCTGTACGAAAACCCATGATTTTGGTCCCTGTTTTCATGCGAAAAGGCTAAAAAAAATGTTTCACGTTTGTTACACTCAAACAGTGTCTCCTCTCATATGCTGAACTGGTCGCATTGTGGATTTTGGTTAAAACATGATTTTGGACAATGTTCATGGAACTCAGCTTAAAACGTACTTGCAGACTTGAAAACCATTGCCTATTGTAGAGCGCGCCTCCTACTTCCACTGCTGAATGAAAACCCATGATTTTGGACCCTGTTTTCATGCAAAAAGGCAAAAAGAAATGTTTCACGTTTGTTACACTCAAACAGTGTCTCCTCTCATATGCTGAACTGGTCGCATTGTGGATTTTTGGATAAAACATGATTTTGGACAATGTTCATGGAACTCAGCTTAAAACGTACTTGCAGACTTTAAAACCCTTGCCTATTGTAGAGCGCGCCTCCTACTTCCACTGCTGAACGAAAACCCATGATTTTGGACCCTGTTTTCATGCGAAAAGGCTAAAAGAAATGTTTCACGTTTGTTACACTCAAACAGTGTCTCCTCTCATATGCTGAACTGGTCGCATTGTGGATTTTGGATAAAACATGATTTTGGACAATGTTCATGGAACTCAGCTTAAAACGTACTTGCAGACTTGAAAACCCTTGCCTATTGTAGAGCGCACCTCCTACTTCCACTGCTGAACGAAAACCCATGATTTTGGACCCTTTTTTCATTCGAAAAGGCTAAAAGAAATGTTTCACGTTTGTTACACTCAAACAGTGTCTTCTCTCATATGCTGAACTGGTCGCATTGTGGATTTTGGTTAAAACATGATTTTGGACAATGTTCATGGAACTCAGCTTAAAACGTACTTGCAGACTTGAAAACCCTTGCCTATTGTAGAGCGCGCCTCCTACTTCCAGTGCTGAACGAAAACCCATGATTTTGGACCCTGTTTTCATGCGAAAAGGCAAAAAGAAATGTTTCACGTTTGTTACACTCAAACAGTGTCTCCTCTCATATGCTGAACTGGTCGCATTGTGGATTTTTGATAAAACATGATTTTGGACAATGTTCATGGAACTCAGCTTAAAACGTACTTGCAGACTTGAAAACCCTTGCCTATTGTAGAGCGCGCCTCCTACTTCCACTGCTGAACGAAAACCCATGATTTTGGACCCTGTTTTCATGCGAAAAGGCAAAAAGAAATGTTTCACGTTTGTTACACTCAAACAGTGTCTCCTCTCATATGCTGAACTGGTCGCATTGTGCATTTTTGATAAAACATGATTTTGGACAATGTTCATGGAACTCAGCTTAAAACGTACTTGCAGACTTGAAAACCCTTGCCTATTGTAGAGCTCGCCTCCTACTTCCACTGCTGTACGAAAACCCATGATTTTGGTCCCTGTTTTCATGCGAAAAGGCTAAAAAAAATGTTTCACGTTTGTTACACTCAAACAGTGTCTCCTCTCATATGCTGAACTGGTCGCATTGTGGATTTTGGTTAAAACATGATTTTGGACAATGTTCATGGAACTCAGCTTAAAACGTACTTGCAGACTTGAAAACCATTGCCTATTGTAGAGCGCGCCTCCTACTTCCACTGCTGAATGAAAACCCATGATTTTGGACCCTGTTTTCATGCAAAAAGGCAAAAAGAAATGTTTCACGTTTGTTACACTCAAACAGTGTCTCCTCTCATATGCTGAACTGGTCGCATTGTGGATTTTTGGATAAAACATGATTTTGGACAATGTTCATGGAACTCAGCTTAAAACGTACTTGCAGACTTTAAAACCCTTGCCTATTGTAGAGCGCGCCTCCTACTTCCACTGCTGAACGAAAACCCATGATTTTGGACCCTGTTTTCATGCGAAAAGGCTAAAAGAAATGTTTCACGATTGTTACACTCAAACAGTGTCTCCTCTCATATGCTGAACTGGTCGCATTGTGGATTTTTGATAAAACATGATTTTGGACAATGTTCATGGAACTCAGCTTAAAACGTACTTGCAGACTTGAAAACCCTTGCCTATTGTAGAGCGCGCCTCCTACTTCCACTGCTGAACGAAAACCCATGATTTTGGACCCTGTTTTCATGCGAAAAGGCAAAAAGAAATGTTTCACGTTTGTTACACTCAAACAGTGTCTCCTCTCATATGCTGAACTGGTCGCATTGTGCATTTTTGATAAAACATGATTTTGGACAATGTTCATGGAACTCAGCTTAAAACGTACTTGCAGACTTGAAAACCCTTGCCTATTGTAGAGCTCGCCTCCTACTTCCACTGCTGTACGAAAACCCATGATTTTGGTCCCTGTTTTCATGCGAAAAGGCTAAAAAAAATGTTTCACGTTTGTTACACTCAAACAGTGTCTCCTCTCATATGCTGAACTGGTCGCATTGTGGATTTTGGTTAAAACATGATTTTGGACAATGTTCATGGAACTCAGCTTAAAACGTACTTGCAGACTTGAAAACCATTGCCTATTGTAGAGCGCGCCTCCTACTTCCACTGCTGAATGAAAACCCATGATTTTGGACCCTGTTTTCATGCAAAAAGGCAAAAAGAAATGTTTCACGTTTGTTACACTCAAACAGTGTCTCCTCTCATATGCTGAACTGGTCGCATTGTGGATTTTTGGATAAAACATGATTTTGGACAATGTTCATGGAACTCAGCTTAAAACGTACTTGCAGACTTTAAAACCCTTGCCTATTGTAGAGCGCGCCTCCTACTTCCACTGCTGAACGAAAACCCATGATTTTGGACCCTGTTTTCATGCGAAAAGGCAAAAAGAAATGTTTCACGTTTGTTACACTCAAACAGTGTCTCCTCTCATATGCTGAACTGGTCGCATTGTGGATTTTTGATAAAACATGATTTTGGACAATGTTCATGGAACTCAGCTTAAAACGTACTTGCAGACTTGAAAACCCTTGCCTATTGTAGAGCGCGCCTCCTACTTCCACTGCTGAACGAAAACCCATGATTTTGGACCCTGTTTTCATGCGAAAAGGCAAAAAGAAATGTTTCACGTTTGTTACACTCAAACAGTGTCTCCTCTCATATGCTGAACTGGTCGCATTGTGCATTTTTGATAAAACATGATTTTGGACAATGTTCATGGAACTCAGCTTAAAACGTACTTGCAGACTTGAAAACCCTTGCCTATTGTAGAGCTCGCCTCCTACTTCCACTGCTGTACGAAAACCCATGATTTTGGTCCCTGTTTTCATGCGAAAAGGCTAAAAAAAATGTTTCACGTTTGTTACACTCAAACAGTGTCTCCTCTCATATGCTGAACTGGTCGCATTGTGGATTTTGGTTAAAACATGATTTTGGACAATGTTCATGGAACTCAGCTTAAAACGTACTTGCAGACTTGAAAACCATTGCCTATTGTAGAGCGCGCCTCCTACTTCCACTGCTGAATGAAAACCCATGATTTTGGACCCTGTTTTCATGCAAAAAGGCAAAAAGAAATGTTTCACGTTTGTTACACTCAAACAGTGTCTCCTCTCATATGCTGAACTGGTCGCATTGTGGATTTTTGGATAAAACATGATTTTGGACAATGTTCATGGAACTCAGCTTAAAACGTACTTGCAGACTTTAAAACCCTTGCCTATTGTAGAGCGCGCCTCCTACTTCCACTGCTGAACGAAAACCCATGATTTTGGACCCTGTTTTCATGCGAAAAGGCTAAAAGAAATGTTTCACGATTGTTACACTCAAACAGTGTCTCCTCTCATATGCTGAACTGGTCGCATTGTGGATTTTTGATAAAACATGATTTTGGACAATGTTCATGGAACTCAGCTTAAAACGTACTTGCAGACTTGAAAACCCTTGCCTATTGTAGAGCGCGCCTCCTACTTCCACTGCTGAACGAAAACCCATGATTTTGGACCCTGTTTTCATGCGAAAAGGCAAAAAGAAATGTTTCACGTTTGTTACACTCAAACAGTGTCTCCTCTCATATGCTGAACTGGTCGCATTGTGCATTTTTGATAAAACATGATTTTGGACAATGTTCATGGAACTCAGCTTAAAACGTACTTGCAGACTTGAAAACCCTTGCCTATTGTAGAGCTCGCCTCCTACACTGCTGTACGAAAACCCATGATTTTGGTCCCTGTTTTCATGCGAAAAGGCTAAAAAAAATGTTTCACGTTTGTTACACTCAAACAGTGTCTCCTCTCATATGCTGAACTGGTCGCATTGTGGATTTTGGTTAAAACATGATTTTGGACAATGTTCATGGAACTCAGCTTAAAACGTACTTGCAGACTTGAAAACCATTGCCTATTGTATAGCGCGCCTCCTACTTCCACTGCTGAATGAAAACCCATGATTTTGGACCCTGTTTTCATGCAAAAAGGCAAAAAGAAATGTTTCACGTTTGTTACACTCAAACAGTGTCTCCTCTCATATGCTGAACTGGTCGCATTGTGGATTTTTGGATAAAACATGATTTTGGACAATGTTCATGGAACTCAGCTTAAAACGTACTTGCAGACTTTAAAACCCTTGCCTATTGTAGAGCGCGCCTCCTACTTCCACTGCTGAACGAAAACCCATGATTTTGGACCCTGTTTTCATGCGAAAAGGCAAAAAGAAATGTTTCACGTTTGTTACACTCAAACAGTGTCTCCTCTCATATGCTGAACTGGTCACATTGTGGATTTTTGATAAAACATGATTTTGGACAATGTTCATGGAACTCAGCTTAAAACGTACTTGCAGACTTGAAAACCCTTGCCTATTGTAGAGCGCGCCTCCTACTTCCACTGCTGAACGAAAACCCATGATTTTGGACCCTGTTTTCATGCGAAAAGGCTAAAAGAAATGTTTCACGTTTGTTACACTCAAACAGTGTCTCCTCTCATATGCTGAACTGGTCGCATTGTGCATTTTTGATAAAACATGATTTTGGACAATGTTCATGGAACTCAGCTTAAAACGTACTTGCAGACTTGAAAACCCTTGCCTATTGTAGAGCGCGCCTCCTACTTCCACTGCTGAACGAAAACCCATGATTTTGGACCCTGTTTTCATGCGAAAAGGCTAAAAGAAATGTTTCACGTTTGTTACACTCAAACAGTGTCTCCTCTCATATGCTGAACTGGTCGCATTGTGGATTTTGGTTAAAACATGATTTTGGACAATGTTCATGGAACTCAGCTTAAAACGTACTTGCAGACTTGAAAACCCTTGCCTATTGTAGAGCGCGCCTCCTACTTCCACTGCTGAATGAAAACCCATGATTTTGGACCCTGTTTTCATGCAAAAAGGCTAAAAGAAATGTTTCACGTTTGTTACACTCAAACAGTGTCTCCTCTCATATGCTGAACTGGTCGCATTGTGGATTTTGGTTAAAACATGATTTTGGACAATGTTCATGGAACTCAGCTTAAAACGTACTTGCAGACTTGAAAACCCTTGCCTATTGTAGAGCGCGCCTCCTACTTCCAGTGCTGAACGAAAACCCATGATTTTGGACCCTGTTTTCATGCGAAAAGGCAAAAAGAAATGTTTCACGTTTGTTACACTCAAACAGTGTCTCCTCTCATATGCTGAACTGGTCGCATTGTGGATTTTGGATAAAACATGATTTTGGACAATGTTCATGGAACTCAGCTTAAAACGTACTTGCAGACTTGAAAACCCGTGCCTATTGTAGAGCTCGCCTCCTACTTCCACTGCTGAACGAAAACCCATGATTTTGGTCCCTGTTTTCATGCGAAAAGGCTAAAAAAAATGTTTCACGTTTGTTACACTCAAACAGTGTCTCCTCTCATATGCTGAACTGGTCGCATTGTGGATTTTGGTTAAAACATGATTTTGGACAATGTTCATGGAACTCAGCTTAAAACGTACTTGCAGACTTGAAAACCCTTGCCTATTGTAGAGCGCGCCTCCTACTTCCACTGCTGAATGAAAACCCATGATTTTGGACCCTGTTTTCATGCAAAAAGGCAAAAAGAAATGTTTCACGTTTGTTACACTCAAACAGTGTCTCCTCTCATATGCTGAACTGGTCGCATTGTGGATTTTGGATAAAACATGATTTTGGACAATGTTCATGGAACTCAGCTTAAAACGTACTTGCAGACTTGAAAACCCTTGCCTATTGTAGAGCGCACCTCCTACTTCCACTGCTGAACGAAAACCCATGATTTTGGACCCTTTTTTCAGTTGAAAAGGCTAAAAGAAATGTTTCACGTTTGTTACACTCAAACAGTGTCTTCTCTCATATGCTGAACTGGTCGCATTGTGGATTTTTGATAAAACATGATTTTGGACAATGTTCATGGAACTCAGCTTAAAACGTACTTGCAGACTTGAAAACCCTTGCATATTGTAGAGCGCGCCTCCTACTTCCACTGCTGAACGAAAACCCATGATTTTGGACCCTGTTTTCATGCGAAAAGGCTAAAAGAAATGTTTCACGTTTGTTACACTCAAACAGTGTCTCCTCTCATATGCTGAACTGGTCGCATTGTGGATTTTGGTTAAAACATGATTTTGGACAATGTTCATGGAACTCAGCTTAAAACGTACTTGCAGACTTGAAAACCCTTGCCTATTGTAGAGCGCGCCTCCTACTTCCACTGCTGAATGAAAACCCATGATTTTGGACCCTGTTTTCATGCGAAAAGGCTAAAAGAAATGTTTCACGTTTGTTACACTCAAACAGTGTCTCCTCTCATATGCTGAACTGGTCGCATTGTGGATTTTGGTTAAAACATGATTTTGGACAATATTCATTGACATTTTTTTTTTAAATCACATTTGAAAACCCTTGTATGTTGAATTCTACATATGTCCTTCTAGTGCTGAACGTTAAAAAAATATTTTAGAACCTTTTCATGCAAAATGTATAAAAATATTTTTCACGTTTGTTATAAAAAAAATTGTATCCTTTCCTATGCCGAACTAGTTGCATTATGGATTTTGCCTAAAACATGATTTTAGACAATATTCATTGAAATTTTTTTTTTTTTAAATCACATTTGAAAACCCTTCTAAATTGTATTCTACGTCTGTTTATCTAGTGCTGAACGTAAAAAAAATATATTAGACCCTTTTCATGCAAAATGTATAAAAAATATTATTCACGTTTGTTATAAAAAAAGTTGTATCCCTTCATACGCAGAACTAGTTGCATTGTGGATTTTGCCTAAAACATGATTTTAGACAATATTCATTGATTTTTTTTTTTAAATCACATTTGAAAACCCTTGTAAGTTGAATTCTAAATTTGTCCTTCTAGTGCTGAACGTTAAAAAAATATTTTAGAACCTTTTCATGCAAAATGTATAAAAATATTTTTCAGGTTTGTTATAAAAAAAATTGTATCCCTTCCTATGCCGAACTAGTTGCATAATGGATTTTGCCTAAAACATGATTTTAGACAATATTCATTGAATTATTTTTTTTTTAATCACATTTGAAAACCCTTGTATGTTGAAATCTACATATGTCCTTCTAATGCTGAACGTAAAAAAAATATTTTAGACCCTTTTCATGCAAAATGTATAAAAAATATTTTTCACGTTTGTTATAAAAAAAATTGTATCCCTTCATATGCCGAACTAGTTGCATTGTGGATTTTGCCTAAAACATGATTTTAGACAATATTCATTGAAGAAAGCTTTTTTTTAAATCACATTTGAAAACCCTTCTAAATTGTATTCTACGTCTGTCCTACTAGTGCTGAACGTAAAAAAAATATTTTAGACCCTTTTCATGCAAAATGTAGAAAAAATATTTTTCACGTTTGTTATAAAAAAATGGTATCCCTTCATTTGCCGAACTAGTTGCATTGTGGATTTTGCCTAAAACATGATTTTAGAAAATATTCATTGAAATTTTTTTTTTATCACATTTGAAAACCGTTGTATGTTGAATTCTACATATGTCCTTCTAGTGCTGAACGTTAAAAAAATATTTTAGAACCTTTTCATGCAAAATGTATAAAAAATATTTTTCACGTTTGTTATAAAAAAAATTGTATCCCTTCCTATGCCGAACTAGTTGCATTATGGATTTTGCCTAAAACATGATTTTAGACAATATTCATTGAAAAAAACTTTTTTTTAAATCACATTTGAAAACCCTTGTATGTTGAATTCTACATATGTTCTTCTAGTGCTGAACGTAAAAAAAATATATTAGACCCTTTTCATGCAAAATGTATAAAAAATATTATTCACGTTTGTTATAAAAAAAGTTGTATCCCTTCATATGCAGAACTAGTTGCATTGTGGATTTTGCCTAAAACATGATTTTAGACAATATTCATTGATTTTTTTTTTAAAATCACATTTGAAAACCCTTGTAAGTTGAATTCTACATTTGTCCTTCTAGTGCTGAACGTTAAAAAAATATTTTAGAACCTTTTCATGCAAAATGTATAAAAATATTTTTCAGGTTTGTTATAAAAAAAATTGTATCCCTTCCTATGCCGAACTAGTTGCATAATGGATTTTGCCTAAAACATGATTTTAGACAATATTCATTGAAAAAAGCTTTTTTTTAAATCACATTTGAAAACCCTTCTAAATTGTATTCTACGTCTGTCCTTCTAGTGCTGAACGTAAAAAAATATTTTAGACCCTTTTCATGCAAAATGTATAAAAATATTTTTCACCTTTGTTATAAAAAAAATTGTATCCCTTCATATGCAGAACTAGTTGCATTGTGGATTTTGCCTAAAACATGATTTTAGAAAATATTCATTGAATTATTTTTTTTTTAATCACATTTGAAAACCCTTGTATGTTGAAATCTACATATGTCCTTCTAATGCTGAACGTAAAAAAAATATTTTAGACCCTTTTCATGCAAAATGTATAAAAAATATTTTTCACGTTTGTTATAAAAAAAATTGTATCCCTTCATATGCCGAACTAGTTGCATTGTGGATTTTGCCTAAAACATGATTTTAGACAATATTCATTGAAGAAAGCTTTTTTTAAATCACATTTGAAAACCCTTCTAAATTGTATTCTACGTCTGTCCTACTAGTGCTGAACGTAAAAAAAATATTTTAGACCCTTTTCATGCAAAATGTAGAAAAAATATTTTTCACGTTTGTTATAAAAAAATGGTATCCCTTCATTTGCCGAACTAGTTGCATTGTGGATTTTGCCTAAAACATGATTTTAGAAAATATTCATTGATTTTTTTTTTTTATCACATTTGAAAACCCTTGTATGTTGAATTCTACATATGTCCTTCTAGTGCTGAACGTTAAAAAAATATTTTAGAACCTTTTCATGCAAAATGTATAAAAATATTTTTCACGTTTGTTATAAAAAAAATTGTATCCCTTCCTATGCCGAACTAGTTGCATTATGGATTTTGCCTAAAACATGATTTTAGACAATATTCATTGAAAAAAACTTTTTTTTTAATCACATTTGAAAACCCTTCTAAATTGTATTCTACGTCTGTTCTTCTAGTGCTGAACGTAAAAAAAATATATTAGACCCTTTTCATGCAAAATGTATAAAAAATATTATTCACGTTTGTTATAAAAAAAGTTGTATCCCTTCATATGCAGAACTAGTTGCATTGTGGATTTTGCCTAAAACATGATTTTAGACAATATTCATTGATTTTTTTTTTTAAATCACATTTGAAAACCCTTGTAAGTTGAATTCTACATTTGTCCTTCTAGTGCTGAACGTTAAAAAAATATTTTAGAACCTTTTCATGCAAAATGTATAAAAATATTTTTCAGGTTTGTTATAAAAAAAATTGTATCCCTTCCTATGCCGAACTAGTTGCATTATGGATTTTGCCTAAAACATGATTTTAGACAATATTCATTGAAAAAAGCTTTTTTTTAAATCACATTTGAAAACCCTTCTAAATTGTATTCTACGTCTGTCCTTCTAGTGCTGAACGTAAAAAAATATTTTAGACCCTTTTCATGCAAAATGTATAAAAATATTTTTCACCTTTGTTATAAAAAAAATTGTATCCCTTCATATGCAGAACTAGTTGCATTGTGGATTTTGCCTAAAACATGATTTTAGAAAATATTCATTGAATTATTTTTTTTTTAATCACATTTGAAAACCCTTGTATGTTGAAATCTACATATGTCCTTCTAATGCTGAACGTAAAAAAAATATTTTAGACCCTTTTCATGCAAAATGTATAAAAAATATTTTTCACGTTTGTTATAAAAAAAATTGTATCCCTTCATATGCCGAACTAGTTGCATTGTGGATTTTGCCTAAAACATGATTTTAGACAATATTCATTGAAAAAAGCTTTTTAAAAAATCACATTTGAAAACCCTTCTAAATTGTATTCTACATCTGTCCTTCTAGTGCTGAACGTAAAAAAAATATATTAGACCCTTTTCATGCAAAATGTATAAAAAATATTATTCACGTTTGTTACACTCAAACAGTGTCTCCTCTCATATGCTGAACTGGTCGCATTGTGGATTTTGGTTAAAACATGATTTTGGACAATGTTCATGGAACTCAGCTTAAAACGTACTTGCAGACTTGAAAACCATTGCCTATTGTAGAGCGCGCCTCCTACTTCCACTGCTGAATGAAAACCCATGATTTTGGACCCTGTTTTCATGCGAAAAGGCAAAAAGAAATGTTTCACGTTTGTTACACTCAAACAGTGTCTCCTCTCATATGCTGAACTGGTCGCATTGTGGATTTTTGGATAAAACATGATTTTGGACAATGTTCATGGAACTCAGCTTAAAACGTACTTGCAGACTTTAAAACCCTTGCCTATTGTAGAGCGCGCCTCCTACTTCCACTGCTGAACGAAAACCCATGATTTTGGACCCTGTTTTCATGCGAAAAGGCTAAAAGAAATGTTTCACGTTTGTTACACTCAAACAGTGTCTCCTCTCATATGCTGAACTGGTCGCATTGTGGATTTTGGATAAAACATGATTTTGGACAATGTTCATGGAACTCAGCTTAAAACGTACTTGCAGACTTGAAAACCCTTGCCTATTGTAGAGCGCGCCTCCTACTTCCAGTGCTGAACGAAAACCCATGATTTTGGACCCTTTTTTCATTCGAAAAGGCTAAAAGAAATGTTTCACGTTTGTTACACTCAAACAGTGTCTTCTCTCATATGCTGAACTGGTCGCATTGTGGATTTTGGTTAAAACATGATTTTGGACAATGTTCATGGAACTCAGCTTAAAACGTACTTGCAGACTTGAAAACCCTTGCCTATTGTAGAGCGCGCCTCCTACTTCCACTGCTGAACGAAAACCCATGATTTTGGACCCTGTTTTCATGCGAAAAGGCTAAAAGAATTGTTTCACGTTTGTTACACTCAAACAGTGTCTCCTGTCATATGCTGAACTGGTCGCAATGTGGATTTGGCCTAAAACATGATTTTGGACAATGTTCATGGAACTCAGCTTAAAACGTACTTGCAGACTTGAAAACCCTTGCCTATTGTAGAGCGCGCCTCCTACTTCCAGTGCTGAACGAAAACCCATGATTTTGGACCCTGTTTTCATGCGAAAAGGCAAAAAGAAATGTTTCACGTTTGTTACACTCAAACAGTGTCTCCTCTCATATGCTGAACTGGTCGCATTGTGGATTTTGGATAAAACATGATTTTGGACAATGTTCATGGAACTCAGCTTAAAACGTACTTGCAGACTTGAAAACCCTTGCCTATTGTAGAGCTCGCCTCCTACTTCCACTGCTGTACGAAAACCCATGATTTTGGTCCCTGTTTTCATGCGAAAAGGCTAAAAAAAATGTTTCACGTTTGTTACACTCAAACAGTGTCTCCTCTCATATGCTGAACTGGTCGCATTGTGGATTTTGGTTAAACCATGATTTTGGACAATGTTCATGGAACTCAGCTTAAAACGTACTTGCAGACTTGAAAACCCTTGCTTATTGTAGAGCGCGCCTCCTACTTCCACTGCTGAATGAAAACCCATGATTTTGGACCCTGTTTTCATGCAAAAAGGCAAAAAGAAATGTTTCACGTTTGTTACACTCAAACAGTGTCTCCTCTCATATGCTGAACTGGTCGCATTGTGGATTTTTGGATAAAACATGATTTTGGACAATGTTCATTGAAGAAAGCTTTTTTTAAATCACATTTGAAAACACTTCTAAATTGTATTCTACATATGTCCTTCTAGTGATGAATGTAAAAAAATATGTTAGACCCTTTTCATGCAAAATTTATAAAAAATATTTTTCACGTTTTTTATAAAAAAACTTTGTATCCCTTCATATGCCGAACTAGTTTTTTTGTGGATTTTGCCTAAAACATGATTTTAGACAATATTCATTGAAAAAAGCTTTTTAAAAAATCACATTTGAAAACCCTTCTAAATTGTATTCTACATCTGTCCTTCTAGTGCTGAACGTAAAAAAAATATATTAGACCCTTTTCATGCAAAATGTATAAAAAATATTATTCACGTTTGTTACACTCAAACAGTGTCTCCTCTCATATGCTGAACTGGTCGCATTGTGGATTTTGGTTAAAACATGATTTTGGACAATGTTCATGGAACTCAGCTTAAAACGTACTTGCAGACTTGAAAACCATTGCCTATTGTAGAGCGCGCCTCCTACTTCCACTGCTGAATGAAAACCCATGATTTTGGACCCTGTTTTCATGCAAAAAGGCAAAAAGAAATGTTTCACGTTTGTTACACTCAAACAGTGTCTCCTCTCATATGCTGAACTGGTCGCATTGTGGATTTTTGGATAAAACATGATTTTGGACAATGTTCATGGAACTCAGCTTAAAACGTACTTGCAGACTTTAAAACCCTTGCCTATTGTAGAGCGCGCCTCCTACTTCCACTGCTGAACGAAAACCCATGATTTTGGACCCTGTTTTCATGCGAAAAGGCTAAAAGAAATGTTTCACGTTTGTTACACTCAAACAGTGTCTCCTCTCATATGCTGAACTGGTCGCATTGTGGATTTAGGATAAAACATGATTTTGGACAATGTTCATGGAACTCAGCTTAAAACGTACTTGCAGACTTGAAAACCCTTGCCTATTGTAGAGCGCGCCTCCTACTTCCAGTGCTGAACGAAAACCCATGATTTTGGACCCTTTTTTCATTCGAAAAGGCTAAAAGAAATGTTTCACGTTTGTTACACTCAAACAGTGTCTTCTCTCATATGCTGAACTGGTCGCATTGTGGATTTTGGTTAAAACATGATTTTGGACAATGTTCATGGAACTCAGCTTAAAACGTACTTGCAGACTTGAAAACCCTTGCCTATTGTAGAGCGCGCCTCCTACTTCCACTGCTGAACGAAAACCCATGATTTTGGACCCTGTTTTCATGCGAAAAGGCTAAAAGAATTGTTTCACGTTTGTTACACTCAAACAGTGTCTCCTGTCATATGCTGAACTGGTCGCAATGTGGATTTGGCCTAAAACATGATTTTGGACAATGTTCATGGAACTCAGCTTAAAACGTACTTGCAGACTTGAAAACCCTTGCCTATTGTAGAGCGCGCCTCCTACTTCCAGTGCTGAACGAAAACCCATGATTTTGGACCCTGTTTTCATGCGAAAAGGCAAAAAGAAATGTTTCACGTTTGTTACACTCAAACAGTGTCTCCTCTCATATGCTGAACTGGTCGCATTGTGGATTTTGGATAAAACATGATTTTGGACAATGTTCATGGAACTCAGCTTAAAACGTACTTGCAGACTTGAAAACCCTTGCCTATTGTAGAGCTCGCCTCCTACTTCCACTGCTGTACGAAAACCCATGATTTTGGTCCCTGTTTTCATGCGAAAAGGCTAAAAAAAATGTTTCACGTTTGTTACACTCAAACAGTGTCTCCTCTCATATGCTGAACTGGTCGCATTGTGGATTTTGGTTAAAACATGATTTTGGACAATGTTCATGGAACTCAGCTTAAAACGTACTTGCAGACTTGAAAACCCTTGCTTATTGTAGAGCGCGCCTCCTACTTCCACTGCTGAATGAAAACCCATGATTTTGGACCCTGTTTTCATGCAAAAAGGCAAAAAGAAATGTTTCACGTTTGTTACACTCAAACAGTGTCTCCTCTCATATGCTGAACTGGTCGCATTGTGGATTTTGGATAAAACATGATTTTGGACAATGTTCATGGAACTCAGCTTAAAACGTACTTGCAGACTTGAAAACCCTTGCCTATTGTAGAGCTCGCCTCCTACTTCCACTGCTGTACGAAAACCCATGATTTTGGTCCCTGTTTTCATGCGAAAAGGCTAAAAAAAATGTTTCACGTTTGTTACACTCAAACAGTGTCTCCTCTCATATGCTGAACTGGTCGCATTGTGGATTTTGGTTAAAACATGATTTTGGACAATGTTCATGGAACTCAGCTTAAAACGTACTTGCAGACTTGAAAACCCTTGCTTATTGTAGAGCGCGCCTCCTACTTCCACTGCTGAATGAAAACCCATGATTTTGGACCCTGTTTTCATGCAAAAAGGCAAAAAGAAATGTTTCACGTTTGTTACACTCAAACAGTGTCTCCTCTCATATGCTGAACTGGTCGCATTGTGGATTTTTGGATAAAACATGATTTTGGACAATGTTCATTGAAGAAAGCTTTTTTTAAATCACATTTGAAAACACTTCTAAATTGTATTCTACATCTGTCCTTCTAGTGATGAATGTAAAAAAAATATATTAGACCCTTTTCATGCAAAATTTATAAAAAATATTTTTCACGTTTTTTATAAAAAAACTTTGTATCCCTTCATATGCCGAACTAGTTTTTTTGTGGATTTTGCCTAAAACATGATTTTAGACAATATTCATTGAAAAAAGCTTTTTAAAAAATCACATTTGAAAACCCTTCTAAATTGTATTCTACATCTGTCCTTCTAGTGCTGAACGTAAAAAAAATATATTAGACCCTTTTCATGCAAAATGTATAAAAAATATTATTCACGTTTGTTACACTCAAACAGTGTCTCCTCTCATATGCTGAACTGGTCGCATTGTGGATTTTGGTTAAAACATGATTTTGGACAATGTTCATGGAACTCAGCTTAAAACGTACTTGCAGACTTGAAAACCATTGCCTATTGTAGAGCGCGCCTCCTACTTCCAGTGCTGAACGAAAACCCATGATTTTGGACCCTTTTTTCATTCGAAAAGGCTAAAAGAAATGTTTCACGTTTGTTACACTCAAACAGTGTCTTCTCTCATATGCTGAACTGGTCGCATTGTGGATTTTGGTTAAAACATGATTTTGGACAATGTTCATGGAACTCAGCTTAAAACGTACTTGCAGACTTGAAAACCCTTGCCTATTGTAGAGCGCGCCTCCTACTTCCACTGCTGAACGAAAACCCATGATTTTGGACCCTGTTTTCATGCGAAAAGGCTAAAAGAATTGTTTCACGTTTGTTACACTCAAACAGTGTCTCCTGTCATATGCTGAACTGGTCGCAATGTGGATTTGGCCTAAAACATGATTTTGGACAATGTTCATGGAACTCAGCTTAAAACGTACTTGCAGACTTGAAAACCCTTGCCTATTGTAGAGCGCGCCTCCTACTTCCAGTGCTGAACGAAAACCCATGATTTTGGACCCTGTTTTCATGCGAAAAGGCAAAAAGAAATGTTTCACGTTTGTTACACTCAAACAGTGTCTCCTCTCATATGCTGAACTGGTCGCATTGTGGATTTTGGATAAAACATGATTTTGGACAATGTTCATGGAACTCAGCTTAAAACGTACTTGCAGACTTGAAAACCCTTGCCTATTGTAGAGCTCGCCTCCTACTTCCACTGCTGTACGAAAACCCATGATTTTGGTCCCTGTTTTCATGCGAAAAGGCTAAAAAAAATGTTTCACGTTTGTTACACTCAAACAGTGTCTCCTCTCATATGCTGAACTGGTCGCATTGTGGATTTTGGTTAAAACATGATTTTGGACAATGTTCATGGAACTCAGCTTAAAACGTACTTGCAGACTTGAAAACCCTTGCTTATTGTAGAGCGCGCCTCCTACTTCCACTGCTGAATGAAAACCCATGATTTTGGACCCTGTTTTCATGCAAAAAGGCAAAAAGAAATGTTTCACGTTTGTTACACTCAAACAGTGTCTCCTCTCATATGCTGAACTGGTCGCATTGTGGATTTTTGGATAAAACATGATTTTGGACAATGTTCATTGAAGAAAGCTTTTTTTAAATCACATTTGAAAACACTTCTAAATTGTATTCTACATCTGTCCTTCTAGTGATGAATGTAAAAAAATATGTTAGACCCTTTTCATGCAAAATTTATAAAAAATATTTTTCACGTTTTTTATAAAAAAACTTTGTATCCCTTCATATGCCGAACTAGTTTTTTTGTGGATTTTGCCTAAAACATGATTTTAGACAATATTCATTGAAAAAAGCTTTTTAAAAAATCACATTTGAAAACCCTTCTAAATTGTATTCTACATCTGTCCTTCTAGTGCTGAACGTAAAAAAAATATATTAGACCCTTTTCATGCAAAATGTATAAAAAATATTATTCACGTTTGTTACACTCAAACAGTGTCTCCTCTCATATGCTGAACTGGTCGCATTGTGGATTTTGGTTAAAACATGATTTTGGACAATGTTCATGGAACTCAGCTTAAAACGTACTTGCAGACTTGAAAACCATTGCCTATTGTAGAGCGCGCCTCCTACTTCCACTGCTGAATGAAAACCCATGATTTTGGACCCTGTTTTCATGCAAAAAGGCAAAAAGAAATGTTTCACGTTTGTTACACTCAAACAGTGTCTCCTCTCATATGCTGAACTGGTCGCATTGTGGATTTTTGGATAAAACATGATTTTGGACAATGTTCATGGAACTCAGCTTAAAACGTACTTGCAGACTTTAAAACCCTTGCCTATTGTAGAGCGCGCCTCCTACTTCCACTGCTGAACGAAAACCCATGATTTTGGACCCTGTTTTCATGCGAAAAGGCTAAAAGAAATGTTTCACGTTTGTTACACTCAAACAGTGTCTCCTCTCATATGCTGAACTGGTCGCATTGTGGATTTTGGATAAAACATGATTTTGGACAATGTTCATGGAACTCAGCTTAAAACGTACTTGCAGACTTGAAAACCCTTGCCTATTGTAGAGCGCGCCTCCTACTTCCAGTGCTGAACGAAAACCCATGATTTTGGACCCTTTTTTCATTCGAAAAGGCTAAAAGAAATGTTTCACGTTTGTTACACTCAAACAGTGTCTTCTCTCATATGCTGAACTGGTCGCATTGTGGATTTTGGTTAAAACATGATTTTGGACAATGTTCATGGAACTCAGCTTAAAACGTACTTGCAGACTTGAAAACCCTTGCCTATTGTAGAGCGCGCCTCCTACTTCCACTGCTGAACGAAAACCCATGATTTTGGACCCTGTTTTCATGCGAAAAGGCTAAAAGAATTGTTTCACGTTTGTTACACTCAAACAGTGTCTCCTGTCATATGCTGAACTGGTCGCAATGTGGATTTGGCCTAAAACATGATTTTGGACAATGTTCATGGAACTCAGCTTAAAACGTACTTGCAGACTTGAAAACCCTTGCCTATTGTAGAGCGCGCCTCCTACTTCCAGTGCTGAACGAAAACCCATGATTTTGGACCCTGTTTTCATGCGAAAAGGCAAAAAGAAATGTTTCACGTTTGTTACACTCAAACAGTGTCTCCTCTCATATGCTGAACTGGTCGCATTGTGGATTTTGGATAAAACATGATTTTGGACAATGTTCATGGAACTCAGCTTAAAACGTACTTGCAGACTTGAAAACCCTTGCCTATTGTAGAGCTCGCCTCCTACTTCCACTGCTGTACGAAAACCCATGATTTTGGTCCCTGTTTTCATGCGAAAAGGCTAAAAAAAATGTTTCACGTTTGTTACACTCAAACAGTGTCTCCTCTCATATGCTGAACTGGTCGCATTGTGGATTTTGGTTAAAACATGATTTTGGACAATGTTCATGGAACTCAGCTTAAAACGTACTTGCAGACTTGAAAACCCTTGCTTATTGTAGAGCGCGCCTCCTACTTCCACTGCTGAATGAAAACCCATGATTTTGGACCCTGTTTTCATGCAAAAAGGCAAAAAGAAATGTTTCACGTTTGTTACACTCAAACAGTGTCTCCTCTCATATGCTGAACTGGTCGCATTGTGGATTTTTGGATAAAACATGATTTTGGACAATGTTCATTGAAGAAAGCTTTTTTTAAATCACATTTGAAAACACTTCTAAATTGTATTCTACATCTGTCCTTCTAGTGATGAATGTAAAAAAATATGTTAGACCCTTTTCATGCAAAATTTATAAAAAATATTTTTCACGTTTTTTATAAAAAAACTTTGTATCCCTTCATATGCCGAACTAGTTTTTTTGTGGATTTTGCCTAAAACATGATTTTAGACAATATTCATTGAAAAAAGCTTTTTAAAAAATCACATTTGAAAACCCTTCTAAATTGTATTCTACATCTGTCCTTCTAGTGCTGAACGTAAAAAAAATATATTAGACCCTTTTCATGCAAAATGTATAAAAAATATTATTCACGTTTGTTACACTCAAACAGTGTCTCCTCTCATATGCTGAACTGGTCGCATTGTGGATTTTGGTTAAAACATGATTTTGGACAATGTTCATGGAACTCAGCTTAAAACGTACTTGCAGACTTGAAAACCATTGCCTATTGTAGAGCGCGCCTCCTACTTCCACTGCTGAATGAAAACCCATGATTTTGGACCCTGTTTTCATGCAAAAAGGCAAAAAGAAATGTTTCACGTTTGTTACACTCAAACAGTGTCTCCTCTCATATGCTGAACTGGTCGCATTGTGGATTTTTGGATAAAACATGATTTTGGACAATGTTCATGGAACTCAGCTTAAAACGTACTTGCAGACTTTAAAACCCTTGCCTATTGTAGAGCGCGCCTCCTACTTCCACTGCTGAACGAAAACCCATGATTTTGGACCCTGTTTTCATGCGAAAAGGCTAAAAGAAATGTTTCACGTTTGTTACACTCAAACAGTGTCTCCTCTCATATGCTGAACTGGTCGCATTGTGGATTTTGGATAAAACATGATTTTGGACAATGTTCATGGAACTCAGCTTAAAACGTACTTGCAGACTTGAAAACCCTTGCCTATTGTAGAGCGCGCCTCCTACTTCCAGTGCTGAACGAAAACCCATGATTTTGGACCCTTTTTTCATTCGAAAAGGCTAAAAGAAATGTTTCACGTTTGTTACACTCAAACAGTGTCTTCTCTCATATGCTGAACTGGTCGCATTGTGGATTTTGGTTAAAACATGATTTTGGACAATGTTCATGGAACTCAGCTTAAAACGTACTTGCAGACTTGAAAACCCTTGCCTATTGTAGAGCGCGCCTCCTACTTCCACTGCTGAACGAAAACCCATGATTTTGGACCCTGTTTTCATGCGAAAAGGCTAAAAGAATTGTTTCACGTTTGTTACACTCAAACAGTGTCTCCTGTCATATGCTGAACTGGTCGCAATGTGGATTTGGCCTAAAACATGATTTTGGACAATGTTCATGGAACTCAGCTTAAAACGTACTTGCAGACTTGAAAACCCTTGCCTATTGTAGAGCGCGCCTCCTACTTCCAGTGCTGAACGAAAACCCATGATTTTGGACCCTGTTTTCATGCGAAAAGGCAAAAAGAAATGTTTCACGTTTGTTACACTCAAACAGTGTCTCCTCTCATATGCTGAACTGGTCGCATTGTGGATTTTGGATAAAACATGATTTTGGACAATGTTCATGGAACTCAGCTTAAAACGTACTTGCAGACTTGAAAACCCTTGCCTATTGTAGAGCGCGCCTCCTACTTCCAGTGCTGAACGAAAACCCATGATTTTGGACCCTTTTTTCATTCGAAAAGGCTAAAAGAAATGTTTCACGTTTGTTACACTCAAACAGTGTCTTCTCTCATATGCTGAACTGGTCGCATTGTGGATTTTGGTTAAAACATGATTTTGGACAATGTTCATGGAACTCAGCTTAAAACGTACTTGCAGACTTGAAAACCCTTGCCTATTGTAGAGCGCGCCTCCTACTTCCACTGCTGAACGAAAACCCATGATTTTGGACCCTGTTTTCATGCGAAAAGGCTAAAAGAATTGTTTCACGTTTGTTACACTCAAACAGTGTCTCCTGTCATATGCTGAACTGGTCGCAATGTGGATTTGGCCTAAAACATGATTTTGGACAATGTTCATGGAACTCAGCTTAAAACGTACTTGCAGACTTGAAAACCCTTGCCTATTGTAGAGCGCGCCTCCTACTTCCAGTGCTGAACGAAAACCCATGATTTTGGACCCTGTTTTCATGCGAAAAGGCAAAAAGAAATGTTTCACGTTTGTTACACTCAAACAGTGTCTCCTCTCATATGCTGAACTGGTCGCATTGTGGATTTTGGATAAAACATGATTTTGGACAATGTTCATGGAACTCAGCTTAAAACGTACTTGCAGACTTGAAAACCCTTGCCTATTGTAGAGCTCGCCTCCTACTTCCACTGCTGTACGAAAACCCATGATTTTGGTCCCTGTTTTCATGCGAAAAGGCTAAAAAAAATGTTTCACGTTTGTTACACTCAAACAGTGTCTCCTCTCATATGCTGAACTGGTCGCATTGTGGATTTTGGTTAAAACATGATTTTGGACAATGTTCATGGAACTCAGCTTAAAACGTACTTGCAGACTTGAAAACCCTTGCTTATTGTAGAGCGCGCCTCCTACTTCCACTGCTGAATGAAAACCCATGATTTTGGACCCTGTTTTCATGCAAAAAGGCAAAAAGAAATGTTTCACGTTTGTTACACTCAAACAGTGTCTCCTCTCATATGCTGAACTGGTCGCATTGTGGATTTTTGGATAAAACATGATTTTGGACAATGTTCATTGAAGAAAGCTTTTTTTAAATCACATTTGAAAACACTTCTAAATTGTATTCTACATCTGTCCTTCTAGTGATGAATGTAAAAAAATATGTTAGACCCTTTTCATGCAAAATTTATAAAAAATATTTTTCACGTTTTTTATAAAAAAACTTTGTATCCCTTCATATGCCGAACTAGTTTTTTTGTGGATTTTGCCTAAAACATGATTTTAGACAATATTCATTGAAAAAAGCTTTTTAAAAAATCACATTTGAAAACCCTTCTAAATTGTATTCTACATCTGTCCTTCTAGTGCTGAACGTAAAAAAAATATATTAGACCCTTTTCATGCAAAATGTATAAAAAATATTATTCACGTTTGTTACACTCAAACAGTGTCTCCTCTCATATGCTGAACTGGTCGCATTGTGGATTTTGGTTAAAACATGATTTTGGACAATGTTCATGGAACTCAGCTTAAAACGTACTTGCAGACTTGAAAACCATTGCCTATTGTAGAGCGCGCCTCCTACTTCCACTGCTGAATGAAAACCCATGATTTTGGACCCTGTTTTCATGCAAAAAGGCAAAAAGAAATGTTTCACGTTTGTTACACTCAAACAGTGTCTCCTCTCATATGCTGAACTGGTCGCATTGTGGATTTTTGGATAAAACATGATTTTGGACAATGTTCATGGAACTCAGCTTAAAACGTACTTGCAGACTTTAAAACCCTTGCCTATTGTAGAGCGCGCCTCCTACTTCCACTGCTGAACGAAAACCCATGATTTTGGACCCTGTTTTCATGCGAAAAGGCTAAAAGAAATGTTTCACGTTTGTTACACTCAAACAGTGTCTCCTCTCATATGCTGAACTGGTCGCATTGTGGATTTTGGATAAAACATGATTTTGGACAATGTTCATGGAACTCAGCTTAAAACGTACTTGCAGACTTGAAAACCCTTGCCTATTGTAGAGCGCGCCTCCTACTTCCAGTGCTGAACGAAAACCCATGATTTTGGACCCTTTTTTCATTCGAAAAGGCTAAAAGAAATGTTTCACGTTTGTTACACTCAAACAGTGTCTTCTCTCATATGCTGAACTGGTCGCATTGTGGATTTTGGTTAAAACATGATTTTGGACAATGTTCATGGAACTCAGCTTAAAACGTACTTGCAGACTTGAAAACCCTTGCCTATTGTAGAGCGCGCCTCCTACTTCCACTGCTGAACGAAAACCCATGATTTTGGACCCTGTTTTCATGCGAAAAGGCTAAAAGAATTGTTTCACGTTTGTTACACTCAAACAGTGTCTCCTGTCATATGCTGAACTGGTCGCAATGTGGATTTGGCCTAAAACATGATTTTGGACAATGTTCATGGAACTCAGCTTAAAACGTACTTGCAGACTTGAAAACCCTTGCCTATTGTAGAGCGCGCCTCCTACTTCCAGTGCTGAACGAAAACCCATGATTTTGGACCCTGTTTTCATGCGAAAAGGCAAAAAGAAATGTTTCACGTTTGTTACACTCAAACAGTGTCTCCTCTCATATGCTGAACTGGTCGCATTGTGGATTTTGGATAAAACATGATTTTGGACAATGTTCATGGAACTCAGCTTAAAACGTACTTGCAGACTTGAAAACCCTTGCCTATTGTAGAGCTCGCCTCCTACTTCCACTGCTGTACGAAAACCCATGATTTTGGTCCCTGTTTTCATGCGAAAAGGCTAAAAAAAATGTTTCACGTTTGTTACACTCAAACAGTGTCTCCTCTCATATGCTGAACTGGTCGCATTGTGGATTTTGGTTAAAACATGATTTTGGACAATGTTCATGGAACTCAGCTTAAAACGTACTTGCAGACTTGAAAACCCTTGCCTATTGTAGAGCGCGCCTCCTACTTCCACTGCTGAATGAAAACCCATGATTTTGGACCCTGTTTTCATGCAAAAAGGCAAAAAGAAATGTTTCACGTTTGTTACACTCAAACAGTGTCTCCTCTCATATGCTGAACTGGTCGCATTGTGGATTTTTGGATAAAACATGATTTTGGACAATGTTCATGGAACTCAGCTTAAAACGTACTTGCAGACTTTAAAACCCTTGCCTATTGTAGAGCGCGCCTCCTACTTCCACTGCTGAACGAAAACCCATGATTTTGGACCCTGTTTTCATGCGAAAAGGCAAAAAGAAATGTTTCACGTTTGTTACACTCAAACAGTGTCTCCTCTCATATGCTGAACTGGTCGCATTGTGGATTTTGGATAAAACATGATTTTGGACAATGTTCATGGAACTCAGCTTAAAACGTACTTGCAGACTTGAAAACCCTTGCCTATTGTAGAGCGCGCCTCCTACTTCCACTGCTGAACGAAAACCCATGATTTTGGACCCTGTTTTCATGCGAAAAGGCTAAAAGAATTGTTTCACGTTTGTTACACTCAAACAGTGTCTCCTCTCATATGCTGAACTGGTCGCATTGTGGATTTTGGTTAAAACATGATTTTGGACAATGTTCATGGAACTCAGCTTAAAACGTACTTGCAGACTTGAAAACCCTTGCCTATTGTAGAGCGCGCCTCCTACTTCCACTGCTGAATGAAAACCCATGATTTTGGACCCTGTTTTCATGCAAAAAGGCAAAAAGAAATGTTTCACGTTTGTTACACTCAAACAGTGTCTCCTCTCATATGCTGAACTGGTCGCATTGTGGATTTTTGGATAAAACATGATTTTGGACAATGTTCATGGAACTCAGCTTAAAACGTACTTGCAGACTTTAAAACCCTTGCCTATTGTAGAGCGCGCCTCCTACTTCCACTGCTGAACGAAAACCCATGATTTTGGACCCTGTTTTCATGCGAAAAGGCAAAAAGAAATGTTTCACGTTTGTTACACTCAAACAGTGTCTCCTCTCATATGCTGAACTGGTCGCATTGTGGATTTTGGATAAAACATGATTTTGGACAATGTTCATGGAACTCAGCTTAAAACGTACTTGCAGACTTGAAAACCCTTGCCTATTGTAGAGCGCGCCTCCTACTTCCACTGCTGAACGAAAACCCATGATTTTGGACCCTGTTTTCATGCGAAAAGGCTAAAAGAATTGTTTCACGTTTGTTACACTCAAACAGTGTCTCCTGTCATATGCTGAACTGGTCGCAATGTGGATTTGGCCTAAAACATGATTTTGGACAATGTTCATGGAACTCAGCTTAAAACGTACTTGCAGACTTGAAAACCCTTGCCTATTGTAGAGCGCGCCTCCTACTTCCAGTGCTGAACGAAAACCCATGATTTTGGACCCTTTTTTCATTCGAAAAGGCTAAAAGAAATGTTTCACGTTTGTTACACTCAAACAGTGTCTCCTCTCATATGCTGAACTGGTCGCATTGTGGATTTTGGTTAAAACATGATTTTGGACAATGTTCATGGAACTCAGCTTAAAACGTACTTGCAGACTTGAAAACCCTTGCCTATTGTAGAGCGCGCCTCCTACTTCCAGTGCTGAACGAAAACCCATGATTTTGGACCCTGTTTTCATGCGAAAAGGCAAAAAGAAATGTTTCACGTTTGTTACACTCAAACAGTGTCTCCTCTCATATGCTGAACTGGTCGCATTGTGGATTTTGGTTAAAACATGATTTTGGACAATGTTCATGGAACTCAGCTTAAAACGTACTTGCAGACTTGAAAACCCTTGCCTATTGTAGAGCGCGCCTCCTACTTCCACTGCTGAATGAAAACCCATGATTTTGGACCCTGTTTTCATGCAAAAAGGCAAAAAGAAATGTTTCACGTTTGTTACACTCAAACAGTGTCTCCTCTCATATGCTGAACTGGTCGCATTGTGGATTTTGGTTAAAACATGATTTTGGACAATGTTCATGGAACTCAGCTTAAAACGTACTTGCAGACTTTAAAACCCTTGCCTATTGTAGAGCGCGCCTCCTACTTCCACTGCTGAACGAAAACCCATGATTTTGGACCCTGTTTTCATGCGAAAAGGCTAAAAGAAATGTTTCACGTTTGTTACACTCAAACAGTGTCTCCTCTCATATGCTGAACTGGTCGCATTGTGGATTTTGGATAAAACATGATTTTGGACAATGTTCATGGAACTCAGCTTAAAACGTACTTGCAGACTTGAAAACCCTTGCCTATTGTAGAGCGCGCCTCCTACTTCCAGTGCTGAACGAAAACCCATGATTTTGGACCCTTTTTTCATTCGAAAAGGCTAAAAGAAATGTTTCACGTTTGTTACACTCAAACAGTGTCTTCTCTCATATGCTGAACTGGTCGCATTGTGGATTTTGGTTAAAACATGATTTTGGACAATGTTCATGGAACTCAGCTTAAAACGTACTTGCAGACTTGAAAACCCTTGCCTATTGTAGAGCGCGCCTCCTACTTCCACTGCTGAACGAAAACCCATGATTTTGGACCCTGTTTTCATGCGAAAAGGCTAAAAGAATTGTTTCACGTTTGTTACACTCAAACAGTGTCTCCTGTCATATGCTGAACTGGTCGCAATGTGGATTTGGCCTAAAACATGATTTTGGACAATGTTCATGGAACTCAGCTTAAAACGTACTTGCAGACTTGAAAACCCTTGCCTATTGTAGAGCGCGCCTCCTACTTCCACTGCTGTACGAAAACCAATGATTTTGGTCCCTGTTTTCATGCGAAAAGGCTAAAAAAAATGTTTCACGTTTGTTACACTCAAACAGTGTCTCCTCTCATATGCTGAACTGGTCGCATTGTGGATTTTGGTTAAAACATGATTTTGGACAATGTTCATGGAACTCAGCTTAAAACGTACTTGCAGACTTGAAAACCCTTGCCTATTGTAGAGCGCGCCTCCTACTTCCACTGCTGAATGAAAACCCATGATTTTGGACCCTGTTTTCATGCAAAAAGGCAAAAAGAAATGTTTCACGTTTGTTACACTCAAACAGTGTCTCCTCTCATATGCTGAACTGGTCGCATTGTGGATTTTTGGATAAAACATGATTTTGGACAATGTTCATGGAACTCAGCTTAAAACGTACTTGCAGACTTTAAAACCCTTGCCTATTGTAGAGCGCGCCTCCTACTTCCACTGCTGAACGAAAACCCATGATTTTGGACCCTGTTTTCATGCGAAAAGGCAAAAAGAAATGTTTCACGTTTGTTACACTCAAACAGTGTCTCCTCTCATATGCTGAACTGGTCGCATTGTGGATTTTGGATAAAACATGATTTTGGACAATGTTCATGGAACTCAGCTTAAAACGTACTTGCAGACTTGAAAACCCTTGCCTATTGTAGAGCGCGCCTCCTACTTCCACTGCTGAACGAAAACCCATGATTTTGGACCCTGTTTTCATGCGAAAAGGCTAAAAGAATTGTTTCACGTTTGTTACACTCAAACAGTGTCTCCTGTCATATGCTGAACTGGTCGCAATGTGGATTTGGCCTAAAACATGATTTTGGACAATGTTCATGGAACTCAGCTTAAAACGTACTTGCAGACTTGAAAACCCTTGCCTATTGTAGAGCGCGCCTCCTACTTCCAGTGCTGAACGAAAACCCATGATTTTGGACCCTTTTTTCATTCGAAAAGGCTAAAAGAAATGTTTCACGTTTGTTACACTCAAACAGTGTCTCCTCTCATATGCTGAACTGGTCGCATTGTGGATTTTGGTTAAAACATGATTTTGGACAATGTTCATGGAACTCAGCTTAAAACGTACTTGCAGACTTGAAAACCCTTGCCTATTGTAGAGCGCGCCTCCTACTTCCAGTGCTGAACGAAAACCCATGATTTTGGACCCTGTTTTCATGCGAAAAGGCAAAAAGAAATGTTTCACGTTTGTTACACTCAAACAGTGTCTCCTCTCATATGCTGAACTGGTCGCATTGTGGATTTTGGTTAAAACATGATTTTGGACAATGTTCATGGAACTCAGCTTAAAACGTACTTGCAGACTTGAAAACCCTTGCCTATTGTAGAGCGCGCCTCCTACTTCCACTGCTGAATGAAAACCCATGATTTTGGACCCTGTTTTCATGCAAAAAGGCAAAAAGAAATGTTTCACGTTTGTTACACTCAAACAGTGTCTCCTCTCATATGCTGAACTGGTCGCATTGTGGATTTTGGTTAAAACATGATTTTGGACAATGTTCATGGAACTCAGCTTAAAACGTACTTGCAGACTTTAAAACCCTTGCCTATTGTAGAGCGCGCCTCCTACTTCCACTGCTGAACGAAAACCCATGATTTTGGACCCTTTTTTCATTCGAAAAGGCTAAAAGAAATGTTTCACGTTTGTTACACTCAAACAGTGTCTTCTCTCATATGCTGAACTGGTCGCATTGTGGATTTTGGTTAAAACATGATTTTGGACAATGTTCATGGAACTCAGCTTAAAACGTACTTGCAGACTTGAAAACCCTTGCCTATTGTAGAGCGCGCCTCCTACTTCCACTGCTGAACGAAAACCCATGATTTTGGACCCTGTTTTCATGCGAAAAGGCTAAAAGAATTGTTTCACGTTTGTTACACTCAAACAGTGTCTCCTGTCATATGCTGAACTGGTCGCAATGTGGATTTGGCCTAAAACATGATTTTGGACAATGTTCATGGAACTCAGCTTAAAACGTACTTGCAGACTTGAAAACCCTTGCCTATTGTAGAGCGCGCCTCCTACTTCCAGTGCTGAACGAAAACCCATGATTTTGGACCCTGTTTTCATGCGAAAAGGCAAAAAGAAATGTTTCACGTTTGTTACACTCAAACAGTGTCTCCTCTCATATGCTGAACTGGTCGCATTGTGGATTTTGGATAAAACATGATTTTGGACAATGTTCATGGAACTCAGCTTAAAACGTACTTGCAGACTTGAAAACCCTTGCCTATTGTAGAGCTCGCCTCCTACTTCCACTGCTGTACGAAAACCCATGATTTTGGTCCCTGTTTTCATGCGAAAAGGCTAAAAAAAATGTTTCACGTTTGTTACACTCAAACAGTGTCTCCTCTCATATGCTGAACTGGTCGCATTGTGGATTTTGGTTAAAACATGATTTTGGACAATGTTCATGGAACTCAGCTTAAAACGTACTTGCAGACTTGAAAACCCTTGCCTGTTGTAGAGCGCGCCTCCTACTTCCACTGCTGAATGAAAACCCATGATTTTGGACCCTGTTTTCATGCAAAAAGGCAAAAAGAAATGTTTCACGTTTGTTACACTCAAACAGTGTCTCCTCTCATATGCTGAACTGGTCGCATTGTGGATTTTTGGATAAAACATGATTTTGGACAATGTTCATGGAACTCAGCTTAAAACGTACTTGCAGACTTTAAAACCCTTGCCTATTGTAGAGCGCGCCTCCTACTTCCACTGCTGAACGAAAACCCATGATTTTGGACCCTGTTTTCATGCGAAAAGGCAAAAAGAAATGTTTCACGTTTGTTACACTCAAACAGTGTCTCCTCTCATATGCTGAACTGGTCGCATTGTGGATTTTGGATAAAACATGATTTTGGACAATGTTCATGGAACTCAGCTTAAAACGTACTTGCAGACTTGAAAACCCTTGCCTATTGTAGAGCGCGCCTCCTACTTCCACTGCTGAACGAAAACCCATGATTTTGGACCCTGTTTTCATGCGAAAAGGCTAAAAGAATTGTTTCACGTTTGTTACACTCAAACAGTGTCTCCTGTCATATGCTGAACTGGTCGCAATGTGGATTTGGCCTAAAACATGATTTTGGACAATGTTCATGGAACTCAGCTTAAAACGTACTTGCAGACTTGAAAACCCTTGCCTATTGTAGAGCGCGCCTCCTACTTCCACTGCTGTACGAAAACCAATGATTTTGGTCCCTGTTTTCATGCGAAAAGGCTAAAAAAAATGTTTCACGTTTGTTACACTCAAACAGTGTCTCCTCTCATATGCTGAACTGGTCGCATTGTGGATTTTGGTTAAAACATGATTTTGGACAATGTTCATGGAACTCAGCTTAAAACGTACTTGCAGACTTGAAAACCCTTGCCTATTGTAGAGCGCGCCTCCTACTTCCACTGCTGAATGAAAACCCATGATTTTGGACCCTGTTTTCATGCAAAAAGGCAAAAAGAAATGTTTCACGTTTGTTACACTCAAACAGTGTCTCCTCTCATATGCTGAACTGGTCGCATTGTGGATTTTTGGATAAAACATGATTTTGGACAATGTTCATGGAACTCAGCTTAAAACGTACTTGCAGACTTTAAAACCCTTGCCTATTGTAGAGCGCGCCTCCTACTTCCACTGCTGAACGAAAACCCATGATTTTGGACCCTGTTTTCATGCGAAAAGGCAAAAAGAAATGTTTCACGTTTGTTACACTCAAACAGTGTCTCCTCTCATATGCTGAACTGGTCGCATTGTGGATTTTGGATAAAACATGATTTTGGACAATGTTCATGGAACTCAGCTTAAAACGTACTTGCAGACTTGAAAACCCTTGCCTATTGTAGAGCGCGCCTCCTACTTCCACTGCTGAACGAAAACCCATGATTTTGGACCCTGTTTTCATGCGAAAAGGCTAAAAGAATTGTTTCACGTTTGTTACACTCAAACAGTGTCTCCTGTCATATGCTGAACTGGTCGCAATGTGGATTTGGCCTAAAACATGATTTTGGACAATGTTCATGGAACTCAGCTTAAAACGTACTTGCAGACTTGAAAACCCTTGCCTATTGTAGAGCGCGCCTCCTACTTCCAGTGCTGAACGAAAACCCATGATTTTGGACCCTTTTTTCATTCGAAAAGGCTAAAAGAAATGTTTCACGTTTGTTACACTCAAACAGTGTCTCCTCTCATATGCTGAACTGGTCGCATTGTGGATTTTGGTTAAAACATGATTTTGGACAATGTTCATGGAACTCAGCTTAAAACGTACTTGCAGACTTGAAAACCCTTGCCTATTGAAGAGCGCACCTCCTACTTCCACTGCTGAATGAAAACCCATGATTTTGGACCCTGTTTTCATGCAAAAAGGCAAAAAGAAATGTTTCACGTTTGTTACACTCAAACAGTGTCTCCTCTCATATGCTGAACTGGTCGCATTGTGGATTTTTGGATAAAACATGATTTTGGACAATGTTCATGGAACTCAGCTTAAAACGTACTTGCAGACTTTAAAACCCTTGCCTATTGTAGAGCGCGCCTCCTACTTCCACTGCTGAACGAAAACCCATGATTTTGGACCCTGTTTTCATGCGAAAAGGCAAAAAGAAATGTTTCACGTTTGTTACACTCAAACAGTGTCTCCTCTCATATGCTGAACTGGTCGCATTGTGGATTTTGGATAAAACATGATTTTGGACAATGTTCATGGAACTCAGCTTAAAACGTACTTGCAGACTTGAAAACCCTTGCCTATTGTAGAGCGCGCCTCCTACTTCCACTGCTGAACGAAAACCCATGATTTTGGACCCTGTTTTCATGCGAAAAGGCTAAAAGAATTGTTTCACGTTTGTTACACTCAAACAGTGTCTCCTGTCATATGCTGAACTGGTCGCAATGTGGATTTGGCCTAAAACATGATTTTGGACAATGTTCATGGAACTCAGCTTAAAACGTACTTGCAGACTTGAAAACCCTTGCCTATTGTAGAGCGCGCCTCAAACTTCCAGTGCTGAACGAAAACCCATGATTTTGGACCCTTTTTTCATTCGAAAAGGCTAAAAGAAATGTTTCACGTTTGTTACACTCAAACAGTGTCTCCTCTCATATGCTGAACTGGTCGCATTGTGGATTTTGGTTAAAACATGATTTTGGACAATGTTCATGGAACTCAGCTTAAAACGTACTTGCAGACTTGAAAACCCTTGCCTATTGTAGAGCGCGCCTCCTACTTCCAGTGCTGAACGAAAACCCATGATTTTGGACCCTGTTTTCATGCGAAAAGGCAAAAAGAAATGTTTCACGTTTGTTACACTCAAACAGTGTCTCCTCTCATATGCTGAACTGGTCGCATTGTGGATTTTGGATAAAACATGATTTTGGACAATGTTCATGGAACTCAGCTTAAAACGTACTTGCAGACTTGAAAACCCTTGCCTATTGTAGAGCTCGCCTCCTACTTCCACTGCTGTACGAAAACCCATGATTTTGGTCCCTGTTTTCATGCGAAAAGGCTAAAAAAAATGTTTCACGTTTGTTACACTCAAACAGTGTCTCCTCTCATATGCTGAACTGGTCGCATTGTGGATTTTGGTTAAAACATGATTTTGGACAATGTTCATGGAACTCAGCTTAAAACGTACTTGCAGACTTGAAAACCATTGCCTATTGTAGAGCGCGCCTCCTACTTCCACTGCTGAATGAAAACCCATGATTTTGGACCCTGTTTTCATGCAAAAAGGCAAAAAGAAATGTTTCACGTTTGTTACACTCAAACAGTGTCTCCTCTCATATGCTGAACTGGTCGCATTGTGGATTTTTGGATAAAACATGATTTTGGACAATGTTCATGGAACTCAGCTTAAAACGTACTTGCAGACTTTAAAACCCTTGCCTATTGTAGAGCGCGCCTCCTACTTCCACTGCTGAACGAAAACCCATGATTTTGGACCCTGTTTTCATGCGAAAAGGCTAAAAGAAATGTTTCACGTTTGTTACACTCAAACAGTGTCTCCTCTCATATGCTGAACTGGTCGCATTGTGGATTTTGGATAAAACATGATTTTGGACAATGTTCATGGAACTCAGCTTAAAACGTACTTGCAGACTTGAAAACCCTTGCCTATTGTAGAGCGCGCCTCCTACTTCCACTGCTGAACGAAAACCCATGATTTTGGACCCTGTTTTCATGCGAAAAGGCTAAAAGAATTGTTTCACGTTTGTTACACTCAAACAGTGTCTCCTGTCATATGCTGAACTGGTCGCAATGTGGATTTGGCCTAAAACATGATTTTGGACAATGTTCATGGAACTCAGCTTAAAACGTACTTGCAGACTTGAAAACCCTTGCCTATTGTAGAGCGCGCCTCCTACTTCCAGTGCTGAACGAAAACCCATGATTTTGGACCCTTTTTTCATTCGAAAAGGCTAAAAGAAATGTTTCACGTTTGTTACACTCAAACAGTGTCTCCTCTCATATGCTGAACTGGTCGCATTGTGGATTTTGGTTAAAACATGATTTTGGACAATGTTCATGGAACTCAGCTTAAAACGTACTTGCAGACTTGAAAACCCTTGCCTATTGTAGAGCGCGCCTCCTACTTCCAGTGCTGAACGAAAACCCATGATTTTGGACCCTGTTTTCATGCGAAAAGGCAAAAAGAAATGTTTCACGTTTGTTACACTCAAACAGTGTCTCCTCTCATATGCTGAACTGGTCGCATTGTGGATTTTGGATAAAACATGATTTTGGACAATGTTCATGGAACTCAGCTTAAAACGTACTTGCAGACTTGAAAACCCTTGCCTATTGTAGAGCTCGCCTCCTACTTCCACTGCTGTACGAAAACCCATGATTTTGGTCCCTGTTTTCATGCGAAAAGGCTAAAAAAAATGTTTCACGTTTGTTACACTCAAACAGTGTCTCCTCTCATATGCTGAACTGGTCGCATTGTGGATTTTGGTTAAAACATGATTTTGGACAATGTTCATGGAACTCAGCTTAAAACGTACTTGCAGACTTGAAAACCATTGCCTATTGTAGAGCGCGCCTCCTACTTCCACTGCTGAATGAAAACCCATGATTTTGGACCCTGTTTTCATGCAAAAAGGCAAAAAGAAATGTTTCACGTTTGTTACACTCAAACAGTGTCTCCTCTCATATGCTGAACTGGTCGCATTGTGGATTTTTGGATAAAACATGATTTTGGACAATGTTCATGGAACTCAGCTTAAAACGTACTTGCAGACTTTAAAACCCTTGCCTATTGTAGAGCGCGCCTCCTACTTCCACTGCTGAACGAAAACCCATGATTTTGGACCCTGTTTTCATGCGAAAAGGCTAAAAGAAATGTTTCACGTTTGTTACACTCAAACAGTGTCTCCTCTCATATGCTGAACTGGTCGCATTGTGGATTTTGGATAAAACATGATTTTGGACAATGTTCATGGAACTCAGCTTAAAACGTACTTGCAGACTTGAAAACCCTTGCCTATTGTAGAGCGCACCTCCTACTTCCACTGCTGAACGAAAACCCATGATTTTGGACCCTTTTTTCATTCGAAAAGGCTAAAAGAAATGTTTCACGTTTGTTACACTCAAACAGTGTCTTCTCTCATATGCTGAACTGGTCGCATTGTGGATTTTGGTTAAAACATGATTTTGGACAATGTTCATGGAACTCAGCTTAAAACGTACTTGCAGACTTGAAAACCCTTGCCTATTGTAGAGCGCGCCTCCTACTTCCAGTGCTGAACGAAAACCCATGATTTTGGACCCTGTTTTCATGCGAAAAGGCAAAAAGAAATGTTTCACGTTTGTTACACTCAAACAGTGTCTCCTCTCATATGCTGAACTGGTCGCATTGTGGATTTTTGATAAAACATGATTTTGGACAATGTTCATGGAACTCAGCTTAAAACGTACTTGCAGACTTGAAAACCCTTGCCTATTGTAGAGCGCGCCTCCTACTTCCACTGCTGAACGAAAACCCATGATTTTGGACCCTGTTTTCATGCGAAAAGGCTAAAAGAAATGTTTCACGTTTGTTACACTCAAACAGTGTCTCCTCTCATATGCTGAACTGGTCGCATTGTGCATTTTTGATAAAACATGATTTTGGACAATGTTCATGGAACTCAGCTTAAAACGTACTTGCAGACTTGAAAACCCTTGCCTATTGTAGAGCGCGCCTCCTACTTCCACTGCTGAACGAAAACCCATGATTTTGGACCCTGTTTTCATGCGAAAAGGCTAAAAGAAATGTTTCACGTTTGTTACACTCAAACAGTGTCTCCTCTCATATGCTGAACTGGTCGCATTGTGGATTTTGGTTAAAACATGATTTTGGACAATGTTCATGGAACTCAGCTTAAAACGTACTTGCAGACTTGAAAACCCTTGCCTATTGTAGAGCGCGCCTCCTACTTCCACTGCTGAATGAAAACCCATGATTTTGGACCCTGTTTTCATGCAAAAAGGCTAAAAGAAATGTTTCACGTTTGTTACACTCAAACAGTGTCTCCTCTCATATGCTGAACTGGTCGCATTGTGGATTTTGGTTAAAACATGATTTTGGACAATGTTCATGGAACTCAGCTTAAAACGTACTTGCAGACTTGAAAACCCTTGCCTATTGTAGAGCGCGCCTCCTACTTCCAGTGCTGAACGAAAACCCATGATTTTGGACCCTGTTTTCATGCGAAAAGGCAAAAAGAAATGTTTCACGTTTGTTACACTCAAACAGTGTCTCCTCTCATATGCTGAACTGGTCGCATTGTGGATTTTGGATAAAACATGATTTTGGACAATGTTCATGGAACTCAGCTTAAAACGTACTTGCAGACTTGAAAACCCTTGCCTATTGTAGAGCTCGCCTCCTACTTCCACTGCTGAACGAAAACCCATGATTTTGGTCCCTGTTTTCATGCGAAAAGGCTAAAAAAAATGTTTCACGTTTGTTACACTCAAACAGTGTCTCCTCTCATATGCTGAACTGGTCGCATTGTGGATTTTGGTTAAAACATGATTTTGGACAATGTTCATGGAACTCAGCTTAAAACGTACTTGCAGACTTGAAAACCCTTGCCTATTGTAGAGCGCGCCTCCTACTTCCACTGCTGAATGAAAACCCATGATTTTGGACCCTGTTTTCATGCAAAAAGGCAAAAAGAAATGTTTCACGTTTGTTACACTCAAACAGTGTCTCCTCTCATATGCTGAACTGGTCGCATTGTGGATTTTTGGATAAAACATGATTTTGGACAATGTTCATGGAACTCAGCTTAAAACGTACTTGCAGACTTTAAAACCCTTGCCTATTGTAGAGCGCGCCTCCTACTTCCACTGCTGAACGAAAACCCATGATTTTGGACCCTGTTTTCATGCGAAAAGGCTAAAAGAAATGTTTCACGTTTGTTACACTCAAACAGTGTCTCCTCTCATATGCTGAACTGGTCGCATTGTGGATTTTGGATAAAACATGATTTTGGACAATGTTCATGGAACTCAGCTTAAAACGTACTTGCAGACTTGAAAACCCTTGCCTATTGTAGAGCGCACCTCCTACTTCCACTGCTGAACGAAAACCCATGATTTTGGACCCTTTTTTCATTCGAAAAGGCTAAAAGAAATGTTTCACGTTTGTTACACTCAAACAGTGTCTTCTCTCATATGCTGAACTGGTCGCATTGTGGATTTTGGTTAAAACATGATTTTGGACAATGTTCATGGAACTCAGCTTAAAACGTACTTGCAGACTTGAAAACCCTTGCCTATTGTAGAGCGCGCCTCCTACTTCCAGTGCTGAACGAAAACCCATGATTTTGGACCCTGTTTTCATGCGAAAAGGCAAAAAGAAATGTTTCACGTTTGTTACACTCAAACAGTGTCTCCTCTCATATGCTGAACTGGTCGCATTGTGGATTTTTGATAAAACATGATTTTGGACAATGTTCATGGAACTCAGCTTAAAACGTACTTGCAGACTTGAAAACCCTTGCCTATTGTAGAGCGCGCCTCCTACTTCCACTGCTGAACGAAAACCCATGATTTTGGACCCTGTTTTCATGCGAAAAGGCTAAAAGAAATGTTTCACGTTTGTTACACTCAAACAGTGTCTCCTCTCATATGCTGAACTGGTCGCATTGTGCATTTTTGATAAAACATGATTTTGGACAATGTTCATGGAACTCAGCTTAAAACGTACTTGCAGACTTGAAAACCCTTGCCTATTGTAGAGCGTGCCTCCTACTTCCACTGCTGAACGAAAACCCATGATTTTGGACCCTGTTTTCATGCGAAAAGGCTAAAAGAAATGTTTCACGTTTGTTACACTCAAACAGTGTCTCCTCTCATATGCTGAACTGGTCGCATTGTGGATTTTGGTTAAAACATGATTTTGGACAATGTTCATGGAACTCAGCTTAAAACGTACTTGCAGACTTGAAAACCCTTGCCTATTGTAGAGCGCGCCTCCTACTTCCACTGCTGAATGAAAACCCATGATTTTGGACCCTGTTTTCATGCAAAAAGGCTAAAAGAAATGTTTCACGTTTGTTACACTCAAACAGTGTCTCCTCTCATATGCTGAACTGGTCGCATTGTGGATTTTGGTTAAAACATGATTTTGGACAATGTTCATGGAACTCAGCTTAAAACGTACTTGCAGACTTGAAAACCCTTGCCTATTGTAGAGCGCGCCTCCTACTTCCAGTGCTGAACGAAAACCCATGATTTTGGACCCTGTTTTCATGCGAAAAGGCAAAAAGAAATGTTTCACGTTTGTTACACTCAAACAGTGTCTCCTCTCATATGCTGAACTGGTCGCATTGTGGATTTTGGATAAAACATGATTTTGGACAATGTTCATGGAACTCAGCTTAAAACGTACTTGCAGACTTGAAAACCCTTGCCTATTGTAGAGCTCGCCTCCTACTTCCACTGCTGAACGAAAACCCATGATTTTGGTCCCTGTTTTCATGCGAAAAGGCTAAAAAAAATGTTTCACGTTTGTTACACTCAAACAGTGTCTCCTCTCATATGCTGAACTGGTCGCATTGTGGATTTTGGTTAAAACATGATTTTGGACAATGTTCATGGAACTCAGCTTAAAACGTACTTGCAGACTTGAAAACCCTTGCCTATTGTAGAGCGCGCCTCCTACTTCCACTGCTGAATGAAAACCCATGATTTTGGACCCTGTTTTCATGCAAAAAGGCAAAAAGAAATGTTTCACGTTTGTTACACTCAAACAGTGTCTCCTCTCATATGCTGAACTGGTCGCATTGTGGATTTTTGGATAAAACATGATTTTGGACAATGTTCATGGAACTCAGCTTAAAACGTACTTGCAGACTTTAAAACCCTTGCCTATTGTAGAGCGTGCCTCCTACTTCCACTGCTGAACGAAAACCCATGATTTTGGACCCTGTTTTCATGCGAAAAGGCTAAAAGAAATGTTTCACGTTTGTTACACTCAAACAGTGTCTCCTCTCATATGCTGAACTGGTCGCATTGTGGATTTTGGATAAAACATGATTTTGGACAATGTTCATGGAACTCAGCTTAAAACGTACTTGCAGACTTGAAAACCCTTGCCTATTGTAGAGCGCACCTCCTACTTCCACTGCTGAACGAAAACCCATGATTTTGGACCCTTTTTTCATTTGAAAAGGCTAAAAGAAATGTTTCACGTTTGTTACACTCAAACAGTGTCTTCTCTCATATGCTGAACTGGTCGCATTGTGGATTTTGGTTAAAACATGATTTTGGACAATGTTCATGGAACTCAGCTTAAAACGTACTTGCAGACTTGAAAACCCTTGCCTATTGTAGAACGCGCCTCCTACTTCCAGTGCTGAACGAAAACCCATGATTTTGGACCCTGTTTTCATGCGAAAAGGCAAAAAGAAATGTTTCACGTTTGTTACACTCAAACAGTGTCTCCTCTCATATGCTGAACTGGTCGCATTGTGGATTTTTGATAAAACATGATTTTGGACAATGTTCATGGAACTCAGCTTAAAACGTACTTGCAGACTTGAAAACCCTTGCATATTGTAGAGCGCGCCTCCTACTTCCACTGCTGAACGAAAACCCATGATTTTGGACCCTGTTTTCATGCGAAAAGGCTAAAAGAAATGTTTCACGTTTGTTACACTCAAACAGTGTCTCCTCTCATATGCTGAACTGGTCGCATTGTGGATTTTGGTTAAAACATGATTTTGGACAATGTTCATGGAACTCAGCTTAAAACGTACTTGCAGACTTGAAAACCCTTGCCTATTGTAGAGCGCGCCTCCTACTTCCACTGCTGAATGAAAACCCATGATTTTGGACCCTGTTTTCATGCGAAAAGGCTAAAAGAAATGTTTCACGTTTGTTACACTCAAACAGTGTCTCCTCTCATATGCTGAACTGGTCGCATTGTGGATTTTGGTTAAAACATGATTTTGGACAATATTCATTGACATTTTTTTTTAAAATCACATTTGAAAACCCTTGTATGTTGAATTCTACATATGTCCTTCTAGTGCTGAACGTTAAAAAAATATTTTAGAACCTTTTCATGCAAAATGTATAAAAATATTTTTCACGTTTGTTATAAAAAAAATTGTATCCTTTCCTATGCCGAACTAGTTGCATTATGGATTTTGCCTAAAACATGATTTTAGACAATATTCATTGAAAAAAACTTTTTTTTAAATCACATTTGAAAACCCTTCTAAATTGTATTCTACGTCTGTTCTTCTAGTGCTGAACGTAAAAAAAATATATTAGACCCTTTTCATGCAAAATGTATAAAAAATATTATTCACGTTTGTTATAAAAAAAGTTGTATCCCTTCATATGCAGAACTAGTTGCATTGTGGATTTTGCCTAAAACATGATTTTAGACAATATTCATTGATTTTTTTTTTAAAATCACATTTGAAAACCCTTGTAAGTTGAATTCTACATTTGTCCTTCTAGTGCTGAACGTTAAAAAAATATTTTAGAACCTTTTCATGCAAAATGTATAAAAATATTTTTCAGGTTTGTTATAAAAAAAATTGTATCCCTTCCTATGCCGAACTAGTTGCATAATGGATTTTGCCTAAAACATGATTTTAGACAATATTCATTGAATTATTTTTTTTTTAATCACATTTGAAAACCCTTGTATGTTGAAATCTACATATGTCCTTCTAATGCTGAACGTAAAAAAAATATTTTAGACCCTTTTCATGCAAAATGTATAAAAAATATTTTTCACGTTTGTTATAAAAAAAATTGTATCCCTTCATATGCCGAACTAGTTGCATTGTGGATTTTGCCTAAAACATGATTTTAGACAATATTCATTGAAGAAAGCTTTTTTTAAATCACATTTGAAAACCCTTCTAAATTGTATTCTACGTCTGTCCTACTAGTGCTGAACGTAAAAAAAATATTTTAGACCCTTTTCATGCAAAATGTAGAAAAAATATTTTTCACGTTTGTTATAAAAAAATGGTATCCCTTCATTTGCCGAACTAGTTGCATTGTGGATTTTGCCTAAAACATGATTTTAGAAAATATTCATTGAATTTTTTTTTTTATCACATTTGAAAACCCTTGTATGTTGAATTCTACATATGTCCTTCTAGTGCTGAACGTTAAAAAAATATTTTAGAACCTTTTCATGCAAAATGTATAAAAATATTTTTCACGTTTGTTATAAAAAAAATTGTATCCCTTCCTATGCCGAACTAGTTGCATTATGGATTTTGCCTAAAACATGATTTTAGACAATATTCATTGAAAAAAGCTTTTTTTTAAATCACATTTGAAAACCCTTCTAAATTGTATTCTACGTCTGTCCTTCTAGTGCTGAACGTAAAAAAATATTTTAGACCCTTTTCATGCAAAATGTATAAAAATATTTTTCACGTTTGTTATAAAAAAAATTGTATCCCTTCCTATGCCGAACTAGTTGCATTATGGATTTTGCCTAAAACATGATTTTAGACAATATTCATTGAAAAAAACTTTTTTTTAAATCACATTTGAAAACCCTTCTAAATTGTATTCTACGTCTGTTCTTCTAGTGCTGAACGTAAAAAAAATATATTAGACCCTTTTCATGCAAAATGTATAAAAAATATTATTCACGTTTGTTATAAAAAAAGTTGTATCCCTTCATATGCAGAACTAGTTGCATTGTGGATTTTGCCTAAAACATGATTTTAGACAATATTCATAGATTTTTTTTTTAAAATCACATTTGAAAACCCTTGTAAGTTGAATTCTACATTTGTCCTTCTAGTGCTGAACGTTAAAAACATATTTTAGAACCTTTTCATGCAAAATGTATAAAAATATTTTTCAGGTTTGTTATAAAAAAAATTGTATCCCTTCCTATGCCGAACTAGTTGCATTATGGATTTTGCCTAAAACATGATTTTAGACAATATTCATTGAAAAAAGCTTTTTTTTAAATCACATTTGAAAACCCTTCTAAATTGTATTCTACGTCTGTCCTTCTAGTGCTGAACGTAAAAAAATATTTTAGACCCTTTTCATGCAAAATGTATAAAAATATTTTTCACCTTTGTTATAAAAAAAATTGTATCCCTTCATATGCAGAACTAGTTGCATTGTGGATTTTGCCTAAAACATGATTTTAGAAAATATTCATTGAATTATTTTTTTTTAATCACATTTGAAAACCCTTGTATGTTGAAATCTACATATGTCCTTCTAATGCTGAACGTAAAAAAAATATTTTAGACCCTTTTCATGCAAAATGTATAAAAAATATTTTTCACGTTTGTTATAAAAAAAATTGTATCCCTTCATATGCCGAACTAGTTGCATTGTGGATTTTGCCTAAAACATGATTTTAGACAATATTCATTGAAGAAAGCTTTTTTTAAATCACATTTGAAAACACTTCTAAATTGTATTCTACGTCTGTCCTTCTAGTGATGAATGTTAAAAAATATGTTAGACCCTTTTCATGCAAAATTTATAAAAAATATTTTTCACGTTTTTTATAAAAAAACTTTGTATCCCTTCATATGCCAAACTAGTTTTTTTGTGGATTTTGCCTAAAACATGATTTTAGACAATATTCATTGAAAAAAGCTCAGCTTAAAACGTACTTGCAGACTTTAAAACCCTTGCCTATTGTAGAGCGCGCCTCCTACTTCCAGTGCTGAACGAAAACCCATGATTTTGGACCCTTTTTTCATTCGAAAAGGCTAAAAGAAATGTTTCACGTTTGTTACACTCAAACAGTGTCTCCTCTCATATGCTGAACTGGTCGCATTGTGGATTTTGGTTAAAACATGATTTTGGACAATGTTCATGGAACTCAGCTTAAAACGTACTTGCAGACTTGAAAACCCTTGCCTGTTGTAGAGCGCGCCTCCTACTTCCAGTGCTGAACGAAAACCCATGATTTTGGACCCTATTTTCATGCGAAAAGGCAAAAAGAAATGTTTCACGTTTGTTACACTCAAACAGTGTCTCCTCTCATATGCTGAACTGGTCGCATTGTGGATTTTGGATAAAACATGATTTTGGACAATGTTCATGGAACTCAGCTTAAAACGTACTTGCAGACTTGAAAACCCTTGCCTATTGTAGAGCGCGCCTCCTACTTCCACTGCTGAATGAAAACCCATGATTTTGGACCCTGTTTTCATGCAAAAAGGCTAAAAGAAATGTTTCACGTTTGTTACACTCAAACAGTGTCTCCTCTCATATGCTGAACTGGTCGCATTGTGGATTTTGGTTAAAACATGATTTTGGACAATGTTCATGGAACTCAGCTTAAAACGTACTTGCAGACTTGAAAACCCTTGCCTATTGTAGAGCGCGCCTCCTACTTCCACTGCTGAACGAAAACCCATGATTTTGGACCCTGTTTTCATGCGAAAAGGCTAAAAGAATTGTTTCACGTTTGTTACACTCAAACAGTGTCTCCTGTCATATGCTGAACTGGTCGCAATGTGGATTTGGCCTAAAACATGATTTTGGACAATGTTCATGGAACTCAGCTTAAAACGTACTTGCAGACTTGAAAACCCTTGCCTATTGTAGAGCGCGCCTCCTACTTCCAGTGCTGAACGAAAACCCATGATTTTGGACCCTTTTTTCATTCGAAAAGACTAAAAGAAATGTTTCACGTTTGTTACACTCAAACAGTGTCTCCTCTCATATGCTGAACTGGTCGCATTGTGGATTTTGGTTAAAACATGATTTTGGACAATGTTCATGGAACTCAGCTTAAAACGTACTTGCAGACTTGAAAACCCTTGCCTATTGTAGAGCGCGCCTCCTACTTCCAGTGCTGAACGAAAACCCATGATTTTGGACCCTGTTTTCATGCGAAAAGGCAAAAAGAAATGTTTCACGTTTGTTACACTCAAACAGTGTCTCCTCTCATATGCTGAACTGGTCGCATTGTGGATTTTGGATAAAACATGATTTTGGACAATGTTCATGGAACTCAGCTTAAAACGTACTTGCAGACTTGAAAACCCTTGCCTATTGTAGAGCGCGCCTCCTACTTCCACTGCTGAACGAAAACCCATGATTTTGGACCCTGTTTTCATGCGAAAAGGCTAAAAGAATTGTTTCACGTTTGTTACACTCAAACAGTGTCTCCTGTCATATGCTGAACTGGTCGCAATGTGGATTTGGCCTAAAACATGATTTTGGACAATGTTCATGGAACTCAGCTTAAAACGTACTTGCAGACTTGAAAACCCTTGCCTATTGTAGAGCGCGCCTCCTACTTCCAGTGCTGAACGAAAACCCATGATTTTGGACCCTTTTTTCATTCGAAAAGGCTAAAAGAAATGTTTCACGTTTGTTACACTCAAACAGTGTCTCCTCTCATATGCTGAACTGGTCGCATTGTGGATTTTGGTTAAAACATGATTTTGGACAATGTTCATGGAACTCAGCTTAAAACGTACTTGCAGACTTGAAAACCCTTGCCTATTGTAGAGCGCGCCTCCTACTTCTAGTGCTGAACGAAAACCCATGATTTTGGACCCTGTTTTCATGCGAAAAGGCAAAAAGAAATGTTTCACGTTTGTTACACTCAAACAGTGTCTCCTCTCATATGCTGAACTGGTCGCATTGTGGATTTTTGATAAAACATGATTTTGGACAATGTTCATGGAACTCAGCTTAAAACGTACTTGCAGACTTGAAAACCCTTGCATATTGTAGAGCGCGCCTCCTACTTCCACTGCTGAACGAAAACCCATGATTTTGGACCCTGTTTTCATGCGAAAAGGCTAAAAGAAATGTTTCACGTTTGTTACACTCAAACAGTGTCTCCTCTCATATGCTGAACTGGTCGCATTGTGGATTTTGGTTAAAACATGATTTTGGACAATGTTCATGGAACTCAGCTTAAAACGTACTTGCAGACTTGAAAACCCTTGCCTATTGTAGAGCGCGCCTCCTACTTCCACTGCTGAATGAAAACCCATGATTTTGGACCCTGTTTTCATGCGAAAAGGCTAAAAGAAATGTTTCACGTTTGTTACACTCAAACAGTGTCTCCTCTCATATGCTGAACTGGTCGCATTGTGGATTTTGGTTAAAACATGATTTTGGACAATATTCATTGACATTTTTTTTTAAATCACATTTGAAAACCCTTGTATGTTGAATTCTACATATGTCCTTCTAGTGCTGAACGTTAAAAAAATATTTTAGAACCTTTTCATGCAAAATGTATAAAAATATTTTTCACGTTTGTTATAAAAAAAATTGTATCCTTTCCTATGCCGAACTAGTTGCATTATGGATTTTGCCTAAAACATGATTTTAGACAATATTCATTGAAAAAAACTTTTTTTTAAATCACATTTGAAAACCCTTCTAAATTGTATTCTACGTCTGTTCTTCTAGTGCTGAACGTAAAAAAAATATATTAGACCCTTTTCATGCAAAATGTATAAAAAATATTATTCACGTTTGTTATAAAAAAAGTTGTATCCCTTCATATGCAGAACTAGTTGCATTGTGGATTTTGCCTAAAACATGATTTTAGACAATATTCATTGATTTTTTTTTTTAAATCACATTTGAAAACCCTTGTAAGTTGAATTCTACATTTGTCCTTCTAGTGCTGAACGTTAAAAAAATATTTTAGAACCTTTTCATGCAAAATGTATAAAAATATTTTTCAGGTTTGTTATAAAAAAAATTGTATCCCTTCCTATGCCGAACTAGTTGCATAATGGATTTTGCCTAAAACATGATTTTAGACAATATTCATTGAATTATTTTTTTTTTAATCACATTTGAAAACCCTTGTATGTTGAAATCTACATATGTCCTTCTAGTGCTGAACGTAAAAAAAATATTTTAGACCCTTTTCATGCAAAATGTATAAAAATATTTTTCAGGTTTGTTATAAAAAAAATTGTATCCCTTCCTATGCCGAACTAGTTGCATTATGGATTTTGCCTAAAACATGATTTTAGACAATATTCATTGAAAAAAGCTTTTTTTTAAATCACATTTGAAAACCCTTCTAAATTGTATTCTACGTCTGTCCTTCTAGTGCTGAACGTAAAAAAATATTTTAGACCCTTTTCATGCAAAATGTATAAAAATATTTTTCACCTTTGTTATAAAAAAAATTGTATCCCTTCATATGCAGAACTAGTTGCATTGTGGATTTTGCCTAAAACATGATTTTAGACAATATTCATTGATTTTTTTTTTAAAATCACATTTGAAAACCCTTGTAAGTTGAATTCTACATTTGTCCTTCTAGTGCTGAACGTTAAAAAAATATTTTAGAACCTTTTCATGCAAAATGTATAAAAATATTTTTCAGGTTTGTTATAAAAAAAATTGTATCCCTTCCTATGCCGAACTAGTTGCATAATGGATTTTGCCTAAAACATGATTTTAGACAATATTCATTGAAAAAAGCTTTTTTTTAAATCACATTTGAAAACCCTTCTAAATTGTATTCTACGTCTGTCCTTCTAGTGCTGAACGTAAAAAAATATTTTAGACCCTTTTCATGCAAAATGTATAAAAATATTTTTCACCTTTGTTATAAAAAAAATTGTATCCCTTCATATGCAGAACTAGTTGCATTGTGGATTTTGCCTAAAACATGATTTTAGAAAATATTAATTGAATTATTTTTTTTTTAATCACATTTGAAAACCCTTGTATGTTGAAATCTACATATGTCCTTCTAATGCTGAACGTAAAAAAAATATTTTAGACCCTTTTCATGCAAAATGTATAAAAAATATTTTTCACGTTTGTTATAAAAAAAATTGTATCCCTTCATATGCCGAACTAGTTGCATTGTGGATTTTGCCTAAAACATGATTTTAGACAATATTCATTGAAGAAAGCTTTTTTTAAATCACATTTGAAAACCCTTCTAAATTGTATTCTACGTCTGTCCTACTAGTGCTGAACGTAAAAAAAATATTTTAGACCCTTTTCATGCAAAATGTAGAAAAAATATTTTTCACGTTTGTTATAAAAAAATGGTATCCCTTCATTTGCCGAACTAGTTGCATTGTGGATTTTGCCTAAAACATGATTTTAGAAAATATTCATTGAATTTTTTTTTTTATCACATTTGAAAACCCTTGTATGTTGAATTCTACATATGTCCTTCTAGTGTTGAACGTTAAAAAAATATTTTAGAACCTTTTCATGCAAAATGTATAAAAATATTTTTCACGTTTGTTATAAAAAAAATTGTATCCCTTCCTATGCCGAACTAGTTGCATTATGGATTTTGCCTAAAACATGATTTTAGACAATATTCATTGAAAAAAACTTTTTTTTAAATCACATTTGAAAACCCTTCTAAATTGTATTCTACGTCTGTTCTTCTAGTGCTGAACGTAAAAAAAATATATTAGACCCTTTTCATGCAAAATGTATAAAAAATATTATTCACGTTTGTTATAAAAAAAGTTGTATCCCTTCATATGCAGAACTAGTTGCATTGTGGATTTTGCCTAAAACATGATTTTAGACAATATTCATTGATTATTTTTTTTAAATCACATTTGAAAACCCTTGTAAGTTGAATTCTACATTTGTCCTTCTAGTGCTGAACGTTAAAAAAATATTTTAGAACCTTTTCATGCAAAATGTATAAAAATATTTTTCAGGTTTGTTATAAAAAAAATTGTATCCCTTCCTATGCCGAACTAGTTGCATTATGGATTTTGCCTAAAACATGATTTTAGACAATATTCATTGAAAAAAGCTTTTTTTTAAATCACATTTGAAAACCCTTCTAAATTGTATTCTACGTCTGTCCTTCTAGTGCTGAACGTAAAAAAATATTTTAGACCCTTTTCATGCAAAATGTATAAAAATATTTTTCACCTTTGTTATAAAAAAAATTGTATCCCTTCATATGCAGAACTAGTTGCATTGTGGATTTTGCCTAAAACATGATTTTAGAAAATATTCATTGAATTATTATTTTTTTAATCACATTTGAAAACCCTTGTATGTTGAAATCTACATATGTCCTTCTAATGCTGAACGTAAAAAAAATATTTTAGACCCTTTTCATGCAAAATGTATAAAAAATATTTTTCACGTTTGTTATAAAAAAAATTGTATCCCTTCATATGCCGAACTAGTTGCATTGTGGATTTTGCCTAAAACATGATTTTAGACAATATTCATTGAAGAAAGCTTTTTTTAAATCACATTTGAAAACACTTCTAAATTGTATTCTACGTCTGTCCTTCTAGTGATGAATGTTAAAAAATATGTTAGACCCTTTTCATGCAAAATTTATAAAAAATATTTTTCACGTTTTTTATAAAAAAACTTTGTATCCCTTCATATGCCGAACTAGTTTTTTTGTGGATTTTGCCTAAAACATGATTTTAGACAATATTCATTGAAAAAAGCTTTTTAAAAAATCACATTTGAAAACCCTTCTAAATTGTATTCTACATCTGTCCTTCTAGTGCTGAACGTAAAAAAAATATATTAGACCCTTTTCATGCAAAATGTATAAAAAATATTATTCACGTTTGTTACACTCAAACAGTGTCTCCTCTCATATGCTGAACTGGTCGCATTGTGGATTTTGGTTAAAACATGATTTTGGACAATGTTCATGGAACTCAGCTTAAAACGTACTTGCAGACTTGAAAACCATTGCCTATTGTAGAGCGCGCCTCCTACTTCCACTGCTGAATGAAAACACATGATTTTGGACCCTGTTTTCATGCAAAAAGGCAAAAAGAAATGTTTCACATTTGTTACACTCAAACAGTGTCTCCTCTCATATGCTGAACTGGTCGCATTGTGGATTTTTGGATAAAACATGATTTTGGACAATGTTCATGGAACTCAGCTTAAAACGTACTTGCAGACTTTAAAACCCTTGCCTATTGTAGAGCGCGCCTCCTACTTCCACTGCTGAACGAAAACCCATGATTTTGGACCCTGTTTTCATGCGAAAAGGCTAAAAGAAATGTTTCACGTTTGTTACACTCAAACAGTGTCTCCTCTCATATGCTGAACTGGTCGCATTGTGGATTTTGGATAAAACATGATTTTGGACAATGTTCATGGAACTCAGCTTAAAACGTACTTGCAGACTTGAAAACCCTTGCCTATTGTAGAGCGCGCCTCCTACTTCCAGTGCTGAACGAAAACCCATGATTTTGGACCCTTTTTTCATTCGAAAAGGCTAAAAGAAATGTTTCACGTTTGTTACACTCAAACAGTGTCTTCTCTCATATGCTGAACTGGTCGCATTGTGGATTTTGGTTAAAACATGATTTTGGACAATGTTCATGGAACTCAGCTTAAAACGTACTTGCAGACTTGAAAACCCTTGCCTATTGTAGAGCGCGCCTCCTACTTCCAGTGCTGAACGAAAACCCATGATTTTGGACCCTTTTTTCATTCGAAAAGGCTAAAAGAAATGTTTCACGTTTGTTACACTCAAACAGTGTCTCCTCTCATATGCTGAACTGGTCGCATTGTGGATTTTGGTTAAAACATGATTTTGGACAATGTTCATGGAACTCAGCTTAAAACGTACTTGCAGACTTGAAAACCCTTGCCTATTGTAGAGCGCGCCTCCTACTTCTAGTGCTGAACGAAAACCCATGATTTTGGACCCTGTTTTCATGCGAAAAGGCAAAAAGAAATGTTTCACGTTTGTTACACTCAAACAGTGTCTCCTCTCATATGCTGAACTGGTCGCATTGTGGATTTTTGATAAAACATGATTTTGGACAATGTTCATGGAACTCAGCTTAAAACGTACTTGCAGACTTGAAAACCCTTGCATATTGTAGAGCGCGCCTCCTACTTCCACTGCTGAACGAAAACCCATGATTTTGGACCCTGTTTTCATGCGAAAAGGCTAAAAGAAATGTTTCACGTTTGTTACACTCAAACAGTGTCTCCTCTCATATGCTGAACTGGTCGCATTGTGGATTTTGGTTAAAACATGATTTTGGACAATGTTCATGGAACTCAGCTTAAAACGTACTTGCAGACTTGAAAACCCTTGCCTATTGTAGAGCGCGCCTCCTACTTCCACTGCTGAATGAAAACCCATGATTTTGGACCCTGTTTTCATGCGAAAAGGCTAAAAGAAATGTTTCACGTTTGTTACACTCAAACAGTGTCTCCTCTCATATGCTGAACTGGTCGCATTGTGGATTTTGGTTAAAACATGATTTTGGACAATATTCATTGACATTTTTTTTAAAATCACATTTGAAAACCCTTGTATGTTGAATTCTACATATGTCCTTCTAGTGCTGAACGTTAAAAAAATATTTTAGAACCTTTTCATGCAAAATGTATAAAAATATTTTTCACGTTTGTTATAAAAAAAATTGTATCCTTTCCTATGCCGAACTAGTTGCATTATGGATTTTGCCTAAAACATGATTTTAGACAATATTCATTGAAAAAAACTTTTTTTTAAATCACATTTGAAAACCCTTCTAAATTGTATTCTACGTCTGTTCTTCTAGTGCTGAACGTAAAAAAAATATATTAGACCCTTTTCATGCAAAATGTATAAAAAATATTATTCACGTTTGTTATAAAAAAAGTTGTATCCCTTCATATGCAGAACTAGTTGCATTGTGGATTTTGCCTAAAACATGATTTTAGACAATATTCATTGATTTTTTTTTTTAAATCACATTTGAAAACCCTTGTAAGTTGAATTCTACATTTGTCCTTCTAGTGCTGAACGTTAAAAAAATATTTTAGAACCTTTTCATGCAAAATGTATAAAAATATTTTTCAGGTTTGTTATAAAAAAAATTGTATCCCTTCCTATGCCGAACTAGTTGCATAATGGATTTTGCCTAAAACATGATTTTAGACAATATTCATTGAATTATTTTTTTTTTAATCACATTTGAAAACCCTTGTATGTTGAAATCTACATATGTCCTTCTAGTGCTGAACGTAAAAAAAATATTTTAGACCCTTTTCATGCAAAATGTATAAAAATATTTTTCAGGTTTGTTATAAAAAAAATTGTATCCCTTCCTATGCCGAACTAGTTGCATTATGGATTTTGCCTAAAACATGATTTTAGACAATATTCATTGAAAAAAGCTTTTTTTTAAATCACATTTGAAAACCCTTCTAAATTGTATTCTACGTCTGTCCTTCTAGTGCTGAACGTAAAAAAATATTTTAGACCCTTTTCATGCAAAATGTATAAAAATATTTTTCACCTTTGTTATAAAAAAAATTGTATCCCTTCATATGCAGAACTAGTTGCATTGTGGATTTTGCCTAAAACATGATTTTAGACAATATTCATTGATTTTTTTTTTTAAATCACATTTGAAAACCCTTGTAAGTTGAATTCTACATTTGTCCTTCTAGTGCTGAACGTTAAAAAAATATTTTAGAACCTTTTCATGCAAAATGTATAAAAATATTTTTCAGGTTTGTTATAAAAAAAATTGTATCCCTTCCTATGCCGAACTAGTTGCATAATGGATTTTGCCTAAAACATGATTTTAGACAATATTCATTGAAAAAAGCTTTTTTTTAAATCACATTTGAAAACCCTTCTAAATTGTATTCTACGTCTGTCCTTCTAGTGCTGAACGTAAAAAAATATTTTAGACCCTTTTCATGCAAAATGTATAAAAATATTTTTCACCTTTGTTATAAAAAAAATTGTATCCCTTCATATGCAGAACTAGTTGCATTGTGGATTTTGCCTAAAACATGATTTTAGAAAATATTAATTGAATTATTTTTTTTTTAATCACATTTGAAAACCCTTGTATGTTGAAATCTACATATGTCCTTCTAATGCTGAACGTAAAAAAAATATTTTAGACCCTTTTCATGCAAAATGTATAAAAAATATTTTTCACGTTTGTTATAAAAAAAATTGTATCCCTTCATATGCCGAACTAGTTGCATTGTGGATTTTGCCTAAAACATGATTTTAGACAATATTCATTGAAGAAAGCTTTTTTTAAATCACATTTGAAAACCCTTCTAAATTGTATTCTACGTCTGTCCTACTAGTGCTGAACGTAAAAAAAATATTTTAGACCCTTTTCATGCAAAATGTAGAAAAAATATTTTTCACGTTTGTTATAAAAAAATGGTATCCCTTCATTTGCCGAACTAGTTGCATTGTGGATTTTGCCTAAAACATGATTTTAGAAAATATTCATTGAATTTTTTTTTTTATCACATTTGAAAACCCTTGTATGTTGAATTCTACATATGTCCTTCTAGTGTTGAACGTTAAAAAAATATTTTAGAACCTTTTCATGCAAAATGTATAAAAATATTTTTCACGTTTGTTATAAAAAAAATTGTATCCCTTCCTATGCCGAACTAGTTGCATTATGGATTTTGCCTAAAACATGATTTTAGACAATATTCATTGAAAAAAACTTTTTTTTAAATCACATTTGAAAACCCTTCTAAATTGTATTCTACGTCTGTTCTTCTAGTGCTGAACGTAAAAAAAATATATTAGACCCTTTTCATGCAAAATGTATAAAAAATATTATTCACGTTTGTTATAAAAAAAGTTGTATCCCTTCATATGCAGAACTAGTTGCATTGTGGATTTTGCCTAAAACATGATTTTAGACAATATTCATTGATTATTTTTTTTAAATCACATTTGAAAACCCTTGTAAGTTGAATTCTACATTTGTCCTTCTAGTGCTGAACGTTAAAAAAATATTTTAGAACCTTTTCATGCAAAATGTATAAAAATATTTTTCAGGTTTGTTATAAAAAAAATTGTATCCCTTCCTATGCCGAACTAGTTGCATTATGGATTTTGCCTAAAACATGATTTTAGACAATATTCATTGAAAAAAGCTTTTTTTTAAATCACATTTGAAAACCCTTCTAAATTGTATTCTACGTCTGTCCTTCTAGTGCTGAACGTAAAAAAATATTTTAGACCCTTTTCATGCAAAATGTATAAAAATATTTTTCACCTTTGTTATAAAAAAAATTGTATCCCTTCATATGCAGAACTAGTTGCATTGTGGATTTTGCCTAAAACATGATTTTAGAAAATATTCATTGAATTATTATTTTTTTAATCACATTTGAAAACCCTTGTATGTTGAAATCTACATATGTCCTTCTAATGCTGAACGTAAAAAAAATATTTTAGACCCTTTTCATGCAAAATGTATAAAAATATTTTTCACGTTTGTTATAAAAAAAATTGTATCCCTTCATATGCCGAACTAGTTGCATTGTGGATTTTGCCTAAAACATGATTTTAGACAATATTCATTGAAGAAAGCTTTTTTTAAATCACATTTGAAAACACTTCTAAATTGTATTCTACGTCTGTCCTTCTAGTGATGAATGTTAAAAAATATGTTAGACCCTTTTCATGCAAAATTTATAAAAAATATTTTTCACGTTTTTTATAAAAAAACTTTGTATCCCTTCATATGCCGAACTAGTTTTTTTGTGGATTTTGCCTAAAACATGATTTTAGACAATATTCATTGAAAAAAGCTTTTTAAAAAATCACATTTGAAAACCCTTCTAAATTGTATTCTACATCTGTCCTTCTAGTGCTGAACGTAAAAAAAATATATTAGACCCTTTTCATGCAAAATGTATAAAAAATATTATTCACGTTTGTTACACTCAAACAGTGTCTCCTCTCATATGCTGAACTGGTCGCATTGTGGATTTTGGTTAAAACATGATTTTGGACAATGTTCATGGAACTCAGCTTAAAACGTACTTGCAGACTTGAAAACCATTGCCTATTGTAGAGCGCGCCTCCTACTTCCACTGCTGAATGAAAACCCATGATTTTGGACCCTGTTTTCATGCAAAAAGGCAAAAAGAAATGTTTCACATTTGTTACACTCAAACAGTGTCTCCTCTCATATGCTGAACTGGTCGCATTGTGGATTTTTGGATAAAACATGATTTTGGACAATGTTCATGGAACTCAGCTTAAAACGTACTTGCAGACTTTAAAACCCTTGCCTATTGTAGAGCGCGCCTCCTACTTCCACTGCTGAACGAAAACCCATGATTTTGGACCCTGTTTTCATGCGAAAAGGCTAAAAGAAATGTTTCACGTTTGTTACACTCAAACAGTGTCTCCTCTCATATGCTGAACTGGTCGCATTGTGGATTTTGGATAAAACATGATTTTGGACAATGTTCATGGAACTCAGCTTAAAACGTACTTGCAGACTTGAAAACCCTTGCCTATTGTAGAGCGCGCCTCCTACTTCCAGTGCTGAACGAAAACCCATGATTTTGGACCCTTTTTTCATTCGAAAAGGCTAAAAGAAATGTTTCACGTTTGTTACACTCAAACAGTGTCTTCTCTCATATGCTGAACTGGTCGCATTGTGGATTTTGGTTAAAACATGATTTTGGACAATGTTCATGGAACTCAGCTTAAAACGTACTTGCAGACTTGAAAACCCTTGCCTATTGTAGAGCGCGCCTCCTACTTCCACTGCTGAACGAAAACCCATGATTTTGGACCCTGTTTTCATGCGAAAAGGCTAAAAGAATTGTTTCACGTTTGTTACACTCAAACAGTGTCTCCTGTCATATGCTGAACTGGTCGCAATGTGGATTTGGCCTAAAACATGATTTTGGACAATGTTCATGGAACTCAGCTTAAAACGTACTTGCAGACTTGAAAACCCTTGCCTATTGTAGAGCGCGCCTCCTACTTCCAGTGCTGAACGAAAACCCATGATTTTGGACCCTGTTTTCATGCGAAAAGGCAAAAAGAAATGTTTCACGTTTGTTACACTCAAACAGTGTCTCCTCTCATATGCTGAACTGGTCGCATTGTGGATTTTGGATAAAACATGATTTTGGACAATGTTCATGGAACTCAGCTTAAAACGTACTTGCAGACTTGAAAACCCTTGCCTATTGTAGAGCTCGCCTCCTACTTCCACTGCTGTACGAAAACCCATGATTTTGGTCCCTGTTTTCATGCGAAAAGGCTAAAAAAAATGTTTCACGTTTGTTACACTCAAACAGTGTCTCCTCTCATATGCTGAACTGGTCGCATTGTGGATTTTGGATAAAACATGATTTTGGACAATGTTCATGGAACTCAGCTTAAAACGTACTTGCAGACTTGAAAACCCTTGCCTATTGTAGAGCGCGCCTCCTACTTCCACTGCTGAATGAAAACCCATGATTTTGGACCCTGTTTTCATGCGAAAAGGCTAAAAGAAATGTTTCACGTTTGTTACACTCAAACAGTGTCTCCTCTCATATGCTGAACTGGTCGCATTGTGGATTTTGGTTAAAACATGATTTTGGACAATATTCATTGACATTTTTTTTTAAAATCACATTTGAAAACCCTTGTATGTTGAATTCTACATATGTCCTTCTAGTGCTGAACGTTAAAAAAATATTTTAGAACCTTTTCATGCAAAATGTATAAAAATATTTTTCACGTTTGTTATAAAAAAATTTGTATCCTTTCCTATGCCGAACTAGTTGCATTATGGATTTTGCCTAAAACATGATTTTAGACAATATTCATTGAAAAAAACTTTTTTTTAAATCACATTTGAAAACCCTTCTAAATTGTATTCTACGTCTGTTCTTCTAGTGCTGAACGTAAAAAAAATATATTAGACCCTTTTCATGCAAAATGTATAAAAAATATTATTCACGTTTGTTATAAAAAAAGTTGTATCCCTTCATATGCAGAACTAGTTGCATTGTGGATTTTGCCTAAAACATGATTTTAGACAATATTCATTGATTTTTTTTTTTTAATCACATTTGAAAACCCTTGTAAGTTGAATTCTACATTTGTCCTTCTAGTGCTGAACGTTAAAAAAATATTTTAGAACCTTTTCATGCAAAATGTATAAAAATATTTTTCAGGTTTGTTATAAAAAAAATTGTATCCCTTCCTATGCCGAACTAGTTGCATAATGGATTTTGCCTAAAACATGATTTTAGACAATATTCATTGAATTATTTTTTTTTAAATCACATTTGAAAACCCTTGTATGTTGAAATCTACATATGTCCTTCTAGTGCTGAACGTAAAAAAAATATTTTAGACCCTTTTCATGCAAAATGTATAAAAAATATTTTTCACGTTTGTTATAAAAAAAATGGTATCCCTTCATATGCCGAACTAGTTGCATTGTGGATTTTGCCTAAAACATGATTTTAGACAATATTCATTGAAGAAAGCTTTTTTTAAATCACATTTGAAAACCCTTCTAAATTGTATTCTACGTCTGTCCTACTAGTGCTGAACGTAAAAAAAATATTTTAGACCCTTTTCATGCAAAATGTAGAAAAAATATTTTTCACGTTTGTTATAAAAAAATGGTATCCCTTCATTTGCCGAACTAGTTGCATTGTGGATTTTGCCTAAAACATGATTTTAGAAAATATTCATTGAAATTTTTTTTTAATCACATTTGAAAACCCTTGTATGTTGAATTCTACATATGTCCTTCTAGTGCTGAACGTTAAAAAAATATTTTAGAACCTTTTCATGCAAAATGTATAAAAATATTTTTCACGTTTGTTATAAAAAAAATTGTATCCCTTCCTATGCCGAACTAGTTTCATTATGGATTTTGCCTAAAACATGATTTTAGACAATATTCATTGAAAAAAACTTTTTTTTAAATCACATTTGAAAACCCTTCTAAATTGTATTCTACGTCTGTTCTTCTAGTGCTGAACGTAAAAAAAATATATTAGACCCTTTTCATGCAAAATGTATAAAAAATATTATTCACGTTTGTTATAAAAAAAGTTGTATCCCTTCATATGCAGAACTAGTTGCATTGTGGATTTTGCCTAAAACATGATTTTAGACAATATTCATTGATTTTTTTTTTTAAATCACATTTGAAAACCCTTGTAAGTTGAATTCTACATTTGTCCTTCTAGTGCTGAACGTTAAAAAAATATTTTAGAACCTTTTCATGCAAAATGTATAAAAATATTTTTCAGGTTTGTTATAAAAAAAATTGTATCCCTTCCTATGCCGAACTAGTTGCATTATGGATTTTGCCTAAAACATGATTTTAGACAATATTCATTGAAAAAAGCTTTTTTTTAAATCACATTTGAAAACCCTTCTAAATTGTATTCTACGTCTGTCCTTCTAGTGCTGAACGTAAAAAAATATTTTAGACCCTTTTCATGCAAAATGTATAAAAATATTTTTCACCTTTGTTATAAAAAAAATTGTATCCCTTCATATGCAGAACTAGTTGCATTGTGGATTTTGCCTAAAACATGATTTTAGACAATATTCATTGATTTTTTTTTTTAAATCACATTTGAAAACCCTTGTAAGTTGAATTCTACATTTGTCCTTCTAGTGCTGAACGTTAAAAAAATATTTTAGAACCTTTTCATGCAAAATGTATAAAAATATTTTTCAGGTTTGTTATAAAAAAAATTGTATCCCTTCCTATGCCGAACTAGTTGCATAATGGATTTTGCCTAAAACATGATTTTAGACAATATTCATTGAAAAAAGCTTTTTTTTAAATCACATTTGAAAACCCTTCTAAATTGTATTCTACGTCTGTCCTTCTAGTGCTGAACGTAAAAAAATATTTTAGACCCTTTTCATGCAAAATGTATAAAAATATTTTTCACCTTTGTTATAAAAAAAATTGTATCCCTTCATATGCAGAACTAGTTGCATTGTGGATTTTGCCTAAAACATGATTTTAGAAAATATTCATTGAATTATTTTTTTTTTAATCACATTTGAAAACCCTTGTATGTTGAAATCTACATATGTCCTTCTAATGCTGAACGTAAAAAAAATATTTTAGACCCTTTTCATGCAAAATGTATAAAAAATATTTTTCACGTTTGTTATAAAAAAAATTGTATCCCTTCATATGCCGAACTAGTTGCATTGTGGATTTTGCCTAAAACATGATTTTAGACAATATTCATTGAAGAAAGCTTTTTTTAAATCACATTTGAAAACCCTTCTAAATTGTATTCTACGTCTGTCCTACTAGTGCTGAACGTAAAAAAAATATTTTAGACCCTTTTCATGCAAAATGTAGAAAAAATATTTTTCACGTTTGTTATAAAAAAATGGTATCCCTTCATTTGCCGAACTAGTTGCATTGTGGATTTTGCCTAAAACATGATTTTAGAAAATATTCATTGAATTTTTTTTTTTATCACATTTGAAAACCCTTGTATGTTGAATTCTACATATGTCCTTCTAGTGCTGAACGTTAAAAAAATATTTTAGAACCTTTTCATGCAAAATGTATAAAAATATTTTTCACGTTTGTTATAAAAAAAATTGTATCCCTTCCTATGCCGAACTAGTTGCATTATGGATTTTGCCTAAAACATGATTTTAGACAATATTCATTGAAAAAAACTTTTTTTTAAATCACATTTGAAAACCCTTCTAAATTGTATTCTACGTCTGTTCTTCTAGTGCTGAACGTAAAAAAAATATATTAGACCCTTTTCATGCAAAATGTATAAAAAATATTATTCACGTTTGTTATAAAAAAAGTTGTATCCCTTCATATGCAGAACTAGTTGCATTGTGGATTTTGCCTAAAACATGATTTTAGACAATATTCATTGATTATTTTTTTTAAATCACATTTGAAAACCCTTGTAAGTTGAATTCTACATTTGTCCTTCTAGTGCTGAACGTTAAAAAAATATTTTAGAACCTTTTCATGCAAAATGTATAAAAATATTTTTCAGGTTTGTTATAAAAAAAATTGTATCCCTTCCTATGCCGAACTAGTTGCATTATGGATTTTGCCTAAAACATGATTTTAGACAATATTCATTGAAAAAAGCTTTTTTTTAAATCACATTTGAAAACCCTTCTAAATTGTATTCTACGTCTGTCCTTCTAGTGCTGAACGTAAAAAAATATTTTAGACCCTTTTCATGCAAAATGTATAAAAATATTTTTCACCTTTGTTATAAAAAAAATTGTATCCCTTCATATGCAGAACTAGTTGCATTGTGGATTTTGCCTAAAACATGATTTTAGAAAATATTCATTGAATTATTTTTTTTTTAATCACATTTGAAAACCCTTGTATGTTGAAATCTACATATGTCCTTCTAATGCTGAACGTAAAAAAAATATTTTAGACCCTTTTCATGCAAAATGTATAAAAAATATTTTTCACGTTTGTTATAAAAAAAATTGTATCCCTTCATATGCCGAACTAGTTGCATTGTGGATTTTGCCTAAAACATGATTTTAGACAATATTCATTGAAGAAAGCTTTTTTTAAATCACATTTGAAAACACTTCTAAATTGTATTCTACGTCTGTCCTTCTAGTGATGAATGTTAAAAAATATGTTAGACCCTTTTCATGCAAAATTTATAAAAAATATTTTTCACGTTTTTTATAAAAAAACTTTGTATCCCTTCATATGCCGAACTAGTTTTTTTGTGGATTTTGCCTAAAACATGATTTTAGACAATATTCATTGAAAAAAGCTTTTTAAAAAATCACATTTGAAAACCCTTCTAAATTGTATTCTACATCTGTCCTTCTAGTGCTGAACGTAAAAAAAATATATTAGACCCTTTTCATGCAAAATGTATAAAAAATATTATTCACGTTTGTTACACTCAAACAGTGTCTCCTCTCATATGCTGAACTGGTCGCATTGTGGATTTTGGTTAAAACATGATTTTGGACAATGTTCATGGAACTCAGCTTAAAACGTACTTGCAGACTTGAAAACCATTGCCTATTGTAGAGCGCGCCTCCTACTTCCACTGCTGAATGAAAACCCATGATTTTGGACCCTGTTTTCATGCAAAAAGGCAAAAAGAAATGTTTCACATTTGTTACACTCAAACAGTGTCTCCTCTCATATGCTGAACTGGTCGCATTGTGGATTTTTGGATAAAACATGATTTTGGACAATGTTCATGGAACTCAGCTTAAAACGTACTTGCAGACTTTAAAACCCTTGCCTATTGTAGAGCGCGCCTCCTACTTCCACTGCTGAACGAAAACCCATGATTTTGGACCCTGTTTTCATGCGAAAAGGCTAAAAGAAATGTTTCACGTTTGTTACACTCAAACAGTGTCTCCTCTCATATGCTGAACTGGTCGCATTGTGGATTTTGGATAAAACATGATTTTGGACAATGTTCATGGAACTCAGCTTAAAACGTACTTGCAGACTTGAAAACCCTTGCCTATTGTAGAGCGCGCCTCCTACTTCCAGTGCTGAACGAAAACCCATGATTTTGGACCCTTTTTTCATTCGAAAAGGCTAAAAGAAATGTTTCACGTTTGTTACACTCAAACAGTGTCTTCTCTCATATGCTGAACTGGTCGCATTGTGGATTTTGGTTAAAACATGATTTTGGACAATGTTCATGGAACTCAGCTTAAAACGTACTTGCAGACTTGAAAACCCTTGCCTATTGTAGAGCGCGCCTCCTACTTCCACTGCTGAACGAAAACCCATGATTTTGGACCCTGTTTTCATGCGAAAAGGCTAAAAGAATTGTTTCACGTTTGTTACACTCAAACAGTGTCTCCTGTCATATGCTGAACTGGTCGCAATGTGGATTTGGCCTAAAACATGATTTTGGACAATGTTCATGGAACTCAGCTTAAAACGTACTTGCAGACTTGAAAACCCTTGCCTATTGTAGAGCGCGCCTCCTACTTCCAGTGCTGAACGAAAACCCATGATTTTGGACCCTGTTTTCATGCGAAAAGGCAAAAAGAAATGTTTCACGTTTGTTACACTCAAACAGTGTCTCCTCTCATATGCTGAACTGGTCGCATTGTGGATTTTGGATAAAACATGATTTTGGACAATGTTCATGGAACTCAGCTTAAAACGTACTTGCAGACTTGAAAACCCTTGCCTATTGTAAAGCTCGCCTCCTACTTCCACTGCTGTACGAAAACCCATGATTTTGGTCCCTGTTTTCATGCGAAAAGGCTAAAAAAAATGTTTCACGTTTGTTACACTCAAACAGTGTCTCCTCTCATATGCTGAACTGGTCGCATTGTGGATTTTGGATAAAACATGATTTTGGACAATGTTCATGGAACTCAGCTTAAAACGTACTTGCAGACTTGAAAACCCTTGCCTATTGTAGAGCGCGCCTCCTACTTCCACTGCTGAACGAAAACCCATGATTTTGGACCCTGTTTTCATGCGAAAAGGCTAAAAGAATTGTTTCACGTTTGTTACACTCAAACAGTGTCTCCTGTCATATGCTGAACTGGTCGCAATGTGGATTTGGCCTAAAACATGATTTTGGACAATGTTCATGGAACTCAGCTTAAAACGTACTTGCAGACTTGAAAACCCTTGCCTATTGTAGAGCGCGCCTCCTACTTCCAGTGCTGAACGAAAACCCATGATTTTGGACCCTTTTTTCATTCGAAAAGGCTAAAAGAAATGTTTCACGTTTGTTACACTCAAACAGTGTCTCCTCTCATATGCTGAACTGGTCGCATTGTGGATTTTGGTTAAAACATGATTTTGGACAATGTTCATGGAACTCAGCTTAAAACGTACTTGCAGACTTGAAAACCCTTGCCTATTGTAGAGCGCGCCTCCTACTTCCAGTGCTGAACGAAAACCCATGATTTTGGACCCTGTTTTCATGCGAAAAGGCAAAAAGAAATGTTTCACGTTTGTTACACTCAAACAGTGTCTCCTCTCATATGCTGAACTGGTCGCATTGTGGATTTTGGATAAAACATGATTTTGGACAATGTTCATGGAACTCAGCTTAAAACGTACTTGCAGACTTGAAAACCCTTGCCTATTGTAGAGCGCACCTCCTACTTCCACTGCTGAACGAAAACCCATGATTTTGGACCCTTTTTTCATTCGAAAAGGCTAAAAGAAATGTTTCACGTTTGTTACACTCAAACAGTGTCTTCTCTCATATGCTGAACTGGTCGCATTGTGGATTTTGGTTAAAACATGATTTTGGACAATGTTCATGGAACTCAGCTTAAAACGTACTTGCAGACTTGAAAACCCTTGCCTATTGTAGAGCGCGCCTCCTACTTCCAGTGCTGAACGAAAACCCATGATTTTGGACCCTGTTTTCATGCGAAAAGGCAAAAAGAAATGTTTCACGTTTGTTACACTCAAACAGTGTCTCCTCTCATATGCTGAACTGGTCGCATTGTGGATTTTTGATAAAACATGATTTTGGACAATGTTCATGGAACTCAGCTTAAAACGTACTTGCAGACTTGAAAACCCTTGCCTATTGTAGAGCGCGCCTCCTACTTCCACTGCTGAACGAAAACCCATGATTTTGGACCCTGTTTTCATGCGAAAAGGCTAAAAGAAATGTTTCACGTTTGTTACACTCAAACAGTGTCTCCTCTCATATGCTGAACTGGTCGCATTGTGCATTTTTGATAAAACATGATTTTGGACAATGTTCATGGAACTCAGCTTAAAACGTACTTGCAGACTTGAAAACCCTTGCCTATTGTAGAGCGCGCCTCCTACTTCCACTGCTGAACGAAAACCCATGATTTTGGACCCTGTTTTCATGCGAAAAGGCTAAAAGAAATGTTTCACGTTTGTTACACTCAAACAGTGTCTCCTCTCATATGCTGAACTGGTCGCATTGTGGATTTTGGTTAAAACATGATTTTGGACAATGTTCATGGAACTCAGCTTAAAACGTACTTGCAGACTTGAAAACCCTTGCCTATTGTAGAGCGCGCCTCCTACTTCCACTGCTGAATGAAAACCCATGATTTTGGACCCTGTTTTCATGCAAAAAGGCTAAAAGAAATGTTTCACGTTTGTTACACTCAAACAGTGTCTCCTCTCATATGCTGAACTGGTCGCATTGTGGATTTTGGTTAAAACATGATTTTGGACAATGTTCATGGAACTCAGCTTAAAACGTACTTGCAGACTTGAAAACCCTTGCCTATTGTAGAGCGCGCCTCCTACTTCCAGTGCTGAACGAAAACCCATGATTTTGGACCCTGTTTTCATGCGAAAAGGCAAAAAGAAATGTTTCACGTTTGTTACACTCAAACAGTGTCTCCTCTCATATGCTGAACTGGTCGCATTGTGGATTTTGGATAAAACATGATTTTGGACAATGTTCATGGAACTCAGCTTAAAACGTACTTGCAGACTTGAAAACCCTTGCCTATTGTAGAGCTCGCCTCCTACTTCCACTGCTGAACGAAAACCCATGATTTTGGTCCCTGTTTTCATGCGAAAAGGCTAAAAAAAATGTTTCACGTTTGTTACACTCAAACAGTGTCTCCTCTCATATGCTGAACTGGTCGCATTGTGGATTTTGGTTAAAACATGATTTTGGACAATGTTCATGGAACTCAGCTTAAAACGTACTTGCAGACTTGAAAACCCTTGCCTATTGTAGAGCGCGCCTCCTACTTCCACTGCTGAATGAAAACCCATGATTTTGGACCCTGTTTTCATGCAAAAAGGCAAAAAGAAATGTTTCACGTTTGTTACACTCAAACAGTGTCTCCTCTCATATGCTGAACTGGTCGCATTGTGGATTTTTGGATAAAACATGATTTTGGACAATGTTCATGGAACTCAGCTTAAAACGTACTTGCAGACTTGAAAACCCTTGCCTATTGTAGAGCGCACCTCCTACTTCCACTGCTGAACGAAAACCCATGATTTTGGACCCTTTTTTCATTCGAAAAGGCTAAAAGAAATGTTTCACGTTTGTTACACTCAAACAGTGTCTTCTCTCATATGCTGAACTGGTCGCATTGTGGATTTTGGTTAAAACATGATTTTGGACAATGTTCATGGAACTCAGCTTAAAACGTACTTGCAGACTTGAAAACCCTTGCCTATTGTAGAGCGCGCCTCCTACTTCCAGTGCTGAACGAAAACCCATGATTTTGGACCCTGTTTTCATGCGAAAAGGCAAAAAGAAATGTTTCACGTTTGTTACTTTCAAACAGTGTCTCCTCTCATATGCTGAACTGGTCGCATTGTGGATTTTTGATAAAACATGATTTTGGACAATGTTCATGGAACTCAGCTTAAAACGTACTTGCAGACTTGAAAACCCTTGCCTATTGTAGAGCGCGCCTCCTACTTCCACTGCTGAACGAAAACCCATGATTTTGGACCCTGTTTTCATGCGAAAAGGCTAAAAGAAATGTTTCACGTTTGTTACACTCAAACAGTGTCTCCTCTCATATGCTGAACTGGTCGCATTGTGGATTTTGGATAAAACATGATTTTGGACAATGTTCATGGAACTCAGCTTAAAACGTACTTGCAGACTTGAAAACCCTTGCCTATTGTAGAGCGCGCCTCCTACTTCCACTGCTGAACGAAAACCCATGATTTTGGACCCTGTTTTCATGCGAAAAGGCTAAAAGAATTGTTTCACGTTTGTTACACTCAAACAGTGTCTCCTGTCATATGCTGAACTGGTCGCAATGTGGATTTGGCCTAAAACATGATTTTGGACAATGTTCATGGAACTCAGCTTAAAACGTACTTGCAGACTTGAAAACCCTTGCCTATTGTAGAGCGCGCCTCCTACTTCCAGTGCTGAACGAAAACCCATGATTTTGGACCCTTTTTTCATTCGAAAAGGCTAAAAGAAATGTTTCACGTTTGTTACACTCAAACAGTGTCTCCTCTCATATGCTGAACTGGTCGCATTGTGGATTTTGGTTAAAACATGATTTTGGACAATGTTCATGGAACTCAGCTTAAAACGTACTTGCAGACTTGAAAACCCTTGCCTATTGTAGAGCGCGCCTCCTACTTCCAGTGCTGAACGAAAACCCATGATTTTGGACCCTGTTTTCATGCGAAAAGGCAAAAAGAAATGTTTCACGTTTGTTACACTCAAACAGTGTCTCCTCTCATATGCTGAACTGGTCGCATTGTGGATTTTGGATAAAACATGATTTTGGACAATGTTCATGGAACTCAGCTTAAAACGTACTTGCAGACTTGAAAACCCTTGCCTATTGTAGAGCGAACCTCCTACTTCCACTGCTGAACGAAAACCCATGATTTTGGACCCTTTTTTCATTCGAAAAGGCTAAAAGAAATGTTTCACGTTTGTTACACTCAAACAGTGTCTTCTCTCATATGCTGAACTGGTCGCATTGTGGATTTTGGTTAAAACATGATTTTGGACAATGTTCATGGAACTCAGCTTAAAACGTACTTGCAGACTTGAAAACCCTTGCCTATTGTAGAGCGCGCCTCCTACTTCCAGTGCTGAACGAAAACCCATGATTTTGGACCCTGTTTTCATGCGAAAAGGCAAAAAGAAATGTTTCACGTTTGTTACACTCAAACAGTGTCTCCTCTCATATGCTGAACTGGTCGCATTGTGGATTTTTGATAAAACATGATTTTGGACAATGTTCATGGAACTCAGCTTAAAACGTACTTGCAGACTTGAAAACCCTTGCCTATTGTAGAGCGCGCCTCCTACTTCCACTGCTGAACGAAAACCCATGATTTTGGACCCTGTTTTCATGCGAAAAGGCTAAAAGAAATGTTTCACGTTTGTTACACTCAAACAGTGTCTCCTCTCATATGCTGAACTGGTCGCATTGTGCATTTTTGATAAAACATGATTTTGGACAATGTTCATGGAACTCAGCTTAAAACGTACTTGCAGACTTGAAAACCCTTGCCTATTGTAGAGCGCGCCTCCTACTTCCACTGCTGAACGAAAACCCATGATTTTGGACCCTGTTTTCATGCGAAAAGGCTAAAAGAAATGTTTCACGTTTGTTACACTCAAACAGTGTCTCCTCTCATATGCTGAACTGGTCGCATTGTGGATTTTGGTTAAAACATGATTTTGGACAATGTTCATGGAACTCAGCTTAAAACGTACTTGCAGACTTGAAAACCCTTGCCTATTGTAGAGCGCGCCTCCTACTTCCACTGCTGAATGAAAACCCATGATTTTGGACCCTGTTTTCATGCAAAAAGGCTAAAAGAAATGTTTCACGTTTGTTACACTCAAACAGTGTCTCCTCTCATATGCTGAACTGGTCGCATTGTGGATTTTGGTTAAAACATGATTTTGGACAATGTTCATGGAACTCAGCTTAAAACGTACTTGCAGACTTGAAAACCCTTGCCTATTGTAGAGCGCGCCTCCTACTTCCAGTGCTGAACGAAAACCCATGATTTTGGACCCTGTTTTCATGCGAAAAGGCAAAAAGAAATGTTTCACGTTTGTTACACTCAAACAGTGTCTCCTCTCATATGCTGAACTGGTCGCATTGTGGATTTTGGATAAAACATGATTTTGGACAATGTTCATGGAACTCAGCTTAAAACGTACTTGCAGACTTGAAAACCCTTGCCTATTGTAGAGCTCGCCTCCTACTTCCACTGCTGAACGAAAACCCATGATTTTGGTCCCTGTTTTCATGCGAAAAGGCTAAAAAAAATGTTTCACGTTTGTTACACTCAAACAGTGTCTCCTCTCATATGCTGAACTGGTCGCATTGTGGATTTTGGTTAAAACATGATTTTGGACAATGTTCATGGAACTCAGCTTAAAACGTACTTGCAGACTTGAAAACCCTTGCCTATTGTAGAGCGCGCCTCCTACTTCCACTGCTGAATGAAAACCCATGATTTTGGACCCTGTTTTCATGCAAAAAGGCAAAAAGAAATGTTTCACGTTTGTTACACTCAAACAGTGTCTCCTCTCATATGCTGAACTGGTCGCATTGTGGATTTTTGGATAAAACATGATTTTGGACAATGTTCATGGAACTCAGCTTAAAACGTACTTGCAGACTTGAAAACCCTTGCCTATTGTAGAGCGCGCCTCCTACTTCCAGTGCTGAACGAAAACCCATGATTTTGGACCCTGTTTTCATGCGAAAAGGCAAAAAGAAATGTTTCACGTTTGTTACTTTCAAACAGTGTCTCCTCTCATATGCTGAACTGGTCGCATTGTGGATTTTTGATAAAACATGATTTTGGACAATGTTCATGGAACTCAGCTTAAAACGTACTTGCAGACTTGAAAACCCTTGCCTATTGTAGAGCGCGCCTCCTACTTCCACTGCTGAACGAAAACCCATGATTTTGGACCCTGTTTTCATGCGAAAAGGCTAAAAGAAATGTTTCACGTTTGTTACACTCAAACAGTGTCTCCTCTCATATGCTGAACTGGTCGCATTGTGGATTTTGGATAAAACATGATTTTGGACAATGTTCATGGAACTCAGCTTAAAACGTACTTGCAGACTTGAAAACCCTTGCCTATTGTAGAGCGCGCCTCCTACTTCCACTGCTGAACGAAAACCCATGATTTTGGACCCTGTTTTCATGCGAAAAGGCTAAAAGAATTGTTTCACGTTTGTTACACTCAAACAGTGTCTCCTGTCATATGCTGAACTGGTCGCAATGTGGATTTGGCCTAAAACATGATTTTGGACAATGTTCATGGAACTCAGCTTAAAACGTACTTGCAGACTTGAAAACCCTTGCCTATTGTAGAGCGCGCCTCCTACTTCCAGTGCTGAACGAAAACCCATGATTTTGGACCCTTTTTTCATTCGAAAAGGCTAAAAGAAATGTTTCACGTTTGTTACACTCAAACAGTGTCTCCTCTCATATGCTGAACTGGTCGCATTGTGGATTTTGGTTAAAACATGATTTTGGACAATGTTCATGGAACTCAGCTTAAAACGTACTTGCAGACTTGAAAACCCTTGCCTATTGTAGAGCGCGCCTCCTACTTCCAGTGCTGAACGAAAACCCATGATTTTGGACCCTGTTTTCATGCGAAAAGGCAAAAAGAAATGTTTCACGTTTGTTACACTCAAACAGTGTCTCCTCTCATATGCTGAACTGGTCGCATTGTGGATTTTGGATAAAACATGATTTTGGACAATGTTCATGGAACTCAGCTTAAAACGTACTTGCAGACTTGAAAACCCTTGCCTATTGTAGAGCGCACCTCCTACTTCCACTGCTGAACGAAAACCCATGATTTTGGACCCTTTTTTCATTCGAAAAGGCTAAAAGAAATGTTTCACGTTTGTTACACTCAAACAGTGTCTTCTCTCATATGCTGAACTGGTCGCATTGTGGATTTTGGTTAAAACATGATTTTGGACAATGTTCATGGAACTCAGCTTAAAACGTACTTGCAGACTTGAAAACCCTTGCCTATTGTAGAGCGCGCCTCCTACTTCCAGTGCTGAACGAAAACCCATGATTTTGGACCCTGTTTTCATGCGAAAAGGCAAAAAGAAATGTTTCACGTTTGTTACACTCAAACAGTGTCTCCTCTCATATGCTGAACTGGTCGCATTGTGGATTTTTGATAAAACATGATTTTGGACAATGTTCATGGAACTCAGCTTAAAACGTACTTGCAGACTTGAAAACCCTTGCCTATTGTAGAGCGCGCCTCCTACTTCCACTGCTGAACGAAAACCCATGATTTTGGACCCTGTTTTCATGCGAAAAGGCTAAAAGAAATGTTTCACGTTTGTTACACTCAAACAGTGTCTCCTCTCATATGCTGAACTGGTCGCATTGTGCATTTTTGATAAAACATGATTTTGGACAATGTTCATGGAACTCAGCTTAAAACGTACTTGCAGACTTGAAAACCCTTGCCTATTGTAGAGCGCGCCTCCTACTTCCACTGCTGAACGAAAACCCATGATTTTGGACCCTGTTTTCATGCGAAAAGGCTAAAAGAAATGTTTCACGTTTGTTACACTCAAACAGTGTCTCCTCTCATATGCTGAACTGGTCGCATTGTGGATTTTGGTTAAAACATGATTTTGGACAATGTTCATGGAACTCAGCTTAAAACGTACTTGCAGACTTGAAAACCCTTGCCTATTGTAGAGCGCGCCTCCTACTTCCACTGCTGAATGAAAACCCATGATTTTGGACCCTGTTTTCATGCAAAAAGGCTAAAAGAAATGTTTCACGTTTGTTACACTCAAACAGTGTCTCCTCTCATATGCTGAACTGGTCGCATTGTGGATTTTGGTTAAAACATGATTTTGGACAATGTTCATGGAACTCAGCTTAAAACGTACTTGCAGACTTGAAAACCCTTGCCTATTGTAGAGCGCGCCTCCTACTTCCAGTGCTGAACGAAAACCCATGATTTTGGACCCTGTTTTCATGCGAAAAGGCAAAAAGAAATGTTTCACGTTTGTTACACTCAAACAGTGTCTCCTCTCATATGCTGAACTGGTCGCATTGTGGATTTTGGATAAAACATGATTTTGGACAATGTTCATGGAACTCAGCTTAAAACGTACTTGCAGACTTGAAAACCCTTGCCTATTGTAGAGCTCGCCTCCTACTTCCACTGCTGAACGAAAACCCATGATTTTGGTCCCTGTTTTCATGCGAAAAGGCTAAAAAAAATGTTTCACGTTTGTTACACTCAAACAGTGTCTCCTCTCATATGCTGAACTGGTCGCATTGTGGATTTTGGTTAAAACATGATTTTGGACAATGTTCATGGAACTCAGCTTAAAACGTACTTGCAGACTTGAAAACCCTTGCCTATTGTAGAGCGCGCCTCCTACTTCCACTGCTGAATGAAAACCCATGATTTTGGACCCTGTTTTCATGCAAAAAGGCAAAAAGAAATGTTTCACGTTTGTTACACTCAAACAGTGTCTCCTCTCATATGCTGAACTGGTCGCATTGTGGATTTTTGGATAAAACATGATTTTGGACAATGTTCATGGAACTCAGCTTAAAACGTACTTGCAGACTTGAAAACCCTTGCCTATTGTAGAGCGCACCTCCTACTTCCACTGCTGAACGAAAACCCATGATTTTGGACCCTTTTTTCATTCGAAAAGGCTAAAAGAAATGTTTCACGTTTGTTACACTCAAACAGTGTCTTCTCTCATATGCTGAACTGGTCGCATTGTGGATTTTGGTTAAAACATGATTTTGGACAATGTTCATGGAACTCAGCTTAAAACGTACTTGCAGACTTGAAAACCCTTGCCTATTGTAGAGCGCGCCTCCTACTTCCAGTGCTGAACGAAAACCCATGATTTTGGACCCTGTTTTCATGCGAAAAGGCAAAAAGAAATGTTTCACGTTTGTTACTTTCAAACAGTGTCTCCTCTCATATGCTGAACTGGTCGCATTGTGGATTTTTGATAAAACATGATTTTGGACAATGTTCATGGAACTCAGCTTAAAACGTACTTGCAGACTTGAAAACCCTTGCCTATTGTAGAGCGCGCCTCCTACTTCCACTGCTGAACGAAAACCCATGATTTTGGACCCTGTTTTCATGCGAAAAGGCTAAAAGAAATGTTTCACGTTTGTTACACTCAAACAGTGTCTCCTCTCATATGCTGAACTGGTCGCATTGTGCATTTTTGATAAAACATGATTTTGGACAATGTTCATGGAACTCAGCTTAAAACGTACTTGCAGACTTGAAAACCCTTGCCTATTGTAGAGCGCGCCTCCTACTTCCACTGCTGAACGAAAACCCATGATTTTGGACCCTGTTTTCATGCGAAAAGGCTAAAAGAAATGTTTCACGTTTGTTACACTCAAACAGTGTCTCCTCTCATATGCTGAACTGGTCGCATTGTGGATTTTGGTTAAAACATGATTTTGGACAATGTTCATGGAACTCAGCTTAAAACGTACTTGCAGACTTGAAAACCCTTGCCTATTGTAGAGCGCGCCTCCTACTTCCACTGCTGAATGAAAACCCATGATTTTGGACCCTGTTTTCATGCAAAAAGGCTAAAAGAAATGTTACACGTTTGTTACACTCAAACAGTGTCTCCTCTCATATGCTGAACTGGTCGCATTGTGGATTTTGGTTAAAACATGATTTTGGACAATGTTCATGGAACTCAGCTTAAAACGTACTTGCAGACTTGAAAACCCTTGCCTATTGTAGAGCGCGCCTCCTACTTCCAGTGCTGAACGAAAACCCATGATTTTGGACCCTGTTTTCATGCGAAAAGGCAAAAAGAAATGTTTCACGTTTGTTACACTCAAACAGTGTCTCCTCTCATATGCTGAACTGGTCGCATTGTGGATTTTGGATAAAACATGATTTTGGACAATGTTCATGGAACTCAGCTTAAAACGTACTTGCAGACTTTAAAACCCTTGCCTATTGTAGAGCGCGCCTCCTACTTCCACTGCTGAACGAAAACCCATGATTTTGGACCCTGTTTTCATGCGAAAAGGCTAAAAGAAATGTTTCACGTTTGTTACACTCAAACAGTGTCTTCTCTCATATGCTGAACTGGTCGCATTGTGGATTTTGGTTAAAACATGATTTTGGTCAATGTTCATGGAACTCAGCTTAAAACGTACTTGCAGACTTGAAAACCCTTGCCTATTGTAGAACGCGCCTCCTACTTCCAGTGCTGAACGAAAACCCATGATTTTGGACCCTGTTTTCATGCGAAAAGGCAAAAAGAAATGTTTCACGTTTGTTACACTCAAACAGTGTCTCCTCTCATATGCTCAACTGGTCGCATTGTGGATTTTTGATAAAACATGATTTTGGACAATGTTCATGGAACTCAGCTTAAAACGTACTTGCAGACTTGAAAACCCTTGCATATTGTAGAGCGCGCCTCCTACTTCCACTGCTGAACGAAAACCCATGATTTTGGACCCTGTTTTCATGCGAAAAGGCTAAAAGAAATGTTTCACGTTTGTTACACTCAAACAGTGTCTCCTCTCATATGCTGAACTGGTCGCATTGTGGATTTTGGTTAAAACATGATTTTGGACAATGTTCATGGAACTCAGCTTAAAACGTACTTGCAGACTTGAAAACCCTTGCCTATTGTAGAGCGCGCCTCCTACTTCCACTGCTGAATGAAAACCCATGATTTTGGACCCTGTTTTCATGCGAAAAGGCTAAAAGAAATGTTTCACGTTTGTTACACTCAAACAGTGTCTCCTCTCATATGCTGAACTGGTCGCATTGTGGATTTTGGTTAAAACATGATTTTGGACAATATTCATTGACATTTTTTTTTAAAATCACATTTGAAAACCCTTGTATGTTGAATTCTACATATGTCCTTCTAGTGCTGAACGTTAAAAAAATATTTTAGAACCTTTTCATGCAAAATGTATAAAAATATTTTTCACGTTTGTTATAAAAAAAATTGTATCCTTTCCTATGCCGAACTAGTTGCATTATGGATTTTGCCTAAAACATGATTTTAGACAATATTCATTGAAAAAAACTTTTTTTTAAATCACATTTGAAAACCCTTCTAAATTGTATTCTACGTCTGTTCTTCTAGTGCTGAACGTAAAAAAAATATATTAGACCCTTTTCATGCAAAATGTATAAAAAATATTATTCACGTTTGTTATAAAAAAAGTTGTATCCCTTCATATGCAGAACTAGTTGCATTGTGGATTTTGCCTAAAACATGATTTTAGACAATATTCATTGATTTTTTTTTAAAAATCACATTTGAAAACCCTTGTAAGTTGAATTCTACATTTGTCCTTCTAGTGCTGAACGTAAAAAAAATATTTTAGAACCTTTTCATGCAAAATGTATAAAAATATTTTTCAGGTTTGTTATAAAAAAAATTGTATCCCTTCCTATGCCGAACTAGTTGCATAATGGATTTTGCCTAAAACATGATTTTAGACAATATTCATTGAATTATTATTTTTTTAATCACATTTGAAAACCCTTGTATGTTGAAATCTACATATGTCCTTCTAATGCTGAACGTAAAAAAAATATTTTAGACCCTTTTCATGCAAAATGTATAAAAAATATTTTTCACGTTTGTTATAAAAAAAATTGTATCCCTTCATATGCCGAACTAGTTGCATTGTGGATTTTGCCTAAAACATGATTTTAGACAATATTCATTGAAGAAAGCTTTTTTTAAATCACATTTGAAAACCCTTCTAAATTGTATTCTACGTCTGTCCTACTAGTGCTGAACGTAAAAAAAATATTTTAGACCCTTTTCATGCAAAATGTAGAAAAAATATTTTTCACGTTTGTTATAAAAAAATGGTATCCCTTCATTTGCCGAACTAGTTGCATTGTGGATTTTGCCTAAAACATGATTTTAGAAAATATTCATTGAAATTTTTTTTTTATCACATTTGAAAACCCTTGTATGTTGAATTCTACATATGTCCTTCTAGTGCTGAACGTTAAAAAAATATTTTAGAACCTTTTCATGCAAAATGTATAAAAATATTTTTCACGTTTGTTATAAAAAAAATTGTATCCCTTCCTATGCCGAACTAGTTGCATTATGGATTTTGCCTAAAACATGATTTTAGACAATATTCATTGAAAAAAACTTTTTTTTAAATCACATTTGAAAACCCTTCTAAATTGTATTCTACGTCTGTTCTTCTAGTGCTGAACGTAAAAAAAATATATTAGACCCTTTTCATGCAAAATGTATAAAAAATATTATTCACGTTTGTTATAAAAAAAGTTGTATCCCTTCATATGCAGAACTAGTTGCATTGTGGATTTTGCCTAAAACATGATTTTAGACAATATTCATTGATTTTTTTTTTTAAATCACATTTGAAAACCCTTGTAAGTTGAATTCTACATTTGTCCTTCTAGTGCTGAACGTTAAAAAAATATTTTAGAACCTTTTCATGCAAAATGTATAAAAATATTTTTCAGGTTTGTTATAAAAAAAATTGTATCCCTTCCTATGCCGAACTAGTTGCATTATGGATTTTGCCTAAAACATGATTTTAGACAATATTCATTGAAAAAAGCTTTTTTTTAAATCACATTTGAAAACCCTTCTAAATTGTATTCTACGTCTGTCCTTCTAGTGCTGAACGTAAAAAAATATTTTAGACCCTTTTCATGCAAAATGTATAAAAATATTTTTCACCTTTGTTATAAAAAAAATTGTATCCCTTCATATGCAGAACTAGTTGCATTGTGGATTTTGCCTAAAACATGATTTTAGACAATATTCATTGATTTTTTTTTTTTAATCACATTTGAAAACCCTTGTAAGTTGAATTCTACATTTGTCCTTCTAGTGCTGAACGTAAAAAAAATATTTTAGAACCTTTTCATGCAAAATGTATAAAAATATTTTTCAGGTTTGTTATAAAAAAAATTGTATCCCTTCCTATGCCGAACTAGTTGCATAATGGATTTTGCCTAAAACATGATTTTAGACAATATTCATTGAATTATTTTTTTTTTAATCACATTTGAAAACCCTTGTATGTTGAAATCTACATATGTCCTTCTAATGCTGAACGTAAAAAAAATATTTTAGACCCTTTTCATGCAAAATGTATAAAAAATATTTTTCACGTTTGTTATAAAAAAAATTGTATCCCTTCATATGCCGAACTAGTTGCATTGTGGATTTTGCCTAAAACATGATTTTAGACAATATTCATTGAAGAAAGCTTTTTTTAAATCACATTTGAAAACCCTTCTAAATTGTATTCTACGTCTGTCCTACTAGTGCTGAACGTAAAAAAAATATTTTAGACCCTTTTCATGCAAAATGTAGAAAAAATATTTTTCACGTTTGTTATAAAAAAATGGTATCCCTTCATTTGCCGAACTAGTTGCATTGTGGATTTTGCCTAAAACATGATTTTAGAAAATATTCATTGAAATTTTTTTTTTATCACATTTGAAAACCCTTGTATGTTGAATTCTACATATGTCCTTCTAGTGCTGAACGTAAAAAAAATATTTTAGAACCTTTTCATGCAAAATGTATAAAAATATTTTTCACGTTTGTTATAAAAAAAATTGTATCCCTTCCTATGCCGAACTAGTTGCATTATGGATTTTGCCTAAAACATGATTTTAGACAATATTCATTGAAAAAAACTTTTTTTTAAATCACATTTGAAAACCCTTCTAAATTGTATTCTACGTCTGTTCTTCTAGTGCTGAACGTAAAAAAAATATATTAGACCCTTTTCATGCAAAATGTATAAAAAATATTATTCACGTTTGTTATAAAAAAAGTTGTATCCCTTCATATGCAGAACTAGTTGCATTGTGGATTTTGCCTAAAACATGATTTTAGACAATATTCATTGATTTTTTTTTTTAAATCACATTTGAAAACCCTTGTAAGTTGAATTCTACATTTGTCCTTCTAGTGCTGAACGTTAAAAAAATATTTTAGAACCTTTTCATGCAAAATGTATAAAAATATTTTTCAGGTTTGTTATAAAAAAAATTGTATCCCTTCCTATGCCGAACTAGTTGCATTATGGATTTTGCCTAAAACATGATTTTAGACAATATTCATTGAAAAAAGCTTTTTTTTAAATCACATTTGAAAACCCTTCTAAATTGTATTCTACGTCTGTCCTTCTAGTGCTGAACGTAAAAAAATATTTTAGACCCTTTTCATGCAAAATGTATAAAAATATTTTTCACCTTTGTTATAAAAAAAATTGTATCCCTTCATATGCAGAACTAGTTGCATTGTGGATTTTGCCTAAAACATGATTTTAGACAATATTCATTGATTTTTTTTTTTTAATCACATTTGAAAACCCTTGTAAGTTGAATTCTACATTTGTCCTTCTAGTGCTGAACGTTAAAAAAATATTTTAGAACCTTTTCATGCAAAATGTATAAAAATATTTTTCAGGTTTGTTATAAAAAAAATTGTATCCCTTCCTATGCCGAACTAGTTGCATAATGGATTTTGCCTAAAACATGATTTTAGACAATATTCATTGAAAAAAGCTTTTTTTTAAATCACATTTGAAAACCCTTCTAAATTGTATTCTACGTCTGTCCTTCTAGTGCTGAACGTAAAAAAATATTTTAGACCCTTTTCATGCAAAATGTATAAAAATATTTTTCACCTTTGTTATAAAAAAAATTGTATCCCTTCATATGCAGAACTAGTTGCATTGTGGATTTTGCCTAAAACATGATTTTAGAAAATATTCATTGAATTATTTTTTTTTTAATCACATTTGAAAACCCTTGTATGTTGAAATCTACATATGTCCTTCTAATGCTGAACGTAAAAAAAATATTTTAGACCCTTTTCATGCAAAATGTATAAAAAATATTTTTCACGTTTGTTATAAAAAAATGGTATCCCTTCATTTGCCGAACTAGTTGCATTGTGGATTTTGCCTAAAACATGATTTTAAAAAATATTCATTGAATTTTTTTTTTTATCACATTTGAAAACCCTTGTATGTTGAATTCTACATATGTCCTTCTAGTGCTGAACGTTAAAAAAATATTTTAGAACCTTTTCATGCAAAATGTATAAAAATATTTTTCACGTTTGTTATAAAAAAAATTGTATCCCTTCCTATGCCGAACTAGTTGCATTATGGATTTTGCCTAAAACATGATTTTAGACAATATTCATTGAAAAAAACTTTTTTTTAAATCACATTTGAAAACCCTTCTAAATTGTATTCTACGTCTGTTCTTCTAGTGCTGAACGTAAAAAAAATATATTAGACCCTTTTCATGCAAAATGTATAAAAAATATTATTCACGTTTGTTATAAAAAAAGTTGTATCCCTTCATATGCAGAACTAGTTGCATTGTGGATTTTGCCTAAAACATGATTTTAGACAATATTCATTGATTATTTTTTTTAAATCACATTTGAAAACCCTTGTAAGTTGAATTCTACATTTGTCCTTCTAGTGCTGAACGTTAAAAAAATATTTTAGAACCTTTTCATGCAAAATGTATAAAAATATTTTTCAGGTTTGTTATAAAAAAAATTGTATCCCTTCCTATGCCGAACTAGTTGCATTATGGATTTTGCCTAAAACATGATTTTAGACAATATTCATTGAAAAAAGCTTTTTTTTAAATCACATTTGAAAACCCTTCTAAATTGTATTCTACGTCTGTCCTTCTAGTGCTGAACGTAAAAAAATATTTTAGACCCTTTTCATGCAAAATGTATAAAAATATTTTTCACCTTTGTTATAAAAAAAATTGTATCCCTTCATATGCAGAACTAGTTGCATTGTGGATTTTGCCTAAAACATGATTTTAGAAAATATTCATTGAATTATTTTTTTTTAAATCACATTTGAAAACACTTCTAAATTGTATTCTACGTCTGTCCTTCTAGTGATGAATGTTAAAAAATATGTTAGACCCTTTTCATGCAAAATTTATAAAAAATATTTTTCACGTTTTTTATAAAAAAACTTTGTATCCCTTCATATGCCGAACTAGTTTTTTTGTGGATTTTGCCTAAAACATGATTTTAGACAATATTCATTGAAAAAAGCTTTTTAAAAAATCACATTTGAAAACCCTTCTAAATTGTATTCTACATCTGTCCTTCTAGTGCTGAACGTAAAAAAAATATATATTAGACCCTTTTCATGCAAAATGTATAAAAAATATTATTCACGTTTGTTACACTCAAACAGTGTCTCCTCTCATATGCTGAACTGGTCGCATTGTGGATTTTGGTTAAAACATGATTTTGGACAATGTTCATGGAACTCAGCTTAAAACGTACTTGCAGACTTGAAAACCATTGCCTATTGTAGAGCGCGCCTCCTACTTCCACTGCTGAATGAAAACCCATGATTTTGGACCCTGTTTTCATGCAAAAAGGCAAAAAGAAATGTTTCACATTTGTTACACTCAAACAGTGTCTCCTCTCATATGCTGAACTGGTCGCATTGTGGATTTTTGGATAAAACATGATTTTGGACAATGTTCATGGAACTCAGCTTAAAACGTACTTGCAGACTTTAAAACCCTTGCCTATTGTAGAGCGCGCCTCCTACTTCCACTGCTGAACGAAAACCCATGATTTTGGACCCTGTTTTCATGCGAAAAGGCTAAAAGAAATGTTTCACGTTTGTTACACTCAAACAGTGTCTCCTCTCATATGCTGAACTGGTCGCATTGTGGATTTTGGATAAAACATGATTTTGGACAATGTTCATGGAACTCAGCTTAAAACGTACTTGCAGACTTGAAAACCCTTGCCTATTGTAGAGCGCGCCTCCTACTTCCAGTGCTGAACGAAAACCCATGATTTTGGACCCTTTTTTCATTCGAAAAGGCTAAAAGAAATGTTTCACGTTTGTTACACTCAAACAGTGTCTTCTCTCATATGCTGAACTGGTCGCATTGTGGATTTTGGTTAAAACATGATTTTGGACAATGTTCATGGAACTCAGCTTAAAACGTACTTGCAGACTTGAAAACCCTTGCCTATTGTAGAGCGCGCCTCCTACTTCCACTGCTGAACGAAAACCCATGATTTTGGACCCTGTTTTCATGCGAAAAGGCTAAAAGAATTGTTTCACGTTTGTTACACTCAAACAGTGTCTCCTGTCATATGCTGAACTGGTCGCAATGTGGATTTGGCCTAAAACATGATTTTGGACAATGTTCATGGAACTCAGCTTAAAACGTACTTGCAGACTTGAAAACCCTTGCCTATTGTAGAGCGCGCCTCCTACTTCCAGTGCTGAACGAAAACCCATGATTTTGGACCCTGTTTTCATGCGAAAAGGCAAAAAGAAATGTTTCACGTTTGTTACACTCAAACAGTGTCTCCTCTCATATGCTGAACTGGTCGCATTGTGGATTTTGGATAAAACATGATTTTGGACAATGTTCATGGAACTCAGCTTAAAACGTACTTGCAGACTTGAAAACCCTTGCCTATTGTAGAGCTCGCCTCCTACTTCCACTGCTGTACGAAAACCCATGATTTTGGTCCCTGTTTTCATGCGAAAAGGCTAAAAAAAATGTTTCACGTTTGTTACACTCAAACAGTGTCTCCTCTCATATGCTGAACTGGTCGCATTGTGGATTTTGGATAAAACATGATTTTGGACAATGTTCATGGAACTCAGCTTAAAACGTACTTGCAGACTTGAAAACCCTTGCCTATTGTAGAGCGCGCCTCCTACTTCCACTGCTGAACGAAAACCCATGATTTTGGACCCTGTTTTCATGCGAAAAGGCTAAAAGAATTGTTTCACGTTTGTTACACTCAAACAGTGTCTCCTGTCATATGCTGAACTGGTCGCAATGTGGATTTGGCCTAAAACATGATTTTGGACAATGTTCATGGAACTCAGCTTAAAACGTACTTGCAGACTTGAAAACCCTTGCCTATTGTAGAGCGCGCCTCCTACTTCCAGTGCTGAACGAAAACCCATGATTTTGGACCCTTTTTTCATTCGAAAAGGCTAAAAGAAATGTTTCACGTTTGTTACACTCAAACAGTGTCTCCTCTCATATGCTGAACTGGTCGCATTGTGGATTTTGGTTAAAACATGATTTTGGACAATGTTCATGGAACTCAGCTTAAAACGTACTTGCAGACTTGAAAACCCTTGCCTATTGTAGAGCGCGCCTCCTACTTCCAGTGCTGAACGAAAACCCATGATTTTGGACCCTGTTTTCATGCGAAAAGGCAAAAAGAAATGTTTCACGTTTGTTACACTCAAACAGTGTCTCCTCTCATATGCTGAACTGGTCGCATTGTGGATTTTGGATAAAACATGATTTTGGACAATGTTCATGGAACTCAGCTTAAAACGTACTTGCAGACTTGAAAACCCTTGCCTATTGTAGAGCTCGCCTCCTACTTCCACTGCTGTACGAAAACCCATGATTTTGGTCCCTGTTTTCATGCGAAAAGGCTAAAAAAAATGTTTCACGTTTGTTACACTCAAACAGTGTCTCCTCTCATATGCTGAACTGGTCGCATTGTGGATTTTGGTTAAAACATGATTTTGGACAATGTTCATGGAACTCAGCTTAAAACGTACTTGCAGACTTGAAAACCATTGCCTATTGTAGAGCGCGCCTCCTACTTCCACTGCTGAATGAAAACCCATGATTTTGGACCCTGTTTTCATGCAAAAAGGCAAAAAGAAATGTTTCACGTTTGTTACACTCAAACAGTGTCTCCTCTCATATGCTGAACTGGTCGCATTGTGGATTTTTGGATAAAACATGATTTTGGACAATGTTCATGGAACTCAGCTTAAAACGTACTTGCAGACTTTAAAACCCTTGCCTATTGTAGAGCGCGCCTCCTACTTCCACTGCTGAACGAAAACCCATGATTTTGGACCCTGTTTTCATGCGAAAAGGCTAAAAGAAATGTTTCACGTTTGTTACACTCAAACAGTGTCTCCTCTCATATGCTGAACTGGTCGCATTGTGGATTTTGGATAAAACATGATTTTGGACAATGTTCATGGAACTCAGCTTAAAACGTACTTGCAGACTTGAAAACCCTTGCCTATTGTAGAGCGCACCTCCTACTTCCACTGCTGAACGAAAACCCATGATTTTGGACCCTTTTTTCATTCGAAAAGGCTAAAAGAAATGTTTCACGTTTGTTACACTCAAACAGTGTCTTCTCTCATATGCTGAACTGGTCGCATTGTGGATTTTGGTTAAAACATGATTTTGGACAATGTTCATGGAACTCAGCTTAAAACGTCCTTGCAGACTTGAAAACCCTTGCCTATTGTAGAGCGCGCCTCCTACTTCCAGTGCTGAACGAAAACCCATGATTTTGGACCCTGTTTTCATGCGAAAAGGCAAAAAGAAATGTTTCACGTTTGTTGCACTCAAACAGTGTCTCCTCTCATATGCTGAACTGGTCGCATTGTGGATTTTTGATAAAACATGATTTTGGACAATGTTCATGGAACTCAGCTTAAAACGTACTTGCAGACTTGAAAACCCTTGCCTATTGTAGAGCGCGCCTCCTACTTCCACTGCTGAACGAAAACCCATGATTTTGGACCCTGTTTTCATGCGAAAAGGCTAAAAGAAATGTTTCACGTTTGTTACACTCAAACAGTGTCTCCTCTCATATGCTGAACTGGTCGCATTGTGGATTTTGGTTAAAACATGATTTTGGACAATATTCATTGACATTTTTTTTTAAAATCACATTTGAAAACCCTTGTATGTTGAATTCTACATATGTCCTTCTAGTGCTGAACGTTAAAAAAATATTTTAGAACCTTTTCATGCAAAATGTATAAAAATATTTTTCACGTTTGTTATAAAAAAAATTGTATCCTTTCCTATGCCGAACTAGTTGCATTATGGATTTTGCCTAAAACATGATTTTAGACAATATTCATTGAAAAAAACTTTTTTTTAAATCACATTTGAAAACCCTTCTAAATTGTATTCTACGTCTGTTCTTCTAGTGCTGAACGTAAAAAAAATATATTAGACCCTTTTCATGCAAAATGTATAAAAAATATTATTCACGTTTGTTATAAAAAAAGTTGTATCCCTTCATATGCAGAACTAGTTGCATTGTGGATTTTGCCTAAAACATGATTTTAGACAATATTCATTGATTTTTTTTTAAAAATCACATTTGAAAACCCTTGTAAGTTGAATTCTACATTTGTCCTTCTAGTGCTGAACGTAAAAAAAATATTTTAGAACCTTTTCATGCAAAATGTATAAAAATATTTTTCAGGTTTGTTATAAAAAAAATTGTATCCCTTCCTATGCCGAACTAGTTGCATAATGGATTTTGCCTAAAACATGATTTTAGACAATATTCATTGAATTATTTTTTTTTTAATCACATTTGAAAACCCTTGTATGTTGAAATCTACATATGTCCTTCTAATGCTGAACGTAAAAAAAATATTTTAGACCCTTTTCATGCAAAATGTATAAAAAATATTTTTCACGTTTGTTATAAAAAAAATTGTATCCCTTCATATGCCGAACTAGTTGCATTGTGGATTTTGCCTAAAACATGATTTTAGACAATATTCATTGAAGAAAGCTTTTTTTAAATCACATTTGAAAACCCTTCTAAATTGTATTCTACGTCTGTCCTACTAGTGCTGAACGTAAAAAAAATATTTTAGACCCTTTTCATGCAAAATGTAGAAAAAATATTTTTCACGTTTGTTATAAAAAAATGGTATCCCTTCATTTGCCGAACTAGTTGCATTGTGGATTTTGCCTAAAACATGATTTTAGAAAATATTCATTGAAATTTTTTTTTTATCACATTTGAAAACCCTTGTATGTTGAATTCTACATATGTCCTTCTAGTGCTGAACGTTAAAAAAATATTTTAGAACCTTTTCATGCAAAATGTATAAAAATATTTTTCACGTTTGTTATAAAAAAAATTGTATCCCTTCCTATGCCGAACTAGTTGCATTATGGATTTTGCCTAAAACATGATTTTAGACAATATTCATTGAAAAAAACTTTTTTTAAAATCACATTTGAAAACCCTTCTAAATTGTATTCTACGTCTGTTCTTCTAGTGCTGAACGTAAAAAAAATATATTAGACCCTTTTCATGCAAAATGTATAAAAAATATTATTCACGTTTGTTATAAAAAAAGTTGTATCCCTTCATATGCAGAACTAGTTGCATTGTGGATTTTGCCTAAAACATGATTTTAGACAATATTCATTGATTTTTTTTTTAAAATCACATTTGAAAACCCTTGTAAGTTGAATTCTACATTTGTCCTTCTAGTGCTGAACGTTAAAAAAATATTTTAGAACCTTTTCATGCAAAATGTATAAAAATATTTTTCAGGTTTGTTATAAAAAAAATTGTATCCCTTCCTATGCCGAACTAGTTGCATTATGGATTTTGCCTAAAACATGATTTTAGACAATATTCATTGAAAAAAGCTTTTTTTTAAATCACATTTGAAAACCCTTCTAAATTGTATTCTACGTCTGTCCTTCTAGTGCTGAACGTAAAAAAATATTTTAGACCCTTTTCATGCAAAATGTATAAAAATATTTTTCACCTTTGTTATAAAAAAAATTGTATCCCTTCATATGCAGAACTAGTTGCATTGTGGATTTTGCCTAAAACATGATTTTAGACAATATTCATTGATTTTTTTTTTTTAATCACATTTGAAAACCCTTGTAAGTTGAATTCTACATTTGTCCTTCTAGTGCTGAACGTAAAAAAAATATTTTAGAACCTTTTCATGCAAAATGTATAAAAATATTTTTCAGGTTTGTTATAAAAAAAATTGTATCCCTTCCTATGCCGAACTAGTTGCATAATGGATTTTGCCTAAAACATGATTTTAGACAATATTCATTGAATTATTTTTTTTTTAATCACATTTGAAAACCCTTGTATGTTGAAATCTACATATGTCCTTCTAATGCTGAACGTAAAAAAAATATTTTAGACCCTTTTCATGCAAAATGTATAAAAAATATTTTTCACGTTTGTTATAAAAAAAATTGTATCCCTTCATATGCCGAACTAGTTGCATTGTGGATTTTGCCTAAAACATGATTTTAGACAATATTCATTGAAGAAAGCTTTTTTTAAATCACATTTGAAAACCCTTCTAAATTGTATTCTACGTCTGTCCTACTAGTGCTGAACGTAAAAAAAATATTTTAGACCCTTTTCATGCAAAATGTAGAAAAAATATTTTTCACGTTTGTTATAAAAAAATGGTATCCCTTCATTTGCCGAACTAGTTGCATTGTGGATTTTGCCTAAAACATGATTTTAGAAAATATTCATTGAAATTTTTTTTTTATCACATTTGAAAACCCTTGTATGTTGAATTCTACATATGTCCTTCTAGTGCTGAACGTTAAAAAAATATTTTAGAACCTTTTCATGCAAAATGTATAAAAATATTTTTCACGTTTGTTATAAAAAAAATTGTATCCCTTCCTATGCCGAACTAGTTGCATTATGGATTTTGCCTAAAACATGATTTTAGACAATATTCATTGAAAAAAACTTTTTTTTAAATCACATTTGAAAACCCTTCTAAATTGTATTCTACGTCTGTTCTTCTAGTGCTGAACGTAAAAAAAATATATTAGACCCTTTTCATGCAAAATGTATAAAAAATATTATTCACGTTTGTTATAAAAAAAGTTGTATCCCTTCATATGCAGAACTAGTTGCATTGTGGATTTTGCCTAAAACATGATTTTAGACAATATTCATTGATTTTTTTTTTAAAATCACATTTGAAAACCCTTGTAAGTTGAATTCTACATTTGTCCTTCTAGTGCTGAACGTTAAAAAAATATTTTAGAACCTTTTCATGCAAAATGTATAAAAATATTTTTCAGGTTTGTTATAAAAAAAATTGTATCCCTTCCTATGCCGAACTAGTTGCATTATGGATTTTGCCTAAAACATGATTTTAGACAATATTCATTGAAAAAAGCTTTTTTTTAAATCACATTTGAAAACCCTTCTAAATTGTATTCTACGTCTGTCCTTCTAGTGCTGAACGTAAAAAAATATTTTAGACCCTTTTCATGCAAAATGTATAAAAATATTTTTCACCTTTGTTATAAAAAAAATTGTATCCCTTCATATGCAGAACTAGTTGCATTGTGGATTTTGCCTAAAACATGATTTTAGACAATATTCATTGATTTTTTTTTTTTTATCACATTTGAAAACCCTTGTAAGTTGAATTCTACATTTGTCCTTCTAGTGCTGAACGTTAAAAAAATATTTTAGAACCTTTTCATGCAAAATGTATAAAAATATTTTTCAGGTTTGTTATAAAAAAAATTGTATCCCTTCCTATGCCGAACTAGTTGCATAATGGATTTTGCCTAAAACATGATTTTAGACAATATTCATTGAAAAAAGCTTTTTTTTAAATCACATTTGAAAACCCTTCTAAATTGTATTCTACGTCTGTCCTTCTAGTGCTGAACGTAAAAAAATATTTTAGACCCTTTTCATGCAAAATGTATAAAAATATTTTTCACCTTTGTTATAAAAAAAATTGTATCCCTTCATATGCAGAACTAGTTGCATTGTGGATTTTGCCTAAAACATGATTTTAGAAAATATTCATTGAATTATTTTTTTTTTAATCACATTTGAAAACCCTTGTATGTTGAAATCTACATATGTCCTTCTAATGCTGAACGTAAAAAAAATATTTTAGACCCTTTTCATGCAAAATGTATAAAAAATATTTTTCACGTTTGTTATAAAAAAAATTGTATCCCTTCATATGCCGAACTAGTTGCATTGTGGATTTTGCCTAAAACATGATTTTAGACAATATTCATTGAAGAAAGCTTTTTTTAAATCACATTTGAAAACCCTTCTAAATTGTATTCTACGTCTGTCCTACTAGTGCTGAACGTAAAAAAAATATTTTAGACCCTTTTCATGCAAAATGTAGAAAAAATATTTTTCACGTTTGTTATAAAAAAATGGTATCCCTTCATTTGCCGAACTAGTTGCATTGTGGATTTTGCCTAAAACATGATTTTAAAAAATATTCATTGAATTTTTTTTTTTATCACATTTGAAAACCCTTGTATGTTGAATTCTACATATGTCCTTCTAGTGCTGAACGTTAAAAAAATATTTTAGAACCTTTTCATGCAAAATGTATAAAAATATTTTTCACGTTTGTTATAAAAAAAATTGTATCCCTTCCTATGCCGAACTAGTTGCATTATGGATTTTGCCTAAAACATGATTTTAGACAATATTCATTGAAAAAAACTTTTTTTTAAATCACATTTGAAAACCCTTCTAAATTGTATTCTACGTCTGTTCTTCTAGTGCTGAACGTAAAAAAAATATATTAGACCCTTTTCATGCAAAATGTATAAAAAATATTATTCACGTTTGTTATAAAAAAAGTTGTATCCCTTCATATGCAGAACTAGTTGCATTGTGGATTTTGCCTAAAACATGATTTTAGACAATATTCATTGATTATTTTTTTAAAATCACATTTGAAAACCCTTGTAAGTTGAATTCTACATTTGTCCTTCTAGTGCTGAACGTTAAAAAAATATTTTAGAACCTTTTCATGCAAAATGTATAAAAATATTTTTCAGGTTTGTTATAAAAAAAATTGTATCCCTTCCTATGCCGAACTAGTTGCATAATGGATTTTGCCTAAAACATGATTTTAGACAATATTCATTGAATTATTTTTTTTTTAATCACATTTGAAAACCCTTGTATGTTGAAATCTACATATGTCCTTCTAATGCTGAACGTAAAAAAAATATTTTAGACCCTTTTCATGCAAAATGTATAAAAAATATTTTTCACGTTTGTTATAAAAAAAATTGTATCCCTTCATATGCCGAACTAGTTGCATTGTGGATTTTGCCTAAAACATGATTTTAGACAATATTCATTGAAGAAAGCTTTTTTTAAATCACATTTGAAAACCCTTCTAAATTGTATTCTACGTCTGTCCTACTAGTGCTGAACGTAAAAAAAATATTTTAGACCCTTTTCATGCAAAATGTAGAAAAAATATTTTTCACGTTTGTTATAAAAAAATGGTATCCCTTCATTTGCCGAACTAGTTGCATTGTGGATTTTGCCTAAAACATGATTTTAGAAAATATTCATTGAAATTTTTTTTTTATCACATTTGAAAACCCTTGTATGTTGAATTCTACATATGTCCTTCTAGTGCTGAACGTTAAAAAAATATTTTAGAACCTTTTCATGCAAAATGTATAAAAATATTTTTCACGTTTGTTATAAAAAAAATTGTATCCCTTCCTATGCCGAACTAGTTGCATTATGGATTTTGCCTAAAACATGATTTTAGACAATATTCATTGAAAAAAACTTTTTTTTAAATCACATTTGAAAACCCTTCTAAATTGTATTCTACGTCTGTTCTTCTAGTGCTGAACGTAAAAAAAATATATTAGACCCTTTTCATGCAAAATGTATAAAAAATATTATTCACGTTTGTTATAAAAAAAGTTGTATCCCTTCATATGCAGAACTAGTTGCATTGTGGATTTTGCCTAAAACATGATTTTAGACAATATTCATTGATTTTTTTTTTAAAATCACATTTGAAAACCCTTGTAAGTTGAATTCTACATTTGTCCTTCTAGTGCTGAACGTTAAAAAAATATTTTAGAACCTTTTCATGCAAAATGTATAAAAATATTTTTCAGGTTTGTTATAAAAAAAATTGTATCCCTTCCTATGCCGAACTAGTTGCATTATGGATTTTGCCTAAAACATGATTTTAGACAATATTCAATGAAAAAAGCTTTTTTTTAAATCACATTTGAAAACCCTTCTAAATTGTATTCTACGTCTGTCCTTCTAGTGCTGAACGTAAAAAAATATTTTAGACCCTTTTCATGCAAAATGTATAAAAATATTTTTCACCTTTGTTATAAAAAAAATTGTATCCCTTCATATGCAGAACTAGTTGCATTGTGGATTTTGCCTAAAACATGATTTTAGACAATATTCATTGATTTTTTTTTTTTAATCACATTTGAAAACCCTTGTAAGTTGAATTCTACATTTGTCCTTCTAGTGCTGAACGTAAAAAAAATATTTTAGAACCTTTTCATGCAAAATGTATAAAAATATTTTTCAGGTTTGTTATAAAAAAAATTGTATCCCTTCCTATGCCGAACTAGTTGCATAATGGATTTTGCCTAAAACATGATTTTAGACAATATTCATTGAATTATTATTTTTTTAATCACATTTGAAAACCCTTGTATGTTGAAATCTACATATGTCCTTCTAATGCTGAACGTAAAAAAAATATTTTAGACCCTTTTCATGCAAAATGTATAAAAAATATTTTTCACGTTTGTTATAAAAAAAATTGTATCCCTTCATATGCCGAACTAGTTGCATTGTGGATTTTGCCTAAAACATGATTTTAGACAATATTCATTGAAGAAAGCTTTTTTTAAATCACATTTGAAAACCCTTCTAAATTGTATTCTACGTCTGTCCTACTAGTGCTGAACGTAAAAAAAATATTTTAGACCCTTTTCATGCAAAATGTAGAAAAAATATTTTTCACGTTTGTTATAAAAAAATGGTATCCCTTCATTTGCCGAACTAGTTGCATTGTGGATTTTGCCTAAAACATGATTTTAGAAAATATTCATTGAAATTTTTTTTTTATCACATTTGAAAACCCTTGTATGTTGAATTCTACATATGTCCTTCTAGTGCTGAACGTTAAAAAAATATTTTAGAACCTTTTCATGCAAAATGTATAAAAATATTTTTCACGTTTGTTATAAAAAAAATTGTATCCCTTCCTATGCCGAACTAGTTGCATTATGGATTTTGCCTAAAACATGATTTTAGACAATATTCATTGAAAAAAGCTTTTTTTTAAATCACATTTGAAAACCCTTCTAAATTGTATTCTACGTCTGTCCTTCTAGTGCTGAACGTAAAAAAATATTTTAGACCCTTTTCATGCAAAATGTATAAAAATATTTTTCACCTTTGTTATAAAAAAAATTGTATCCCTTCATATGCAGAACTAGTTGCATTGTGGATTTTGCCTAAAACATGATTTTAGACAATATTCATTGATTTTTTTTTTTTAATCACATTTGAAAACCCTTGTAAGTTGAATTCTACATTTGTCCTTCTAGTGCTGAACGTTAAAAAAATATTTTAGAACCTTTTCATGCAAAATGTATAAAAATATTTTTCAGGTTTGTTATAAAAAAAATTGTATCCCTTCCTATGCCGAACTAGTTGCATAATGGATTTTGCCTAAAACATGATTTTAGACAATATTCATTGAAAAAAGCTTTTTTTTAAATCACATTTGAAAACCCTTCTAAATTGTATTCTACGTCTGTCCTTCTAGTGCTGAACGTAAAAAAATATTTTAGACCCTTTTCATGCAAAATGTATAAAAATATTTTTCACCTTTGTTATAAAAAAAATTGTATCCCTTCATATGCAGAACTAGTTGCATTGTGGATTTTGCCTAAAACATGATTTTAGAAAATATTCATTGAATTATTTTTTTTTTAATCACATTTGAAAACCCTTGTATGTTGAAATCTACATATGTCCTTCTAATGCTGAACGTAAAAAAAATATTTTAGACCCTTTTCATGCAAAATGTATAAAAAATATTTTTCACGTTTGTTATAAAAAAAATTGTATCCCTTCATATGCCGAACTAGTTGCATTGTGGATTTTGCCTAAAACATGATTTTAGACAATATTCATTGAAGAAAGCTTTTTTTAAATCACATTTGAAAACCCTTCTAAATTGTATTCTACGTCTGTCCTACTAGTGCTGAACGTAAAAAAAATATTTTAGACCCTTTTCATGCAAAATGTAGAAAAAATATTTTTCACGTTTGTTATAAAAAAATGGTATCCCTTCATTTGCCGAACTAGTTGCATTGTGGATTTTGCCTAAAACATGATTTTAAAAAATATTCATTGAATTTTTTTTTTTATCACATTTGAAAACCCTTGTATGTTGAATTCTACATATGTCCTTCTAGTGCTGAACGTTAAAAAAATATTTTAGAACCTTTTCATGCAAAATGTATAAAAATATTTTTCACGTTTGTTATAAAAAAAATTGTATCCCTTCCTATGCCGAACTAGTTGCATTATGGATTTTGCCTAAAACATGATTTTAGACAATATTCATTGAAAAAAACTTTTTTTTAAATCACATTTGAAAACCCTTCTAAATTGTATTCTACGTCTGTTCTTCTAGTGCTGAACGTAAAAAAAATATATTAGACCCTTTTCATGCAAAATGTATAAAAAATATTATTCACGTTTGTTATAAAAAAAGTTGTATCCCTTCATATGCAGAACTAGTTGCATTGTGGATTTTGCCTAAAACATGATTTTAGACAATATTCATTGATTATTTTTTTTAAATCACATTTGAAAACCCTTGTAAGTTGAATTCTACATTTGTCCTTCTAGTGCTGAACGTTAAAAAAATATTTTAGAACCTTTTCATGCAAAATGTATAAAAATATTTTTCAGGTTTGTTATAAAAAAAATTGTATCCCTTCCTATGCCGAACTAGTTGCATTATGGATTTTGCCTAAAACATGATTTTAGACAATATTCATTGAAAAAAGCTTTTTTTTAAATCACATTTGAAAACCCTTCTAAATTGTATTCTACGTCTGTCCTTCTAGTGCTGAACGTAAAAAAATATTTTAGACCCTTTTCATGCAAAATGTATAAAAATATTTTTCACCTTTGTTATAAAAAAAATTGTATCCCTTCATATGCAGAACTAGTTGCATTGTGGATTTTGCCTAAAACATGATTTTAGAAAATATTCATTGAATTATTTTTTTTTTAATCACATTTGAAAACACTTCTAAATTGTATTCTACGTCTGTCCTTCTAGTGATGAATGTTAAAAAATATGTTAGACCCTTTTCATGCAAAATTTATAAAAAATATTTTTCACGTTTTTTATAAAAAAACTTTGTATCCCTTCATATGCCGAACTAGTTTTTTTGTGGATTTTGCCTAAAACATGATTTTAGACAATATTCATTGAAAAAAGCTTTTTAAAAAATCACATTTGAAAACCCTTCTAAATTGTATTCTACATCTGTCCTTCTAGTGCTGAACGTAAAAAAAATATATTAGACCCTTTTCATGCAAAATGTATAAAAAATATTATTCACGTTTGTTACACTCAAACAGTGTCTCCTCTCATATGCTGAACTGGTCGCATTGTGGATTTTGGTTAAAACATGATTTTGGACAATGTTCATGGAACTCAGCTTAAAACGTACTTGCAGACTTGAAAACCATTGCCTATTGTAGAGCGCGCCTCCTACTTCCACTGCTGAATGAAAACCCATGATTTTGGACCCTGTTTTCATGCAAAAAGGCAAAAAGAAATGTTTCACATTTGTTACACTCAAACAGTGTCTCCTCTCATATGCTGAACTGGTCGCATTGTGGATTTTTGGATAAAACATGATTTTGGACAATGTTCATGGAACTCAGCTTAAAACGTACTTGCAGACTTTAAAACCCTTGCCTATTGTAGAGCGCGCCTCCTACTTCCACTGCTGAACGAAAACCCATGATTTTGGACCCTGTTTTCATGCGAAAAGGCTAAAAGAAATGTTTCACGTTTGTTACACTCAAACAGTGTCTCCTCTCATATGCTGAACTGGTCGCATTGTGGATTTTGGATAAAACATGATTTTGGACAATGTTCATGGAACTCAGCTTAAAACGTACTTGCAGACTTGAAAACCCTTGCCTATTGTAGAGCGCGCCTCCTACTTCCAGTGCTGAACGAAAACCCATGATTTTGGACCCTTTTTTCATTCGATTTTGGACCCTTTTTTCATTTTTCATTTTTATCACATTTGAAAACCCTTGTATGTTGAATTCTACATATGTCCTTCTAGTGCTGAACGTTAAAAAAATATTTTAGAACCTTTTCATGCAAAATGTATAAAAATATTTTTCACGTTTGTTATAAAAAAAATTGTATCCCTTCCTATGCCGAACTAGTTGCATTATGGATTTTGCCTAAAACATGATTTTAGACAATATTCATTGAAAAAAACTTTTTTTTAAATCACATTTGAAAACCCTTCTAAATTGTATTCTACGTCTGTTCTTCTAGTGCTGAACGTAAAAAAAATATATTAGACCCTTTTCATGCAAAATGTATAAAAAATATTATTCACGTTTGTTATAAAAAAAGTTGTATCCCTTCATATGCAGAACTAGTTGCATTGTGGATTTTGCCTAAAACATGATTTTAGACAATATTCATTGATTTTTTTTTTAAATCACATTTGAAAACCCTTGTAAGTTGAATTCTACATTTGTCCTTCTAGTGCTGAACGTTAAAAAAATATTTTAGAACCTTTTCATGCAAAATGTATAAAAATATTTTTCAGGTTTGTTATAAAAAAAATTGTATCCCTTCCTATGCCGAACTAGTTGCATTATGGATTTTGCCTAAAACATGATTTTAGACAATATTCATTGAAAAAAGCTTTTTTTTAAATCACATTTGAAAACCCTTCTAAATTGTATTCTACGTCTGTCCTTCTAGTGCTGAACGTAAAAAAATATTTTAGACCCTTTTCATGCAAAATGTATAAAAATATTTTTCACCTTTGTTATAAAAAAAATTGTATCCCTTCATATGCAGAACTAGTTGCATTGTGGATTTTGCCTAAAACATGATTTTAGACAATATTCATTGATTTTTTTTTTTTAATCACATTTGAAAACCCTTGTAAGTTGAATTCTACATTTGTCCTTCTAGTGCTGAACGTTAAAAAAATATTTTAGAACCTTTTCATGCAAAATGTATAAAAATATTTTTCAGGTTTGTTATAAAAAAAATTGTATCCCTTCCTATGCCGAACTAGTTGCATTATGGATTTTGCCTAAAACATGATTTTAGACAATATTCATTGAAAAAAGCTTTTTTTTAAATCACATTTGAAAACCCTTCTAAATTGTATTCTACGTCTGTCCTTCTAGTGCTGAACGTAAAAAAATATTTTAGACCCTTTTCATGCAAAATGTATAAAAATATTTTTCACCTTTGTTATAAAAAAAATTGTATCCCTTCATATGCAGAACTAGTTGCATTGTGGATTTTGCCTAAAACATGATTTTAGACAATATTCATTGATTTTTTTTTTTTAATCACATTTGAAAACCCTTGTAAGTTGAATTCTACATTTGTCCTTCTAGTGCTGAACGTAAAAAAAATATTTTAGAACCTTTTCATGCAAAATGTATAAAAATATTTTTCAGGTTTGTTATAAAAAAAATTGTATCCCTTCCTATGCCGAACTAGTTGCATAATGGATTTTGCCTAAAACATGATTTTAGACAATATTCATTGAATTATTATTTTTTTAATCACATTTGAAAACCCTTGTATGTTGAAATCTACATATGTCCTTCTAATGCTGAACGTAAAAAAAATATTTTAGACCCTTTTCATGCAAAATGTATAAAAAATATTTTTCACGTTTGTTATAAAAAAAATTGTATCCCTTCATATGCCGAACTAGTTGCATTGTGGATTTTGCCTAAAACATGATTTTAGACAATATTCATTGAAGAAAGCTTTTTTTAAATCACATTTGAAAACCCTTCTAAATTGTATTCTACGTCTGTCCTACTAGTGCTGAACGTAAAAAAAATATTTTAGACCCTTTTCATGCAAAATGTAGAAAAAATATTTTTCACGTTTGTTATAAAAAAATGGTATCCCTTCATTTGCCGAACTAGTTGCATTGTGGATTTTGCCTAAAACATGATTTTAGAAAATATTCATTGAAATTTTTTTTTTATCACATTTGAAAACCCTTGTATGTTGAATTCTACATATGTCCTTCTAGTGCTGAACGTTAAAAAAATATTTTAGAACCTTTTCATGCAAAATGTATAAAAATATTTTTCACGTTTGTTATAAAAAAAATTGTATCCCTTCCTATGCCGAACTAGTTGCATTATGGATTTTGCCTAAAACATGATTTTAGACAATATTCATTGAAAAAAGCTTTTTTTTAAATCACATTTGAAAACCCTTCTAAATTGTATTCTACGTCTGTCCTTCTAGTGCTGAACGTAAAAAAATATTTTAGACCCTTTTCATGCAAAATGTATAAAAATATTTTTCACCTTTGTTATAAAAAAAATTGTATCCCTTCATATGCAGAACTAGTTGCATTGTGGATTTTGCCTAAAACATGATTTTAGACAATATTCATTGATTTTTTTTTTTTAATCACATTTGAAAACCCTTGTAAGTTGAATTCTACATTTGTCCTTCTAGTGCTGAACGTTAAAAAAATATTTTAGAACCTTTTCATGCAAAATGTATAAAAATATTTTTCAGGTTTGTTATAAAAAAAATTGTATCCCTTCCTATGCCGAACTAGTTGCATAATGGATTTTGCCTAAAACATGATTTTAGACAATATTCATTGAAAAAAGCTTTTTTTTAAATCACATTTGAAAACCCTTCTAAATTGTATTCTACGTCTGTCCTTCTAGTGCTGAACGTAAAAAAATATTTTAGACCCTTTTCATGCAAAATGTATAAAAATATTTTTCACCTTTGTTATAAAAAAAATTGTATCCCTTCATATGCAGAACTAGTTGCATTGTGGATTTTGCCTAAAACATGATTTTAGAAAATATTCATTGAATTATTTTTTTTTTAATCACATTTGAAAACCCTTGTATGTTGAAATCTACATATGTCCTTCTAATGCTGAACGTAAAAAAAATATTTTAGACCCTTTTCATGCAAAATGTATAAAAAATATTTTTCACGTTTGTTATAAAAAAAATTGTATCCCTTCATATGCCGAACTAGTTGCATTGTGGATTTTGCCTAAAACATGATTTTAGACAATATTCATTGAAGAAAGCTTTTTTTAAATCACATTTGAAAACCCTTCTAAATTGTATTCTACGTCTGTCCTACTAGTGCTGAACGTAAAAAAAATATTTTAGACCCTTTTCATGCAAAATGTAGAAAAAATATTTTTCACGTTTGTTATAAAAAAATGGTATCCCTTCATTTGCCGAACTAGTTGCATTGTGGATTTTGCCTAAAACATGATTTTAAAAAATATTCATTGAATTTTTTTTTTTATCACATTTGAAAACCCTTGTATGTTGAATTCTACATATGTCCTTCTAGTGCTGAACGTTAAAAAAATATTTTAGAACCTTTTCATGCAAAATGTATAAAAATATTTTTCACGTTTGTTATAAAAAAAATGGTATCCCTTCCTATGCCGAACTAGTTGCATTATGGATTTTGCCTAAAACATGATTTTAGACAATATTCATTGAAAAAAACTTTTTTTTAAATCACATTTGAAAACCCTTCTAAATTGTATTCTACGTCTGTTCTTCTAGTGCTGAACGTAAAAAAAATATATTAGACCCTTTTCATGCAAAATGTATAAAAAATATTATTCACGTTTGTTATAAAAAAAGTTGTATCCCTTCATATGCAGAACTAGTTGCATTGTGGATTTTGCCTAAAACATGATTTTAGACAATATTCATTGATTATTTTTTTTAAATCACATTTGAAAACCCTTGTAAGTTGAATTCTACATTTGTCCTTCTAGTGCTGAACGTTAAAAAAATATTTTAGAACCTTTTCATGCAAAATGTATAAAAATATTTTTCAGGTTTGTTATAAAAAAAATTGTATCCCTTCCTATGCCGAACTAGTTGCATTATGGATTTTGCCTAAAACATGATTTTAGACAATATTCATTGAAAAAAGCTTTTTTTTAAATCACATTTGAAAACCCTTCTAAATTGTATTCTACGTCTGTCCTTCTAGTGCTGAACGTAAAAAAATATTTTAGACCCTTTTCATGCAAAATGTATAAAAATATTTTTCACCTTTGTTATAAAAAAAATTGTATCCCTTCATATGCAGAACTAGTTGCATTGTGGATTTTGCCTAAAACATGATTTTAGAAAATATTCATTGAATTATTTTTTTTTTAATCACATTTGAAAACACTTCTAAATTGTATTCTACGTCTGTCCTTCTAGTGATGAATGTTAAAAAATATGTTAGACCCTTTTCATGCAAAATTTATAAAAAATATTTTTCACGTTTTTTATAAAAAAACTTTGTATCCCTTCATATGCCGAACTAGTTTTTTTGTGGATTTTGCCTAAAACATGATTTTAGACAATATTCATTGAAAAAAGCTTTTTAAAAAATCACATTTGAAAACCCTTCTAAATTGTATTCTACATCTGTCCTTCTAGTGCTGAACGTAAAAAAAATATATTAGACCCTTTTCATGCAAAATGTATAAAAAATATTATTCACGTTTGTTACACTCAAACAGTGTCTCCTCTCATATGCTGAACTGGTCGCATTGTGGATTTTGGTTAAAACATGATTTTGGACAATGTTCATGGAACTCAGCTTAAAACGTACTTGCAGACTTGAAAACCATTGCCTATTGTAGAGCGCGCCTCCTACTTCCACTGCTGAATGAAAACCCATGATTTTGGACCCTGTTTTCATGCAAAAAGGCAAAAAGAAATGTTTCACATTTGTTACACTCAAACAGTGTCTCCTCTCATATGCTGAACTGGTCGCATTGTGGATTTTTGGATAAAACATGATTTTGGACAATGTTCATGGAACTCAGCTTAAAACGTACTTGCAGACTTTAAAACCCTTGCCTATTGTAGAGCGCGCCTCCTACTTCCACTGCTGAACGAAAACCCATGATTTTGGACCCTGTTTTCATGCGAAAAGGCTAAAAGAAATGTTTCACGTTTGTTACACTCAAACAGTGTCTCCTCTCATATGCTGAACTGGTCGCATTGTGGATTTTGGATAAAACATGATTTTGGACAATGTTCATGGAACTCAGCTTAAAACGTACTTGCAGACTTGAAAACCCTTGCCTATTGTAGAGCGCGTCTCCTACTTCCAGTGCTGAACGAAAACCCATGATTTTGGACCCTTTTTTCATTCGATTTTGGACCCTTTTTTCATTTTTCATTTTTATCACATTTGAAAACCCTTGTATGTTGAATTCTACATATGTCCTTCTAGTGCTGAACGTTAAAAAAATATTTTAGAACCTTTTCATGCAAAATGTATAAAAATATTTTTCACGTTTGTTATAAAAAAAATTGTATCCCTTCCTATGCCGAACTAGTTGCATTATGGATTTTGCCTAAAACATGATTTTAGACAATATTCATTGAAAAAAACTTTTTTTTAAATCACATTTGAAAACCCTTCTAAATTGTATTCTACGTCTGTTCTTCTAGTGCTGAACGTAAAAAAAATATATTAGACCCTTTTCATGCAAAATGTATAAAAAATATTATTCACGTTTGTTATAAAAAAAGTTGTATCCCTTCATATGCAGAACTAGTTGCATTGTGGATTTTGCCTAAAACATGATTTTAGACAATATTCATTGATTTTTTTGTTTAAATCACATTTGAAAACCCTTGTAAGTTGAATTCTACATTTGTCCTTCTAGTGCTGAACGTTAAAAAAATATTTTAGAACCTTTTCATGCAAAATGTATAAAAATATTTTTCAGGTTTGTTATAAAAAAAATTGTATCCCTTCCTATGCCGAACTAGTTGCATTATGGATTTTGCCTAAAACATGATTTTAGACAATATTCATTGAAAAAAGCTTTTTTTTAAATCACATTTGAAAACCCTTCTAAATTGTATTCTACGTCTGTCCTTCTAGTGCTGAACGTAAAAAAATATTTTAGACCCTTTTCATGCAAAATGTATAAAAATATTTTTCACCTTTGTTATAAAAAAAATTGTATCCCTTCATATGCAGAACTAGTTGCATTGTGGATTTTGCCTAAAACATGATTTTAGACAATATTCATTGATTTTTTTTTTTTAATCACATTTGAAAACCCTTGTAAGTTGAATTCTACATTTGTCCTTCTAGTGCTGAACGTTAAAAAAATATTTTAGAACCTTTTCATGCAAAATGTATAAAAATATTTTTCAGGTTTGTTATAAAAAAAATTGTATCCCTTCCTATGCCGAACTAGTTGCATAATGGATTTTGCCTAAAACATGATTTTAGACAATATTCATTGAAAAAAGCTTTTTTTTAAATCACATTTGAAAACCCTTCTAAATTGTATTCTACGTCTGTCCTTCTAGTGCTGAACGTAAAAAAATATTTTAGACCCTTTTCATGCAAAATGTATAAAAATATTTTTCACCTTTGTTATAAAAAAAATTGTATCCCTTCATATGCAGAACTAGTTGCATTGTGGATTTTGCCTAAAACATGATTTTAGAAAATATTCATTGAATTATTTTTTTTTTAATCACATTTGAAAACCCTTGTATGTTGAAATCTACATATGTCCTTCTAATGCTGAACGTAAAAAAAATATTTTAGACCCTTTTCATGCAAAATGTATAAAAAATATTTTTCACGTTTGTTATAAAAAAAATTGTATCCCTTCATATGCCGAACTAGTTGCATTGTGGATTTTGCCTAAAACATGATTTTAGACAATATTCATTGAAGAAAGCTTTTTTTAAATCACATTTGAAAACCCTTCTAAATTGTATTCTACGTCTGTCCTACTAGTGCTGAACGTAAAAAAAATATTTTAGACCCTTTTCATGCAAAATGTAGAAAAAATATTTTTCACGTTTGTTATAAAAAAATGGTATCCCTTCATTTGCCGAACTAGTTGCATTGTGGATTTTGCCTAAAACATGATTTTAAAAAATATTCATTGAATTTTTTTTTTTATCACATTTGAAAACCCTTGTATGTTGAATTCTACATATGTCCTTCTAGTGCTGAACGTTAAAAAAATATTTTAGAACCTTTTCATGCAAAATGTATAAAAATATTTTTCACGTTTGTTATAAAAAAAATTGTATCCCTTCCTATGCCGAACTAGTTGCATTATGGATTTTGCCTAAAACATGATTTTAGACAATATTCATTGAAAAAAACTTTTTTTAAATCACATTTGAAAACCCTTCTAAATTGTATTCTACGTCTGTTCTTCTAGTGCTGAACGTAAAAAAAATATATTAGACCCTTTTCATGCAAAATGTATAAAAAATATTATTCACGTTTGTTATAAAAAAAGTTGTATCCCTTCATATGCAGAACTAGTTGCATTGTGGATTTTGCCTAAAACATGATTTTAGACAATATTCATTGATTATTTTTTTTAAATCACATTTGAAAACCCTTGTAAGTTGAATTCTACATTTGTCCTTCTAGTGCTGAACGTTAAAAAAATATTTTAGAACCTTTTCATGCAAAATGTATAAAAATATTTTTCAGGTTTGTTATAAAAAAAATTGTATCCCTTCCTATGCCGAACTAGTTGCATTATGGATTTTGCCTAAAACATGATTTTAGACAATATTCATTGAAAAAAGCTTTTTTTTAAATCACATTTGAAAACCCTTCTAAATTGTATTCTACGTCTGTCCTTCTAGTGCTGAACGTAAAAAAATATTTTAGACCCTTTTCATGCAAAATGTATAAAAATATTTTTCACCTTTGTTATAAAAAAAATTGTATCCCTTCATATGCAGAACTAGTTGCATTGTGGATTTTGCCTAAAACATGATTTTAGAAAATATTCATTGAATTATTTTTTTTTTAATCACATTTGAAAACACTTCTAAATTGTATTCTACGTCTGTCCTTCTAGTGATGAATGTTAAAAAATATGTTAGACCCTTTTCATGCAAAATTTATAAAAAATATTTTTCACGTTTTTTATAAAAAAACTTTGTATCCCTTCATATGCCGAACTAGTTTTTTTGTGGATTTTGCCTAAAACATGATTTTAGACAATATTCATTGAAAAAAGCTTTTTAAAAAATCACATTTGAAAACCCTTCTAAATTGTATTCTACATCTGTCCTTCTAGTGCTGAACGTAAAAAAAATATATTAGACCCTTTTCATGCAAAATGTATAAAAAATATTATTCACGTTTGTTACACTCAAACAGTGTCTCCTCTCATATGCTGAACTGGTCGCATTGTGGATTTTGGTTAAAACATGATTTTGGACAATGTTCATGGAACTCAGCTTAAAACGTACTTGCAGACTTGAAAACCATTGCCTATTGTAGAGCGCGCCTCCTACTTCCACTGCTGAATGAAAACCCATGATTTTGGACCCTGTTTTCATGCAAAAAGGCAAAAAGAAATGTTTCACATTTGTTACACTCAAACAGTGTCTCCTCTCATATGCTGAACTGGTCGCATTGTGGATTTTTGGATAAAACATGATTTTGGACAATGTTCATGGAACTCAGCTTAAAACGTACTTGCAGACTTTAAAACCCTTGCCTATTGTAGAGCGCGCCTCCTACTTCCACTGCTGAACGAAAACCCATGATTTTGGACCCTGTTTTCATGCGAAAAGGCTAAAAGAAATGTTTCACGTTTGTTACACTCAAACAGTGTCTCCTCTCATATGCTGAACTGGTCGCATTGTGGATTTTGGATAAAACATGATTTTGGACAATGTTCATGGAACTCAGCTTAAAACGTACTTGCAGACTTGAAAACCCTTGCCTATTGTAGAGCGCGCCTCCTACTTCCAGTGCTGAACGAAAACCCATGATTTTGGACCCTTTTTTCATTCGATTTTGGACCCTTTTTTCATTTTTCATTTTTATCACATTTGAAAACCCTTGTATGTTGAATTCTACATATGTCCTTCTAGTGCTGAACGTTAAAAAAATATTTTAGAACCTTTTCATGCAAAATGTATAAAAATATTTTTCACGTTTGTTATAAAAAAAATTGTATCCCTTCCTATGCCGAACTAGTTGCATTATGGATTTTGCCTAAAACATGATTTTAGACAATATTCATTGAAAAAAACTTTTTTTTAAATCACATTTGAAAACCCTTCTAAATTGTATTCTACGTCTGTTCTTCTAGTGCTGAACGTAAAAAAAATATATTAGACCCTTTTCATGCAAAATGTATAAAAAATATTATTCACGTTTGTTATAAAAAAAGTTGTATCCCTTCATATGCAGAACTAGTTGCATTGTGGATTTTGCCTAAAACATGATTTTAGACAATATTCATTGATTTTTTTTTTAAAATCACATTTGAAAACCCTTGTAAGTTGAATTCTACATTTGTCCTTCTAGTGCTGAACGTTAAAAAAATATTTTAGAACCTTTTCATGCAAAATGTATAAAAATATTTTTCAGGTTTGTTATAAAAAAAATTGTATCCCTTCCTATGCCGAACTAGTTGCATTATGGATTTTGCCTAAAACATGATTTTAGACAATATTCATTGAAAAAAGCTTTTTTTTAAATCACATTTGAAAACCCTTCTAAATTGTATTCTACGTCTGTCCTTCTAGTGCTGAACGTAAAAAAATATTTTAGACCCTTTTCATGCAAAATGTATAAAAATATTTTTCACCTTTGTTATAAAAAAAATTGTATCCCTTCATATGCAGAACTAGTTGCATTGTGGATTTTGCCTAAAACATGATTTTAGACAATATTCATTGATTTTTTTTTTTTAATCACATTTGAAAACCCTTGTAAGTTGAATTCTACATTTGTCCTTCTAGTGCTGAACGTTAAAAAAATATTTTAGAACCTTTTCATGCAAAATGTATAAAAATATTTTTCAGGTTTGTTATAAAAAAAATTGTATCCCTTCCTATGCCGAACTAGTTGCATTATGGATTTTGCCTAAAACATGATTTTAGACAATATTCATTGAAAAAAGCTTTTTTTTAAATCACATTTGAAAACCCTTCTAAATTGTATTCTACGTCTGTCCTTCTAGTGCTGAACGTAAAAAAATATTTTAGACCCTTTTCATGCAAAATGTATAAAAATATTTTTCACCTTTGTTATAAAAAAAATTGTATCCCTTCATATGCAGAACTAGTTGCATTGTGGATTTTGCCTAAAACATGATTTTAGAAAATATTCATTGAATTATTTTTTTTTTAATCACATTTGAAAACACTTCTAAATTGTATTCTACGTCTGTCCTTCTAGTGATGAATGTTAAAAAATATGTTAGACCCTTTTCATGCAAAATTTATAAAAAATATTTTTCACGTTTTTTATAAAAAAACTTTGTATCCCTTCATATGCCGAACTAGTTTTTTTGTGGATTTTGCCTAAAACATGATTTTAGACAATATTCATTGAAAAAAGCTTTTTAAAAAATCACATTTGAAAACCCTTCTAAATTGTATTCTACATCTGTCCTTCTAGTGCTGAACGTAAAAAAAATATATTAGACCCTTTTCATGCAAAATGTATAAAAAATATTATTCACGTTTGTTACACTCAAACAGTGTCTCCTCTCATATGCTGAACTGGTCGCATTGTGGATTTTGGTTAAAACATGATTTTGGACAATGTTCATGGAACTCAGCTTAAAACGTACTTGCAGACTTGAAAACCATTGCCTATTGTAGAGCGCGCCTCCTACTTCCACTGCTGAATGAAAACCCATGATTTTGGACCCTGTTTTCATGCAAAAAGGCAAAAAGAAATGTTTCACATTTGTTACACTCAAACAGTGTCTCCTCTCATATGCTGAACTGGTCGCATTGTGGATTTTTGGATAAAACATGATTTTGGACAATGTTCATGGATCATGGAACTCAGCTTAAAACGTACTTGCAGACTTTAAAACCCTTGCCTATTGTAGAGCGCGCCTCCTACTTCCACTGCTGAACGAAAACCCATGATTTTGGACCCTGTTTTCATGCGAAAAGGCTAAAAGAAATGTTTCACGTTTGTTACACTCAAACAGTGTCTCCTCTCATATGCTGAACTGGTCGCATTGTGGATTTTGGATAAAACATGATTTTGGACAATGTTCATGGAACTCAGCTTAAAACGTACTTGCAGACTTGAAAACCCTTGCCTATTGTAGAGCGCGCCTCCTACTTCCAGTGCTGAACGAAAACCCATGATTTTGGACCCTTTTTTCATTCGAAAAGGCTAAAAGAAATGTTTCACGTTTGTTACACTCAAACAGTGTCTTCTCTCATATGCTGAACTGGTCGCATTGTGGATTTTGGTTAAAACATGATTTTGGACAATGTTCATGGAACTCAGCTTAAAACGTACTTGCAGACTTGAAAACCCTTGCCTATTGTAGAGCGCGCCTCCTACTTCCACTGCTGAACGAAAACCCATGATTTTGGACCCTGTTTTCATGCGAAAAGGCTAAAAGAATTGTTTCACGTTTGTTACACTCAAACAGTGTCTCCTGTCATATGCTGAACTGGTCGCAATGTGGAATTGGCCTAAAACATGATTTTGGACAATGTTCATGGAACTCAGCTTAAAACGTACTTGCAGACTTGAAAACCCTTGCCTATTGTAGAGCGCGCCTCCTACTTCCAGTGCTGAACGAAAACCCATGATTTTGGACCCTGTTTTCATGCGAAAAGGCAAAAAGAAATGTTTCACGTTTGTTACACTCAAACAGTGTCTCCTCTCATATGCTGAACTGGTCGCATTGTGGATTTTGGATAAAACATGATTTTGGACAATGTTCATGGAACTCAGCTTAAAACGTACTTGCAGACTTGAAAACCCTTGCCTATTGTAGAGCTCGCCTCCTACTTCCACTGCTGTACGAAAACCCATGATTTTGGTCCCTGTTTTCATGCGAAAAGGCTAAAAAAAATGTTTCACGTTTGTTACACTCAAACAGTGTCTCCTCTCATATGCTGAACTGGTCGCATTGTGGATTTTGGATAAAACATGATTTTGGACAATGTTCATGGAACTCAGCTTAAAACGTACTTGCAGACTTGAAAACCCTTGCCTATTGTAGAGCGCGCCTCCTACTTCCACTGCTGAACGAAAACCCATGATTTTGGACCCTGTTTTCATGCGAAAAGGCTAAAAGAATTGTTTCACGTTTGTTACACTCAAACAGTGTCTCCTGTCATATGCTGAACTGGTCGCAATGTGGATTTGGCCTAAAACATGATTTTGGACAATGTTCATGGAACTCAGCTTAAAACGTACTTGCAGACTTGAAAACCCTTGCCTATTGTAGAGCGCGCCTCCTACTTCCAGTGCTGAACGAAAACCCATGATTTTGGACCCTTTTTTCATTCGAAAAGGCTAAAAGAAATGTTTCACGTTTGTTACACTCAAACAGTGTCTCCTCTCATATGCTGAACTGGTCGCATTGTGGATTTTGGTTAAAACATGATTTTGGACAATGTTCATGGAACTCAGCTTAAAACGTACTTGCAGACTTGAAAACCCTTGCCTATTGTAGAGCGCGCCTCCTACTTCCAGTGCTGAACGAAAACCCATGATTTTGGACCCTGTTTTCATGCGAAAAGGCAAAAAGAAATGTTTCACGTTTGTTACACTCAAACAGTGTCTCCTCTCATATGCTGAACTGGTCGCATTGTGGATTTTGGATAAAACATGATTTTGGACAATGTTCATGGAACTCAGCTTAAAACGTACTTGCAGACTTGAAAACCCTTGCCTATTGTAGAGCTCGCCTCCTACTTCCACTGCTGTACGAAAACCCATGATTTTGGTCCCTGTTTTCATGCGAAAAGGCTAAAAAAAATGTTTCACGTTTGTTACACTCAAACAGTGTCTCCTCTCATATGCTGAACTGGTCGCATTGTGGATTTTGGTTAAAACATGATTTTGGACAATGTTCATGGAACTCAGCTTAAAACGTACTTGCAGACTTGAAAACCATTGCCTATTGTAGAGCGCGCCTCCTACTTCCACTGCTGAATGAAAACCCATGATTTTGGACCCTGTTTTCATGCAAAAAGGCAAAAAGAAATGTTTCACGTTTGTTACACTCAAACAGTGTCTCCTCTCATATGCTGAACTGGTCGCATTGTGGATTTTTGGATAAAACATGATTTTGGACAATGTTCATGGAACTCAGCTTAAAACGTACTTGCAGACTTTAAAACCCTTGCCTATTGTAGAGCGCGCCTCCTACTTCCACTGCTGAACGAAAACCCATGATTTTGGACCCTGTTTTCATGCGAAAAGGCTAAAAGAAATGTTTCACGTTTGTTACACTCAAACAGTGTCTCCTCTCATATGCTGAACTGGTCGCATTGTGGATTTTGGATAAAACATGATTTTGGACAATGTTCATGGAACTCAGCTTAAAACGTACTTGCAGACTTGAAAACCCTTGCCTATTGTAGAGCGCACCTCCTACTTCCACTGCTGAACGAAAACCCATGATTTTGGACCCTTTTTTCATTCGAAAAGGCTAAAAGAAATGTTTCACGTTTGTTACACTCAAACAGTGTCTTCTCTCATATGCTGAACTGGTCGCATTGTGGATTTTGGTTAAAACATGATTTTGGACAATGTTCATGGAACTCAGCTTAAAACGTACTTGCAGACTTGAAAACCCTTGCCTATTGTAGAGCGCGCCTCCTACTTCCAGTGCTGAACGAAAACCCATGATTTTGGACCCTGTTTTCATGCGAAAAGGCAAAAAGAAATGTTTCACGTTTGTTACACTCAAACAGTGTCTCCTCTCATATGCTGAACTGGTCGCATTGTGGATTTTTGATAAAACATGATTTTGGACAATGTTCATGGAACTCAGCTTAAAACGTACTTGCAGACTTGAAAACCCTTGCCTATTGTAGAGCGCGCCTCCTACTTCCACTGCTGAACGAAAACCCATGATTTTGGACCCTGTTTTCATGCGAAAAGGCTAAAAGAAATGTTTCACGTTTGTTACACTCAAACAGTGTCTCCTCTCATATGCTGAACTGGTCGCATTGTGCATTTTTGATAAAACATGATTTTGGACAATGTTCATGGAACTCAGCTTAAAACGTACTTGCAGACTTGAAAACCCTTGCCTATTGTAGAGCGCGCCTCCTACTTCCACTGCTGAACGAAAACCCATGATTTTGGACCCTGTTTTCATGCGAAAAGGCTAAAAGAAATGTTTCACGTTTGTTACACTCAAACAGTGTCTCCTCTCATATGCTGAACTGGTCGCATTGTGGATTTTGGTTAAAACATGATTTTGGACAATGTTCATGGAACTCAGCTTAAAACGTACTTGCAGACTTGAAAACCCTTGCCTATTGTAGAGCGCGCCTCCTACTTCCACTGCTGAATGAAAACCCATGATTTTGGACCCTGTTTTCATGCAAAAAGGCTAAAAGAAATGTTTCACGTTTGTTACACTCAAACAGTGTCTCCTCTCATATGCTGAACTGGTCGCATTGTGGATTTTGGTTAAAACATGATTTTGGACAATGTTCATGGAACTCAGCTTAAAACGTACTTGCAGACTTGAAAACCCTTGCCTATTGTAGAGCGCGCCTCCTACTTCCAGTGCTGAACGAAAACCCATGATTTTGGACCCTGTTTTCATGCGAAAAGGCAAAAAGAAATGTTTCACGTTTGTTACACTCAAACAGTGTCTCCTCTCATATGCTGAACTGGTCGCATTGTGGATTTTGGATAAAACATGATTTTGGACAATGTTCATGGAACTCAGCTTAAAACGTACTTGCAGACTTGAAAACCCTTGCCTATTGTAGAGCTCGCCTCCTACTTCCACTGCTGAACGAAAACCCATGATTTTGGTCCCTGTTTTCATGCGAAAAGGCTAAAAAAAATGTTTCACGTTTGTTACACTCAAACAGTGTCTCCTCTCATATGCTGAACTGGTCGCATTGTGGATTTTGGTTAAAACATGATTTTGGACAATGTTCATGGAACTCAGCTTAAAACGTACTTGCAGACTTGAAAACCCTTGCCTATTGTAGAGCGCGCCTCCTACTTCCACTGCTGAATGAAAACCCATGATTTTGGACCCTGTTTTCATGCAAAAAGGCAAAAAGAAATGTTTCACGTTTGTTACACTCAAACAGTGTCTCCTCTCATATGCTGAACTGGTCGCATTGTGGATTTTTGGATAAAACATGATTTTGGACAATGTTCATGGAACTCAGCTTAAAACGTACTTGCAGACTTTAAAACCCTTGCCTATTGTAGAGCGCGCCTCCTACTTCCACTGCTGAACGAAAACCCATGATTTTGGACCCTGTTTTCATGCGAAAAGGCTAAAAGAAATGTTTCACGTTTGTTACACTCAAACAGTGTCTCCTCTCATATGCTGAACTGGTCGCATTGTGGATTTTGGATAAAACATGATTTTGGACAATGTTCATGGAACTCAGCTTAAAACGTACTTGCAGACTTGAAAACCCTTGCCTATTGTAGAGCGCACCTCCTACTTCCACTGCTGAACGAAAACCCATGATTTTGGACCCTTTTTTCATTTGAAAAGGCTAAAAGAAATGTTTCACGTTTGTTACACTCAAACAGTGTCTCCTCTCATATGCTGAACTGGTCGCATTGTGGATTTTGGATAAAACATGATTTTGGACAATGTTCATGGAACTCAGCTTAAAACGTACTTGCAGACTTGAAAACCCTTGCCTATTGTAGAGCGCGCCTCCTACTTCCAGTGCTGAACGAAAACCCATGATTTTGGACCCTTTTTTCATTCGAAAAGGCTAAAAGAAATGTTTCACGTTTGTTACACTCAAACAGTGTCTTCTCTCATATGCTGAACTGGTCGCATTGTGGATTTTGGTTAAAACATGATTTTGGACAATGTTCATGGAACTCAGCTTAAAACGTACTTGCAGACTTGAAAACCCTTGCCTATTGTAGAGCGCGCCTCCTACTTCCACTGCTGAACGAAAACCCATGATTTTGGACCCTGTTTTCATGCGAAAAGGCTAAAAGAATTGTTTCACGTTTGTTACACTCAAACAGTGTCTCCTGTCATATGCTGAACTGGTCGCAATGTGGATTTGGCCTAAAACATGATTTTGGACAATGTTCATGGAACTCAGCTTAAAACGTACTTGCAGACTTGAAAACCCTTGCCTATTGTAGAGCGCGCCTCCTACTTCCAGTGCTGAACGAAAACCCATGATTTTGGACCCTGTTTTCATGCGAAAAGGCAAAAATAAATGTTTCACGTTTGTTACACTCAAACAGTGTCTCCTCTCATATGCTGAACTGGTCGCATTGTGGATTTTGGATAAAACATGATTTTGGACAATGTTCATGGAACTCAGCTTAAAACGTACTTGCAGACTTGAAAACCCTTGCCTATTGTAGAGCTCGCCTCCTACTTCCACTGCTGTACGAAAACCCATGATTTTGGTCCCTGTTTTCATGCGAAAAGGCTAAAAAAAATGTTTCACGTTTGTTACACTCAAACAGTGTCTCCTCTCATATGCTGAACTGGTCGCATTGTGGATTTTGGATAAAACATGATTTTGGACAATGTTCATGGAACTCAGCTTAAAACGTACTTGCAGACTTGAAAACCCTTGCCTATTGTAGAGCGCGCCTCCTACTTCCACTGCTGAACGAAAACCCATGATTTTGGACCCTGTTTTCATGCGAAAAGGCTAAAAGAATTGTTTCACGTTTGTTACACTCAAACAGTGTCTCCTGTCATATGCTGAACTGGTCGCAATGTGGATTTGGCCTAAAACATGATTTTGGACAATGTTCATGGAACTCAGCTTAAAACGTACTTGCAGACTTGAAAACCCTTGCCTATTGTAGAGCGCGCCTCCTACTTCCAGTGCTGAACGAAAACCCATGATTTTGGACCCTTTTTTCATTCGAAAAGGCTAAAAGAAATGTTTCACGTTTGTTACACTCAAACAGTGTCTCCTCTCATATGCTGAACTGGTCGCATTGTGGATTTTGGTTAAAACATGATTTTGGACAATGTTCATGGAACTCAGCTTAAAACGTACTTGCAGACTTGAAAACCCTTGCCTATTGTAGAGCGCGCCTCCTACTTCCAGTGCTGAACGAAAACCCATGATTTTGGACCCTGTTTTCATGCGAAAAGGCAAAAAGAAATGTTTCACGTTTGTTACACTCAAACAGTGTCTCCTCTCATATGCTGAACTGGTCGCATTGTGGATTTTGGATAAAACATGATTTTGGACAATGTTCATGGAACTCAGCTTAAAACGTACTTGCAGACTTGAAAACCCTTGCCTATTGTAGAGCTCGCCTCCTACTTCCACTGCTGTACGAAAACCCATGATTTTGGTCCCTGTTTTCATGCGAAAAGGCTAAAAAAAATGTTTCACGTTTGTTACACTCAAACAGTGTCTCCTCTCATATGCTGAACTGGTCGCATTGTGGATTTTGGTTAAAACATGATTTTGGACAATGTTCATGGAACTCAGCTTAAAACGTACTTGCAGACTTGAAAACCATTGCCTATTGTAGAGCGCGCCTCCTACTTCCACTGCTGAATGAAAACCCATGATTTTGGACCCTGTTTTCATGCAAAAAGGCAAAAAGAAATGTTTCACGTTTGTTACACTCAAACAGTGTCTCCTCTCATATGCTGAACTGGTCGCATTGTGGATTATTGGATAAAACATGATTTTGGACAATGTTCATGGAACTCAGCTTAAAACGTACTTGCAGACTTTAAAACCCTTGCCTATTGTAGAGCGCGCCTCCTACTTCCACTGCTGAACGAAAACCCATGATTTTGGACCCTGTTTTCATGCGAAAAGGCAAAAAGAAATGTTTCACGTTTGTTACACTCAAACAGTGTCTCCTCTCATATGCTGAACTGGTCGCATTGTGGATTTTGGATAAAACATGATTTTGGACAATGTTCATGGAACTCAGCTTAAAACGTACTTGCAGACTTGAAAACCCTTGCCTATTGTAGAGCGCACCTCCTACTTCCACTGCTGAACGAAAACCCATGATTTTGGACCCTTTTTTCATTCGAAAAGGCTAAAAGAAATGTTTCACGTTTGTTACACTCAAACAGTGTCTTCTCTCATATGCTGAACTGGTCGCATTGTGGATTTTGGTTAAAACATGATTTTGGACAATGTTCATGGAACTCAGCTTAAAACGTACTTGCAGACTTGAAAACCCTTGCCTATTGTAGAGCGCGCCTCCTACTTCCAGTGCTGAACGAAAACCCATGATTTTGGACCCTGTTTTCATGCGAAAAGGCAAAAAGAAATGTTTCACGTTTGTTACACTCAAACAGTGTCTCCTCTCATATGCTGAACTGGTCGCATTGTGGATTTTTGATAAAACATGATTTTGGACAATGTTCATGGAACTCAGCTTAAAACGTACTTGCAGACTTGAAAACCCTTGCCTATTGTAGAGCGCGCCTCCTACTTCCACTGCTGAACGAAAACCCATGATTTTGGACCCTGTTTTCATGCGAAAAGGCTAAAAGAAATGTTTCACGTTTGTTACACTCAAACAGTGTCTCCTCTCATATGCTGAACTGGTCGCATTGTGCATTTTTGATAAAACATGATTTTGGACAATGTTCATGGAACTCAGCTTAAAACGTACTTGCAGACTTGAAAACCCTTGCCTATTGTAGAGCGCGCCTCCTACTTCCACTGCTGAACGAAAACCCATGATTTTGGACCCTGTTTTCATGCGAAAAGGCTAAAAGAAATGTTTCACGTTTGTTACACTCAAACAGTGTCTCCTCTCATATGCTGAACTGGTCGCATTGTGGATTTTGGTTAAAACATGATTTTGGACAATGTTCATGGAACTCAGCTTAAAACGTACTTGCAGACTTGAAAACCCTTGCCTATTGTAGAGCGCGCCTCCTACTTCCACTGCTGAATGAAAACCCATGATTTTGGACCCTGTTTTCATGCAAAAAGGCTAAAAGAAATGTTTCACGTTTGTTACACTCAAACAGTGTCTCCTCTCATATGCTGAACTGGTCGCATTGTGGATTTTGGTTAAAACATGATTTTGGACAATGTTCATGGAACTCAGCTTAAAACGTACTTGCAGACTTGAAAACCCTTGCCTATTGTAGAGCGCGCCTCCTACTTCCAGTGCTGAACGAAAACCCATGATTTTGGACCCTGTTTTCATGCGAAAAGGCAAAAAGAAATGTTTCACGTTTGTTACACTCAAACAGTGTCTCCTCTCATATGCTGAACTGGTCGCATTGTGGATTTTGGATAAAACATGATTTTGGACAATGTTCATGGAACTCAGCTTAAAACGTACTTGCAGACTTGAAAACCCTTGCCTATTGTAGAGCTCGCCTCCTACTTCCACTGCTGAACGAAAACCCATGATTTTGGTCCCTGTTTTCATGCGAAAAGGCTAAAAAAAATGTTTCACGTTTGTTACACTCAAACAGTGTCTCCTCTCATATGCTGAACTGGTCGCATTGTGGATTTTGGTTAAAACATGATTTTGGACAATGTTCATGGAACTCAGCTTAAAACGTACTTGCAGACTTGAAAACCCTTGCCTATTGTAGAGCGCGCCTCCTACTTCCACTGCTGAATGAAAACCCATGATTTTGGACCCTGTTTTCATGCAAAAAGGCAAAAAGAAATGTTTCACGTTTGTTACACTCAAACAGTGTCTCCTCTCATATGCTGAACTGGTCGCATTGTGGATTTTTGGATAAAACATGATTTTGGACAATGTTCATGGAACTCAGCTTAAAACGTACTTGCAGACTTTAAAACCCTTGCCTATTGTAGAGCGCGCCTCCTACTTCCACTGCTGAACGAAAACCCATGATTTTGGACCCTGTTTTCATGCGAAAAGGCTAAAAGAAATGTTTCACGTTTGTTACACTCAAACAGTGTCTCCTCTCATATGCTGAACTGGTCGCATTGTGGATTTTGGATAAAACATGATTTTGGACAATGTTCATGGAACTCAGCTTAAAACGTACTTGCAGACTTGAAAACCCTTGCCTATTGTAGAGCGCACCTCCTACTTCCACTGCTGAACGAAAACCCATGATTTTGGACCCTTTTTTCATTTGAAAAGGCTAAAAGAAATGTTTCACGTTTGTTACACTCAAACAGTGTCTTCTCTCATATGCTGAACTGGTCGCATTGTGGATTTTGGTTAAAACATGATTTTGGACAATGTTCATGGAACTCAGCTTAAAACGTACTTGCAGACTTGAAAACCCTTGCCTATTGTAGAACGCGCCTCCTACTTCCAGTGCTGAACGAAAACCCATGATTTTGGACCCTGTTTTCATGCGAAAAGGCAAAAAGAAATGTTTCACGTTTGTTACACTCAAACAGTGTCTCCTCTCATATGCTGAACTGGTCGCATTGTGGATTTTTGATAAAACATGATTTTGGACAATGTTCATGGAACTCAGCTTAAAACGTACTTGCAGACTTGAAAACCCTTGCATATTGTAGAGCGCGCCTCCTACTTCCACTGCTGAACGAAAACCCATGATTTTGGACCCTGTTTTCATGCGAAAAGGCTAAAAGAAATGTTTCACGTTTGTTACACTCAAACAGTGTCTCCTCTCATATGCTGAACTGGTCGCATTGTGGATTTTGGTTAAAACATGATTTTGGACAATGTTCATGGAACTCAGCTTAAAACGTACTTGCAGACTTGAAAACCCTTGCCTATTGTAGAGCGCGCCTCCTACTTCCACTGCTGAATGAAAACCCATGATTTTGGACCCTGTTTTCATGCGAAAAGGCTAAAAGAAATGTTTCACGTTTGTTACACTCAAACAGTGTCTCCTCTCATATGCTGAACTGGTCGCATTGTGGATTTTGGTTAAAACATGATTTTGGACAATATTCATTGACATTTTTTTTTTAAATCACATTTGAAAACCCTTGTATGTTGAATTCTACATATGTCCTTCTAGTGCTGAACGTTAAAAAAATATTTTAGAACCTTTTCATGCAAAATGTATAAAAATATTTTTCACGTTTGTTATAAAAAAAATTGTATCCTTTCCTATGCCGAACTAGTTGCATTATGGATTTTGCCTAAAACATGATTTTAGACAATATTCATTGAAAAAAACTTTTTTTTAAATCACATTTGAAAACCCTTCTAAATTGTATTCTACGTCTGTTCTTCTAGTGCTGAACGTAAAAAAAATATATTAGACCCTTTTCATGCAAAATGTATAAAAAATATTATTCACGTTTGTTATAAAAAAAGTTGTATCCCTTCATATGCAGAACTAGTTGCATTGTGGATTTTGCCTAAAACATGATTTTAGACAATATTCATTGATTTTTTTTTTTAAATCACATTTGAAAACCCTTGTAAGTTGAATTCTACATTTGTCCTTCTAGTGCTGAACGTTAAAAAAATATTTTAGAACCTTTTCATGCAAAATGTATAAAAATATTTTTCAGGTTTGTTATAAAAAAAATTGTATCCCTTCCTATGCCGAACTAGTTGCATAATGGATTTTGCCTAAAACATGATTTTAGACAATATTCATTGAATTATTTTTTTTTTAATCACATTTGAAAACCCTTGTATGTTGAAATCTACATATGTCCTTCTAATGCTGAACGTAAAAAAAATATTTTAGACCCTTTTCATGCAAAATGTATAAAAAATATTTTTCACGTTTGTTATAAAAAAAATTGTATCCCTTCATATGCCGAACTAGTTGCATTGTGGATTTTGCCTAAAACATGATTTTAGACAATATTCATTGAAGAAAGCTTTTTTTAAATCACATTTGAAAACCCTTCTAAATTGTATTCTACGTCTGTCCTACTAGTGCTGAACGTAAAAAAAATATTTTAGACCCTTTTCATGCAAAATGTAGAAAAAATATTTTTCACGTTTGTTATAAAAAAATGGTATCCCTTCATTTGCCGAACTAGTTGCATTGTGGATTTTGCCTAAAACATGATTTTAGAAAATATTCATTGAAATTTTTTTTTTATCACATTTGAAAACCCTTGTATGTTGAATTCTACATATGTCCTTCTAGTGCTGAACGTTAAAAAAATATTTTAGAACCTTTTCATGCAAAATGTATAAAAATATTTTTCACGTTTGTTATAAAAAAAATTGTATCCCTTCCTATGCCGAACTAGTTGCATTATGGATTTTGCCTAAAACATGATTTTGGACAATGTTCATGGAACTCAGCTTAAAACGTACTTGCAGACTTGAAAACCCTTGCCTATTGTAGAGCGCGCCTCCTACTTCCAGTGCTGAACGAAAACCCATGATTTTGGACCCTTTTTTCATTCGAAAAGGCTAAAAGAAATGTTTCACGTTTGTTACACTCAAACAGTGTCTCCTCTCATATGCTGAACTGGTCGCATTGTGGATTTTGGTTAAAACATGATTTTGGACAATGTTCATGGAACTCAGCTTAAAACGTACTTGCAGACTTGAAAACCCTTGCCTATTGTAGAGCGCGCCTCCTACTTCCAGTGCTGAACGAAAACCCATGATTTTGGACCCTGTTTTCATGCGAAAAGGCAAAAAGAAATGTTTCACGTTTGTTACACTCAAACAGTGTCTCCTCTCATATGCTGAACTGGTCGCATTGTGGATTTTGGATAAAACATGATTTTGGACAATGTTCATGGAACTCAGCTTAAAACGTACTTGCAGACTTGAAAACCCTTGCCTATTGTAGAGCTCGCCTCCTACTTCCACTGCTGTACGAAAACCCATGATTTTGGTCCCTGTTTTCATGCGAAAAGGCTAAAAAAAATGTTTCACGTTTGTTACACTCAAACAGTGTCTCCTCTCATATGCTGAACTGGTCGCATTGTGGATTTTGGTTAAAACATGATTTTGGACAATGTTCATGGAACTCAGCTTAAAACGTACTTGCAGACTTTAAAACCCTTGCCTATTGTAGAGCGCGCCTCCTACTTCCACTGCTGAACGAAAACCCATGATTTTGGACCCTGTTTTCATGCGAAAAGGCTAAAAGAAATGTTTCACGTTTGTTACACTCAAACAGTGTCTCCTCTCATATGCTGAACTGGTCGCATTGTGGATTTTGGATAAAACATGATTTTGGACAATGTTCATGGAACTCAGCTTAAAACGTACTTGCAGACTTGAAAACCCTTGCCTATTGTAGAGCGCACCTCCTACTTCCACTGCTGAACGAAAACCCATGATTTTGGACCCTTTTTTCATTCGAAAAGGCTAAAAGAAATGTTTCACGTTTGTTACACTCAAACAGTGTCTTCTCTCATATGCTGAACTGGTCGCATTGTGGATTTTTGATAAAACATGATTTTTGACAATGTTCATGGAACTCAGCTTAAAACGTACTTGCAGACTTGAAAACCCTTGCCTATTGTAGAGCGCGCCTCCTACTTCCACTGCTGAACGAAAACCCATGATTTTGGACCCTGTTTTCATGCGAAAAGGCTAAAAGAAATGTTTCACGTTTGTTACACTCAAACAGTGTCTCCTCTCATATGCTGAACTGGTCGCATTGTGCATTTTTGATAAAACATGATTTTGGACAATGTTCATGGAACTCAGCTTAAAACGTACTTGCAGACTTGAAAACCCTTGCCTATTGTAGAGCGCGCCTCCTACTTCCACTGCTGAACGAAAACCCATGATTTTGGACCCTGTTTTCATGCGAAAAGGCTAAAAGAAATGTTTCACGTTTGTTACACTCAAACAGTGTCTCCTCTCATATGCTGAACTGGTCGCATTGTGGATTTTGGTTAAAACATGATTTTGGACAATGTTCATGGAACTCAGCTTAAAACGTACTTGCAGACTTGAAAACCCTTGCCTATTGTAGAGCGCGCCTCCTACTTCCACTGCTGGATGAAAACCCATGATTTTGGACCCTGTTTTCATGCAAAAAGGCTAAAAGAAATGTTTCACGTTTGTTACACTCAAACAGTGTCTCCTCTCATATGCTGAACTGGTCGCATTGTGGATTTTGGTTAAAACATGATTTTGGACAATGTTCATGGAACTCAGCTTAAAACGTACTTGCAGACTTGAAAACCCTTGCCTATTGTAGAGCGCGCCTCCTACTTCCAGTGCTGAACGAAAACCCATGATTTTGGACCCTGTTTTCATGCGAAAAGGCAAAAAGAAATGTTTCACGTTTGTTACACTCAAACAGTGTCTCCTCTCATATGCTGAACTGGTCGCATTGTGGATTTTGGATAAAACATGATTTTGGACAATGTTCATGGAACTCAGCTTAAAACGTACTTGCAGACTTTAAAACCCTTGCCTATTGTAGAGCGCGCCTCCTACTTCCACTGCTGAACGAAAACCCATGATTTTGGACCCTGTTTTCATGCGAAAAGGCTAAAAGAAATGTTTCACGTTTGTTACACTCAAACAGTGTCTCCTCTCATATGCTGAACTGGTCGCATTGTGGATTTTGGATAAAACATGATTTTGGACAATGTTCATGGAACTCAGCTTAAAACGTACTTGCAGACTTGAAAACCCTTGCCTATTGTAGAGCGCACCTCCTACTTCCACTGCTGAACGAAAACCCATGATTTTGGACCCTTTTTTCATTTGAAAAGGCTAAAAGAAATGTTTCACGTTTGTTACACTCAAACAGTGTCTTCTCTCATATGCTGAACTGGTCGCATTGTGGATTTTGGTTAAAACATGATTTTGGACAATGTTCATGGAACTCAGCTTAAAACGTACTTGCAGACTTGAAAACCCTTGCCTATTGTAGAACGCGCCTCCTACTTCCAGTGCTGAACGAAAACCCATGATTTTGGACCCTGTTTTCATGCGAAAAGGCAAAAAGAAATGTTTCACGTTTGTTACACTCAAACAGTGTCTCCTCTCATATGCTGAACTGGTCGCATTGTGGATTTTTGATAAAACATGATTTTGGACAATGTTCATGGAACTCAGCTTAAAACGTACTTGCAGACTTGAAAACCCTTGCATATTGTAGAGCGCGCCTCCTACTTCCACTGCTGAACGAAAACCCATGATTTTGGACCCTGTTTTCATGCGAAAAGGCTAAAAGAAATGTTTCACGTTTGTTACACTCAAACAGTGTCTCCTCTCATATGCTGAACTGGTCGCATTGTGGATTTTGGTTAAAACATGATTTTGGACAATGTTCATGGAACTCAGCTTAAAACGTACTTGCAGACTTGAAAACCCTTGCCTATTGTAGAGCGCGCCTCCTACTTCCAGTGCTGAACGAAAACCCATGATTTTGGACCCTGTTTTCATGCGAAAAGGCAAAAAGAAATGTTTCACGTTTGTTACACTCAAACAGTGTCTCCTCTCATATGCTGAACTGGTCGCATTGTGGATTTTGGATAAAACATGATTTTGGACAATGTTCATGGAACTCAGCTTAAAACGTACTTGCAGACTTGAAAACCCGTGCCTATTGTAGAGCTCGCCTCCTACTTCCACTGCTGAACGAAAACCCATGATTTTGGTCCCTGTTTTCATGCGAAAAGGCTAAAAAAAATGTTTCACGTTTGTTACACTCAAACAGTGTCTCCTCTCATATGCTGAACTGGTCGCATTGTGGATTTTGGTTAAAACATGATTTTGGACAATGTTCATGGAACTCAGCTTAAAACGTACTTGCAGACTTGAAAACCCTTGCCTATTGTAGAGCGCGCCTCCTACTTCCACTGCTGAATGAAAACCCATGATTTTGGACCCTGTTTTCATGCAAAAAGGCAAAAAGAAATGTTTCACGTTTGTTACACTCAAACAGTGTCTCCTCTCATATGCTGAACTGGTCGCATTGTGGATTTTTGGATAAAACATGATTTTGGACAATGTTCATGGAACTCAGCTTAAAACGTACTTGCAGACTTTAAAACCCTTGCCTATTGTAGAGCGCGCCTCCTACTTCCACTGCTGAACGAAAACTCATGATTTTGGACCCTGTTTTCATGCGAAAAGGCTAAAAGAAATGTTTCACGTTTGTTACACTCAAACAGTGTCTCCTCTCATATGCTGAACTGGTCGCATTGTGGATTTTGGATAAAACATGATTTTGGACAATGTTCATGGAACTCAGCTTAAAACGTACTTGCAGACTTGAAAACCCTTGCCTATTGTAGAGCGCACCTCCTACTTCCACTGCTGAACGAAAACCCATGATTTTGGACCCTTTTTTCATTTGAAAAGGCTAAAAGAAATGTTTCACGTTTGTTACACTCAAACAGTGTCTTCTCTCATATGCTGAACTGGTCGCATTGTGGATTTTGGTTAAAACATGATTTTGGACAATGTTCATGGAACTCAGCTTAAAACGTACTTGCAGACTTGAAAACCCTTGCCTATTGTAGAACGCGCCTCCTACTTCCAGTGCTGAACGAAAACCCATGATTTTGGACCCTGTTTTCATGCGAAAAGGCAAAAAGAAATGTTTCACGTTTGTTACACTCAAACAGTGTCTCCTCTCATATGCTGAACTGGTCGCATTGTGGATTTTTGATAAAACATGATTTTGGACAATGTTCATGGAACTCAGCTTAAAACGTACTTGCAGACTTGAAAACCCTTGCATATTGTAGAGCGCGCCTCCTACTTCCACTGCTGAACGAAAACCCATGATTTTGGACCCTGTTTTCATGCGAAAAGGCTAAAAGAAATGTTTCACGTTTGTTACACTCAAACAGTGTCTCCTCTCATATGCTGAACTGGTCGCATTGTGGATTTTGGTTAAAACATGATTTTGGACAATGTTCATGGAACTCAGCTTAAAACGTACTTGCAGACTTGAAAACCCTTGCCTATTGTAGAGCGCGCCTCCTACTTCCACTGCTGAATGAAAACCCATGATTTTGGACCCTGTTTTCATGCGAAAAGGCTAAAAGAAATGTTTCACGTTTGTTACACTCAAACAGTGTCTCCTCTCATATGCTGAACTGGTCGCATTGTGGATTTTGGTTAAAACATGATTTTGGACAATATTCATTGACATTTTTTTTTAAAATCACATTTGAAAACCCTTGTATGTTGAATTCTACATATGTCCTTCTAGTGCTGAACGTTAAAAAAATATTTTAGAACCTTTTCATGCAAAATGTATAAAAATATTTTTCACGTTTGTTATAAAAAAAATTGTATCCTTTCCTATGCCGAACTAGTTGCATTATGGATTTTGCCTAAAACATGATTTTAGACAATATTCATTGAAAAAAACTTTTTTTTAAATCACATTTGAAAACCCTTCTAAATTGTATTCTACGTCTGTTCTTCTAGTGCTGAACGTAAAAAAAATATATTAGACCCTTTTCATGCAAAATGTATAAAAAATATTATTCACGTTTGTTATAAAAAAAGTTGTATCCCTTCATATGCAGAACTAGTTGCATTGTGGATTTTGCCTAAAACATGATTTTAGACAATATTCATTGATTTTTTTTTTTAAATCACATTTGAAAACCCTTGTAAGTTGAATTCTACATTTGTCCTTCTAGTGCTGAACGTTAAAAAAATATTTTAGAACCTTTTCATGCAAAATGTATAAAAATATTTTTCAGGTTTGTTATAAAAAAAATTGTATCCCTTCCTATGCCGAACTAGTTGCATAATGGATTTTGCCTAAAACATGATTTTAGACAATATTCATTGAATTATTATTTTTTTAATCACATTTGAAAACCCTTGTATGTTGAAATCTACATATGTCCTTCTAATGCTGAACGTAAAAAAAATATTTTAGACCCTTTTCATGCAAAATGTATAAAAAATATTTTTCACGTTTGTTATAAAAAAAAATTTATCCCTTCATATGCCGAACTAGTTGCATTGTGGATTTTGCCTAAAACATGATTTTAGACAATATTCATTGAATTTTTTTTTTTATCACATTTGAAAACCCTTGTATGTTGAATTCTACATATGTCCTTCTAGTGCTGAACGTTAAAAAAATATTTTAGAACCTTTTCATGCAAAATGTATAAAAATATTTTTCACGTTTGTTATAAAAAAAATTGTATCCCTTCCTATGCCGAACTAGTTGCATTATGGATTTTGCCTAAAACATGATTTTAGACAATATTCATTGAAAAAAACTTTTTTTTAAATCACATTTGAAAACCCTTCTAAATTGTATTCTACGTCTGTTCTTCTAGTGCTGAACGTAAAAAAAATATATTAGACCCTTTTCATGCAAAATGTATAAAAAATATTATTCACGTTTGTTATAAAAAAAGTTGTATCCCTTCATATGCAGAACTAGTTGCATTGTGGATTTTGCCTAAAACATGATTTTAGACAATATTCATTGATTTTTTTTTTAAAATCACATTTGAAAACCCTTGTAAGTTGAATTCTACATTTGTCCTTCTAGTGCTGAACGTTAAAAAAATATTTTAGAACCTTTTCATGCAAAATGTATAAAAATATTTTTCAGGTTTGTTATAAAAAAAATTGTATCCCTTCCTATGCCGAACTAGTTGCATTATGGATTTTGCCTAAAACATGATTTTAGACAATATTCATTGAAAAAAGCTTTTTTTTAAATCACATTTGAAAACCCTTCTAAATTGTATTCTACGTCTGTCCTTCTAGTGCCGAACGTAAAAAAATATTTTAGACCCTTTTCATGCAAAATGTATAAAAATATTTTTCACCTTTGTTATAAAAAAAATTGTATCCCTTCATATGCAGAACTAGTTGCATTGTGGATTTTGCCTAAAACATGATTTTAGACAATATTCATTGATTTTTTTTTTTAAATCACATTTGAAAACCCTTGTAAGTTGAATTCTACATTTGTCCTTCTAGTGCTGAACGTTAAAAAAATATTTTAGAACCTTTTCATGCAAAATGTATAAAAATATTTTTCAGGTTTGTTATAAAAAAAATTGTATCCCTTCCTATGCCGAACTAGTTGCATAATGGATTTTGCCTAAAACATGATTTTAGACAATATTCATTGAAAAAAGCTTTTTTTTAAATCACATTTGAAAACCCTTCTAAATTGTATTCTACGTCTGTCCTTCTAGTGCTGAACGTAAAAAAATATTTTAGACCCTTTTCATGCAAAATGTATAAAAATATTTTTCACCTTTGTTATATTTAAAAAATTGTATCCCTTCATATGCAGAACTAGTTGCATTGTGGATTTTGCCTAAAACATGATTTTAGAAAATATTCATTGAACTATTTTTTTTTTAATCACATTTGAAAACCCTTGTATGTTGAAATCTACATATGTCCTTCTAATGCTGAACGTAAAAAAAATATTTTAGACCCTTTTCATGCAAAATGTATAAAAAATATTTTTCACGTTTGTTATAAAAAAAATTGTATCCCTTCATATGCCGAACTAGTTGCATTGTGGATTTTGCCTAAAACATGATTTTAGACAATATTCATTGATTTTTTTTTTAAAATCACATTTGAAAACCCTTGTAAGTTGAATTCTACATTTGTCCTTCTAGTGCTGAACGTTAAAAAAATATTTTAGAACCTTTTCATGCAAAATGTATAAAAATATTTTTCAGGTTTGTTATAAAAAAAATTGTATTCCTTCCTATGCCGAACTAGTTACATTATGGATTTTGCCTAAAACATGATTTTAGACAATATTCATTGAAAAAAGCTTTTTTTTAAATCACATTTGAAAACCCTTCTAAATTGTATTCTACGTCTGTCCTTCTAGTGCTGAACGTAAAAAAATATTTTAGACCCTTTTCATGCAAAATGTATAAAAATATTTTTCACCTTTGTTATAAAAAAAATTGTATCCCTTCATATGCAGAACTAGTTGCATTGTGGATTTTGCCTAAAACATGATTTTAGACAATATTCATTGATTTTTTTTTTTAAATCACATTTGAAAACCCTTGTAAGTTGAATTCTACATTTGTCCTTCTAGTGCTGAACGTTAAAAAAATATTTTAGAACCTTTTCATGCAAAATGTATAAAAATATTTTTCAGGTTTGTTATAAAAAAAATTGTATCCCTTCCTATGCCGAACTAGTTGCATAATGGATTTTGCCTAAAACATGATTTTAGACAATATTCATTGAAAAAAGCTTTTTTTTAAATCACATTTGAAAACCGTTCTAAATTGTATTCTACGTCTGTCCTTCTAGTGCTGAACGTAAAAAAATATTTTAGACCCTTTTCATGCAAAATGTATAAAAATATTTTTCACCTTTGTTATAAAAAAAATTGTATCCCTTCATATGCAGAACTAGTTGCATTGTGGATTTTGCCTAAAACATGATTTTAGAAAATATTCATTGAATAATTTTTTTTTTAATCACATTTGAAAACCCTTGTATGTTGAAATCTACATATGTCCTTCTAATGCTGAACGTAAAAAAAATATTTTAGACCCTTTTCATGCAAAATGTATAAAAAATATTTTTCACGTTTGTTATAAAAAAAATTGTATCCCTTCATATGCCGAACTAGTTGCATTGTGGATTTTGCCTAAAACATGATTTTAGACAATATTCATTGAAGAAAGCTTTTTTTAAATCACATTTGAAAACCCTTCTAAATTGTATTCTACGTCTGTCCTACTAGTGCTGAACGTAAAAAAAATATTTTAGACCCTTTTCATGCAAAATGTAGAAAAAATATTTTTCACGTTTGTTATAAAAAAATGGTATCCCTTCATTTGCCGAACTAGTTGCATTGTGGATTTTGCCTAAAACATGATTTTAGAAAATATTCATTGAAATTTTTTTTTTATCACATTTGAAAACCCTTGTATGTTGAATTCTACATATGTCCTTCTAGTGCTGAACGTTAAAAAAATATTTTAGAACCTTTTCATGCAAAATGTATAAAAATATTTTTCACGTTTGTTATAAAAAAAATTGTATCCCTTCCTATGCCGAACTAGTTGCATTATGGATTTTGCCTAAAACATGATTTTAGACAATATTCATTGAAAAAAACTTTTTTTTAAATCACATTTGAAAACCCTTCTAAATTGTATTCTACGTCTGTTCTTCTAGTGCTGAACGTAAAAAAAATATATTAGACCCTTTTCATGCAAAATGTATAAAAAATATTATTCACGTTTGTTATAAAAAAAGTTGTATCCCTTCATATGCAGAACTAGTTGCATTGTGGATTTTGCCTAAAACATGATTTTAGACAATATTCATTGATTTTTTTTTTAAAATCACATTTGAAAACCCTTGTAAGTTGAATTCTACATTTGTCCTTCTAGTGCTGAACGTTAAAAAAATATTTTAGAACCTTTTCATGCAAAATGTATAAAAATATTTTTCAGGTTTGTTATAAAAAAAATTGTATCCCTTCCTATGCCGAACTAGTTGCATTGTGGATTTTGCCTAAAACATGATTTTAGAAAATATTCATTGAATTATTATTTTTTTAATCACATTTGAAAACCCTTGTATGTTGAAATCTACATATGTCCTTCTAATGCTGAACGTAAAAAAAATATTTTAGACCCTTTTCATGCAAAGTGTATAAAAAATATTTTTCACGTTTGTTATAAAAAAAATTGTATCCCTTCATATGCCGAACTAGTTGCATTGTGGATTTTGCCTAAAACATGATTTTAGACAATATTCATTGAAGAAAGCTTTTTTTAAATCACATTTGAAAACACTTCTAAATTGTATTCTACGTCTGTCCTTCTAGTGATGAATGTTAAAAAATATGTTAGACCCTTTTCATGCAAAATTTATAAAAAATATTTTTCACGTTTTTTATAAAAAAACTTTGTATCCCTTCATATGCCGAACTAGTTTTTTTGTGGATTTTGCCTAAAACATGATTTTAGACAATATTCATTGAAAAAAGCTTTTTAAAAAATCACATTTGAAAACCCTTCTAAATTGTATTCTACATCTGTCCTTCTAGTGCTGAACGTAAAAAAAATATATTAGACCCTTTTCATGCAAAATGTATAAAAAATATTATTCACGTTTGTTACACTCAAACAGTGTCTCCTCTCATATGCTGAACTGGTCGCATTGTGGATTTTGGTTAAAACATGATTTTGGACAATGTTCATGGAACTCAGCTTAAAACGTACTTGCAGACTTTAAAACCCTTGCCTATTGTAGAGCGCGCCTCCTACTTCCACTGCTGAATGAAAACCCATGATTTTGGACCCTGTTTTCATGCAAAAAGGCAAAAAGAAATGTTTCACGTTTGTTACACTCAAACAGTGTCTCCTCTCATATGCTGAACTGGTCGCATTGTGGATTTTTGGATAAAACATGATTTTGGACAATGTTCATGGAACTCAGCTTAAAACGTACTTGCAGACTTTAAAACCCTTGCCTATTGTAGAGCGCGCCTCCTACTTCCACTGCTGAACGAAAACCCATGATTTTGGACCCTGTTTTCATGCGAAAAGGCTAAAAGAAATGTTTCACGTTTGTTACACTCAAACAGTGTCTCCTCTCATATGCTGAACTGGTCGCATTGTGGATTTTGGATAAAACATGATTTTGGACAATGTTCATGGAACTCAGCTTAAAACGTACTTGCAGACTTGAAAACCCTTGCCTATTGTAGAGCGCGCCTCCTACTTCCAGTGCTGAACGAAAACCCATGATTTTGGACCCTTTTTTCATTCGAAAAGGCTAAAAGAAATGTTTCACGTTTGTTACACTCAAACAGTGTCTTCTCTCATATGCTGAACTGGTCGCATTGTGGATTTTGGTTAAAACATGATTTTGGACAATGTTCATGGAACTCAGCTTAAAACGTACTTGCAGACTTGAAAACCCTTGCCTATTGTAGAGCGCGCCTCCTACTTCCACTGCTGAATGAAAACCCATGATTTTGGACCCTGTTTTCATGCAAAAAGGCTAAAAGAAATGTTTCACGTTTGTTACACTCAAACAGTGTCTCCTCTCATATGCTGAACTGGTCGCATTGTGGATTTTGGTTAAAACATGATTTTGGACAATGTTCATGGAACTCAGCTTAAAACGTACTTGCAGACTTGAAAACCCTTGCCTATTGTAGAGCGCGCCTCCTACTTCCACTGCTGAACGAAAACCCATGATTTTGGACCCTGTTTTCATGCGAAAAGGCTAAAAGAATTGTTTCACGTTTGTTACACTCAAACAGTGTCTCCTGTCATATGCTGAACTGGTCGCAATGTGGATTTGGCCTAAAACATGATTTTGGACAATGTTCATGGAACTCAGCTTAAAACGTACTTGCAGACTTGAAAACCCTTGCCTATTGTAGAGCGCGCCTCCTACTTCCAGTGCTGAACGAAAACCCATGATTTTGGACCCTTTTTTCATTCGAAAAGACTAAAAGAAATGTTTCACGTTTGTTACACTCAAACAGTGTCTCCTCTCATATGCTGAACTGGTCGCATTGTGGATTTTGGTTAAAACATGATTTTGGACAATGTTCATGGAACTCAGCTTAAAACGTACTTGCAGACTTGAAAACCCTTGCCTATTGTAGAGCGCGCCTCCTACTTCCAGTGCTGAACGAAAACCCATGATTTTGGACCCTGTTTTCATGCGAAAAGGCAAAAAGAAATGTTTCACGTTTGTTACACTCAAACAGTGTCTCCTCTCATATGCTGAACTGGTCGCATTGTGGATTTTGGATAAAACATGATTTTGGACAATGTTCATGGAACTCAGCTTAAAACGTACTTGCAGACTTTAAAACCCTTGCCTATTGTAGAGCGCGCCTCCTACTTCCACTGCTGAATGAAAACCCATGATTTTGGACCCTGTTTTCATGCAAAAAGGCAAAAAGAAATGTTTCACGTTTGTTACACTCAAACAGTGTCTCCTCTCATATGCTGAACTGGTCGCATTGTGGATTTTTGGATAAAACATGATTTTGGACAATGTTCATGGAACTCAGCTTAAAACGTACTTGCAGACTTTAAAACCCTTGCCTATTGTAGAGCGCGCCTCCTACTTCCACTGCTGAACGAAAACCCATGATTTTGGACCCTGTTTTCATGCGAAAAGGCTAAAAGAAATGTTTCACGTTTGTTACACTCAAACAGTGTCTCCTCTCATATGCTGAACTGGTCGCATTGTGGATTTTGGATAAAACATGATTTTGGACAATGTTCATGGAACTCAGCTTAAAACGTACTTGCAGACTTGAAAACCCTTGCCTATTGTAGAGCGCGCCTCCTACTTCCAGTGCTGAACGAAAACCCATGATTTTGGACCCTTTTTTCATTCGAAAAGGCTAAAAGAAATGTTTCACGTTTGTTACACTCAAACAGTGTCTTCTCTCATATGCTGAACTGGTCGCATTGTGGATTTTGGTTAAAACATGATTTTGGACAATGTTCATGGAACTCAGCTTAAAACGTACTTGCAGACTTGAAAACCCTTGCCTATTGTAGAGCGCGCCTCCTACTTCCACTGCTGAATGAAAACCCATGATTTTGGACCCTGTTTTCATGCAAAAAGGCTAAAAGAAATGTTTCACGTTTGTTACACTCAAACAGTGTCTCCTCTCATATGCTGAACTGGTCGCATTGTGGATTTTGGTTAAAACATGATTTTGGACAATGTTCATGGAACTCAGCTTAAAACGTACTTGCAGACTTGAAAACCCTTGCCTATTGTAGAGCGCGCCTCCTACTTCCACTGCTGAACGAAAACCCATGATTTTGGACCCTGTTTTCATGCGAAAAGGCTAAAAGAATTGTTTCACGTTTGTTACACTCAAACAGTGTCTCCTGTCATATGCTGAACTGGTCGCAATGTGGATTTGGCCTAAAACATGATTTTGGACAATGTTCATGGAACTCAGCTTAAAACGTACTTGCAGACTTGAAAACCCTTGCCTATTGTAGAGCGCGCCTCCTACTTCCAGTGCTGAACGAAAACCCATGATTTTGGACCCTTTTTTCATTCGAAAAGGCTAAAAGAAATGTTTCACGTTTGTTACACTCAAACAGTGTCTCCTCTCATATGCTGAACTGGTCGCATTGTGGATTTTGGTTAAAACATGATTTTGGACAATGTTCATGGAACTCAGCTTAAAACGTACTTGCAGACTTGAAAACCCTTGCCTATTGTAGAGCGCGCCTCCTACTTCTAGTGCTGAACGAAAACCCATGATTTTGGACCCTGTTTTCATGCGAAAAGGCAAAAAGAAATGTTTCACGTTTGTTACACTCAAACAGTGTCTCCTCTCATATGCTGAACTGGTCGCATTGTGGATTTTGGATAAAACATGATTTTGGACAATGTTCATGGAACTCAGCTTAAAACGTACTTGCAGACTTGAAAACCCTTGCCTATTGTAGAGCTCGCCTCCTACTTCCACTGCTGTACGAAAACCCATGATTTTGGTCCCTGTTTTCATGCGAAAAGGCTAAAAAAAATGTTTCACGTTTGTTACACTCAAACAGTGTCTCCTCTCATATGCTGAACTGGTCGCATTGTGGATTTTGGTTAAAACATGATTTTGGACAATGTTCATGGAACTCAGCTTAAAACGTACTTGCAGACTTGAAAACCATTGCCTATTGTAGAGCGCGCCTCCTACTTCCACTGCTGAATGAAAACCCATGATTTTGGACCCTGTTTTCATGCAAAAAGGCAAAAAGAAATGTTTCACGTTTGTTACACTCAAACAGTGTCTCCTCTCATATGCTGAACTGGTCGCATTGTGGATTTTTGGATAAAACATGATTTTGGACAATGTTCATGGAACTCAGCTTAAAACGTACTTGCAGACTTGAAAACCCTTGCCTATTGTAGAGCGCGCCTCCTACTTCCACTGCTGAACGAAAACCCATGATTTTGGACCCTGTTTTCATGCGAAAAGGCTAAAAGAAATGTTTCACGTTTGTTACACTCAAACAGTGTCTCCTCTCATATGCTGAACTGGTCGCATTGTGGATTTTGGATAAAACATGATTTTGGACAATGTTCATGGAACTCAGCTTAAAACGTACTTGCAGACTTGAAAACCCTTGCCTATTGTAGAGCGCGCCTCCTACTTCCAGTGCTGAACGAAAACCCATGATTTTGGACCCTTTTTTCATTCGAAAAGGCTAAAAGAAATTTTTCACGTTTGTTACACTCAAACAGTGTCTTCTCTCATATGCTGAACTGGTCGCATTGTGGATTTTGGTTAAAACATGATTTTGGACAATGTTCATGGAACTCAGCTTAAAACGTACTTGCAGACTTGAAAACCCTTGCCTATTGTAGAGCGCGCCTCCTACTTCCAGTGCTGAACGAAAACCCATGATTTTGGACCCTGTTTTCATGCGAAAAGGCAAAAAGAAATGTTTCACGTTTGTTACACTCAAACAGTGTCTCCTCTCATATGCTGAACTGGTCGCATTGTGGATTTTGGATAAAACATGATTTTGGACAATGTTCATGGAACTCAGCTTAAAACGTACTTGCAGACTTGAAAACCCTTGCCTATTGTAGAGCGCGCCTCCTACTTCCACTGCTGAACGAAAACCCATGATTTTGGACCCTGTTTTCATGCGAAAAGGCTAAAAGAATTGTTTCACGTTTGTTACACTCAAACAGTGTCTCCTGTCATATGCTGAACTGGTCGCAATGTGGATTTGGCCTAAAACATGATTTTGGACAATGTTCATGGAACTCAGCTTAAAACGTACTTGCAGACTTGAAAACCCTTGCCTATTGTAGAGCGCGCCTCCTACTTCCAGTGCTGAACGAAAACCCATGATTTTGGACCCTTTTTTCATTCGAAAAGGCTAAAAGAAATGTTTCACGTTTGTTACACTCAAACAGTGTCTCCTCTCATATGCTGAACTGGTCGCATTGTGGATTTTGGTTAAAACATGATTTTGGACAATGTTCATGGAACTCAGCTTAAAACGTACTTGCAGACTTGAAAACCCTTGCCTATTGTAGAGCGCGCCTCCTACTTCTAGTGCTGAACGAAAACCCATGATTTTGGACCCTGTTTTCATGCGAAAAGGCAAAAAGAAATGTTTCACGTTTGTTACACTCAAACAGTGTCTCCTCTCATATGCTGAACTGGTCGCATTGTGGATTTTGGATAAAACATGATTTTGGACAATGTTCATGGAACTCAGCTTAAAACGTACTTGCAGACTTGAAAACCCTTGCCTATTGTAGAGCTCGCCTCCTACTTCCACTGCTGTACGAAAACCCATGATTTTGGTCCCTGTTTTCATGCGAAAAGGCTAAAAAAAATGTTTCACGTTTGTTACACTCAAACAGTGTCTCCTCTCATATGCTGAACTGGTCGCATTGTGGATTTTGGTTAAAACATGATTTTGGACAATGTTCATGGAACTCAGCTTAAAACGTACTTGCAGACTTGAAAACCCTTGCCTATTGTAGAGCGCGCCTCCTACTTCCACTGCTGAATGAAAACCCATGATTTTGGACCCTGTTTTCATGCAAAAAGGCAAAAAGAAATGTTTCACGTTTGTTACACTCAAACAGTGTCTCCTCTCATATGCTGAACTGGTCGCATTGTGGATTTTGGTTAAAACATGATTTTGGACAATGTTCATGGAACTCAGCTTAAAACGTACTTGCAGACTTTAAAACCCTTGCCTATTGTAGAGCGCGCCTCCTACTTCCACTGCTGAACGAAAACCCATGATTTTGGACCCTGTTTTCATGCGAAAAGGCTAAAAGAAATGTTTCACGTTTGTTACACTCAAACAGTGTCTCCTCTCATATGCTGAACTGGTCGCATTGTGGATTTTGGATAAAACATGATTTTGGACAATGTTCATGGAACTCAGCTTAAAACGTACTTGCAGACTTGAAAACCCTTGCCTATTGTAGAGCGCGCCTCCTACTTCCACTGCTGAACGAAAACCCATGATTTTGGACCCTGTTTTCATGCGAAAAGGCTAAAAGAATTGTTTCACGTTTGTTACACTCAAACAGTGTCTCCTCTCATATGCTGAACTGGTCGCAATGTGGATTTGGCCTAAAACATGATTTTGGACAATGTTCATGGAACTCAGCTTAAAACGTACTTGCAGACTTGAAAACCCTTGCCTATTGTAGAGCGCGCCTCCTACTTCCAGTGCTGAACGAAAACCCATGATTTTGGACCCTGTTTTCATGCGAAAAGGCTAAAAGAATTGTTTCACGTTTGTTACACTCAAACAGTGTCTCCTGTCATATGCTGAACTGGTCGCAATGTGGATTTGGCCTAAAACATGATTTTGGACAATGTTCATGGAACTCAGCTTAAAACGTACTTGCAGACTTGAAAACCCTTGCCTATTGTAGAGCGCGCCTCCTACTTCTAGTGCTGAACGAAAACCCATGATTTTGGACCCTGTTTTCATGCGAAAAGGCTAAAAGAAATGTTTCACGTTTGTTACACTCAAACAGTGTCTCCTCTCATATGCTGAACTGGTCGCATTGTGGATTTTGGTTAAAACATGATTTTGGACAATGTTCATGGAACTCAGCTTAAAACGTACTTGCAGACTTGAAAACCCTTGCCTATTGTAGAGCGCGCCTCCTACTTCTAGTGCTGAACGAAAACCCATGATTTTGGACCCTGTTTTCATGCGAAAAGGCAAAAAGAAATGTTTCACGTTTGTTACACTCAAACAGTGTCTCCTCTCATATGCTGAACTGGTCGCATTGTGGATTTTGGATAAAACATGATTTTGGACAATGTTCATGGAACTCAGCTTAAAACGTACTTGCAGACTTGAAAACCCTTGCCTATTGTAGAGCTCGCCTCCTACTTCCACTGCTGTACGAAAACCCATGATTTTGGTCCCTGTTTTCATGCGAAAAGGCTAAAAAAAATGTTTCACGTTTGTTACACTCAAACAGTGTCTCCTCTCATATGCTGAACTGGTCGCATTGTGGATTTTGGTTAAAACATGATTTTGGACAATGTTCATGGAACTCAGCTTAAAACGTACTTGCAGACTTGAAAACCATTGCCTATTGTAGAGCGCGCCTCCTACTTCCACTGCTGAATGAAAACCCATGATTTTGGACCCTGTTTTCATGCAAAAAGGCAAAAAGAAATGTTTCACGTTTGTTACACTCAAACAGTGTCTCCTCTCATATGCTGAACTGGTCGCATTGTGGATTTTTGGATAAAACATGATTTTGGACAATGTTCATGGAACTCAGCTTAAAACGTACTTGCAGACTTTAAAACCCTTGCCTATTGTAGAGCGCGCCTCCTACTTCCACTGCTGAACGAAAACCCATGATTTTGGACCCTGTTTTCATGCGAAAAGGCTAAAAGAAATGTTTCACGTTTGTTACACTCAAACAGTGTCTCCTCTCATATGCTGAACTGGTCGCATTGTGGATTTTGGATAAAACATGATTTTGGACAATGTTCATGGAACTCAGCTTAAAACATACTTGCAGACTTGAAAACCCTTGCCTATTGTAGAGCGCACCTCCTACTTCCACTGCTGAACGAAAACCCATGATTTTGGACCCTTTTTTCATTCGAAAAGGCTAAAAGAAATGTTTCACGTTTGTTACACTCAAACAGTGTCTTCTCTCATATGCTGAACTGGTCGCATTGTGGATTTTGGTTAAAACATGATTTTGGACAATGTTCATGGAACTCAGCTTAAAACGTACTTGCAGACTTGAAAACCCTTGCCTATTGTAGAGCGCGCCTCCTACTTCCACTGCTGAACGAAAACCCATGATTTTGGACCCTGTTTTCATGCGAAAAGGCTAAAAGAAATGTTTCACGTTTGTTACACTCAAACAGTGTCTCCTCTCATATGCTGAACTGGTCGCATTGTGGATTTTTGATAAAACATGATTTTGGACAATGTTCATGGAACTCAGCTTAAAACGTACTTGCAGACTTGAAAACCCTTGCCTATTGTAGAGCGCGCCTCCTACTTCCACTGCTGAACGAAAACCCATGATTTTGGACCCTGTTTTCATGCGAAAAGGCTAAAAGAAATGTTTCACGTTTGTTACACTCAAACAGTGTCTCCTCTCATATGCTGAACTGGTCGCATTGTGGATTTTGGTTAAAACATGATTTTGGACAATGTTCATGGAACTCAGCTTAAAACGTACTTGCAGACTTGAAAACCCTTGCCTATTGTAGAGCGCGCCTCCTACTTCCACTGCTGAATGAAAACCCATGTTTTGGACCCTGTTTTCATGCAAAAAGGCTAAAAGAAATGTTTCACGTTTGTTACACTCAAACAGTGTCTCCTCTCATATGCTGAACTGGTCGCATTGTGGATTTTGGTTAAAACATGATTTTGGACAATGTTCATGGAACTCAGCTTAAAACGTACTTGCAGACTTGAAAACCCTTGCCTATTGTAGAGCGCGCCTCCTACTTCCAGTGCTGAACGAAAACCCATGATTTTGGACCCTGTTTTCATGCGAAAAGGCAAAAAGAAATGTTTCACGTTTGTTACACTCAAACAGTGTCTCCTCTCATATGCTGAACTGGTCGCATTGTGGATTTTGGATAAAACATGATTTTGGACAATGTTCATGGAACTCAGCTTAAAACGTACTTGCAGACTTGAAAACCCTTGCCTATTGTAGAGCTCGCCTCCTACTTCCACTGCTGAACGAAAACCCATGATTTTGGTCCCTGTTTTCATGCGAAAAGGCTAAAAAAAATGTTTCACGTTTGTTACACTCAAACAGTGTCTCCTCTCATGTGCTGAACTGGTCGCATTGTGGATTTTGGTTAAAACATGATTTTGGACAATGTTCATGGAACTCAGCTTAAAACGTACTTGCAGACTTGAAAACCCTTGCCTATTGTAGAGCGCGCCTCCTACTTCCACTGCTGAATGAAAACCCATGATTTTGGACCCTGTTTTCATGCAAAAAGGCAAAAAGAAATGTTTCACGTTTGTTACACTCAAACAGTGTCTCCTCTCATATGCTGAACTGGTCGCATTGTGGATTTTTGGATAAAACATGATTTTGGACAATGTTCATGGAACTCAGCTTAAAACGTACTTGCAGACTTTAAAACCCTTGCCTATTGTAGAGCGCGCCTCCTACTTCCACTGCTGAACGAAAACCCATGATTTTGGACCCTGTTTTCATGCGAAAAGGCAAAAATAAATGTTTCACGTTTGTTACACTCAAACAGTGTCTCCTCTCATATGCTGAACTGGTCGCATTGTGGATTTTGGATAAAACATGATTTTGGACAATGTTCATGGAACTCAGCTTAAAACGTACTTGCAGACTTGAAAACCCTTGCCTATTGTAGAGCGCGCCTCCTACTTCCACTGCTGAACAAAAACCCATGATTTTGGACCCTGTTTTCATGCGAAAAGGCTAAAAGAATTGTTTCACGTTTGTTACACGCAAACAGTGTCTCCTGTCATATGCTGAACTGGTCGCAATGTGGATTTGGCCTAAAACATGATTTTGGACAATGTTCATGGAACTCAGCTTAAAACGTACTTGCAGACTTGAAAACCCTTGCCTATTGTAGAGCGCGCCTCCTACTTCCAGTGCTGAACGAAAACCCATGATTTTGGACCCTTTTTTCATTCGAAAAGGCTAAAAGAAATGTTTCACGTTTGTTACACTCAAACAGTGTCTCCTCTCATATGCTGAACTGGTCGCATTGTGGATTTTTGATAAAACATGATTTTGGACAATGTTCATGGAACTCAGCTTAAAACGTACTTGCAGACTTGAAAAACCTTGCCTATTGTAGAGCGCGCCTCCTACTTCCACTGCTGAACGAAAACCCATGATTCTGGACCCTGTTTTCATGCGAAAAGGCTAAAAGAAATGTTTCACGTTTGTTACACTCAAACAGTGTCTCCTCTCATATGCTGAACTGGTCGCATTGTGGATTTTGGTTAAAACATGATTTTGGACAATGTTCATGGAACTCAGCTTAAAACGTACTTGCAGACTTGAAAACCCTTGCCTATTGTAGAGCGCGCCTCCTACTTCCACTGCTGAATGAAAACCCATGTTTTGGACCCTGTTTTCATGCAAAAAGGCTAAAAGAAATGTTTCACGTTTGTTACACTCAAACAGTGTCTCCTCTCATATGCTGAACTGGTCGCATTGTGGATTTTGGTTAAAACATGATTTTGGACAATGTTCATGGAACTCAGCTTAAAACGTACTTGCAGACTTGAAAACCCTTGCCTATTGTAGAGCGCGCCTCCTACTTCCAGTGCTGAACGAAAACCCATGATTTTGGACCCTGTTTTCATGCGAAAAGGCAAAAAGAAATGTTTCACGTTTGTTACACTCAAACAGTGTCTCCTCTCATATGCTGAACTGGTCGCATTGTGGATTTTGGATAAAACATGATTTTGGACAATGTTCATGGAACTCAGCTTAAAACGTACTTGCAGACTTGAAAACCCTTGCCTATTGTAGAGCTCGCCTCCTACTTCCACTGCTGAACGAAAACCCATGATTTTGGTCCCTGTTTTCATGCGAAAAGGCTAAAAAAAATGTTTCACGTTTGTTACACTCAAACAGTGTCTCCTCTCATGTGCTGAACTGGTCGCATTGTGGATTTTGGTTAAAACATGATTTTGGACAATGTTCATGGAACTCAGCTTAAAACGTACTTGCAGACTTGAAAACCCTTGCCTATTGTAGAGCGCGCCTCCTACTTCCACTGCTGAATGAAAACCCATGATTTTGGACCCTGTTTTCATGCAAAAAGGCAAAAAGAAATGTTTCACGTTTGTTACACTCAAACAGTGTCTCCTCTCATATGCTGAACTGGTCGCATTGTGGATTTTTGGATAAAACATGATTTTGGACAATGTTCATGGAACTCAGCTTAAAACGTACTTGCAGACTTGAAAACCCTTGCCTATTGTAGAGCTCGCCTCCTACTTCCACTGCTGAACGAAAACCCATGATTTTGGTCCCTGTTTTCATGCGAAAAGGCTAAAAAAAATGTTTCACGTTTGTTACACTCAAACAGTGTCTCCTCTCATATGCTGAACTGGTCGCATTGTGGATTTTGGTTAAAACATGATTTTGGACAATGTTCATGGAACTCAGCTTAAAACGTACTTGCAGACTTGAAAACCCTTGCCTATTGTAGAGCGCGCCTCCTACTTCCAGTGCTGAACGAAAACCCATGATTTTGGACCCTGTTTTCATGCGAAAAGGCAAAAAGAAATGTTTCACGTTTGTTACACTCAAACAGTGTCTCCTCTCATATGCTGAACTGGTCGCATTGTGGATTTTTGGATAAAACATGATTTTGGACAATGTTCATGGAACTCAGCTTAAAACGTACTTGCAGACTTTAAAACCCTTGCCTATTGTAGAGCGCGCCTCCTACTTCCACTGCTGAACGAAAACCCATGATTTTGGACCCTGTTTTCATGCGAAAAGGCAAAAATAAATGTTTCACGTTTGTTACACTCAAACAGTGTCTCCTCTCATATGCTGAACTGGTCGCATTGTGGATTTTGGATAAAACATGATTTTGGACAATGTTCATGGAACTCAGCTTAAAACGTACTTGCAGACTTGAAAACCCTTGCCTATTGTAGAGCGCGCCTCCTACTTCCACTGCTGAACAAAAACCCATGATTTTGGACCCTTTTTTCATGCGAAAAGGCTAAAAGAATTGTTTCACGTTTGTTACACGCAAACAGTGTCTCCTGTCATATGCTGAACTGGTCGCAATGTGGATTTGGCCTAAAACATGATTTTGGACAATGTTCATGGAACTCAGCTTAAAACGTACTTGCAGACTTGAAAACCCTTGCCTATTGTAGAGCGCGCCTCCTACTTCCAGTGCTGAACGAAAACCCATGATTTTGGACCCTTTTTTCATTCGAAAAGGCTAAAAGAAATGTTTCACGTTTGTTACACTCAAACAGTGTCTCCTCTCATATGCTGAACTGGTCGCATTGTGGATTTTGGTTAAAACATGATTTTGGACAATGTTCATGGAACTCAGCTTAAAACGTACTTGCAGACTTGAAAACCCTTGCCTATTGTAGAGCGCGCCTCCTACTTCCAGTGCTGAACGAAAACCCATGATTTTGGACCCTGTTTTCATGCGAAAAGGCAAAAAGAAATGTTTCACGTTTGTTACACTCAAACAGTGTCTCCTCTCATATGCTGAACTGGTCGCATTGTGGATTTTGGATAAAACATGATTTTGGACAATGTTCATGGAACTCAGCTTAAAACGTACTTGCAGACTTGAAAACCCTTGCCTATTGTAGAGCTCGCCTCCTACTTCCACTGCTGTACGAAAACCCATGATTTTGGTCCCTGTTTTCATGCGAAAAGGCTAAAAAAAATGTTTCACGTTTGTTACACTCAAACAGTGTCTCCTCTCATATGCTGAACTGGTCGCATTGTGGATTTTGGTTAAAACATGATTTTGGACAATGTTCATGGAACTCAGCTTAAAACGTACTTGCAGACTTGAAAACCATTGCCTATTGTAGAGCGCGCCTCCTACTTCCACTGCTGAATGAAAACCCATGATTTTGGACCCTGTTTTCATGCAAAAAGGCAAAAAGAAATGTTTCACGTTTGTTACACTCAAACAGTGTCTCCTCTCATATGCTGAACTGGTCGCATTGTGGATTTTTGGATAAAACATGATTTTGGACAATGTTCATGGAACTCAGCTTAAAACGTACTTGCAGACTTTAAAACCCTTGCCTATTGTAGAGCGCGCCTCCTACTTCCACTGCTGAACGAAAACCCATGATTTTGGACCCTGTTTTCATGCGAAAAGGCTAAAAGAAATGTTTCACGTTTGTTACACTCAAACAGTGTCTCCTCTCATATGCTGAACTGGTCGCATTGTGGATTTTGGATAAAACATGATTTTGGACAATGTTCATGGAACTCAGCTTAAAACGTACTTGCAGACTTGAAAACCCTTGCCTATTGTAGAGCGCACCTCCTACTTCCACTGCTGAACGAAAACCCATGATTTTGGACCCTTTTTTCATTCGAAAAGGCTAAAAGAAATGTTTCACGTTTGTTACACTCAAACAGTGTCTTCTCTCATATGCTGAACTGGTCGCATTGTGGATTTTGGTTAAAACATGATTTTGGACAATGTTCATGGAACTCAGCTTAAAACGTACTTGCAGACTTGAAAACCCTTGCCTATTGTAGAGCTCACCTCCTACTTCCACTGCTGTACGAAAACCCATGATTTTGGTCCCTGTTTTCATGCGAAAAGGCTAAAAAAAATGTTTCACGTTTGTTACACTCAAACAGTGTCTCCTCTCATATGCTGAACTGGTCGCATTGTGGATTTTGGTTAAAACATGATTTTGGACAATGTTCATGGAACTCAGCTTAAAACGTACTTGCAGACTTTAAAACCCTTGCCTATTGTAGAGCGCGCCTCCTACTTCCACTGCTGAACGAAAACCCATGATTTTGGACCCTGTTTTCATGCGAAAAGGCTAAAAGAAATGTTTCACGTTTGTTACACTCAAACAGTGTCTCCTCTCATATGCTGAACTGGTCGCATTGTGGATTTTGGATAAAACATGATTTTGGACAATGTTCATGGAACTCAGCTTAAAACGTACTTGCAGACTTGAAAACCATTGCCTATTGTAGAGCGCGCCTCCTACTTCCACTGCTGAATGAAAACCCATGATTTTGGACCCTGTTTTCATGCAAAAAGGCAAAAAGAAATGTTTCACGTTTGTTACACTCAAACAGTGTCTCCTCTCATATGCTGAACTGGTCGCATTGTGGATTTTTGGATAAAACATGATTTTGGACAATGTTCATGGAACTCAGCTTAAAACGTACTTGCAGACTTTAAAACCCTTGCCTATTGTAGAGCGCGCCTCCTACTTCCACTGCTGAACGAAAACCCATGATTTTGGACCCTGTTTTCATGCGAAAAGGCTAAAAGAAATGTTTCACGTTTGTTACACTCAAACAGTGTCTCCTCTCATATGCTGAACTGGTCGCATTGTGGATTTTGGATAAAACATGATTTTGGACAATGTTCATGGAACTCAGCTTAAAACGTACTTGCAGACTTGAAAACCCTTGCCTATTGTAGAGCGCACCTCCTACTTCCACTGCTGAACGAAAACCCATGATTTTGGACCCTTTTTTCATTCGAAAAGGCTAAAAGAAATGTTTCACGTTTGTTACACTCAAACAGTGTCTTCTCTCATATGCTGAACTGGTCGCATTGTGGATTTTGGTTAAAACATGATTTTGGACAATGTTCATGGAACTCAGCTTAAAACGTACTTGCAGACTTGAAAACCCTTGCCTATTGTAGAGCTCACCTCCTACTTCCACTGCTGTACGAAAACCCATGATTTTGGTCCCTGTTTTCATGCGAAAAGGCTAAAAAAAATGTTTCACGTTTGTTACACTCAAACAGTGTCTCCTCTCATATGCTGAACTGGTCGCATTGTGGATTTTGGTTAAAACATGATTTTGGACAATGTTCATGGAACTCAGCTTAAAACGTACTTGCAGACTTTAAAACCCTTGCCTATTGTAGAGCGCGCCTCCTACTTCCACTGCTGAACGAAAACCCATGATTTTGGACCCTGTTTTCATGCGAAAAGGCTAAAAGAAATGTTTCACGTTTGTTACACTCAAACAGTGTCTCCTCTCATATGCTGAACTGGTCGCATTGTGGATTTTGGATAAAACATGATTTTGGACAATGTTCATGGAACTCAGCTTAAAACGTACTTGCAGACTTGAAAACCCTTGCCTATTGTAGAGCGCACCTCCTACTTCCACTGCTGAACGAAAACCCATGATTTTGGACCCTTTTTTCATTCGAAAAGGCTAAAAGAAATGTTTCACGTTTGTTACACTCAAACAGTGTCTTCTCTCATATGCTGAACTGGTCGCATTGTGGATTTTGGTTAAAACATGATTTTGGACAATGTTCATGGAACTCAGCTTAAAACGTACTTGCAGACTTGAAAACCCTTGCCTATTGTAGAGCTCACCTCCTACTTCCACTGCTGTACGAAAACCCATGATTTTGGTCCCTGTTTTCATGCGAAAAGGCTAAAAAAAATGTTTCACGTTTGTTACACTCAAACAGTGTCTCCTCTCATATGCTGAACTGGTCGCATTGTGGATTTTGGTTAAAACATGATTTTGGACAATGTTCATGGAACTCAGCTTAAAACGTACTTGCAGACTTGAAAACCATTGCCTATTGTAGAGCGCGCCTCCTACTTCCACTGCTGAATGAAAACCCATGATTTTGGACCCTGTTTTCATGCAAAAAGGCAAAAAGAAATGTTTCACGTTTGTTACACTCAAACAGTGTCTCCTCTCATATGCTGAACTGGTCGCATTGTGGATTTTGGATAAAACATGATTTTGGACAATGTTCATGGAACTCAGCTTAAAACGTACTTGCAGACTTGAAAACCCTTGCCTATTGTAGAGCGCACCTCCTACTTCCACTGCTGAACGAAAACCCATGATTTTGGACCCTTTTTTCATTCGAAAAGGCTAAAAGAAATGTTTCACGTTTGTTACACTCAAACAGTGTCTTCTCTCATATGCTGAACTGGTCGCATTGTGGATTTTGGTTAAAACATGATTTTGGACAATGTTCATGGAACTCAGCTTAAAACGTACTTGCAGACTTGAAAACCCTTGCCTATTGTAGAGCTCGCCTCCTACTTCCACTGCTGTACGAAAACCCATGATTTTGGTCCCTGTTTTCATGCGAAAAGGCTAAAAAAAATGTTTCACGTTTGTTACACTCAAACAGTGTCTCCTCTCATATGCTGAACTGGTCGCATTGTGGATTTTGGTTAAAACATGATTTTGGACAATGTTCATGGAACTCAGCTTAAAACGTACTTGCAGACTTGAAAACCATTGCCTATTGTAGAGCGCGCCTCCTACTTCCACTGCTGAATGAAAACCCATGATTTTGGACCCTGTTTTCATGCAAAAAGGCAAAAAGAAATGTTTCACGTTTGTTACACTCAAACAGTGTCTCCTCTCATATGCTGAACTGGTCGCATTGTGGATTTTTGGATAAAACATGATTTTGGACAATGTTCATGGAACTCAGCTTAAAACGTACTTGCAGACTTTAAAACCCTTGCCTATTGTAGAGCGCGCCTCCTACTTCCACTGCTGAACGAAAACCCATGATTTTGGACCCTGTTTTCATGCGAAAAGGCTAAAAGAAATGTTTCACGTTTGTTACACTCAAACAGTGTCTCCTCTCATATGCTGAACTGGTCGCATTGTGGATTTTGGATAAAACATGATTTTGGACAATGTTCATGGAACTCAGCTTAAAACGTACTTGCAGACTTGAAAACCCTTGCCTATTGTAGAGCGCACCTCCTACTTCCACTGCTGAACGAAAACCCATGATTTTGGACCCTTTTTTCATTCGAAAAGGCTAAAAGAAATGTTTCACGTTTGTTACACTCAAACAGTGTCTTCTCTCATATGCTGAACTGGTCGCATTGTGGATTTTGGTTAAAACATGATTTTGGACAATGTTCATGGAACTCAGCTTAAAACGTACTTGCAGACTTGAAAACCCTTGCCTATTGTAGAGCGCGCCTCCTACTTCCAGTGCTGAACGAAAACCCATGATTTTGGACCCTGTTTTCATGCGAAAAGGCAAAAAGAAATGTTTCACGTTTGTTACACTCAAACAGTGTCTCCTCTCATATGCTGAACTGGTCGCATTGTGGATTTTTGATAAAACATGATTTTGGACAATGTTCATGGAACTCAGCTTAAAACGTACTTGCAGACTTGAAAACCCTTGCCTATTGTAGAGCGCGCCTCCTACTTCCACTGCTGAACGAAAACCCATGATTTTGGACCCTGTTTTCATGCGAAAAGGCTAAAAGAAATGTTTCACGTTTGTTACACTCAAACAGTGTCTCCTCTCATATGCTGAACTGGTCGCATTGTGGATTTTTGATAAAACATGATTTTGGACAATGTTCATGGAACTCAGCTTAAAACGTACTTGCAGACTTGAAAACCCTTGCCTATTGTAGAGCGCGCCTCCTACTTCCACTGCTGAACGAAAACCCATGATTTTGGACCCTGTTTTCATGCGAAAAGGCTAAAAGAAATGTTTCACGTTTGTTACACTCAAACAGTGTCTCCTCTCATATGCTGAACTGGTCGCATTGTGGATTTTGGTTAAAACATGATTTTGGACAATGTTCATGGAACTCAGCTTAAAACGTACTTGCAGACTTGAAAACCCTTGCCTATTGTAGAGCGCGCCTCCTACTTCCACTGCTGAATGAAAACCCATGATTTTGGACCCTGTTTTCATGCAAAAAGGCTAAAAGAAATGTTTCACGTTTGTTACACTCAAACAGTGTCTCCTCTCATATGCTGAACTGGTCGCATTGTGGATTTTGGTTAAAACATGATTTTGGACAATGTTCATGGAACTCAGCTTAAAACGTACTTGCAGACTTGAAAACCCTTGCCTATTGTAGAGCGCGCCTCCTACTTCCAGTGCTGAACGAAAACCCATGATTTTGGACCCTGTTTTCATGCGAAAAGGCAAAAAGAAATGTTTCACGTTTGTTACACTCAAACAGTGTCTCCTCTCATATGCTGAACTGGTCGCATTGTGGATTTTGGATAAAACATGATTTTGGACAATGTTCATGGAACTCAGCTTAAAACGTACTTGCAGACTTGAAAACCCTTGCCTATTGTAGAGCTCGCCTCCTACTTCCACTGCTGAACGAAAACCCATGATTTTGGTCCCTGTTTTCATGCGAAAAGGCTAAAAAAAATGTTTCACGTTTGTTACACTCAAACAGTGTCTCCTCTCATATGCTGAACTGGTCGCATTGTGGATTTTGGTTAAAACATGATTTTGGACAATGTTCATGGAACTCAGCTTAAAACGTACTTGCAGACTTGAAAACCCTTGCCTATTGTAGAGCGCGCCTCCTACTTCCACTGCTGAATGAAAACCCATGATTTTGGACCCTGTTTTCATGCAAAAAGGCAAAAAGAAATGTTTCACGTTTGTTACACTCAAACAGTGTCTCCTCTCATATGCTGAACTGGTCGCATTGTGGATTTTTGGATAAAACATGATTTTGGACAATGTTCATGGAACTCAGCTTAAAACGTACTTGCAGACTTTAAAACCCTTGCCTATTGTAGAGCGCGCCTCCTACTTCCACTGCTGAACGAAAACCCATGATTTTGGACCCTGTTTTCATGCGAAAAGGCTAAAAGAAATGTTTCACGTTTGTTACACTCAAACAGTGTCTCCTCTCATATGCTGAACTAGTCGCATTGTGGATTTTGGATAAAACATGATTTTGGACAATGTTCATGGAACTCAGCTTAAAACGTACTTGCAGACTTGAAAACCCTTGCCTATTGTAGAGCGCACCTCCTACTTCCACTGCTGAACGAAAACCCATGATTTTGGACCCTTTTTTCATTTGAAAAGGCTAAAAGAAATGTTTCACGTTTGTTACACTCAAACAGTGTCTTCTCTCATATGCTGAACTGGTCGCATTGTGGATTTTGGTTAAAACATGATTTTGGACAATGTTCATGGAACTCAGCTTAAAACGTACTTGCAGACTTGAAAACCCTTGCCTATTGTAGAGCGCGCCTCCTACTTCCAGTGCTGAACGAAAACCCATGATTTTGGACCCTGTTTTCATGCGAAAAGGCAAAAAGAAATGTTTCACGTTTGTTACACTCAAACAGTGTCTCCTCTCATATGCTGAACTGGTCGCATTGTGGATTTTTGATAAAACATGATTTTGGACAATGTTCATGGAACTCAGCTTAAAACGTACTTGCAGACTTGAAAACCCTTGCATATTGTAGAGCGCGCCTCCTACTTCCACTGCTGAACGAAAACCCATGATTTTGGACCCTGTTTTCATGCGAAAAGGCTAAAAGAAATGTTTCACGTTTGTTACACTCAAACAGTGTCTCCTCTCATATGCTGAACTGGTCGCATTGTGGATTTTGGTTAAAACATGATTTTGGACAATGTTCATGGAACTCAGCTTAAAACGTACTTGCAGACTTGAAAACCCTTGCCTATTGTAGAGCGCGCCTCCTACTTCCACTGCTGAATGAAAACCCATGATTTTGGACCCTGTTTTCATGCGAAAAGGCTAAAAGAAATGTTTCACGTTTGTTACACTCAAACAGTGTCTCCTCTCATATGCTGAACTGGTCGCATTGTGGATTTTGGTTAAAACATGATTTTGGACAATGTTCATGGAACTCAGCTTAAAACGTACTTGCAGACTTGAAAACCCTTGCCTATTGTAGAGCGCGCCTCCTACTTCCAGTGCTGAACGAAAACCCATGATTTTGGACCCTGTTTTCATGCGAAAAGGCAAAAAGAAATGTTTCACGTTTGTTACACTCAAACAGTGTCTCCTCTCATATGCTGAACTGGTTGCATTGTGGATTTTGGATAAAACATGATTTTGGACAATGTTCATGGAACTCAGCTTAAAACGTACTTGCAGACTTGAAAACCCTTGCCTATTGTAGAGCTCGCCTCCTACTTCCACTGCTGAATGAAAACCCATGATTTTGGTCCCTGTTTTCATGCGAAAAGGCTAAAAAAAATGTTTCACGTTTGTTACACTCAAACAGTGTCTCCTCTCATATGCTGAACTGGTCGCATTGTGGATTTTGGTTAAAACATGATTTTGGACAATGTTCATGGAACTCAGCTTAAAACGTACTTGCAGACTTGAAAACCCTTGCCTATTGTAGAGCGCGCCTCCGACTTCCACTGCTGAATGAAAACCCATGATTTTGGACCCTGTTTTCATGCAAAAAGGCAAAAAGAAATGTTTCACGTTTGTTACACTCAAACAGTGTCTCCTCTCATATGCTGAACTGGTCGCATTGTGGATTTTTGGATAAAACATGATTTTGGACAATGTTCATGGAACTCAGCTTAAAACGTACTTGCAGACTTTAAAACCCTTGCCTATTGTAGAGCGCGCCTCCTACTTCCACTGCTGAACGAAAACCCATGATTTTGGACCCTGTTTTCATGCGAAAAGGCTAAAAGAAATGTTTCACGTTTGTTACACTCAAACAGTGTCTCCTCTCATATGCTGAACTAGTCGCATTGTGGATTTTGGATAAAACATGATTTTGGACAATGTTCATGGAACTCAGCTTAAAACGTACTTGCAGACTTGAAAACCCTTGCCTATTGTAGAGCGCACCTCCTACTTCCACTGCTGAACGAAAACCCATGATTTTGGACCCTTTTTTCATTTGAAAAGGCTAAAAGAAATGTTTCACGTTTGTTACACTCAAACAGTGTCTTCTCTCATATGCTGAACTGGTCGCATTGTGGATTTTGGTTAAAACATGATTTTGGACAATGTTCATGGAACTCAGCTTAAAACGTACTTGCAGACTTGAAAACCCTTGCCTATTGTAGAGCGCGCCTCCTACTTCCAGTGCTGAACGAAAACCCATGATTTTGGACCCTGTTTTCATGCGAAAAGGCAAAAAGAAATGTTTCACGTTTGTTACACTCAAACAGTGTCTCCTCTCATATGCTGAACTGGTCGCATTGTGGATTTTGGTTAAAACATGATTTTGGACAATGTTCATGGAACTCAGCTTAAAACGTACTTGCAGACTTGAAAACCCTTGCCTATTGTAGAGCGCGCCTCCTACTTCCACTGCTGAATGAAAACCCATGATTTTGGACCCTGTTTTCATGCGAAAAGGCTAAAAGAAATGTTTCACGTTTGTTACACTCAAACAGTGTCTCCTCTCATATGCTGAACTGGTCGCATTGTGGATTTTGGTTAAAACATGATTTTGGACAATATTCATTGACATTTTTTTTTTAAATCACATTTGAAAACCCTTGTATGTTGAATTCTACATATGTCCTTCTAGTGCTGAACGTTAAAAAAATATTTTAGAACCTTTTCATGCAAAATGTATAAAAATATTTTTCACGTTTGTTATAAAAAAAATTGTATCCCTTCCTATGCCGAACTAGTTGCATTATGGATTTTGCCTAAAACATGATTTTAGACAATATTCATTGAAAAAAACTTTTTTTTAAATCACATTTGAAAACCCTTCTAAATTGTATTCTACGTCTGTTCTTCTAGTGCTGAACGTAAAAAAAATATATTAGACCCTTTTCATGCAAAATGTATAAAAAATATTATTCACGTTTGTTATAAAAAAAGTTGTATCCCTTCATATGCAGAACTAGTTGCATTGTGGATTTTGCCTAAAACATGATTTTAGACAATATTCATTGATTTTTTTTTTAAAATCACATTTGAAAACCCTTGTAAGTTGAATTCTACATTTGTCCTTCTAGTGCTGAACGTTAAAAAAATATTTTAGAACCTTTTCATGCAAAATGTATAAAAATATTTTTCAGGTTTGTTATAAAAAAAATTGTATCCCTTCCTATGCCGAACTAGTTGCATAATGGATTTTGCCTAAAACATGATTTTAGACAATATTCATTGAAAAAAGCTTTTTTTTAAATCACATTTGAAAACCCTTCTAAATTGTATTCTACGTCTGTCCTTCTAGTGCTGAACGTAAAAAAATATTTTAGACCCTTTTCATGCAAAATGTATAAAAATATTTTTCACCTTTGTTATAAAAAAAATTGTATCCCTTCATATGCAGAACTAGTTGCATTGTGGATTTTGCCTAAAACATGATTTTAGAAAATATTCATTGAATTATTATTTTTTTAATCACATTTGAAAACCCTTGTATGTTGAAATCTACATATGTCCTTCTAATGCTGAACGTAAAAAAAATATTTTAGACCCTTTTCATGCAAAATGTATAAAAAATATTTTTCACGTTTGTTATAAAAAAAATTGTATCCCTTCATATGCCGAACTAGTTGCATTGTGGATTTTGCCTAAAACATGATTTTAGACAATATTCATTGAAGAAAGCTTTTTTTAAATCACATTTGAAAACCCTTCTAAATTGTATTCTACGTCTGTCCTACTAGTGCTGAACGTAAAAAAAATATTTTAGACCCTTTTCATGCAAAATGTAGAAAAAATATTTTTCACGTTTGTTATAAAAAAATGGTATCCCTTCATTTGCCGAACTAGTTGCATTGTGGATTTTGCCTAAAACATGATTTTAGAAAATATTCATTGAATTTTTTTTTTTATCACATTTGAAAACCCTTGTATGTTGAATTCTACATATGTCCTTCTAGTGCTGAACGTTAAAAAAATATTTTAGAACCTTTTCATGCAAAATGTATAAAAATATTTTTCACGTTTGTTATAAAAAAAATGGTATCCCTTCATATGCCGAACTAGTTGCATTATGGATTTTGCCTAAAACATGATTTTAGACAATATTCATTGAAAAAAACTTTTTTTTAAATCACATTTGAAAACCCTTCTAAATTGTATTCTACGTCTGTTCTTCTAGTGCTGAACGTAAAAAAAATATATTAGACCCTTTTCATGCAAAATGTATAAAAAATATTATTCACGTTTGTTATAAAAAAAGTTGTATCCCTTCATATGCAGAACTAGTTGCATTGTGGATTTTGCCTAAAACATGATTTTAGACAATATTCATTGATTTTTTTTTTTAAATCACATTTGAAAACCCTTGTAAGTTGAATTCTACATTTGTCCTTCTAGTGCTGAACGTTAAAAAAATATTTTAGAACCTTTTCATGCAAAATGTATAAAAATATTTTTCAGGTTTGTTATAAAAAAAATTGTATCCCTTCCTATGCCGAACTAGTTGCATTATGGATTTTGCCTAAAACATGATTTTAGACAATATTCATTGAAAAAAGCTTTTTTTTAAATCACATTTGAAAACCCTTCTAAATTGTATTCTACGTCTGTCCTTCTAGTGCTGAACGAAAAAAAATATTTTAGACCCTTTTCATGCAAAATGTATAAAAATATTTTTCACCTTTGTTATAAAAAAAATTGTATCCCTTCATATGCAGAACTAGTTGCATTGTGGATTTTGCCTAAAACATGATTTTAGAAAATATTCATTGAATTTTTTTTTTTTTAATCACATTTGAAAACCCTTGTATGTTGAAATCTACATATGTCCTTCTAATGCTGAACGTAAAAAAAATATTTTAGACCCTTTTCTTGCAAAATGTATAAAAAATATTTTTCACGTTTGTTATAAAAAAAATTGTATCCCTTCATATGCCGAACTAGTTGCATTGTGGATTTTGCCTAAAACATGATTTTAGACAATATTCATTGAAGAAAGCTTTTTTTAAATCACATTTGAAAACACTTCTAAATTGTATTCTACGTCTGTCCTTCTAGTGATGAATGTTAAAAAATATGTTAGACCCTTTTCATGCAAAATTTATAAAAAATATTTTTCACGTTTTTTATAAAAAAACTTTGTATCCCTTCATATGCCGAACTAGTTTTTTTGTGGATTTTGCCTAAAACATGATTTTAGACAATATTCATTGAAAAAAGCTTTTTAAAAAATCACATTTGAAAACCCTTCTAAATTGTATTCTACATCTGTCCTTCTAGTGCTGAACGTAAAAAAAATATATTAGACCCTTTTCATGCAAAATGTATAAAAAATATTATTCACGTTTGTTATAAAAAAAATTGTATCCCTTCATATGCCGAACTAGTTGCATTGTGGATTTTGCCTAAAACATGATTTTAGAAAATATTCATAGAATTATTATTTTTTAAATCACATTTGAAAACCCTTGTATGTTATATTCTTCATACGTCCTTCTAGTGCTGAACGTTAAAACATATTTTAGACCCTTTTCATGCAAAATGTATAAAAATATTTTTCACGTTTGTTATAAAAACAATTGTATCCCTTCATATGCCGAACTAGTTGCATTGTGGATTTTGCCTAAAACATGATTTTAGACAATATTCATTGAATTTTTTTTTTTTAATCACATTTGAAAACCCTTGTATGTTGAATTCTACATATGTCCTTCTAGTGCTGAATGTTAAAAAAATATTTTAGAACCTTTTCATGCAAAATGTATAAAAATATTTTTCACGTTTGTTATAAAAAAAAATGTATCCCTTCCTATGCCGAACTAGTTGCATTATGGATTTTGCCTAAAACATGATTTTAGAAAATATTCATTGAAAAAAGCTTTTTTTTAAATCACATTTGAAAACCCTTCTAAATTGTATTCTACGTCTGTCCTTCTAGTGATGAATGTTAAAAAATATGTTAGACCCTTTTCATGCAAAATTTATAAAAAATATTTTTCACGTTTTTTATAAAAAAAGTTTGTATCCCTTCATATGCCGAACTAGTTTTTTTGTGGATTTTGCCTAAAACATGATTTTAGACAATATTCATTGAAAAAAACTTTTTAAAAAATCACATTTGAAAACCCTTCTAAATTGTATTCTACATCTGTCTTTCTGAACGTAAAAAAAATATATTAGACCCTTTTCATGCAAAATGTATAAAAAACATTATTCACGTTTGTTATAAAAAAAATTGTATCCCTTCATATGCCGAACTAGTTGCATTATATATTTTGCCTAAAACATGATTTTAGACAATATTAATTGAAAAAAGCTTTTAAAAAAATCACATTTGAAAACCCTTCTAAATTGTATTCTACGCCTGTCCTTCTAGTGCTGAACGTAAAAAAAATATTTTAGACCCTTTTCATGCAAAATGTATAAAAAATATTTTTCACATTTTTTATTTAAAAAACGTTGTATCCCTTCATATGCCGAACTAGTTTTTTTGTGGATTTTGCCTAAAACATGATTTTAGACAATATTCATTGAAAAAAGCTTTTTAAAAAATCACATTTGAAAACCCTTCTAAATTGTATTCTACATCTGTCCTTCTAGTGCTGAACGTAAAAAATATATATTAGACCCTTTTCATGCAAAATGTATAAAAAATATTATTCACGTTTGTTATAAAAAAAATTGTATCCCTTCATATGCCGAACTAGTTGCATTGTGGATTTTGCCTAAAACATGATTTTAGACAATATTCATTGAAAAAAACTTTTTTTTAAATCACATTTGAAAACCCTTCTAAATTGTATTCTACGTCTGTTCTTCTAGTGCTGAACGTAAAAAAAATATATTAGACCCTTTTCATGCAAAATGTATAAAAAATATTATTCATGTTTGTTATAAAAAAAGTTGTATCCCTTCATATGCAGAACTAGTTGCATTGTGGATTTTGCCTAAAACATGATTTTAGAAAATATTCATTGAATTATTTTTTTTTTAATCACATTTGAAAACCCTTGTATGTTGAAATCTACATATGTCCTTCTAATGCTGAACGTAAAAAAAATATTTTAGACCCTTTTCTTGCAAAATGTATAAAAAATATTTTTCACGTTTGTTATAAAAAAAATTGTATCCCTTCATATGCCGAACTAGTTGCATTGTGGATTTTGCCTAAAACATGATTTTAGACAATATTCATTGAAGAAAGCTTTTTTTAAATCACATTTGAAAACACTTCTAAATTGTATTCTACGTCTGTCCTTCTAGTGATGAATGTTAAAAAATATGTTAGACCCTTTTCATGCAAAATTTATAAAAAATATTTTTCACGTTTTTTATAAAAAAACTTTGTATCCCTTCATATGCCGAACTAGTTTTTTTGTGGATTTTGCCTAAAACATGATTTTAGACAATATTCATTGAAAAAAGCTTTTTAAAAAATCACATTTGAAAACCCTTCTAAATTGTATTCTACATCTGTCCTTCTAGTGCTGAACGTAAAAAAAATATATTAGACCCTTTTCATGCAAAATGTATAAAAAATATTATTCACGTTTGTTATAAAAAAAATTGTATCCCTTCATATGCCGAACTAGTTGCATTGTGGATTTTGCCTAAAACATGATTTTAGAAAATATTCATAGAATTATTATTTTTTAAATCACATTTGAAAACCCTTGTATGTTATATTCTTCATACGTCCTTCTAGTGCTGAACGTTAAAACATATTTTAGACCCTTTTCATGCAAAATGTATAAAAATATTTTTCACGTTTGTTATAAAAACAATTGTATCCCTTCATATGCCGAACTAGTTGCATTGTGGATTTTGCCTAAAACATGATTTTAGACAATATTCATTGATTTTTTTTTTTTTAATCACATTTGAAAACCCTTGTATGTTGAATTCTACATATGTCCTTCTAGTGCTGAATGTTAAAAAAATATTTTAGAACCTTTTCATGCAAAATGTATAAAAATATTTTTCACGTTTGTTATAAAAAAAAATGTATCCCTTCCTATGCCGAACTAGTTGCATTATGGATTTTGCCTAAAACATGATTTTAGAAAATATTCATTGAAAAAAGCTTTTTTTTAAATCACATTTGAAAACCCTTCTAAATTGTATTCTACGTCTGTCCTTCTAGTGATGAATGTTAAAAAATATGTTAGACCCTTTTCATGCAAAATTTATAAAAAATATTTTTCACGTTTTTTATAAAAAAAGTTTGTATCCCTTCATATGCCGAACTAGTTTTTTTGTGGATTTTGCCTAAAACATGATTTTAGACAATATTCATTGAAAAAAACTTTTTAAAAAATCACATTTGAAAACCCTTCTAAATTGTATTCTACATCTGTCTTTCTGAACGTAAAAAAAATATATTAGACCCTTTTCATGCAAAATGTATAAAAAACATTATTCACGTTTGTTATAAAAAAAATTGTATCCCTTCATATGCCGAACTAGTTGCATTATATATTTTGCCTAAAACATGATTTTAGACAATATTAATTGAAAAAAGCTTTTAAAAAAATCACATTTGAAAACCCTTCTAAATTGTATTCTACGCCTGTCCTTCTAGTGCTGAACGTAAAAAAAATATTTTAGACCCTTTTCATGCAAAATGTATAAAAAATATTTTTCACATTTTTTATTTAAAAAACGTTGTATCCCTTCATATGCCGAACTAGTTTTTTTGTGGATTTTGCCTAAAACATGATTTTAGACAATATTCATTGAAAAAAGCTTTTTAAAAAATCACATTTGAAAACCCTTCTAAATTGTATTCTACATCTGTCCTTCTAGTGCTGAACGTAAAAAATATATATTAGACCCTTTTCATGCAAAATGTATAAAAAATATTATTCACGTTTGTTATAAAAAAAATTGTATCCCTTCATATGCCGAACTAGTTGCATTGTGGATTTTGCCTAAAACATGATTTTAGACAATATTCATTGAAAAAAACTTTTTTTTAAATCACATTTGAAAACCCTTCTAAATTGTATTCTACGTCTGTTCTTCTAGTGCTGAACGTAAAAAAAATATATTAGACCCTTTTCATGCAAAATGTATAAAAAATATTATTCATGTTTGTTATAAAAAAAGTTGTATCCCTTCATATGCAGAACTAGTTGCATTGTGGATTTTGCCTAAAACATGATTTTAGACAATATTCATTGATTTTTTTTTTTAAATCACATTTGAAAACCCTTGTAAGTTGAATTCTACATTTGTCCTTCTAGTGCTGAACGTTAAAAAAATATTTTAGAACCTTTTCATGCAAAATGTATAAAAATATTTTTCAGGTTTGTTATAAAAAAAATTGTATCCCTTCCTATGCCGAACTAGTTGCATTATGGATTTTGCCTAAAACATGATTTTAGACAATATTCATTGAAAAAAGCTTTTTTTAAATCACATTTGAAAACACTTCTAAATTGTATTCTACGTCTGTCCTTCTAGTGATGAATGTTAAAAAATATGTTAGACCCTTTTCATGCAAAATTTATAAAAAATATTTTTCTCGTTTTTTATAAAAAAACTTTGTATCCCTTCATATGCCAAACTAGTTTTTTTGTGGATTTTGCCTAAAACATGATTTTAGACAATATTCATTGAAAAAAGCTTTTTTAAAAATCACATTTGAAAACCCTTCTAAATTGTATTCTACATCTGTCCTTCTAGTGCTGAACGTAAAAAAAATATATTAGACCCTTTCATGCAAAATGTATAAAAAATATTATTCACGTTTGTTATAAAAAAAATTGTATCCCTTCATATGCCGAACTAGTTGCATTGTGGATTTTGCCTAAAACATGATTTTAGAAAATATTCATAGAATTATTATTTTTTAAATCACATTTGAAAACCCTTGTATGTTATATTCTTCATACGTCCTTCTAGTGCTGAACGTTAAAACATATTTTAGACCTTTTTCATGCAAAATGTATAAAAATATTTTTCACGTTTGTTATAAAAACAATTGTATCCCTTCATATGCCGAACTAGTTGCATTGTGGATTTTGCCTAAAACATGATTTTAGACAATATTCATTGAAATTTTTTTTTTTAATCACATTTGAAAACCCTTGTATGTTGAATTCTACATATGTCCTTCTAGTGCTGAATGTTAAAAAAATATTTTAGAACCTTTTCATGCAAAATGTATAAAAATATTTTTCACGTTTGTTATAAAAAAAAATGTATCCCTTCCTATGCCGAACTAGTTGCATTATGGATTTTGCCTAAAACATGATTTTAGAAAATATTCATTGAAAAAAGCTTTTTTTTAAATCACATTTGAAAACCCTTCTAAATTGTATTCTACGTCTGTCCTTCTAGTGATGAATGTTAAAAAATATGTTAGACCCTTTTCATGCAAAATTTATAAAAAATATTTTTCACGTTTTTTATAAAAAAACTTTGTATCCCTTCATATGCCGAACTAGTTTTTTTGTGGATTTTGCCTAAAACATGATTTTAGACAATATTCATTGAAAAAAACTTTTAAAAAAATCACATTTGAAAACCCTTCTAAATTGTATTCTACATCTGTCTTTCTAGTGCTGAACGTAAAAAAAATATATTAGACCCTTTTCATGCAAAATGTATAAAAAACATTATTCACGTTTGTTATAAAAAAAATTGTATCCCTTCATATGCCGAACTAGTTGCATTATATATTTTGCCTAAAACATGATTTTAGACAATATTAATTGAAAAAAGCTTTTAAAAAAATCACATTTGAAAACCCTTCTAAATTGTATTCTACGCCTGTCCTTCTAGTGCTGAACGTAAAAAAAATATTTTAGACCCTTTTCATGCAAAATGTATAAAAAATATTTTTCACATTTTTTATTTAAAAAACGTTGTATCCCTTCATATGCCGAACTAGTTTTTTTGTGGATTTTGCCTAAAACATGATTTTAGAAAATATTCATTGAAAAAAGCTTTTTTTTAAATCACATTTGAAAACCCTTCTAAATTGTATTCTACGTCTGTCCTTCTAGTGATGAATGTTAAAAAATATGTTAGACCCTTTTCATGCAAAATTTATAAAAAATATTTTTCACGTTTTTTATAAAAAAACTTTGTATCCCTTCATATGCCGAACTAGTTTTTTTGTGGATTTTGCCTAAAACATGATTTTAGACAATATTCATTGAAAAAAGCTTTTTAAAAAATCACATTTGAAAACCCTTCTAAATTGTATTCTACATCTGTCCTTCTAGTGCTGAACGTAAAAAAAATATATTAGACCCTTTTCATGCAAAATGTACAAAAAATATTATTCACGTTTGTTATAAAAAAAATTGTATCCCTTCATATGCCGAACTAGTTGCATTGTGGATTTTGCCTAAAACATGATTTTAGACAATATTCATTGAAAAAAACTTTTTTTTAAATCACATTTGAAAACCCTTCTAAATTGTATTCTACGTCTGTTCTTCTAGTGCTGAACGTAAAAAAAATATATTAGACCCTTTTCATGCAAAATGTATAAAAAATATTATCCATGTTTGTTATAAAAAAAGTTGTATCCCTTCATATGCAGAACTAGTTGCATTGTGGATTTTGCCTAAAACATGATTTTAGACAATATTCATTGATTTTTTTTTTAAAATCACATTTGAAAACCCTTGTAAGTTGAATTCTACATTTGTCCTTCTAGTGCTGAACGTTAAAAAAATATTTTAGAACCTTTTCATGCAAAATGTATAAAAATATTTTTCAGGTTTGTTATAAAAAAAATTGTATCCCTTCCTATGCCGAACTAGTTGCATTATGGATTTTGCCTAAAACATGATTTTAGACAATATTCATTGAAAAAAGCTTTTTTTTAAAACACATTTGAAAACCCTTCTAAATTGTATTCTACGTCTGTCCTTCTAGTGCTGAACGTAAAAAAATATTTTAGACCCTTTTCATGCAAAATGTATAAAAATATTTTTCACCTTTGTTATAAAAAAAATTGTATCCCTTCATATGCAGAACTAGTTGCATTGTGGATTTTGCCTAAAACATGATTTTAGAAAATATTCATTGAATTATTATTTTTTTAATCACATTTGAAAACCCTTGTATGTTGAAATCTACATATGTCCTTCTAATGCTGAACGTAAAAAAAATATTTTAGACCCTTTTCATGCAAAATGTATAAAAAATATTTTTCACGTTTGTTATAAAAAAAATTGTATCCCTTCATATGCCGAACTAGTTGCATTGTGGATTTTGCCTAAAACATGATTTTAGACAATATTCATTGAAGAAAGCTTTTTTTAAATCACATTTGAAAACACTTCTAAATTGTATTCTACGTCTGTCCTTCTAGTGATGAATGTTAAAAAATATGTTAGACCCTTTTCATGCAAAATTTATAAAAAATATTTTTCTCGTTTTTTATAAAAAAACTTTGTATCCCTTCATATGCCAAACTAGTTTTTTTGTGGATTTTGCCTAAAACATGATTTTAGACAATATTCATTGAAAAAAGCTTTTAAAAAAATCACATTTGAAAACCCTTCTAAATTGTATTCTACATCTGTCCTTCTAGTGCTGAACGTAAAAAAAATATATTAGACCCTTTTCATGCAAAATGTATAAAAAATATTATTCACGTTTGTTATAAAAAAAATTGTATCCCTTCATATGCCGAACTAGTTGCATTGTGGATTTTGCCTAAAACATGATTTTAGAAAATATTCATAGAATTATTATTTTTTAAATCACATTTGAAAACCCTTGTATGTTATATTCTTCATACGTCCTTCTAGTGCTGAACGTTAAAACATATTTTAGACCTTTTTCATGCAAAATGTATAAAAATATTTTTCACGTTTGTTATAAAAACAATTGTATCCCTTCATATGCCGAACTAGTTGCATTGTGGATTTTGCCTAAAACATGATTTTAGACAATATTCATTGAAATTTTTTTTTTTAATCACATTTGAAAACCCTTGTATGTTGAATTCTACATATGTCCTTCTAGTGCTGAATGTTAAAAAAATATTTTAGAACCTTTTCATGCAAAATGTATAAAAATATTTTTCACGTTTGTTATAAAAAAAAATGTATCCCTTCCTATGCCGAACTAGTTGCATTATGGATTTTGCCTAAAACATGATTTTAGAAAATATTCATTGAAAAAAGCTTTTTTTTAAATCACATTTGAAAACCCTTCTAAATTGTATTCTACGTCTGTCCTTCTAGTGATGAATGTTAAAAAATATGTTAGACCCTTTTCATGCAAAATTTATAAAAAATATTTTTCACGTTTTTTATAAAAAAACTTTGTATCCCTTCATATGCCGAACTAGTTTTTTTGTGGATTTTGCCTAAAACATGATTTTAGACAATATTCATTGAAAAAAACTTTTAAAAAAATCACATTTGAAAACCCTTCTAAATTGTATTCTACATCTGTCTTTCTAGTGCTGAACGTAAAAAAAATATATTAGACCCTTTTCATGCAAAATGTATAAAAAACATTATTCACGTTTGTTATAAAAAAAATTGTATCCCTTCATATGCCGAACTAGTTGCATTATATATTTTGCCTAAAACATGATTTTAGACAATATTAATTGAAAAAAGCTTTTAAAAAAATCACATTTGAAAACCCTTCTAAATTGTATTCTACGCCTGTCCTTCTAGTGCTGAACGTAAAAAAAATATTTTAGACCCTTTTCATGCAAAATGTAGAAAAAATATTTTTCACATTTTTTATTTAAAAAACGTTGTATCCCTTCATATGCCGAACTAGTTTTTTTGTGGATTTTGCCTAAAACATGATTTTAGAAAATATTCATTGAAAAAAGCTTTTTTTTAAATCACATTTGAAAACCCTTCTAAATTGTATTCTACGTCTGTCCTTCTAGTGATGAATGTTAAAAAATATGTTAGACCCTTTTCATGCAAAATTTATAAAAAATATTTTTCACGTTTTTTATAAAAAAAACTTTGTATCCCTTCATATGCCGAACTAGTTTTTTTGTGGATTTTGCCTAAAACATGATTTTAGACAATATTCATTGAAAAAAGCTTTTTAAAAAATCACATTTGAAAACCCTTCTAAATTGTATTCTACATCTGTCCTTCTAGTGCTGAACGTAAAAAAAATATATTAGACCCTTTCCATGCAAAATGTATAAAAAATATTATTCACGTTTGTTATAAAAAAAATTGTATCCCTTCATATGCCGAACTAGTTGCATTGTGGATTTTGCCTAAAACATGATTTTAGACAATATTCATTGAAAAAAACTTTTTTTTAAATCACATTTGAAAACCCTTCTAAATTGTATTCTACGTCTGTTCTTCTAGTGCTGAACGTAAAAAAAATATATTAGACCCTTTTCATGCAAAATGTATAAAAAATATTATTCATGTTTGTTATAAAAAAAGTTGTATCCCTTCATATGCAGAACTAGTTGCATTGTGGATTTTGCCTAAAACATGATTTTAGACAATATTCATTGATTTTTTTTTTTAAATCACATTTGAAAACCCTTGTATGTTGAAATCTACATATGTCCTTCTAATGCTGAACGTAAAAAAAATATTTTAGACCCTTTTCATGCAAAATGTATAAAAAATATTTTTCACGTTTGTTATAAAAAAACTTTGTATCCCTTCATATGCCGAACTAGTTGCATTGTGGATTTTGCCTAAAACATGATTTTAGACAATATTCATTGAAGAAAGCTTTTTTTAAATCACATTTGAAAACACTTCTAAATTGTATTCTACGTCTGTCCTTCTAGTGCTGAACGTTAAAACATATTTTAGACCTTTTTCATGCAAAATGTATAAAAATATTTTTCACGTTTGTTATAAAAACAATTGTATCCCTTCATATGCCGAACTAGTTGCATTGTGGATTTTGCCTAAAACATGATTTTAGACAATATTCAATGAAATTTTTTTTTTTTATCACATTTGAAAACCCTTGTATGTTGAATTCTACATATGTCCTTCTAGTGCTGAATGTTAAAAAAATATTTTAGAACCTTTTCATGCAAAATGTATAAAAATATTTTTCACGTTTGTTATAAAAAAAAATGTATCCCTTCCTATGCCGAACTAGTTGCATTATGGATTTTGCCTAAAACATGATTTTAGAAAATATTCATTGAAAAAAGCTTTTTTTTAAATCACATTTGAAAACCCTTCTAAATTGTATTCTACGTCTGTCCTTCTAGTGATGAATGTTAAAAAATATGTTAGACCCTTTTCATGCAAAATTTATAAAAAATATTTTTCTCGTTTTTTATAAAAAAACTTTGTATACCTTCATATGCCGAACTAGTTTTTTTGTGGATTTTGCCTAAAACATGATTTTAGACAATATTCATTGAAAAAAACTTTTTAAAAAATCACATTTGAAAACCCTTCTAAATTGTATTCTACATCTGTCTTTCTAGTGCTGAACGTAAAAAAAATATATTAGACCCTTTTCATGCAAAATGTATAAAAAACATTATTCACGTTTGTTATAAAAAAAATTGTATCCCTTCATATGCCGAACTAGTTGCATTATATATTTTGCCTAAAACATGATTTTAGACAATATTAATTGAAAAAAGCTTTTAAAAAAATCACATTTGAAAACCCTTCTAAATTGTATTCTACGCCTGTCCTTCTAGTGCTGAACGTAAAAAAAATATTTTAGACCCTTTTCATGCAAAATGTATAAAAAATATTTTTCACATTTTTTATTTAAAAAACGTTGTATCCCTTCATATGCCGAACTAGTTTTTTTGTGGATTTTGCCTAAAACATGATTTTAGAAAATATTCATTGAAAAAAGCTTTTTTTTAAATCACATTTGAAAACCCTTCTAAATTGTATTCTACGTCTGTCCTTCTAGTGATGAATGTTAAAAAATATATTAGACCCTTTTCATGCAAAATTTATAAAAAATATTTTTCACGTTTTTTATAAAAAAAACTTTGTATCCCTTCATATGCCGAACTAGTTTTTTTGTGGATTTTGCCTAAAACATGATTTTAGACAATATTCATTGAAAAAAGCTTTTTAAAAAATCACATTTGAAAACCCTTCTAAATTGTATTCTACGTCTGTCCTTCTAGTGATGAATGTTAAAAAATATGTTAGACCCTTTTCATGCAAAATTTATAAAAAATATTTTTCACGTTTTTTATAAAAAAACTTTGTATCCCTTCATATGCCGAACTAGTTTTTTTGTGGATTTTGCCTAAAACATGATTTTAGACAATATTCATTGAAAAAAGCTTTTTAAAAAATCACATTTGAAAACCCTTCTAAATTGTATTCTACATCTGTCCTTCTAGTGCTGAACGTAAAAAAAATATATTAGACCCTTTTCATGCAAAATGTATAAAAAATATTATTCATGTTTGTTATAAAAAAAGTTGTATCCCTTCATATGCAGAACTAGTTGCATTGTGGATTTTGCCTAAAACATGATTTTAGACAATATTCATTGAAAAAAGCTTTTTTTTTAATCACATTTGAAAACCCTTCTAAATTGTATTCTACGTCTGTCCTTCTAGTGCTGAACGTAAAAAAATATTTTAGACCCTTTTCATGCAAAATGTATAAAAATATTTTTCACCTTTGTTATAAAAAAAATTGTATCCCTTCATATGCAGAACTAGTTGCATTGTGGATTTTGCCTAAAACATGATTTTAGAAAATATTCATTGAATTATTATTTTTTTAATCACATTTGAAAACCCTTGTATGTTGAAATCTACATATGTCCTTCTAATGCTGAACGTAAAAAAAATATTTTAGACCCTTTTCATGCAAAATGTATAAAAAATATTTTTCACGTTTGTTATAAAAAAAATTGTATCCCTTCATATGCCGAACTAGTTGCATTGTGGATTTTGCCTAAAACATGATTTTAGACAATATTCATTGAAGAAAGCTTTTTTTAAATCACATTTGAAAACACTTCTAAATTGTATTCTACGTCTGTCCTTCTAGTGATGAATGTTAAAAAATATGTTAGACCCTTTTCATGCAAAATTTATAAAAAATATTTTTCTCGTTTTTTATAAAAAAACTTTGTATCCCTTCATATGCCAAACTAGTTTTTTTGTGGATTTTGCCTAAAACATGATTTTAGACAATATTCATTGAAAAAAGCTTTTAAAAAAATCACATTTGAAAACCCTTCTAAATTGTATTCTACATCTGTCCTTCTAGTGCTGAACGTAAAAAAAATATATTAGACCCTTTTCATGCAAAATGTATAAAAAATATTATTCACGTTTGTTATAAAAAAAATTGTATCCCTTCATATGCCGAACTAGTTGCATTGTGGATTTTGCCTAAAACATGATTTTAGAAAATATTCATAGAATTATTATTTTTTAAATCACATTTGAAAACCCTTGTATGTTATATTCTTCATACGTCCTTCTAGTGCTGAACGTTAAAACATATTTTAGACCTTTTTCATGCAAAATGTATAAAAATATTTTTCACGTTTGTTATAAAAACAATTGTATCCCTTCATATGCCGAACTAGTTGCATTGTGGATTTTGCCTAAAACATGATTTTAGACAATATTCATTGAAATTTTTTTTTTTAATCACATTTGAAAACCCTTGTATGTTGAATTCTACATATGTCCTTCTAGTGCTGAATGTTAAAAAAATATTTTAGAACCTTTTCATGCAAAATGTATAAAAATATTTTTCACGTTTGTTATAAAAAAAAATGTATCCCTTCCTATGCCGAACTAGTTGCATTATGGATTTTGCCTAAAACATGATTTTAGAAAATATTCATTGAAAAAAGCTTTTTTTTAAATCACATTTGAAAACCCTTCTAAATTGTATTCTACGTCTGTCCTTCTAGTGATGAATGTTAAAAAATATGTTAGACCCTTTTCATGCAAAATTTATAAAAAATATTTTTCACGTTTTTTATAAAAAAACTTTGTATCCCTTCATATGCCGAACTAGTTTTTTTGTGGATTTTGCCTAAAACATGATTTTAGACAATATTCATTGAAAAAAACTTTTAAAAAAATCACATTTGAAAACCCTTCTAAATTGTATTCTACATCTGTCTTTCTAGTGCTGAACGTAAAAAAAATATATTAGACCCTTTTCATGCAAAATGTATAAAAAACATTATTCACGTTTGTTATAAAAAAAATTGTATCCCTTCATATGCCGAACTAGTTGCATTATATATTTTGCCTAAAACATGATTTTAGACAATATTAATTGAAAAAAGCTTTTAAAAAAATCACATTTGAAAACCCTTCTAAATTGTATTCTACGCCTGTCCTTCTAGTGCTGAACGTAAAAAAAATATTTTAGACCCTTTTCATGCAAAATGTATAAAAAATATTTTTCACATTTTTTATTTAAAAAACGTTGTATCCCTTCATATGCCGAACTAGTTTTTTTGTGGATTTTGCCTAAAACATGATTTTAGAAAATATTCATTGAAAAAAGCTTTTTTTTAAATCACATTTGAAAACCCTTCTAAATTGTATTCTACGTCTGTCCTTCTAGTGATGAATGTTAAAAAATATGTTAGACCCTTTTCATGCAAAATTTATAAAAAATATTTTTCACGTTTTTTATAAAAAAAACTTTGTATCCCTTCATATGCCGAACTAGTTTTTTTGTGGATTTTGCCTAAAACATGATTTTAGACAATATTCATTGAAAAAAGCTTTTTAAAAAATCACATTTGAAAACCCTTCTAAATTGTATTCTACATCTGTCCTTCTAGTGCTGAACGTAAAAAAAATATATTAGACCCTTTTCATGCAAAATGTATAAAAAATATTATTCACGTTTGTTATAAAAAAAATGGTATCCCTTCATATGCCGAACTAGTTGCATTGTGGATTTTGCCTAAAACATGATTTTAGACAATATTCATTGAAAAAAACTTTTTTTTAAATCACATTTGAAAACCCTTCTAAATTGTATTCTACGTCTGTTCTTCTAGTGCTGAACGTAAAAAAAATATATTAGACCCTTTTCATGCAAAATGTATAAAAAATATTATTCATGTTTGTTATAAAAAAAGTTGTATCCCTTCATATGCAGAACTAGTTGCATTGTGGATTTTGCCTAAAACATGATTTTAGACAATATTCATTGATTTTTTTTTTTAAATCACATTTGAAAACCCTTGTATGTTGAAATCTACATATGTCCTTCTAATGCTGAACGTAAAAAAAATATATTAGACCCTTTTCATGCAAAATGTATAAAAAATATTATTCACGTTTGTTATAAAAAAAATTGTATCCCTTCATATGCCGAACTAGTTGCATTGTGGATTTTGCCTAAAACATGATTTTAGAAAATATTCATAGAATTATTATTTTTTAAATCACATTTGAAAACCCTTGTATGTTATATTCTTCATACGTCCTTCTAGTGCTGAACGTTAAAACATATTTTAGACCTTTTTCATGCAAAATGTATAAAAATATTTTTCACGTTTGTTATAAAAACAATTGTATCCCTTCATATGCCGAACTAGTTGCATTGTGGATTTTGCCTAAAACATGATTTTAGACAATATTCATTGAAATTTTTTTTTTTATCACATTTGAAAACCCTTGTATGTTGAATTCTACATATGTCCTTCTAGTGCTGAATGTTAAAAAAATATTTTAGAACCTTTTCATGCAAAATGTATAAAAATATTTTTCACGTTTGTTATAAAAAAAAATGTATCCCTTCCTATGCCGAACTAGTTGCATTATGGATTTTGCCTAAAACATGATTTTAGAAAATATTCATTGAAAAAAGCTTTTTTTTAAATCACATTTGAAAACCCTTCTAAATTGTATTCTACGTCTGTCCTTCTAGTGATGAATGTTAAAAAATATGTTAGACCCTTTTCATGCAAAATATATAAAAAATATTTTTCTCGTTTTTTATAAAAAAACTTTGTATCCCTTCATATGCCGAACTAGTTTTTTTGTGGATTTTGCCTAAAACATGATTTTAGACAATATTCATTGAAAAAAACTTTTTAAAAAATCACATTTGAAAACCCTTCTAAATTGTATTCTACATCTGTCTTTCTAGTGCTGAACGTAAAAAAAATATATTAGACCCTTTTCATGCAAAATGTATAAAAAACATTATTCACGTTTGTTATAAAAAAAATTGTATCCCTTCATATGCCGAACTAGTTGCATTATATATTTTGCCTAAAACATGATTTTAGACAATATTAATTGAAAAAAGCTTTTAAAAAAATCACATTTGAAAACCCTTCTAAATTGTATTCTACGCCTGTCCTTCTAGTGCTGAACGTAAAAAAAATATTTTAGACCCTTTTCATGCAAAATGTATAAAAAATATTTTTCACATTTTTTATTTAAAAAACGTTGTATCCCTTCATATGCCGAACTAGTTTTTTTGTGGATTTTGCCTAAAACATGATTTTAGAAAATATTCATTGAAAAAAGCTTTTTTTTAAATCACATTTGAAAACCCTTCTAAATTGTATTCTACGTCTGTCCTTCTAGTGATGAATGTTAAAAAATATGTTAGACCCTTTTCATGCAAAATTTATAAAAAATATTTTTCACGTTTTTTATAAAAAAAACTTTGTATCCCTTCATATGCCGAACTAGTTTTTTTGTGGATTTTGCCTAAAACATGATTTTAGACAATATTCATTGAAAAAAGCTTTAAAAAAAATCACATTTGAAAAACCTTCTAAATTGTATTCTACATCTGTCTTTCTAGTGCTGAACGTAAAAAAAATATATTAGACCCTTTTCATGCAAAATGTATAAAAAACATTATTCACGTTTGTTATAAAAAAAAATGTATCCCTTCATATGCCGAACTAGTTGCATTATATATTTTGCCTAAAACATGATTTTAGACAATATTAATTGAAAAAAGCTTTTAAAAAAATCACATTTGAAAACCCTTCTAAATTGTATTCTACGCCTGTCCTTCTAGTGCTGAACGTAAAAAAAATATTTTAGACCCTTTTCATGCAAAATGTATAAAAAATATTTTTCACATTTTTTATTTAAAAAACGTTGTATCCCTTCATATGCCGAACTAGTTTTTTTGTGGATTTTGCCTAAAACATGATTTTAGAAAATATTCATTGAAAAAAGCTTTTTTTTAAATCACATTTGAAAACCCTTCTAAATTGTATTCTACGTCTGTCCTTCTAGTGATGAATGTTAAAAAATATGTTAGACCCTTTTCATGCAAAATTTATAAAAAATATTTTTCACGTTTTTTATAAAAAAAACTTTGTATCCCTTCATATGCCGAACTAGTTTTTTTGTGGATTTTGCCTAAAACATGATTTTAGACAATATTCATTGAAAAAAGCTTTAAAAAAAATCACATTTGAAAAACCTTCTAAATTGTATTCTACATCTGTCTTTCTAGTGCTGAACGTAAAAAAAATATATTAGACCCTTTTCATGCAAAATGTATAAAAAACATTATTCACGTTTGTTATAAAAAAAAATGTATCCCTTCATATGCCGAACTAGTTGCATTATATATTTTGCCTAAAACATGATTTTAGACAATATTAATTGAAAAAAGCTTTTAAAAAAATCACATTTGAAAACCCTTCTAAATTGTATTCTACGCCTGTCCTTCTAGTGCTGAACGTAAAAAAAATATTTTAGACCCTTTTCATGCAAAATGTATAAAAAATATTTTTCACATTTTTTATTTAAAAAACGTTGTATCCCTTCATATGCCGAACTAGTTTTTTTGTGGATTTTGCCTAAAACATGATTTTAGAAAATATTCATTGAAAAAAGCTTTTTTTTAAATCACATTTGAAAACCCTTCTAAATTGTATTCTACGTCTGTCCTTCTAGTGATGAATGTTAAAAAATATGTTAGACCCTTTTCATGCAAAATTTATAAAAAATATTTTTCACGTTTTTTATAAAAAAAACTTTGTATCCCTTCATATGCCGAACTAGTTTTTTTGTGGATTTTGCCTAAAACATGATTTTAGACAATATTCATTGAAAAAAGCTTTTTAAAAAATCACATTTGAAAACCCTTCTAAATTGTATTCTACATCTGTCCTTCTAGTGCTGAACGTTAAAAAAATATTTTAGAACCTTTTCATGCAAAATGTATAAAAATATTTTTCACGTTTGTTATAAAAAAAAATGTATCCCTTCCTATGCCGAACTAGTTGCATTATGGATTTTGCCTAAAACATGATTTTAGAAAATATTCATTGAAAAAAGCTTTTTTTTAAATCACATTTGAAAACCCTTCTAAATTGTATTCTACGTCTGTCCTTCTAGTGATGAATGTTAAAAAATATGTTAGACCCTTTTCATGCAAAATTTATAAAAAATATTTTTCACGTTTTTTATAAAAAAACTTTGTATCCCTTCATATGCCGAACTAGTTTTTTTGTGGATTTTGCCTAAAACATGATTTTAGACAATATTCATTGAAAAAAACTTTTAAAAAAATCACATTTGAAAACCCTTCTAAATTGTATTCTACATCTGTCTTTCTAGTGCTGAACGTAAAAAAAATATATTAGACCCTTTTCATGCAAAATGTATAAAAAACATTATTCACGTTTGTTATAAAAAAAATTGTATCCCTTCATATGCCGAACTAGTTGCATTATATATTTTGCCTAAAACATGATTTTAGACAATATTAATTGAAAAAAGCTTTTAAAAAAATCACATTTGAAAACCCTTCTAAATTGTATTCTACGCCTGTCCTTCTAGTGCTGAACGTAAAAAAAATATTTTAGACCCTTTTCATGCAAAATGTATAAAAAATATTTTTCACATTTTTTATTTAAAAAACGTTGTATCCCTTCATATGCCGAACTAGTTTTTTTGTGGATTTTGCCTAAAACATGATTTTAGAAAATATTCATTGAAAAAAGCTTTTTTTTAAATCACATTTGAAAACCCTTCTAAATTGTATTCTACGTCTGTCCTTCTAGTGATGAATGTTAAAAAATATGTTAGACCCTTTTCATGCAAAATTTATAAAAAATATTTTTCACGTTTTTTATAAAAAAAACTTTGTATCCCTTCATATGCCGAACTAGTTTTTTTGTGGATTTTGCCTAAAACATGATTTTAGACAATATTCATTGAAAAAAGCTTTTTAAAAAATCACATTTGAAAACCCTTCTAAATTGTATTCTACATCTGTCCTTCTAGTGCTGAACGTTAAAAAAATATTTTAGAACCTTTTCATGCAAAATGTATAAAAATATTTTTCACGTTTGTTATAAAAAAAAATGTATCCCTTCCTATGCCGAACTAGTTGCATTATGGATTTTGCCTAAAACATGATTTTAGAAAATATTCATTGAAAAAAGCTTTTTTTTAAATCACATTTGAAAACCCTTCTAAATTGTATTCTACGTCTGTCCTTCTAGTGATGAATGTTAAAAAATATGTTAGACCCTTTTCATGCAAAATTTATAAAAAATATTTTTCACGTTTTTTATAAAAAAACTTTGTATCCCTTCATATGCCGAACTAGTTTTTTTGTGGATTTTGCCTAAAACATGATTTTAGACAATATTCATTGAAAAAAACTTTTAAAAAAATCACATTTGAAAACCCTTCTAAATTGTATTCTACATCTGTCTTTCTAGTGCTGAACGTAAAAAAAATATATTAGACCCTTTTCATGCAAAATGTATAAAAAACATTATTCACGTTTGTTATAAAAAAAATTGTATCCCTTCATATGCCGAACTAGTTGCATTATATATTTTGCCTAAAACATGATTTTAGACAATATTAATTGAAAAAAGCTTTTAAAAAAATCACATTTGAAAACCCTTCTAAATTGTATTCTACGCCTGTCCTTCTAGTGCTGAACGTAAAAAAAATATTTTAGACCCTTTTCATGCAAAATGTATAAAAAATATTTTTCACATTTTTTATTTAAAAAACGTTGTATCCCTTCATATGCCGAACTAGTTTTTTTGTGGATTTTGCCTAAAACATGATTTTAGAAAATATTCATTGAAAAAAGCTTTTTTTTAAATCACATTTGAAAACCCTTCTAAATTGTATTCTACGTCTGTCCTTCTAGTGATGAATGTTAAAAAATATGTTAGACCCTTTTCATGCAAAATTTATAAAAAATATTTTTCACGTTTTTTATAAAAAAAACTTTGTATCCCTTCATATGCCGAACTAGTTTTTTTGTGGATTTTGCCTAAAACATGATTTTAGACAATATTCATTGAAAAAAGCTTTAAAAAAAATCACATTTGAAAAACCTTCTAAATTGTATTCTACATCTGTCTTTCTAGTGCTGAACGTAAAAAAAATATATTAGACCCTTTTCATGCAAAATGTATAAAAAACATTATTCACGTTTGTTATAAAAAAAAATGTATCCCTTCATATGCCGAACTAGTTGCATTATATATTTTGCCTAAAACATGATTTTAGACAATATTAATTGAAAAAAGCTTTTAAAAAAATCACATTTGAAAACCCTTCTAAATTGTATTCTACGCCTGTCCTTCTAGTGCTGAACGTAAAAAAAATATTTTAGACCCTTTTCATGCAAAATGTATAAAAAATATTTTTCACATTTTTTATTTAAAAAACGTTGTATCCCTTCATATGCCGAACTAGTTTTTTTGTGGATTTTGCCTAAAACATGATTTTAGAAAATATTCATTGAAAAAAGCTTTTTTTTAAATCACATTTGAAAACCCTTCTAAATTGTATTCTACGTCTGTCCTTCTAGTGATGAATGTTAAAAAATATGTTAGACCCTTTTCATGCAAAATTTATAAAAAATATTTTTCACGTTTTTTATAAAAAAAACTTTGTATCCCTTCATATGCCGAACTAGTTTTTTTGTGGATTTTGCCTAAAACATGATTTTAGACAATATTCATTGAAAAAAGCTTTTTAAAAAATCACATTTGAAAACCCTTCTAAATTGTATTCTACATCTGTCCTTCTAGTGCTGAACGTAAAAAAAATATATTAGACCCTTTTCATGCAAAATGTATAAAAAATATTATTCACGTTTGTTATAAAAAAAATTGTATCCCTTCATATGCCGAACTAGTTGCATTGTGGATTTTGCCTAAAACATGATTTTAGACAATATTCATTGAAAAAAACTTTTTTTTAAATCACATTTGAAAACCCTTCTAAATTGTATTCTACGTCTGTTCTTCTAGTGCTGAACGTAAAAAAAATATATTAGACCCTTTTCATGCAAAATGTATAAAAATATTTTTCACGTTTGTTATAAAAAAAGTTGTATCCCTTCATATGCAGAACTAGTTGCATTGTGGATTTTGCCTAAAACATGATTTTAGACAATATTCATTGATTTTTTTTTTAAAATCACATTTGAAAACCCTTGTAAGTTGAATTCTACATATGTCCTTCTAGTGCTGAATGTTAAAAAAATATTTTAGAACCTTTTCATGCAAAATGTATAAAAATATTTTTCACGTTTGTTATAAAAAAAAATGTATCCCTTCCTATGCCGAACTAGTTGCATTATGGATTTTGCCTAAAACATGATTTTAGAAAATATTCATTGAAAAAAGCTTTTTTTTAAATCACATTTGAAAACCCTTCTAAATTGTATTCTACGTCTGTCCTTCTAGTGATGAATGTTAAAAAATATGTTAGACCCTTTTCATGCAAAATTTATAAAAAATATTTTTCACGTTTTTTATAAAAAAACTTTGTATCCCTTCATATGCCGAACTAGTTTTTTTGTGGATTTTGCCTAAAACATGATTTTAGACAATATTCATTGAAAAAAACTTTTAAAAAAATCACATTTGAAAACCCTTCTAAATTGTATTCTACATCTGTCTTTCTAGTGCTGAACGTAAAAAAAATATATTAGACCCTTTTCATGCAAAATGTATAAAAAACATTATTCACGTTTGTTATAAAAAAAATTGTATCCCTTCATATGCCGAACTAGTTGCATTATATATTTTGCCTAAAACATGATTTTAGACAATATTAATTGAAAAAAGCTTTTAAAAAAATCACATTTGAAAACCCTTCTAAATTGTATTCTACGCCTGTCCTTCTAGTGCTGAACGTAAAAAAAATATTTTAGACCCTTTTCATGCAAAATGTATAAAAAATATTTTTCACATTTTTTATTTAAAAAACGTTGTATCCCTTCATATGCCGAACTAGTTTTTTTGTGGATTTTGCCTAAAACATGATTTTAGAAAATATTCATTGAAAAAAGCTTTTTTTTAAATCACATTTGAAAACCCTTCTAAATTGTATTCTACGTCTGTCCTTCTAGTGATGAATGTTAAAAAATATGTTAGACCCTTTTCATGCAAAATTTATAAAAAATATTTTTCACGTTTTTTATAAAAAAAACTTTGTATCCCTTCATATGCCGAACTAGTTTTTTTGTGGATTTTGCCTAAAACATGATTTTAGACAATATTCATTGAAAAAAGCTTTTTAAAAAATCACATTTGAAAACCCTTCTAAATTGTATTCTACATCTGTCCTTCTAGTGCTGAACGTAAAAAAAATATATTAGACCCTTTTCATGCAAAATGTATAAAAAATATTATTCACGTTTGTTATAAAAAAAAATTGTATCCCTTCATATGCCGAACTAGTTGCATTGTGGATTTTGCCTAAAACATGATTTTAGACAATATTCATTGAAAAAAACTTTTTTTAAAATCACATTTGAAAACCCTTCTAAATTGTATTCTACGTCTGTTCTTCTAGTGCTGAACGTAAAAAAAATATATTAGACCCTTTTCATGCAAAATGTATAAAAAATATTATTCATGTTTGTTATAAAAAAAGTTGTATCCCTTCATATGCAGAACTAGTTGCATTGTGGATTTTGCCTAAAACATGATTTTAGACAATATTCATTGATTTTTTTTTTTAAATCACATTTGAAAACCCTTGTAAGTTGAATTCTACATTTGTCCTTCTAGTGCTGAACGTTAAAAAAATATTTTAGAACCTTTTCATGCAAAATGTATAAAAATATTTTTCACGTTTGTTATAAAAACAATTGTATCCCTTCATATGCCGAACTAGTTGCATTGTGGATTTTGCCTAAAACATGATTTTAGACAATATTCATTGAAATTTTTTTTTTTAATCACATTTGAAAACCCTTGTATGTTGAATTCTACATATGTCCTTCTAGTGCTGAATGTTAAAAAAATATTTTAGAACCTTTTCATGCAAAATGTATAAAAATATTTTTCACGTTTGTTATAAAAAAAAATGTATCCCTTCCTATGCCGAACTAGTTGCATTATGGATTTTGCCTAAAACATGATTTTAGAAAATATTCATTGAAAAAAGCTTTTTTTTAAATCACATTTGAAAACCCTTCTAAATTGTATTCTACGTCTGTCCTTCTAGTGATGAATGTTAAAAAATATGTTAGACCCTTTTCATGCAAAATTTATAAAAAATATTTTTCACGTTTTTTATAAAAAAACTTTGTATCCCTTCATATGCCGAACTAGTTTTTTTGTGGATTTTGCCTAAAACATGATTTTAGACAATATTCATTGAAAAAAACTTTTAAAAAAATCACATTTGAAAACCCTTCTAAATTGTATTCTACATCTGTCTTTCTAGTGCTGAACGTAAAAAAAATATATTAGACCCTTTTCATGCAAAATGTATAAAAAACATTATTCACGTTTGTTATAAAAAAAATTGTATCCCTTCATATGCCGAACTAGTTGCATTATATATTTTGCCTAAAACATGATTTTAGACAATATTAATTGAAAAAAGCTTTTAAAAAAATCACATTTGAAAACCCTTCTAAATTGTATTCTACGCCTGTCCTTCTAGTGCTGAACGTAAAAAAAATATTTTAGACCCTTTTCATGCAAAATGTATAAAAAATATTTTTCACATTTTTTATTTAAAAAACGTTGTATCCCTTCATATGCCGAACTAGTTTTTTTGTGGATTTTGCCTAAAACATGATTTTAGAAAATATTCATTGAAAAAAGCTTTTTTTTAAATCACATTTGAAAACCCTTCTAAATTGTATTCTACGTCTGTCCTTCTAGTGATGAATGTTAAAAAATATGTTAGACCCTTTTCATGCAAAATTTATAAAAAATATTTTTCACGTTTTTTATAAAAAAAACTTTGTATCCCTTCATATGCCGAACTAGTTTTTTTGTGGATTTTGCCTAAAACATGATTTTAGACAATATTCATTGAAAAAAGCTTTTTAAAAAATCACATTTGAAAACCCTTCTAAATTGTATTCTACATCTGTCCTTCTAGTGCTGAACGTAAAAAAAATATATTAGACCCTTTTCATGCAAAATGTATAAAAAATATTATTCACGTTTGTTATAAAAAAAATTGTATCCCTTCATATGCCGAACTAGTTGCATTGTGGATTTTGCCTAAAACATGATTTTAGACAATATTCATTGATTTTTTTTTTTAAATCACATTTGAAAACCCTTGTAAGTTGAATTCTACATTTGTCCTTCTAGTGCTGAACGTTAAAAAAATATTTTAGAACCTTTTCATGCAAAATGTATAAAAATATTTTTCACGTTTGTTATAAAAACAATTGTATCCCTTCATATGCCGAACTAGTTGCATTGTGGATTTTGCCTAAAACATGATTTTAGACAATATTCATTGAAATTTTTTTTTTTAATCACATTTTAAAACCCTTGTATGTTGAATTCTACATATGTCCTTCTAGTGCTGAATGTTAAAAAAATATTTTAGAACCTTTTCATGCAAAATGTATAAAAATATTTTTCACGTTTGTTATAAAAAAAAATGTATCCCTTCCTATGCCGAACTAGTTGCATTATGGATTTTGCCTAAAACATGATTTTAGAAAATATTCATTGAAAAAAGCTTTTTTTTAAATCACATTTGAAAACCCTTCTAAATTGTATTCTACGTCTGTCCTTCTAGTGATGAATGTTAAAAAATATGTTAGACCCTTTTCATGCAAAATTTATAAAAAATATTTTTCACGTTTTTTATAAAAAAAACTTTGTATGCCTTCATATGCCGAACTAGTTTTTTTGTGGATTTTGCCTAAAACATGATTTTAGACAATATTCATTGAAAAAAGCTTTTTAAAAAATCACATTTGAAAACCCTTCTAAATTGTATTCTACGTCTGTCCTTCTAGTGATGAATGTTAAAAAATATGTTAGACCCTTTTCATGCAAAATTTATAAAAAATATTTTTCACGTTTTTTATAAAAAAACTTTGTATCCCTTCATATGCCGAACTAGTTTTTTTGTGGATTTTGCCTAAAACATGATTTTAGACAATATTCATTGAAAAAAGCTTTTTAAAAAATCACATTTGAAAACCCTTCTAAATTGTATTCTACATCTGTCCTTCTAGTGCTGAACGTAAAAAAAATATATTAGACCCTTTTCATGCAAAATGTATAAAAAATATTATTCATGTTTGTTATAAAAAAAGTTGTATCCCTTCATATGCAGAACTAGTTGCATTGTGGATTTTGCCTAAAACATGATTTTAGACAATATTCATTGATTTTTTTTTTAAATCACATTTGAAAACCCTTGTAAGTTGAATTCTACATTTGTCCTTCTAGTGCTGAACGTTAAAAAAATATTTTAGAACCTTTTCATGCAAAATGTATAAAAATATTTTTCAGGTTTGTTATAAAAAAAATTGTATCCCTTCCTATGCCGAACTAGTTGCATTATGGATTTTGCCTAAAACATGATTTTAGACAATATTCATTGAAAAAAGCTTTTTTTTAAATCACATTTGAAAACCCTTCTAAATTGTATTCTACGTCTGTCCTTCTAGTGCTGAACGTAAAAAAATATTTTAGACCCTTTTCATGCAAAATGTATAAAAATATTTTTCACCTTTGTTATAAAAAAAATTGTATCCCTTCATATGCAGAACTAGTTGCATTGTGGATTTTGCCTAAAACATGATTTTAGAAAATATTCATTGAATTATTATTTTTTTAATCACATTTGAAAACCCTTGTATGTTGAAATCTACATATGTCCTTCTAATGCTGAACGTAAAAAAAATATTTTAGACCCTTTTCATGCAAAATGTATAAAAAATATTTTTCACGTTTGTTATAAAAAAAATTGTATCCCTTCATATGCCGAACTAGTTGCATTGTGGATTTTGCCTAAAACATGATTTTAGACAATATTCATTGAAGAAAGCTTTTTTTAAATCACATTTGAAAACACTTCTAAATTGTATTCTACGTCTGTCCTTCTAGTGATGAATGTTAAAAAATATGTTAGACCCTTTTCATGCAAAATTTATAAAAAATATTTTTCTCGTTTTTTATAAAAAAACTTTGTATCCCTTCATATGCCAAACTAGTTTTTTTGTGGATTTTGCCTAAAACATGATTTTAGACAATATTCATTGAAAAAAGCTTTTAAAAAAATCACATTTGAAAACCCTTCTAAATTGTATTCTACATCTGTCCTTCTAGTGCTGAACGTAAAAAAAATATATTAGACCCTTTTCATGCAAAATGTATAAAAAATATTATTCACGTTTGTTATAAAAAAAATTGTATCCCTTCATATGCCGAACTAGTTGCATTGTGGATTTTGCCTAAAACATGATTTTAGAAAATATTCATAGAATTATTATTTTTTAAATCACATTTGAAAACCCTTGTATGTTATATTCTTCATACGTCCTTCTAGTGCTGAACGTTAAAACATATTTTAGACCTTTTTCATGCAAAATGTATAAAAATATTTTTCACGTTTGTTATAAAAACAATTGTATCCCTTCATATGCCGAACTAGTTGCATTGTGGATTTTGCCTAAAACATGATTTTAGACAATATTCATTGAAATTTTTTTTTTTAATCACATTTGAAAACCCTTGTATGTTGAATTCTACATATGTCCTTCTAGTGCTGAATGTTAAAAAAATATTTTAGAACCTTTTCATGCAAAATGTATAAAAATATTTTTCACGTTTGTTATAAAAAAAAATGTATCCCTTCCTATGCCGAACTAGTTGCATTATGGATTTTGCCTAAAACATGATTTTAGAAAATATTCATTGAAAAAAGCTTTTTTTTAAATCACATTTGAAAACCCTTCTAAATTGTATTCTACGTCTGTCCTTCTAGTGATGAATGTTAAAAAATATGTTAGACCCTTTTCATGCTAAATTTATAAAAAATATTTTTCACGTTTTTTATAAAAAAACTTTGTATCCCTTCATATGCCGAACTAGTTTTTTTGTGGATTTTGCCTAAAACATGATTTTAGACAATATTCATTGAAAAAAACTTTTAAAAAAATCACATTTGAAAAACCTTCTAAATTGTATTCTACATCTGTCTTTCTAGTGCTGAACGTAAAAAAAATATATTAGACCCTTTTCATGCAAAATGTATAAAAAACATTATTCACGTTTGTTATAAAAAAAAATGTATCCCTTCATATGCCGAACTAGTTGCATTATATATTTTGCCTAAAACATGATTTTAGACAATATTAATTGAAAAAAGCTTTTAAAAAAATCACATTTGAAAACCCTTCTAAATTGTATTCTACGCCTGTCCTTCTAGTGCTGAACGTAAAAAAAATATTTTAGACCCTTTTCATGCAAAATGTATAAAAAATATTTTTCACATTTTTTATTTAAAAAACGTTGTATCCCTTCATATGCCGAACTAGTTTTTTTGTGGATTTTGCCTAAAACATGATTTTAGAAAATATTCATTGAAAAAAGCTTTTTTTTAAATCACATTTGAAAACCCTTCTAAATTGTATTCTACGTCTGTCCTTCTAGTGATGAATGTTAAAAAATATGTTAGACCCTTTTCATGCAAAATTTATAAAAAATATTTTTCACGTTTTTTATAAAAAAAACTTTGTATCCCTTCATATGCCGAACTAGTTTTTTTGTGGATTTTGCCTAAAACATGATTTTAGACAATATTCATTGAAAAAAGCTTTTTAAAAAATCACATTTGAAAACCCTTCTAAATTGTATTCTACATCTGTCCTTCTAGTGCTGAACGTAAAAAAAATATATTAGACCCTTTTCATGCAAAATGTATAAAAAATATTATTCACGTTTGTTATAAAAAAAATTGTATCCCTTCATATGCCGAACTAGTTGCATTGTGGATTTTGCCTAAAACATGATTTTAGACAATATTCATTGAAAAAAACTTTTTTTTAAATCACATTTGAAAACCCTTCTAAATTGTATTCTACGTCTGTTCTTCTAGTGCTGAACGTAAAAAAAATATATTAGACCCTTTTCATGCAAAATGTATAAAAATATTTTTCACGTTTGTTATAAAAAAAGTTGTATCCCTTCATATGCAGAACTAGTTGCATTGTGGATTTTGCCTAAAACATGATTTTAGACAATATTCATTGATTTTTTTTTTTAAATCACATTTGAAAACCCTTGTAAGTTGAATTCTACATATGTCCTTCTAGTGCTGAATGTTAAAAAAATATTTTAGAACCTTTTCATGCAAAATGTATAAAAATATTTTTCACGTTTGTTATAAAAAAAAATGTATCCCTTCCTATGCCGAACTAGTTGCATTATGGATTTTGCCTAAAACATGATTTTAGAAAATATTCATTGAAAAAAGCTTTTTTTTAAATCACATTTGAAAACCCTTCTAAATTGTATTCTACGTCTGTCCTTCTAGTGATGAATGTTAAAAAATATGTTAGACCCTTTTCATGCAAAATTTATAAAAAATATTTTTCACGTTTTTTATAAAAAAACTTTGTATCCCTTCATATGCCGAACTAGTTTTTTTGTGGATTTTGCCTAAAACATGATTTTAGACAATATTCATTGAAAAAAACTTTAAAAAAAATCACATTTGAAAACCCTTCTAAATTGTATTCTACATCTGTCTTTCTAGTGCTGAACGTAAAAAAAATATATTAGACCCTTTTCATGCAAAATGTATAAAAAACATTATTCACGTTTGTTATAAAAAAAATTGTATCCCTTCATATGCCGAACTAGTTGCATTATATATTTTGCCTAAAACATGATTTTAGACAATATTAATTGAAAAAAGCTTTTAAAAAAATCACATTTGAAAACCCTTCTAAATTGTATTCTACGCCTGTCCTTCTAGTGCTGAACGTAAAAAAAATATTTTAGACCCTTTTCATGCAAAATGTATAAAAAATATTTTTCACATTTTTTATTTAAAAAACGTTGTATCCCTTCATATGCCGAACTAGTTTTTTTGTGGATTTTGCCTAAAACATGATTTTAGAAAATATTCATTGAAAAAAGCTTTTTTTTAAATCACATTTGAAAACCCTTCTAAATTGTATTCTACGTCTGTCCTTCTAGTGATGAATGTTAAAAAATATGTTAGACCCTTTTCATGCAAAATTTATAAAAAATATTTTTCACGTTTTTTATAAAAAAAACTTTGTATCCCTTCATATGCCGAACTAGTTTTTTTGTGGATTTTGCCTAAAACATGATTTTAGACAATATTCATTGAAAAAAGCTTTAAAAAAAATCACATTTGAAAAACCTTCTAAATTGTATTCTACATCTGTCTTTCTAGTGCTGAACGTAAAAAAAATATATTAGACCCTTTTCATGCAAAATGTATAAAAAACATTATTCACGTTTGTTATAAAAAAAAATGTATCCCTTCATATGCCGAACTAGTTGCATTATATATTTTGCCTAAAACATGATTTTAGACAATATTAATTGAAAAAAGCTTTTAAAAAAATCACATTTGAAAACCCTTCTAAATTGTATTCTACGCCTGTCCTTCTAGTGCTGAACGTAAAAAAAATATTTTAGACCCTTTTCATGCAAAATGTATAAAAAATATTTTTCACATTTTTTATTTAAAAAACGTTGTATCCCTTCATATGCCGAACTAGTTTTTTTGTGGATTTTGCCTAAAACATGATTTTAGAAAATATTCATTGAAAAAAGCTTTTTTTTAAATCACATTTGAAAACCCTTCTAAATTGTATTCTACGTCTGTCCTTCTAGTGATGAATGTTAAAAAATATGTTAGACCCTTTTCATGCAAAATTTATAAAAAATATTTTTCACGTTTTTTATAAAAAAAACTTTGTATCCCTTCATATGCCGAACTAGTTTTTTTGTGGATTTTGCCTAAAACATGATTTTAGACAATATTCATTGAAAAAAGCTTTTTAAAAAATCACATTTGAAAACCCTTCTAAATTGTATTCTACATCTGTCCTTCTAGTGCTGAACGTAAAAAAAATATATTAGACCCTTTTCATGCAAAATGTATAAAAAATATTATTCACGTTTGTTATAAAAAAAATTGTATCCCTTCATATGCCGAACTAGTTGCATTGTGGATTTTGCCTAAAACATGATTTTAGACAATATTCATTGAAAAAAACTTTTTTTTAAATCACATTTGAAAACCCTTCTAAATTGTATTCTACGTCTGTTCTTCTAGTGCTGAACGTAAAAAAAATATATTAGACCCTTTTCATGCAAAATGTATAAAAATATTTTTCACGTTTGTTATAAAAAAAGTTGTATCCCTTCATATGCAGAACTAGTTGCATTGTGGATTTTGCCTAAAACATGATTTTAGACAATATTCATTGATTTTTTTTTTAAAATCACATTTGAAAACCCTTGTAAGTTGAATTCTACATATGTCCTTCTAGTGCTGAATGTTAAAAAAATATTTTAGAACCTTTTCATGCAAAATGTATAAAAATATTTTTCACGTTTGTTATAAAAAAAAATGTATCCCTTCCTATGCCGAACTAGTTGCATTATGGATTTTGCCTAAAACATGATTTTAGAAAATATTCATTGAAAAAAGCTTTTTTTTAAATCACATTTGAAAACCCTTCTAAATTGTATTCTACGTCTGTCCTTCTAGTGATGAATGTTAAAAAATATGTTAGACCCTTTTCATGCAAAATTTATAAAAAATATTTTTCACGTTTTTTATAAAAAAACTTTGTATCCCTTCATATGCCGAACTAGTTTTTTTGTGGATTTTGCCTAAAACATGATTTTAGACAATATTCATTGAAAAAAACTTTTAAAAAAATCACATTTGAAAACCCTTCTAAATTGTATTCTACATCTGTCTTTCTAGTGCTGAACGTAAAAAAAATATATTAGACCCTTTTCATGCAAAATGTATAAAAAACATTATTCACGTTTGTTATAAAAAAAATTGTATCCCTTCATATGCCGAACTAGTTGCATTATATATTTTGCCTAAAACATGATTTTAGACAATATTAATTGAAAAAAGCTTTTAAAAAAATCACATTTGAAAACCCTTCTAAATTGTATTCTACGCCTGTCCTTCTAGTGCTGAACGTAAAAAAAATATTTTAGTCCCTTTTCATGCAAAATGTATAAAAAATATTTTTCACATTTTTTATTTAAAAAACGTTGTATCCCTTCATATGCCGAACTAGTTTTTTTGTGGATTTTGCCTAAAACATGATTTTAGAAAATATTCATTGAAAAAAGCTTTTTTTTAAATCACATTTGAAAACCCTTCTAAATTGTATTCTACGTCTGTCCTTCTAGTGATGAATGTTAAAAAATATGTTAGACCCTTTTCATGCAAAATTTATAAAAAATATTTTTCACGTTTTTTATAAAAAAAACTTTGTATCCCTTCATATGCCGAACTAGTTTTTTTGTGGATTTTGCCTAAAACATGATTTTAGACAATATTCATTGAAAAAAGCTTTTTAAAAAATCACATTTGAAAACCCTTCTAAATTGTATTCTACATCTGTCCTTCTAGTGCTGAACGTAAAAAAAATATATTAGACCCTTTTCATGCAAAATGTATAAAAAATATTATTCACGTTTGTTATAAAAAAAATTGTATCCCTTCATATGCCGAACTAGTTGCATTGTGGATTTTGCCTAAAACATGATTTTAGACAATATTCATTGAAAAAAACTTTTTTTAAAATCACATTTGAAAACCCTTCTAAATTGTATTCTACGTCTGTTCTTCTAGTGCTGAACGTAAAAAAAATATATTAGACCCTTTTCATGCAAAATGTATAAAAAATATTATTCATGTTTGTTATAAAAAAAGTTGTATCCCTTCATATGCAGAACTAGTTGCATTGTGGATTTTGCCTAAAACATGATTTTAGACAATATTCATTGATTTTTTTTTTTAAATCACATTTGAAAACCCTTGTAAGTTGAATTCTACATTTGTCCTTCTAGTGCTGAACGTTAAAAAAATATTTTAGAACCTTTTCATGCAAAATGTATAAAAATATTTTTCACGTTTGTTATAAAAACAATTGTATCCCTTCATATGCCGAACTAGTTGCATTGTGGATTTTGCCTAAAACATGATTTTAGACAATATTCATTGAAATTTTTTTTTTTAATCACATTTGAAAACCCTTGTATGTTGAATTCTACATATGTCCTTCTAGTGCTGAATGTTAAAAAAATATTTTAGAACCTTTTCATGCAAAATGTATAAAAATATTTTTCACGTTTGTTATAAAAAAAAATGTATCCCTTCCTATGCCGAACTAGTTGCATTATGGATTTTGCCTAAAACATGATTTTAGAAAATATTCATTGAAAAAAGCTTTTTTTTAAATCACATTTGAAAACCCTTCTAAATTGTATTCTACGTCTGTCCTTCTAGTGATGAATGTTAAAAAATATGTTAGACCCTTTTCATGCAAAATTTATAAAAAATATTTTTCACGTTTTTTATAAAAAAACTTTGTATCCCTTCATATGCCGAACTAGTTTTTTTGTGGATTTTGCCTAAAACATGATTTTAGACAATATTCATTGAAAAAAACTTTTAAAAAAATCACATTTGAAAACCCTTCTAAATTGTATTCTACATCTGTCTTTCTAGTGCTGAACGTAAAAAAAATATATTAGACCCTTTTCATGCAAAATGTATAAAAAACATTATTCACGTTTGTTATAAAAAAAATTGTATCCCTTCATATGCCGAACTAGTTGCATTATATATTTTGCCTAAAACATGATTTTAGACAATATTAATTGAAAAAAGCTTTTAAAAAAATCACATTTGAAAACCCTTCTAAATTGTATTCTACGCCTGTCCTTCTAGTGCTGAACGTAAAAAAAATATTTTAGACCCTTTTCATGCAAAATGTATAAAAAATATTTTTCACATTTTTTATTTAAAAAACGTTGTATCCCTTCATATGCCGAACTAGTTTTTTTGTGGATTTTGCCTAAAACATGATTTTAGAAAATATTCATTGAAAAAAGCTTTTTTTTAAATCACATTTGAAAACCCTTCTAAATTGTATTCTACGTCTGTCCTTCTAGTGATGAATGTTAAAAAATATGTTAGACCCTTTTCATGCAAAATTTATAAAAAATATTTTTCACGTTTTTTATAAAAAAAACTTTGTATCCCTTCATATGCCGAACTAGTTTTTTTGTGGATTTTGCCTAAAACATGATTTTAGACAATATTCATTGAAAAAAGCTTTTTAAAAAATCACATTTGAAAACCCTTCTAAATTGTATTCTACATCTGTCCTTCTAGTGCTGAACGTAAAAAAAATATATTAGACCCTTTTCATGCAAAATGTATAAAAAATATTATTCACGTTTGTTATAAAAAAAATTGTATCCCTTCATATGCCGAACTAGTTGCATTGTGGATTTTGCCTAAAACATGATTTTAGACAATATTCATTGAAAAAAACTTTTTTTAAAATCACATTTGAAAACCCTTCTAAATTGTATTCTACGTCTGTTCTTCTAGTGCTGAACGTAAAAAAAATATATTAGACCCTTTTCATGCAAAATGTATAAAAAATATTATTCATGTTTGTTATAAAAAAAGTTGTATCCCTTCATATGCAGAACTAGTTGCATTGTGGATTTTGCCTAAAACATGATTTTAGACAATATTCATTGATTTTTTTTTTAAAATCACATTTGAAAACCCTTGTAAGTTGAATTCTACATTTGTCCTTCTAGTGCTGAACGTTAAAAAAATATTTTAGAACCTTTTCATGCAAAATGTATAAAAATATTTTTCACGTTTGTTATAAAAACAATTGTATCCCTTCATATGCCGAACTAGTTGCATTGTGGATTTTGCCTAAAACATGATTTTAGACAATATTCATTGAAATTTTTTTTTTTAATCACATTTTAAAACCCTTGTATGTTGAATTCTACATATGTCCTTCTAGTGCTGAATGTTAAAAAAATATTTTAGAACCTTTTCATGCAAAATGTATAAAAATATTTTTCACGTTTGTTATAAAAAAAAATGTATCCCTTCCTATGCCGAACTAGTTGCATTATGGATTTTGCCTAAAACATGATTTTAGAAAATATTCATTGAAAAAAGCTTTTTTTTAAATCACATTTGAAAACCCTTCTAAATTGTATTCTACGTCTGTCCTTCTAGTGATGAATGTTAAAAAATATGTTAGACCCTTTTCATGCAAAATTTATAAAAAATATTTTTCACGTTTTTTATAAAAAAACTTTGTATCCCTTCATATGCCGAACTAGTTTTTTTGTGGATTTTGCCTAAAACATGATTTTAGACAATATTCATTGAAAAAAACTTTTTAAAAAATCACATTTGAAAACCCTTCTAAATTGTATTCTACATCTGTCTTTCTAGTGCTGAACGTAAAAAAAATATATTAGACCCTTTTCATGCAAAATGTATAAAAAACATTATTCACGTTTGTTATAAAAAAAATTGTATCCCTTCATATGCCGAACTAGTTGCATTATATATTTTGCCTAAAACATGATTTTAGACAATATTAATTGAAAAAAGCTTTTAAAAAAATCACATTTGAAAACCCTTCTAAATTGTATTCTACGCCTGTCCTTCTAGTGCTGAACGTAAAAAAAATATTTTAGACCCTTTTCATGCAAAATGTATAAAAAATATTATTCACGTTTGTTATAAAAAAAATTGTATCCCTTCATATGCCGAACTAGTTTTTTTGTGGATTTTGCCTAAAACATGATTTTAGACAATATTCATTGAAAAAAGCTTTTTTTTAAATCACATTTGAAAACCCTTCTAAATTGTATTCTACGTCTGTCCTTCTAGTGATGAATGTTAAAAAATATGTTAGACCCTTTTCATGCAAAATTTATAAAAAATATTTTTCACGTTTTTTATAAAAAAAACTTTGTATCCCTTCATATGCCGAACTAGTTTTTTTGTGGATTTTGCCTAAAACATGATTTTAGACAATATTCATTGAAAAAAGCTTTTTAAAAAATCACATTTGAAAACCCTTCTAAATTGTATTCTACATCTGTCCTTCTAGTGCTGAACGTAAAAAAAATATATTAGACCCTTTTCATGCAAAATGTATAAAAAATATTATTCACGTTTGTTATAAAAAAAATTGTATCCCTTCATATGCCGAACTAGTTGCATTGTGGATTTTGCCTAAAACATGATTTTAGACAATATTCATTGAAAAAAACTTTTTTTTAAATCACATTTGAAAACCCTTCTAAATTGTATTCTACGTCTGTTCTTCTAGTGCTGAACGTAAAAAAAATATATTAGACCCTTTTCATGCAAAATGTATAAAAAATATTATTCATGTTTGTTATAAAAAAAGTTGTATCCCTTCATATGCAGAACTAGTTGCATTGTGGATTTTGCCTAAAACATGATTTTAGACAATATTCATTGATTTTTTTTTTTAAATCACATTTGAAAACCCTTGTATGTTGAAATCTACATATGTCCTTCTAATGCTGAACGTAAAAAAAATATTTTAGACCCTTTTCATGCAAAATGTATAAAAAATATTTTTCACGTTTGTTATAAAAAAAATTGTATCCCTTCATATGCCGAACTAGTTGCATTATATATTTTGCCTAAAACATGATTTTAGACAATATTAATTGAAAAAAGCTTTTAAAAAAATCACATTTGAAAACCCTTCTAAATTGTATTCTACGCCTGTCCTTCTAGTGCTGAACGTAAAAAAAATATTTTAGACCCTTTTCATGCAAAATGTATAAAAAATATTTTTCACATTTTTTATTTAAAAAACGTTGTATCCCTTCATATGCCGAACTAGTTTTTTTGTGGATTTTGCCTAAAACATGATTTTAGAAAATATTCATTGAAAAAAGCTTTTTTTTAAATCACATTTGAAAACCCTTCTAAATTGTATTCTACGTCTGTCCTTCTAGTGATGAATGTTAAAAAATATGTTAGACCCTTTTCATGCAAAATTTATAAAAAATATTTTTCACGTTTTTTATAAAAAAAACTTTGTATCCCTTCATATGCCGAACTAGTTTTTTTGTGGATTTTGCCTAAAACATGATTTTAGACAATATTCATTGAAAAAAGCTTTTTAAAAAATCACATTTGAAAACCCTTCTAAATTGTATTCTACATCTGTCCTTCTAGTGCTGAACGTAAAAAAAATATATTAGACCCTTTTCATGCAAAATGTATAAAAAATATTATTCACGTTTGTTATAAAAAAAATTGTATCCCTTCATATGCCGAACTAGTTGCATTGTGGATTTTGCCTAAAACATGATTTTAGACAATATTCATTGAAAAAAACTTTTTTTAAAATCACATTTGAAAACCCTTCTAAATTGTATTCTACGTCTGTTCTTCTAGTGCTGAACGTAAAAAAAATATATTAGACCCTTTTCATGCAAAATGTATAAAAAATATTATTCATGTTTGTTATAAAAAAAGTTGTATCCCTTCATATGCAGAACTAGTTGCATTGTGGATTTTGCCTAAAACATGATTTTAGACAATATTCATTGATTTTTTTTTTTAAATCACATTTGAAAACCCTTGTAAGTTGAATTCTACATTTGTCCTTCTAGTGCTGAACGTTAAAAAAATATTTTAGAACCTTTTCATGCAAAATGTATAAAAATATTTTTCACGTTTGTTATAAAAACAATTGTATCCCTTCATATGCCGAACTAGTTGCATTGTGGATTTTGCCTAAAACATGATTTTAGACAATATTCATTGACATTTTTTTTTTTAATCACATTTTAAAACCCTTGTATGTTGAATTCTACATATGTCCTTCTAGTGCTGAATGTTAAAAAAATATTTTAGAACCTTTTCATGCAAAATGTATAAAAATATTTTTCACGTTTGTTATAAAAAAAAATGTATCCCTTCCTATGCCGAACTAGTTGCATTATGGATTTTGCCTAAAACATGATTTTAGAAAATATTCATTGAAAAAAGCTTTTTTTTAAATCACATTTGAAAACCCTTCTAAATTGTATTCTACGTCTGTCCTTCTAGTGATGAATGTTAAAAAATATGTTAGACCCTTTTCATGCAAAATTTATAAAAAATATTTTTCACGTTTTTTATAAAAAAACTTTGTATCCCTTCATATGCCGAACTAGTTTTTTTGTGGATTTTGCCTAAAACATGATTTTAGACAATATTCATTGAAAAAAACTTTTAAAAAAATCACATTTGAAAACCCTTCTAAATTGTATTCTACATCTGTCTTTCTAGTGCTGAACGTAAAAAAAATATATTAGACCCTTTTCATGCAAAATGTATAAAAAACATTATTCACGTTTGTTATAAAAAAAATTGTATCCCTTCATATGCCGAACTAGTTGCATTATATATTTTGCCTAAAACATGATTTTAGACAATATTAATTGAAAAAAGCTTTTAAAAAAATCACATTTGAAAACCCTTCTAAATTGTATTCTACGCCTGTCCTTCTAGTGCTGAACGTAAAAAAAATATTTTAGACCCTTTTCATGCAAAATGTATAAAAAATATTTTTCACATTTTTTATTTAAAAAACGTTGTATCCCTTCATATGCCGAACTAGTTTTTTTGTGGATTTTGCCTAAAACATGATTTTAGAAAATATTCATTGAAAAAAGCTTTTTTTTAAATCACATTTGAAAACCCTTCTAAATTGTATTCTACGTCTGTCCTTCTAGTGATGAATGTTAAAAAATATGTTAGACCCTTTTCATGCAAAATTTATAAAAAATATTTTTCACGTTTTTTATAAAAAAAACTTTGTATCCCTTCATATGCCGAACTAGTTTTTTTGTGGATTTTGCCTAAAACATGATTTTAGACAATATTCATTGAAAAAAGCTTTTTAAAAAATCACATTTGAAAACCCTTCTAAATTGTATTCTACGTCTGTTCTTCTAGTGCTGAACGTAAAAAAAATATATTAGACCCTTTTCATGCAAAATGTATAAAAAATATTATTCATGTTTGTTATAAAAAAAGTTGTATCCCTTCATATGCAGAACTAGTTGCATTGTGGATTTTGCCTAAAACATGATTTTAGACAATATTCATTGATTTTTTTTTTTAAATCACATTTGAAAACCCTTGTATGTTGAAATCTACATATGTCCTTCTAATGCTGAACGTAAAAAAAATATTTTAGACCCTTTTCATGCAAAATGTATAAAAAATATTTTTCACGTTTGTTATAAAAAAAATTGTATCCCTTCATATGCCGAACTAGTTGCATTGTGGATTTTGCCTAAAACATGATTTTAGACAATATTCATTGAAGAAAGCTTTTTTTAAATCACATTTGAAAACACTTCTAAATTGTATTCTACGTCTGTCCTTCTAGTGATGAATGTTAAAAAATATGTTAGACCCTTTTCATGCAAAATTTATAAAAAATATTTTTCTCGTTTTTTATAAAAAAACTTTGTATCCCTTCATATGCCGAACTAGTTTTTTTGTGGATTTTGCCTAAAACATGATTTTAGACAATATTCATTGAAAAAAGCTTTTTAAAAAATCACATTTGAAAACCCTTCTAAATTGTATTCTACATCTGTCCTTCTAGTGCTGAACGTAAAAAAAATATATTAGACCCTTTTCATGCAAAATGTATAAAAAATATTATTCAGGTTTGTTATAAAAAAAATTGTATCCCTTCATATGCCGAACTAGTTGCATTGTGGATTTTGCCTAAAACATGATTTTAGAAAATATTCATAGAATTATTATTTTTTAAATCACATTTGAAAACCCTTGTATGTTATATTCTTCATACGTCCTTCTAGTGCTGAACGTTAAAACATATTTTAGACCTTTTTCATGCAAAATGTATAAAAATATTTTTCACGTTTGTTATAAAAACAATTGTATCCCTTCATATGCCGAACTAGTTGCATTGTGGATTTTGCCTAAAACATGATTTTAGACAATATTCATTGAAATTTTTTTTAAAATCACATTTGAAAATCCTTGTATGTTGAATTCTACATATGTCCTTCTAGTGCTGAATGTTAAAAAAATATTTTAGAACCTTTTCATGCAAAATGTATAAAAATATTTTTCACGTTTGTTATAAAAAAAATGTATCCCTTCCTATGCCGAACTAGTTGCATTATGGATTTTGCCTAAAACATGATTTTAGAAAATATTCATTGAAAAAAGCTTTTTTTTAAATCACATTTGAAAACCCTTCTAAATTGTATTCTACGTCTGTCCTTCTAGTGATGAATGTTAAAAAATATGTTAGACCCTTTTCATGCAAAATTTATAAAAAATATTTTTCACGTTTTTTATAAAAAAACTTTGTATCCCTTCATATGCCGAACTAGTTTTTTTGTGGATTTTGCCTAAAACATGATTTTAGACAATATTCATTGAAAAAAACTTTTTAAAAAATCACATTTGAAAACCCTTCTAAATTGTATTCTACATCTGTCCTTCTAGTGCTGAACGTAAAAAAAATATATTAGACCCTTTTCATGCAAAATGTATAAAAAACATTATTCACGTTTGTTATAAAAAAAATTGTATCCCTTCATATGCCAAACTAGTTGCATTGTGGATTTTGCCTAAAACATGATTTTAGAAAATATTCATATAATTATTTTTTTTTAAATCACATTTGAAAACCCTTGTATGTTGAATTTTACATATGTCCTTCTAGTGCTGAATGTTAAAAAAATATTTTAGAACCTTTTCATGCAAAATGTATAAAAATATTTTTCACGTTTGTTATAAAAAAAAATGTATCCCTTCCTATGCCGAACTAGTTGCATTATGGATTTTGCCTAAAACATGATTTTAGAAAATATTCATTGAAAAAGCTTTTTTTTAAATCACATTTGAAAACCCTTCTAAATTGTATTCTACGTCTGTCCTTCTAGTGATGAATGTTAAAAAATATGTTAGACCCTTTTCATGCAAAATTTATAAAAAATATTTTTCACGTTTTTTATAAAAAAACTTTGTATCCCTTCATATGCCGAACTAGTTTTTTTGTGGATTTTGCCTAAAACATGATTTTAGACAATATTCATTGAAAAAAACTTTTTAAAAAATCACATTTGAAAACCCTTCTAAATTGTATTCTACATCTGTCCTTCTAGTGCTGAACGTAAAAAAAATATATTAGACCCTTTTCATGCAAAATGTATAAAAAACATTATTCACGTTTGTTATAAAAAAAATTGTATCCCTTCATATGCCGAACTAGTTGCATTATATATTTTGCCTAAAACATGATTTTAGACAATATTAATTGAAAAAAGCTTTTTAAAAAATCACATTTGAAAACCCTTCTAAATTGTATTCTACGCCTGTCCTTCTAGTGCTGAACGTAAAAAAAATATTTTAGACCCTTTTCATGCAAAATGTATAAAAAATATTTTTCACATTTTTTATTTAAAAAACGTTGTATCCCTTCATATGCCGAACTAGTTTTTTTGTGGATTTTGCCTAAAACATGATTTTAGAAAATATTCATTGAAAAAAGCTTTTTTTTAAATCACATTTGAAAACCCTTCTAAATTGTATTCTACGTCTGTCCTTCTAGTGATGAATGTTAAAAAATATGTTAGACCCTTTTCATGCAAAATTTATAAAAAATATTTTTCACGTTTTTTATAAAAAAACTTTGTATCCCTTCATATGCCGAACTAGTTGCATTGTGGATTTTGCCTAAAACATGATTTTAGACAATATTCATTGAAAAAAACTTTTTTTTAAATCACATTTGAAAACCCTTCTAAATTGTATTCTACGTCTGTCCTTCTAGTGATGAATGTTAAAAAATATGTTAGACCCTTTTCATGCAAAATTTATAAAAAATATTTTTCACGTTTTTTATAAAAAAACTTTGTATCCCTTCATATGCCGAACTAGTTGCATTGTGGATTTTGCCTAAAACATGATTTTAGACAATATTCATTGAAAAAAACTTTTAAAAAAATCACATTTGAAAACCCTTCTAAATTGTATTCTACATCTGTCCTTCTAGTGCTGAACGTAAAAAAAATATATTAGACCCTTTTCATGCAAAATGTATAAAAAATATTTTTCACATTTTTTATTTAAAAAACGTTGTATCCCTTCATATGCCGAACTAGTTTTTTTGTGGATTTTGCCTAAAACATGATTTTAGAAAATATTCATTGAAAAAAGCTTTTTTTTAAATCACATTTGAAAACCCTTCTAAATTGTATTCTACGTCTGTCCTTCTAGTGATGAATGTTAAAAAATATGTTAGACCCTTTTCATGCAAAATTTATAAAAAATATTTTTCACGTTTTTTATAAAAAAACTTTGTATCCCTTCATATGCCGAACTAGTTGCATTGTGGATTTTGCCTAAAACATGATTTTAGACAATATTCATTGAAAAAAACTTTTAAAAAAATCACATTTGAAAACCCTTCTAAATTGTATTCTACATCTGTCCTTCTAGTGCTGAACGTAAAAAAAATATATTAGACCCTTTTCATGCAAAATGTATAAAAAACATTATTCACGTTTGTTATAAAAAAAATTGTATCCCTTCATATGCCGAACTAGTTGCATTATATATTTTGCCTAAAACATGATTTTAGACAATATTAATTGAAAAAAGCTTTTTAAAAAATCACATTTGAAAACCCTTCTAAATTGTATTCTACGCCTGTCCTTCTAGTGCTGAACGTAAAAAAAATATTTTAGACCCTTTTCATGCAAAATGTATAAAAAATATTTTTCACATTTTTTATTTAAAAAACGTTGTATCCCTTCATATGCCGAACTAGTTTTTTTGTGGATTTTGCCTAAAACATGATTTTAGACAATATTCATTGAAAAAAACTTTTTAAAAAATCACATTTGAAAACCCTTCTAAATTGTATTCTACGTCTGTCCTTCTAGTGATGAATGTTAAAAAATATGTTAGACCCTTTTCATGCAAAATTTATAAAAAATATTTTTCACGTTTTTTATAAAAAAACTTTGTATCCCTTCATATGCCGAACTAGTTTTTTTGTGGATTTTGCCTAAAACATGATTTTAGAAAATATTCATTGAAAAAAGCTTTTTTTTAAATCACATTTGAAAACCCTTCTAAATTGTATTCTACGTCTGTCCTTCTAGTGATGAATGTTAAAAAATATGTTAGACCCTTTTCATGCAAAATTTATAAAAAATATTTTTCACGTTTTTAATAAAAAAACTTTGTATCCCTTCATATGCCGAACTAGTTTTTTTGTGGATTTTGCCTAAAACATGATTTTAGACAATATTCATTGAACAAAAACTTTTTAAAAAATCACATTTGAAAACCCTTCTAAATTGTATTCTACATCTGTCCTTCTAGTGCTGAACGTAAAAAAAATATATTAGACCCTTTTCATGCAAAATGTATAAAAAACATTATTCACGTTTGTTATAAAAAAAATTGTATCCCTTCATATGCCGAACTAGTTGCATTGTGGATTTTGCCTAAAACATGATTTTAGAAAATATTCATAGAATTATTTTTTTTAAAATCACATTTGAATACCCTTGTATGTTGAATTCTACATATGTCCTTCTAGTGCTGAATGTTAAAAAAATATTTTAGAACCTTTTCATGCAAAATGTATAAAAATATTTTTCACGTTTGTTATAAAAAAAAATGTATCCCTTCCTATGCCGAACTAGTTGCATTATGGATTTGCCTAAAACATGATTTTAGAAAATATTCATTGAAAAAAGCTTTTTTTTAAATCACATTTGAAAACCCTTCTAAATTGTATTCTACGTCTGTCCTTCTAGTGATGAATGTTAAAAAATATGTTAGACCCTTTTCATGCAAAATTTATAAAAAATATTTTTCACGTTTTTTATAAAAAAACTTTGTATCCCTTCATATGCCGAACTAGTTTTTTTGTGGATTTTGCCTAAAACATGATTTTAGACAATATTCATTGAAAAAAACTTTTAAAAAAATCACATTTGAAAACCCTTCTAAATTGTATTCTACATCTGTCTTTCTAGTGCTGAACGTAAAAAAAATATATTAGACCCTTTTCATGCAAAATGTATAAAAAACATTATTCACGTTTGTTATAAAAAAAATTGTATCCCTTCATATGCCGAACTAGTTGCATTATATATTTTGCCTAAAACATGATTTTAGACAATATTAATTGAAAAAAGCTTTTAAAAAAATCACATTTGAAAACCCTTCTAAATTGTATTCTACGCCTGTCCTTCTAGTGCTGAACGTAAAAAATATATTTTAGACCCTTTTCATGCAAAATGTATAAAAAATATTTTTCACATTTTTTATTTAAAAAACGTTGTATCCCTTCATATGCCGAACTAGTTTTTTTGTGGATTTTGCCTAAAACATGATTTTAGAAAATATTCATTGAAAAAAGCTTTTTTTTAAATCACATTTGAAAACCCTTCTAAATTGTATTCTACGTCTGTCCTTCTAGTGATGAATGTTAAAAAATATGTTAGACCCTTTTCATGCAAAATTTATAAAAAATATTTTTCACGTTTTTTATAAAAAAAACTTTGTATCCCTTCATATGCCGAACTAGTTTTTTTGTGGATTTTGCCTAAAACATGATTTTAGACAATATTCATTGAAAAAAGCTTTTTAAAAAATCACATTTGAAAACCCTTCTAAATTGTATTCTACATCTGTCCTTCTAGTGCTGAACGTAAAAAAAATATATTAGACCCTTTTCATGCAAAATGTATAAAAAATATTATTCACGTTTGTTATAAAAAAAATTGTATCCCTTCATATGCCGAACTAGTTGCATTGTGGATTTTGCCTAAAACATGATTTTAGACAATATTCATTGAAAAAAACTTTTTTTTAAATCACATTTGAAAACCCTTCTAAATTGTATTCTACGTCTGTTCTTCTAGTGCTGAACGTAAAAAAAATATATTAGACCCTTTTCATGCAAAATGTATAAAAAATATTATTCATGTTTGTTATAAAAAAAGTTGTATCCCTTCATATGCAGAACTAGTTGCATTGTGGATTTTGCCTAAAACATGATTTTAGACAATATTCATTGAAAAAAACTTTTTTTTAAATCACATTTGAAAACCCTTCTAAATTGTATTCTACGTCTGTTCTTCTAGTGCTGAACGTAAAAAAAATATATTAGACCCTTTTCATGCAAAATGTATAAAAAATATTATTCATGTTTGTTATAAAAAAAGTTGTATCCCTTCATATGCAGAACTAGTTGCATTGTGGATTTTGCCTAAAACATGATTTTAGACAATATTCATTGATTTTTTTTTTAAAATCACATTTGAAAACCCTTGTAAGTTGAATTCTACATTTGTCCTTCTAGTGCTGAACGTTAAAAAAATATTTTAGAACCTTTTCATGCAAAATGTATAAAAATATTTTTCAAGTTTGTTATAAAAACAATTGTATCCCTTCATATGCCGAACTAGTTGCATTGTGGATTTTGCCTAAAACATGATTTTAGACAATATTCATTGAAATTTTTTTTTTTAATCACATTTGAAAACCCTTGTATGTTGAATTCTACATATGTCCTTCTAGTGCTGAATGTTAAAAAAATATTTTAGAACCTTTTCATGCAAAATGTATAAAAAGATTTTTCACGTTTGTTATAAAAAAAAATGTATCCCTTCCTATGCCGAACTAGTTGCATTATGGATTTTGCCTAAAACATGATTTTAGAAAATATTCATTGAAAAAAGCTTTTTTTTAAATCACATTTGAAAACCCTTCTAAATTGTATTCTACGTCTGTCCTTCTAGTGATGAATGTTAAAAAATATGTTAGACCCTTTTCATGCAAAATTTATAAAAAATATTTTTCACGTTTTTTATAAAAAAACTTTGTATCCCTTCATATGCCGAACTAGTTTTTTTGTGGATTTTGCCTAAAACATGATTTTAGACAATATTCATTGAAAAAAACTTTTAAAAAAATCACATTTGAAAACCCTTCTAAATTGTATTCTACATCTGTCTTTCTAGTGCTGAACGTAAAAAAAATATATTAGACCCTTTTCATGCAAAATGTATAAAAAACATTATTCACGTTTGTTATAAAAAAAATTGTATCCCTTCATATGCCGAACTAGTTGCATTATATATTTTGCCTAAAACATGATTTTAGACAATATTAATTGAAAAAAGCTTTTAAAAAAATCACATTTGAAAACCCTTCTAAATTGTATTCTACGCCTGTCCTTCTAGTGCTGAACGTAAAAAAAATATTTTAGACCCTTTTCATGCAAAATGTATAAAAAATATTTTTCACATTTTTTATTTAAAAAACGTTGTATCCCTTCATATGCCGAACTAGTTTTTTTGTGGATTTTGCCTAAAACATGATTTTAGAAAATATTCATTGAAAAAAGCTTTTTTTTAAATCACATTTGAAAACCCTTCTAAATTGTATTCTACGTCTGTCCTTCTAGTGATGAATGTTAAAAAATATGTTAGACCCTTTTCATGCAAAATTTATAAAAAATATTTTTCACGTTTTTTATAAAAAAAACTTTGTATCCCTTCATATGCCGAACTAGTTTTTTTGTGGATTTTGCCTAAAACATGATTTTAGACAATATTCATTGAAAAAAGCTTTTTAAAAAATCACATTTGAAAACCCTTCTAAATTGTATTCTACATCTGTCCTTCTAGTGCTGAACGTAAAAAAAATATATTAGACCCTTTTCATGCAAAATGTATAAAAAATATTATTCACGTTTGTTATAAAAAAAATTGTATCCCTTCATATGCCGAACTAGTTGCATTGTGGATTTTGCCTAAAACATGATTTTAGACAATATTCATTGAAAAAAACTTTTTTTAAAATCACATTTGAAAACCCTTCTAAATTGTATTCTACGTCTGTTCTTCTAGTGCTGAACGTAAAAAAAATATATTAGACCCTTTTCATGCAAAATGTATAAAAAATATTATTCATGTTTGTTATAAAAAAAGTTGTATCCCTTCATATGCAGAACTAGTTGCATTGTGGATTTTGCCTAAAACATGATTTTAGACAATATTCATTGATTTTTTTTTTAAAATCACATTTGAAAACCCTTGTAAGTTGAATTCTACATTTGTCCTTCTAGTGCTGAACGTTAAAAAAATATTTTAGAACCTTTTCATGCAAAATGTATAAAAATATTTTTCACGTTTGTTATAAAAACAATTGTATCCCTTCATATGCCGAACTAGTTGCATTGTGGATTTTGCCTAAAACATGATTTTAGACAATATTCATTGAAATTTTTTTTTTTAATCACATTTGAAAACCCTTGTATGTTGAATTCTACATATGTCCTTCTAGTGCTGAATGTTAAAAAAATATTTTAGAACCTTTTCATGCAAAATGTATAAAAATATTTTTCACGTTTGTTATAAAAAAAAATGTATCCCTTCCTATGCCGAACTAGTTGCATTATGGATTTTGCCTAAAACATGATTTTAGAAAATATTCATTGAAAAAAGCTTTTTTTTAAATCACATTTGAAAACCCTTCTAAATTGTATTCTACGTCTGTCCTTCTAGTGATGAATGTTAAAAAATATGTTAGACCCTTTTCATGCAAAATTTATAAAAAATATTTTTCACGTTTTTTATAAAAAAACTTTGTATCCCTTCATATGCCGAACTAGTTTTTTTGTGGATTTTGCCTAAAACATGATTTTAGACAATATTCATTGAAAAAAACTTTTAAAAAAATCACATTTGAAAACCCTTCTAAATTGTATTCTACATCTGTCTTTCTAGTGCTGAACGTAAAAAAAATATATTAGACCCTTTTCATGCAAAATGTATAAAAAACATTATTCACGTTTGTTATAAAAAAAATTGTATCCCTTCATATGCCGAACTAGTTGCATTATATATTTTGCCTAAAACATGATTTTAGACAATATTAATTGAAAAAAGCTTTTAAAAAAATCACATTTGAAAACCCTTCTAAATTGTATTCTACGCCTGTCCTTCTAGTGCTGAACGTAAAAAAAATATTTTAGACCCTTTTCATGCAAAATGTATAAAAAATATTTTTCACATTTTTTATTTAAAAAACGTTGTATCCCTTCATATGCCGAACTAGTTTTTTTGTGGATTTTGCCTAAAACATGATTTTAGAAAATATTCATTGAAAAAAGCTTTTTTTTAAATCACATTTGAAAACCCTTCTAAATTGTATTCTACGTCTGTCCTTCTAGTGATGAATGTTAAAAAATATGTTAGACCCTTTTCATGCAAAATTTATAAAAAATATTTTTCACGTTTTTTATAAAAAAAACTTTGTATCCCTTCATATGCCGAACTAGTTTTTTTGTGGATTTTGCCTAAAACATGATTTTAGACAATATTCATTGAAAAAAGCTTTTTAAAAAATCACATTTGAAAACCCTTCTAAATTGTATTCTACATCTGTCCTTCTAGTGCTGAACGTAAAAAAAATATATTAGACCCTTTTCATGCAAAATGTATAAAAAATATTATTCACGTTTGTTATAAAAAAAATTGTATCCCTTCATATGCCGAACTAGTTGCATTGTGGATTTTGCCTAAAACATGATTTTAGACAATATTCATTGAAAAAAACTTTTTTTTAAATCACATTTGAAAACCCTTCTAAATTGTATTCTACGTCTGTTCTTCTAGTGCTGAACGTAAAAAAAATATATTAGACCCTTTTCATGCAAAATGTATAAAAAATATTATTCATGTTTGTTATAAAAAAAGTTGTATCCCTTCATATGCAGAACTAGTTGCATTGTGGATTTTGCCTAAAACATGATTTTAGACAATATTCATTGATTTTTTTTTTTAAATCACATTTGAAAACCCTTGTAAGTTGAATTCTACATTTGTCCTTCTAGTGCTGAACGTTAAAAAAATATTTTAGAACCTTTTCATGCAAAATGTATAAAAATATTTTTCACGTTTGTTATAAAAAAAATTGTATCCCTTCCTATGCCGAACTAGTTGCATTATGGATTTTGCCTAAAACATGATTTTAGAAAATATTCATTGAAAAAAGCTTTTTTTTAAATCACATTTGAAAACCCTTCTAAATTGTATTCTACGTCTGTCCTTCTAGTGATGAATGTTAAAAAATATGTTAGACCCTTTTCATGCAAAATTTATAAAAAATATTTTTCACGTTTTTTATAAAAAAACTTTGTATCCCTTCATATGCCGAACTAGTTTTTTTGTGGATTTTGCCTAAAACATGATTTTAGACAATATTCATTGAAAAAAACTTTTAAAAAAATCACATTTGAAAACCCTTCTAAATTGTATTCTACATCTGTCTTTCTAGTGCTGAACGTAAAAAAAATATATTAGACCCTTTTCATGCAAAATGTATAAAAAACATTATTCACGTTTGTTATAAAAAAAATTGTATCCCTTCATATGCCGAACTAGTTGCATTATATATTTTGCCTAAAACATGATTTTAGACAATATTAATTGAAAAAAGCTTTTAAAAAAATCACATTTGAAAACCCTTCTAAATTGTATTCTACGCCTGTCCTTCTAGTGCTGAACGTAAAAAAAATATTTTAGACCCTTTTCATGCAAAATGTATAAAAAATATTTTTCACATTTTTTATTTAAAAAACGTTGTATCCCTTCATATGCCGAACTAGTTTTTTTGTGGATTTTGCCTAAAACATGATTTTAGAAAATATTCATTGAAAAAAGCTTTTTTTTAAATCACATTTGAAAACCCTTCTAAATTGTATTCTACGTCTGTCCTTCTAGTGATGAATGTTAAAAAATATGTTAGACCCTTTTCATGCAAAATTTATAAAAAATATTTTTCACGTTTTTTATAAAAAAAACTTTGTATCCCTTCATATGCCGAACTAGTTTTTTTGTGGATTTTGCCTAAAACATGATTTTAGACAATATTCATTGAAAAAAGCTTTTTAAAAAATCACATTTGAAAACCCTTCTAAATTGTATTCTACATCTGTCCTTCTAGTGCTGAACGTAAAAAAAATATATTAGACCCTTTTCATGCAAAATGTATAAAAAATATTATTCACGTTTGTTATAAAAAAAATTGTATCCCTTCATATGCCGAACTAGTTGCATTGTGGATTTTGCCTAAAACATGATTTTAGACAATATTCATTGAAAAAAACTTTTTTTTAAATCACATTTGAAAACCCTTCTAAATTGTATTCTACGTCTGTTCTTCTAGTGCTGAACGTAAAAAAAATATATTAGACCCTTTTCATGCAAAATGTATAAAAAATATTATTCATGTTTGTTATAAAAAAAGTTGTATCCCTTCATATGCAGAACTAGTTGCATTGTGGATTTTGCCTAAAACATGATTTTAGACAATATTCATTGATTTTTTTTTTAAAATCACATTTGAAAACCCTTGTAAGTTGAATTCTACATTTGTCCTTCTAGTGCTGAACGTTAAAAAAATATTTTAGAACCTTTTCATGCAAAATGTATAAAAATATTTTTCACGTTTGTTATAAAAACAATTGTATCCCTTCATATGCCGAACTAGTTGCATTGTGGATTTTGCCTAAAACATGATTTTAGACAATATTCATTGAAATTTTTTTTTTTAATCACATTTGAAAACCCTTGTATGTTGAATTCTACATATGTCCTTCTAGTGCTGAATGTTAAAAAAATATTTTAGAACCTTTTCATGCAAAATGTATAAAAATATTTTTCACGTTTGTTATAAAAAAAAATGTATCCCTTCCTATGCCGAACTAGTTGCATTATGGATTTTGCCTAAAACATGATTTTAGAAAATATTCATTGAAAAAAGCTTTTTTTTAAATCACATTTGAAAACCCTTCTAAATTGTATTCTACGTCTGTCCTTCTAGTGATGAATGTTAAAAAATATGTTAGACCCTTTTCATGCAAAATTTATAAAAAATATTTTTCACGTTTTTTATAAAAAAACTTTGTATCCCTTCATATGCCGAACTAGTTTTTTTGTGGATTTTGCCTAAAACATGATTTTAGACAATATTCATTGAAAAAAACTTTTAAAAAAATCACATTTGAAAACCCTTCTAAATTGTATTCTACATCTGTCTTTCTAGTGCTGAACGTAAAAAAAATATATTAGACCCTTTTCATGCAAAATGTATAAAAAACATTATTCACGTTTGTTATAAAAAAAATTGTATCCCTTCATATGCCGAACTAGTTGCATTATATATTTTGCCTAAAACATGATTTTAGACAATATTAATTGAAAAAAGCTTTTAAAAAAATCACATTTGAAAACCCTTCTAAATTGTATTCTACGCCTGTCCTTCTAGTGCTGAACGTAAAAAAAATATTTTAGACCCTTTTCATGCAAAATGTATAAAAAATATTTTTCACATTTTTTATTTAAAAAACGTTGTATCCCTTCATATGCCGAACTAGTTTTTTTGTGGATTTTGCCTAAAACATGATTTTAGAAAATATTCATTGAAAAAAGCTTTTTTTTAAATCACATTTGAAAACCCTTCTAAATTGTATTCTACGTCTGTCCTTCTAGTGATGAATGTTAAAAAATATGTTAGACCCTTTTCATGCAAAATTTATAAAAAATATTTTTCACGTTTTTTATAAAAAAAACTTTGTATCCCTTCATATGCCGAACTAGTTTTTTTGTGGATTTTGCCTAAAACATGATTTTAGACAATATTCATTGAAAAAAGCTTTTTAAAAAATCACATTTGAAAACCCTTCTAAATTGTATTCTACATCTGTCCTTCTAGTGCTGAACGTAAAAAAAATATATTAGACCCTTTTCATGCAAAATGTATAAAAAATATTATTCACGTTTGTTATAAAAAAAATTGTATCCCTTCATATGCCGAACTAGTTGCATTGTGGATTTTGCCTAAAACATGATTTTAGACAATATTCATTGAAAAAAACTTTTTTTTAAATCACATTTGAAAACCCTTCTAAATTGTATTCTACGTCTGTTCTTCTAGTGCTGAACGTAAAAAAAATATATTAGACCCTTTTCATGCAAAATGTATAAAAAATATTATTCATGTTTGTTATAAAAAAAGTTGTATCCCTTCATATGCAGAACTAGTTGCATTGTGGATTTTGCCTAAAACATGATTTTAGACAATATTCATTGATTTTTTTTTTTAAATCACATTTGAAAACCCTTGTAAGTTGAATTCTACATTTGTCCTTCTAGTGCTGAACGTTAAAAAAATATTTTAGAACCTTTTCATGCAAAATGTATAAAAATATTTTTCACGTTTGTTATAAAAAAAATTGTATCCCTTCCTATGCCGAACTAGTTGCATTATGGATTTTGCCTAAAACATGATTTTAGAAAATATTCATTGAAAAAAGCTTTTTTTTAAATCACATTTGAAAACCCTTCTAAATTGTATTCTACGTCTGTCCTTCTAGTGATGAATGTTAAAAAATATGTTAGACCCTTTTCATGCAAAATTTATAAAAAATATTTTTCACGTTTTTTATAAAAAAACTTTGTATCCCTTCATATGCCGAACTAGTTTTTTTGTGGATTTTGCCTAAAACATGATTTTAGACAATATTCATTGAAAAAAACTTTTAAAAAAATCACATTTGAAAACCCTTCTAAATTGTATTCTACATCTGTCTTTCTAGTGCTGAACGTAAAAAAAATATATTAGACCCTTTTCATGCAAAATGTATAAAAAACATTATTCACGTTTGTTATAAAAAAAATTGTATCCCTTCATATGCCGAACTAGTTGCATTATATATTTTGCCTAAAACATGATTTTAGACAATATTAATTGAAAAAAGCTTTTAAAAAAATCACATTTGAAAACCCTTCTAAATTGTATTCTACGCCTGTCCTTCTAGTGCTGAACGTAAAAAAAATATTTTAGACCCTTTTCATGCAAAATGTATAAAAAATATTTTTCACATTTTTTATTTAAAAAACGTTGTATCCCTTCATATGCCGAACTAGTTTTTTTGTGGATTTTGCCTAAAACATGATTTTAGAAAATATTCATTGAAAAAAGCTTTTTTTTAAATCACATTTGAAAACCCTTCTAAATTGTATTCTACGTCTGTCCTTCTAGTGATGAATGTTAAAAAATATGTTAGACCCTTTTCATGCAAAATTTATAAAAAATATTTTTCACGTTTTTTATAAAAAAAACTTTGTATCCCTTCATATGCCGAACTAGTTTTTTTGTGGATTTTGCCTAAAACATGATTTTAGACAATATTCATTGAAAAAAGCTTTTTAAAAAATCACATTTGAAAACCCTTCTAAATTGTATTCTACATCTGTCCTTCTAGTGCTGAACGTAAAAAAAATATATTAGACCCTTTTCATGCAAAATGTATAAAAAATATTATTCACGTTTGTTATAAAAAAAATTGTATCCCTTCATATGCCGAACTAGTTGCATTGTGGATTTTGCCTAAAACATGATTTTAGACAATATTCATTGAAAAAAACTTTTTTTTAAATCACATTTGAAAACCCTTCTAAATTGTATTCTACGTCTGTTCTTCTAGTGCTGAACGTAAAAAAAATATATTAGACCCTTTTCATGCAAAATGTATAAAAAATATTATTCATGTTTGTTATAAAAAAAGTTGTATCCCTTCATATGCAGAACTAGTTGCATTGTGGATTTTGCCTAAAACATGATTTTAGACAATATTCATTGATTTTTTTTTTAAAATCACATTTGAAAACCCTTGTATGTTGAAATCTACATATGTCCTTCTAATGCTGAACGTAAAAAAAATATTTTAGACCCTTTTCATGCAAAATGTATAAAAAATATTTTTCACGTTTGTTATAAAAAAAATTGTATCCCTTCATATGCCGAACTAGTTGCATTGTGGATTTTGCCTAAAACATGATTTTAGACAATATTCATTGAAGAAAGCTTTTTTTAAATCACATTTGAAAACACTTCTAAATTGTATTCTACGTCTGTCCTTCTAGTGATGAATGTTAAAAAATATGTTAGACCCTTTTCATGCAAAATTTATAAAAAATATTTTTCTCGTTTTTTATAAAAAAACTTTGTATCCCTTCATATGCCGAACTAGTTTTTTTGTGGATTTTGCCTAAAACATGATTTTAGACAATATTCATTGAAAAAAGCTTTTTAAAAAATCACATTTGAAAACCCTTCTAAATTGTATTCTACATCTGTCCTTCTAGTGCTGAACGTAAAAAAAATATATTAGACCCTTTTCATGCAAAATGTATAAAAAATATTATTCAGGTTTGTTATAAAAAAAATTGTATCCCTTCATATGCCGAACTAGTTGCATTGTGGATTTTGCCTAAAACATGATTTTAGAAAATATTCATAGAATTATTATTTTTTAAATCACATTTGAAAACCCTTGTATGTTATATTCTTCATACGTCCTTCTAGTGCTGAACGTTAAAACATATTTTAGACCTTTTTCATGCAAAATGTATAAAAATATTTTTCACGTTTGTTATAAAAACAATTGTATCCCTTCATATGCCGAACTAGTTGCATTGTGGATTTTGCCTAAAACATGATTTTAGACAATATTCATTGAAATTTTTTTTTTTAATCACATTTGAAAACCCTTGTATGTTGAATTCTACATATGTCCTTCTAGTGCTGAATGTTAAAAAAATATTTTAGAACCTTTTCATGCAAAATGTATAAAAATATTTTTCACGTTTGTTATAAAAAAAAATGTATCCCTTCCTATGCCGAACTAGTTGCATTATGGATTTTGCCTAAAACATGATTTTAGAAAATATTCATTGAAAAAAGCTTTTTTTTAAATCACATTTGAAAACCCTTCTAAATTGTATTCTACGTCTGTCCTTCTAGTGATGAATGTTAAAAAATATGTTAGACCCTTTTCATGCAAAATTTATAAAAAATATTTTTCTCGTTTTTTATAAAAAAACTTTGTATCCCTTCATATGCCGAACTAGTTTTTTTGTGGATTTTGCCTAAAACATGATTTTAGACAATATTCATTGAAAAAAACTTTTTAAAAAATCACATTTGAAAACCCTTCTAAATTGTATTCTACATCTGTCTTTCTAGTGCTGAACGTAAAAAAAATATATTAGACCCTTTTCATGCAAAATGTATAAAAAACATTATTCACGTTTGTTATAAAAAAAATTGTATCCCTTCATATGCCGAACTAGTTGCATTATATATTTTGCCTAAAACATGATTTTAGACAATATTAATTGAAAAAAGCTTTTTAAAAAATCACATTTGAAAACCCTTCTAAATTGTATTCTACGCCTGTCCTTCTAGTGCTGAATGTAAAAAAAATATTTTAGACCCTTTTCATGCAAAATGTATAAAAATTATTTTTCACATTTTTTATTTAAAAAACGTTGTATCCCTTCATATGCCGAACTAGTTTTTTTGTGGATTTTGCCTAAAACATGATTTTAGAAAATATTCATTGAAAAAAGCTTTTTTTTAAATCACATTTGAAAACCCTTCTAAATTGTATTCTACGTCTGTCCTTCTAGTGATGAATGTTAAAAAATATGTTAGACCCTTTTCATGCAAAATTTATAAAAAATATTTTTCACGTTTTTTATAAAAAAACTTTGTATCCCTTCTTATGCCGAACTAGTTTTTTTGTGGATTTTGCCTAAAACATGATTTTAGACAATATTCATTGAAAAAAGCTTTTTAAAAAATCACATTTGAAAACCCTTCTAAATTGTATTCTACATCTGTCCTTCTAGTGCTGAACGTAAAAAAAATATATTAGACCCTTTTCATGCAAAATGTATAAAAAATATTATTCACGTTTGTTATAAAAAAAATGGTATCCCTTCATATGCCGAACTAGTTGCATTGTGGATTTTGCCTAAAACATGATTTTAGAAAATATTCATAGAATTATTATTTTTTAAATCACATTTGAAAACCCTTGTATGTTGAATTCTACATATGTCCTTCTAGTGCTGAATGTTAAAAAAATATTTTAGAACCTTTTCATGCAAAATGTATAAAAATATTTTTCACGTTTGTTATAAAAAAAAATGTATCCCTTCCTATGCCGAACTAGTTGCATTATGGATTTTGCCTAAAACATGATTTTAGAAAATATTCATTGAAAAAAGCTTTTTTTTAAATCACATTTGAAAACCCTTCTAAATTGTATTCTACGTCTGTCCTTCTAGTGATGAATGTTAAAAAATATGTTAGACCCTTTTCATGCAAAATTTATAAAAAATATTTTTCACATTTTTTATAAAAAAACTTTGTATCCCTTCATATGCCGAACTAGTTTTTTTGTGGATTTTGCCTAAAACATGATTTTAGACAATATTCATTGAAAAAAACTTTTTAGAAAATCACATTTGAAAACCCTTCTAAATTGTATTCTACATCTGTCCTTCTAGTGCTGAACGTAAAAAAAATATATTAGACCCTTTTCATGCAAAATGTATAAAAAACATTATTCACGTTTGTTATAAAAAAAATTGTATCCCTTCATATGCCGAACTAGTTGCATTGTGGATTTTGCCTAAAACATGATTTTAGAAAATATTCATAGAATTATTTTTTTTTAAATCACATTTGAAAACCCTTGTATGTTGAATTCTACATTTGTCCTTCTAGTGCTGAATGTTAAAAAAATATTTTAGAACCTTTTCATGCAAAATGTATAAAAATATTTTTCACGTTTGTTATAAAAAAAAATGTATCCCTTCCTATGCCGAACTAGTTGCATTATGGATTTTGCCTAAAACATGATTTTAGAAAATATTCATTGAAAAAAGCTTTTTTTTAAATCACATTTGAAAACCCTTCTAAATTGTATTCTACGTCTGTCCTTCTAGTGATGAATGTTAAAAAATATGTTAGACCCTTTTCATGCAAAATTTATAAAAAATATTTTTCACGTTTTTTATAAAAAAACTTTGTATCCCTTCATATGCCGAACTAGTTTTTTTGTGGATTTTGCCTAAAACATGATTTTAGACAATATTCATTGAAAAAAACTTTTTAAAAAATCACATTTGAAAACCCTTCTAAATTGTATTCTACATCTGTCCTTCTAGTGCTGAACGTAAAAAAAATATATTAGACCCTTTTCATGCAAAATGTATAAAAAACATTATTCACGTTTGTTATAAAAAAAATTGTATCCCTTCATATGCCGAACTAGTTGCATTGTGGATTTTGCCTAAAACATGATTTTAGAAAATATTCATAGAATTATTTTTTTTAAAATCACATTTGAAAACCCTTGTATGTTGAATTCTACATTTGTCCTTCTAGTGCTGAATGTTAAAAAAATATTTTAGAACCTTTTCATGCAAAATGTATAAAAATATTTTTCACGTTTGTTATAAAAAAAAATGTATCCCTTCCTATGCCGAACTAGTTGCATTATGGATTTTGCCTAAAACATGATTTTAGAAAATATTCATTGAAAAAAGCTTTTTTTTAAATCACATTTGAAAACCCTTCTAAATTGTATTCTACGTCTGTCCTTCTAGTGATGAATGTTAAAAAATATGTTAGACCCTTTTCATGCAAAATTTATAAAAAATATTTTTCACGTTTTTTATAAAAAAAACTTTGTATCCCTTCATATGCCGAACTAGTTTTTTTGTGGATTTTGCCTAAAACATGATTTTAGACAATATTCATTGAAAAAAACTTTTTAAAAAATCACATTTGAAAACCCTTCTAAATTGTATTCTACATCTGTCCTTCTAGTGCTGAACGTAAAAAAAATATATTAGACCCTTTTCATGCAAAATGTATAAAAAACATTATTCACGTTTGTTATAAAAAAAATTGTATCCCTTCATATGCCGAACTAGTTGCATTATATATTTTGCCTAAAACATGATTTTAGACAATATTAATTGAAAAAAGCTTTTAAAAAAATCACATTTGAAAACCCTTCTAAATTGTATTCTACGCCTGTCCTTCTAGTGCTGAACGTAAAAAAAATATTTTAGACCCTTTTTATGCAAAATGTATAAACAATATTTTTCACATTTTTTATTTAAAAAACGTTGTATCCCTTCATATGCCGAACTAGTTTTTTTGTGGATTTTGCCTAAAACATGATTTTAGAAAATATTCATTGAAAAAAGCTTTTTTTTAAATCACATTTGAAAACCCTTCTAAATTGTATTCTACGTCTGTCCTTCTAGTGATGAATGTTAAAAAATATGTTAGACCCTTTTCATGCAAAATTTATAAAAAATATTTTTCACGTTTTTTATAAAAAAACTTTGTATCCCTTCATATGCCGAACTAGTTTTTTTGTGGATTTTGCCTAAAACATGATTTTAGACAATATTCATTGAAAAAAGCTTTTTAAAAAATCACATTTGAAAACCCTTCTAAATTGTATTCTACATCTGTCCTTCTAGTGCTGAACGTAAAAAAAATATATTAGACCCTTTTCATGCAAAATGTATAAAAAACATTATTCACGTTTGTTATAAAAAAAATTGTATCCCTTCATATGCCGAACTAGTTGCATTGTGGATTTTGCCTAAAACATGATTTTAGAAAATATTCATAGAATTATTTTTTTAAAAATCACATTTGAAAACCCTTGTATGTTGAATTCTACATATGTCCTTCTAGTGCTGAATGTTAAAAAAATATTTTAGAACCTTTTCATGCAAAATGTATAAAAATATTTTTCACGTTTGTTATAAAAAAAATGTATCCCTTCCTATGCCGAACTAGTTGCATTATGGATTTTGCCTAAAACATGATTTTAGAAAATATTCATTGAAAAAAGCTTTTTTTTAAATCACATTTGAAAACCCTTCTAAATTGTATTCTACGTCTGTCCTTCTAGTGATGAATGTTAAAAAATATGTTAGACCCTTTTCATGCAAAATTTATAAAAAATATTTTTCACGTTTTTTATAAAAAAACTTTGTATCCCTTCATATGCCGAACTAGTTGCATTGTGGATTTTGCCTAAAACATGATTTTAGAAAATATTCATAGAATTATTTTTTTAAAAATCACATTTGAAAACCCTTGTATGTTGAATTCTACATATGTCCTTCTAGTGCTGAATGTTAAAAAAATATTTTAGAACCTTTTCATGCAAAATGTATAAAAATATTTTTCACGTTTGTTATAAAAAAAAATGTATCCCTTCCTATGCCGAACTAGTTGCATTATGGATTTTGCCTAAAACATGATTTTAGAAAATATTCATTGAAAAAAGCTTTTTTTTAAATCACATTTGAAAACCCTTCTAAATTGTATTCTACGTCTGTCCTTCTAGTGATGAATGTTAAAAAATATGTTAGACCCTTTTCATGCAAAATTTATAAAAAATATTTTTCACGTTTTTTATAAAAAAACTTTGTATCCCTTCATATGCCGAACTAGTTTTTTTGTGGATTTTGCCTAAAACATGATTTTAGACAATATTCATTGAAAAAAACTTTTTAAAAAATCACATTTGAAAACCCTTCTAAATTGTATTCTACATCTGTCCTTCTAGTGCTGAACGTAAAAAAAATATATTAGACCCTTTTCATGCAAAATGTATAAAAAACATTATTCACGTTTGTTATAAAAAAAATTGTATCCCTTCATATGCCGAACTAGTTGCATTGTGGATTTTGCCTAAAACATGATTTTAGAAAATATTCATAGAATTATTTTTTTTTAAATCACATTTGAAAACCCTTGTATGTTGAATTCTACATTTGTCCTTCTAGTGCTGAATGTTAAAAAAATATTTTAGAACCTTTTCATGCAAAATGTATAAAAATATTTTTCACGTTTGTTATAAAAAAAAATGTATCCCTTCCTATGCCGAACTAGTTGCATTATGGATTTTGCCTAAAACATGATTTTAGAAAATATTCATTGAAAAAAGCTTTTTTTTAAATCACATTTGAAAACCCTTCTAAATTGTATTCTACGTCTGTCCTTCTAGTGATGAATGTTAAAAAATATGTTAGACCCTTTTCATGCAAAATTTATAAAAAATATTTTTCACGTTTTTTATAAAAAAACTTTGTATCCCTTCATATGCCGAACTAGTTTTTTTGTGGATTTTGCCTAAAACATGATTTTAGACAATATTCATTGAAAAAAACTTTTTAAAAAATCACATTTGAAAACCCTTCTAAATTGTATTCTACATCTGTCCTTCTAGTGCTGAACGTAAAAAAAATATATTAGACCCTTTTCATGCAAAATGTATAAAAAACATTATTCACGTTTGTTATAAAAAAAATTGTATCCCTTCATATGCCGAACTAGTTGCATTATATATTTTGCCTAAAACATGATTTTAGACAATATTAATTGAAAAAAGCTTTTAAAAAAATCACATTTGAAAACCCTTCTAAATTGTATTCTACGCCTGTCCTTCTAGTGCTGAACGTAAAAAAAATATTTTAGACCCTTTTTATGCAAAATGTATAAACAATATTTTTCACATTTTTTATTTAAAAAACGTTGTATCCCTTCATATGCCGAACTAGTTTTTTTGTGGATTTTGCCTAAAACATGATTTTAGAAAATATTCATTGAAAAAAGCTTTTTTTTAAATCACATTTGAAAACCCTTCTAAATTGTATTCTACGTCTGTCCTTCTAGTGATGAATGTTAAAAAATATGTTAGACCCTTTTCATGCAAAATTTATAAAAAATATTTTTCACGTTTTTTATAAAAAAACTTTGTATCCCTTCATATGCCGAACTAGTTTTTTTGTGGATTTTGCCTAAAACATGATTTTAGACAATATTCATTGAAAAAAACTTTTTAAAAAATCACATTTGAAAACCCTTCTAAATTGTATTCTACATCTGTCCTTCTAGTGCTGAACGTAAAAAAAATATATTAGACCCTTTTCATGCAAAATGTATAAAAAACATTATTCACGTTTGTTATAAAAAAAAAATGGTATCCCTTCATATGCCGAACTAGTTGCATTGTGGATTTTGCCTAAAACATGATTTTAGAAAATATTCATAGAATTATTTTTTTTTAAATCACATTTGAAAACCCTTGTATGTTGAATTCTACATATGTCCTTCTAGTGCTGAATGTTAAAAAAATATTTTAGAACCTTTTCATGCAAAATGTATAAAAATATTTTTCACGTTTGTTATAAAAAAAATGTATCCCTTCCTATGCCGAACTAGTTGCATTATGGATTTTGCCTAAAACATGATTTTAGAAAATATTCATTGAAAAAAGCTTTTTTTTAAATCACATTTGAAAACCCTTCTAAATTGTATTCTACGTCTGTCCTTCTAGTGATGAATGTTAAAAAATATGTTAGACCCTTTTCATGCAAAATTTATAAAAAATATTTTTCACGTTTTTTATAAAAAAACTTTGTATCCCTTCATATGCCGAACTAGTTGCATTGTGGATTTTGCCTAAAACATGATTTTAGAAAATATTCATAGAATTATTTTTTAAAAAATCACATTTGAAAACCCTTGTATGTTGAATTCTACATATGTCCTTCTAGTGCTGAATGTTAAAAAAATATTTTAGAACCTTTTCATGCAAAATGTATAAAAATATTTTTCACGTTTGTTATAAAAAAAAATGTATCCCTTCCTATGCCGAACTAGTTGCATTATGGATTTTGCCTAAAACATGATTTTAGAAAATATTCATTGAAACAAGCTTTTTTTTAAATCACATTTGAAAACCCTTCTAAATTGTATTCTACGTCTGTCCTTCTAGTGATGAATGTTAAAAAATATGTTAGACCCTTTTCATGCAAAATTTATAAAAAATATTTTTCACGTTTTTTATAAAAAAACTTTGTATCCCTTCATATGCCGAACTAGTTTTTTTGTGGATTTTGCCTAAAACATGATTTTAGACAATATTCATTGAAAAAAACTTTTTAAAAAATCACATTTGAAAACCCTTCTAAATTGTATTCTACATCTGTCCTTCTAGTGCTGAACGTAAAAAAAATATATTAGACCCTTTTCATGCAAAATGTATAAAAAACATTATTCACGTTTGTTATAAAAAAAAAATGGTATCCCTTCATATGCCGAACTAGTTGCATTGTGGATTTTGCCTAAAACATGATTTTAGAAAATATTCATAGAATTATTTTTTTTTAAATCACATTTGAAAACCCTTGTATGTTGAATTCTACATATGTCCTTCTAGTGCTGAATGTTAAAAAAATATTTTAGAACCTTTTCATGCAAAATGTATAAAAATATTTTTCACGTTTGTTATAAAAAAAATGTATCCCTTCCTATGCCGAACTAGTTGCATTATGGATTTTGCCTAAAACATGATTTTAGAAAATATTCATTGAAAAAAGCTTTTTTTTAAATCACATTTGAAAACCCTTCTAAATTGTATTCTACGTCTGTCCTTCTAGTGATGAATGTTAAAAAATATGTTAGACCCTTTTCATGCAAAATTTATAAAAAATATCTTTCACGTTTTTTATAAAAAAACTTTGTATCCCTTCATATGCCGAACTAGTTGCATTGTGGATTTTGCCTAAAACATGATTTTAGAAAATATTCATAGAATTATTTTTTTAAAAATCACATTTGAAAACCCTTGTATGTTGAATTCTACATATGTCCTTCTAGTGCTGAATGTTAAAAAAATATTTTAGAACCTTTTCATGCAAAATGTATAAAAATATTTTTCACGTTTGTTATAAAAAAAAATGTATCCCTTCCTATGCCGAACTAGTTGCATTATGGATTTTGCCTAAAACATGATTTTAGAAAATATTCATTGAAAAAAGCTTTTTTTTAAATCACATTTGAAAACCCTTCTAAATTGTATTCTACGTCTGTCCTTCTAGTGATGAATGTTAAAAAATATGTTAGACCCTTTTCATGCAAAATTTATAAAAAATATTTTTCACGTTTTTTATAAAAAAACTTTGTATCCCTTCATATGCCGAACTAGTTTTTTTGTGGATTTTGCCTAAAACATGATTTTAGACAATATTCATTGAAAAAAGCTTTTTAAAAAATCACATTTGAAAACCCTTCTAAATTGTATTCTACATCTGTCCTTCTAGTGCTGAACGTAAAAAAAATATATTAGACCCTTTTCATGCAAAATGTATAAAAAACATTATTCACGTTTGTTATAAAAAAAAAATGGTATCCCTTCATATGCCGAACTAGTTGCATTGTGGATTTTGCCTAAAACATGATTTTAGAAAATATTCATAGAATTATTTTTTTTTAAATCACATTTGAAAACCCTTGTATGTTGAATTCTACATATGTCCTTCTAGTGCTGAATGTTAAAAAAATATTTTAGAACCTTTTCATGCAAAATGTATAAAAATATTTTTCACGTTTGTTATAAAAAAAATGTATCCCTTCCTATGCCGAACTAGTTGCATTATGGATTTTGCCTAAAACATGATTTTAGAAAATATTCATTGAAAAAAGCTTTTTTTTAAATCACATTTGAAAACCCTTCTAAATTGTATTCTACGTCTGTCCTTCTAGTGATGAATGTTAAAAAATATGTTAGACCCTTTTCATGCAAAATTTATAAAAAATATTTTTCACGTTTTTTATAAAAAAACTTTGTATCCCTTCATATGCCGAACTAGTTTTTTTGTGGATTTTGCCTAAAACATGATTTTAGACAATATTCATTGAAAAAAACTTTTTAAAAAATCACATTTGAAAACCCTTCTAAATTGTATTCTACATCTGTCCTTCTAGTGCTGAACGTAAAAAAAATATATTAGACCCTTTTCATGCAAAATGTATAAAAAACATTATTCACGTTTGTTATAAAAAAAATTGTATCCCTTCATATGCCGAACTAGTTGCATTGTGGATTTTGCCTAAAACATGATTTTAGAAAATATTCATATAATTATTTTTTTTTAAATCACATTTGAAAACCCTTGTATGTTGAATTTTACATATGTCCTTCTAGTGCTGAATGTTAAAAAAATATTTTAGAACCTTTTCATGCAAAATGTATAAAAATATTTTTCACGTTTGTTATAAAAAAAAATGTATCCCTTCCTATGCCGAACTAGTTGCATTATGGATTTTGCCTAAAACATGATTTTAGAAAATATTCATTGAAAAAGCTTTTTTTTTAATCACATTTGAAAACCCTTCTAAATTGTATTCTACGTCTGTCCTTCTAGTGATGAATGTTAAAAAATATGTTAGACCCTTTTCATGCAAAATTTATAAAAAATATTTTTCACGTTTTTTATAAAAAAAACTTTGTATCCCTTCATATACCGAACTAGTTTTTTTGTGGATTTTGCCTAAAACATGATTTTAGACAATATTCATTGAAAAAAACTTTTAAAAAAATCACATTTGAAAACCCTTCTAAATTGTATTCTACATCTGTCCTTCTAGTGCTGAACGTAAAAAAAATATATTAGACCCTTTTCATGCAAAATGTATAAAAAACATTATTCACGTTTGTTATAAAAAAAATTGTATCCCTTCATATGCCGAACTAGTTGCATTATATATTTTGCCTAAAACATGATTTTAGACAATATTAATTGAAAAAAGCTTTTTAAAAAATCACATTTGAAAACCCTTCTAAATTGTATTCTACGCCTGTCCTTCTAGTGCTGAACGTAAAAAAAATATTTTAGACCCTTTTCATGCAAAATGTATAAAAAATATTTTTCACATTTTTTATTTAAAAAACGTTGTATCCCTTCATATGCCGAACTAGTTTTTTTGTGGATTTTGCCTAAAACATGATTTTAGACAATATTCATTGAAAAAAACTTTTTAAAAAATCACATTTGAAAACCCTTCTAAATTGTATTCTACATCTGTCCTTCTAGTGCTGAACGTAAAAAAAATATATTAGACCCTTTTCATGCAAAATGTATAAAAAACATTATTCACGTTTGTTATAAAAAAAATTGTATCCCTTCATATGCCGAACTAGTTGCATTGTGGATTTTGCCTAAAACATGATTTTAGAAAATATTCATAGAATTATTTTTTTTTAAATCACATTTGAAAACCCTTGTATGTTGAATTCTACATATGTCCTTCTAGTGCTGAATGTTAAAAAAATATTTTAGAACCTTTTCATGCAAAATGTATAAAAATATTTTTCACGTTTGTTATAAAAAAAAATGTATCCCTTCCTATGCCGAACTAGTTGCATTATGGATTTTGCCTAAAACATGATTTTAGAAAATATTCATTGAAAAAAGCTTTTTTTTAAATCACATTTGAAAACCCTTCTAAATTGTATTCTACGTCTGTCCTTCTAGTGATGAATGTTAAAAAATATGTTAGACCCTTTTCATGCAAAATTTAAAAAAAATATTTTTCACGTTTTTTATAAAAAAACTTTGTATCCCTTCATATGCCGAACTAGTTTTTTTGTGGATTTTGCCTAAAACATGATTTTAGACAATATTCATTGAAAAAAACTTTTTAAAAAATCACATTTGAAAACCCTTCTAAATTGTATTCTACATCTGTCCTTCTAGTGCTGAACGTAAAAAAAATATATTAGACCCTTTTCATGCAAAATGTATAAAAAACATTATTCACGTTTGTTATAAAAAAAAATGGTATCCCTTCATATGCCGAACTAGTTGCATTGTGGATTTTGCCTAAAACATGATTTTAGAAAATATTCATAGAATTATTTTTTTTTAAATCACATTTGAAAATCCTTGTATGTTGAATTCTACATATGTCCTTCTAGTGCTGAATGTTAAAAAAATATTTTAGAACCTTTTCATGCAAAATGTATAAAAATATTTTTCACGTTTGTTATAAAAAAAATGTATCCCTTCCTATGCCGAACTAGTTGCATTATGGATTTTGCCTAAAACATGATTTTAGAAAATATTCATTGAAAAAAGCTTTTTTTTAAATCACATTTGAAAACCCTTCTAAATTGTATTCTACGTCTGTCCTTCTAGTGATGAATGTTAAAAAATATGTTAGACCCTTTTCATGCAAAATTTATAAAAAATATTTTTCACGTTTTTTATAAAAAAAACTTTGTATCCCTTCATATGCCGAACTAGTTTTTTTGTGGATTTTGCCTAAAACATGATTTTAGACAATATTCATTGAAAAAAACTTTTTAAAAAATCACATTTGAAAACCCTTCTAAATTGTATTCTACATCTGTCCTTCTAGTGCTGAACGTAAAAAAAATATATTAGACCCTTTTCATGCAAAATGTATAAAAAACATTATTCACGTTTGTTATAAAAAAAATTGTATCCCTTCATATGCCAAACTAGTTGCATTGTGGATTTTGCCTAAAACATGATTTTAGAAAATATTCATATAATTATTTTTTTTTTAATCACATTTGAAAACCCTTGTATGTTGAATTTTACATATGTCCTTCTAGTGCTGAATGTTAAAAAAATATTTTAGAACCTTTTCATGCAAAATGTATAAAAATATTTTTCACGTTTGTTATAAAAAAAAATGTATCCCTTCCTATGCCGAACTAGTTGCATTATGGATTTTGCCTAAAACATGATTTTAGAAAATATTCATTGAAAAAGCTTTTTTTTAAATCACATTTGAAAACCCTTCTAAATTGTATTCTACGTCTGTCCTTCTAGTGATGAATGTTAAAAAATATGTTAGACCCTTTTCATGCAAAATTTATAAAAAATATTTTTCACGTTTTTTATAAAAAAACTTTGTATCCCTTCATATGCCGAACTAGTTTTTTTGTGGATTTTGCCTAAAACATGATTTTAGACAATATTCATTGAAAAAAACTTTTTAAAAAATCACATTTGAAAACCCTTCTAAATTGTATTCTACATCTGTCCTTCTAGTGCTGAACGTAAAAAAAATATATTAGACCCTTTTCATGCAAAATGTATAAAAAACATTATTCACGTTTGTTATAAAAAAAATTGTATCCCTTCATATGCCGAACTAGTTGCATTATATATTTTGCCTAAAACATGATTTTAGACAATATTAATTGAAAAAAGCTTTTTAAAAAATCACATTTGAAAACCCTTCTAAATTGTATTCTACGCCTGTCCTTCTAGTGCTGAACGTAAAAAAAATATTTTAGACCCTTTTCATGCAAAATGTATAAAAATTATTTTTCACATTTTTTATTTAAAAAACGTTGTATCCCTTCATATGCCGAACTAGTTTTTTTGTGGATTTTGCCTAAAACATGATTTTAGAAAATATTCATTGAAAAAAGCTTTTTTTTAAATCACATTTGAAAACCCTTCTAAATTGTATTCTACGTCTGTCCTTCTAGTGATGAATGTTAAAAAATATGTTAGACCCTTTTCATGCAAAATTTATAAAAAATATTTTTCACGTTTGTTATAAAAAAAATTGTATCCCTTCATATGCCGAACTAGTTGCATTATATATTTTGCCTAAAACATGATTTTAGACAATATTAATTGAAAAAAGCTTTTTAAAAAATCACATTTGAAAACCCTTCTAAATTGTATTCTACGCCTGTCCTTCTAGTGCTGAACGTAAAAAAAATATTTTAGACCCTTTTCATGCAAAATGTATAAAAAATATTTTTCACATTTTTTATTTAAAAAACGTTGTATCCCTTCATATGCCGAACTAGTTTTTTTGTGGATTTTGCCTAAAACATGATTTTAGACAATATTCATTGAAAAAAACTTTTTAAAAAATCACATTTGAAAACCCTTCTAAATTGTATTCTACATCTGTCCTTCTAGTGCTGAACGTAAAAAAAATATATTAGACCCTTTTCATGCAAAATGTATAAAAAACATTATTCACGTTTGTTATAAAAAAAATTGTATCCCTTCATATGCCGAACTAGTTGCATTGTGGATTTTGCCTAAAACATGATTTTAGAAAATATTCATAGAATTATTTTTTTTTAAATCACATTTGAAAACCCTTGTATGTTGAATTCTACATATGTCCTTCTAGTGCTGAATGTTAAAAAAATATTTTAGAACCTTTTCATGCAAAATGTATAAAAATATTTTTCACGTTTGTTATAAAAAAAAATGTATCCCTTCCTATGCCGAACTAGTTGCATTATGGATTTTGCCTAAAACATGATTTTAGAAAATATTCATTGAAAAAAGCTTTTTTTTAAATCACATTTGAAAACCCTTCTAAATTGTATTCTACGTCTGTCCTTCTAGTGATGAATGTTAAAAAATATGTTAGACCCTTTTCATGCAAAATTTATAAAAAATATTTTTCACGTTTTTTATAAAAAAACTTTGTATCCCTTCATATGCCGAACTAGTTTTTTTGTGGATTTTGCCTAAAACATGATTTTAGACAATATTCATTGAAAAAAACTTTTTAAAAAATCACATTTGAAAACCCTTCTAAATTGTATTCTACATCTGTCCTTCTAGTGCTGAACGTAAAAAAAATATATTAGACCCTTTTCATGCAAAATGTATAAAAAACATTATTCACGTTTGTTATAAAAAAAAATGGTATCCCTTCATATGCCGAACTAGTTGCATTGTGGATTTTGCCTAAAACATGATTTTAGAAAATATTCATAGAATTATTTTTTTTTAAATCACATTTGAAAACCCTTGTATGTTGAATTCTACATATGTCCTTCTAGTGCTGAATGTTAAAAAAATATTTTAGAACCTTTTCATGCAAAATGTATAAAAATATTTTTCACGTTTGTTATAAAAAAAATGTATCCCTTCCTATGCCGAACTAGTTGCATTATGGATTTTGCCTAAAACATGATTTTAGAAAATATTCATTGAAAAAAGCTTTTTTTTAAATCACATTTGAAAACCCTTCTAAATTGTATTCTACGTCTGTCCTTCTAGTGATGAATGTTAAAAAATATGTTAGACCCTTTTCATGCAAAATTTATAAAAAATATTTTTCACGTTTTTTATAAAAAAACTTTGTATCCCTTCATATGCCGAACTAGTTTTTTTGTGGATTTTGCCTAAAACATGATTTTAGACAATATTCATTGAAAAAAGCTTTTTAAAAAATCACATTTGAAAACCCTTCTAAATTGTATTCTACATCTGTCCTTCTAGTGCTGAACGTAAAAAAAATATATTAGACCCTTTTCATGCAAAATGTATAAAAAATATTATTCACGTTTGTTATAAAAAAAATTGTATCCCTTCATATGCCGAACTAGTTGCATTGTGGATTTTGCCTAAAACATGATTTTAGAAAATATTCATAGAATTCTTTTTTTTTAAATCACATTTGAAAACCCTTGTATGTTGAATTCTACATATGTCCTTCTAGTGCTGAATGTTAAAAAAATATTTTAGAACCTTTTCATGCAAAATGTATAAAAATATTTTTCACGTTTGTTATAAAAAAAATGTATCCCTTCCTATGCCGAACTAGTTGCATTATGGATTTAGCCTAAAACATGATTTTAGAAAATATTCATTGAAAAAAGCTTTTTTTTAAATCACATTTGAAAACCCTTCTAAATTGTATTCTACGTCTGTCCTTCTAGTGATGAATGTTAAAAAATATGTTAGACCCTTTTCATGCAAAATTTATAAAAAATATTTTTCACGTTTTTTATAAAAAAACTTTGTATCCCTTCATATGCCGAACTAGTTTTTTTGTGGATTTTGCCTAAAACATGATTTTAGACAATATTCATTGAACAAAAACTTTTTAAAAAATCACATTTGAAAACCCTTCTAAATTGTATTCTACATCTGTCCTTCTAGTGCTGAACGTAAAAAAAATATATTAGACCCTTTTCATGCAAAATGTATAAAAAACATTATTCACGTTTGTTATAAAAAAAAATGTATCCCTTCATATGCCGAACTAGTTGCATTGTGGATTTTGCCTAAAACATGATTTTAGAAAATATTCATAGAATTATTTTTTTTAAAATCACATTTGAATACCCTTGTATGTTGAATTCTACATATGTCCTTCTAGTGCTGAATGTTAAAAAAATATTTTAGAACCTTTTCATGCAAAATGTATAAAAATATTTTTCACGTTTGTTATAAAAAAAAATGTATCCCTTCCTATGCCGAACTAGTTGCATTATGGATTTTGCCTAAAACATGATTTTAGAAAATATTCATTGAAAAAAGCTTTTTTTTAAATCACATTTGAAAACCCTTCTAAATTGTATTCTACGTCTGTCCTTCTAGTGATGAATGTTAAAAAATATGTTAGACCCTTTTCATGCAAAATTTATAAAAAATATTTTTCACGTTTTTTATAAAAAAACGTTGTATCCCTTCATATGCCGAACTAGTTTTTTTGTGGATTTTGCCTAAAACATGATTTTAGACAATATTCATTGAAAAAAACTTTTTAAAAAATCACATTTGAAAACCCTTCTAAATTGTATTCTACATCTGTCCTTCTAGTGCTGAACGTAAAAAAAATATATTAGCCCCTTTTCATGCAAAATGTATAAAAAACATTATTCACGTTTGTTATAAAAAAAATTGTATCCCTTCATATGCCGAACTAGTTGCATTGTGGATTTTGCCTAAAACATGATTTTAGAAAATATTCATAGAATTATTTTTTTTTAAATCACATTTGAAAACCCTTGTATGTTGAATTCTACATATGTCCTTCTAGTGCTGAACGTAAAAAAAATATTTTAGAACCTTTTCATGCAAAATGTATAAAAATATTTTTCACGTTTGTTATAAAAAAAAATGTATCCCTTCCTATGCCGAACTAGTTGCATTATGGATTTTGCCTAAAACATGATTTTAGAAAATATTCATTGAAAAAAGCTTTTTTTTAAATCACATTTGAAAACCCTTCTAAATTGTATTCTACGTCTATCCTTCTAGTGATGAATGTTAAAAAATATGTTAGACCCTTTTCATGCAAAATTTATAAAAAATATTTTTCACGTTTTTTATAAAAAAAACTTTGTATCCCTTCATATGCCGAACTAGTTTTTTTGTGGATTTTGCCTAAAACATGATTTTAGACAATATTCATTGAAAAAAACTTTTAAAAAAATCACATTTGAAAACCCTTCTAAATTGTATTCTACATCTGTCCTTCTAGTGCTGAACGTAAAAAAAATATATTAGACCCTTTTCATGCAAAATGTATAAAAAACATTATTCACGTTTGTTATAAAAAAAATTGTATCCCTTCATATGCCGAACTAGTTGCATTGTGGATTTTGCCTAAAACATGATTTTAGAAAATATTCATAGAATTATTTTTTTTTATATCACATTTGAAAACCCTTGTATGTTGAATTCTACATATGTCCTTCTAGTGCTGAATGTTAAAAAAATATTTTAGAACCTTTTCATGCAAAATGTATAAAAATATTTTTCACGTTTGTTATTAAAAAAAATGTATCCCTTCCTATGCCGAACTAGTTGCATTATGGATTTTGCCTAAAACATGATTTTAGAAAATATTCATTGAAAAAAGCTTTTTTTTAAATCACATTTGAAAACCCTTCTAAATTGTATTCTACGTCTGTCCTTCTAGTGATGAATGTTAAAAAATATGTTAGACCCTTTTCATGCAAAATTTATAAAAAATATTTTTCACGTTTTTTATAAAAAAACTTTGTATCCCTTCATATGCCGAACTAGTTTTTTTGTGGATTTTGCCTAAAACATGATTTTAAACAATATTCATTGAAAACAACTTTTAAAAAAATCACATTTGAAAACCCTTCTAAATTGTATTCTACATCTGTCCTTCTAGTGCTGAACGTAAAAAAAATATATTAGACCCTTTTCATGCAAAATGTATAAAAAACATTATTCACGTTTGTTATAAAAAAAATTGTATCCCTTCATATGCCGAACTAGTTGCATTGTGGATTTTGCCTAAAACATGATTTTAGAAAATATTCATAGAATTATTTTTTTTTAAATCACATTTGAAAACCCTTGTATGTTGAATTCTACATATGTCCTTCTAGTGCTGAATGTTAAAAAAATATTTTAGAACCTTTTCATGCAAAATGTATAAAAATATTTTTCACGTTTGTTATAAAAAAAAATGTATCCCTTCCTATGCCGAACTAGTTGCATTATGGATTTTGCCTAAAACATGATTTTAGAAAATATTCATTGAAAAAAGCTTTTTTTTAAATCACATTTGAAAACCCTTCTAAATTGTATTCTACGTCTGTCCTTCTAGTGATGAATGTTAAAAAATATGTTAGACCCTTTTCATGCAAAATTTATAAAAAATATTTTTCACGTTTTTTATAAAAAAAACTTTGTATCCCTTCATATGCCGAACTAGTTTTTTTGTGGATTTTGCCTAAAACATGATTTTAGACAATATTCATTGAAAAAAACTTTTTAAAAAATCACATTTGAAAACCCTTCTAAATTGTATTCTACATCTGTCCTTCTAGTGCTGAACGTAAAAAAAATATATTAGACCCTTTTCATGCAAAATGTATAAAAAACATTATTCACGTTTGTTATAAAAAAAATTGTATCCCTTCATATGCCGAACTAGTTGCATTGTGGATTTTGCCTAAAATATGATTTTAGAAAATATTCATAGAATTATTTTTTTTTTAATCACATTTGAAAACCCTTGTATGTTGAATTCTACATATGTCCTTCTAGTGCTGAATGTTAAAAAAATATCTTAGAACCTTTTCATGCAAAATGTATAAAAATATTTTTCACGTTTGTTATAAAAAAAAATGTATCCCTTCCTATGCCGAACTAGTTGCATTATGGATTTTGCCTAAAACATGATTTTAGAAAATATTCATTGAAAAAAGCTTTTTTTTAAATCACATTTGAAAACCCTTCTAAATTGTATTCTACGTCTGTCCTTCTAGTGATGAATGTTAAAAAATATGTTAGACCCTTTTCATGCAAAATTTATAAAAAATATTTTTCACGTTTTTTATAAAAAAACTTTGTATCCCTTCATATGCCGAACTAGTTTTTTTGTGGATTTTGCCTAAAACATGATTTTAGACAATATTCATTGAAAAAAACTTTTTAAAAAATCACATTTGAAAACCCTTCTAAATTGTATTCTACATCTGTCCTTCTAGTGCTGAACGTAAAAAAAATATATTAGACCCTTTTCATGCAAAATGTATAAAAAACATTATTCACGTTTGTTATAAAAAAAATTGTATCCCTTCATATGCCGAACTAGTTGCATTGTGGATTTTGCCTAAAACATGATTTTAGAAAATATTCATAGAATTATTTTTTTTTAAATCACATTTGAAAACCCTTGTATGTTGAATTCTACATAGTTCCTTCTAGTGCTGAATGTTAAAAAAATATTTTAGAACCTTTTCATGCAAAATGTATAAAAATATTTTTCACGTTTGTTATAAAAAAAAATGTATCCCTTCCTATGCCGAACTAGTTGCATTATGGATTTTGCCTAAAACATGATTTTAGAAAATATTCATTGAAAAAAGCTTTTTTTTAAATCACATTTGAAAACCCTTCTAAATTGTATTCTACGTCTGTCCTTCTAGTGATGAATGTTAAAAAATATGTTAGACCCTTTTCATGCAAAATTTATAAAAAATATTTTTCACGTTTTTTATAAAAAAAACTTTGTATCCCTTCATATGCCGAACTAGTTTTTTTGTGGATTTTGCCTAAAACATGATTTTAGACAATATTCATTGAAAAAAACTTTTTAAAAAATCACATTTGAAAACCCTTCTAAATTGTATTCTACATCTGTCCTTCTAGTGCTGAACGTAAAAAAAATATATTAGACCCTTTTCATGCAAAATGTATAAAAAACATTATTCACGTTTGTTATAAAAAAAATTGTATCCCTTCATATGCCGAACTAGTTGCATTGTGGATTTAGCCTAAAATATGATTTTAGAAAATATTCATAGAATTATTTTTTTTAAAATCACATTTGAAAACCCTTGTATGTTGAATTCTACATATGTCCTTCTAGTGATGAATGTTAAAAAATATGTTAGACCCTTTTCATGCAAAATTTATAAAAAATATTTTTCACGTTTTTTATAAAAAAAACTTTGTATCCCTTCATATGCCGAACTAGTTGCATTATGGATTTTGCCTAAAACATGATTTTAGAAAATATTCATTGAAAAAAGCTTTTTTTTAAATCACATTTGAAAACCCTTCTAAATTGTATTCTACGTCTGTCCTTCTAGTGATGAATGTTAAAAAATATGTTAGACCCTTTTCATGCAAAATTTATAAAAAATATTTTTCACGTTTTTTATAAAAAAACTTTGTATCCCTTCATATGCCGAACTAGTTTTTTTGTGGATTTTGCCTAAAACATGATTTTAGACAATATTCATTGAAAACAACTTTTAAAAAAATCACATTTGAAAACCCTTCTAAATTGTATTCTACATCTGTCCTTCTAGTGCTGAACGTAAAAAAAATATATTAGACCCTTTTCATGCAAAATGTATAAAAAACATTATTCACGTTTGTTATAAAAAAAATTGTATCCCTTCATATGCCGAACTAGTTGCATTGTGGATTTTGCCTAAAACATGATTTTAGAAAATATTCATAGAATTATTTTTTTTTAAATCACATTTGAAAACCCTTGTATGTTGAATTCTACATATGTCCTTCTAGTGCTGAATGTTAAAAAAATATTTTAGAACCTTTTCATGCAAAATGTATAAAAATATTTTTCACGTTTGTTATAAAAAAAAATGTATCCCTTCCTATGCCGAACTAGTTGCATTATGGATTTTGCCTAAAACATGATTTTAGAAAATATTCATTGAAAAAAGCTTTTTTTTAAATCACATTTGAAAACCCTTCTAAATTGTATTCTACGTCTGTCCTTCTAGTGATGAATGTTAAAAAATATGTTAGACCCTTTTCATGCAAAATTTATAAAAAATATTTTTCACGTTTTTTATAAAAAAAACTTTGTATCCCTTCATATGCCGAACTAGTTTTTTTGTGGATTTTGCCTAAAACATGATTTTAGACAATATTCATTGAAAAAAACTTTTTAAAAAATCACATTTGAAAACCCTTCTAAATTGTATTCTACATCTGTCCTTCTAGTGCTGAACGTAAAAAAAATATATTAGACCCTTTTCATGCAAAATGTATAAAAAACATTATTCACGTTTGTTATAAAAAAAATTGTATCCCTTCATATGCCGAACTAGTTGCATTGTGGATTTTGCCTAAAATATGATTTTAGAAAATATTCATAGAATTATTTTTTTTTTAATCACATTTGAAAACCCTTGTATGTTGAATTCTACATATGTCCTTCTAGTGCTGAATGTTAAAAAAATATCTTAGAACCTTTTCATGCAAAATGTATAAAAATATTTTTCACGTTTGTTATAAAAAAAAATGTATCCCTTCCTATGCCGAACTAGTTGCATTATGGATTTTGCCTAAAACATGATTTTAGAAAATATTCATTGAAAAAAGCTTTTTTTTAAATCACATTTGAAAACCCTTCTAAATTGTATTCTACGTCTGTCCTTCTAGTGATGAATGTTAAAAAATATGTTAGACCCTTTTCATGCAAAATTTATAAAAAATATTTTTCACGTTTTTTATAAAAAAACTTTGTATCCCTTCATATGCCGAACTAGTTTTTTTGTGGATTTTGCCTAAAACATGATTTTAGACAATATTCATTGAAAAAAACTTTTTAAAAAATCACATTTGAAAACCCTTCTAAATTGTATTCTACATCTGTCCTTCTAGTGCTGAACGTAAAAAAAATATATTAGACCCTTTTCATGCAAAATGTATAAAAAACATTATTCACGTTTGTTATAAAAAAAATTGTATCCCTTCATATGCCGAACTAGTTGCATTGTGGATTTTGCCTAAAACATGATTTTAGAAAATATTCATAGAATTATTTTTTTTTAAATCACATTTGAAAACCCTTGTATGTTGAATTCTACATAGTTCCTTCTAGTGCTGAATGTTAAAAAAATATTTTAGAACCTTTTCATGCAAAATGTATAAAAATATTTTTCACGTTTGTTATAAAAAAAAATGTATCCCTTCCTATGCCGAACTAGTTGCATTATGGATTTTGCCTAAAACATGATTTTAGAAAATATTCATTGAAAAAAGCTTTTTTTTAAATCACATTTGAAAACCCTTCTAAATTGTATTCTACGTCTGTCCTTCTAGTGATGAATGTTAAAAAATATGTTAGACCCTTTTCATGCAAAATTTATAAAAAATATTTTTCACGTTTTTTATAAAAAAAACTTTGTATCCCTTCATATGCCGAACTAGTTTTTTTGTGGATTTTGCCTAAAACATGATTTTAGACAATATTCATTGAAAAAAACTTTTTAAAAAATCACATTTGAAAACCCTTCTAAATTGTATTCTACATCTGTCCTTCTAGTGCTGAACGTAAAAAAAATATATTAGACCCTTTTCATGCAAAATGTATAAAAAACATTATTCACGTTTGTTATAAAAAAAATTGTATCCCTTCATATGCCGAACTAGTTGCATTGTGGATTTAGCCTAAAATATGATTTTAGAAAATATTCATAGAATTATTTTTTTTAAAATCACATTTGAAAACCCTTGTATGTTGAATTCTACATATGTCCTTCTAGTGATGAATGTTAAAAAATATGTTAGACCCTTTTCATGCAAAATTTATAAAAAATATTTTTCACGTTTTTTATAAAAAAAACTTTGTATCCCTTCATATGCCGAACTAGTTGCATTATGGATTTTGCCTAAAACATGATTTTAGAAAATATTCATTGAAAAAAGCTTTTTTTTAAATCACATTTGAAAACCCTTCTAAATTGTATTCTACGTCTGTCCTTCTAGTGATGAATGTTAAAAAATATGTTAGACCCTTTTCATGCAAAATTTATAAAAAATATTTTTCACGTTTTTTATAAAAAAAACTTTGTATCCCTTCATATGCCGAACTAGTTTTTTTGTGGATTTTGCCTAAAACATGATTTTAGACAATATTCATTGAAAAAAACTTTTTAAAAAATCACATTTGAAAACCCTTCTAAATTGTATTCTACATCTGTCCTTCTAGTGCTGAACGTAAAAAAAATATATTAGACCCTTTTCATGCAAAATGTATAAAAAACATTATTCACGTTTGTTATAAAAAAAATTGTATCCCTTCATATGCCGAACTAGTTGCATTGTGGATTTTGCCTAAAATATGATTTTAGAAAATATTCATAGAATTATTTTTTTAAAAATCACATTTGAAAACCCTTGTATGTTGAATTCTACATATGTCCTTCTAGTGATGAATGTTAAAAAATATGTTAGACCCTTTTCATGCAAAATTTATAAAAAAATTTTTTCACGTTTTTTATAAAAAAAACTTTGTATCCCTTCATATGCCGAACTAGTTTTTTTGTGGATTTTGCCTAAAACATGATTTTAGACAATATTCATTGAAAAAAACTTTTTAAAAAATCACATTTGAAAACCCTTCTAAATTGTATTCTACATCTGTCCTTCTAGTGCTGAACGTAAAAAAAATATATTAGACCCTTTTCATGCAAAATGTATAAAAAACATTATTCACGTTTGTTATAAAAAAAATTGTATCCCTTCATATGCCGAACTAGTTGCATTGTGGATTTTGCCTAAAATATGATTTTAGAAAATATTCATAGAATTATTTTTTTTTAAATCACATTTGAAAACCCTTGTATGTTGAATTCTACATATGTCCTTCTAGTGCTGAATGTTAAAAAAATATCTTAGAACCTTTTCATGCAAAATGTATAAAAATATTTTTCACGTTTGTTATAAAAAAAAATGTATCCCTTCCTATGCCGAACTAGTTGCATTATGGATTTTGCCTAAAACATGATTTTAGAAAATATTCATTGAAAAAAGCTTTTTTTTTAATCACATTTGAAAACCCTTCTAAATTGTATTCTACGTCTGTCCTTCTAGTGATGAATGTTAAAAAATATGTTAGACCCTTTTCATGCAAAATTTATAAAAAATATTTTTCACGTTTTTTATAAAAAAACTTTGTATCCCTTCATATGCCGAACTAGTTTTTTTGTGGATTTTGCCTAAAACATGATTTTAGACAATATTCATTGAAAAAAACTTTTAAAAAAATCACATTTGAAAACCCTTCTAAATTGTATTCTACATCTGTCCTTCTAGTGCTGAACGTAAAAAAAATATATTAGACCCTTTTCATGCAAAATGTATAAAAAACATTATTCACGTTTGTTATAAAAAAAATTGTATCCCTTCATATGCCGAACTAATTGCATTGTGGATTTTGCCTAAAACATGATTTTAGAAAATATTCATAGAATTATTTTTTTTAAAATCACATTTGAAAACCCTTGTATGTTGAATTCTACATATGTCCTTCTAGTGCTGAATGTTAAAAAAATATTTTAGAACCTTTTCATGCAAAATGTATAAAAATATTTTTCACGTTTGTTATAAAAAAAAATGTATCCCTTCCTATGCCGAACTAGTTGCATTATGGATTTTGCCTAAAACATGATTTTAGAAAATATTCATTGAAAAAAGCTTTTTTTTAAATCACATTTGAAAACCCTTCTAAATTGTATTCTACGTCTGTCCTTCTAGTGATGAATGTTAAAAAATATGTTAGACCCTTTTCATGCAAAATTTATAAAAAATATCTTTCACGTTTTTTATAAAAAAACTTTGTATCCCTTCATATGCCGAACTAGTTTTTTTGTGGATTTTGCCTAAAACATGATTTTAGACAATATTCATTGAAAAAAACTTTTTAAAAAATCACATTTGAAAACCCTTCTAAATTGTATTCTACATCTGTCCTTCTAGTGCTGAACGTAAAAAAAATATATTAGACCCTTTTCATGCAAAATGTATAAAAAACATTATTCACGTTTGTTATAAAAAAAATTGTATCCCTTCATATGCCGAACTAGTTGCATTGTGGATTTTGCCTAAAACATGATTTTAGAAAATATTCATAGAATTATTTTTTTTTAAATCACATTTGAAAACCCTTGTATGTTGAATTCTACATAGTTCCTTCTAGTGCTGAATGTTAAAAAAATATTTTAGAACCTTTTCATGCAAAATGTATAAAAATATTTTTCACGTTTGTTATAAAAAAAAATGTATCCCTTCCTATGCCGAACTAGTTGCATTATGGATTTTGCCTAAAACATGATTTTAGAAAATATTCATTGAAAAAAGCTTTTTTTTAAATCACATTTGAAAACCCTTCTAAATTGTATTCTACGTCTGTCCTTCTAGTGATGAATGTTAAAAAATATGTTAGACCCTTTTCATGCAAAATTTATAAAAAATATTTTTCACGTTTTTTATAAAAAAAACTTTGTATCCCTTCATATGCCGAACTAGTTTTTTTGTGGATTTTGCCTAAAACATGATTTTAGACAATATTCATTGAAAAAAACTTTTTAAAAAATCACATTTGAAAACCCTTCTAAATTGTATTCTACATCTGTCCTTCTAGTGCTGAACGTAAAAAAAATATATTAGACCCTTTTCATGCAAAATGTATAAAAAACATTATTCACGTTTGTTATAAAAAAAATTGTATCCCTTCATATGCCGAACTAGTTGCATTGTGGATTTTGCCTAAAATATGATTTTAGAAAATATTCATAGAATTATTTTTTTTTAAATCACATTTGAAAACCCTTGTATGTTGAATTCTACATATGTCCTTCTAGTGATGAATGTTAAAAAATATGTTAGACCCTTTTCATGCAAAATTTATAAAAAATATTTTTCAAGTTTTTTATAAAAAAAACTTTGTATCCCTTCATATGCCGAACTAGTTGCATTATGGATTTTGCCTAAAACATGATTTTAGAAAATATTCATTGAAAAAAGCTTTTTTTTAAATCACATTTGAAAACCCTTCTAAATTGTATTCTACGTCTGTCCTTCTAGTGATGAATGTTAAAAAATATGTTAGACCCTTTTCATGCAAAATTTATAAAAAATATTTTTCACGTTTTTTATAAAAAAAACTTTGTATCCCTTCATATGCAGAACTAGTTTTTTTGTGGATTTTGCCTAAAACATGATTTTAGAAAATATTCATAGAATTATTTTTTTTTAAATCACATTTGAAAACCCTTGTATGTTGAATTCTACATATGTCCTTCTAGTGATGAATGTTAAAAAATATGTTAGACCCTTTTCATGCAAAATTTATAAAAAAAATTTTTCACGTTTTTTATAAAAAAAACTTTGTATCCCTTCATATGCCGAACTAGTTTTTTTGTGGATTTTGCCTAAAACATGATTTTAGACAATATTCATTGAAAAAAACTTTTTAAAAAATCACATTTGAAAACCCTTCTAAATTGTATTCTACATCTGTCCTTCTAGTGCTGAACGTAAAAAAAATATATTAGACCCTTTTCATGCAAAATGTATAAAAAACATTATTCACGTTTGTTATAAAAAAAATTGTATCCCTTCATATGCCGAACTAGTTGCATTGTGGATTTTGCCTAAAACATGATTTTAGAAAATATTCATAGAATTATTTTTTTTTAAATCACATTTGAAAACCCTTGTATGTTGAATTCTACATAGTTCCTTCTAGTGCTGAATGTTAAAAAAATATTTTAGAACCTTTTCATGCAAAATGTATAAAAATATTTTTCACGTTTGTTATAAAAAAAAATGTATCCCTTCCTATGCCGAACTAGTTGCATTATGGATTTTGCCTAAAACATGATTTTAGAAAATATTCATTGAAAAAAGCTTTTTTTTAAATCACATTTGAAAACCCTTCTAAATTGTATTCTACGTCTGTCCTTCTAGTGATGAATGTTAAAAAATATGTTAGACCCTTTTCATGCAAAATTTATAAAAAATATTTTTCACGTTTTTTATAAAAAAACTTTGTATCCCTTCATATGCCGAACTAGTTTTTTTGTGGATTTTGCCTAAAACATGATTTTAGACAATATTCATTGAAAAAAACTTTTTAAAAAATCACATTTGAAAACCCTTCTAAATTGTATTCTACATCTGTCCTTCTAGTGCTGAACGTAAAAAAAATATATTAGACCCTTTTCATGCAAAATGTATAAAAAACATTATTCACGTTTGTTATAAAAAAAATTGTATCCCTTCATATGCCGAACTAGTTGCATTGTGGATTTTGCCTAAAATATGATTTTAGAAAATATTCATAGAATTATTTTTTTTTAAATCACATTTGAAAACCCTTGTATGTTGAATTCTACATATGTCCTTCTAGTGATGAATGTTAAAAAATATGTTAGACCCTTTTCATGCAAAATTTATAAAAAATATTTTTCAAGTTTTTTATAAAAAAAACTTTGTATCCCTTCATATGCCGAACTAGTTGCATTATGGATTTTGCCTAAAACATGATTTTAGAAAATATTCATTGAAAAAAGCTTTTTTTTAAATCACATTTGAAAACCCTTCTAAATTGTATTCTACGTCTGTCCTTCTAGTGATGAATGTTAAAAAATATGTTAGACCCTTTTCATGCAAAATTTATAAAAAATATTTTTCACGTTTTTTATAAAAAAAACTTTGTATCCCTTCATATGCCGAACTAGTTTTTTTGTGGATTTTGCCTAAAACATGATTTTAGACAATATTCATTGAAAAAAACTTTTAAAAAAATCACATTTGAAAACCCTTCTAAATTGTATTCTACATCTGTCCTTCTAGTGCTGAACGTAAAAAAAATATATTAGACCCTTTTCATGCAAAATGTATAAAAAACATTATTCACGTTTGTTATAAAAAAAATTGTATCCCTTCATATGCCGAACTAGTTGCATTGTGGATTTTGCCTAAAATATGATTTTAGAAAATATTCATAGAATTATTTTTTTTTAAATCACATTTGAAAACCCTTGTATGTTGAATTCTACATATGTCCTTCTAGTGATGAATGTTAAAAAATATGTTAGACCCTTTTCATGCAAAATTTATAAAAAAAAAATTTCACGTTTTTTATAAAAAAAACTTTGTATCCCTTCATATGCCGAACTAGTTTTTTTGTGGATTTTGCCTAAAACATGATTTTAGACAATATTCATTGAAAAAAACTTTTTAAAAAATCACATTTGAAAACCCTTCTAAATTGTATTCTACATCTGTCCTTCTAGTGCTGAACGTAAAAAAAATATATTAGACCCTTTTCATGCAAAATGTATAAAAAACATTATTCACGTTTGTTATAAAAAAAATTGTATCCCTTCATATGCCGAACTAGTTGCATTGTGGATTTTGCCTAAAACATGATTTTAGAAAATATTCATAGAATTATTTTTTTTTAAATCACATTTGAAAACCCTTGTATGTTGAATTCTACATAGTTCCTTCTAGTGCTGAATGTTAAAAAAATATTTTAGAACCTTTTCATGCAAAATGTATAAAAATATTTTTCACGTTTGTTATAAAAAAAAATGTATCCCTTCCTATGCCGAACTAGTTGCATTATGGATTTTGCCTAAAACATGATTTTAGAAAATATTCATTGAAAAAAGCTTTTTTTTAAATCACATTTGAAAACCCTTCTAAATTGTATTCTACGTCTGTCCTTCTAGTGATGAATGTTAAAAAATATGTTAGACCCTTTTCATGCAAAATTTATAAAAAATATTTTTCACGTTTTTTATAAAAAAACTTTGTATCCCTTCATATGCCGAACTAGTTTTTTTGTGGATTTTGCCTAAAACATGATTTTAGACAATATTCATTGAAAAAAACTTTTTAAAAAATCACATTTGAAAACCCTTCTAAATTGTATTCTACATCTGTCCTTCTAGTGCTGAACGTAAAAAAAATATATTAGACCCTTTTCATGCAAAATGTATAAAAAACATTATTCACGTTTGTTATAAAAAAAATTGTATCCCTTCATATGCCGAACTAGTTGCATTGTGGATTTTGCCTAAAACATGATTTTAGAAAATATTCATAGAATTATTTTTTTTTAAATCACATTTGAAAACCCTTGTATGTTGAATTCTACATAGTTCCTTCTAGTGCTGAATGTTAAAAAAATATTTTAGAACCTTTTCATGCAAAATGTATAAAAATATTTTTCACGTTTGTTATTAAAAAAAATGTATCCCTTCCTATGCCGAACTAGTTGCATTATGGATTTTGCCTAAAACATGATTTTAAAAAATATTCATTGAAAAAAGCTTTTTTTTAAATCACATTTGAAAACCCTTCTAAATTGTATTCTACGTCTGTCCTTCTAGTGATGAATGTTAAAAAATATGTTAGACCCTTTTCATGCAAAATTTATAAAAAATATTTTTCACGTTTTTTATAAAAAAAACTTTGTATCCCTTCATATGCCGAACTAGTTTTTTTGTGGATTTTGCCTAAAACATGATTTTAGACAATATTCATTGAAAAAAACTTTTTAAAAAATCACATTTGAAAACCCTTCTAAATTGTATTCTACATCTGTCCTTCTAGTGCTGAACGTAAAAAAAATATATTAGACCCTTTTCATGCAAAATGTATAAAAAACATTATTCACGTTTGTTATAAAAAAAATTGTATCCCTTCATATGCCGAACTAGTTGCATTGTGGATTTTGCCTAAAATATGATTTTAGAAAATATTCATAGAATTATTTTTTTTTAAATCACATTTGAAAACCCTTGTATGTTGAATTCTACATATGTCCTTCTAGTGATGAATGTTAAAAAATATGTTAGACCCTTTTCATGCAAAATTTATAAAAAATATTTTTCACGTTTTTTATAAAAAAAACTTTGTATCCCTTCATATGCCGAACTAGTTGCATTATGGATTTTGCCTAAAACATGATTTTAGAAAATATTCATTGAAAAAAGCTTTTTTTTAAATCACATTTGAAAACCCTTCTAAATTGTATTCTACGTCTGTCCTTCTAGTGATGAATGTTAAAAAATATGTTAGACCCTTTTCATGCAAAATTTATAAAAAATATTTTTCACGTTTTTTATAAAAAAAACTTTGTATCCCTTCATATGCCGAACTAGTTTTTTTGTGGATTTTGCCTAAAACATGATTTTAGACAATATTCATTGAAAAAAACTTTTTAAAAAATCACATTTGAAAACCCTTCTAAATTGTATTCTACATCTGTCCTTCTAGTGCTGAACGTAAAAAAAATATATTAGACCCTTTTCATGCAAAATGTATAAAAAACATTATTCACGTTTGTTATAAAAAAAATTGTATCCCTTCATATGCCGAACTAGTTGCATTGTGGATTTTGCCTAAAATATGATTTTAGAAAATATTCATAGAATTATTTTTTTTAAAATCACATTTGAAAACCCTTGTATGTTGAATTCTACATATGTCCTTCTAGTGATGAATGTTAAAAAATATGTTAGACCCTTTTCATGCAAAATTTATAAAAAATATTTTTCACGTTTTTTATAAAAAAACTTTGTATCCCTTCATATGCCGAACTAGTTTTTTTGTGGATTTTGCCTAAAACATGATTTTAGACAATATTCATTGAAAAAAACTTTTTAAAAAATCACATTTGAAAACCCTTCTAAATTGTATTCTACATCTGTCCTTCTAGTGCTGAACGTAAAAAAAATATATTAGACCCTTTTCATGCAAAATGTATAAAAAACATTATTCACGTTTGTTATAAAAAAAATTGTATCCCTTCATATGCCGAACTAGTTGCATTGTGGATTTTGCCTAAAATATGATTTTAGAAAATATTCATAGAATTATTATTTTTTAAATCACATTTGAAAACCCTTGTATGTTGAATTCTACATATGTCCTTCTAGTGATGAATGTTAAAAAATATGTTAGACCCTTTTCATGCAAAATTTATAAAAAATATTTTTCAAGTTTTTTATAAAAAAAACTTTGTATCCCTTCATATGCCGAACTAGTTGCATTATGGATTTTGCCTAAAACATGATTTTAGAAAATATTCATTGAAAAAAGCTTTTTTTTAAATCACATTTGAAAACCCTTCTAAATTGTATTCTACGTCTGTCCTTCTAGTGTTGAATGTTAAAAAATATGTTAGACCCTTTTCATGCAAAATTTATAAAAAATATTTTTCACGTTTTTTATAAAAAAAACTTTGTATCCCTTCATATGCCGAACTAGTTTTTTTGTGGATTTTGCCTAAAACATGATTTTAGACAATATTCATTGAAAAAAACTTTTTAAAAAATCACATTTGAAAACCCTTCTAAATTGTATTCTACATCTGTCCTTCTAGTGCTGAACGTAAAAAAAATATATTAGACCCTTTTCATGCAAAATGTATAAAAAACATTATTCACGTTTGTTATAAAAAAAAGTGTATCCCTTCATATGCCGAACTAGTTGCATTGTGGATTTTGCCTAAAACATGATTTTAGAAAATATTCATAGAATTATTTTTTTTTAAATCACATTTGAAAACCCTTGTATGTTGAATTCTACATAGTTCCTTCTAGTGCTGAATGTTAAAAAAATATTTTAGAACCTTTTCATGCAAAATGTATAAAAATATTTTTCACGTTTGTTATAAAAAAAAATGTATCCCTTCCTATGCCGAACTAGTTGCATTATGGATTTTGCCTAAAACATGATTTTAGAAAATATTCATTGAAAAAAGCTTTTTTTTAAATCACATTTGAAAACCCTTCTAAATTGTATTCTACGTCTGTCCTTCTAGTGATGAATGTTAAAAAATATGTTAGACCCTTTTCATGCAAAATTTATAAAAAATATTTTTCACGTTTTTTATAAAAAAACTTTGTATCCCTTCATATGCCGAACTAGTTTTTTTGTGGATTTTGCCTAAAACATGATTTTAGACAATATTCATTGAAAAAAACTTTTTAAAAAATCACATTTGAAAACCCTTCTAAATTGTATTCTACATCTGTCCTTCTAGTGCTGAACGTAAAAAAAATATATTAGACCCTTTTCATGCAAAATGTATAAAAAACATTATTCACGTTTGTTATAAAAAAAATTGTATCCCTTCATATGCCGAACTAGTTGCATTGTGGATTTTGCCTAAAACATGATTTTAGAAAATATTCATAGAATTATTTTTTTTTAAATCACATTTGAAAACCCTTGTATGTTGAATTCTACATAGTTCCTTCTAGTGCTGAATGTTAAAAAAATATTTTAGAACCTTTTCATGCAAAATGTATAAAAATATTTTTCACGTTTGTTATAAAAAAAAATGTATCCCTTCCTATGCCGAACTAGTTGCATTATGGATTTTGCCTAAAACATGATTTTAGAAAATATTCATTGAAAAAAGCTTTTTTTTAAATCACATTTGAAAACCCTTCTAAATTGTATTCTACGTCTGTCCTTCTAGTGATGAATGTTAAAAAATATGTTAGACCCTTTTCATGCAAAATTTATAAAAAATATTTTTCACGTTTTTTATAAAAAAAACTTTGTATCCCTTCATATGCCGAACTAGTTTTTTTGTGGATTTTGCCTAAAACATGATTTTAGACAATATTCATTGAAAAAAACTTTTTAAAAAATCACATTTGAAAACCCTTCTAAATTGTATTCTACATCTGTCCTTCTAGTGCTGAACGTAAAAAAAATATATTAGACCCTTTTCATGCAAAATGTATAAAAAACATTATTCACGTTTGTTATAAAAAAAATTGTATCCCTTCATATGCCGAACTAGTTGCATTGTGGATTTTGCCTAAAATATGATTTTAGAAAATATTCATAGAATTATTTTTTTTTAAATCACATTTGAAAACCCTTGTATGTTGAATTCTACATATGTCCTTCTAGTGATGAATGTTAAAAAATATGTTAGACCCTTTTCATGCAAAATTTATAAAAAATATTTTTCACGTTTTTTATAAAAAAAACTTTGTATCCCTTCATATGCCGAACTAGTTGCATTATGGATTTTGCCTAAAACATGATTTTAGAAAATATTCATTGAAAAAAGCTTTTTTTTAAATCACATTTGAAAACCCTTCTAAATTGTATTCTACGTCTGTCCTTCTAGTGATGAATGTTAAAAAATATGTTAGACCCTTTTCATGCAAAATTTATAAAAAATATTTTTCACGTTTTTTATAAAAAAAACTTTGTATCCCTTCATATGCCGAACTAGTTTTTTTGTGGATTTTGCCTAAAACATGATTTTAGACAATATTCATTGAAAAAAACTTTTTAAAAAATCACATTTGAAAACCCTTCTAAATTGTATTCTACATCTGTCCTTCTAGTGCTGAACGTAAAAAAAATATATTAGACCCTTTTCATGCAAAATGTATAAAAAACATTATTCACGTTTGTTATAAAAAAAATTGTATCCCTTCATATGCCGAACTAGTTGCATTGTGGATTTTGCCTAAAATATGATTTTAGAAAATATTCATAGAATTATTTTTTTTAAAATCACATTTGAAAACCCTTGTATGTTGAATTCTACATATGTCCTTCTAGTGATGAATGTTAAAAAATATGTTAGACCCTTTTCATGCAAAATTTATAAAAAATATTTTTCACGTTTTTTATAAAAAAAACTTTGTATCCCTTCATATGCCGAACTAGTTTTTTTGTGGATTTTGCCTAAAACATGATTTTAGACAATATTCATTGAAAAAAACTTTTTAAAAAATCACATTTGAAAACCCTTCTAAATTGTATTCTACATCTGTCCTTCTAGTGCTGAACGTAAAAAAAATATATTAGACCCTTTTCATGCAAAATGTATAAAAAACATTATTCACGTTTGTTATAAAAAAAATTGTATCCCTTCATATGCCGAACTAGTTGCATTGTGGATTTTGCCTAAAATATGATTTTAGAAAATATTCATAGAATTATTTTTTTTTAAATCACATTTGAAAACCCTTGTATGTTGAATTCTACATATGTCCTTCTAGTGCTGAATGTTAAAAAAATATCTTAGAACCTTTTCATGCAAAATGTATAAAAATATTTTTCACGTTTGTTATAAAAAAAAATGTATCCCTTCCTATGCCGAACTAGTTGCATTATGGATTTTGCCTAAAACATGATTTTAGAAAATATTCATTGAAAAAAGCTTTTTTTTTAATCACATTTGAAAACCCTTCTAAATTGTATTCTACGTCTGTCCTTCTAGTGATGAATGTTAAAAAATATGTTAGACCCTTTTCATGCAAAATTTATAAAAAATATTTTTCACGTTTTTTATAAAAAAACTTTGTATCCCTTCATATGCCGAACTAGTTTTTTTGTGGATTTTGCCTAAAACATGATTTTAGACAATATTCATTGATAAAAGCTATTTTTTAAATCACATTTGAAAACCCTTCTAAATTGTATTCTACATCTGTCCTTCTAGTGCTGAACATAAAAAAAATATATTAGACCCTTTTCATGCAAAATGTATAAAAAACATTATTCACGTTTGTTATAAAAAAAAAATTATCCCTTCATATGCCGAACTAGTTGCATTGTGGATTTTGCCTAAAACATGATTTTAGAAAATATTCATAGAATTATTATTTTTTTAATCACATTTGAAAACCCTTGTATGTTATATTCTTCATACGTCCTTCTAGTACTGAACGTTAAAACATATTTTAGACCCTTTTCATGCAAAATGTATAAAAATATTTTTCATGTTTGTTATAAAAACAATTGTATCCCTTCATATGCCGAACTAGTTGCATTGTGGATTTTGCCTAAAACATGATTTTAGACAATATTCATTGAAATTTTTTTTTTAATCACATTTGAAAACCCTTGTATGTTGAATTCTACATATGTCCATCTAGTGCTGAATGTTAAAAAAATATTTTAGAACCTTTTCATGCAGAATGTATAAAAATATTTTTCACGTTTGTTATAAAAAAAATTGTATCCCTTCCTATGCCGAACTAGTTGCATTATGGATTTTGCCTAAAACATGATTTTAGACAATATTCATTGAAATTTTTTTTTTAATCACATTTGAAAACCCTTGTATGTTGAATTCTACATATGTCCATCTAGTGCTGAATGTTAAAAAAATATTTTAGAACCTTTTCATGCAGAATGTATAAAAATATTTTTCACGTTTGTTATAAAAAAAATTGTATCCCTTCCTATGCCGAACTAGTTGCATTATGGATTTTGCCTAAAACATGATTTTAGACAATATTCATTGAAAAAAGCTTTTTTTTAAATCACATTTGAAAACCCTTCTAAATTGTATTCTACATCTGTCCTTCTAGTGCTGAACGTAAAAAAAATATTTGAGACCCTTTTCATGCAAAATGTATAAAAAATATTTTCACGTTTGTTATAAAAAAATTGTATCCCTTCATATGCCGAACTAGTTGCATTGTGGATTTTGCCTAAAACATGATTTTAGACAATATTCATTGAAAAAAGCTTTTTAAAAAATCACATTTGAAAACCCTTCTAAATTGTATTCTACATCTGTCCTTCTAGTGCTGAACGTAAAAAAAATATATTAGACCCTTTTCATGCAAAATGTATAAAAAACATTATTCACGTTTGTTATAAAAAAAATTGTATCCCTTCATATGCCGAACTAGTTGCATTGTGGATTTTGCCTAAAACATGATTTTAGAAAATATTCATAGAATTATTTTTTTTAAAATCACATTTGAAAACCCTTGTATGTTGAATTCTACATATGTCCTTCTAGTGCTGAATGTTAAAAAAATATTTTAGAACCTTTTCATGCAAAATGTATAAAAATATTTTTCACGTTTGTTATAAAAAAAAATGTATCCCTTCCTATGCCGAACTAGTTGCATTATGGATTTTGCCTAAAACATGATTTTAGAAAATATTCATTGATAAAAGCTTTTTTTAAAATCACATTTGAAAACCCTTCTAAATTGTATTCTACGTCTGTCCTTCTAGTGATGAATGTTAAAAAATATGTTAGACCCTTTTCATGCAAAATTTATAAAAAATATTTTTCACGTTTTTTATAAAAAAACTTTGTATCCCTTCATATGCCGAACTAGTTTTTTTGTGGATTTTGCCTAAAACATGATTTTAGACAATATTCATTGAAAAAAACTTTTAAAAAAATCACATTTGAAAACCCTTCTAAATTGTATTCTACATCTGTCCTTCTAGTGCTGAACGTAAAAAAAATATATTAGACCCTTTTCATGCAAAATGTATAAAAAACATTATTCACGTTTGTTATAAAAAAAAAATTATCCCTTCATATGCCGAACTAGTTGCATTGTGGATTTTGCCTAAAACATGATTTTAGAAAATATTCATATAATTATTTTTTTTTTAATCACATTTGAAAACCCTTGTATGTTATATTCTTCATACGTCCTTCTAGTGCTGAACGTTAAAACATATTTTAGACCCTTTTCATGCAAAATGTATAAAAATATTTTTCATGTTTGTTATAAAAACAATTGTATCCCTTCATATGCCGAACTAGTTGCATTGTGGATTTTGCCTAAAACATGATTTTAGACAATATTCATTGAAATTTTTTTTTTAATCACATTTGAAAACCCTTGTATGTTGAATTCTACATATGTCCTTCTAGTGCTGAATGTTAAAAAAATATTTTAGAACCTTTTCATGCAGAATGTATAAAAATATTTTTCACGTTTGTTAAAAAAAAAATTGTATCCCTTCCTATGCCGAACTAGTTGCATTATGGATTTTGCCTAAAACATGATTTTAGACAATATTCATTGAAAAAAGCTTTTTTTTTAATCACATTTGAAAACCCTTCTAAATTGTATTCTACGTCTGTCCTTCTAGTGCTGAACGTAAAAAAAATATTTGAGACCCTTTTCATGCAAAATGTATAAAAAATATTTTCACGTTTGTTATAAAAAAATTGTATCCCTTCATATGCCGAACTAGTTGCATTGTGGATTTTGCCTAAAACATGATTTTAGACAATATTCATTGAAAAAAGCTTTTTAAAAAATCACATTTGAAAACCCTTCTAAATTGTATTCTACATCTGTCCTTCTAGTGCTGAATGTTAAAAAAATATTTTAGAACCTTTTCATGCAAAATGTATAAAAATATTTTTCACGTTTGTTATAAAAAAAAATGTATCCCTTCCTATGCCGAACTAGTTGCATTATGGATTTTGCCTAAAACATGATTTTAGAAAATATTCATTGAAAAAAGCTTTTTTTTAAATCACATTTGAAAACCCTTCTAAATTGTATTCTACGTCTGTCCTTCTAGTGATGAATGTTAAAAATATCTTAGACCCTTTTCATGCAAAATTTATAAAAAATATTTTTCACGTTTTTTATAAAAAAACTTTGTATCCCTTCATATGCCGAACTAGTTTTTTTGTGGATTTTGCCTAAAACATGATTTTAGACAATATTCATTGAAAAAAACTTTTTAAAAAATCACATTTGAAAACCCTTCTAAATTGTATTCTACATCTGTCCTTCTAGTGCTGAACGTAAAAAAAATATATTAGACCCTTTTCATGCAAAATGTATAAAAAACATTATTCACGTTTGTTATAAAAAAAATGGTATCCCTTCATATGCCGAACTAGTTGCATTGTGGATTTTGCCTAAAACATGATTTTAGAAAATATTCATAGAATTATTTTTTTTTAAATCACATTTGAAAACCCTTGTATGTTGAATTCTACATATGTCCTTCTAGTGCTGAATGTTAAAAAAATATTTTAGAACCTTTTCATGCAAAATGTATAAAAATATTTTTCACGTTTGTTATAAAAAAAAATGTATCCCTTCCTATGCCGAACTAGTTGCATTATGGATTTTGCCTAAAACATGATTTTAGAAAATATTCATTGAAAAAAGCTTTTTTTTAAATCACATTTGAAAACCCTTCTAAATTGTATTCTACGTCTGTCCTTCTAGTGATGAATGTTAAAAAATATGTTAGACCCTTTTCATGCAAAATTTATAAAAAATATTTTTCACGTTTTTTATAAAAAAACTTTGTATCCCTTCATATGCCGAACTAGTTTTTTTGTGGATTTTGCCTAAAACATGATTTTAGAAAATATACATTGAAAAAAACTTTTAAAAAAATCACATTTGAAAACCCTTCTAAATTGTATTCTACATCTGTCCTTCTAGTGCTGAACGTAAAATAAATATATTAGACCCTTTTCATGCAAAATGTATAAAAAACATTATTCACGTTTGTTATAAAAAAAATTGTATCCCTTCATATGCCGAACTAGTTGCATTGTGGATTTTGCCTAAAACATGATTTTAGAAAATATTCATAGAATTATTTTTTTTAAATCACATTTGAAAACCCTTGTATGTTATATTCTTCATACGTCCTTCTAGTGCTGAACATTAAAACATATTTTAGACCCTTTTCATGCAAAATGTATAAAAATATTTTTCATGTTTGTTATAAAAACAATTGTATCCCTTCATATGCCGAACTAGTTGCATTGTGGATTTTGCCTAAAACATGATTTTAGACAATATTCATTGAAAAAATTTTTTTAATCACATTTGAAAACCCTTGTATGTTGAATTCTACATATGTCCTTCTAGTGCTGAATGTTAAAAAAATATTTTAGAACCTTTTCATGCAAAATGTATAAAAATATTTTTCACGTTTGTTATAAAAAAAATTGTATCCCTTCCTATGCCGAACTAGTTGCATTATGGATTTTGTCTAAAACATGATTTTAGACAATATTCATTGAAAAAAGCTTTTTTTTAAATCACATTTGAAAACCCTTCTAAATTGTATTCTACGTCTGTCCTTCTAGTGCTGAACGTAAAAAAAATATTTGAGACCCTTTTCATGCAAAATGTATAAAAAATATTTTCACGTTTGTTATAAAAAAATTGTATCCCTTCATATGCCGAACTAGTTGCATTGTGGATTTTGCCTAAAACATGATTTTAGACAATATTCATTGAAAAAAGCTTTTTAAAAAATCACATTTGAAAACCCTTCTAAATTGTATTCTACATCTGTCCTTCTAGTGCTGAACGTAAAAAAAATATATTAGACCCTTTTCATGCAAAATGTATAAAAAACATTATTCACGTTTGTTATAAAAAAAATTGTATCCCTTCATATGCCGAACTAGTTTCATTGTGGATTTTGCCTAAAACATGATTTTAGAAAATATTCATAGAATAATTTTTTTTTAAATCACATTTGAAAACCCTTGTATGTTGAATTCTACATATGTCCTTCTAGTGCTGAATGTTAAAAAAATATTTTAGAACCTTTTCATGCAAAATGTATAAAAATATTTTTCACGTTTGTTATAAAAAAAAATGTATCCCTTCCTATGCCGAACTAGTTGCATTATGGATTTTGCCTAAAACATGATTTTAGAAAATATTCATTGAAAAAAGCTTTTTTTTAAATCACATTTGAAAACCCTTCTAAATTGTATTCTACGTCTGTCCTTCTAGTGATGAATGTTAAAAAATATGTTAGACCCTTTTCATGCAAAATTTATAAAAAATATTTTTCACGTTTTTTATAAAAAAACTTTGTATCCCTTCATATGCCGAACTAGTTTTTTTGTGGATTTTGCCTAAAACATGATTTTAGAAAATATTCATTGAAAAAAACTTTTAAAAAAATCACATTTGAAAACCCTTCTAAATTGTATTCTACATCTGTCCTTCTAGTGCTGAACGTAAAATAAATATATTAGACCCTTTTCATGCAAAATGTATAAAAAACATTATTCACGTTTGTTATAAAAAAAATTGTATCCCTTCATATGCCGAACTAGTTGCATTGTGGATTTTGCCTAAAACATGATTTTAGAAAATATTCATAGAATTATTTTTTTTAAATCACATTTGAAAACCCTTGTATGTTATATTCTTCATACGTCCTTCTAGTGCTGAACGTTAAAACATATTTTAGACCCTTTTCATGCAAAATGTATAAAAATATTTTTCATGTTTGTTATAAAAACAATTGTATCCCTTCATATGCCGAACTAGTTGCATTGTGGATTTTGCCTAAAACATGATTTTAGACAATATTCATTGAAAAATTTTTTTTAATCACATTTGAAAACCCTTGTATGTTGAATTCTACATATGTCCTTCTAGTGCTGAATGTTAAAAAAATATTTTAGAACCTTTTCATGCAAAATGTATAAAAATATTTTTCACGTTTGTTATAAAAAAAATTGTATCCCTTCCTATGCCGAACTAGTTGCATTATGGATTTTGCCTAAAACATGATTTTAGACAATATTCATTGAAAAAAGCTTTTTTTTAAATCACATTTGAAAACCCTTCTAAATTGTATTCTACGTCTGTCCTTCTAGTGCTGAACGTAAAAAAAATATTTGAGACCCTTTTCATGCAAAATGTATAAAAAATATTTTCACGTTTGTTATAAAAAAATTGTATCCCTTCATATGCCGAACTAGTTGCATTGTGGATTTTGCCTAAAACATGATTTTAGACAATATTCATTGAAAAAAGCTTTTTAAAAAATCACATTTGAAAACCCTTCTAAATTGTATTCTACATCTGTCCTTCTAGTGCTGAACGTAAAAAAAATATATTAGACCCTTTTCATGCAAAATGTATAAAAAACATTATTCACGTTTGTTATAAAAAAAATTGTATCCCTTCATATGCCGAACTAGTTTCATTGTGGATTTTGCCTAAAACATGATTTTAGAAAATATTCATAGAATTATTTTTTTTTTAATCACATTTGAAAACCCTTGTATGTTGAATTCTACATATGTCCTTCTAGTGCTGAATGTTAAAAAAATATTTTAGAACCTTTTCATGCAAAATGTATAAAAATATTTTTCACGTTTGTTATAAAAAAAATGTATCCCTTCCTATGCCGAACTAGTTGCATTATGGATTTTGCCTAAAACATGATTTTAGAAAATATTCATTGAAAAAAGCTTTTTTTTAAATCACATTTGAAAACCCTTCTAAATTGTATTCTACGTCTGTCCTTCTAGTGATGAATGTTAAAAATATGTTAGACCCTTTTCATGCAAAATTTATAAAAAATATTTTTCACGTTTTTTATAAAAAAACTTTGTATCCCTTCATATGCCGAACTAGTTTTTTTGTGGATTTTGCCTAAAACATGATTTTAGACAATATTCATTGAAAAAAACTTTTTAAAAAATCACATTTGAAAACCCTTCTAAATTGTATTCTACATCTGTCCTTCTAGTGCTGAACGTAAAAAAAATATATTAGACCCTTTTCATGCAAAATGTATAAAAAACATTATTCACGTTTGTTATAAAAAAAATGGTATCCCTTCATATGCCGAACTAGTTGCATTGTGGATTTTGCCTAAAACATGATTTTAGAAAATATTCATAGAATTATTTTTTTTTAAATCACATTTGAAAACCCTTGTATGTTGAATTCTACATATGTCCTTCTAGTGCTGAATGTTAAAAAAATATTTTAGAACCTTTTCATGCAAAATGTATAAAAATATTTTTCACGTTTGTTATAAAAAAAAATGTATCCCTTCCTATGCCGAACTAGTTGCATTATGGATTTTGCCTAAAACATGATTTTAGAAAATATTCATTGAAAAAAGCTTTTTTTTAAATCACATTTGAAAACCCTTCTAAATTGTATTCTACGTCTGTCCTTCTAGTGATGAATGTTAAAAATATGTTAGACCCTTTTCATGCAAAATTTATAAAAAATATTTTTCACGTTTTTTATAAAAAAACTTTGTATCCCTTCATATGCCGAACTAGTTTTTTTGTGGATTTTGCCTAAAACATGATTTTAGACAATATTCATTGAAAAAAACTTTTTAAAAAATCACATTTGAAAACCCTTCTAAATTGTATTCTACATCTGTCCTTCTAGTGCTGAACGTAAAATAAATATATTAGACCCTTTTCATGCAAAATGTATAAAAAACATTATTCACGTTTGTTATAAAAAAAATTGTATCCCTTCATATGCCGAACTAGTTGCATTGTGGATTTTGCCTAAAACATGATTTTAGAAAATATTCATAGAATTATTTTTTTTTAAATCACATTTGAAAACCCTTGTATGTTATATTCTTCATACGTCCTTCTAGTGCTGAACGTTAAAACATATTTTAGACCCTTTTCATGCAAAATGTATAAAAATATTTTTCATGTTTGTTATAAAAACAATTGTATCCCTTCATATGCCGAACTAGTTGCATTGTGGATTTTGCCTAAAACATGATTTTAGACAATATTCATTGAAAAAATTTTTTTTATCACATTTGAAAACCCTTGTATGTTGAATTCTACATATGTCCTTCTAGTGCTGAATGTTAAAAAAATATTTTAGAACCTTTTCATGCAAAATGTATAAAAATATTTTTCACGTTTGTTATAAAAAAAATTGTATCCCTTCCTATGCCGAACTAGTTGCATTATGGATTTTGCCTAAAACATGATTTTAGACAATATTCATTGAAAAAAGCTTTTTTTTAAATCACATTTGAAAACCCTTCTAAATTGTATTCTACGTCTGTCCTTCTAGTGCTGAACGTAAAAAAAATATTTGAGACCCTTTTCATGCAAAATGTATAAAAAATATTTTCACGTTTGTTATAAAAAAATTGTATCCCTTCATATGCCGAACTAGTTGCATTGTGGATTTTGCCTAAAACATGATTTTAGACAATATTCATTGAAAAAAGCTTTTTAAAAAATCACATTTGAAAACCCTTCTAAATTGTATTCTACGCCTGTCCTTCTAGTGCTGAACGTAAAAAAAATATTTTAGACCCTTTTCATGCAAAATGTATAAAAAATATTTTTCACATTTTTTATTTAAAAAACGTTGTATCCCTTCATATGCCGAACTAGTTTTTTTGTGGATTTTGCCTAAAACATGATTTTAGAAAATATTCTTTAAAAAAAGCTTTTTTTTAAATCACATTTGAAAACCCTTATAAATTGTATTCTACGTCTGTCCTTCTAGTAATGAATGTTAAAAAATATGTTAGACCCTTTTCATGCAAAATGTATAAAAAATATTTTTCACGTTTTTTATAAAAAAACTTTGTATCCCTTCATATGCCGAACTAGTTTTTTTGTGGATTATGCCTAAAACATGATTTTAGACAATATTCATTGAAAAAAGATTTTTTAAAAAAATCACATTTGAAAACCCTTCTAAATTGTATTCTACGTCTGTCCTTCTAGTGCTGAACGTAGAAAAAATATTTTAGACCCTTTTCATGTAAAATGTAGAAAAAATATTTTTCACCTCTGTTATAAAAAAAATTGTATCCCTTCATATGCCGAACTAGTTGCATTGTGGATTTTAACTAAAACATGATTTTAGAAAATATTCATAGAATTATTTTTTTTTTTAAATCACATTTGAAAACCCTTGTATGTTATATTCTTCATACATCCTTCTAGTGCTGAACGTTAAAACATATTTTAGACCCTTTTCATGCAAAATGTATAAAAATATTTTTCACGTTTGTTAAAAAAACAATTGTATCCCTTCATATGCCCAACTAGTTGCATTGTGGATTTTGCCTAAAACATGATTTTAGACAATATTCATTGAATTATTTTTTTAAAAATCACATTCGAAAACCCTTGTATGTTGAATTCTACATATGTCCTTCTAGTGCTGAATGTTAAAAAAATATTTTAGAACCTTTTCATGCAAAATGTATAAAAAATATTTTTCACGTTTGTTATAAAAAAAAATGTATCCCTTCATATGCTGAACTAGTTGCATTGTGGATTTAGCCTAAAACATGATTTTAGAAAATATTCATTGATTTTTGATTTTTTTTTAATCACATTTGAAAACCCTTGTTTGTTGAAATTTACATATGTCCTTCTAATGCTGAACGTAAAAAAAATATTTTAGACGCTTTTCATGCAAAATGTATACAAAATATTTTTCACGTTTGTTATAAAAAACATTTTATCCCTTCATATGCCAAACTAGTTGCATTGTGGATTTTGCCTAAAACATGATTTTAGACAATATTCATTGAAAAAAACTTTTAAAAAAATAACATTTGAAAACCCTTCTAAATTGTATTCTACATCTGTCCTTCTAGTGCTGAACGTAAAAAAAATATATTAGACCCTTTTCATGCAAAATGTATAAAAAGCATTATTCACGTTTGTTATAAAAAAAATTGTATCCCTTCATATGCCGAACTAGTTGCATTGTGGATTTTGCCTAAAACATGATTTTAGAAAATATTCATAGAATTATTTTTTTTAAAATCACATTTGAAAACCCTTGTATGTTATATTCTTCATACGTCCTTCTAGTGCTGAACGTTAAAACATATTTTAGACCCTTTTCATGCAAAATGTATAAAAATATTTTTCATGTTTGTTATAAAAACAATTGTATCCCTTCATATGCCGAACTAGTTGCATTGTGGATTTTGCCTAAAACATGATTTTAGACAATATTCATTGAAATTTTTTTTTTTATCACATTTGAAAACCCTTGTATGTTGAATTCTACATATGTCCTTCTAGTGCTGAACGTAAAAAAAATATTTTAGACCCTTTTCATGCAAAATGTAGAAAAAATATTTTTCACCTCTGTTATAAAAAAAATATATCCCTTCATATGCCGAACTAGTTGCATTGTGGATTTTAACTAAAACATGATTTTAGAAAATATTCATTGAAAAAAGCTTTTTTTTAAATCACATTTGAAAACCCTTATAAATTGTATTCTACGTCTGTCCTTCTAGTAATGAATGTTAAAAAATATGTTAGACCCTTTTCATGCAAAATGTATAAAAAATATTTTTCACGTTTTTTATAAAAAAACTTTGTATCCCTTCATATGCCGAACTAGTTTTTTTGTGGATTATGCCTAAAACATGATTTTAGACAATATTCATTGAAAAAAGATTTTTAAAAAAAATCACATTTGAAAACCCTTCTAAATTGTATTCTACGTCTGTCCTTCTAGTGCTGAACGTAGAAAAAATATTTTAGACCCTTTTCATGTAAAATGTAGAAAAAATATTTTTCACCTCTGTTATAAAAAAAATTGTATCCCTTCATATGCCGAACTAGTTGCATTGTGGATTTTAACTAAAACATGATTTTAGAAAATATTCATAGAATTTTTTTTTTTTTTAAATCACATTTGAAAACCCTTGTATGTTATATTCTTCATACATCCTTCTAGTGCTGAACGTTAAAACATATTTTAGACCCTTTTCATGCAAAATGTATAAAAATATTTTTCACGTTTTTTATAAAAAAACTTTGTATCCCTTCATATGCCGAACTAGTTTTTTTGTGGATTATGCCTAAAACATGATTTTAGACAATATTCATTGAAAAAAGATTTTTAAAAAAAATCACATTTGAAAACCCTTCTAAATTGTATTCTACGTCTGTCCTTCTAGTGCTGAACGTAGAAAAAATATTTTAGACCCTTTTCATGTAAAATGTAGAAAAAATATTTTTCACCTCTGTTATAAAAAAAATTGTATCCCTTCATATGCCGAACTAGTTGCATTGTGGATTTTAACTAAAACATGATTTTAGAAAATATTCATAGAATTTTTTTTTTTTTTAAATCACATTTGAAAACCCTTGTATGTTATATTCTTCATACATCCTTCTAGTGCTGAACGTTAAAACATATTTTAGACCCTTTTCATGCAAAATGTATAAAAATATTTTTCACGTTTGTTAAAAAAACAATTGTATCCCTTCATATGCCCAACTAGTTGCATTGTGGATTTTGCCTAAAACATGATTTTAGACAATATTCATTGAATTATTTTTTTTAAAATCACATTCGAAAACCCTTGTATGTTGAATTCTACATATGTCCTTCTAGTGCTGAATGTTAAAAAAATATTTTAGAACCTTTTCATGCAAAATGTATAAAAAATATTTTTCACGTTTGTTATAAAAAAAAATGTATCCCTTCATATGCTGAACTAGTTGCATTGTGGATTTAGCCTAAAACATGATTTTAGAAAATATTCATTGATTTTTGATTTTTTTTTAATCACATTTGAAAACCCTTGTTTGTTGAAATTTACATATGTCCTTCTAATGCTGAACGTAAAAAAAATATTTTAGACGCTTTTCATGCAAAATGTATACAAAATATTTTTCACGTTTGTTATAAAAAACATTTTATCCCTTCATATGCCAAACTAGTTGCATTGTGGATTTTGCCTAAAACATGATTTTAGACAATATTCATTGAAAAAAACTTTTAAAAAAATCACATTTGAAAACCCTTCTAAATTGTATTCTACATCTGTCCTTCTAGTGCTGAACGTAAAAAAAATATATTAGACCCTTTTCATGCAAAATGTATAAAAAACATTATTCACGTTTGTTATAAAAAAAATTGTATCCCTTCATATGCCGAACTAGTTGCATTGTGGATTTTGCCTAAAACATGATTTTAGAAAATATTCATAGAATTATTTTTTTAAAAATCACATTTGAAAACCCTTGTATGTTGAATTCTACATATGTCCTTCTAGTGCTGAATGTTAAAAAAATATTTTAGAACCTTTTCATGCAAAATGTATAAAAATATTTTTCACGTTTGTTATAAAAAAAATTGTATCCCTTCCTATGCCGAACTAGTTGCATTATGGATTTTGCCTAAAACATGATTTTAGACAATATTCATTGAAAAAAGCTTTTTTTTAAATCACATTTGAAAACCCTTCTAAATTGTATTCTACGTCTGTCCTTCTAGTGCTGAATGTAAAAAAAATATTTGAGACCCTTTTCATGCAAAATGTATAAAAGATATTTTCACGTTTGTTATAAAAAAATTGTATCCCTTCATATGCCGAACTAGTTGCATTGTGGATTTTGCCTAAAACATGATTTTAGACAATATTCATTGAAAAAAGCTTTTTAAAAAATCACATTTGAAAACCCTTCTAAATTGTATTCTACGCCTGTCCTTCTAGTGCTGAACGTAAAAAAAATATTTTAGACCCTTTTCATGCAAAATGTATAAAAAATATTTTTCACATTTTTTATTTAAAAAACGTTGTATCCCTTCATATGCCGAACTAGTTTTTTTGTGGATTTTGCCTAAAACATGATTTTAGAAAATATTCTTTAAAAAAAGCTTTTTTTTAAATCACATTTGAAAACCCTTATAAATTGTATTCTACGTCTGTCCTTCTAGTGATGAATGTTAAAAAATATGTTAGACCCTTTTCATGCAAAATGTATAAAAAATATTTTTCACGTTTTTTATAAAAAAACTTTGTATCCCTTCATATGCCGAACTAGTTTTTTTGTGGATTATGCCTAAAACATGATTTTAGACAATATTCATTGAAAAAAGTTTTTTTTAAAAATCACATTTGAAAACCCTTCTAAATTGTATTCTACATCTGTCCTTCTAGTGCTGAACGTAGAAAAAATATTTTAGACCCTTTTCATGCAAAATGTAGAAAAAATATTTTTCACCTCTGTTATAAAAAAAATATATCCCTTCATATGCCGAACTAGTTGCATTGTGGATTTTAACTAAAACATGATTTTAGAAAATATTCATTGAAAAAAGCTTTTTTTTAAATCACATTTGAAAACCCTTGTATGTTATATTCTTCATACATCCTTCTAGTGCTGAACGTTAAAACATATTTTAGACCCTTTTCATGCAAAATGTATAAAAATATTTTTCACGTTTGTTAAAAAAACAATTGTATCCCTTCATATGCCCAACTAGTTGCATTGTGGATTTTGCCTAAAACATGATTTTAGACAATATTCATTGAATTATTTTTTCGAAAATCACATTCGAAAACCCTTGTATGTTGAATTCTACATATGTCCTTCTAGTGCTGAATGTTAAAAAAATATTTTAGAACCTTTTCATGCAAAATGTATAAAAAATATTTTTCACGTTTGTTATAAAAAAAAATGTATCCCTTCATATGCTGAACTAGTTGCATTGTGGATTTAGCCTAAAACATGATTTTAGAAAATATTCATTGATTTTTTAATTTTTTTTTATCACATTTGAAAACCCTTGTATGTTGAAATTTACATATGTCCTTCTAATGCTGAACGTAAAAAAAATATTTTAGACGCTTTTCATGCAAAATTTATAAAAAATATTTTTCACGTTTTTTATAAAAAAACGTTGTATCCCTTCATATGCCGAACTAGTTGCATTGTGGATTTTGTCTAAAACATGATTTTAGAAAATATTCATTGAATTATTTTTTTTTAAATCACATTTGAAAAACCTTGTATGTTATATTCTACATATATCCTTCTAGTGCTGAACGTTAAAAAATATGTTAGACCCTTTTCATGCCAAATTTATAAAAAATATTTTTCACGTTTTTTATAAAAAAACTTTGTATCCCTTCATATGCCGAACTAGTTTTTTTGTGGATTTTGCCTAAAACATGATTTTAGACAATATTCATTGAAAAAAGCTTTTTAAAAAATCACATTTGAAAACCCTTCTAAATTGTATTCTACATCTGTCCTTCTAGTGCCGAACGTAAAAAAAATATTTTAGACCCTTTTCATGCAAAATGTATAAAAAATATTTTTCACATTTTTTATTTAAAAAACTTTGTATCCCTTCATATGCCGAACTAGTTTTTTTTGTGGATTTTGCCTAAAACATGATTTTAGAAAATATTCATTGAAAAAAGCTTTTTTTTAAATCACATTTGAAAACCCTTCTAAATTGTATTCTACGTCTGTCCTTCTAGTGATGAATGTTAAAAAATATGTTAGACCCTTTTCATGCAAAATTTATAAAAAATATTTTCACGTTTTTTATAAAAAAACGTTGTATCCCTTCATATGCCGAACTAGTTGCATTGTGGATTTTGTCTAAAACATGATTTTAGAAAATATTCATTGAATTATTTTTTTTAAAATCACATTTGAAAAACCTTGTATGTTATATTCTACATATATCCTTCTAGTGCTGAACGTTAAAAAATATGTTAGACCCTTTTCATGCCAAATTTATAAAAAATATTTTTCACGTTTTTTATAAAAAAACTTTGTATCCCTTCATATGCCGAACTAGTTTTTTTGTGGATTTTGCCTAAAACATGATTTTAGACAATATTCATTGAAAAAAGCTTTTTAAAAAATCACATTTGAAAACCCTTCTAAATTGTATTCTACATCTGTCCTTCTAGTGCCGAACGTAAAAAAAATATTTTAGACCCTTTTCATGCAAAATGTATAAAAAATATTTTTCACATTTTTTATTTAAAAAACTTTGTATCCCTTCATATGCCGAACTAGTTTTTTTTGTGGATTTTGCCTAAAACATGATTTTAGAAAATATTCATTGAAAAAAGCTTTTTTTTAAATCACATTTGAAAACCCTTCTAAATTGTATTCTACGTCTGTCCTTCTAGTGATGAATGTTAAAAAATATGTTAGACCCTTTTCATGCAAAATTTATAAAAAATATTTTCACGTTTGTTATAAAAAAAATTGTATCCCTTCATATGCCGAACTAGTGGCATTGTGGATTTTGCCTAAAACATGATTTTAGACAATATTCATTGAAAAAAGCTTTTTTTTAAATCACATTTGAAAACCCTTCTAAATTGTATTCTACATCTGTCCTTCTAGTGCTGAACGTAAAAAATTTTTATTAGACCCTTTTCATGCAAAATGTATAAAAAATATTACTCACGTTTGTTAAAAAACAAATTGTATCCCTTCATATGCCGAACTAGTTGCATTGTGGATTTTGCCTAAAACATGATTTTAGACAATATTCATTGAATATTTTTTTTTAATCACATTTGAAAACCCTTGTATGTTGAATTCTACATATGTCCTTCTAGTGCTGAATGTTAAAAAAATATTTTAGAACCTTTTCATTTAAAATGTATAAAAAATATTTTTCACGTTTTTATAAAAAAATATTTATCCCTTCCTATGCCGAACTAGTTGCATTGTGGATTTTGCCTAAAACATGATTTTAGACAATATTCATTGAAAAAAGCTTTTAAAAAAATCACATTTGAAAACCCTTCTAAATTGTATTCTACGCCTGTCCTTCTAGTGCTGAACGTAAAAAAAATATTTTAGACCCTTTTCATGCAAAATGTATAAAAAATATTTTTCACATTTTTTATTTAAAAAACGTTGTATCCCTTCATATGCCGAACTAGTTTTTTTGTGGATTTTGCCTAAAACATGATTTTAGAAAATATTCATTGAAAAAAGATTTTTTTTAAATCACATTTGAAAACCCTTCTAAATTGTATTCTACGTCTGTCCTTCTAGTGATGAATGTTAAAAAATATGTTAGACCCTTTTCATGCAAAATTTATAAAAAATATTTTTCACGTTTTTTATAAAAAAACTTTGTATCCCTTCATATGCCGAACTAGTTTTTTTGTGGATTTTGCCTAAAACATGATTTTAGACAATATTCATTGAAAAAAGCTTTTTAAAAAATCACATTTGAAAACCCTTCAAAATTGTATTCTACGTCTGTCCTTCTAGTGCTGAACGTAAAAAAAATATTTTAGACCCTTTTCATGCAAAATGTATAAAAAATATTTTTCACATTTTTTATTTAAAAAACGTTGTATCCCTTCATATGCCGAACTAGTTTTTTTGTGGATTTTGCCTAAAACATGATTTTAGACAATATTCATTGAAAAAAGCTTTTTAAAAAATCACATTTGAAAACCCTTCAAAATTGTATTCTACGTTTGTCCTTCTAGTGCTGAACGTAAAAAAAATATTTTAGACCCTTTTCATGCAAAATGTATAAAAAATATTTTTCACATTTTTTATTTAAAAAACGTTGTATCCCTTCATATGCCGAACTAGTTTTTTTGTGGATTTTGCCTAAAACATGATTTTAGACAATATTCATTGAAAAAAGCTTTTTAAAAAATCACATTTGAAAACCCTTCAAAATTGTATTCTACGTCTCTCCTTCTAGTGCTGAACGTAAAAAAAATATTTTAGACCCTTTTCATGCAAAATGTATAAAAAATGTTACTCACGTTTGTTATAAAAAAAATTGTATCCCTTCATATGCCGAACTAGTTGCATTGTGGATTTTGCCTAAAACATGATTTTAGAAAATATTCATAGAATTATGTTTTTTTAGAGCACATTTGAAAACCCTTGTATGTTATATTCTTCATACGTCCTTCTAGTGCTGAACGTTAAAACATATTTTAGACCCTTTTCATGCAAAATGTATAAAAATATTTTTCACGTTTGTTATAAAAACAATTGTATCCCTTCAGGTAGCTTAGTGGGTAAGAGCGTTGTGCCAGTAACCGAAAGGTCGCTGGTTCTAATCCCCGAGCCGACTAGGTGAAAAATCTGTCGATGTGCCCTTAAGCAAGGCACTTAACCCTAATTGCTCCTGTAAGTCGCTCTGGATAAGAGCGTCTGCTAAATGACTAAAATGTAAATGTAAATATGCCGAACTAGTTGCATTGTGGATTTTGCCTAAAACATGATTTTAGACAATATTCATTGAATATTTTTTTTTAATCACATTTGAAAACCCTTGTATGTTGAATTCTACATATGTCCTTCTAGTGCTGAATGTTAAAAAAATATTTTAGAACCTTTTCATGCAAAATGTAGAAAAATTATTTTTCACCTCTGTTATACAAAAAATTGTATCCCTTCATATGCCGAACTAGTTGCATTGTGGATTTTAACTAAAACATGATTTTAGAAAATATTCATAGAATTAATTTTTTTTAAAATCACATTTGAAAACCCTTGTATGTTATATTCTTCATACATCCTTCTAGTGCTGAACGTTAAAACATATTTTAGACCCTTTTCATGCAAAATGTATAAAAATATTTTTCACGTTTGTTAAAAAAACAATTGTATCCCTTCATATGCCCAACTAGTTGCATTGTGGATTTTGCCTAAAACATGATTTTAGACAATATTCATTGAAAAAATATTTTTTTTAAATCACATTTGAAAACCCTTCTAAATTGTATTCTACGTCTGTCCTTCTAGTGCTGAACGTAAAAAAAATATTTTAGACCCTTTTCATGCAGAATGTATAAAAATATTTTTCAGGTTTGTTATAAAAAAAAAAATATCCCTTCATATGCCGAACTAGTTGCATTGTGGATTTTGCCTAAAACATGATTTTAGACAATATTCATTGAAAAAAGCTTTTAAAAAAATCACATTTGAAAACCCTTCTAAATTGTATTCTACGCCTGTCCTTCTAGTGCTGAACGTAAAAAAAATATTTTAGACCCTTTTCATGCAAAATGTATAAAAAATATTTTTCACGTTTGTTATAAAAAAAAATGTATCCCTTCATATGCTGAACTAGTTGCATTGTGGATTTTGCCTAAAACATGATTTTAGAAAATATTCATTGATTTTTAATTTTTTTTTAATCACATTTGAAAACCCTTGTATGTTGAAATCTACATATGTCCTTCTAATGCTGAACGTAAAAAAATATTTTAGACCCTTTTCATGCAAAATGTATAAAAAATATTTTTCACGTTTGTTAAAAAATAATTGTATCCCTTCATATTTAGAACTAGTTGCATTGTGGATTTTGCCTAAAACATGATTTTAGACAATATTCATTGAAGAAAGCTTTTTTTTAAATCACATTTGAAAACCCTTCTAAATTGTATTCTACGCCTGTCCTTCTAGTGCTGAACGTAAAAAAAATATTTTAGACCCTTTTCATGCAAAATGTATAAAAAATATTTTTCACATTTTTTATTTAAAAAACTTTGTATCCCTTCATATGCCGAACTAGTTTTTTTGTGGATTTTCCCTAAAACATGATTTTAGACAATATTCATTGAAAAAAGCTTTTTAAAAAATCACATTTGAAAACCCTTCTAAATTGTATTCTACATCTGTCCTTCTAGTGCTGAACGTAAAAAAAATATATTAGACCCTTTTCATGCAAAATGTATAAAAAATATTATTCACGTTTGTTATAAAAAAAATTGTATCCCTTCATATGCCGAACTAGTTGCATTGTGGATTTTGCCTAAAACATGATTTTAGAAAATATTCATAGAATTATTTTTTTAAAAATCACATTTGAAAACCCTTGTATGTTATATTCTTCATACGTCCTTTTAGTGCTGAACGTTAAAACATATTTTAGACCCTTTTCATGCAAAATGTATAAAAATATTTTTCACGTTTGTTATAAAAACAATTGTATCCCTTCATATGCCGAACTAGTTGCATTGTGGATTTTGCCTAAAACATGATTTTAGACAATATTCATTGAAAATTTTTTTTTTCATCACATTTGAAAACCCTTCTAAATTGTATTCTACGTCTGTCCTTCTAGTGCTGAACGTAAAAAAAATATTTTGGACCCTTTTCATGCAAAATGTATAAAAAATATTTTCACGTTTGTTATAAAAAATATTGTATCCCTTCATATGCCGAACTAGTTGCATTGTGGATTTTGCCTAAAACATGATTTTAGACAATATTCATTGAAATTTTTTTTTTCATCACATTTGAAAACCCTTCTAAATTGTATTCTACGTCTGTCCTTCTAGTGCTGAACGTAAAAAAAATATTTTGGACCCTTTTCATGCAAAATGTATAAAAAATATTTTCACGTTTGTTATAAAAAATATTGTATCCCTTCATATGCCGAACTAGTTGCATTGTGGATTTTGCCTAAAACATGATTTTAGACAATATTCATTGAAAAAAGCTTTTGAAAAAATCACATTTGAAAACCCTTCTAAATTGTATTCTACGCCTGTCCTAGTGCTGAACGTAAAAAAAATATTTTAGACCCTTTTCATGCAAAATGTATAAAAAATATTTTTCACATTTTTTATTTAAAAAACGTTGTATCCCTTCATATGCCGAACTAGTTTTTTTGTGGATTTAGCCTAAAACATGATTTTAGACAATATTCATTGAAAAAAGATTTTTTAAAAATCACATTTGAAAACCCTTCTAAATTGTATTCTACATCTGTCCTTCTAGTGCTGAACGTAAAAAATATATATTAGACCCTTTTCATGCAAAATGTATAAAAAATATTATTCACGTTTGTTATAAAAAAAATTGTATCCCTTCATATGCCGAACTAGTTGCATTGTGGATTTTGCCTAAAACATGATTTTAGAAAATATTCATAGAATTATTATTTTTTAAATCACATTTGAAAACCCTTGTATGTTATATTCTTCATACGTCCTTCTAGTGCTGAACGTTAAAACATATTTTAGACCCTTTTCATGCAAAATGTATAAAAATATTTTTCACGTTTGTTATAAAAACAATTGTATCCCTTCATATGCCGAACTAGTTGCATTGTGGATTTTGCCTAAAACATGATTTTAGACAATATTCATAGAATTTTTTTTTTTTAATCACATTTGAAAACCCTTGTATGTTGAATTCTACATATGTCCTTCTAGTGCTGAATGTTAAAAAAATATTTTAGAACCTTTTCATGCAAAATGTATAAAAATATTTTTCACGTTTGTAATAAAAAAAATTGTATCCCTTCATATGCCGAACTAGTTGCATTGTGGATTTTGCCTAAAACATGATTTTAGACAATATTCATTGAAAAAAGCTTTTAAAAAAATCACATTTGAAAACCCTTCTAAATTGCATTCTACGCCTGTTCTTCTAGTGCTGAACGTAAAAAAAATATTTTAGACCCTTTTCATGCAAAATGTATAAAAAATATTTTTCACATTTTTTATTTAAAAAACGTTGTATCCCTTCATATGCCGAACTAGTTTTTTTGTGGATTTTGCCTAAAACATGATTTTAGAAAATATTCATTGAAAAAAGCTTTTTTTTAAATCACATTTGAAAACCCTTCTAAATTGTATTCTATGTCTGTCCTTCTAGTGATGAATGTTAAAAAATATGTTAGACCCTTTTCATGCAAAATTTATAAAAAATATTTTTCACGTTTTTTATAAAAAAACGTTGTATCCCTTCATATGCCGAACTAGTTTTTTTGTGGATTTTGCCTAAAACATGATTTTAGACAATATTCATTGAAAAAAGCTTTTTAAAAAATCACATTTGAAAACCCTTCAAAATTGTATTCTACATCTGTCCTTCTAGTGCTGAACGTAAAAAAAATATTTTAGACCCTTTTCATGCAGAATGTATACAAATATTTTTCACGTTTGTTATAAAAAAAAAAAAATTCCCTTCATATGCCGAACTAGTTGCATTGTGGATTTTGCCTACAACATGATTTTAGACAATATTCATTGATTTTTATTTTTTTTTTATCACATTTGAAAACCCTTGTATGTTGAATTCTACATATGTCCTTCTAGTGCTGAACGTAAAAAAATATTTTAGACCCTTTTCATGCAAAATTAAAAAAAAATATTCTTCACGTTTTTTATAAAAAAACTTTGTATCCCTTCATATGCCGAACTAGTTGCATTGTGGATTTTGCCTAAAACATGATTTTAGACAATATTCATTGAAAAAAGCTTTTAAAAAAATCACATTTGAAAACCCTTCTAAATTGTATTCTACGCCTGTCCTAGTGCTGAACGTAAAAAAAATATTTTAGACCCTTTTCATGCAAAATGTATAAAAAATATTTTTCACATTTTTTATTTAAAAAACGTTGTATCCCTTCAAATGCCGAACTAGTTTTTTTGTGGATTTAGCCTAAAACATGATTTTAGACAATATTCATTGAAAAAAGATTTTTTAAAAATCACATTTGAAAACCCTTCTAAATTGTATTCTACATCTGTCCTTCTAGTGCTGAACGTAAAAAAAATATATTAGACCCTTTTCATGCAAAATGTATAAAAAATATTATTCACGTTTGTTATAAAAAAAATTGTATCCCTTCATATGCCGAACTAGTTGCATTGTGGATTTTGCCTAAAACATGATTTTAGACAATATTCATTGAAAAAAGCTTTTAAAAAAATCACATTTGAAAACCCTTCTAAATTGTATTCTACATCTGTCCTTCTAGTGCTGAACGTAAAAAAAATATATTAGACCCTTTTCATGCAAAATGTATAAAAAATATTATTCACGTTTGTTATTAAAAAAATTGTATCCCTTCATATGCCGAACTAGTTGCATTGTGGATTTTGCCTAAAACATGATTTTAGAAAATATTCATAGAATTATTTTTTTTAAAATCACATTTGAAAACCCTTGTATGTTATATTCTTCATACGTCCTTTTAGTGCTGAACGTTAAAACATATTTTAGACCCTTTTCATGCAAAATGTATAAAAATATTTTTCACGTTTGTTATAAAAACAATTTTATCCCTTCATATGCCGAACTAGTTGCATTGTGGATTTTGCCTAAAACATGATTTTAGACAATATTCATTGAATTTTTTTTTTTTCATCACATTTGAAAACCCTTGTATGTTGAATTCTACATATGTCCTTCTAGTGCTGAACGTAAAAAAATATTTTAGACCCTTTTCATGCAAAATTAAAAAAAAATATTCTTCACGTTTTTTATAAAAAAAACTTTGTATCCCTTCATATACCGAAGTAGTTTTTTTGTGGATTTTGCCTAAAACATGATTTTAGACAATATTCATTGAAAAAAGCTTTTTAAAAAATCACATTTGAAAACACTTCTAAATTGTATTCTACGTCTGTCCTTCTAGTGCTGAACGTAAAAAAATATATTTTAGACCCTTTTCATGCAAAATGTATAAAAAATATTTTTCAAGTTTGTTATAAAAAAAATTATATCCCTTCATATGCCGAACTAGTTAAATTGTGGATTTTGCCTAAAATATGATTTTAGAAAATATTCTTTAAATATATATATTTTTTAATCACATTTGAAAACCCTTGTATGTTGAATTCTACATATGTCCTTCTAGTGCTGAACGTAAAAACAATATTTTAGACCCTTTTCATGCAAAATGTATAAAAAAAAATTTTCACGTTTTTTATTTAAAAAACGTTGTATCCCTTCATATGCCGAACTAGGTTTTTTGTGGATTTTGCCTAAAACATGATTTTAGAAAATATTCATTGAAAAAATATTTTTTTTAAATCACATTTGAAAACCCTTCTAAATTGTATTCTTCATATGTCCTTCTAGTGCTGAACGTTAAAACATATTTTAGACCCTTTTCATGCAAAATGTATAAAAATATTTTTCACATTTGTTATAAAAACAATTGTATCCCTTCATATGCCGAACTAGTTGCATTGTGGATTTTGCCTAAAACATGATTTTAGACAATATTCATTGAATTTTTTTTTAAAATCACATTTGAAAACCCTTGTATGTTGAATTCTACGTATGTCCTTCTAGTGCTGAACGTAAAAAAATATTTTAGAACCTTTTCATGCAAAATGTATAAAAATATTTTTCACGTTTGTTATAAAAAAAATTGTATCCCTTCCTATGCCGAACTAGTTGCATTATGGATTTTGCCTAAAAAATGATTTTAGACAATATTCATTGAAAAAAGCTTTTTTTTAAATCACATTTGAAAACCCTTCTAAATTGTATTCTACGTCTGTCCTTCTAGTGATGAATGTTAAAAAATATTTTGGACCCTTTTCATGCAGAATGTATAAAACATATTTTCACGTTTGTTATAAAAAATATTGTATCCCTTCATATGCCGAACTAGTTGCATTGTGGATTTTGCCTAAAACATGATTTTAGACAATATTCATTGAAAAAAGCTTTTAAAAAAATCACATTTGAAAACCCTTCTAAATTGTATTCTACGCCTGTCCTAGTGCTGAACGTAAAAAAAATATTTTAGACCCTTTTCATGCAAAATGTATAAAAAATATTTTTCACATTTTTTATTTAAAAAACGTTGTATCCCTTCATATGCCGAACTAGTTTTTTTGTGGATTTAGCCTAAAACATGATTTTAGACAATATTCATTGAAAAAAGATTTTTAAAAAATCACATTTGAAAACCCTTCTAAATTGTATTCTACATCTGTCCTTCTAGTGCTGAACGTAAAAAAAATATATTAGACCCTTTTCATGCAAAATGTATAAAAAATATTATTCACGTTTGTTATTAAAAAAATTGTATCCCTTCATATGCCGAACTAGTTGCATTGTGGATTTTGCCTAAAACATGATTTTAGAAAATATTCATAGAATTATTTTTTTTAAAATCACATTTGAAAACCCTTGTATGTTATATTCTTCATACGTCATTTTAGTGCTGAACGTTAAAACATATTTTAGACCCTTTTCATGCAAAATGTATAAAAATATTTTTCACGTTTGTTATAAAAACAATTGTATCCCTTCATATGCCGAACTAGTTGCATTGTGGATTTTGCCTAAAACATGATTTTAGACAATATTCATTGAAATTTTTTTTTTTCATCACATTTGAAAACCCTTGTATGTTGAATTCTACATATGTCCTTCTAGTGCTGAACGTAAAAAAATATTTTAGACCCTTTTCATGCAAAATTAAAAAAAAATATTCTTCACGTTTTTTATAAAAAAACTTTGTATCCCTTCATATGCCGAAGTAGTTTTTTTGTGGATTTTGCCTAAAACATGATTTTAGAAAATATTCATAGAATTATTTTTTTTAAAATCACATTTGAAAACCCTTGTATGTTATATTCTTCATACGTCCTTTTAGTGCTGAACGTTAAAACATATTTTAGACCCTTTTCATGCAAAATGTATGAAAATATTTTTCACGTTTGTTATAAAAACAATTGTATCCCTTCATATGCCGAACTAGTTGCATTGTGGATTTTGCCTAAAACATGATTTTAGACAATATTCATTGACATTTTTTTTTTCATCACATTTGAAAACCCTTGTATGTTGAATTCTACATATGTCCTTCTAGTGCTGAACGTAAAAAAATATTTTAGACCCTTTTCATGCAAAATTTAAAAAAAATATTCTTCACGTTTTTTATAAAAAAAACTTTGTATCCCTTCATATACCGAAGTAGTTTTTTTGTGGATTTTGCCTAAAACATGATTTTAGACAATATTCATTGAAAAAAGCTTTTTAAAAAATCACATTTGAAAACACTTCTAAATTGTATTCTACGTCTGTCCTTCTAGTGCTGAACGTAAAAAAATATATTTTAGACCCTTTTCATGCAAAATGTATAAAAAATATTTTTCAAGTTTGTTATAAAAAAAATTATATCCCTTCATATGCCGAACTAGTTAAATTGTGGATTTTGCCTAAAATATGATTTTAGAAAATATTCTTTAAATATATATTTTTTTAATCACATTTGAAAACCCTTGTATGTTGAATTCTACATATGTCCTTCTTATGATGAACGTTAAAACATATTTTAGACCCTTTTCATGCAAAATTAAAAGAAAATATTTTTCACGTTTTTTATGAAAAAAACTTTGTATCCCTTCATATACCGAACTAGTTTTTTTGTGGATTTTGCCTAAAACATGATTTTAGACAATATTAATTGAAAAAAGCTTTTTTTAAAATCACATTTGAAAACCCTTCTAAATTGTATTCTACGCCTGTCCTTCTAGTGCTGAACGTAAAAACAATATTTTAGACCCTTTTCATGCAAAATGTATAAAAAAAATTTTTCACGTTTTTTATTTAAAAAACGTTGTATCCCTTCATATGCCGAACTAGGTTTTTTGTGGATTTTGCCTAAAACATGATTTTAGAAAATATTCATTGAAAAAATATTTTTTTTAAATCACATTTGAAAACCCTTCTAAATTGTATTCTTCATATGTCCTTCTAGTGCTGAACCTTAAAACATATTTTAGACCCTTTTCATGCAAAATGTATACAAATATTTTTCACATTTGTTATAAAAACAATTGTATCCCTTCATATGCCGAACTAGTTGCATTGTGGATTTTGCCTAAAACATGATTTTAGACAATATTCATTGAATTTTTTTTTTTAATCACATTTGAAAACCCTTGTATGTTGAATTCTACGTATGTCCTTCTAGTGCTGAACGTAAAAAAATATTTTAGAACCTTTTCATGCAAAATGTATAAAAATATTTTTCACGTTTGTTATAAAAAAAATTGTATCCCTTCCTATGCCGAACTAGTTGCATTATGGATTTTGCCTAAAAAATGATTTTAGACAATATTCATTGAAAAAAGCTTTTTTTTAAATCACATTTGAAAACCCTTCTAAATTGTATTCTACGTCTGTCCTAGTGCTGAACGTAAAAAAAATATTTTAGACCCTTTTCATGCAAAATGTATAAAAAATATTTTTCACATTTTTTATTTAAAAAACGTTGTATCCCTTCATATGCCGAACTAGTTTTTTTGTGGATTTAGCCTAAAACATGATTTTAGACAATATTCATTGAAAAAAGATTTTTAAAAAATCACATTTGAAAACCCTTCTAAATTGTATTCTACATCTGTCCTTCTAGTGCTGAACGTAAAAAAAATATATTAGACCCTTTTCATGCAAAATGTATAAAAAATATTATTCACGTTTGTTATTAAAAAAATTGTATCCCTTCATATGCCGAACTAGTTGCATTGTGGATTTTGCCTAAAACATGATTTTAGAAAATATTCATAGAATTATTTTTTTTTAAATCACATTTGAAAACCCTTGTATGTTATATTCTTCATACGTCCTTTTAGTGCTGAACGTTAAAACATATTTTAGACCCTTTTCATGCAAAATGTATAAAAATATTTTTCACGTTTGTTATAAAAACAATTGTATCCCTTCATATGCCGAACTAGTTGCATTGTGGATTTTGCCTAAAACATGATTTTAGACAATATTCATTGAAAATTTTTTTTTTCATCACATTTGAAAACCCTTTTATGTTGAATTCTACATATGTCCTTCTAGTGCTGAACGTAAAAAAATATTTTAGACCCTTTTCATGCAAAATTAAAAAAAAATATTCTTCACGTTTTTTATAAAAAAACTTTGTATCCCTTCATATGCCGAAGTAGTTTTTTTGTGGATTTTGCCTAAAACATGATTTTAGAAAATATTCATAGAATTATTTTTTTTAAAATCACATTTGAAAACCCTTGTATGTTATATTCTTCATACGTCCTTTTAGTGCTGAACGTTAAAACATATTTTAGACCCTTTTCATGCAAAAATGTATAAAAATATTTTTCACGTTTGTTATAAAAACAATTGTATCCCTTCATATGCCGAACTAGTTGCATTGTGGATTTTGCCTAAAACATGATTTTAGACAATATTCATTGACATTTTTTTTTTTCATCACATTTGAAAACCCTTGTATGTTGAATTCTACATATGTCCTTCTAGTGCTGAACGTAAAAAAATATTTTAGACCCTTTTCATGCAAAATTTAAAAAAAATATTCTTCACGTTTTTTATAAAAAAAACTTTGTATCCCTTCATATACCGAAGTAGTTTTTTTGTGGATTTTGCCTAAAACATGATTTTAGACAATATTCATTGAAAAAAGCTTTTTAAAAAATCACATTTGAAAACACTTCTAAATTGTATTCTACGTCTGTCCTTCTAGTGCTGAACGTAAAAAAATATATTTTAGACCCTTTTCATGCAAAATGTATAAAAAATATTTTTCAAGTTTGTTATAAAAAAAATTATATCCCTTCATATGCCGAACTAGTTAAATTGTGGATTTTGCCTAAAATATGATTTTAGAAAATATTCTTTAAATATATATTTTTTTTAATCACATTTGAAAACCCTTGTATGTTGAATTCTACATATGTCCTTCTTATGATGAACGTTAAAACATATTTTAGACCCTTTTCATGCAAAATTAAAAGAAAATATTTTTCACGTTTTTTATAAAAAAAACTTTGTATCCCTTCATATACCGAACTATTTTTTTTGTGGATTTTGCCTAAAACATGATTTTAGACAATATTAATTGAAAAAAGCTTTTTTTTAAATCACATTTGAAAACCCTTCTAAATTGTATTCTACGCCTGTCCTTCTAGTGCTGAACGTAAAAACAATATTTTAGACCCTTTTCATGCAAAATGTATAAAAAAATTTTTTCACGTTTTTTATTTAAAAAACGTTGTATCCCTTCATATGCCGAACTAGGTTTTTTGTGGATTTTGCCTAAAACATGATTTTAGAAAATATTCATTGAAAAAATATTTTTTTTAAATCACATTTGAAAACCCTTCTAAATTGTATTCTTCATATGTCCTTCTAGTGCTGAACGTTAAAACATATTTTAGACCCTTTTCATGCAAAATGTATACAAATATTTTTCACATTTGTTATAAAAACAATTGTATCCCTTCATATGCCGAACTAGTTGCATTGTGGATTTTGCCTAAAACATGATTTTAGACAATATTCATTGAATTTTTTTTAAAAATCACATTTGAAAACCCTTGTATGTTGAATTCTACGTATGTCCTTCTAGTGCTGAACGTAAAAAAATATTTTAGAACCTTTTCATGCAAAATGTATAAAAATATTTTTCACGTTTGTTATAAAAAAAATTGTATCCCTTCCTATGCCGAACTAGTTGCATTATGGATTTTGCCTAAAAAATGATTTTAGACAATATTCATTGAAAAAAGCTTTTTTTTAAATCACATTTGAAAACCCTTCTAAATTGTATTCTACGTCTGTCCTTCTAGTGATGAATGTTAAAAAATATTTTGGACCCTTTTCATGCAAAATGTATAAAACATATTTTCACGTTTGTTATAAAAAATATTGTATCCCTTCATATGCCGAACTAGTTGCATTGTGGATTTTGCCTAAAACATGATTTTAGACAATATTCATTGAAAAAAGCTTTTAAAAAAATCACATTTGAAAACCCTTCTAAATTGTATTCTACGCCTGTCCTAGTGCTGAACGTAAAAAAAATATTTTAGACCCTTTTCATGCAAAATGTATAAAAAATATTTTTCACATTTTTTATTTAAAAAACGTTGTATCCCTTCATATGCCGAACTAGTTTTTTTGTGGATTTAGCCTAAAACATGATTTTAGACAATATTCATTGAAAAAAGATTTTTAAAAAATCACATTTGAAAACCCTTCTAAATTGTATTCTACATCTGTCCTTCTAGTGCTGAACGTAAAAAAAATATATTAGACCCTTTTCATGCAAAATGTATAAAAAATATTATTCACGTTTGTTATTAAAAAAATTGTATCCCTTCATATGCCGAACTAGTTGCATTGTGGATTTTGCCTAAAACATGATTTTAGAAAATATTCATAGAATTATTTTTTTTTAAATCACATTTGAAAACCCTTGTATGTTATATTCTTCATACGTCCTTTTAGTGCTGAACGTTAAAACATATTTTAGACCCTTTTCATGCAAAATGTATAAAAATATTTTTCACGTTTGTTATAAAAAAAATTGTATCCCTTCCTATGCCGAACTAGTTGCATTATGGATTTTGCCTAAAAAATGATTTTAGACAATATTCATTGAAAAAAGCTTTTTTTTAAATCACATTTGAAAACCCTTCTAAATTGTATTCTACGTCTGTCCTTCTAGTGATGAATGTTAAAAAATATTTTGGACCCTTTTCATGCAAAATGTATAAAACATATTTTCACGTTTGTTATAAAAAATATTGTATCCCTTCATATGCCGAACTAGTTGCATTGTGGATTTTGCCTAAAACATGATTTTAGACAATATTCATTGAAAAAAGCTTTTAAAAAAATCACATTTGAAAACCCTTCTAAATTGTATTCTACGCCTGTCCTAGTGCTGAACGTAAAAAAAATATTTTAGACCCTTTTCATGCAAAATGTATAAAAAATATTTTTCACATTTTTTATTTAAAAAACGTTGTATCCCTTCATATGCCGAACTAGTTTTTTTGTGGATTTAGCCTAAAACATGATTTTAGACAATATTCATTGAAAAAAGATTTTTAAAAAATCACATTTGAAAACCCTTCTAAATTGTATTCTACATCTGTCCTTCTAGTGCTGAACGTAAAAAAAATATATTAGACCCTTTTCATGCAAAATGTATAAAAAATATTATTCACGTTTGTTATTAAAAAAATTGTATCCCTTCATATGCCGAACTAGTTGCATTGTGGATTTTGCCTAAAACATGATTTTAGAAAATATTCATAGAATTATTTTTTTTTAAATCACATTTGAAAACCCTTGTATGTTGAATTCTACATATGTCCTTCTAGTGCTGAACGTAAAAAAATATTTTAGACCCTTTTCATGCAAAATAAAAAAAAAATATTCTTCACGTTTTTTATAAAAAAACTTTGTATCCCTTCATATGCCGAAGTAGTTTTTTTGTGGATTTTGCCTAAAACATGATTTTAGAAAATATTCATAGAATTATTTTTTTTAAAATCACATTTGAAAACCCTTGTATGTTATATTCTTCATACGTCCTTTTAGTGCTGAACGTTAAAACATATTTTAGACCCTTTTCATGCAAAATGTATAAAAATATTTTTCACGTTTGTTATAAAAACAATTGTATCCCTTCATATGCCGAACTAGTTGCATTGTGGATTTTGCCTAAAACATGATTTTAGACAATATTCATTGACATTTTTTTTTTTCATCACATTTGAAAACCCTTGTATGTTGAATTCTACATATGTCATTCTAGTGCTGAACGTAAAAAAATATTTTAGACCCTTTTCATGCAAAATTTTAAAAAAATATTTTTCACGTTTTTTATAAAAAAAACTTTGTATCCCTTCATATACCGAAGTAGTTTTTTTGTGGATTTTGCCTAAAACATGATTTTAGACAATATTCATTGAAAAAAGCTTTTTAAAAAATCACATTTGAAAACACTTCTAAATTGTATTCTACGTCTGTCCTTCTAGTGCTGAACGTAAAAAAATATATTTTAGACCCTTTTCATGCAAAATGTATAAAAAATATTTTTCAAGTTTGTTATAAAAAAAATTATATCCCTTCATATGCCGAACTAGTTAAATTGTGGATTTTGCCTAAAATATGATTTTAGAAAATATTCTTTAAATATATATTTTTTTTAATCACATTTGAAAACCCTTGTATGTTGAATTCTACATATGTCCTTCTTATGATGAACGTTAAAACATATTTTAGACCCTTTTCATGCAAAATTAAAAGAAAATATTTTTCACGTTTTTTATAAAAAAAACTTTGTATCCCTTCATATACCGAACTAGTTTTTTTGTGGATTTTGCCTAAAACATGATTTTAGACAATATTAATTGAAAAAAGCTTTTTTTTAAATCACATTTGAAAACCCTTCTAAATTGTATTCTACGCCTGTCCTTCTAGTGCTGAACGTAAAAACAATATTTTAGACCCTTTTCATGCAAAATGTATAAAAAAAAATTTTCACGTTTTTTATTTAAAAAACGTTGTATCCCTTCATATGCCGAACTAGGTTTTTTGTGGATTTTGCCTAAAACATGATTTTAGAAAATATTCATTGAAAAAATATTTTTTTTAAATCACATTTGAAAACCCTTCTAAATTGTATTCTTCATATGTCCTTCTAGTGCTGAACGTTAAAACATATTTTAGACCCTTTTCATGCAAAATGTATACAAATATTTTTCACATTTGTTATAAAAACAATTGTATCCCTTCATATGCCGAACTAGTTGCATTGTGGATTTTGCCTAAAACATGATTTTAGACAATATTCATTGAATTTTTTTTTTAAATCACATTTGAAAACCCTTGTATGTTGAATTCTACGTATGTCCTTCTAGTGCTGAACGTAAAAAAATATTTTAGAACCTTTTCATGCAAAATGTATAAAAATATTTTTCACGTTTGTTATAAAAAAAATTGTATCCCTTCCTTTGCCGAACTAGTTGCATTATGGATTTTGCCTAAAAAATGATTTTAGACAATATTCATTGAAAAAAGCTTTTTTTTAAATCACATTTGAAAACCCTTCTAAATTGTATTCTACGTCTGTCCTTCTAGTGATGAATGTTAAAAAATATTTTGGACCCTTTTCATGCAAAATGTATAAAACATATTTTCACGTTTGTTATAAAAAATATTGTATCCCTTCATATGCCGAACTAGTTGCATTGTGGATTTTGCCTAAAACATGATTTTAGACAATATTCATTGAAAAAAGCTTTTTAAAAAATCACATTTGAAAACCCTTCTAAATTGTATTCTACGCCTGTCCTAGTGCTGAACGTAAAAAAAATATTTTAGACCCTTTTCATGCAAAATGTATAAAAAATATTTTTCACATTTTTTATTTAAAAAACGTTGTATCCCTTCATATGCCGAACTAGTTTTTTTGTGGATTTAGCCTAAAACATGATTTTAGACAATATTCATTGAAAAAATATTTTTAAAAAATCACATTTGAAAACCCTTCTAAATTGTATTCTACATCTGTCCTTCTAGTGCTGAACGTAAAAAAAATATATTAGACCCTTTTCATGCAAAATGTATAAAAAATATTATTCACGTTTGTTATTAAAAAAATTGTATCCCTTCATATGCCGAACTAGTTGCATTGTGGATTTTGCCTAAAACATGATTTTAGAAAATATTCATAGAATTATTTTTTTTTAAATCACATTTGAAAACCCTTGTATGTTATATTCTTCATACGTCCTTTTAGTGCTGAACGTTAAAACATATTTTAGACCCTTTTCATGCAAAATGTATAAAAATATTTTTCACGTTTGTTATAAAAACAATTGTATCCCTTCATATGCCGAACTAGTTGCATTGTGGATTTTGCCTAAAACATGATTTTAGACAATATTCATTGAAAATTTTTTTTTTCATCACATTTGAAAACCCTTGTATGTTGAATTCTACATATGTCCTTCTAGTGCTGAACGTAAAAAAATATTTTAGACCCTTTTCATGCAAAATTAAAAAAAAATATTCTTCACGTTTTTTATAAAAAAACTTTGTATCCCTTCATATGCCGAAGTAGTTTTTTTGTGGATTTTGCCTAAAACATGATTTTAGACAATATTCATTGAAAAAAGCTTTTTAAAAAATGACATTTGAAAACACTTCTAAATTGTATTCTACGTCTGTCCTTCTAGTGCTGAACGTAAAAAAATATATTTTAGACCCTTTTCATGCAAAATGTATAAAAAATATTTTTCAAGTTTGTTATAAAAAAAATTATATCCCTTCATATGCCGAACTAGTTAAATTGTGGATTTTGCCTAAAATATGATTTTAGAAAATATTCTTTAAATATATATTTTTTTTAATCACATTTGAAAACCCTTGTATGTTGAATTCTACATATGTCCTTCTTATGATGAACGTTAAAACATATTTTAGACCCTTTTCATGCAAAATTAAAAGAAAATATTTTTCACGTTTTTTATAAAAAAAAACTTTGTATCCCTTCATATACCGAACTAGTTTTTTTGTGGATTTTGCCTAAAACATGATTTTAGACAATATTAATTGAAAAAAGCTTTTTTTAAAATCACATTTGAAAACCCTTCTAAATTGTATTCTACGCCTGTCCTTCTAGTGCTGAACGTAAAAACAATATTTTAGACCCTTTTCATGCAAAATGTATAAAAAAATTTTTTCACGTTTTTTATTTAAAAAACGTTGTATCCCTTCATATGCCGAACTAGGTTTTTTGTGGATTTTGCCTAAAACATGATTTTAGAAAATATTCATTGAAAAAAGCTTTTTAAAAAATGACATTTGAAAACACTTCTAAATTGTATTCTACGTCTGTCCTTCTAGTGCTGAACGTAAAAAAATATATTTTAGACCCTTTTCATGCAAAATGTATAAAAAATATTTTTCAAGTTTGTTATAAAAAAAATTATATCCCTTCATATGCCGAACTAGTTAAATTGTGGATTTTGCCTAAAATATGATTTTAGAAAATATTCTTTAAATATATATTTTTTTTAATCACATTTGAAAACCCTTGTATGTTGAATTCTACATATGTCCTTCTTATGATGAACGTTAAAACATATTTTAGACCCTTTTCATGCAAAATTAAAAGAAAATATTTTTCACGTTTTTTATAAAAAAAACTTTGTATCCCTTCATATACCGAACTAGTTTTTTTGTGGATTTTGCCTAAAACATGATTTTAGACAATATTAATTGAAAAAAGCTTTTTTTTAAATCACATTTGAAAACCCTTCTAAATTGTATTCTTCATATGTCCTTCTAGTGCTGAACGTTAAAACATATTTTAGACCCTTTTCATGCAAAATGTATAAAAATATTTTTCACATTTGTTATAAAAACAATTGTATCCCTTCATATGCCGAACTAGTTGCATTGTGGATTTTGCCTAAAACATGATTTTAGACAATATTCATTGAATTTTTTTTTAAAATCACATTTGAAAACCCTTGTATGTTGAATTCTACGTATGTCCTTCTAGTGCTGAACGTAAAAAAATATTTTAGAACCTTTTCATGCAAAATGTATAAAAATATTTTTCACGTTTGTTATAAAAAAAATTGTATCCCTTCCTATGCCGAACTAGTTGCATTATGGATTTTGCCTAAAAAATGATTTTAGACAATATTCATTGAAAAAAGCTTTTTTTTTAATCACATTTGAAAACCCTTCTAAATTGTATTCTACGTCTGTCCTTCTAGTGATGAATGTTAAAAAATATTTTGGACCCTTTTCATGCAAAATGTATAAAACATATTTTCACGTTTGTTATAAAAAATATTGTATCCCTTCATATGCCGAACTAGTTGCATTGTGGATTTTGCCTAAAACATGATTTTAGACAATATTCATTGAAAAAAGCTTTTAAAAAAATCACATTTGAAAACCCTTCTAAATTGTATTCTACGCCTGTCCTAGTGCTGAACGTAAAAAAAATATTTTAGACCCTTTTCATGCAAAATGTATAAAAAATATTTTTCACATTTTTTAATTAAAAAACGTTGTATCCCTTCATATGCCGAACTAGTTTTTTTGTGGATTTAGCCTAAAACATGATTTTAGACAATATTCATTGAAAAAAGATTTTTAAAAAATCACATTTGAAAACCCTTCTAAATTGTATTCTACATCTGTCCTTCTAGTGCTGAACGTAAAAAAAATATATTAGACCCTTTTCATGCAAAATGTATAAAAAATATTATTCACGTTTGTTATAAAAAAAATTGTATCCCTTCATATGCCGAACTAGTTGCATTGTGGATTTTGCCTAAAACATGATTTTAGAAAATATTCATAGAATTATTATTTTTTAAATCACATTTGAAAACCCTTGTATGTTATATTCTTCATACGTCCTTCTAGTGCTGAACGTTAAAACATATTTTAGACCCTTTTCATGCAAAATGTATAAAAATATTTTTCACGTTTGTTATAAAAACAATTGTATCCCTTCATATGCCGAACTAGTTGCATTGTGGATTTTGCCTAAAACATGATTTTAGAAAATATTCATAGAATTATTATTTTTTAAATCACATTTGAAAACCCTTGTATGTTATATTCTTCATACGTCCTTCTAGTGCTGAACGTTAAAACATATTTTAGACCCTTTTCATGCAAAATGTATAAAAATATTTTTCACGTTTGTTATAAAAACAATTGTATCCCTTCATATGCCGAACTAGTTGCATTGTGGATTTTGCCTAAAACATGATTTTCGACAATATTCATTGAATTTTTTTTTTTTTATCACATTTGAAAACCCTTGTATGTTGAATTCTACGTATGTCCTTCTAGTGCTGAACGTAAAAAAATATTTTAGAACCTTTTCATGCAAAATGTATAAAAATATTTTTCACGTTTGTTATAAAAAAAATTGTATCCCTTCCTATGCCGAACTAGTTGCATTATGGATTTTGCCTAAAAAATGATTTTAGACAATATTCATTGAAAAAAGCATTTTTTTTTATCACATTTGAAAACCCTTCTAAATTGTATTCTACGTCTGTCCTTCTAGTGATGAATGTTAAAAAATATTTTGGACCCTTTTCATGAAAAATGTATAAAACATATTTTCACGTTTGTTATAAAAAATATTGTATCCCTTCATATGCCGAACTAGTTGCATTGTGGATTTTGCCTAAAACATGATTTTAGACAATATTCATTGAAAAAAGCTTTTAAAAAAATCACATTTGAAAACCCTTCTAAATTGTATTCTACGCCTGTCCTAGTGCTGAACGTAAAAAAAATATTTTAGACCCTTTTCATGCAAAATGTATAAAAAATATTTTTCACATTTTTTATTTAAAAAACGTTGTATCCCTTCATATGCCGAACTAGTTTTTTTGTGGATTTAGCCTAAAACATGATTTTAGACAATATTCATTGAATTTTTTTTTTAATCACATTTGAAAACCCTTGTATGTTGAATTCTACATATGTCCTTCTAGTGCTGAATGTTAAAAAAATATTTTAGAACCTTTTCATGCAAAATGTATAAAAATATTTTTCACGTTTGTTATAAAAAAAATTGTATCCCTTCATATGCCGAACTAGTTGCATTGTGGATTTTGCCTAAAACATGATTTTAGACAATATTCATTGAAAAAAGCTTTTAAAAAAATCACATTTGAAAACCCTTCTAAATTGCATTCTACGCCTGTCCTTCTAGTGCTGAACGTAAAAAAAATATTTTAGACCCTTTTCATGCAAAATGTATAAAAAATATTTTTCACATTTTTTATTTAAAAAACGTTGTATCCCTTCATATGCCGAACTAGTTTTTTTGTGGATTTTGCCTAAAACATGATTTTAGAAAATATTCATTGAAAAAAGTTTTTTTTAAATCACATTTGAAAACCCTTCTAAATTGTATTCTATGTCTGTCCTTCTAGTGATGAATGTTAAAAAATATGTTAGCCCCTTTTCATGCAAAATTTATAAAAAATATTTTTCACGTTTTTTATAAAAAAACTTTGTATCCCTTCATATGCCGAACTAGTTTTTTTGTGGATTTTGCCTAAAACATGATTTTAGACAATATTCATTGAAAAAAGCTTTTTAAAAAATCACATTTGAAAACCCTTCAAAATTGTATTCTACATCTGTCCTTCTAGTGCTGAACGTAAAAAAAATATTTTAGACCCTTTTCATGCAGAATGTATACAAATATTTTTCACGTTTGTTATAAAAAAAAAAAAATTCCCTTCATATGCCGAACTAGTTGCATTGTGGATTTTGCCTAAAACATGATTTTAGACAATATTCATTGATTATTTTATTTTTTTTATCACATTTGAAAACCCTTGTATGTTGAATTCTACATATGTCCTTCTAGTGCTGAACGTAAAAAAATATTTTAGACCCTTTTCATGCAAAATTAAAAAAAAATATTCTTCACGTTTTTTATAAAAAAACTTTGTATCCCTTCATATGCCGAACTAGTTTTTTTGTGGATTTTGCCTAAAACATGATTTTAGACAATATTCATTGAAAAAAGCTTTTTAAAAAATCACATTTGAAAACACTTCAAAATTGTATTCTACGTCTATCCTTCTAGTGCTGAACGTAAAAAAATATATTTTAGACCCTTTTCATGCAAAATGTATAAAAAATATTTTTCAAGTTTGTTATAAAAAAAATTATATCCCTTCATATGCCGAACTAGTTAAATTGTGGATTTTGCCTAAAATATGATTTTAGAAAATATTCTTTAAATATATATATTTTTTAATCACATTTGAAAACCCTTGTATGTTGAATTCTACATATGTCCTTCTTATGATGAACGTTAAAACATATTTTAGACCCTTTTCATGCAAAATTAAAAGAAAATATTTTTCACGTTTTTTATAAAAAAAACTTTGTATCCCTTCATATACCGAACTAGTTTTTTTGTGGATTTTGCCTAAAACATGATTTTAGACAATATTCATTGAAAAAAGCTTTTAAAAAAATCACATTTGAAAACCCTTCTAAATTGTATTCTACGCCTGTCCTAGTGCTGAACGTAGAAAAAATATTTTAGACCCTTTTCATGCAAAATGTATAAAAAATATTTTTCACATTTTTTATTTAAAAAACGTTGTATCCCTTCATATGCCGAACTAGTTTTTTTGTGGATTTTGCCTAAAACATGATTTTAGAAAATATTCATTGAAAAAAGCTTTTTTTTAAATCACATTTGAAAACCCTTCTAAATTGTATTCTATGTCTGTCCTTCTAGTGATGAATGTTAAAAAATATGTTAGACCCTTTTCATGCAAAATTTATAAAAAATATTTTTCACGTTTTTTATAAAAAAACGTTGTATCCCTTCATATGCCGAACTAGTTTTTTTGTGGATTTTGCCTAAAACATGATTTTAGACAATATTCATTGAAAAAAGCTTTTTAAAAAATCACATTTGAAAACCCTTCAAAATTGTATTCTACATCTGTCCTTCTAGTGCTGAACGTAAAAAAAATATTTTAGACCCTTTTCATGCAAAATGTATAAAAAATATTATTCACGTTTGTTATTAAAAAAATTGTATCCCTTCATATGCCGAACTAGTTGCATTGTGGATTTTGCCTAAAACATGATTTTAGAAAATATTCATAGAATTATTTTTTTTTAAATCACATTTGAAAACCCTTGTATGTTATATTCTTCATACGTCCTTTTAGTGCTGAACGTTAAAACATATTTTAGACCCTTTTCATGCAAAATGTATAAAAATATTTTTCACGTTTGTTATAAAAACAATTGTATCCCTTCATATGCCGAACTAGTTGCATTGTGGATTTTGCCTAAAACATGATTTTAGACAATATTCATTGAAATTTTTTTTTTTCATCACATTTGAAAACCCTTGTATGTTGAATTCTACATATGTCCTTCTAGTGCTGAACGTAAAAAAATATTTTAGACCCTTTTCATGCAAAATTTAAAAAAAATATTCTTCACGTTTTTTATAAAAAAACTTTGTATCCCTTCATATGCCGAAGTAGTTTTTTTGTGGATTTTGCCTAAAACATGATTTTAGAAAATATTCATAGAATTATTTTTTTTAAAATCACATTTGAAAACCCTTGTATGTTATATTCTTCATACGTCCTTTTAGTGCTGAACGTTAAAACATATTTTAGACCCTTTTCATGCAAAATGTAAAAAAATATTTTTCAAGTTTGTTATAAAAAAAATTATATCCCTTCATATGCCGAACTAGTTAAATTGTGGATTTTGCCTAAAATATGATTTTAGAAAATATTCTTTAAATATATATTTTTTTAATCACATTTGAAAACCCTTGTATGTTGAATTCTACATATGTCCTTCTTATGATGAACGTTAAAACATATTTTAGACCCTTTTCATGCAAAATTAAAAGAAAATATTTTTCACGTTTTTTATAAAAAAAACTTTGTATCCCTTCATATACCGAACTAGTTTTTTTGTGGATTTTGCCTAAAACATGATTTTAGACAATATTAATTGAAAAAAGCTTTTTTTTAAATCACATTTGAAAACCCTTCTAAATTGTATTCTACGCCTGTCCTTCTAGTGCTGAACGTAAAAACAATATTTTAGACCCTTTTCATGCAAAATGTATTAAAAAAAAAATTCACGTTTTTTATTTAAAAAACGTTGTATCCCTTCATATGCCGAACTAGGTTTTTTGTGGATTTTGCCTAAAACATGATTTTAGAAAATATTCATTGAAAAAATATTTTTTTTAAATCACATTTGAAAACCCTTCTAAATTGTATTCTTCATATGTCCTTCTAGTGCTGAACGTTAAAACATATTTTAGACCCTTTTCATGCAAAATGTATACAAATATTTTTCACATTTGTTATAAAAACAATTGTATCCCTTCATATGCCGAACTAGTTGCATTGTGGATTTTGCCTAAAACATGATTTTAGACAATATTCATTGAATTTTTTTTTTAAATCACATTTGAAAACCCTTGTATGTTGAATTCTACGTATGTCCTTCTAGTGCTGAACGTAAAAAAATATTTTAGAACCTTTTCATGCAAAATGTATAAAAATATTTTTCACGTTTGTTATAAAAAAAATTGTATCCCTTCCTATGCCGAACTAGTTGCATTATGGATTTTGCCTAAAAAATGATTTTAGACAATATTCATTGAAAAAAGCTTTTTTTTAAATCACATTTGAAAACCCTTCTAAATTGTATTCTACGTCTGTCCTTCTAGTGATGAATGTTAAAAAATATTTTGGACCCTTTTCATGCAAAATGTATAAAACATATTTTCACGTTTGTTATAAAAAATATTGTATCCCTTCATATGCCGAACTAGTTGCATTGTGGATTTTGCCTAAAACATGATTTTAGACAATATTCATTGAAAAAAGCTTTTAAAAAAATCACATTTGAAAACCCTTCTAAATTGTATTCTACGCCTGTCCTAGTGCTGAACGTAAAAAAAATATTTTAGACCCTTTTCATGCAAAATGTATAAAAAATATTTTTCACAATTTTTATTTAAAAAACGTTGTATCCCTTCATATGCCGAACTAGTTTTTTTGTGGATTTAGCCTAAAACATGATTTTAGACAATATTCATTGAAAAAAGATTTTTAAAAAATCACATTTGAAAACCCTTCTAAATTGTATTCTACATCTGTCCTTCTAGTGCTGAACGTAAAAAAAATATATTAGACCCTTTTCATGCAAAATGTATAAAAAATATTATTCACGTTTGTTATTAAAAAAATTGTATCCCTTCATATGCCGAACTAGTTGCATTGTGGATTTTGCCTAAAACATGATTTTAGAAAATATTCATAGAATTATTTTTTTTAAAATCACATTTGAAAACCCTTGTATGTTATATTCTTCATACGTCCTTTTAGTGCTGAACGTTAAAACATATTTTAGACCCTTTTCATGCAAAATGTATACAAATATTTTTCACGTTTGTTATAAAAACAATTGTATCCCTTCATATGCCGAACTAGTTGCATTGTGGATTTAGCCTAAAACATGATTTTAGACAATATTCATTGAAATTTTTTTTTTTCATCACATTTGAAAACCCTTGTATGTTGAATTCTACATATGTCCTTCTAGTGCTGAACGTAAAAAAATATTTTAGACCCTTTTCATGCAAAATTAAAAAAAAATATTCTTCACGTTTTTTATAAAAAAACTTTGTATCCCTTCATATGCCGAAGTAGTTTTTTTGTGGATTTTGCCTAAAACATGATTTTAGACAATATTCATTGAAAAAAGCTTTTTAAAAAATGACATTTGAAAACACTTCTAAATTGTATTCTACGTCTGTCCTTCTAGTGCTGAACGTAAAAAAATATATTTTAGACCCTTTTCATGCAAAATGTATAAAAAATATTTTTCAAGTTTGTTATAAAAAAAATTATATCCCTTCATATGCCGAACTAGTTAAATTGTGGATTTTGCCTAAAATATGATTTTAGAAAATATTCTTTAAATATATATTTTTTTTAATCACATTTGAAAACCCTTGTATGTTGAATTCTACATATGTCCTTCTTATGATGAACGTTAAAACATATTTTAGACCCTTTTCATGCAAAATGTATAAAAATATTTTTCACGTTTGTTATAAAAACAATTGTATCCCTTCATATGCCGAACTAGTTGCATTGTGGATTTTGCCTAAAACATGATTTTAGACAATATTCATTGAAATTTTTTTTTTTCATCACATTTGAAAACCCTTGTATGTTGAATTCTACATATGTCCTTCTAGTGCTGAACGTAAAAAAATATTTTAGACCCTTTTCATGCAAAATTTAAAAAAAATATTCTTCACGTTTTTTATAAAAAAACTTTGTATCCCTTCATATGCCGAAGTAGTTTTTTTGTGGATTTTGCCTAAAACATGATTTTAGAAAATATTCATAGAATTATTTTTTTTTAAATCACATTTGAAAACCCTTGTATGTTATATTCTTCATACGTCCTTTTAGTGCTGAACGTTAAAACATATTTTAGACCCTTTTCATGCAAAATGTATAAAAATATTTTTCACGTTTGTTATAAAAACAATTGTATCCCTTCATATGCCGAACGAGTTGCATTGTGGATTTTGCCTAAAACATGATTTTAGACAATATTCATTGAAATTTTTTTTTTCATCACATTTGAAAACCCTTGTATGTTGAATTCTACATATGTCCTTCTAGTGCTGAACGTAAAAAAATATTTTAGACCCTTTTCATGCAAAATTTTAAAAAAATATTCTTCACGTTTTTTATAAAAAAAACTTTGTATCCCTTCATATACCGAAGTAGTTTTTTTGTGGATTTTGCCTAAAACATGATTTTAGACAATATTCATTGAAAAAAGCTTTTTAAAAAATCACATTTGAAAACACTTCTAAATTGTATTCTACGTCTGTCCTTCTAGTGCTGAACGTAAAAAAATATATTTTAGACCCTTTTCATGCAAAATGTATAAAAAATATTTTTCAAGTTTGTTATAAAAAAAATTATATCCCTTCATATGCCGAACTAGTTAAATTGTGGATTTTGCCTAAAATATGATTTTAGAAAATATTCTTTAAATATATATTTTTTTTAATCACATTTGAAAACCCTTGTATGTTGAATTCTACATATGTCCTTCTTATGATGAACGTTAAAACATATTTTAGACCCTTTTCATGCAAAATTAAAAGAAAATATTTTTCACGTTTTTTATAAAAAAAACTTTGTATCCCTTCATATACCGAACTAGTTTTTTTGTGGATTTTGCCTAAAACATGATTTTAGACAATATTAATTGAAAAAAGCTTTTTTTAAAATCACATTTGAAAACCCTTCTAAATTGTATTCTACGCCTGTCCTTCTAGTGCTGAACGTAAAAACAATATTTTAGACCCTTTTCATGCAAAATGTATAAAAAAATTTTTTCACGTTTTTTATTTAAAAAACGTTGTATCCCTTCATATGCCGAACTAGGTTTTTTGTGGATTTTGCCTAAAACATGATTTTAGAAAATATTCATTGAAAAAAGCTTTTTAAAAAATGACATTTGAAAACACTTCTAAATTGTATTCTACGTCTGTCCTTCTAGTGCTGAACGTAAAAAAATATATTTTAGACCCTTTTCATGCAAAATGTATAAAAAATATTTTTCAAGTTTGTTATAAAAAAAATTATATCCCTTCATATGCCGAACTAGTTAAATTGTGGATTTTGCCTAAAATATGATTTTAGAAAATATTCTTTAAATATATATTTTTTTTAATCACATTTGAAAACCCTTGTATGTTGAATTCTACATATGTCCTTCTTATGATGAACGTTAAAACATATTTTAGACCCTTTTCATGCAAAATTAAAAGAAAATATTTTTCACGTTTTTTATAAAAAAAACTTTGTATCCCTTCATATACCGAACTAGTTTTTTTGTGGATTTTGCCTAAAACATGATTTTAGACAATATTAATTGAAAAAAGCTTTTTTTTAAATCACATTTGAAAACCCTTCTAAATTGTATTCTTCATATGTCCTTCTAGTGCTGAACGTTAAAACATATTTTAGACCCTTTTCATGCAAAATGTATAAAAATATTTTTCACATTTGTTATAAAAACAATTGTATCCCTTCATATGCCGAACTAGTTGCATTGTGGATTTTGCCTAAAACATGATTTTAGACAATATTCATTGAATTTTTTTTTAAAATCACATTTGAAAACCCTTGTATGTTGAATTCTACGTATGTCCTTCTAGTGCTGAACGTAAAAAAATATTTTAGAACCTTTTCATGCAAAATGTATAAAAATATTTTTCACGTTTGTTATAAAAAAAATTGTATCCCTTCCTATGCCGAACTAGTTGCATTATGGATTTTGCCTAAAAAATGATTTTAGACAATATTCATTGAAAAAAGCTTTTTTTTTAATCACATTTGAAAACCCTTCTAAATTGTATTCTACGTCTGTCCTTCTAGTGATGAATGTTAAAAAATATTTTGGACCCTTTTCATGCAAAATGTATAAAACATATTTTCACGTTTGTTATAAAAAATATTGTATCCCTTCATATGCCGAACTAGTTGCATTGTGGATTTTGCCTAAAACATGATTTTAGACAATATTCATTGAAAAAAGCTTTTAAAAAAATCACATTTGAAAACCCTTCTAAATTGTATTCTACGCCTGTCCTAGTGCTGAACGTAAAAAAAATATTTTAGACCCTTTTCATGCAAAATGTATAAAAAATATTTTTCACATTTTTTATTTAAAAAACGTTGTATCCCTTCATATGCCGAACTAGTTTTTTTGTGGATTTAGCCTAAAACATGATTTTAGACAATATTCATTGAAAAAAGATTTTTTAAAAATCACATTTGAAAACCCTTCTAAATTGTATTCTACATCTGTCCTTCTAGTGCTGAACGTAAAAAAAATATATTAGACCCTTTTCATGCAAAATGTATAAAAATATTTTTCACGTTTGTTATAAAAACAATTGTATCCCTTCATATGCCGAACTAGTTGCATTGTGGATTTTGCCTAAAACATGATTTTAGACAATATTCATTGAATTTTTTTTTTTTAATCACATTTGAAAACCCTTGTATGTTGAATTCTACATATGTCCTTCTAGTGCTGAATGTTAAAAAAATATTTTAGAACCTTTTCATGCAAAATGTATAAAAATATTTTTCACGTTTGTTATAAAAAAAATTGTATCCCTTCATATGCCGAACTAGTTGCATTGTGGATTTTGCCTAAAACATGATTTTAGACAATATTCATTGAAAAAAGCTTTTAAAAAAATCACATTTGAAAACCCTTCTAAATTGCATTCTACGCCTGTCCTTCTAGTGCTGAACGTAAAAAAAATATTTTAGACCCTTTTCATGCAAAATGTATAAAAAATATTTTTCACATTTTTTATTTAAAAAACGTTGTATCCCTTCATATGCCGAACTAGTTTTTTTGTGGATTTTGCCTAAAACATGATTTTAGAAAATATTCATTGAAAAAAGCTTTTTTTTAAATCACATTTGAAAACCCTTCTAAATTGTATTCTATGTCTGTCCTTCTAGTGATGAATGTTAAAAAATATGTTAGACCCTTTTCATGCAAAATTTATAAAAAATATTTTTCACGTTTTTTATAAAAAAACTTTGTATCCCTTCATATGCCGAACTAGTTTTTTTGTGGATTTTGCCTAAAACATGATTTTAGACAATATTCATTGAAAAAAGCTTTTTAAAAAATCACATTTGAAAACCCTTCAAAATTGTATTCTACATCTGTCCTTCTAGTGCTGAACGTAAAAAAAATATTTTAGACCCTTTTCATGCAGAATGTATACAAATATTTTTCACGTTTGTTATAAAAAAAAAAAAATTCCCTTCATATGCCGAACTAGTTGCATTGTGGATTTTGCCTACAACATGATTTTAGACAATATTCATTGATTTTTTTTTTTTTTTTATCACATTTGAAAACCCTTGTATGTTGAATTCTACATATGTCCTTCTAGTGCTGAACGTAAAAAAATATTTTAGACCCTTTTCATGCAAAATTAAAAAAAAATATTCTTCACGTTTTTTATAAAAAAACTTTGTATCCCTTCATATGCCGAACTAGTTTTTTTGTGGATTTTGCCTAAAACATGATTTTAGACAATATTCATTGAAAAAAGCTTTTTAAAAAATCACATTTGAAAACACTTCAAAATTGTATTCTACGTCTGTCCTTCTAGTGCTGAACGTAAAAAAATATATTTTAGACCCTTTTCATGCAAAATGTATAAAAAATATTTTTCAAGTTTGTTATAAAAAAAATTATATCCCTTCATATGCCGAACTAGTTAAATTGTGGATTTTGCCTAAAATATGATTTTAGAAAATATTCTTTAAATATATATATTTTTTAATCACATTTGAAAACCCTTGTATGTTGAATTCTACATATGTCCTTCTTATGATGAACGTTAAAACATATTTTAGACCCTTTTCATGCAAAATTAAAAGAAAATATTTTTCACGTTTTTTATAAAAAAAACTTTGTATCCCTTCATATACCGAACTAGTTTTTTTGTGGATTTTGCCTAAAACATGATTTTAGACAATGTTCATTGAAAAAAGCTTTTTTTTAAATCACATTTGAAAACCCTTCTAAATTGTATTCTACGCCTGTCCTTCTAGTGCTGAACGTAAAAACAATATTTTAGACCCTTTTCATGCAAAATGTATAAAAAAAAAATTCACGTTTTTTATAAAAAAACTTTGTATCCCTTCATATGCCGAACTAGTTTTTTTGTGGATTTTGCCTAAAACATGATTTTAGACAATATTCATTGAAAAAAGCTTTTTAAAAAATCACATTTGAAAACCCTTCAAAATTGTATTCTACATCTGTCCTTCTAGTGCTGAACGTAAAAAAAATATTTTAGACCCTTTTCATGCAGAATGTATACAAATATTTTTCACGTTTGTTATAAAAAAAAAAAAAATCCCTTCATATGCCGAACTAGTTGCATTGTGGATTTTGCCTACAACATGATTTTAGACAATATTCATTGATTTTTTTTTTTTTTTTATCACATTTGAAAACCCTTGTATGTTGAATTCTACATATGTCCTTCTAGTGCTGAACGTAAAAAAATATTTTAGACCCTTTTCATGCAAAATTAAAAAAAAATATTCTTCACGTTTTTTATAAAAAAACTTTGTATCCCTTCATATGCCGAACTAGTTTTTTTGTGGATTTTGCCTAAAACATGATTTTAGACAATATTCATTGAAAAAAGCTTTTTAAAAAATCACATTTGAAAACACTTCAAAATTGTATTCTACGTCTGTCCTTCTAGTGCTGAACGTAAAAAAATATATTTTAGACCCTTTTCATGCAAAATGTATAAAAAATATTTTTCAAGTTTGTTATAAAAAAAATTATATCCCTTCATATGCCGAACTAGTTAAATTGTGGATTTTGCCTAAAATATGATTTTAGAAAATATTCTTTAAATATATATATTTTTTAATCACATTTGAAAACCCTTGTATGTTGAATTCTACATATGTCCTTCTTATGATGAACGTTAAAACATATTTTAGACCCTTTTCATGCAAAATTAAAAGAAAATATTTTTCACGTTTTTTATAAAAAAAACTTTGTATCCCTTCATATACCGAACTAGTTTTTTTGTGGATTTTGCCTAAAACATGATTTTAGACAATATTCATTGAAAAAAGCTTTTTTTTAAATCACATTTGAAAACCCTTCTAAATTGTATTCTACGCCTGTCCTTCTAGTGCTGAACGTAAAAACAATATTTTAGACCCTTTTCATGCAAAATGTATAAAAAAAAATTTTCACGTTTTTTATTTTAAAAACGTTGTATCCCTTCATATGCCGAACTATATTTTTTGTGGATTTTGCCTAAAACATGATTTTAGACAATATTCATTGAAAAAAGCTTTTTTTTAAATCACATTTGAAAACCCTTCTAAATTGTATTCTACGCCTGTCCTTCTAGTGCTGAACGTAAAAACAATATTTTAGACCCTTTTCATGCAAAATGTATAAAAAAAAAATTTCACGTTTTTTATTTTAAATACGTTGTATCCCTTCATATGCCGAACTATATTTTTTGTGGATTTTGCCTAAAACATGATTTTAGAAAATATTCATTGAAAAAATATTTTTTTTAAATCACTTTTGAAAACCCTTCTAAATTGTATTCTTCATATGTCCTTCTAGTGCTGAACGTTAAAACATATTTTAGACCCTTTTCATGCAAAATGTATAAAAAATATTTTTCACATTTTTTATTTAAAAAACGTTGTATCCCTTCATATGCCGAACTATTCTTTGTGGATTTTGCCTAAAACATGATTTTAGAAAATATTCATTGAAAAAAGCTTTTTTTTAAATCACATTTGAAAACCCTTCTAAATTGTATTCTACGTCTGTCCTTCTAGTGATGAATGTTAAAAAATATGTTAGACCCTTTTCATGCAAAATTTATAAAAAATATTTTTCACGTTTTTTATTTTAAAAAATTGTATCCCTTCATATGCCGAACTAGTTTTTTTTGTGGATTTTGCCTAAAACATGATTTTAGACAATATTCATTGAAAAAAGCTTTTTAAAAAATCACATTTGAAAACCCTTCTAAATTGTATTCTACATCTGTCCTTCTAGTGCTGAACGTAAAAAAAAAATATTAGACCCTTTTCATGCAAAATGTATAAAAAATATTATTCACGTTTGTTATAAAAAAAATTGTATCCCTTCATATGCCGAACTAGTTGCATTGTGGATTTTGCCTAAAACATGATTTTAGAAAATATTCATAGAATTATTTTTTTTTAAATCACATTTGAAAACCCTTGTATGTTATATTCTTCATACGTCCTTTTAGTGCTGAACGTTAAAACATATTTTAGACCCTTTTCATGCAAAATGTATAAAAATATTTTTCACGTTTGTTATAAAAACAATTGTATCCCTTCATATGCCGAACTAGTTGCATTGTGGATTTTGCCTAAAACATGATTTTAGACAATATTCATTGAAATTTTTTTTTTTCATCACATTTGAAAACCCTTGTATGTTGAATTCTACGTCTGTCCTTCTAGTGCTGAACGTAAAAAAAATATTTTGGACCCTTTTCATGCAAAATGTATAAAAAATATTTTCACGTTTGTTATAAAAAATATTGTATCCCTTCATATGCCGAACTAGTTGCATTGTGGATTTTGCCTAAAACATGATTTTAGACAATATTCATTGAAAAAAGCTTTTAAAAAAATCACATTTGAAAACCCTTCTAAATTGTATTCTACGCCTGTCCTAGTGCTGAACGTAAAAAAAATATTTTAGACCCTTTTCATGCAAAATGTATAAAAAATATTTTTCACATTTTTTATTTAAAAAACGTTGTATCCCTTCATATGCCGAACTAGTTTTTTTGTGGATTTAGCCTAAAACATGATTTTAGACAATATTCATTGAAAAAAGATTTTTTAAAAATCACATTTGAAAACCCTTCTAAATTGTATTCTACATCTGTCCTTCTAGTGCTGAACGTAAAAAAAATATATTAGACCCTTTTCATGCAAAATGTATAAAAAATATTATTCACGTTTGTTATAAAAAAAATTGTATCCCTTCATATGCCGAACTAGTTGCATTGTGGATTTTGCCTAAAACATGATTTTAGAAAATATTCATAGAATTATTATTTTTTAAATCACATTTGAAAACCCTTGTATGTTATATTCTTCATACGTCCTTCTAGTGCTCAACGTTAAAACATATTTTAGACCCTTTTCATGCAAAATGTATAAAAATATTTTTCACGTTTGTTATAAAAACAATTGTATCCCTTCATATGCCGAACTAGTTGCATTGTGGATTTTGCCTAAAACATGATTTTCGACAATATTCATTGAATTTTTTTTTTTTTATCACATTTGAAAACCCTTGTATGTTGAATTCTACGTATGTCCTTCTAGTGCTGAACGTAAAAAAATATTTTAGAACCTTTTCATGCAAAATGTATAAAAATATTTTTCACGTTTGTTATAAAAAAAATTGTATCCCTTCCTATGCCGAACTAGTTGCATTATGGATTTTGCCTAAAAAATGATTTTAGACAATATTCATTGAAAAAAGCTTTTTTTTTAATCACATTTGAAAACCCTTCTAAATTGTATTCTACGTCTGTCCTTCTAGTGATGAATGTTAAAAAATATTTTGGACCCTTTTCATGAAAAATGTATAAAACATATTTTCACGTTTGTTATAAAAAATATTGTATCCCTTCATATGCCGAACTAGTTGCATTGTGGATTTTGCCTAAAACATGATTTTAGACAATATTCATTGAAAAAAGCTTTTTAAAAAATCACATTTGAAAACCCTTCAAAATTGTATTCTACATCTGTCCTTCTAGTGCTGAACGTAAAAAAAATATTTTAGACCCTTTTCATGCAGAATGTATACAAATATTTTTCACGTTTGTTATAAAAAAAAAAAAAATCCCTTCATATGCCGAACTAGTTGCATTGTGGATTTTGCCTAAAACATGATTTTAGACAATATTCATTGATTATTTTTTTTTTTTTATCACATTTGAAAACCCTTGTATGTTGAATTCTACATATGTCCTTCTAGTGCTGAACGTAAAAAAATATTTTAGACCCTTTTCATGCAAAATTAAAAAAAAATATTCTTCACGTTTTTTATAAAAAAACTTTGTATCCCTTCATATGCCGAACTAGTTTTTTTGTGGATTTTGCCTAAAACATGATTTTAGACAATATTCATTGAAAAAAGCTTTTTAAAAAATCACATTTGAAAACACTTCAAAATTGTATTCTACGTCTGTCCTTCTAGTGCTGAACGTAAAAAAATATATTTTAGACCCTTTTCATGCAAAATGTATAAAAAATATTTTTCAAGTTTGTTATAAAAAAAATTATATCCCTTCATATGCCGAACTAGTTAAATTGTGGATTTTGCCTAAAATATGATTTTAGAAAATATTCTTTAAATATATATATTTTTTAATCACATTTGAAAACCCTTGTATGTTGAATTCTACATATGTCCTTCTTATGATGAACGTTAAAACATATTTTAGACCCTTTTCATGCAAAATTAAAAGAAAATATTTTTCACGTTTTTTATAAAAAAAACTTTGTATCCCTTCATATACCGAACTAGTTTTTTTGTGGATTTTGCCTAAAACATGATTTTAGACAATGTTCATTGAAAAAAGCTTTTTTTTAAATCACATTTGAAAACCCTTCTAAATTGTATTCTACGCCTGTCCTTCTAGTGCTGAACGTAAAAACAATATTTTAGACCCTTTTCATGCAAAATGTATAAAAAAATTTTTTCACGTTTTTTATTTTAAAAACGTTGTATCCCTTCATATGCCGAACTATATTTTTTGTGGATTTTGCCTAAAACATGATTTTAGAAAATATTCATTGAAAAAATATTTTTTTTAAATCACTTTTGAAAACCCTTCTAAATTGTATTCTTCATATGTCCTTCTAGTGCTGAACGTTAAAACATATTTTAGACCCTTTTCATGCAAAATGTATAAAAAATATTTTTCACATTTTTTATTTAAAAAACGTTGTATCCCTTCATATGCCGAACTATTCTTTGTGGATTTTGCCTAAAACATGATTTTAGAAAATATTCATTGAAAAAAGCTTTTTTTAAAATCACATTTGAAAACCCTTCTAAATTGTATTCTACATCTGTCCTTCTAGTGCTGAACGTAAAAAAAAAATATTAGACCCTTTTCATGCAAAATGTATAAAAAATATTATTCACGTTTGTTATAAAAAAAATTGTATCCCTTCATATGCCGAACTAGTTGCATTGTGGATTTTGCCTAAAACATGATTTTAGAAAATATTCATAGAATTATTATTTTTTAAATCACATTTGAAAACCCTTGTATGTTATATTCTTCATACGTCCTTTTAGTGCTGAACGTTAAAACATATTTTAGACCCTTTTCATGCAAAATGTATAAAAATATTTTTCACGTTTGTTATAAAAACAATTGTATCCCTTCATATGCCGAACTAGTTGCATTGTGGATTTTGCCTAAAACATGATTTTAGACAATATTCATTGAATTTTTTTTTTTTCATCACATTTGAAAACCCTTCTAAATTGTATTCTACGTCTGTCCTTCTAGTGCTGAACGTAAAAAAAATATTTTGGACCCTTTTCATGCAAAATGTATAAAAAATATTTTCACGTTTGTTATAAAAAATATTGTATCCCTTCATATGCCGAACTAGTTGCATTGTGGATTTTGCCTAAAACATGATTTTAGACAATATTCATTGAAAAAAGCTTTTAAAAAAATCACATTTGAAAACCCTTCTAAATTGTATTCTACGCCTGTCCTAGTGCTGAACGTAAAAAAAATATTTTAGACCCTTTTCATGCAAAATGTATAAAAAATATTTTTCACATTTTTTATTTAAAAAACGTTGTATCCCTTCATATGCCGAACTAGTTTTTTTGTGGATTTAGCCTAAAACATGATTTTAGACAATATTCATTGAAAAAAGATTTTTTTTAAATCACATTTGAAAACCCTTCTAAATTGTATTCTACATCTGTCCTTCTAGTGCTGAACGTAAAAAAAAATATATTAGACCCTTTTCATGCAAAATGTATAAAAAATATTATTCACGTTTGTTATAAAAAAAATTGTATCCCTTCATATGCCGAACTAGTTGCATTGTGGATTTTGCCTAAAACATGATTTTAGAAAATATTCATAGAATTATTATTTTTTAAATCACATTTGAAAACCCTTGTATGTTATATTCTTCATACGTCCTTCTAGTGCTGAACGTTAAAACATATTTTAGACCCTTTTCATGCAAAATGTATAAAAATATTTTTCACGTTTGTTATAAAAACAATTGTATCCCTTCATATGCCGAACTAGTTGCATTGTGGATTTTGCCTAAAACATGATTTTCGACAATATTCATTGATTTTTTTTTTTTTTATCACATTTGAAAACCCTTGTATGTTGAATTCTACGTATGTCCTTCTAGTGCTGAACGTAAAAAAATATTTTAGAACCTTTTCATGCAAAATGTATAAAAATATTTTTCACGTTTGTTATAAAAAAAAAATTATCCCTTCCTATGCCGAACTAGTTGCATTATGGATTTTGCCTAAAAAATGATTTTAGACAATATTCATTGAAAAAAGCTTTTTTTTTAATCACATTTGAAAACCCTTCTAAATTGTATTCTACGTCTGTCCTTCTAGTGATGAATTTAAAAAAATATTTTGGACCCTTTTCATGCAAAATGTATAAAACATATTTTCACGTTTGTTATAAAAAATATTGTATCCCTTCATATGCCGAACTAGTTGCATTGTGGATTTTGCCTAAAACATGATTTTAGACAATATTCATTGAAAAAAGCTTTTAAAAAAATCACATTTGAAAACCCTTCTAAATTGTATTCTACGCCTGTCCTAGTGCTGAACGTAAAAAAAATATTTTAGACCCTTTTCATGCAAAATGTATAAAAAATATTTTTCACATTTTTTATTTAAAAAACGTTGTATCCCTTCATATGCCGAACTAGTTTTTTTGTGGATTTAGCCTAAAACATGATTTTAGACAATATTCATTGAAAAAAGATTTTTAAAAAATCACATTTGAAAACCCTTCTAAATTGTATTCTACATCTGTCCTTCTAGTGCTGAACGTAAAAAAAATATATTAGACCCTTTTCATGCAAAATGTATAAAAAATATTATTCACGTTTGTTATCAAAAAAATTGTATCCCTTCATATGCCGAACTAGTTGCATTGTGGATTTTGCCTAAAACATGATTTTAGACAATATTCATTGATTATTTTTTTTTTTTTATCACATTTGAAAACCCTTGTATGTTGAATTCTACATATGTCCTTCTAGTGCTGAACGTAAAAAAATATTTTAGACCCTTTTCATGCAAAATTAAAAAAAAATATTCTTCACGTTTTTTATAAAAAAAACTTTGTATCCCTTCATATGCCGAACTAGTTTTTTTGTGGATTTTGCCTAAAACATGATTTTAGACAATATTCATTGAAAAAAGCTTTTTAAAAAATCACATTTGAAAACACTTCAAAATTGTATTCTACGTCTGTCCTTCTAGTGCTGAACGTAAAAAAATATATTTTAGACCCTTTTCATGCAAAATGTATAAAAAATATTTTTCAAGTTTGTTATAAAAAATTTTATATCCCTTCATATGCCGAACTAGTTAAATTGTGGATTTTGCCTAAAATATGATTTTAGAAAATATTCTTTAAATATATATATTTTTTAATCACATTTGAAAACCCTTGTATGTTGAATTCTACATATGTCCTTCTTATGATGAACGTTAAAACATATTTTAGACCCTTTTCATGCAAAATTAAAAGAAAATATTTTTCACGTTTTTTATAAAAAAAACTTTGTATCCCTTCATATACCGAACTAGTTTTTTTGTGGATTTTGCCTAAAACATGATTTTAGACAATGTTCATTGAAAAAAGCTTTTTTTTAAATCACATTTGAAAACCCTTCTAAATTGTATTCTACGCCTCTCCTTCTAGTGCTGAACGTAAAAACAATATTTTAGACCCTTTTCATGCAAAATGTATAAAAAATTTTTTTCACGTTTTTTATTTTAAAAACGTTGTATCCCTTCATATGCCGAACTATATTTTTTGTGGATTTTGCCTAAAACATGATTTTAGAAAATATTCATTGAAAAAATATTTTTTTTAAATCACTTTTGAAAACCCTTCTAAATTGTATTCTTCATATGTCCTTCTAGTGCTGAACGTTAAAACATATTTTAGACCCTTTTCATGCAAAATGTATAAAAAATATTTTTCACATTTTTTATTTAAAAAACGTTGTATCCCTTCATATGCCGAACTATTCTTTGTGGATTTTGCCTAAAACATGATTTTAGAAAATATTCATTGAAAAAAGCTTTTTTTAAAATCACATTTGAAAACCCTTCTAAATTGTATTCTACGTCTGTCCTTCTAGTGATGAATGTTAAAAAATATGTTAGACCCTTTTCATGCAAAATTTATAAAAAATATTTTTCACGTTTTTTATTTAAAAAAATTGTATCCCTTCATATGCCGAACTAGTTTTTTTGTGGATTTTGCCTAAAACATGATTTTAGACAATATTCATTGAAAAAAGCTTTTAAAAAAATCACATTTGAAAACCCTTCTAAATTGTATTCTACATCTGTCCTTCTAGTGCTGAACGTAAAAAAAAAATATTAGACCCTTTTCATGCAAAATGTATAAAAAATATTATTCACGTTTGTTATAAAAAAAATTGTATCCCTTCATATGCCGAACTAGTTGCATTGTGGATTTTGCCTAAAACATGATTTTAGAAAATATTCATAGAATTATTTTTTTTTAAATCACATTTGAAAACCCTTGTATGTTATATTCTTCATACGTCCTTTTAGTGCTGAACGTTAAAACATATTTTAGACCCTTTTCATGCAAAATGTATAAAAATATTTTTCACGTTTGTTATAAAAACAATTGTATCCCTTCATATGCCGAACTAGTTGCATTGTGGATTTTGCCTAAAACATGATTTTAGACAATATTCATTGACATTTTTTTTTTTCATCACATTTGAAAACCCTTCTAAATTGTATTCTACGTCTGTCCTTCTAGTGCTGAACGTAAAAAAAATATTTTGGACCCTTTTCATGCAAAATGTATAAAAAATATTTTCACGTTTGTTATAAAAAATATTGTATCCCTTCATATGCCGAACTAGTTGCATTGTGGATTTTGCCTAAAACATGATTTTAGACAATATTCATTGAAAAAAGCTTTTAAAAAAATCACATTTGAAAACCCTTCTAAATTGTATTCTACGCCTGTCCTAGTGCTGAACGTAAAAAAAATATTTTAGACCCTTTTCATGCAAAATGTATAAAAAATATTTTTCACATTTTTTATTTAAAAAACGTTGTATCCCTTCATATGCCGAACTAGTTTTTTTGTGGATTTAGCCTAAAACATGATTTTAGACAATATTCATTGAAAAAAGATTTTTTTAAAATCACATTTGAAAACCCTTCTAAATTGTATTCTACATCTGTCCTTCTAGTGCTGAACGTAAAAAAAAATATATTAGACCCTTTTCATGCAAAATGTATAAAAAATATTATTCACGTTTGTTATCAAAAAAATTGTATCCCTTCATATGCCGAACTAGTTGCATTGTGGATTTTGCCTAAAACATGATTTTAGAAAATATTCATAGAATTATTATTTTTTAAATCACATTTGAAAACCCTTGTATGTTATATTCTTCATACGTCCTTCTAGTGCTGAACGTTAAAACATATTTTAGACCCTTTTCATGCAAAATGTATAAAAATATTTTTCACGTTTGTTATAAAAACAATTGTATCCCTTCATATGCCGAACTAGTTGCATTGTGGATTTTGCCTAAAACATGATTTTCGACAATATTCATTGAATTTTTTTTTTTTTATCACATTTGAAAACCCTTGTATGTTGAATTCTACGTATGTCCTTCTAGTGCTGAACGTAAAAAAATATTTTAGAACCTTTTCATGCAAAATGTATACAAATATTTTTCACGTTTGTTATAAAAAAAATTGTATCCCTTCCTATGCCGAACTAGTTGCATTATGGATTTTGCCTAAAAAATGATTTTAGACAATATTCATTGAAAAAAGCTTTTTTTTTAATCACATTTGAAAACCCTTCTAAATTGTATTCTACGTCTGTCCTTCTAGTGATGAATGTTAAAAAATATTTTGGACCCTTTTCATGCAAAATGTATAAAACATATTTTCACGTTTGTTATAAAAAATATTGTATCCCTTCATATGCCGAACTAGTTGCATTGTGGATTTTGCCTAAAACATGATTTTAGACAATATTCATTGAAAAAAGCTTTTAAAAAAATCACATTTGAAAACCCTTCTAAATTGTATTCTACGCCTGTCCTAGTGCTGAACGTAAAAAAAATATTTTAGACCCTTTTCATGCAAAATGTATAAAAAATATTTTTCACATTTTTTATTTAAAAAACGTTGTATCCCTTCATATGCCGAACTAGTTTTTTTGTGGATTTAGCCTAAAACATGATTTTAGACAATATTCATTGAAAAAAGATTTTTAAAAAATCACATTTGAAAACCCTTCTAAATTGTATTCTACATCTGTCCTTCTAGTGCTGAACGTAAAAAAAATATATTAGACCCTTTTCATGCAAAATGTATAAAAAATATTATTCACGTTTGTTATCAAAAAAATTGTATCCCTTCATATGCCGAACTAGTTGCATTGTGGATTTTGCCTAAAACATGATTTTAGAAAATATTCATAGAATTATTATTTTTTAAATCACATTTGAAAACCCTTGTATGTTATATTCTTCATACGTCCTTCTAGTGCTGAACGTTAAAACATATTTTAGACCCTTTTCATGCAAAATGTATAAAAATATTTTTCACGTTTGTTATAAAAACAATTGTATCCCTTCATATGCCGAACTAGTTGCATTGTGGATTTTGCCTAAAACATGATTTTCGACAATATTCATTGAATTTTTTTTTTTTTATCACATTTGAAAACCCTTGTATGTTGAATTCTACGTATGTCCTTCTAGTGCTGAACGTAAAAAAATATTTTAGAACCTTTTCATGCAAAATGTATAAAAATATTTTTCACGTTTGTTATAAAAAAAATTGTATCCCTTCCTATGCCGAACTAGTTGCATTATGGATTTTGCCTAAAAAATGATTTTAGACAATATTCATTGAAAAAAGCTTTTTTTTTAATCACATTTGAAAACCCTTCTAAATTGTATTCTACGTCTGTCCTTCTAGTGATGAATGTTAAACAATATTTTGGACCCTTTTCATGCAAAATGTATAAAACATATTTTCACGTTTGTTATAAAAAATATTGTATCCCTTCATATGCCGAACTAGTTGCATTGTGGATTTTGCCTAAAACATGATTTTAGACAATATTCATTGAAAAAAGCTTTTAAAAAAATCACATTTGAAAACCCTTCTAAATTGTATTCTACGCCTGTCCTAGTGCTGAACGTAAAAAAAATATTTTAGACCCTTTTCATGCAAAATGTATAAAAAATATTTTTCACATTTTTTATTTAAAAAACGTTGTATCCCTTCATATGCCGAACTAGTTTTTTTGTGGATTTAGCCTAAAACATGATTTTAGACAATATTCATTGAAAAAAGATTTAAAAAAAATCACATTTGAAAACCCTTCTAAATTGTATTCTACATCTGTCCTTCTAGTGCTGAACGTAAAAAAAATATATTAGACCCTTTTCATGCAAAATGTATAAAAAATATTATTCACGTTTGTTATCAAAAAAATTGTATCCCTTCATATGCCGAACTAGTTGCATTGTGGATTTTGCCTAAAACATGATTTTAGAAAATATTCATAGAATTATTATTTTTTAAATCACATTTGAAAACCCTTGTATGTTATATTCTTCATACGTCCTTCTAGTGCTGAACGTTAAAACATATTTTAGACCCTTTTCATGCAAAATGTATAAAAATATTTTTCACGTTTGTTATAAAAACAATTGTATCCCTTCAGATGCCGAACTAGTTGCATTGTGGATTTTGCCTAAAACATGATTTTAGACAATATTCATTGAATTTTTTTTTTTTAATCACATTTGAAAACCCTTGTATGTTGAATTCTACATATGTCCTTCTAGTGATGAATGTAAAAAAAATATTTTAGAACCTTTTCATGCAAAATGTATAAAAATATTTTTCACGTTTGTTATAAAAAAAATTGTATCCCTTCATATGCCGAACTAGTTGCATTGTGGATTTTGCCTAAAACATGATTTTAGACAATATTCATTGAAAAAAGCTTTTAAAAAAATCACATTTGAAAACCCTTCTAAATTGCATTCTACGCCTGTCCTTCTAGTGCTGAACGTAAAAAAAATATTTTAGACCCTTTTCATGCAAAATGTATAAAAAATATTTTTCACATTTTTTATTTAAAAAAAATTATATCCCTTCATATGCCGAACTAGTTAAATTGTGGATTTTGCCTAAAATATGATTTTAGAAAATATTCTTTAAATATATATATTTTTTAATCACATTTGAAAACCCTTGTATGTTGAATTCTACATATGTCCTTCTTATGATGAACGTTAAAACATATTTTAGACCCTTTTCATGCAAAATTAAAAGAAAATATTTTTTACGTTTTTTATAAAAACAAACTTTGTATCCCTTCATATACCGAACTAGTTTTTTTGTGGATTTTGCCTAAAACATGATTTTAGACAATATTCATTGAAAAAAGCTTTTTTTTAAATCACATTTGAAAACCCTTCTAAATTGTATTCTACGCCTGTCCTTCTAGTGCTGAACGTAAAAACAATATTTTAGACCCTTTTCATGCAAAATGTATAAAAAAAAAAATTCACGTTTTTTATTTTAAATACGTTGTATCCCTTCATATGCCGAACTATATTTTTTGTGGATTTTGCCTAAAACATGATTTTAGAAAATATTCATTGAAAAAATATTTTTTTTAAATCACTTTTGAAAACCCTTCTAAATTGTATTCTTCATATGTCCTTCTAGTGCTGAACGTTAAAACATATTTTAGACCCTTTTCATGCAAAATGTATAAAAAATATTTTTCACATTTTTTATTTAAAAAACGTTGTATCCCTTCATATGCCGAACTATTCTTTGTGGATTTTGCCTAAAACATGATTTTAGAAAATATTCATTGAAAAAAGCTTTTTTTTAAATCACATTTGAAAACCCTTCTAAATTGTATTCTACGTCTGTCCTTCTAGTGATGAATGTTAAAAAATATGTTAGACCCTTTTCATGCAAAATTTATAAAAAATATTTTTCACGTTTTTTATTTAAAAAAATTGTATCCCTTCATATGCCGAACTAGTTTTTTTGTGGATTTTGCCTAAAACATGATTTTAGACAATATTCATTGAAAAAAGCTTTTTAAAAAATCACATTTGAAAACCCTTCTAAATTGTATTCTACATCTGTCCTTCTAGTGCTGAACGTAAAAAAAAAATATTAGACCCTTTTCATGCAAAATGTATAAAAAATATTATTCACGTTTGTTATAAAAAAAATTGTATCCCTTCATATGCCGAACTAGTTGCATTGTGGATTTTGCCTAAAACATGATTTTAGAAAATATTCATATAATTATTTTTTTTTAAATCACATTTGAAAACCCTTGTATGTTATATTCTTCATACGTCCTTTTAGTGCTGAACGTTAAAATATATTTTAGACCCTTTTCATGCAAAATGTATAAAAATATTTTTCACGTTTGTTATAAAAACAATTGTATCCCTTCATATGCCGAACTAGTTGCATTGTGGATTTTGCCTAAAACATGATTTTAGACAATATTCATTGAAAAAAGCTTTTTAAAAAATCACATTTGAAAACCCTTCTAAATTGTATTCTACGCCTGTCCTTCTAGTGCTGAACGTAAAAAAAATATTTTAGACCCTTTCATGCAAAATGTATAAAAAATATTTTTCACAATTTTTATTTAAAAAACGTTGTATCCCTTCATATGCCGAACTAGTTTTTTTGTGGATTTAGCCTAAAACATGATTTTAGACTATATTCATTGAAAAAAGATTTTTTTAAAATCACATTTGAAAACCCTTCTAAATTGTATTCTACATCTGTCCTTCTAGTGCTGAACGTAAAAAAAATATATTAGACCCTTTTCATGCAAAATGTATAAAAAATATTATTCACGTTTGTTATAAAAAAAATTGTATCCCTTCATATGCCGAACTAGTTGCATTGTGGATTTTGCCTAAAACATGATTTTCGACAATATTCATTGAATTTTTTTTTTTTTATCACATTTGAAAACCCTTGTATGTTGAATTCTACATATGTCCTTCTAGTGCTGAATGTTAAAAAAATATTTTAGAACCTTTTCATGCAAAATGTATAAAAATATTTTTCACGTTTGTTATAAAAAAAATTGTATCCCTTCATATGCCGAACTAGTTGCATTGTGGATTTTGCCTAAAACATGATTTTAGACAATATTCATTGAAAAAAGCTTTTTAAAAAATCACATTTGAAAACCCTTCTAAATTGCATTCTACGCCTGTCCTTCTAGTGCTGAACGTAAAAAAAATATTTTAGACCCTTTCATGCAAAATGTATAAAAAATATTTTTCACAATTTTTATTTAAAAAACGTTGTATCCCTTCATATGCCGAACTAGTTTTTTTGTGGATTTTGCCTAAAACATGATTTTAGAAAATATTCATTGAAAAAAGCTTTTTTTTAAATCACATTTGAAAACCCTTCTAAATTGTATTCTATGTCTGTCCTTCTAGTGATGAATGTTAAAAAATATGTTAGACCCTTTTCATGCAAAATTTATAAAAAATATTTTTCACGTTTTTTATAAAAAAACTTTGTATCCCTTCATATGCCGAACTAGTTTTTTTGTGGATTTTGCCTAAAACATGATTTTAGACAATATTCATTGAAAAAAGCTTTTTAAAAAATCACATTTGAAAACCCTTCAAAATTGTATTCTACATCTGTCCTTCTAGTGCTGAACGTAAAAAAAATATTTTAGACCCTTTTCATGCAGAATGTATACAAATATTTTTCACGTTTGTTATAAAAAAAAAAAAATCCCTTCATATGCCGAACTAGTTGCATTGTGGATTTTGCCTAAAACATGATTTTAGACAATATTCATTGATTTTTTATTTTTTTTTATCACATTTGAAAAACCTTGTATGTTATATTCTACATATGTCCTTCTATTGCTGAACGTTAAAAAATATGTTAGACCCTTTTCATGCCAAATATATAAAAAATATTTTTCACGTTTTTTATAAAAAAACTTTGTATCCCTTCATATGCCGAACTAGTTTTTTTTGTGGATTTTGCCTAAAACATGATTTTAGACAATATTCATTGAAAAAAGCTTTTTAAAAAATCACATTTGAAAACCCTTCTAAATTGTATTCTACATCTGTCCTTCTAGTGCTGAACGTAAAAAAAATATATTAGACCCTTTTCATGCAAAATGTATAAAAAATATTATTCACGTTTGTTATAAAAAAAATTGTATCCCTTCATATGCCGAACTAGTTGCATTGTGGATTTTGCCTAAAACATGATTTTAGAAAATATTCATAGAATTATTTTTGTTTTAAATCACATTTGAAAACCCTTGTATGTTATATTCTTCATACGTCCTTTTAGTGCTGAACGTTAAAATATATTTTAGACCCTTTTCATGCAAAATGTATAAAAATATTTTTCACGTTTGTTATAAAAACAATTGTATCCCTTCATATGCCGAACTAGTTGCATTGTGGATTTTGCCTAAAACATGATTTTAGACAATATTCATTGAATTTTTTTTTTTTCATCACATTTGAAAACCCTTCTAAATTGTATTCTACGTCTGTCCTTCTAGTGCTGAACGTAAAAAAAATATTTTGGACCCTTTTCATGCAAAATGTATAAAAAATATTTTCACGTTTGTTATAAAAAATATTGTATCCCTTCATATGCCGAACTAGTTGCATTGTGGATTTTGCCTAAAACATGATTTTAGACAATATTCATTGAAAAAAGCTTTTTAAAAAATCACATTTGAAAACCCTTCTAAATTGTATTCTACGCCTGTCCTAGTGCTGAACGTAAAAAAAATATTTTAGACCCTTTTCATGCAAAATGTATAAAAAATATTTTTCACATTTTTTATTTAAAAAACTTTGTATCCCTTCATATGCCGAACTAGTTTTTTTGTGGATTTAGCCTAAAACATGATTTTAGACTATATTCATTGAAAAAAGATTTTTTAAAAATCACATTTGAAAACCCTTCTAAATTGTATTCTACATCTGTCCTTCTAGTGCTGAACGTAAAAAAAATATATTAGACCCTTTTCATGCAAAATGTATAAAAAATATTATTCACGTTTGTTATAAAAAAAATTGTATCCCTTCATATGCCGAACTAGTTGCATTGTGGATTTTGCCTAAAACATGATTTTCGACAATATTCATTGAATTTTTTTTTTTTTATCACATTTGAAAACCCTTGTATGTTGAATTCTACATATGTCCTTCTAGTGCTGAATGTTAAAAAAATATTTTAGAACCTTTTCATGCAAAAAGTATAAAAATATTTTTCACGTTTGTTATAAAAAAAATTGTATCCCTTCATATGCCGAACTAGTTGCATTGTGGATTTTGCCTAAAACATGATTTTAGACAATATTCATTGAAAAAAGCTTTTTAAAAAATCACATTTGAAAACCCTTCTAAATTGCATTCTACGCCTGTCCTTCTAGTGCTGAACGTAAAAAAAATATTTTAGACCCTTTCATGCAAAATGTATAAAAAATATTTTTCACAATTTTTATTTAAAAAACGTTGTATCCCTTCATATGCCGAACTAGTTTTTTTGTGGATTTTGCCTAAAACATGATTTTAGACAATATTCATTGAAAAAAGCTTTTTAAAAAATCACATTTGAAAACCCTTCAAAATTGTATTCTACATCTGTCCTTCTAGTGCTGAACGTAAAAAAAATATTTTAGACCCTTTTCATGCAGAATGTATACAAATATTTTTCACGTTTGTTATAAAAAAAAAAAAAATCCCTTCATATGCCGAACTAGTTGCATTGTGGATTTTGCCTAAAACATGATTTTAGACAATATTCATTGATTTTTTATTTTTTTTTATCACATTTGAAAAACCTTGTATGTTATATTCTACATATGTCCTTCTATTGCTGAACGTTAAAAAATATGTTAGACCCTTTTCATGCCAAATATATAAAAAATATTTTTCACGTTTTTTATAAAAAAACTTTGTATCCCTTCATATGCCGAACTAGTTTTTTTTGTGGATTTTGCCTAAAACATGATTTTAGACAATATTCATTGAAAAAAGCTTTTTAAAAAATCACATTTGAAAACCCTTCTAAATTGTATTCTACATCTGTCCTTCTAGTGCTGAACGTAAAAAAAATATATTAGACCCTTTTCATGCAAAATGTATAAAAAATATTATTCACGTTTGTTATAAAAAAAATTGTATCCCTTCATATGCCGAACTAGTTGCATTGTGGATTTTGCCTAAAACATGATTTTAGAAAATATTCATAGAATTATTTTTTTTTAAATCACATTTGAAAACCCTTGTATGTTATATTCTTCATACGTCCTTTTAGTGCTGAACGTTAAAACATATTTTAGACCCTTTTCATGCAAAATGTATAAAAATATTTTTCACGTTTGTTATAAAAACAATTGTATCCCTTCATATGCCGAACTAGTTGCATTTTGGATTTTGCCTAAAACATGATTTTAGACAATATTCATTGAATTTTTTTTTTTTCATCACATTTGAAAACCCTTGTATGTTGAATTCTACATATGTCCTTCTAGTGCTGAACGTAAAAAAATATTTTAGACCCTTTTCATGCAAAATTTAAAAAAAATATTCTTCACGTTTTTTATAAAAAAACTTTGTATCCCTTCATATGCCGAACTAGTTTTTTTGTGGATTTTGCCTAAAACATGATTTTAGACAATATTCATTGAAAAAAGCTTTTAAAAAAATCACATTTGAAAACACTTCTAAATTGTATTCTACGTCTGTCCTTCTAGTGCTGAACGTAAAAAAATATATTTTAGACCCTTTTCATGCAAAATGTATAAAAAATATTTTTCAAGTTTGTTATAAAAAAAATTATATCCCTTCATATGCCGAACTAGTTAAATTGTGGATTTTGCCTAAAATATGATTTTAGAAAATATTCTTTAAATATATATATTTTTTAATCAAATTTGAAAACCCTTGTATGTTGAATTCTACATATGTCCTTCTTATGATGAACGTTAAAACATATTTTAGACCCTTTTCATGCAAAATTAAAAGAAAATATTTTTCACGTTTTTTATAAAAAAAACTTTGTATCCCTTCATATACCGAACTAGTTTTTTTGTGGATTTTGCCTAAAACATGATTTTAGACAATATTAATTGAAAAAAGCTTTTTTTTAAATCACATTTGAAAACCCTTCTAAATTGTATTCTACGCCTGTCCTTCTAGTGCTGAACGTAAAAACAATATTTTAGACCCTTTTCATGCAAAATGTATAAAAAAAAAATTTCACGTTTTTTATTTAAAAAATGTTGTATCCCTTCATATGCCGAACTAGGTTTTTTGTGGATTTTGCCTAAAACATGATTTTAGAAAATATTCATTGAAAAAATATTTTTTTCAAATCACATTTGAAAACCCTTCTAAATTGTATTCTTCATATGTCCTTCTAGTGCTGAACGTTAAAACATATTTTAGACCCTTTTCATGCAAAATGTATAAAAATATTTTTCACATTTGTTATAAAAACAATTGTATCCCTTCATATGCCGAACTAGTTGCATTGTGGATTTTGCCTAAAACATGATTTTAGACAATATTCATTTAATTTTTTTTTTAAATCACATTTGAAAACCCTTGTATGTTGAATTCTACGTATGTCCTTCTAGTGCTGAACGTAAAAAAAATATTTTAGACCCTTTTCATGCAAAATGTATAAAAATATTTTTCACGTTTGTTATAAAAAAAAATTTATCCCTTCCTATGCCGAACTAGTTGCATTATGGATTTTGCCTAAAAAATGATTTTAGACAATATTCATTGAAAAAAGTTTTTTTTTAAATCACATTTGAAAACCCTTCTAAATTGTATTCTACGTCTGTCCTTCTAGTGCTGAACGTAAAAAAAAATATTTTAGACCCTTTTCATGCAGAATGTATACAAATATTTTTCACGTTTGTTATTAAAAAAAAAATATCCCTTCATATGCCGAACTAGTTGCATTGTGGATTTTGCCTAAAACATGATTTTAGACAATATTCATTGAAAAAAGCTTTTTAAAAAATCACATTTGAAAACCCTTCTAAATTGTATTCTACGCCTGTCCTTCTAGTGCTGAACGTAAAAAATATATTTTAGACCCTTTTCATGCAAAATGTATGAAAAATATTTTTCACATTTTTTATTTAAAAAACGTTGTATCCCTTCATATGCCGAACTAGTTTTTTTTGTGGATTTTGCCTAAAACATGATTTTAGAAAATATTCATTGAAAAAAGCTTTTTTTTAAATCACATTTGAAAACCCTTCTAAATTGTATTCTACGTCTGTCCTTCTAGTGATGAATGTTAAAAAATATGTTAGACCCTTTTCATGCAAAATTTATAAAAAATATTTTTCACGTTTTATATAAAAAAACTTTGTATCCCTTCATATGCCGAACTAGTTTTTTTGTGGATTTTGCCTAAAACATGATTTTAGACAATATTCATTGAAAAAAGCTTTTTAAAAAATCACATTTGAAAACCCTTCAAAATTGTATTCTACATCTGTCCTTCTAGTGCTGAACGTAAAAAAAATATTTTAGACCCTTTTCATGCAGAATGTATACAAATATTTTTCACGTTTGTTATAAAAAAAAAAAAATCCCTTCATATGCCGAACTAGTTGCATTGTGGATTTTGCCTAAAACATGATTTTAGACAATATTCATTGATTTTTTATTTTTTTTTATCACATTTGAAAAACCTTGTATGTTATATTCTACATATGTCCTTCTATTGCTGAACGTTAAAAAATATGTTAGACCCTTTTCATGCCAAATATATAAAAAATATTTTTCACGTTTTTTATAAAAAAACTTTGTATCCCTTCATATGCCGAACTAGTTTTTTTTGTGGATTTTGCCTAAAACATGATTTTAGACAATATTCATTGAAAAAAGCTTTTTAAAAAATCACATTTGAAAACCCTTCTAAATTGTATTCTACATCTGTCCTTCTAGTGCTGAACGTAAAAAAAATATATTAGACCCTTTTCATGCAAAATGTATAAAAAATATTATTCACGTTTGTTATAAAAAAAATTGTATCCCTTCATATGCCGAACTAGTTGCATTGTGGATTTTGCCTAAAACATGATTTTAGAAAATATTCATAGAATTATTTTTTTTTAAATCACATTTGAAAACCCTTGTATGTTATATTCTTCATACGTCCTTTTAGTGCTGAACGTTAAAATATATTTTAGACCCTTTTCATGCAAAATGTATAAAAATATTTTTCACGTTTGTTATAAAAACAATTGTATCCCTTCATATGCCGAACTAGTTGCATTGTGGATTTTGCCTAAAACATGATTTTAGACAATATTCATAGAATTTTTTTTTTTTCATCACATTTGAAAACCCTTCTAAATTGTATTCTACGTCTGTCCTTCTAGTGCTGAACGTAAAAAAAATATTTTGGACCCTTTTCATGCAAAATGTATAAAAAATATTTTCACGTTTGTTATAAAAAATATTGTATCCCTTCATATGCCGAACTAGTTGCATTGTGGATTTTGCCTAAAACATGATTTTAGACAATATTCATTGAAAAAAGCTTTTTAAAAAATCACATTTGAAAACCCTTCTAAATTGTATTCTACGCCTGTCCTAGTGCTGAACGTAAAAAAAATATTTTAGACCCTTTTCATGCAAAATGTATAAAAAATATTTTTCACATTTTTTATTTAAAAAACGTTGTATCCCTTCATATGCCGAACTAGTTTTTTTGTGGATTTAGCCTAAAACATGATTTTAGACTATATTCATTGAAAAAAGATTTTTTTAAAATCACATTTGAAAACCCTTCTAAATTGTATTCTACATCTGTCCTTCTAGTGCTGAACGTAAAAAAAATATATTAGACCCTTTTCATGCAAAATGTATAAAAAATATTATTCACGTTTGTTATAAAAAAAATTGTATCCCTTCATATGCCGAACTAGTTGCATTGTGGATTTTGCCTAAAACATGATTTTCGACAATATTCATTGAATTTTTTTTTTTTTATCACATTTGAAAACCCTTGTATGTTGAATTCTACATATGTCCTTCTAGTGCTGAATGTTAAAAAAATATTTTAGAACCTTTTCATGCAAAATGTATAAAAATATTTTTCACGTTTGTTATAAAAAAAATTGTATCCCTTCATATGCCGAACTAGTTGCATTGTGGATTTTGCCTAAAACATGATTTTAGACAATATTCATTGAAAAAAGCTTTTTAAAAAATCACATTTGAAAACCCTTCTAAATTGCATTCTACGCCTGTCCTTCTAGTGCTGAACGTAAAAAAAATATTTTAGACCCTTTCATGCAAAATGTATAAAAAATATTTTTCACAATTTTTATTTAAAAAACGTTGTATCCCTTCATATGCCGAACTAGTTTTTTTGTGGATTTTGCCTAAAACATGATTTTAGACAATATTCATTGAAAAAAGCTTTTTAAAAAATCACATTTGAAAACCCTTCAAAATTGTATTCTACATCTGTCCTTCTAGTGCTGAACGTAAAAAAAATATTTTAGACCCTTTTCATGCAGAATGTATACAAATATTTTTCACGTTTGTTATAAAAAAAAAAAAAATCCCTTCATATGCCGAACTAGTTGCATTGTGGATTTTGCCTAAAACATGATTTTAGACAATATTCATTGATTTTTTATTTTTTTTTATCACATTTGAAAAACCTTGTATGTTATATTCTACATATGTCCTTCTATTGCTGAACGTTAAAAAATATGTTAGACCCTTTTCATGCCAAATATATAAAAAATATTTTTCACGTTTTTTATAAAAAAACTTTGTATCCCTTCATATGCCGAACTAGTTTTTTTTGTGGATTTTGCCTAAAACATGATTTTAGACAATATTCATTGAAAAAAGCTTTTTAAAAAATCACATTTGAAAACCCTTCTAAATTGTATTCTACATCTGTCCTTCTAGTGCTGAACGTAAAAAAAATATATTAGACCCTTTTCATGCAAAATGTATAAAAAATATTATTCACGTTTGTTATAAAAAAAATTGTATCCCTTCATATGCCGAACTAGTTGCATTGTGGATTTTGCCTAAAACATGATTTTAGAAAATATTCATAGAATTATTTTTTTTAAAATCACATTTGAAAACCCTTGTATGTTATATTCTTCATACGTCCTTTTAGTGCTGAACGTTAAAACATATTTTAGACCCTTTTCATGCAAAATGTATAAAAATATTTTTCACGTTTGTTATAAAAACAATTGTATCCCTTCATATGCCGAACTAGTTACATTTTGGATTTTGCCTAAAACATGATTTTAGACAATATTCATTGAATTTTTTTTTTTTCATCACATTTGAAAACCCTTGTATGTTGAATTCTACATATGTCCTTCTAGTGCTGAACGTAAAAAAATATTTTAGACCCTTTTCATGCAAAATTTAAAAAAAATATTCTTCACGTTTTTTATAAAAAAACTTTGTATCCCTTCATATGCCGAACTAGTTTTTTTGTGGATTTTGCCTAAAACATGATTTTAGACAATATTCATTGAAAAAAGCTTTTAAAAAAATCACATTTGAAAACACTTCTAAATTGTATTCTACGTCTGTCCTTCTAGTGCTGAACGTAAAAAAATATATTTTAGACCCTTTTCATGCAAAATGTATAAAAAATATTTTTCAAGTTTGTTATAAAAAAAATTATATCCCTTCATATGCCGAACTAGTTAAATTGTGGATTTTGCCTAAAATATGATTTTAGAAAATATTCTTTAAATATATATATTTTTTAATCACATTTGAAAACCCTTGTATGTTGAATTCTACATATGTCCTTCTTATGATGAACGTTAAAACATATTTTAGACCCTTTTCATGCAAAATTAAAAGAAAATATTTTTCACGTTTTTTATAAAAAAAACTTTGTATCCCTTCATATACCGAACTAGTTTTTTTGTGGATTTTGCCTAAAACATGATTTTAGACAATATTAATTGAAAAAAGCTTTTTTTTAAATCACATTTGAAAACCCTTCTAAATTGTATTCTACGCCTGTCCTTCTAGTGCTGAACGTAAAAACAATATTTTAGACCCTTTTCATGCAAAATGTATAAAAAATTTTTTTCACGTTTTTTATTTAAAAAATGTTGTATCCCTTCATATGCCGAACTAGGTTTTTTGTGGATTTTGCCTAAAACATGATTTTAGAAAATATTCATTGAAAAAATATTTTTTTCAAATCACATTTGAAAACCCTTCTAAATTGTATTCTTCATATGTCCTTCTAGTGCTGAACGTTAAAACATATTTTAGACCCTTTTCATGCAAAATGTATAAAAATATTTTTCACATTTGTTATAAAAACAATTGTATCCCTTCATATGCCGAACTAGTTGCATTGTGGATTTTGCCTAAAACATGATTTTAGACAATATTCATTGAATTTTTTTTTAAAATCACATTTGAAAACCCTTGTATGTTGAATTCTACGTATGTCCTTCTAGTGCTGAACGTAAAAAAAATATTTTAGACCCTTTTCATGCAAAATGTATAAAAATATTTTTCACGTTTGTTATAAAAAAAATTGTATCCCTTCCTATGCCGAACTAGTTGCATTATGGATTTTGCCTAAAAAATGATTTTAGACAATATTCATTGAAAAAAGTTTTTTTTAAAATCACATTTGAAAACCCTTCTAAATTGTATTCTACGTCTGTCCTTCTAGTGCTGAACGTTAAAAAAAATATTTTAGACCCTTTTCATGCAGAATGTATACAAATATTTTTCACGTTTGTTATAAAAAAAAAAATATCCCTTCATATGCCGAACTAGTTGCATTGTGGATTTTGCCTAAAACATGATTTTAGACAATATTCATTGAAAAAAGCTTTTTAAAAAATCACATTTGAAAACCCTTCTAAATTGTATTCTACGCCTGTCCTTCTAGTGCTGAACGTAAAAAATATATTTTAGACCCTTTTCATGCAAAATGTATGAAAAATATTTTTCACATTTTTTATTTAAAAAACGTTGTATCCCTTCATATGCCGAACTAGTTTTTTTTGTGGATTTTGCCTAAAACATGATTTTAGAAAATATTCATTGAAAAAAGCTTTTTTTTAAATCACATTTGAAAACCCTTCTAAATTGTATTCTACGTCTGTCCTTCTAGTGATGAATGTTAAAAAATATGTTAGACCCTTTTCATGCAAAATTTATAAAAAATATTTTTCACGTTTTATATAAAAAAACTTTGTATCCCTTCATATGCCGAACTAGTTTTTTTGTGGATTTTGCCTAAAACATGATTTTAGACAATATTCATTGAAAAAAGCTTTTTAAAAAATCACATTTGAAAACCCTTCTAAATTGTATTCTACATCTGTCCTTCTAGTGCTGAACGTAAAAAAAATATATTAGACCCTTTTCATGCAAAATGTATAAAAAATATTATTCACGTTTGTTATAAAAAAATTGTATCCCTTCATATGCCGAACTAGTTGCATTGTGGATTTTGCCTAAAACATGATTTTAGAAAATATTCATAGAATTATTATTTTTTAAATCACATTTGAAAACTCTTGTATGTTATATTCTTCATACGTCCTTCTAGTGCTGAACGTTAAAACATATTTTAGACCCTTTTCATGCAAAATGTATAAAAATATGTTTCACGTTTGTTATAAAAACAATTGTATCCCTTCATATGCCGAACTAGTTGCATTGTGGATTTTGCCTAAAACATGATTTTAGACAATATTAATTGAATTTTTTTTTTTTAATCACATTTGAAAACCCTTGTATGTTGAATTCTACATATGTCCTTCTAGTGCTGAATGTTAAAAAAATATTTTAGAACATTTTCATGCAAAATGTATAAAAATATTTTTCACGTTTTTTATAAAAAAAATTGTATCCCTTCATATGCCGAACTAGTTTTTTTGTGGATTTTGCCTAAAACATGATTTGAGACAATATTCATTGAGAAAAGCTTTTAAAAAAATCACATTTGAAAACCCTTCAAAATTGTATTCTACGTCTGTCCTTCTAGTGCTGAACGTAAAAAGAATATTTTAGACCCTTTTCATGCAAAATGTATAAAAATATTTTTCACGTTTGTTATAAAAACAATTGTATCCCTTCATATGCCGAACTAGTTGCATTGTGGATTTTGCCTAAAACATGATTTTAGACAATATTCATTGAAATTTTTTTTTTTCATCACATTTGAAAACCCTTGTATGTTGAATTCTACATATGTCCTTCTAGTGCTGAACGTAAAAAAATATTTTAGACCCTTTTCATGCAAAATTAAAAAAATATATTCTTCACGTTTTTTATAAAAAAACTTTGTATCCCTTCATATGCCGAACTAGTTTTTTTGTGGATTTTGCCTAAAACATGATTTTAGACAATATTCATTGAAAAAAGCTTTTTAAAAAATCACATTTGAAAACACTTCTAAATTGTATTCTACGTCTGTCCTTCTAGTGCTGAACGTAAAAAAATATATTTTAGACCCTTTTCATGCAAAATGTATAAAAAATATTTTTCAAGTTTGTTATAAAAAAAATTATATCCCTTCATATGCCGAACTAGTTAAATTGTGGATTTTGCCAAAAATATGATTTTAGAAAATATTCTTTAAATATATATATTTTTTAATCACATTTGAAAACCCTTGTATGTTGAATTCTACATATGTCCTTCTTATGATGAACGTTAAAACATATTTTAGACCCTTTTCATGCAAAATTAAAAGAAAATATTTTTCACGTTTTTTATAAAAAAAACTTTGTATCCCTTCATATACCGAACTAGTTTTTTTGTGGATTTTGCCTAAAACATGATTTTAGACAATATTAATTGAAAAAAGCTTTTTTTTAAATCACATTTGAAAACCCTTCTAAATTGTATTCTACGCCTGTCCTTCTAGTGCTGAACGTAAAAACAATATTTTAGACCCTTTTCATGCAAAATGTATAAAAAATTGTTTTCACGTTTTTTATTTAAAAAACGTTGTATCCCTTCATATGCCGAACTAGGTTTTTTGTGGATTTTGCCTAAAACATGATTTTAGACAATATTCATTGAATTTTTTTTTTTTAATCACATTTGAAAACCCTTGTATGTTGAATTCTACATATGTCCTTCTAGTGCTGAATGTTAAAAAAATATTTTAGAACATTTTCATGCAAAATGTATAAAAATATTTTTCACGTTTTTTATAAAAAAAATTGTATCCCTTCATATGCCGAACTAGTTTTTTTGTGGATTTTGCCTAAAACATGATTTGAGACAATATTCATTGAGAAAAGCTTTTAAAAAAATCACATTTGAAAACCCTTCAAAATTGTATTCTACGTCTGTCCTTCTAGTGCTGAACGTAAAAAAAATATTTTAGACCCTTTTCATGCAAAATGTATAAAAATATTTTTCACGTTTGTTATAAAAACAATTGTATCCCTTCATATGCCGAACTAGTTGCATTGTGGATTTTGCCTAAAACATGATTTTAGACAATATTCATTGAAATTTTTTTTTTTCATCACATTTGAAAACCCTTGTATGTTGAATTCTACATATGTCCTTCTAGTGCTGAACGTAAAAAAATATTTTAGACCCTTTTCATGCAAAATTAAAAAAATATATTCTTCACGTTTTTTATAAAAAAACTTTGTATCCCTTCATATGCCGAACTAGTTTTTTTGTGGATTTTGCCTAAAACATGATTTTAGACAATATTCATTGAAAAAAGCTTTTTAAAAAATCACATTTGAAAACACTTCTAAATTGTATTCTACGTCTGTCCTTCTAGTGCTGAACGTAAAAAAATATATTTTAGACCCTTTTCATGCAAAATGTATAAAAAATATTTTTCAAGTTTGTTATAAAAAAAATTATATCCCTTCATATGCCGAACTAGTTAAATTGTGGATTTTGCCTAAAATATGATTTTAGAAAATATTCTTTAAATATATATATTTTTTAATCACATTTGAAAACCCTTGTATGTTGAATTCTACATATGTCCTTCTTATGATGAACGTTAAAACATATTTTAGACCCTTTTCATGCAAAATTAAAAGAAAATATTTTTCACGTTTTTTATAAAAAAAACTTTGTATCCCTTCATATACCGAACTAGTTTTTTTGTGGATTTTGCCTAAAACATGATTTTAGACAATATTAATTGAAAAAAGCTTTTTTTTAAATCACATTTGAAAACCCTTCTAAATTGTATTCTACGCCTGTCCTTCTAGTGCTGAACGTAAAAACAATATTTTAGACCCTTTTCATGCAAAATGTATAAAAAATTGTTTTCACGTTTTTTATTTAAAAAACGTTGGATCCCTTCATATGCCGAACTAGGTTTTTTGTGGATTTTGCCTAAAACATGATTTTAGAAAATATTCATTGAAAAAATATTTTTTTTAAATCACATTTCAAAACCCTTCTAAATTGTATTCTTCATATGTCCTTCTAGTGCTGAACGTTAAAACATATTTTAGACCCTTTTCATGCAAAATGTATAAAAATATTTTTCACATTTGTTATAAAAACAATTGTATCCCTTCATATGCCGAACTAGTTGCATTGTGGATTTTGCCTAAAACATGATTTTAGACAATATTCATTGAATTATTTTTTTAAATCACATTTGAAAACCCTTGTATGTTGAATTCTACGTATGTCCTTCTAGTGCTGAACGTAAAAAAAATATTTTAGAACCTTTTCATGCAAAATGTATAAAAATATTTTTCACGTTTGTTATAAAAAAAATTGTATCCCTTCCTATGCCGAACTAGTTGCATTATGGATTTTGCCTAAAAAATGATTTTAGACAATATTCATTGAAAAAAGTTTTTTTTTAAATCACATTTGAAAACCCTTCTAAATTGTATTCTACGTCTGTCCTTCTAGTGCTGAACGTAAAAAAAATATTTTAGACCCTTTTCATGCAGAATGTATACAAATATTTTTCACGTTTGTTATTTTAAAAAAATTATCCCTTCATATGCCGAACTAGTTGCATTGTGGATTTTGCCTAAAACATGATTTTAGACAATATTCATTGAAAAAAGCTTTTTAAAAAATCACATTTGAAAACCCTTCTAAATTGTATTCTACGCCTGTCCTTCTAGTGCTGAACGTAAAAAAAATATTTTAGACCCTTTTCATGCAAAATGTATAAAAAATATTTTTCACATTTTTTATTTAAAAAACGTTGTATCCCTTCATATGCCGAACTAGTTTTTTTGTGGATTTTGCCTAAAACATGATTTTAGACAATATTCATTGAAAAAAGCTTTTTAAAAAATCACATTTGAAAACCCTTCTAAATTGTATTCTACATCTGTCCTTCTAGTGCTGAACGTAAAAAAAATATATTAGACCCTTTTCATGCAAAATGTATAAAAAATATTATTCACGTTTGTTATAAAAAAATTGTATCCCTTCATATGCCGAACTAGTTGCATTGTGGATTTTGCCTAAAACATGATTTTAGAAAATATTCATAGAATTATTATTTTTTAAATCACATTTGAAAACTCTTGTATGTTATATTCTTCATACGTCCTTCTAGTGCTGAACGTTAAAACATATTTTAGACCCTTTTCATGCAAAATGTATAAAAATATGTTTCACGTTTGTTATAAAAACAATTGTATCCCTTCATATGCCGAACTAGTTGCATTGTGGATTTTGCCTAAAACATGATTTTAGACAATATTCATTGAAATTTTTTTTTTTAATCACATTTGAAAACCCTTGTATGTTGAATTCTACATATGTCCTTCTTATGATGAACGTTAAAACATATTTTAGACCCTTTTCATGCAAAATTAAAAGAAAATATTTTTCACGTTTTTTATAAAAAAAACTTTGTATCCCTTCATATACCGAACTAGTTTTTTTGTGGATTTTGCCTAAAACATGATTTTAGACAATATTAATTGAAAAAAGCTTTTTTTAAAATCACATTTGAAAACCCTTCTAAATTGTATTCTACGCCTGTCCTTCTAGTGCTGAACGTAAAAACAATATTTTAGACCCTTTTCATGCAAAATGTATAAAAAATTGTTTTCACGTTTTTTATTTAAAAAACGTTGTATCCCTTCATATGCCGAACTAGGTTTTTTGTGGATTTTGCCTAAAACATGATTTTAGAAAATATTCATTGAAAAAATGTTTTTTTTAAATCACATTTCAAAACCCTTCTAAATTGTATTCTTCATATGTCCTTCTAGTGCTGAACGTTAAAACATATTTTAGACCCTTTTCATGCAAAATGTATAAAAATATTTTTCACATTTGTTATAAAAACAATTGTATCCCTTCATATGCCGAACTAGTTGCATTGTGGATTTTGCCTAAAACATGATTTTAGACAATATTCATTGAATTATTTTTTTAAATCACATTTGAAAACCCTTGTATGTTGAATTCTACGTATGTCCTTCTAGTGCTGAACGTAAAAAAAATATTTTAGAACCTTTTCATGCAAAATGTATAAAAATATTTTTCACGTTTGTTATAAAAAAAATTGTATCCCTTCCTATGCCGAACTAGTTGCATTATGGATTTTGCCTAAAAAATGATTTTAGACAATATTCATTGAAAAAAGTTTTTTTTTAAATCACATTTGAAAACCCTTCTAAATTGTATTCTACGTCTGTCCTTCTAGTGCTGAACGTAAAAAAAATATTTTAGACCCTTTTCATGCAGAATGTATACAAATATTTTTCACGTTTGTTATAAAAAAAAAATTATCCCTTCATATGCCGAACTAGTTGCATTGTGGATTTTGCCTAAAACATGATTTTAGACAATATTCATTGAAAAAAGCTTTTTAAAAAATCACATTTGAAAACCCTTCTAAATTGTATTCTACGCCTGTCCTTCTAGTGCTGAACGTAAAAAAAATATTTTAGACCCTTTTCATGCAAAATGTATAAAAAATATTTTTCACATTTTTTATTTAAAAAACGTTGTATCCCTTCATATGCCGAACTAGTTTTTTTGTGGATTTTGCCTAAAACATGATTTTAGACAATATTCATTGAAAAAAGCTTTTTAAAAAATCACATTTGAAAACCCTTCTAAATTGTATTCTACATCTGTCCTTCTAGTGCTGAACGTAAAAAAAATATATTAGACCCTTTTCATGCAAAATGTATAAAAAATATTATTCACGTTTGTTATAAAAAAATTGTATCCCTTCATATGCCGAACTAGTTGCATTGTGGATTTTGCCTAAAACATGATTTTAGAAAATATTCATAGAATTATTATTTTTTAAATCACATTTGAAAACTCTTGTATGTTATATTCTTCATACGTCCTTCTAGTGCTGAACGTTAAAACATATTTTAGACCCTTTTCATGCAAAATGTATAAAAATATGTTTCACGTTTGTTATAAAAACAATTGTATCCCTTCATATGCCGAACTAGTTGCATTGTGGATTTTGCCTAAAACATGATTTTAGACAATATTCATTGAATTTTTTTTTTTTAATCACATTTGAAAACCCTTGTATGTTGAATTCTACATATGTCCTTCTAGTGCTGAATGTTAAAAAAATATTTTAGAACATTTTCATGCAAAATGTATAAAAATATTTTTCACGTTTTATATAAAAAAAATTGTATCCCTTCATATGCCGAACTAGTTTTTTTGTGGATTTTGCCTAAAACATGATTTTAGACAATATTCATTGAGAAAAGCTTTTTAAAAAATCACATTTGAAAACCCTTCAAAATTGTATTCTACGTCTGTCCTTCTAGTGCTGAACGTAAAAAAAATATTTTAGACCCTTTTCATGCAAAATGTATCAAAATTGTTTTTCACGTTCTTTATTTAAAAAACGTTGTATCCCTTCATATGCCGAACTAGTTGCATTATGGATTTTCCCTAAAACATGATTTTAGACAATATTCATTGAAAAAAGTTTTTTTTTAAATCACATTTGAGAACCCTTCTAAATTGTATTCTACGTCTGTCCTACTAGTGCTGAACGTAAAAAAAATATTTTAGACCCTTTTCATGCAAAATGTAGAACAAATATTTTTCACCTTTGTTATAAAAAAAATTGTATCCCTTCATATGCCGAACTAGTTGCATTGTGGATTTTGCCTAAAACATGATTTTAGACAATATTCATTGAAGAAAGCTTTTTTTTTTAAATCACATTTGAGAACCCTTCTAAATTGTATTCTACGTCTGTCCTACTAGTGCTGAACGTAAAAAAAATATTTTAGACCCTTTTCATGCAAAATGTAGAACAAATATTTTTCACCTCTGTTATAAAAAAAATTGTATCCCTTCATATGCCGAACTAGTTGCATTGTGGATTTTGCGTAAAACATGATTTTAGAAAATATACATTGAATTTTTTTTTTTTAAATCACATTTGAAAACCCTTGTATGTTGAATTCTACATATGTCCTTCTAATGCTGAACGTAAAAAATATATTTTAGACCCTTTTCATGCAAAATTTAAAAAAAATATTCTTCACATTTTTTATTTAAAAAACGTTGTATCCCTTCATATGCCGAACTAGTTTTTTTGTGGATTTTGCCTAAAACATGATTTTAGAAAATATTCATTGAAAAAAGCTTTTTTTTAAATCACATTTGAAAACCCTTCTAAATTGTATTCTACGTCTGTCCTTCTAGTGATGAATGTTAAAAAATATGTTAGACCCTTTTCATGCAAAATTTATAAAAAATATTTTTCACGTTTTTTATAAAAAAACTTTGTATCCCTTCATATGCCGAACTAGTTTTTTTGTGGATTTTCCCTAAAACATGATTTTAGACAATATTCATTGAAAAAAGTTTTTTTTTAAATCACATTTGAAAACCCTTCTAAATTGTATTCTACGTCTGTCCTTCTAGTGCTGAACGTAAAAAAAATATTTTAGACCCTTTTCATGCAGAATGTATACAAATATTTTTCACGTTTGTTATAAAAAAAAAATTATCCCTTCATATGCCGAACTAGTTGCATTGTGGATTTTGCCTAAAACATGATTTTAGACAATATTCATTGATTTTTTATATTTTTTTATCACATTTGAAAACCCTTGTATGTTGAAATCTACATATGTCCTTCTAATGCTGAACGTAAAAAAAATATTTTAGACCCTTTTCATGCAAAATGTATAAAAAATATTTTTCACGTTTGTTATAAAAAAAATTGTATCTCTTCATATGCCGAACTAGTTGCATTGTGGATTTTGCCTAAAACATGATTTTAGAAAATATTCATAGAATTATTATTTTTTTAAATCACATTTGAAAACCCTTGTATGTTGAATTCTACATATGTCCTTCTAGTGCTGAACGTAAAAAAATATTTTAGACCCTTTTCATGCTAAATTAAAAAAAAATATTCTTCACGTTTTTTATAAAAAAACTTTGTATCCCTTCATATGCCGAACTAGTTTTTTTGTGGATTTAGCCTAAAACATGATTTTATACAATATTCATTGAAAAAAGCTTTTAAAAAAATCACATTTGAAAACACTTCTAAATTGTATTCTACGTCTGTCCTTCTAGTGCTGAACTCAAAAAAATATATTTTAGACCCTTTTCATGCAAAATGTATAAAAAATATTTTTCAAGTTTGTTATAAAAAAAATTATATCCCTTCATATGCCGAACTAGTTAAATTGTGGATTTTGCCTAAAATATGATTTTAGAAAATATTCTTTAAATATATATATATTTTTTTATCACATTTGAAAACCCTTGTATGTTGAATTCTACATATGTCCTTCTTATGATGAACGTTAAAACATATTTTAGACCCTTTTCATGCAAAATTAAAAGAAAATATTTTTCGCGTTTTTTATAAAAAAAACTTTGTATCCCTTCATATACCGAACTAGTTTTTTTGTGGATTTTGCCTAAAACATGATTTTAGACAATATTCATTGAAAAAAGCTTTTTTTTAAATCACATTTGAAAACCCTTCTAAATTGTATTCTACGCCTGTCCTTCTAGTGCTGAACGTAAAAAAAATATTTTAGACCCTTTTAATGCAAAATGTATAAAAAAATATATTTCACGTTTTTTATTTAAAAAACGTTGTATCCCTTCATATGCCGAACTAGTTTTTTTGTGGATTTTGCCTAAAACATGATTTTAGAAAATATTCATTGAAAAAAGCTTTTTTTTAAATCACATTTGAAAACCCTTCTAAATTGTATTCTACGTCTGTCCTTCTAGTGATGAATGTTAAAAAATATGTTAGACCCTTTTCATGCAAAATTTATAAAAAATATTTTTCACGTTTTTTATAAAAAAACTTTGTATCCCTTCATATGCCGAACTAGTTTTTTTGTGGATTTTGCCTAAAACATGATTTTAGACAATATTCATTGAAAAAAGCTTTTTTTAAAATCACATTTGAAAACCCTTCTAAATTGTATTCTACGTCTGTCCTTCTAGTGATGAATGTTAAAAAATATGTTAGACCCTTTTCATGCAAAATGTATAAAAAATATTTTTCACGTTTTTTATAAAAAAACTTTGTATCCCTTCATATGCCGAACTAGTTGCATTGTGGATTTTGCCTAAAACATGATTTTAGAAAATATTCATAGAATTATTATTTTTTAAATCACATTTGAAAACCCTTGTATGTTATATTCTTCATACGTTCTTCTAGTGCTGAACGTTAAAACATATTTTAGACCCTTTTCATGCAAAATGTATAAAAAATATTTTTCACATTTTTTATTTAAAAAACGTTGTATCCCTTCATATGCCAAACTAGTTTTTTTGTGGATTTTGCCTAAAACATGATTTTAGACAATATTCATTGAAAAAAGCTTTTTAAAAAATCACATTTGAAAACCCTTCAAAATTGTATCCTACGTCTGTCCTTCTAGTGTTGAACGTAAAATAAATATTTTAGACCCTTTTCATGCAAAATGTATAAAAAATTGTTTTCACGTTTTTTATTTAAAAAACGTTGTATCCCTTCATATGCCGAACTAGTTGCATTATGGATTTTCCCTAAAACATGATTTTAGACAATATTCATTGAAAAAAGTTTTTTTTAAAATCACATTTGAAAACCCTTCTAAATTGTATTCTACGTCTGTTCTTCTAGTGCTGAACGTAAAAAAAATATTTTAGACCCTTTTCATGCAGAATGTATACAAATATTTTTCACGTTTGTTATAAAAAAAAATGTATCCCTTCATATGCCGAACTAGTTGCATTGTGGATTTTGCCTAAAACATGATTTTAGACAATATTCATTGATTTTTTATTTTTTTTTATCACATTTGAAAACCCTTGTATGTTGAAATCTACATATGTCCTTCTAATGCTGAACGTAAAAAAAATATTTTAGACCCTTTTCATGCAAAATGTATAAAAAATATTTTTCACGTTTGTTATAAAAAAAATTGTATCCCTTCATATGCCGAACTAGTTTTTTTGTGGATTTTGCCTAAAACATGATTTTAGACAATATTCATTGAAAAAAGCTTTTAAAAAAATCACATTTGAAAACCCTTCAAAATTGTATTCTACGTCTGTCCTTCTAGTGCTGAACGTAGAAAAAATATTTTAGACCCTTTTCATGCAAAATGTATAAAAAATATTTTTCACGTTTGTTATAAAAATAATTGTATCCCTTCATATTTAGAACTAGTTGCATTGTGGATTTTGCCTAAAACATGATTTTAGAAAATATTCATTGAATTATTATTTTTTTTATCACATTTGAAAACACTTGTATGTTGAATTCTACATATGTCCTTCTAGTGCTGAACGTTAAAAAAATATTTTAGACCCTTTTCATGCAAAATGTATACAAATATTTTTCACCTTTGTTATAAAAAAAATTGTATCCCTTCATATGCCGAACTAGTTGCATTGTGGATTTTGCGTAAAACATGATTTTAGAAAATATTCATTGAATTTTTTTTTTTTAAATCACATTTGAAAACCCTTGTATGTTGAATTCTACATATGTCCTTCTAATGCTGAACGTAAAAAATATATTTTAGACCCTTTTCATGCAAAATTAATAAAAAATATTTTTCACGTTTGTTATAAAAAAAATTGTATCTCTTCATATGCCGAACTAGTTGCATTGTGGATTTTGCCTAAAACATGATTTTAGACAATATTCATTGAAAAAAGCTTTTTAAAAAATCACATTTGAAAACCCTTCAAAATATTATTCTACGTCTGTCCTTCTAGTGCTGAACGTAGAAAAAATATGTTAGACCCTTTTGATGCAAAATGTATAAAAAATATTTTTCACGTTTGTTATAAAAATAATTGTATCCCTTCATATTCAGAACTAGTTGCATTGTGGATTTTGCCTAAAACATGATTTTAGAAAATATTCATTGAATTTTTTTTTTTTAATCACATTTGAAAACACTTGTATGTTGAATTCTACATATGTCCTTCTAGTGCTGAACGTTAAAAAAATATTTTAGACCCTTTTCATGCAAAATGTATACAAATATTTTTCACCTTTGTTATAAAAAAAATTGTATCCCTTCATATGCCGAACTAGTTGCATTGTGGATTTTGCCTAAAACATGATTTTAGACAATATTTATTGAAAAATGTTTTTTTTTTAATTACACTTGAAAACCCTTCTAAATTGTATTCTACGTCTGTCCTTCTAGTGCTGAACGTAAAAAAAATATTTTAGACCCTTTTCATGCAGAATGTATACAAATATTTTTCACGTTTGTTATAAAAAAAAATATATCCCTTCATATGCCGAACTAGTTGCATTGTGGATTTTGCCTAAAACATGATTTTAGACAATATTCATTGATTTCTTTTTTTTTTTATCACATTTGAAAACCCTTGTATGTTGAAATCTACATATGTCCTTCTAATGCTGAACGTAAAAAAAATATTTTAGACCCTTTTCATGCAAAATGTATAAAAAATATTTTTCACGTTTGTTATAAAAAAAATTGTATCCCTTCATATGCCGAACTAGTTTTTTTTGTGGATTTTGCCTAAAACATGATTTTAGACAATATTCATTGAAAAAAGCTTTTTAAAAAATCACATTTGAAAACCCTTCAAAATATTATTCTACGTCTGTCCTTCTAGTGCTGAACGTAGAAAAAATATGTTAGACCCTTTTCATGCAAAATGTATAAAAAATATTTTTCACGTTTGTTATAAAAATAATTGTATCCCTTCATATTCAGAACTAGTTGCATTGTGGATTTTGCCTAAAACATGATTTTAGAAAATATTCATTGAAATTTTTTTTTTTAATCACATTTGAAAACACTTGTATGTTGAATTCTACATATGTCCTTCTAGTGCTGAACGTTAAAAAAATATTTTAGACCCTTTTAATGCAAAATGTATACAAATATTTTTCACCTTTGTTATAAAAAAAATTGTATCCCTTCATATGCCGAACTAGTTGCATTGTGGATTTTGCCTAAAACATGATTTTAGACAATATTCATTGAAGAAAGCTTTTTTTTTAAATCACATTTGAAAACCCTTGTATGTTGAATTCTACATATGTCCTTCTAGTGCTGAACGTAAAAAAATATTTTAGACCCTTTTCATGCAAAATGTATACAAATATTTTTCACGTTTGTTATAAAAAAAAATATATCCCTTCATATGCCGAACTAGTTGCATTGTGGATTTTGCCTAAAACATGATTTTAGACAATATTCATTGATTTCTTTTTTTTTTATCAGATTTGAAAACCCTTGTATGTTGAAATCTACATATGTCCTTCTAATGCTGAACGTAAAAAAAATATTTTAGACCCTTTTCATGCAAAATGTATAAAAAATATTTTTCACGTTTGTTATAAAAAAAATTGTATCCCTTCATATGCCGAACTAGTTTTTTTTGTGGATTTTGCCTAAAACATGATTTTAGACAATATTCATTGAAAAAAGCTTTTTAAAAAATCACATTTGAAAACCCTTCAAAATATTATTCTACGTCTGTCCTTCTAGTGCTGAACGTAGAAAAAATATGTTAGACCCTTTTCATGCAAAATGTATAAAAAATATTTTTCACGTTTGTTATAAAAATAATTGTATCCCTTCATATTCAGAACTAGTTGCATTGTGGATTTTGCCTAAAACATGATTTTAGAAAATATTCATTGAATTTTTTTTTTTTAATCACATTTGAAAACACTTGTATGTTGAATTCTACATATGTCCTTCTAGTGCTGAACGTTAAAAAAATATTTTAGACCCTTTTAATGCAAAATGTATACAAATATTTTTCACCTTTGTTATAAAAAAAATTGTATCCCTTCATATGCCGAACTAGTTGCATTGTGGATTTTGCCTAAAACATGATTTTAGACAATATTCATTGAAGAAAGCTTTTTTTTTAAATCACATTTGAAAACCCTTGTATGTTGAATTCTACATATGTCCTTCTAGTGCTGAACGTAAAAAAATATTTTAGACCCTTTTCATGCAAAATTAAAAAAAAATATTCTTCACGTTTTTTATAAAAAAACTTTGTATCCCTTCATATGCCGAACTAGTTTTTTTGTGGATTTTGCCTAAAACATGATTTTAGAAAATATTCATTGAAAAAAGCTTTTTTTTAAATCACATTTGAAAACCCTTGTATGTTATATTCTTCATATGTCCTTCTAGTGCTGAACGTTGAAACATATTTTAGACCCTTTTCATGCAAAATGTATAAAAATATTCTTCACATTCTTCCTGCAGTCGGGAGAGGACGTGTTTTCTCTAGCTCTCTAGCTCTCTAGCTGGAGGTAAGCAAACTTCTCATTTGGTGTTGAGTATAGCTTAACCATGCATTAGATCGTAGGTTGGTAGTTAGTTGTAGTTAGGTATTGTATTTATTATAGGTTAGTATTGTTGTTGTTGTAGGTTTCCGTAGGTTATTGTAGGCTAGTATTGAAGCTCGAGGCTAGCTAGCTCTCTAGCTGGAGGTAAGCAAACTTCTCATTTGGTGTTGAGTATAGCTTAACCATGCATTAGATCGTAGGTTGGTAGTTAGTGTAGTTAGGTATTGTATTTATTATAGGTTAGTATTGTTGTTGTTGTAGGTTTCCGTAGGTTATTGTAGGTTAGTATCGAAGCACGAGGCTAGCTAGCTAGCGGGTAGCTACTGGTAACGATTAGCTGTCCCACTGTTAAATGTGCTTCTAGCCAACGTTTAATTTTTGCTGCGTTCTGCGTTATGTAAGGAACTAGACACGGACATGAATCATCTGTTTAGTGTGCTAACACACTCTTGGCAGTTTGTTGTAACCAAGTATTGGTGCTAATTGTGTGTTAATGGATGCTAGCTTGCTAGTCAGCTACGGCGTCATAGCTAGGTATCGTGGGTAGCTACTGTGTCTTGGCAGTGTCTTCCGCCGTGCCGGCTGTAGCACGAAGCGAGCTAATTAGCCGTTTTTTCGAACAGAGTCAGAGTCAACACAGTAGCCATTGTGTGCCGGGTGTAGCACGAAGCTAGCTAGCTAGCCGTTCTTAAAACAAAGCCAACACAGTGGCCATTGCTAGCTACCCAGCACGACCTAGCTACCCAGCACGACCAGCGAACGGTACGGTAGCAGCTAATTACAATATACTTGTCCTAGCTAGCCAATGTTGAATCATTGCTGCGTCATGAAAGGAACTTGACACAGACACGAATGATCTGTTTAGTGTGTTATCACACTATTGGTGGTTTGCTGTGACCAAGTGTTTGTGCTTGGCTGTGTGTTACTGGATGCTGGCATGCTGGTTAGCTAGTTAACACACTATTGGTGGTTTGTTGTGAGTATTTGTGCTTAACTGTGTGTTAAACTGTGTGTTATTGGATGCTAGCATGCTAGTCAGCTATGGTGTCATAGTTGGCTAGCTGAATAAAGTGGGTTTGAGTTTATTCCTTTAAACATTGAACAACTGTTCAGTGAAACAATTTTAGTTTCTGAGGTAGAAGTTTTTGGTGAGGGAGGCCCCCCTCTCTCCTCTCCCAGATGCTTAGCTCATTTCATTCCGATCTCCTCTGCATTTTTGTAGCCATTTGCTACAGCCTGTCAACTATGCCTCTGCCTATCCCTGTTCTCTCGTCTCTGCACAGGCTACACAAACAACGCACAACATCGCGCGGCTGCTGCCTCTCCAACCTGGTGGTCCCTGCTCGCACCCCTCACCTGGAGTTCCAGGTCGCAGGCAGCCTCTGGAACTGCCGTTCTGCTGCCAACAAAGCTGACTTCATCCCAGCCTATGCCAACCTCCAGTCCCTCGACTTCCTGGCGCTGACGGAAACATGGATCACCACTGAAAACACGGCTACTCCTACTGCTCTCTCCTCGTCTGACCATGTGTTCTCGCATACCCCGAGAGCATCTGGTCAGAGGGGTGGTGGTACAGGAATCCTCATCTCTCCCAAGTGGACATTCTCAATTTTTCCCCTAACCCATCTGTCTATCTCCTCATTTGAATTCCATGCTGTCACAGTCACTAACCCATTTAAGCTTAATATCCTTGTCATCTATCGCCCTCCAGGTTCCCTTGGAGAGTTCATCAACGAGCTTGACGCCTTGATAAGTTCCTTTCCTGAGGATGGCTCACCCCTCACAGTTTTGGGGGATTTCAACCTCCCTATGTCCACGTTTGACTCATTTCTCTCTGCCTCCTTCTTTCCACTCCTCTCCTCTTTTGACCTCACCCTCTCACCGTCCCCCCCTACTCACAAGGCAGGCAATACGCTTGACCTCATCTTCACTAGATGCTGCTCCTCTACTAATCTCACTGCAACTCCCCTCCAAGTCTCCGACCACTACTTTGTTTCCTTTTCTCTCTCGCTCTCCTCCCACACTACTCACTCTGCCCCTACACAGATGGTAATGCGCCGCCGCAACCTTCGCTCTCTCTCTCCCACTACTCTCTCCTCTTCCATCCTATCATCTCTTCCCTCTGCTCAATCCTTCTCCCTCCAATCTCCTGATTCTGCCTCCTCAACCCTCCTCTCCTCCCTTTCTGCATCCTTTGACTCTCTGTGTCCCCTATCCTCCCGGCCGGCTCGGTCCTCCCCCCCAGCTCCGTGGCTTGATGACTCACTGCGAGCTCACAGAACAGAGCTCCGGGCAGCGGAGCGGAAATGGAAGAAAACTAAACTCCCTACCGACCTGGCATCTTTTCACTCCCTCCTCTCTACATTTTCTTCATCTGTTTCTGCTGCTAAGGCCACCTTCTACCACTCTAAATTCCAAGCATCTGCCTCTAACCCTAGGAAGCTCTTTGCCACATTTTCCTCCCTCCTGAATCCTCCTCCCCCCCCCCCCACCTCCTCTCTCTCTGTGGATGACTTCGTCAACCACTTTGAAAAGAAGGTTGACGACATCCGATCCTCGTTTGTTAAGTCTAATAACACTGCTGGTCCTGCTCACACTGCCCTACCCTATGCTTTGACTTCTTTCTCCCCTCTCTCTCCAGATAAAATCCTGCGACTTGTGACTGCAGGCCGCCCAACAACCTGCCCGCTTGACCCCATCCCCTCCTCCCTTCTCCAGACCATCTCCGGTGACCTTCTCCCCTACCTCACCTCGCTGATCAACTCATCCTTGACCGCTGGCCATGTCCCTTCCGTCTTCAAGAGAGCGAGAGTTGCTCCCCTCCTCAAAAAACCAACACTCGACCCCACTGATGTCAACAACTACAGACCAGTATCCCTTCTTTCTTTTCTTTCCAAAACTATTGAGCGTGCCGTCTTTAGCCAACTCTCTTGCTATCTCTCTCAGAATGACCTTCTTGATCCAAACCAATCAGGTTTCAGGACTGGTCATTCAACTGAGACTGCTCTTCTCTGTGTCACGGAGACTCTCCGCACTGCTAAAGCTAACTCTCTCTCCTCTGCTCTTGTCCTTCTAGACCTGTCTGCTGCCTTTGATACTGTGAACCATCAGATCCTCCTCTCCACCCTCTCCGAGATGGGCATCTCCGGCGCGGCTCACTCCTGGATTGCGTCCTACCTGACCGGTCGCTCCTACCAAGTGGCGTGGCGGGAAGCTGTCTCCGCACCACGTGCTCTCACCACTGGTGTCCCCCAGGGATCGGTTCTGGGCCCTCTCCTTTTCTCCCTATACACCAAGTCACTTGGCTCTGTCATATCCTCACATGGTCTCTCCTATCATTGCTACGCTGACGATACACAACTAATCTTCTCCTTTCCCCCTTCTGATAACCAGGTGGCGAATCGCATCTCTGCATGTCTGGCAGACATATCAGTATGGATGACGGATCACCACCTCAAGCTGAACCCTGGCAAGACGGAGCTGCTCTTCCTCCCGGGGAAGGACTGCCCGTTCCATGATCTCGCCATCACGGTTGACAACTCCGCTGTGTCCTCCTCCCAGAGTGCGAAGAGCCTAGGCGTGACCCTGGACAACACCCTGTCGTTCTCCGCCAACATCAAGGCGGTGACCCGCTCCTGCAGGTTCATGCTCTACAACATTCGGAGAGTGCGACCCTGCCTTACACAGGAAGCGGCGCAGGTCCTGGTCCAGGCACTTGTCATCTCCCGTCTGGACTACTGCAACTCGCTGTTGGCTGGGCTCCCTGCCTGTGCCATTAAACCCCTACAACTCATCCAGAATGCCGCAGCCCGTCTGGTGTTCAACCTTCCCAAGTTCTCTCACGTCACCCCCCTCCTCCGCACACTCCACTGGCTTCCAGTTGAAGCTCGCATCCGCTACAAGACCATGGTGCTTGCCTATGGAGCAGTGAGGGGAACGGCACCTCTGTACCTTCAGGCTCTGATCAGTCCCTACACCCAAACGAGGACATTGCGTTCATCCACCTCTGGCCTGCTGGCTCCCCTTCCTCTGCGGAAGCACAGCTCCCGCTCAGCCCAGTCAAAACTGTTCGCTGCTCTGGCACCCCAATGGTGGAACAAGCTCCCTCACGACGCCAGGACAGCGGAGTCACTCACCACCTTCCGGAGACATTTGAAACCCCACCTCTTTAAGGAATACCTGGGATAGGATAAAGTATTCCTTCTAACCCCCCCCCCCCCCCCCCCCCAAATTGTAAAGTGGTTATCCCACTGGCTATAGGGTGAACGCACCAATTTGTGAGTCGCTCTGGCTAAGAGCGTCTGCTAAATGACGTTAATGTGCCCTTGAGCAAGGCACTTAACCCTAATTGCTCCTGTAAGTCGCTCTGGTTAAGAGCGTCTGCTAAATGACTAAAATGTAAATGTAAAATGTTATAAAAACAATTGTATCCCTTCATATGCCGAACTAGTTGCATTGTGGATTTTGCCTAAAACATGATTTTAGACAATATTAATTTAATTTTTTTTTTTTAATCACATTTGAAAACCCTTGTATGTTGAATTCTACATATGTCCTTCTAGTGCTGAACGTTAAAAAAATATTTTAGAACATTTTCATGCGAAATGTATAAAAATATTTTTCACGTTTGTTATAAAAAAAATTGTATCCCTTCCTATGCCGAACTAGTTGCATTATGTTTTTTTTTCTAAAACATGATTTTAGACAATATTCATTGAAAAAAGCTTTTAAAAAAATCACATTTGAAAACCCTTCTAAATTGTATTCTACGCCTGTCCTTCTAGTGCTGAACGTAAAAAAAATATTTTAGACCCTTTTCATGCAAAATGTATAAAAAATATTTTTCACGTTTGTTATAAAAAAAAAATTATCCCTTCATATGCTGAACTAGTTGCATTGTGGATTTTGCCTAAAACATGATTTTAGAAAATATTCATTGATTTTTTTTTTTTTTTTTATCACATTTGAAAACCCTTGTATGTTGAAATCTACATATGTCCTTCTAATGCTGAACGTAAAAAAAATATTTTATACACTTTTCATGCAAAATGTATAAAAAATATTTTTCACGTTTGTTATAAAAAAAAATTTATCCCTTCATATGCCGAACTAGTTTTTTTGTGGATTTTGCCTAAAACATGATTTTAGACAATATTCATTGAAAAAAGCTTTTTAAAAAATCACATTTGAAAACCCTTCAAAATTGTATTCTACGTCTGTCCTTCTAGTGCTGAACGTAGAAAAAATATTTTAGACCCTTTTCATGCAAAATGTATAAAAAATATTTTTCACGTTTGTTATAAAAATAATTGTATCCCTTCATATTTAGAACTAGTTGCATTGTGGATTTTGCCTAAAACATGATTTTAGAAAATATTCATTGAAAAAAGCTTTTTTTTAAATCACATTTGAAAACCCTTGTATGTTATATTCTTCATATGTCCTTCTAGTGCTGAACGTTAAAACATATTTTAGACCCTTTTCATGCAAAATGTATAAAAATATTCTTCACATTTGTTATAAAAACAATTGTATCCCTTCATATGCCGAACTAGTTGCATTGTGGATTTTGCCTAAAACATGATTTTAGACAATATTAATTGAAATTTTTTTTTTAATCACATTTGAAAACCCTTGTATGTTGAATTCTACATATGTCCTTCTAGTGCTGAACGTTAAAAAAATATTTTAGAACATTTTCATGCGAAATGTATAAAAATATTTTTCACGTTTGTTATAAAAAAAATTGTATCCCTTCCTATGCCGAACTAGTTGCATTATGGATTTTGCCTAAAACATGATTTTAGACAATATTCATTGAAAAAAGCTTTTTAAAAAATCACATTTGAAAACCCTTCTAAATTGTATTCTACGCCTGTCCTTCTAGTGCTGAACGTAAAAAAAATATTTTAGACCCTTTTCATGCAAAATGTATAAAAAATATTTTTCACGTTTGTTATAAAAAAAAAATTATCCCTTCATATGCTGAACTAGTTGCATTGTGGATTTTGCCTAAAACATGATTTTAGAAAATATTCATTGATTTTTTATTTTTTTTTAATCACATTTGAAAACCCTTGTATGTTGAAATCTACATATGTCCTTCTAATGCTGAACGTAAAAAAAATATTTTATACACTTTTCATGCAAAATGTATAAAAAATATTTTTCACGTTTGTTATAAAAAAAATTGTATCCCTTCATATGCCGAACTAGTTTTTTTGTGGATTTTGCCTAAAACATGATTTTAGACAATATTCATTGAAAAAAGCTTTTTAAAAAATCACATTTGAAAACCCTTCAAAATATTATTCTACGTCTGTCCTTCTAGTGCTGAACGTAGAAAAAATATTTTAGACCCTTTTCATGCAAAATGTATAAAAAATATTTTTCACGTTTGTTATAAAAATAATTGTATCCCTTCATATTTAGAACTAGTTGCATTGTGGATTTTGCCTAAAACATGATTTTAGAAAATATTCATTGATTTTTTTTTTATCACATTTGAAAACACTTGTATGTTGAATTCTACATATGTCCTTCTAGTGCTGAACGTTAAAAAAATATTTTAGACCCTTTTCATGCAAAATGTATACAAATATTTTTCACCTTTGTTATAAAAAAAATTGTATCCCTTCATATGCCGAACTAGTTGCATTGTGGATTTTGCCTAAAACATGATTTTAGACAATATTCATTGAAGAAAGCTTTTTTTTAAATCACATTTGAAAACCCTTCTAAATTGTATTCTACGTCTGTCCTACTAGTGCTGAACGTAAAAAAAATATTTTAGACCCTTTTCATGCAAAATGTAGAAAAAATATTTTTCACCTCTGTTATAAAAAAAATTGTATCCCTTCATATGCCGAACTAGTTGCATTGTGGATTTTGCCTAAAACATGATTTTAGAAAATATTCATAGAATTATAATTTTTTTAAATCACATTTGAAAACCCTTGTATGTTGAATTCTACATATGTCCTTCTAGTGCTGAACGTAAAAAAATATTTTAGACCCTTTTCATGCAAAATTAAAAAAAAATATTCTTCACGTTTTTTATAAAAAAACTTTGTATCCCTTCATATGCCGAACTAGTTTTTTTGTGGATTTTGCCTAAAACATGATTTTAGACAATATTCATTGAAAAAAGCTTTTAAAAAAATCACATTTGAAAACACTTCTAAATTGTATTCTACGTCTGTCCTTCTAGTGCTGAACTTAAAAAAATATATTTTAGACCCTTTTCATGCAAAATGTATAAAAAATATTTTTCAAGTTTGTTATAAAAAAAATTATATCCCTTCATATGCCGAACTAGTTAAATTGTGGATTTTGCCTAAAATATGATTTTAGAAAATATTCTTTAAATATATATTTTTTTTAATCACATTTGAAAACCCTTGTATGTTGAATTCTACATATGTCCTTCTTATGATGAACGTTAAAACATAATTTAGACCCTTTTCATGCAAAATTAAAAGAAAATATTTTTCACGTTTTTTATAAAAAAAACTTTGTATCCCTTCATATACCGAACTAGTTTTTTTGTTGATTTTGCCTAAAACATGATTTTAGACAATATTCATTGAAAAAAGCTTTTTTTTAAATCACATTTGAAAACCCTTCTAAATTGTATTCTACGCCAGTCCTTCTAGTGCTGAACGTAAAAAAAATATTTTAGACCCTTTTCATGCAAAATGTATAAAAAATATTTTTCACGTTTTTTATTTAAAAAACGTTGTATCCCTTCATATGCCGAACTAGTTTTTTTGTGGATTTTGCCTAAAACATGATTTTAGACAATATTCATTGAAAAAAGCTTTTTTTTAAATCACATTTGAAAACCCTTGTATGTTATATTCTTCATATATCCTTCTAGTGCTGAACGTTAAAACATATTTTAGACCCTTTTCATGCAAAATGTATAAAAATATTTTTCACATTTGTTATAAAAACAATTGTATCCCTTCATATGCCGAACTAGTTGCATTGTGGATTTTGCCTAAAACATGATTTTAGACAATATTCATTGAAATTTTTTTTTAATCACATTTGAAAACCCTTGTATGTTGAATTCTACATATGTCCTTCTAGTGCTGAACGTTAAAAAAATATTTTAGAACATTTTCATGCGAAATGTATAAAAATATTTTTCACGTTTGTTATAAAAAAAATTGTATCCCTTCCTATGCCGAACTAGTTGCATTATGGATTTTGCCTAAAACATGATTTTAGACAATATTCATTGAAAAAAGTTTTTTTTTAAATCACATTTGAAAACCCTTCTAAATTGTATTCTACGTCTGTCCTTCTAGTGCTGAACGTAAAAAAAATATTTTAGACCCTTTTCATGCAAAATGTATACAAATATTTTTCACCTTTGTTATAAAAAAAATGTATCCCTTCATATGCCGAACTAGTTGCATTGTGGATTTTGCGTAAAACATGATTTTAGAAAATATTCATTGAATTTATTTTTTTTAAATCACATTTGAAAACCCTTGTATGTTGAATTCTACATATGTCCTTCTAATGCTGAACGTAAAAAATATATTTTAGACCCTTTTCATGCAAAATTAATAAAAAATATTTTTCACGTTTGTTATAAAAAAAATTGTATCTCTTCAAATGCCGAACTAGTTGCATTGTGGATTTTGCCTAAAACATGATTTTAGAAAATATTCATAGAATTATTATTTTTTAAAATCACATTTGAAAACCCTTGTATGTTGAATTCTACATATGTCCTTCTAGTGCTGAATGTAAAAAAATATTTTAGACCCTTTTCATGCAAAATTAAAAAAAAATATTCTTCACGTTTTTTATAAAAAAACTTTGTATCCCTTCATATGCCGAACTAGTTTTTTTGTGGATTTTGCCTAAAACATGATTTTAGACAATATTCATTGAAAAAAGCTTTTAAAAAAATCACATTTGAAAACCCTTCTAAATTGTATTCTACGCCTGTCCTTCTAGTGCTGAACTTAAAAAAATATATTTTAGACCCTTTTCATGCAAAATGTATAAAAAATATTTTTCAAGTTTGTTATAAAAAAAATTATATCCCTTCATATGCCGAACTAGTTAAATTGTGGATTTTGCCTAAAATATGATTTTAGAAAATATTCTTTAAATATATATTTTTTTTAATCACATTTGAAAACCCTTGTATGTTGAATTCTACATATGTCCTTCTTATGATGAACGTTAAAACATAATTTAGACCCTTTTCATGCAAAATTAAAAGAAAATATTTTTCACGTTTTTTATTTAAAAAACTTTGTATCCCTTCATATACCGAACTAGTTTTTTTGTGGATTTTGCCTAAAACATGATTTTAGACAATATTCATTGAAATAAGCTTTTTTTTAAATCACATTTGAAAACCCTTCTAAATTGTATTCTACGCCAGTCCTTCTAGTGCTGAACGTAAAAAAAATATTTTAGACCCTTTTCATGCAAAATGTATAAAAAAAATTTTTCACGTTTTTTATTTAAAAAACGTTGTATCCCTTCATATGCCGAACTAGGTTTTTTGTGGATTTTGCCTAAAACATGATTTTAGAAAATATTCATTGAAAAAATATTTTTTTTAAATCACATTTGAAAACCCTTCTAAATTGTATTCTTCATATGTCCTTCTAGTGCTGAACGTTAAAACATATTTTAGACCCTTTTCATGCAAAATGTATAAAAATATTTTTCACATTTGTTATAAAAACAATTGTATCCCTTCATATGCCGAACTAGTTGCATTGTGGATTTTGCCTAAAACATGATTTTAGACAATATTCATTGAATTTTTTTTTTTAATCACATTTGAAAACCCTTGTATGTTGAATTCTACGTATGTCCTTCTAGTGCTGAACGTAAAAAAATATTTTAGAACCTTTTCATGCAAAATGTATAAAAATATTTTTCACGTTTGTTATAAAAAAAATTGTATCCCTTCCTATGCCGAACTAGTTGCATTATGGATTTTGCCTAAAACATGATTTTAGACAATATTTATTGAAAAAAGTTTTTTTTTAAATTACATTTGAAAACCCTTCTAAATTGTATTCTACGTCTGTCCTTCTAGTGCTGAACGTAAAAAAAATATTTTAGACCCTTTTCATGCAGAATGTATACAAATATTTTTCACGTTTGTTATAAAAAAAAAAATATCCCTTCATATGCCGAACTAGTTGCATTGTGGATTTTGCCTAAAACATGATTTTAGACAATATTCATTGATTTTTTTTTTTATCACATTTGAAAACACTTGTATGTTGAATTCTACATATGTCCTTCTAGTGCTGAACGTAAAAAAAATATTTTAGACCCTTTTCATGCAAAATGTATACAAATATTTTTCACCTTTGTTATAAAAAAAATTGTATCCCTTCATATGCCGAACTAGTTGCATTGTGGATTTTGCCTAAAACATGATTTTAGACAATATTCATTGAAGAAAGCTTTTTTTTAAATCACATTTGAAAACCCTTCTAAATTGTATTCTACGTCTGTCCTACTAGTGCTGAACGTAAAAAAAATATTTTAGACCCTTTTCATGCAAAATGTAGAAAAATATTTTTCACCTCTGTTATAAAAAAAATTGTATCCCTTCATATGCCGAACTAGTTGCATTGTGGATTTTGCCTAAAACATGATTTTAGAAAATATTCATAGAATTATAATTTTTTTAAATCACATTTGAAAACCCTTGTATGTTGAATTCTACATATGTCCTTCTAGTGCTGAACGTAAAAAAATATTTTAGACCCTTTTCATGCAAAATTAAAAAAAAATATTCTTCACGTTTTTTATAAAAAAACTTTGTATCCCTTCATATGCCGAACTAGTTAAATTGTGGATTTTGCCTAAAATATGATTTTAGAAAATATTCTTTAAATATATATATTTTTTAATCACATTTGAAAACCCTTGTATGTTGAATTCTACATATGTCCTTCTTATGATGAACGTTAAAACATATTTTAGACCCTTTTCATGCAAAATTAAAAGAAAATATTTTTCACGTTTTTTATTAAAAAAACTTTGTATCCCTTCATATACCGAACTAGTTTTTTTGTGGATTTTGCCTAAAACATGATTTTAGACAATATTCATTGAAAAAAGCTTTTTTTTAAATCACATTTGAAAACCCTTCAAAATTGTATTCTACGCCTGTCCTTCTAGTGCTGAACGTAAAAAAAATATTTTAGACCCTTTTCATGCAAAATGTATAAAAAATATTTTTCACGTTTTTTATTTAAAAAACGTTGTATCCCTTCATATGCCGAACTAGTTTTTTTGTGGATTTTGCCTAAAACATGATTTTAGAAAATATTCATTGAAAAAAGCTTTTTTTTAAATCACATTTGAAAACCCTTGTATGTTATATTCTTCATATGTCCTTCTAGTGCTGAACGTTAAAACATATTTTAGACCCTTTTCATGCAAAATGTATAAAAATATTTTTCACATTTGTTATAAAAACAATTGTATCCCTTCATATGCCGAACTAGTTGCATTGTGGATTTTGCCTAAAACATGATTTTAGACAATATTAATTGAATTTTTTTTTTTTATCACATTTGAAAACCCTTGTATGTTGAATTCTACATATGTCCTTCTAGTGCTGAACGTTAAAAAAATATTTTAGAACATTTTCATGCGAAATGTATAAAAATATTTTTCACGTTTGTTATAAAAAAAATTGTATCCCTTCCTATGCCGAACTTGTTGCATTATGGATTTTGCCTAAAACATGATTTTAGACAATATTCATTGAAAAAAGTTTTTTTTAAAATCACATTTGAAAACCCTTCTAAATTGTATTCTACGTCTGTCCTTCTAGTGCTGAACGTAAAAAAAATATTTTAGACCCTTTTCATGCAAAATGTATAAAAAATATTTTTCACGTTTGTTATAAAAAAAAATGTATCCCTTCATATGCTGAACTAGTTGCATTGTGGATTTTGCCTAAAACATGATTTTAGAAAATATTAATTGATTTTTTATTTTTTTTAAATCACATTTGAAAACCCTTGTATGTTGAAATCTACATATGTCCTTCTAATGCTGAACGTAAAAAAAATATTTTAGACCCTTTTCATGCAAAATGTATAAAAAATATTTTTCACGTTTGTTATAAAAATAATTGTATCCCTTCATATTTAGAACTAGTTGCATTGTGGATTTTGCCTAAAACATGATTTTAGAAAATATTCGTTGAATTATTTTTTTTTTTTATCACATTTGAAAACACTTGTATGTTGAATTCTACATATGTCCTTCTAGTGCTGAATGTTAAAAAAATATTTTAGACCCTTTTCATGCAAAATGTATACAAATATTTTTCACCTTTGTTATAAAAAAAATTGTATCCCTTCATATGCCGAACTAGTTGCATTGTGGATTTTGCGTAAAACATGATTTTAGAAAATATTCATTGAATTTATTTTTTTTAAATCACATTTGAAAACCCTTGTATGTTGAATTCTACATATGTCCTTCTAATGCTGAACGTAAAAAATATATTTTAGACCCTTTTCATGCAAAATTAATAAAAAATATTTTTCACGTTTGTTATAAAAAAAATTGTATCTCTTCATATGCCGAACTAGTTGCATTGTGGATTTTGCCTAAAACATGATTTTAGAAAATATTCATAGAATTATTATTTTTTTAAATCACATTTGAAAACCCTTGTATGTTGAATTCTACATATGTCCTTCTAGTGCTGAATGTAAAAAAATATTTTAGACCCTTTTCATGCAAAATTAAAAAAAAATATTCTTCACGTTTTTTATAAAAAAACTTTGTATCCCTTCATATGCCGAACTAGTTTTTTTGTGGATTTTGCCTAAAACATGATTTTAGACAATATTCATTGAAAAAAGCTTTTAAAAAAATCACATTTGAAAACACTTCTAAATTGTATTCTACGTCTGTCCTTCTAGTGCTGAACTTAAAAATATATATTTTAGACCCTTTTCATGCAAAATGTATAAAAAATATTTTTCAAGTTTGTTATAAAAAAAATTATATCCCTTCATATGCCGAACTAGTTAAATTGTGGATTTTGCCTAAAATATGATTTTAGAAAATATTCTTTAAATATATATTTTTTTAAATCACATTTGAAAACCCTTGTATGTTGAATTCTACATATGTCCTTCTTATGATGAACGTTAAAACATAATTTAGACCCTTTTCATGCAAAATTAAAAGAAAATATTTTTCACGTTTTTTATTAAAAAAACTTTGTATCCCTTCATATACCGAACTAGTTTTTTTGTGGATTTTGCCTAAAACATGATTTTAGACAATATTCATTGAAAAAAGCTTTTTTTTAAATCACATTTGAAAACCCTTCTAAATTGTATTCTACGCCAGTCCTTCTAGTGCTGAACATAAAAAAAATATTTTAGACCCTTTTCATGCAAAATGTATAAAAAAAAAAATTCACGTTTTTTATTTAAAAAACGTTGTATCCCTTCATATGCCGAACTAGGTTTTTTGTGGATTTTGCCTAAAACATGATTTTAGAAAATATTCATTGAAAAAATATTTTTTTTAAATCACATTTGAAAACCCTTCTAAATTGTATTCTTCATATGTCCTTCTAGTGCTGAACGTTAAAACATATTTTAGACCCTTTTCATGCAAAATGTATAAAAATATTTTTCACATTTGTTATAAAAACAATTGTATCCCTTCATATGCCGAACTAGTTGCATTGTGGATTTTGCCTAAAACATGATTTTAGAAAATATTCATAGAATTATAATTTTTTAAAATCACATTTGAAAACCCTTGTATGTTGAATTCTACATATGTCCTTCTAGTGCTGAACGTAAAAAAATATTTTAGACCCTTTTCATGCAAAATTAAAAAAAAATATTCTTCACGTTTTTTATAAAAAAACTTTGTATCCCTTCATATGCCGAACTAGTTAAATTGTGGATTTTGCCTAAAATATGATTTTAGAAAATATTCTTTAAATATATATATTTTTTAATCACATTTGAAAATCCTTGTATGTTGAATTCTACATATGTCCTTCTTATGATGAACGTTAAAACATATTTTAGACCCTTTTCATGCAAAATTAAAAGAAAATATTTTTCACGTTTTTTATAAAAAAAACTTTGTATCCCTTCATATACCGAACTAGTTTTTTTGTGGATTTTGCCTAAAACATGATTTTAGACAATATTCATTGAAAAAAGCTTTTTTTTAAATCACATTTGAAAACCCTTCAAAATTGTATTCTACGCCTGTCCTTCTAGTGCTGAACGTAAAAAAAATATTTTAGACCCTTTTCATGCAAAATGTATAAAAAATATTTTTCACGTTTTTTATTTAAAAAACGTTGTATCCCTTCATATGCCGAACTAGTTTTTTTGTGGATTTTGCCTAAAACATGATTTTAGAAAATATTCATTGAAAAAAGCTTTTTTTTAAATCACATTTGAAAACCCTTGTATGTTATATTCTTCATATGTCCTTCTAGTGCTGAACGTTAAAACATATTTTAGACCCTTTTCATGCAAAATGTATAAAAATATTTTTCACATTTGTTATAAAAACAATTGTATCCCTTCATATGCCGAACTAGTTGCATTGTGGATTTTGCCTAAAACATGATTTTAGACAATATTAATTGAAATTTTTTTTTTTATCACATTTGAAAACCCTTGTATGTTGAATTCTACATATGTCCTTCTAGTGCTGAACGTTAAAAAAATATTTTAGAACATTTTCATGCGAAATGTATAAAAATATTTTTCACGTTTGTTATAAAAAAAATTGTATCCCTTCCTATGCCGAAATTGTTGCATTATGGATTTTGCCTAAAACATGATTTTAGACAATATTCATTGAAAAAAGTTTTTTTTTAAATCACATTTGAAAACCCTTCTAAATTGTATTCTACGTCTGTCCTTCTAGTGCTGAACGTAAAAAAAATATTTTAGACCCTTTTCATGCAAAATGTATAAAAAATATTTTTCACGTTTGTTATAAAAAAAAATGTATCCCTTCATATGCTGAACTAGTTGCATTGTGGATTTTGCCTAAAACATGATTTTAGAAAATATTAATTGATTTTTTATTTTTTTTAAATCACATTTGAAAACCCTTGTATGTTGAAATCTACATATGTCCTTCTAATGCTGAACGTAAAAAAAATATTTTAGACCCTTTTCATGCAAAATGTATAAAAAATATTTTTCACGTTTGTTATAAAAATAATTGTATCCCTTCATATTTAGAACTAGTTGCATTGTGGATTTTGCCTAAAACATGATTTTAGAAAATATTCATTGAATTTTTTTTTTTTTTTATCACATTTGAAAACACTTGTATGTTGAATTCTACATATGTCCTTCTAGTGCTGAATGTTAAAAAAATATTTTAGACCCTTTTCATGCAAAATGTATACAAATATTTTTCACCTTTGTTATAAAAAAAATTGTATCCCTTCATATGCCGAACTAGTTGCATTGTGGATTTTGCGTAAAACATGATTTTAGAAAATATTCATTGAATTTATTTTTTTTAAATCACATTTGAAAACCCTTGTATGTTGAATTCTACATATGTCCTTCTAATGCTGAACGTAAAAAATATATTTTAGACCCTTTTCATGCAAAATTAATAAAAAATATTTTTCACGTTTGTTATAAAAAAAATTGTATCTCTTCATATGCCGAACTAGTTGCATTGTGGATTTTGCCTAAAACATGATTTTAGAAAATATTCATAGAATTATTATTTTTTTAAATCACATTTGAAAACCCTTGTATGTTGAATTCTACATATGTCCTTCTAGTGCTGAATGTAAAAAAATATTTTAGACCCTTTTCATGCAAAATTAAAAAAAAATATTCTTCACGTTTTTTATAAAAAAACTTTGTATCCCTTCATATGCCGAACTAGTTTTTTTGTGGATTTTGCCTAAAACATGATTTTAGACAATATTCATTGAAAAAAGCTTTTAAAAAAATCACATTTGAAAACACTTCTAAATTGTATTCTACGTCTGTCCTTTTAGTGCTGAACTTAAAAAAATATATTTTAGACCCTTTTCATGCAAAATGTATAAAAAATATTTTTCAAGTTTGTTATAAAAAAAATTATATCCCTTCATATGCCGAACTAGTTAAATTGTGGATTTTGCCTAAAATATGATTTTAGAAAATATTCTTTAAATATATATTTTTTTTAATCACATTTGAAAACCCTTGTATGTTGAATTCTACATATGTCCTTCTTATGATGAACGTTAAAACATAATTTAGACCCTTTTCATGCAAAATTAAAAGAAAATATTTTTCACGTTTTTTATTAAAAAAACTTTGTATCCCTTCATATACCGAACTAGTTTTTTTGTGGATTTTGCCTAAAACATGATTTTAGACAATATTCATTGAAAAAAGCTTTTTTTTAAATCACATTTGAAAACCCTTCTAAATTGTATTCTACGCCAGTCCTTCTAGTGCTGAACATAAAAAAAATATTTTAGACCCTTTTCATGCAAAATGTATAAAAAATATTTTTCACGTTTTTTATTTAAAAAACGTTGTATCCCTTCATATGCCGAACTAGTTTTTTTTGTGGATTTTGCCTAAAACATGATTTTAGACAATATTCATTGAAAAAAGCTTTTTATTAAATCACATTTGAAAACCCTTCAAAATTGTATTCTACGTCTGTCCTTCTAGTGCTGAACGTAAAAAAAATATTTTAGACCCTTTTCATGCAAAATGTATAAAAAAAAAAATTCACGTTTTTTATTTAAAAAACGTTGTATCCCTTCATATGCCGAACTAGGTTTTTTGTGGATTTTGCCTAAAACATGATTTTAGAAAATATTCATTGAAAAAATATTTTTTTTAAATCACATTTGAAAACCCTTCTAAATTGTATTCTTCATATGTCCTTCTAGTGCTGAACGTTAAAACATATTTTAGACCCTTTTCATGCAAAATGTATAAAAATATTTTTCACATTTGTTATAAAAACAATTGTATCCCTTCATATGCCGAACTAGTTGCATTGTGGATTTTGCCTAAAACATGATTTTAGACAATATTCATTGAATTTTTTTTTTAAATCACATTTGAAAACCCTTGTATGTTGAATTCTACGTATGTCCTTCTAGTGCTGAACGTAAAAAAATAATTTAGAACCTTTTCATGCAAAATGTATAAAAATATTTTTCACGTTTGTTATAAAAAAAATTGTATCCCTTCCTATGCCGAACTAGTTGCATTATGGATTTTGCCTAAAACATGATTTTAGACAATATTTATTGAAAAAGTTTTTTTTAAAATTACATTTGAAAACCCTTCTAAATTGTATTCTACGTCTGTCCTTCTAGTGCTGAACGTAAAAAAAATATTTTAGACCCTTTTCATGCAGAATGTATACAAATATTTTTCACGTTTGTTATAAAAAAAAAAATATCCCTTCATATGCCGAACTAGTTGCATTGTGGATTTTGCCTAAAACATGATTTTAGACAATATTCATTGATTTTTTTTTTTTTTTATCACATTTGAAAACCCTTGTATGTTGAAATCTACGTATGTCCTTCTAATGCTGAACGTAAAAAAAACATTTTAGACCCTTTTCATGCAAAATGTATAAAAAATATTTTTCACGTTTGTTATAAAAATAATTGTATCCCTTCATATTTAGAACTAGTTGCATTGTGGATTTTGCCTAAAACATGATTTTAGAAAATATTCATTGATTTTTTTTTTAATCACATTTGAAAACACTTGTATGTTGAATTCTACATATGTCCTTCTAGTGCTGAACGTTAAAAAAATATTTTAGACCCTTTTCATGCAAAATGTATACAAATGTTTTTCACCTTTGTTATAAAAAAAATTGTATCCCTTCATATGCCGAACTAGTTGCATTGTGGATTTTGCCTAAAACATGATTTTAGACAATATTCATTGAAGAAAGCTTTTTTTTAAATCACATTTGAAAACCCTTCTAAATTGTATTCTACATCTGTCCTTCTAGTGCTGAACTTAAAAAAATATATTTTAGACCCTTTTCATGCAAAATGTATAAAAAATATTTTTCAAGTTTGTTATAAAAAAAATTATATCCCTTCATATGCCGAACTAGTTAAATTGTGGATTTTGCCTAAAATATGATTTTAGAAAATATTCTTTAAATATATATATTTTTTAATCACATTTGAAAACCCTTGTATGTTGAATTCTACATATGTCCTTCTTATGATGAACGTTAAAACATATTTTAGACCCTTTTCATGCAAAATTAAAAGAAAATGTTTTTCACGTTTTTTATAAAAAAAACTTTGTATCCCTTCATATACCGAACTAGTTTTTTTGTGGATTTTGCCTAAAACATGATTTTAGACAATATTCATTGAAAAAAGCTTTTTTTTAAATCACTTTTGAAAACCCTTCTAAATTGTATTCTACGCCTGTCCTTCTAGTGCTGAACGTAAAAAAAATATTTTAGACCCTTTTCATGCAAAATGTATAAAAAATATTTTTCACGTTTTTTATTTAAAAAACGTTGTATCCCTTCATATGCCGAACTAGTTTTTTTGTGGATTTTGCCTAAAACATGATTTTAGAAAATATTCATTGAAAAAAGCTTTTTTTTAAATCACATTTGAAAACCCTTGTATGTTATATTCTTCATATGTCCTTCTAGTGCTGAACGTTAAAACATATTTTAGACCCTTTTCATGCAAAATGTATAAAAATATTTTTCACATTTGTTATAAAAACAATTGTATCCCTTCATATGCCGAACTAGTTGCATTGTGGATTTTGCCTAAAACATGATTTTAGACAATATTCATTGAATTTTTTTTTTAAATCACATTTGAAAACCCTTGTATGTTGAATTATACATATGTCCTTCTAGTGCTGAACGTTAAAAAAATATTTTAGAACATTTTCATGCGAAATGTATAAAAATATTTTTCACGTTTGTTATAAAAAAAATTGTATCCCTTCCTATGCCGAACTAGTTGCATTATGGATTTTGCCTAAAACATGATTTTAGACAATATTCATTGAAAAAAGTTTTTTTTTAAATCACATTTGAAAACCCTTCTAAATTGTATTCTACGTCTGTCCTTCTAGTGCTGAACGTAAAAAAAATATTTTAGACCCTTTTCATGCAAAATGTATAAAAAATATTTTTCACGTTTGTTATAAAAAAAATGTATCCCTTCATATGCTGAACTAGTTGCATTGTGGATTTTGCCTAAAACATGATTTTAGAAAATATTCATTGATTTTTTATTTTTTTTAAATCACATTTGAAAACCCTTGTATGTTGAAATCTACATATGTCCTTCTAATGCTGAACGTAAAAAAAATATTTTAGACCCTTTTCATGCAAAATGTATAAAAAATATTTTTCACGTTTGTTATAAAAATAATTGTATCCCTTCATATTTAGAACTAGTTGCATTGTGGATTTTGCCTAAAACATGATTTTAGAAAATATTCATTGAATTATTATTTTTTTTATCACATTTGAAAACACTTGTATGTTGAATTCTACATATGTCCTTCTAGTGCTGAACGTTAAAAAAATATTTTAGACCCTTTTCATGCAAAATGTATACAAATATTTTTCACCTTTGTTATAAAAAAAATTGTATCCCTTCATATGCCGAACTAGTTGCATTGTGGATTTTGCGTAAAACATGATTTTAGAAAATATTCATTGAATTTTTTTTTTTTAAATCACATTTGAAAACCCTTGTATGTTGAATTCTACATATGTCCTTCTAATGCTGAACGTAAAAAATATATTTTAGACCCTTTTCATGCAAAATTAATAAAAAATATTTTTCACGTTTGTTATAAAAAAAATTGTATCTCTTCATATGCCGAACTAGTTGCATTGTGGATTTTGCCTAAAACATGATTTTAGAAAATATTCATAGAATTATTATTTTTTTAAATCACATTTGAAAACCCTTGTATGTTGAATTCTACATATGTCCTTCTAGTGCTGAATGTAAAAAAATATTTTAGACCCTTTTCATGCAAAATTAAAAAAAAATATTCTTCACGTTTTTTATAAAAAAACTTTGTATCCCTTCATATGCCGAACTAGTTTTTTTGTGGATTTTGCCTAAAACATGATTTTAGACAATATTCATTGAAAAAAGCTTTTAAAAAAATCACATTTGAAAACACTTCTAAATTGTATTCTACGTCTGTCCTTTTAGTGCTGAACTTAAAAAAATATATTTTAGACCCTTTTCATGCAAAATGTATAAAAAATATTTTTCAAGTTTGTTATAAAAAAAATTATATCCCTTCATATGCCGAACTAGTTAAATTGTGGATTTTGCCTAAAATATGATTTTAGAAAATATTCTTTAAATATATATTTTTTTTAATCACATTTGAAAACCCTTGTATGTTGAATTCTACATATGTCCTTCTTATGATGAACGTTAAAACATAATTTAGACCCTTTTCATGCAAAATTAAAAGAAAATATTTTTCACGTTTTTTATTAAAAAAACTTTGTATCCCTTCATATACCGAACTAGTTTTTTTGTGGATTTTGCCTAAAACATGATTTTAGACAATATTCATTGAAAAAAGCTTTTTTTTAAATCACATTTGAAAACCCTTCTAAATTGTATTCTACGCCAGTCCTTCTAGTGCTGAACATAAAAAAAATATTTTAGACCCTTTTCATGCAAAATGTATAAAAAATATTTTTCACGTTTTTTATTTAAAAAACGTTGTATCCCTTCATATGCCGAACTAGTTTTTTTTGTGGATTTTGCCTAAAACATGATTTTAGACAATATTCATTGAAAAAAGCTTTTTATTAAATCACATTTGAAAACCCTTCAAAATTGTATTCTACGTCTGTCCTTCTAGTGCTGAACGTAAAAAAAATATTTTAGACCCTTTTCATGCAAAATGTATAAAAAAAAAAATTCACGTTTTTTATTTAAAAAACGTTGTATCCCTTCATATGCCGAACTAGGTTTTTTGTGGATTTTGCCTAAAACATGATTTTAGAAAATATTCATTGAAAAAATATTTTTTTTAAATCACATTTGAAAACCCTTCTAAATTGTATTCTTCATATGTCCTTCTAGTGCTGAACGTTAAAACATATTTTAGACCCTTTTCATGCAAAATGTATAAAAATATTTTTCACATTTGTTATAAAAACAATTGTATCCCTTCATATGCCGAACTAGTTGCATTGTGGATTTTGCCTAAAACATGATTTTAGACAATATTCATTGAATTTTTTTTTTAAATCACATTTGAAAACCCTTGTATGTTGAATTCTACGTATGTCCTTCTAGTGCTGAACGTAAAAAAATAATTTAGAACCTTTTCATGCAAAATGTATAAAAATATTTTTCACGTTTGTTATAAAAAAAATTGTATCCCTTCCTATGCCGAACTAGTTGCATTATGGATTTTGCCTAAAACATGATTTTAGACAATATTTATTGAAAAAGTTTTTTTTAAAATTACATTTGAAAACCCTTCTAAATTGTATTCTACGTCTGTCCTTCTAGTGCTGAACGTAAAAAAAATATTTTAGACCCTTTTCATGCAGAATGTATACAAATATTTTTCACGTTTGTTATAAAAAAAAAAATATCCCTTCATATGCCGAACTAGTTGCATTGTGGATTTTGCCTAAAACATGATTTTAGACAATATTCATTGATTTTTTTTTTTTTTTATCACATTTGAAAACCCTTGTATGTTGAAATCTACGTATGTCCTTCTAATGCTGAACGTAAAAAAAACATTTTAGACCCTTTTCATGCAAAATGTATAAAAAATATTTTTCACGTTTGTTATAAAAATAATTGTATCCCTTCATATTTAGAACTAGTTGCATTGTGGATTTTGCCTAAAACATGATTTTAGAAAATATTCATTGATTTTTTTTTTAATCACATTTGAAAACACTTGTATGTTGAATTCTACATATGTCCTTCTAGTGCTGAACGTTAAAAAAATATTTTAGACCCTTTTCATGCAAAATGTATACAAATGTTTTTCACCTTTGTTATAAAAAAAATTGTATCCCTTCATATGCCGAACTAGTTGCATTGTGGATTTTGCCTAAAACATGATTTTAGACAATATTCATTGAAGAAAGCTTTTTTTTAAATCACATTTGAAAACCCTTCTAAATTGTATTCTACATCTGTCCTTCTAGTGCTGAACTTAAAAAAATATATTTTAGACCCTTTTCATGCAAAATGTATAAAAAATATTTTTCAAGTTTGTTATAAAAAAAATTATATCCCTTCATATGCCGAACTAGTTAAATTGTGGATTTTGCCTAAAATATGATTTTAGAAAATATTCTTTAAATATATATATTTTTTAATCACATTTGAAAACCCTTGTATGTTGAATTCTACATATGTCCTTCTTATGATGAACGTTAAAACATATTTTAGACCCTTTTCATGCAAAATTAAAAGAAAATGTTTTTCACGTTTTTTATAAAAAAAACTTTGTATCCCTTCATATACCGAACTAGTTTTTTTGTGGATTTTGCCTAAAACATGATTTTAGACAATATTCATTGAAAAAAGCTTTTTTTTAAATCACTTTTGAAAACCCTTCTAAATTGTATTCTACGCCTGTCCTTCTAGTGCTGAACGTAAAAAAAATATTTTAGACCCTTTTCATGCAAAATGTATAAAAAATATTTTTCACGTTTTTTATTTAAAAAACGTTGTATCCCTTCATATGCCGAACTAGTTTTTTTGTGGATTTTGCCTAAAACATGATTTTAGAAAATATTCATTGAAAAAAGCTTTTTTTTAAATCACATTTGAAAACCCTTGTATGTTATATTCTTCATATGTCCTTCTAGTGCTGAACGTTAAAACATATTTTAGACCCTTTTCATGCAAAATGTATAAAAATATTTTTCACATTTGTTATAAAAACAATTGTATCCCTTCATATGCCGAACTAGTTGCATTGTGGATTTTGCCTAAAACATGATTTTAGACAATATTCATTGAATTTTTTTTTTAAATCACATTTGAAAACCCTTGTATGTTGAATTATACATATGTCCTTCTAGTGCTGAACGTTAAAAAAATATTTTAGAACATTTTCATGCGAAATGTATAAAAATATTTTTCACGTTTGTTATAAAAAAAATTGTATCCCTTCCTATGCCGAACTAGTTGCATTATGGATTTTGCCTAAAACATGATTTTAGACAATATTCATTGAAAAAAGTTTTTTTTTAAATCACATTTGAAAACCCTTCTAAATTGTATTCTACGTCTGTCCTTCTAGTGCTGAACGTAAAAAAAATATTTTAGACCCTTTTCATGCAAAATGTATAAAAAATATTTTTCACGTTTGTTATAAAAAAAATGTATCCCTTCATATGCTGAACTAGTTGCATTGTGGATTTTGCCTAAAACATGATTTTAGAAAATATTCATTGATTTTTTATTTTTTTTAAATCACATTTGAAAACCCTTGTATGTTGAAATCTACATATGTCCTTCTAATGCTGAACGTAAAAAAAATATTTTAGACCCTTTTCATGCAAAATGTATAAAAAATATTTTTCACGTTTGTTATAAAAATAATTGTATCCCTTCATATTTAGAACTAGTTGCATTGTGGATTTTGCCTAAAACATGATTTTAGAAAATATTCATTGAATTATTATTTTTTTTATCACATTTGAAAACACTTGTATGTTGAATTCTACATATGTCCTTCTAGTGCTGAACGTTAAAAAAATATTTTAGACCCTTTTCATGCAAAATGTATACAAATATTTTTCACCTTTGTTATAAAAAAAATTGTATCCCTTCATATGCCGAACTAGTTGCATTGTGGATTTTGCATAAAACATGATTTTAGAAAATATTCATTGAATTTTTTTTTTTTAAATCACATTTGAAAACCCTTGTATGTTGAATTCTACATATGTCCTTCTAATGCTGAACGTAAAAAATATATTTTAGACCCTTTTCATGCAAAATTAATAAAAAATATTTTTCACGTTTGTTATAAAAAAATTTTTATCTCTTCATATGCCGAACTAGTTGCATTGTGGATTTTGCCTAAAACATGATTTTAGAAAATATTCATAGAATTATTATTTTTTTAAATCACATTTGAAAACCCTTGTATGTTGAATTCTACATATGTCCTTCTAGTGCTGAATGTAAAAAAATATTTTAGACCCTTTTCATGCAAAATTAAAAAAAAATATTCTTCACGTTTTTTATAAAAAAACTTTGTATCCCTTCATATACCGAACTAGTTTTTTTGTGGATTTTGCCTAAAACATGATTTTAGACAATATTCATTGAAAAAAGCTTTTTAAAAAATCACATTTGAAAACCCTTCAAAATTGTATTCTACGTCTGTCCTTCTAGTGCTGAACGTAAAAAAAATATTTTAGACCCTTTTCATGCAAAATGTATAAAAAATATTTTTCACGTTTTTTATTTAAAAAACGTTGTATCCCTTCATATGCCGAACTAGTTTTTTTGTGGATTTTGCCTAAAACATGATTTTAGACAATATTCATTGAAAAAAGCTTTTTAAAAAATCACATTTGAAAACCCTTCAAAATTGTATTCTACGTCTGTCCTTCTAGTGCTGAACGTAAAAAAAATATTTTAGACCCTTTTCATGCAAAATGTATAAAAAAAAAAATTCACGTTTTTTATTTAAAAAACGTTGTATCCCTTCATATGCCGAACTAGGTTTTTTTGTGGATTTTGCCTAAAACATGATTTTAGAAAATATTCATTGAAAAAATATATTTTTTAAATCACATTTGAAAACCCTTCTAAATTGTATTCTTCATATGTCCTTCTAGTGCTGAACGTTAAAACATATTTTAGACCCTTTTCATGCAAAATGTATAAAAATATTTTTCACATTTGTTATAAAAACAATTGTATCCCTTCATATGCCGAACTAGTTGCATTGTGGATTTTGCCTAAAACATGATTTTAGACAATATTCATTGATTTTTTTTTTTTAATCACATTTGAAAACCCTTGTATGTTGAATTCTACGTATGTCCTTCTAGTGCTGAACGTAAAAAAATATTTTAGAACCTTTTCATGCAAAATGTATAAAAATATTTTTCACGTTTGTTATAAAAAAAATTGTATCCCTTCCTATGCCGAACTAGTTGCATTATGGATTTTGCCTAAAACATGATTTTAGACAATATTTATTGAAAAAAGTTTTTTTTTAAATTACATTTGAAAACCCTTCTAAATTGTATTCTACGTCTGTCCTTCTAGTGCTGAACGTAAAAAAAATATTTTAGACCCTTTTCATGCAGAATGTATACAAATATTTTTCACGTTTGTTATAAAAAAAAAAATATCCCTTCATATGCCGAACTAGTTGCATTGTGGATTTTGCCTAAAACATGATTTTAGACAATATTCATTGATTTTTTTTTTTTTTTATCACATTTGAAAACCCTTGTATGTTGAAATCTACATATGTCCTTCTAATGCTGAACATAAAAAAAACATTTTAGACCCTTTTCATGCAAAATGTATAAAACATATTTTTCACGTTTGTTATAAAAATAATTGTATCCCTTCATATTTAGAACTAGTTGCATTGTGGATTTTGCCTAAAACATGATTTTAGAAAATATTCATTGATTTTTTTTTTATCACATTTGAAAACACTTGTATGTTGAATTCTACATATGTCCTTCTAGTGCTGAACGTTAAAAAAATATTTTAGACCCTTTTCATGCAAAATGTATACAAATATTTTTCACCTTTGTTATAAAAAAAATTGTATCCCTTCATATGCCGAACTAGTTGCATTGTGGATTTTGCCTAAAACATGATTTTAGACAATATTCATTGAAGAAAGCTTTTTTTTAAATCACATTTGAAAACCCTTCTAAATTGTATTCTACGTCTGTCCTACTAGTGCTGAACGTAAAAAAAATATTTTAGACCCTTTTCATGCAAAATGTAGAAAAAATATTTTTCACCTCTGTTATAAAAAAAATTGTATCCCTTCATATGCCGAACTAGTTGCATTGTGGATTTTGCCTAAAACATGATTTTAGAAAATATTCATAGAATTATAATTTTTTTAAATCACATTTGAAAACCCTTGTATGTTGAATTCTACATATGTCCTTCTAGTGCTGAACGTAAAAAAATATTTTAGACCCTTTTCATGCAAAATTAAAAAAAAATATTCTTCACGTTTTTTATAAAAAAACTTTGTATCCCTTCATATGCCGAACTAGTTTTTTTGTGGATTTTGCCTAAAACATGATTTTAGACAATATTCATTGAAAAAAGCTTTTTAAAAAATCACATTTGAAAACACTTCTAAATTGTATTCTACGTCTGTCCTTCTAGTGCTGAACTTAAAAAAATATATTTTAGACCCTTTTCATGCAAAATGTATAAAAAATATTTTTCAAGTTTGTTATAAAAAAAATTATATCCCTTCATATGCCGAACTAGTTAAATTGTGGATTTTGCCTAAAATATGATTTTAGAAAATATTCTTTAAATATATATATTTTTTAATCACATTTGAAAACCCTTGTATGTTGAATTCTACATATGTCCTTCTTATGATGAACGTTAAAACATATTTTAGACCCTTTTCATGCAAAATTAAAAGAAAATATTTTTCACGTTTTTTATTTAAAAAACGTTGTATCCCTTCATATGCCGAACTAGTTTTTTTGTGGATTTTGCCTAAAACATGATTTTAGAAAATATTCATTGAAAAAAGCTTTTTTTTAAATCACATTTGAAAACCCTTGTATGTTATATTCTTCATATGTCCTTCTAGTGCTGAACGTTAAAACATATTTTAGACCCTTTTCATGCAAAATGTATAAAAATATTTTTCACATTTGTTATAAAAACAATTGTATCCCTTCATATGCCGAACTAGTTGCATTGTGGATTTTGCCTAAAACATGATTTTAGACAATATTCATTGAAATTTTTTTTTTAATCACATTTGAAAACCCTTGTATGTTGAATTCTACATATGTCCTTCTAGTGCTGAACGTTAAAAAAATATTTTAGAACATTTTCATGCGAAATGTATAAAAATATTTTTCACGTTTGTTATAAAAAAAATTGTATCCCTTCCTATGCCGAACTAGTTGCATTATGGATTTTGCCTAAAACATGATTTTAGACAATATTCATTGAAGAAAGCTTTTTTTTAAATCACATTTGAAAACCCTTCTAAATTGTATTCTACGTCTGTCCTACTAGTGCTGAACGTAAAAAAAATATTTTAGACCCTTTTCATGCAAAATGTAGAAAAAATATTTTTCACCTCTGTTATAAAAAAAATTGTATCCCTTCATATGCCGAACTAGTTGCATTGTGGATTTTGCCTAAAACATGATTTTAGAAAATATTCATAGAATTATAATTTTTTAAAATCACATTTGAAAACCCTTGTATGTTGAATTCTACATATGTCCTTCTAGTGCTGAACGTAAAAAAATATTTTAGACCCTTTTCATGCAAAATTAAAAAAAAATATTCTTCACGTTTTTTATAAAAAAACTTTGTATCCCTTCATATGCCGAACTAGTTTTTTTGTGGATTTTGCCTAAAACATGATTTTAGACAATATTCATTGAAAAAAGCTTTTTAAAAAATCACATTTGAAAACACTTCTAAATTGTATTCTACGTCTGTCCTTCTAGTGCTGAACTTAAAAAAATATATTTTAGACCCTTTTCATGCAAAATGTATAAAAAATATTTTTCAAGTTTGTTATAAAAAAAATTATATCCCTTCATATGCCGAACTAGTTAAATTGTGGATTTTGCCTAAAATATGATTTTAGAAAATATTCTTTAAATATATATATTTTTTAATCACATTTGAAAACCCTTGTATGTTGAATTCTACATATGTCCTTCTTATGATGAACGTTAAAACATATTTTAGACCCTTTTCATGCAAAATTAAAAGAAAATATTTTTCACGTTTTTTATTTAAAAAACGTTGTATCCCTTCATATGCCGAACGCGTTTTTTTGTGGATTTTGCCTAAAACATGATTTTAGAAAATATTCATTGAAAAAAGCTTTTTTTTAAATCACATTTGAAAACCCTTGTATGTTATATTCTTCATATGTCCTTCTAGTGCTGAACGTTAAAACATATTTTAGACCCTTTTCATGCAAAATGTATAAAAATATTTTTCACATTTGTTATAAAAACAATTGTATCCCTTCATATGCCGAACTAGTTGCATTGTGGATTTTGCCTAAAACATGATTTTAGACAATATTCATTGAAATTTTTTTTTTAATCACATTTGAAAACCCTTGTATGTTGAATTCTACATATGTCCTTCTAGTGCTGAACGTTAAAAAAATATTTTAGAACATTTTCATGCGAAATGTATAAAAATATTTTTCACGTTTGTTATAAAAAAAATTGTATCCCTTCCTATGCCGAACTAGTTGCATTATGGATTTTGCCTAAAACATGATTTTAGACAATATTCATTGAAAAAAGTTTTTTTTTAAATCACATTTGAAAACCCTTCTAAATTGTATTCTACGTCTGTCCTTCTAGTGCTGAACGTAAAAAAAATATTTTAGACCCTTTTCATGCAAAATGTATAAAAAATATTTTTCACGTTTGTTATAAAAAAAAATGTATCCCTTCATATGCTGAACTAGTTGCATTGTGGATTTTGCCTAAAACATGATTTTAGAAAATATTCATTGATTTTTTATTTTTTTTAAATCACATTTGAAAACCCTTGTATGTTGAAATCTACATATGTCCTTCTAATGCTGAACGTAAAAAAAATATTTTAGACCCTTTTCATGCAAAATGTATACAAATATTTTTCACCTTTGTTATAAAAAAAATTGTATCCCTTCATATGCCGAACTAGTTGCATTGTGGATTTTGCGTAAAACATGATTTTAGAAAATATTCATTGAATTTATTTTTTTTAAATCACATTTGAAAACCCTTGTATGTTGAATTCTACATATGTCCTTCTAATGCTGAACGTAAAAAATATATTTTAGACCCTTTTCATGCAAAATTAATAAAAAATATTTTTCACGTTTGTTATAAAAAAAATTGTATCTCTTCATATGCCGAACTAGTTGCATTGTGGATTTTGCCTAAAACATGATTTTAGAAAATATTCATAGAATTATTATTTTTTTAAATCACATTTGAAAACCCTTGTATGTTGAATTCTACATATGTCCTTCTAATGCTGAACGTAAAAAAAATATTTTAGACCCTTTTCATGCAAAATGTATAAAAAATATTTTTCACGTTTGTTATAAAAAAAATTGTATCCCTTCATATGCCGAACTAGTTTTTTTTGTGGATTTTGCCTAAAACATGATTTTAGACAATATTCATTGAAAAAAGCTTTTTAAAAAATCACATTTGAAAACCCTTCAAAATATTATTCTACGTCTGTCCTTCTAGTGCTGAACGTAGAAAAAATATGTTAGACCCTTTTCATGCAAAATGTATAAAAAATATTTTTCACGTTTTTAAAAAAAATAATTGTATCCCTTCATATTCAGAACTAGTTGCATTGTGGATTTTGCCTAAAACATGATTTTAGAAAATATTCATTGAATTTATTTTTTTTTAATCACATTTGAAAACACTTGTATGTTGAATTCTACATATGTCCTTCTAGTGCTGAACGTTAAAAAAATATTTTAGACCCTTTTCATGCAAAATGTATACAAATATTTTTCACCTTTGTTATAAAAAAAATTGTATCCCTTCATATGCCGAACTAGTTGCATTGTGGATTTTGCCTAAAACATGATTTTAGACAATATTCATTGAAGAAAGCTTTTTTTTAAAATCACATTTGAAAACCCTTGTATGTTGAATTCTACATATGTCCTTCTAGTGCTGAACGTAAAAAAATATTTTAGACCCTTTTCATGCAAAATTAAAAGAAAATATTTTTCACGTTTTTTATAAAAAAAACTTTGTATCCCTTCATATGCCGAACTAGTTTTTTTGTGGATTTTGCCTAAAACATGATTTTAGACAATATTCATTGAAAAAAGCTTTTTAAAAAATCACATTTGAAAACCCTTCTAAATTGTATTCTACGTCTGTCCTAGTGCTGAACTTTAAAAAAATATTTTAGACCCTTTTCATGCAAAATGTATAAAAAATATTTTTCACGTTTTTTATAAAAAAAACTTTGTATCCCTTCATATGCCGAACTAGTTTTTTTATGGATTTTGCCTAAAACATGATTTTAGACAATATTCATTGAAAAAAGCTTTTTTTTTAATTTTACATTTACGTCTTTTAGCAGACGCTCTTATCCAGAGCGACTTACAGTTAGTGCATACATTATTCTTTTTTATTTTCATACTGGCCCCCCGTGGGAATCGAACCCACAACCCTGGCGTTGCAAACGCCATGCTCTACCAACTGAGCTACCTCCCTGCCGGCCATTCCCTCCCCTACCCTGGACGACGCTGGGCCAATTGTGCGCCGCCCATTGGTCTCCCGGTTGCGGCCGGCTACAGCAGAGCCTGGATTCGAACCAGGATCTCTAGTGGCACAGCTAGCACTGCGATGCAGTGCCTTAGACCACTGCGCCACTCGGGAGACTGAATCACATTTGAAAACCCTTCTAAATTGTATTCTACGTCTGTCCTTCTAGTGCTGAATGTAAAAAAATATATATTAGACCCTTTTCATGCAAAATGTATAAAAAATATTATTCACGTTTGTTATAAAAAAATTGTATCCCTTCATATGCCGAACTAGTTGCATTGTGGATTTTGCCTAAAACATTATTTTAGAAAATATTCATTGAATATTTTTTTTTTAAATCACATTTGAAAACCCTTGTATGTTGAATTATACATATGTCCTTCTAGTGCTGAACATAAAAAAAATATTTTAGAACCTTTTCATGCAAAATGTATAAAAATATTTTTCACGTTTGTTATAAAAAAAATTGTATCCCTTCATATTTAGAACTAGTTGCATTGTGGATTTTGCCTAAAACATGATTTTAGAAAATATTCATTGAAAAAAGCTTTTAAAAAAATCACATTTGAAAACCCTTCAAAATTGTATTCTACGTCTGTCCTTCTAGTGCTGAACGTAGAAAAAATATTTTAGACCCTTTTCATGCAAAATGTATAAAAAATATATTTCACGTTTGTTATAAAAATAATTGTATCCCTTCATATTTAGAACTAGTTGCATTGTGGATTTTGCCTAAAACATGATTTTAGAAAATATTCATTGAATTTTTTTTTTTTAATCACATTTGAAAACACTTGTATGTTGAATTCTACATATGTCCTTCTAGTGCTGAACGTTAAAAAAATATTTTAGACCCTTTTCATGCAAAATGTATACAAATATTTTTCACCTTTGTTATAAAAAAAATGGTATCCCTTCATATGCCGAACTAGTTGCATTGTGGATTTTGCCTAAAACATGATTTTATACAATATTCATTGAAGAAAGCTTTTTTTTAAATCACATTTGAAAACCCTTCTAAATTGTATTCTCCGTCTGTCCTACTAGTGCTGAACGTAAAAAAAATATTTTAGACCCTTTTCATGCAAAATGTAGAAAAAATATTTTTCACCTCTGTTATAAAAAAAATTGTATCCCTTCATATGCCGAACTAGTTGCATTGTGGATTTTGCCTAAAACATGATTTTAGACAATATTCATTGAAAAAAGCTTTTAAAAAAATCACATTTGAAAACCCTTCTAAATTGTATTCTACGCCTGTCCTTCTAGTGCTGAACGTAAAAAAAATATTTTAGACCCTTTTCAAGCAAAATTTATAAAAGATATTTTTCACATTTTTTATTTAACCCTCCCGTTGTCCTGTCCGGGTCAAAAAGACCCAGGCTACGTGTTAGAGTGAGTGGCTGTGTAACCCCTAGCGTTGCCCTGTCTTGTCCTGGGTCAAAAAGACCCAGGCTACGTGTCAGTGCCTATGTGTTAGAGGGAGTGGCTGTATATCCCGTGCCACTGTCCTTTCCTGTCCTGTCCTGTCCTGTCCTGTCCTGTCCTGTCCTGTCCTGTCCTTTCTTGTCCGGGGTCAAAACGACCCAGCCTACGTGTCAGTGCCTATGTGTTAGAGCGTGTGGCTGTATATCTCCTCCCGCTGTCCTGTCCGGGTCAAACAAAACAAACAAAAAAAGACCCAGGCTACGTGTCAGTGCCTATGTGTTAGAGCGAGTGGCTGTATGACCCCTAGCGTTGTCCTCTCGTGTCCTGGCTGGGGTGAAAACGACCCAGGCTACGTGTTAGAGTGTTAGAGCGAGTGTGTGCTGTGCTGTGAACGGGACCCTTGCAAATGAAATTAAATCAACTTTTATTGGTCACATTGTAGGTACAGACATTACAGTGAAAAGTTTTACTTGGTAAAGAATCTGGTGATTCCCTTGTAATATTGTAGGTGTGTGTCACTAGTCGAGGACAATGCTGGAAACCCAAGATAACCATTTCCTCGACAAGTGAATATATGTCATCTGCTCTTCGGCTTGCTGACAATTGAACATCTCCGCACGTGTTTCATTCTGACGGTCTGTCAACTTGTATACTTGCGGTACAACATTTTGGGTTTTCGTGAAATCACAAGGTATGCCTAGGCTCGAACGGATCCCCATCATGGCGTGTTGTTTGGGGCCAACAGAAAAGCCTTGAAATATCCAGGCGACTTTCTTCATCAGAAGTGTCTGTTCCTCATCTGAGAGATCTGTCATGTGGACACCGCTACACACGGATGAGATGTCGCATGGCATTTGCCGATATGTCCGATAATATGTCAACAAATGGTCTCGGACGTGGCTGTGACGAACGTCCATGTCCCACATGTCGTAGTACAAAGCACAAGTACAAGACTCGCTGTCGTCGAAACCGGTCAACGTTGCAGCACAGGGACACCATCCCACAGCTTCACGGTGTATCTTCTGCACATGGTCCCGGTGTGTCACCATGATGTGTGACACTGCACCGTGGTAAAACCACAAGAGCAGAGCCTGTCCTACGACCCGAACGAGCCACAGCTCATACCTCAACAGACTATATTTGGGTTCGACAAATAGTCTCACCTCCAGTTTGTTGTTGGGCATGACCGAGAGGCTTTTCACCGTGTAGCCGAGAAGTATGGGTATGTTGTTCACTACTCGATTGAACGCAGAATAGATGTCGTTGAAGTTGATGGTGCTCAGATTCAGTCGAGTCGACCCTCCGATGCCCAGACCGATCACGGTGCGGACGACGGTGGTATTGTCGGTAGTAGTAGTTACGTGACTGGAGTCCGACGTGTGTATGTCAAACACTGCAGTGATGCAGCGAGAATCGCCCTTTGCCTTTTCTGTGTTCTGGAAAGTCGACATAGCTTCGATGGATGGATGTTGTTTGTCTGTGAGACACGAACCTGTTATATTGTGGATTCAATGACCACTCCCATAAAAATAATAAATTATATTATATTCATTTATTTAATTTTTGTTTGGTTAATGTTAGAGCCTAGGTGTTACAGCGAGTGGCTCGCTGTATATCTCCTCCCGCTGTCCTGTCCTGTCCTGTCCTGTCCTGTCCTGTCCTGTCCTGTCCTGTCCTGTCCGGGTCAAAAGGACCCAGGCTACGTGTCAGAGCCTAGGTGTTAGAGCGAGTTGCTCTATGTCTCCACCTGCTGTCCTGACCGGGTCAAAAAGACCCAGGCTACGTGTTAGAGCCTAGGTGTTAGAGCGAGTTGCTCTATGTCTCCACCTGCTGTCCTGACCGGGTCAAAAAGACCCAGGCTATGTGTTAGAGCCTAGGTGTTAGAGCGAGTTGCTCTATGTCTCCACCTGCTGTCCTGACCGGGTCAAAAAGACCCAGGCTACGTGTCAGTGCCTATGTGTTTGAGCTAGTGGCTGTATAACCCCTAGCGTTGTCCTGTCCTGTCCTGTCCGGGTCAAAAAGACCCAGGCTACGTGTCAGAGCCTAGGTGTTAGAGCGAGTGGCTGTATATCTCCTCCCGCTGTCCTGACCGGGTCAAAAAGACCCAGACTACGTGTCAGAGCCTATGTGTTTGAGCTAGTGGCTGTATAAGCCCTAGCGTTGTCCTGTCCTGGCTGGGGTCAAACGGACCCAGGCTACACGTTAGAGGCATAAGCTCTGAGCCAGAGGTACTAGGTAAGCTGTAAACAAAAAAAAAAACAGCAACACCAAGAACACCAAGAACAACAACTAGAACTACTACTACTACTACTACTACTACTACTACTACTACTACTACTACTACTACTACTACTACTACTACTACTACTACTACTACTACTACTACTACTACTACTACTACTACTACTACTACTACTACTACTACTAATATTGCCTCCGTGGCATGTCCGGACACGTGCCGAAGAGAGAGGTCTTGGGGACTTCCCCAGCCTGGGTGCCGAAGCTATTATGAGTGCTGTGCGATTCACGGCCAAACAGGTCCTAGAACAGATATTTTCCAATGACTCTGACTGCGACGAGGATGCGGACGAGGAAGCGTCCGAAGAAGAAGACGGGGAGGAATACAACCCAGAGGACGAGGAGACCACAGAGGACGACGACGACGACGACGACAATGACTACGACGCCGCAGCCGCTGCCGCTGCCGACGACGAGGACAATGTCCAAGTAGAACAAGGTCAAGGCGTAGAAGACGAACGAGACGATGACGACGACGACGACGACCAACAAGAAGAAGAAGAAGAAGAAGAAGAAGAAGAAGAAGAAGAAGAATAAGAACAAGGGGAAGAACAAGGGGAAGGTGAAGGAGAGCGAGGAGAGCGAGGAGACCTCCGCAGCTGCCGCAGCCGCCGCAGCCGCAGCATCAGCCCCAGAACACAACACGATATCCCTCGAGTGGAAAGAGAGACATTCGTGTCGAGAAACGGCCAAATCCAATGGTGCTCGGTGCCCTGTGACAACAATCGGGGCGTCGGAGGGGCCGCAGCAGCGGCAAAAAGTAACAGGCCGGTTGTTGAGGTGCCGGAGGACATGAGGCCCGGGCCTACTAGGCAGGCCGTAGGCCAAGCCCGCGACATCCTCTCCACGTTTCGCTTGTTTTTCACACCCGAGATAGAAGACATCATCCTGGAGATGACCAATCTGGAGGGCGTTCGAAAATACGGAGCCCGAGGCGACGGCGACGACGACGACGACGACGACGACCACCGCCACTACGCCGACGACCACGAAAACCACGAAAACCACGAAGACCGTGACCGCGGCGGCGGCGGCGGCGGCGGCGGCGGCCGCTGGAAAGCGATGGACTCCACATACCTGAGAGCCTACGTAGGACTGCTCATCCTAGCCGGCGTGTACAGGTCCCGAGGCGAAGCGGCCTCTAGTCTCTGGGACGCCGAGAGCGGAAGGACCATTTTCCGCGCAACCATGCCGCTCAAAGTCTTTCACGCTTACTCGAGACTCCTTCGCTTCGACGACCGCCAGACCAGAGCCGAGAGACGCGCAGCAGGCGGCGGTGACAAACTTGCGGCCGTGAGAGAGGTCTAGGACAAGTGGGTCGAGAGGCTGCCGCTCCTCTACAACCCCGGGCCCGACGTGACGGTGGACGAGCAACTGGTCCCTTTCAGAGGTGTGCCGGGGCCAACAACACCGTACAAGAGCACAACAACAACACTGAACACAACACTGAACACAACACAACACAACACAACACAACACAACACAACACAACACAACACGCTAAAGCTAATCTCTTGTCTTTCCTCTCTCTCTCTCTCTCTCTCTCTCTCTCTCTCTCTCTCTCTCTCTCTCTCTCTCTCTCTCTCTCTCTCCTCTGTCTCTCTCTCTCTCTCTCTCTCTCTCTCTCTCTCTCTCTCTCCTCTGTCTCTCTCTCTCTCTCTCTCTCTCTCTCCTCTGTCTCTCTCTCTCTCTCTCTCTCTCTCTCTCTCTCTCCTCTGTCTCTCTCTCTCTCTCCTCCAGGCCGATGTCCTTTCTGCCAGTATATCCCAAGCAAGCCGGCCAAGTACGGCATCAAGACATGGGTGGCCTGCGACTCCAAATCCAGCTACGCCTGAAAGATGCAGGTCTACACCGGCAAGGCCACATGCGGAGGCCCCGAGAAGAACCAGGGGATGAGGGTCGTGCTCGATTTGACGCAGGGACTCAGGGGTCACAACGTCACCTGCGACAATTTCTTCACCTCATACGAGCTCGCGCGCCAGCTCCTGACCAGGAACGTCACCGTGGTCGGCACGGTCAGAAAGAACAAGCCAGAGCTCACGCAGGCGCTGCTCGCCTCAAAGGACAGGCTCCTCTTCTCCTCCAAGTTCGCCTTCACTTCCACCACCGCTCTGGTGTCCTACCTGGCAAAGAAAAACAAGAACGTCTTACTCCTGAGCACGCTGCACACCGAGGCTCACGTTAGCCGTCGCCAGGACAAGAAGCCGGCCATCGTCCTAGACTACAACAGCAACAAGGGAGGTGTGGACAACCTAGACAAGGTGATTGGAACCTACAGCTGCAGGAGGATGACCGCGCGCTGGCCCCTGGTCATCTTCCACAACATCCTTGACGTGTCCTCTTACAACGCTTTTGTCATATGGCGAGAGCTCAACCCCACTTGGATGCCTGGCAAGCGAAACAAGAGGAGGGTGTTCCTCGAGCAGCTGGGAAAGGCACTAGTGACTCCGTTCATACAAAGAAGGGCCCGTCTCCCTCGCACCGAAGCCTCTGCGGCGCTCGTCAAAGCTGTTCAGAGGGCTACGTATCGTGATCAGCCCAGGCGGGATCACGCCCCCGCAGCACCGGACCACGCAGCACCGGCCCAAGCACCCAACCCCGCACAACCCAGTAAGAGGAAGAGGTGTCAGGTCTGCCCCACAAAGAAGGACTGTAAAACACACACGGTGTGCACCAGGTGTAACAAATACATCTGCAAAGGCTGTTCGCACCCATACTGTCCCACATGTTCCAACTGGGCCTTTAGTGAGAGGGGGACAGTTCGACCCGGAGGGCACGGCGTGTTTACAGAATACCAGGACAACGGGAGGGTTATCATCCATACTCAAACAGTACAGCGGTACAGTCCACGGAATGTGGTCCAATAGGGGGGTGTTTTTAAATCGCATACCCAAACTCACACAGTCCACAAGCCGGTGAAGCCGGTACAGTCCACGGAATGTGGTCCAATAGGGGGGTGTTTTTAAATCGCATACCCAAACTCACACAGTCCACAAGCCGGTGAAGCAGGTATTAATGACTTTACCAATGACAATAGCAAAGACCTCTAGAGTAGAATAGACTAATTGATGGCGGGGTGTCAGGATACTATGCTTGCTACTGGGGACCCATGTAGAGAGAAGCAGTTCAACCCTATCGGGGCTGCAGATGCGCAGGTTCTTTGCAACAGGCTGAAGGTGAATTGCTTCAAGGACCAGTCTGTACTGAGTACAGTCACTGGTGAGTTAGGGGCTCCGTGCAAAAACATACCGATAAAAGGCGACGGCAATTGTTTCTTCAGAGCGGTCAGTGAAGCGGTTTGTGGTACAGATGAGTTTCATAGAACCATTCGAAATGTCGTCGTGGAGCAGCTACAAAGCAATGATGTGATATACACCAGCATGTTGAGAAGTGGCTACCGTTCAGTATCGGACTACATTACCAAATCACAAATGGCCTCTCTAGGTACTTGGGCTACGGAAGTGGAGATTCAAGCAGCTGCAGATTGTTTGGGTGTAAGCATATATACATACTACACCGGGAGGTGGCTTATACACCGTTGTAATGGTGTAAAGGTGTCTAGCCAGGGGATCTATTTGGAGAATGTTGGTAACCACTTTGAGACAGTTGTTTGCGTCCAGAGGCATCAGATGCTGTCTTGCTATGGGTACTGCAAAGTAGATAGAAGTAGGACCAGTGTTACGCCACTAAGAGACGAGTGTTCAGCCTCACTCTGGTCCGATTTTGAGAGTGCAAGGCTATCACCAAGCTCAAGTTACTACAATGATTGGACGTGTGAGGAACAACATCACGGAGACCCAATAGAGGACAATGGAAATGTATATGAAACTCTAGGTGATAATGTTGACAACACCATGCTTCAGGAAGCTGAACCCCATGACCAGTACTTGTCAAACAACAGCCCTGTAGACGACCAAATGTTTTACGGAGCAGATTCATGCGAGAACGGTTGTACGCAAAAAACATTCAACCCTTCCGATTCCGATAGGTGTGATTCCGAGATCGATTGGGAAGGAAGCATGATGTATCCATTTGAATACGAAACTCTAGGTGATCAACTGGAGGACACCAGGCTTCAGGAAACAGAACCCGGTGACCAGTACGAGTCAAACAACAGCCCTGTGGACGACCAGCACCTATATGACTCAGATGCATGCGGGAACAGTTTTAGACAACACACATTCAGCCCTGCAGATTCCAACCGGTCCGATTCAGAGACCGATTGCCAAGCAACAATGGCAGGTGACTACAATGATTGGACGTATGAGCACGAACACGACACTCTAAGTGATACCGTGGAAGACACCAGGAGTCAGGAGGAGGACACCCCTCCCCAGTACGGGTCAAACACCAGACATGTGGACAGGGACAATGTTTACAAAGAAGCGGTTGACGACTACTTCGACGTTGACGATGACGATGTTGAAGATATGGTTCGAGCCGAGGAGGATGCTAAAAAACATCAGCAGATAGATCTCATGCTTAAGTGGTCGATATTGAACAGAACGTGGCACTCCTTTCTAGAATGGCTAGGTGCGCGCTGGTGGGGCTCAGTCTCTGCAGATCAGATTAGCTCCTTCATGGGCGGACGTAAGATTCGCTTTGGAGATATTGTTATTGCGGCACACTTTGGTGACATGCCCGGAGGAGTATGTTCGGTTACGGCGAAGACTCAGAACGAAGTACTGACATTTCATGTGGCCATCTGTGGAGGCAGTTACATATGTAAGGACTTGGTAGAGGGCGACTTCTCTACGCCAATTGACATAATACGACATCTGGTCGATAAGCTGGGTGAAGGGCGCATTCTGCGTCAACATTGGACAATACCTCACAACCCAGACTACTTTTCCGTGACACATATAGCGGGACAAATGTGTTACATGATGAAGGTGCTGAAAGACTCATGGTGGGGAGCGTCATACGGCAACGAAGTATGGTCACCCCATTACCGTGAAGTAATAGAGCATCTACGAAAGAAAGGACCAATGTACGAGAACCCGGCTGCAGCAATTCATTATATGGACGATGTCAGCCTGGGATACCTGTTTGACATTGTCACTGCATTTGGGAATAGATTCAAGGTGACGTTCGATACCTTTGGTTTTACAGTAGGGACAAGGGCACACTTCTCAGATATCGCAGGTGTGCTGTCCTACATCAGCAGGATTGACAGAGTCACATTTGTATCTCCACCCTGTTCCCTGATGCACGCGGACCAGAGCTTAGGGGATGTAGATTACATTGCCAATCCACAGCGCGTCGTACACTCACGAGCAACCTGTAATGTATTGCAACTATAGGTGCTTATGTGATGAGTGGTGTATCCCTGTTGTACTATGTCATGTACATTGTAATGTAAGCCTCCTTGTGTTGTAATACATGTCTATGGATATCTGTGAATAAATACAAAATACTTGTGAAACTACGAATGTCCATTCACGTTTATTGAAATAGTACATTGGACCCTTCAGTCTGACAATATCCATACACAAACAGTGACTTTGCACAATATACAATCTGGAACATAAACATACATAATCATACAATGGGTCATCAAAGGAATAAACAGGGCCTCTCCTTAGTCATCTTCCTCAATTGGCACGTAGGCGTCCTCATACTCTTCTTCGTCATCGGCCATGTACTTGGGAGACAGAAGAGTAATCACATTACCCATAGTCCATACACACAGTGAATGTGCCATCACATTACACATTTCAATATCTACCATGTCATCCTCTGCATTGTTACCCTGGTGAAGAGGAGGCAACGCTGGTTGAGGGTGAGGTTGTGCATGGTTGAGGACCTCGGGGTGCAACAGGGGATGCAGTTGGTGTAACTCAGGATGTTGAGGTTCCTCTCTGTCAGACGTTAGTATGTAATCGCTCTCCTAAGATGTATATTGTATGGAAAGAAATAGCAAAGTAGAATTTGCAAATGGTCATGGTATGTACAACAGTGCATGCAATATGATCAGCAAAGTCATCCACAATATATCTGAGTACCTACGGAACGGCTCAGTAGTACGGTAGACACCTGTGGAGTGGAGAGTAATTTCAGAAAGCATACCAAGTACTTAGGAGTATCATCTCGTGTACAAGCATAGTGCGTAACCTAGGGTGTAATGACTTTATCCTACCGGGCTGAGCTCGCTGTTTTCGGTTTCTATACCACTCTCCTCAGACATCATGCAGACTGTGATATGAACAATGGGTTGAGTGAACGATATACAGGTGTATACCCATCGGATATAGTAACCCAAGATTAGCACCGAAATGTTAATTTAGCTCAATCACTTTACCAGTACGTACTACTTACGATGCGTGTAGCATACTATAGCCGATCCACATGAAACATATAGCAAATATATTAGGGACTATGGCGTATGTGAAGACAAGCAACTTCGATTCACTCCGTTTCTGTAGGCAAAGAGTAGGAATGGAAAACAACTATGGCAACTGGCATCTATTGAACAACACATGGGCGTCATTTGTAGGCTGGATGCAAGACCGATGTTGGTGGGGATCCGTATCTCAACAGCAGATTATGTCTCTGATGAACAGACCTGAGGTTAATGTAGGAGCCATTGTAATGGCAGGATACTTTGGTGCAATGCCTGGAGGAGTGTGTTCAGGTATGGTGAAATATGATGAGAATACCGTGATCACATTTGGTGTATACCTCACAAGAGGACATTACAGATGCACCGACTTTGTACAATTCCAATATAAAAACCCAGTTAGAATGATACAAGATCTGATTGCAGAAGTCCCACACGGGTACTTGATGGCTAGACCGGGAGACATTCCGGAACCCCCGAACCTGGGTTCCTGCTGCAAACGCATAGTGGAAGACATGCGTGACATGATACAGTCCCTGAAAGGTGCATGGTGGGGACTTTCACCTGGCAGTTCCCCAGGGTCATGCGAGCACATAGAAGTGATAAAGGATCTAGAAAAGATGGAAGAGGAATACCAAAATCCGGCTGCCTCAATCTGTTATATGGATGAAGAGCGTCCTGGCTACCTCTTTGAAATTGTAACAGCAAAAGACACAATATATAAGGTAACCTTTGATCGTTCGGGGTTTACTTGTGGGACCGGTGACCCCTTCCCCACATTGAGAGGTTTGCTGCACTACATGACAACGTTTGAAAATGTGACATTCGTAACCAGGCCCTTTCCTACGATGCAAGAGCTCTGCAGGAGCACAATGGAAAGGGCTGAGTATATCGAGGGTGACATGCCACCTCAGCTACAACGCTTCATAAAGGCAAGCCCTTATGAACGTGAACAGAGATGGAGGAAACCGTAGAATGCTATGCATAGCATATCTCAATGGAAGTATTTACACCTGTAGTACTACTGATGTGTGTATCAAGTAGCATGTGGCAACCAGCAAAGGACCTCTGATGAGCATTACACATATACAGAACTAGGGTGTGTGACTATGGCAAGCAATGTTGACTCGCTCCGTGGCCGTAACAAATCCCGCAAGCCTGTTCCATACAGTACCGAAAATGATGGAAACTGGCATACATTGGATACAACATGGTCATAATTTTCAATGCTTCAGCAATCTGTCATATGGATGACAACAGTCCTGGATACCTGTTTGAAATTGTAACGTCAAAAGGACATATATACTCTGTTACATTTGACACGTCTGGGTTTGAGTTTGGGTACGAGTTAAAGGCATCTACCATTACAGATGTTCTGGTATACATGACAAGGGTTAAAACGTTACCTTTGTGACAAGACCCTTGCCTGTGATACAATAGGTCCAAAGGAGCTGGATGTGCAATGATGAACATGTGTCAGCCTGTATGAGTTTAATTGAAGTGTACCGTGTAACCTGTTATGTCCTGGCATAAATAAATACATAAATGACCATCCGTGTGGTGATGCTTGACTCTTTAGTCACACGCTGTACAATAATATTCACCTGTCCTCACCCATACCATGTTTACCAATCCTAAGTAACGTTACGGGATTATTCAACATATCATTTCGAATAGACTTGGATATATCATCAACAACACATGTGTGGTTAGCTTGGTGATGGCAATATCTGTTTGCAAACCTATATACCTGGCTTTAGAGTATGTAGTCACAGAGATGTACGAACATCAGATGGACAGTCTCATCACGTCATTGACAATAGTATATGACTTGCCATCAATACACAACAGTGCATAACCATCCATTTCATGATCTGTTTTATTTATACACACACAAAAAAACACATTACATACACCATTCACTTGCCAGCCTGCCCATTTCACCCATAGTAGAAGGTACACCAATCGTTTAACGTCATATGCTTATTGAACATAAACTTCAACGGAGTCCTCCTGATGACCACGTCTGTGCTCAACTGTGAGATGTTTGCAATACTCTCTAATTGGTCATCGTCCGCAGGCCGCAAGCCATTGATGAGTCTTCCATAGATGGCAGAGATAGTTGATCCGTATATTATGGTTAGGGACATAGACCCGGTTATTTCACCTATGTTCCCAGAGGGGCTCTCGACCAAGACTCTGATGTGAGGCGTACGGCTGTCTACTATGGCCATGTTATCAGCGTACTCGCTCATGGTATGGTACAGGGATGAAATGTATTTCATCGCCGCGTATGATATTGAAATGTCTCCCTTGTATTTGTTTCTAGTAGGGAAAGATGTACATTCAAGCTCTCGCAATGAACGGTCCGTTGCCATCTCCTGAGTGACACGTGTTACAATGTCAAGGTTGTCAAGGGAAGCAGATCTCAAGAGTGCTAGGAGATTTCTGAGAGCCACATAGTCATTGTCAGAGCTGGGTTGGTGGGAAGGTATACACACGTAACCGTCCGCACACCGAGGGAAAGAGAATGACGGAAGTCCACCTTGGCCTTTCATGATGCAGGCGACGCCAATCTCAGAACACAGGTCGCAGGTGAATTCAAACTGCCCTCGAGTAAAGCCAAGGAGGACATCGAGAGCCCCTCTTGCTCTGTCCGAGGTCCAGAGGCTGTTTGACATCATGAACGCCAAGACATTGACGAGAGCCTGCCTGTTTTCTTCATCGTACATAGATGGGTTGCGTGTAAAAGGTACTGCGTCGGTGCCGGCTATCTTCATACAGGATCCACAGTCAATGTCCACCTGCCACTTTGAGGAAAGCTTACACGGATCGTTCGTCAGGACCCTTGTCTTGTTATCGTTGAGTACGGTGAACTTGACTGGTATTCTTTCCAAAGTGCCTTGCTTGTACGCTGTAACACTCATGTTGTCAATTGTGAACAGGGTGCTGCAGTCTCCGAAGGGTATGAGGCCGTTCAGGTCGATTCTGAATGTAGCAGGCTGATGGGCCTGACTGACCCTGGTCATGGTGTGGGAGAAAACGTACTCCTTCTGACTGAAAGACATTCTTAATCGGGTGTAAGCTGGGTTTGAAAGGGGGGGATACACCTTTTCCAGTGTTTGATTGACGCGTATCTACGGATTCATATATATGGTGATTTTCATCTCAGTCAACGTTTAGCAGAGGGTTGCTTGGGGCAATGTGGAGGAGAGCAAGGATCAAGAGAGCCAGCGTTTTTCGTTGACACACTGTCCTATCTTTCTCCTCTTGTCTTGGCCGTAGACGTGCTGGATAAGCTTGCGGGCCGGTACGTTGTTTGCAAACAGGTCTCTGTAGAAGTTTTTACAGCCTGCGCAATGATATGTAACCTGTCTGCAATCTACGGGAGGACGCGTCCTCTTGCCGAGCTTGGCTTGGATGGGTATGAGCCACTTCTTCTCCCTGAAGGTCTCGATCCACGTGCTCATGAGGGTGGTGTCGGCACAGGAGTAGGGCATGATGCAAAGAACCGAGCCGGGGTACATAGGGGCCGCTGAGCTGAATGCTTCGGGAGTGTGCACATGCAACACCAGTACGGTCTGATACAGAAGACCGGCCAGGTCAACTAGAGTCCTCTCACACAGCTCGCTTCTCGCTATGGACAGGCTCCCGGTAGAGGAGTCAATCCCCGCGTCTGTCAGCATGACAGTCGGCACGGAAATCGAGATGAAGGTGTCCGAGCAGGGAGGAGGCAAAGATTCGTCGTTTCTGAGGGACACTATGCCTTCAGAGATGGCTTCGGTGAGCCTTTTCCCGAGCAAAGCGCTTAGGTTTCTGTAGACGTCTCTGGGCTTTAGGGACATGTCCTCGGTGATCACCTTGAGGCATGTCTCCAGTTTCTCTCCCGGTAGATGAGCCACTGTCTCCCTGTTTATCCTTAGGTGTTCCAACTCCCGAGTCCCGCATGCCGGTATCATGTGTTCGGGGCAGTTGTTCATTACGGTGTTGAAAGTCACGGTGCCCCTCTTCAACCTCTCTCTGATAGAGGCGAAGGAGGTGAGCAGGTGCTCCTTACAATCATCCAGGCTTTGGGCACCCAGAGCAGAGCTGTACATGTAGCGAGGCAAGCAGTAGTCTATAATGCAGTGAGCCACAAGCTTCCCGGAGCGGTTGACCAAGGTACAGTCTGAGTAGTGAGCTATCAACACCCTAGAGTTGGCGAAACATTTGTTGAAAGGCTGGTAGGGGTGAGCTATGAGCTCCATGTGACAAGAGGAGGAACCTATGACTGTGGCCTGGTGTGCTTGGCGAACCTGGTCCGAGGTATCATCGCGTGCGGCGGTGTTAAGGTCTGATTGTAGGTCGCATCCGTACTCCCTATCACTCTCAGGGACCTTTCCGGATTCTGAGACTTTGGCCTCGCACATGAGCGAGCCTCCGAACATGGCCGTGATACACCCTGTGTTAGCCTGGAGGTTCAACGGGTATCTGTAGAAAGCGACTTCGCATGGGTTGCACTTGTGATACTCGATGCACTCGACGGGCTTGACGGAGAGTCCCGTGATCTGCTGTAGCCACGTCTTTACAGTTTCTACGTAGGTGGTTTTCACGCTGGAGTTGGCAACTTTAAAGCGATCCAGTGTTTGTTGACTAAAGCACTTGTTCTTTGAGGATTTGATGAGAGTGCTCCAAGGAAAGAACCCCGCTCCCATCTTGGACGCAATGAGCTCAGAAGCTTTGCACGTGAGCAAGTCTCTGAGGATGGCTTGCTTGCTAGAGAACATGTGGTTCATGCAGTATTTCCAGTCCTTGTACAGCGTTCTCACTTTTACGGCATCGACCGAGTCAGACCCGGAGGCGCCAGCAGGAACTAGTGTCGTGGAGACCCCAGAGAAACCAGAGTCGAGCTGCAAGGTTAGAACATCCTCCACTCTGTAGGGGATGAGAAAGGAGCTAGCTCGATGCAGCTCTAACCACCGGCCGATATCGTCAACGAGGGGTTCCCGCTCCAGGTACAAGATGATATCGCCGGGCTTGAGCTTGTGCCAGGGAGAGGTGGAGAAGCAGGAGACATTGTCAGTCTCCAGTTTGATGCAGTCTCCCCTCATTACGCAAGCTATGAAGGTGTCCGTAACTGCAGAATCGCAAGGGGACCGCATGCTTTTGAAGGCCGACAGGCCCCTAACTTTCACGGAGACAGAGGACAGATCCCCGTTGTCGTCTAGGCTGTGAATGAGAGCCACATAGGTCTTCTTAGCTACGTGGCAGTATATGGAGCAACTGTTTTCATATTCCAGCTTGACTCGCCTGTGTTTTACGAAGGGTCCCGTTACGTCCGTGTATTCTTCAGACCCAGGGACTCTGGCCGCGTAGACGGGATAGCCTTCCTTGGTGAATGTTCCTCTCGGGTCTCTGACTACATTTTGGTGTGTGTTACCTCGGCCTATCACGTACATCCTCTGGAGAGTGTCCTCCACCAAGGCGGTGTGCACATAGTCCAGAAAGGCAGGCACCTGCTCGCCAGCCCGTTTAAACTTGTCACCCAAAGCCGTCCGGGCCTTACACGCGAAGCTCTCGAGGATTTTGTTTTCACTATCCCGACCGGGCGCGTTGTCTCTGCACACGACGACTAGGTCGGGCACGTCACTCTCAGGAAGGTCTCCGGGTCCGTATCCAGCTGAGACCATGACGCTGTCGGTGTCTCCGTATACAACGGGGCAGCGGTGCTTGTAAAAGGTAGCCACGCAGCTGTTTACCACGGCAATCTGTTGCCTGCCGTGGCCAGATATGAGAGGCCCGCAAGGGTGAGGAGCCGTTCCGTAGAAGGAGTTGGCAAGGACTTTACACTCTCCCTCCTGCATCTTGTAGTAGGCCCGCTCGGCCTCACTGATGTCAGGGTTCTTGAGCTTCCTCTTGAACTCGGCTCGCTGGTTGAGGTAGTACTCCACCGAGGAAGCGAATACGGCCGGCGCACGTACAAAACATCCTTGGGTCTGGTCGTATTTGAGAATGAGCGATGCGTACTCAAACCCCTCAGCTTCCCAGTTGTAACAAACCCAACCAGATAGATCATGGGGGAAGTTCACGGGAGGCCAAGGGATGGTGGTCTCAGGTGAGATGTTGAGAGCGCACATGATGGACGGGTACATACTCGAGAAGTCAAACGAAAGCTCAAGTCCCATTCCGGGACCGGAATAGTGTAGGCCCGTGAGAGGATCACACACAGCTCCCCCCTTCCACTTCTCGCTATCACCATTGTCAGACTGGAGCCTCGGGTCCCATCTCAAGCGGCTGTTTAATTCCATACCCAATGGTCCGGATTTCACTCTGAGAGTATCGAGTGTAAACTTAAGCTGAGGGAGCTGAACCGAGTGAATGCTCTGCACGAATCCACCAAACATATCCCCTCGCCCGTGCACCACGACGTCTATATTGAGAGTGGTCCTACATCGATGGAACAGATTTGATACGGGCCTGAAGACTTTAGCCAGCCTGGCGCACAACTGCGAGTCGACCAAGTTGTAGACTAGCACAGCAAAGAGACTCTTCCCCCCCATCCTGATCATCTCGTCCATTTGACAGTAACCAACGTCTGCCAGCTTGCAAAGCTTTCTGGTGTCCTTCGGAGGCTTTCTGTGCAGCGCCCTGGCTTTTGCGATGACAAAGGGGGCAACGTCGTTCAACTTCATGCTGGTGCACTGAAACTTGATCTCTCTAGTCCCAGCCATCCTGTACAGATCGATGATGTTCATACCGCAGCTGTTCATTTTGAAGTGGCCCAGCTTGGCCTTGCCTTTGTTGAACTTTTCGATGTGCACAGATATCATTTGGAGCTTGTACTCGGTCAAGGTCCCGTGCATCAACACAGAGTCTAGGTTCTTCAGCATGTCCTTGTACATGTCCAGGTAACGTACGTTTTCAAACTGGAAGAAAGGCAACACATCCTTGGCCAGGGCCCTGGTCATAAAGAGCCCGTGCCAGGCTTGCAATAGAGAGGAACATCGTTTCTGGGTAGCGCTGTCGAGGCGCTTGGCGTAGTTTGATTCAGCGTAGAAATGCACACGCTGCTCAATCACCCTGATGTCGAATTCAGCGTTGTACACGTACAGGAGTTCTATTTCCTGGTGGTAGAGCACTTGGATCATTGTCTCCAGGAGTGCGAGCTCTCCGGAGCACGGGTGTATTGAAATCCTCTTGACATCATCTACACCTGCGCCCCTTGCCAGTTCGTGGTTGGCCTCTGGGTAACAGTTCTGTGTTACCTTACATTTGTTATAGACAACTATCAGCAGCTTCCTGTGCTGCTCGGGTGATGTCTTGGGTATATGGGAGTTGATGATCACGAGAGAGACGCAAGTTATCTCGTGCTGCTGACCTGGCATGTCTGGCGACAGAGCTGGTATGGAAACGTGTTTACTCTGTCGGGGCAGCTGTTTCCTGCCAGTGTCTAGTATTTGGACCAGCTTATTCCTGTACTCTGTCATGTCCTCTACCATGCGCTCGGTGCAGTAGGGGAACTTGTAGGCGAAAGACTCACATCTTAGGGCCATATTCCGGTATGACTTGTCAAACACCGTCTCGATGTCCAGACACGCTGCCTTGTAGAAATAGGGCATGTGTTTACTGTCAAAGAGCTCAGCCTCAGCCTCCGACTTGTCATGATCATAGATGAGGTCTGAGGCTGAGAGGACATCGTTCAGCCTGTCTGCAGGTATGAAATACACCCTGCCAAATATGACATCGGAGCATAGGGCAGGCGTGTTACCGTCTCGAGCAATGTAGTAGCCCCTGTCCGGGCAGAAGTCTCCGAAAGTCAGCGAGCCCCTTACGGTTTCCAAGTACTTTGTGGCCAATGATATAGATTTGAGTGGGAATACCAGAGCATTTACTTTGCGCTTAATGTCATCGTGGAGAGCGCGGACAGGCACTGGCTCCGCAACTAAGTGTCTGGACCAAGTGTTCCGTACCAGCTCCCAGGTCTCTTCCTCACCATCCTGATCACAAATCAAGTCTAGGTCATAGGCCACAACAGGCGCTATACCAGTAACCTTAAAGTGTACTGTAGTGTAGATGATGCTGTCTCAAGCCTGCACCACCAACCCTCTGCACAAGAGCACCTCTTCCTGTCTGTGAAAGAAGACAGATTTGATCATTACCCCAACCAGATTAGGTTCCAGTTCAGGGTTGACAGTTCTGCGCTCAGGGTAGATGTCAGGGAAAATGTCCACGAACGGCAAAGCTTTGTTCATGATTCACACTCTAGGGATCTACGGGTGTACGAAGCCCAGTGACATCTGCTGGCAATAAAACTAGTTTATATGAGATCCGGATAGCCAATGTATAATGTATTAGGATGAGGCATGAGGCATCCGAGCTGGGGTGAGAAAGCAGCATACACAACGAAGGAGCTGATCGGCGACTGAACCATTCGACCACAGCTGACTTATCCACTCAGAGCTGAACTATCCGATCATAGCTGAACCATCAGCACAGTGCTCAACTGTCCCCCACCACAGCTGATTATTCACACAGGGCTAAACTGTATGCCAGTGCTGATTATTCACATATCCACACAGGCCTCTTCTCTCCAACCATATCCCCACAGGGCTGAATCATCCTACAATGCTGAGTATCCACACAGAGCATAACTATCCGACCATAGCTGAACCATCAGCACAGGGCTCAAATATCCACCATATGCATAGGGCTGAATCATCCGCTAATGCTGCGTATCCACACAGAGCTGAACTATCCGACCATAGCTGAACCATCAGCACAGTGCTCAACTGTCCCCCACAAAGCTGAATATTCACACAGGCCTAAACTGTCTGCCACTGCTGATTATTCACATATCCACACAAGCCTCTTCTCTCCAACCATATCCCCACAGGGCTGAATCATCATACAATGCTGATTATCCCCATAGGGCTCAACTATCCGACCATAGCTGAACCATCAGCACAGTGCTCAACTGTCCCCCCTCCACAGCTGAATATTCACACAGGCCTAAACTGTCTGCCACTGCTGATTATTCACATATCCACACAAGCCTCTTCTCTCCAACCATATCCCCACAGGGCTGAATCATCCTACAATGCTGATTATCCCCATAGGGCTCAACTATCCGACCATAGCTGAACCATCAGCACAGTGCTCAACTGTCCCCCCTCCACAGCTGAATATTCACACAGGCCTAAACTGTCTGCCACTGCTGATTATTCACATATCCACACAAGCCTCTTCTCTCCAACCATATCCCCACAGGGCTGAATCATCCTACAATGCTGATTATCCCCATAGGGCTCAACTATCCGAGCATAGCTGAACCATCAGCACAGTGCTCAACTATCCCCCCCCACAGCTGAATATTCACACAGGCCTAAACTGTCTGCCACTGCTGATTATTCACATATCCACACAAGCCTCTTCTCTCCAACCATATCCCCACAGGGCTGAATCATCCTACAATGCTGATTCTCCCCATAGGGCTCAACTATCCGACCATAGCTGAACCATCAGCACAGTACTCAACTGTCCCCCCACAGCTGAATATTCACACAGGCCTAAACTGTCTGCCACTGCTGATTATTCACATATCCACACAAGCCTCTTCTCTCCAAACATATCCCCACAGGGCTGAATCATCCTACAATGCTGATTATCCCCATAGGGCTCAACCATCAGACCATAGCTGAACCATTAGCACAGGGCTCAAATATCCACCATATGCATAGGGCTGAATCATCCGCTAATGCTGAGTATCCACACAGGGCTCAACCATCAGACAATAGCTGAACCATCAGCACAGGGCTCACAACTATCAGAACACAGCTGAACCATCAGACCAAGGCTTGGGCTACTAGGGTTAGGAGACAAAGGCACAGGGCTCAATATATGTTAGACCGGACAAGCCCAGACTACCATGGCAACAGCTACGAAAGTCAAGACCATGTCCACAGAGTGTAACATAGTGCCTCACAGAGATGCAAACACAGCTGTGGTACAAAGGGCCAAGGTGCCTTCCAGTAGGAGAGCGTTGTTTTTAGCGGTTGACTCTGACATATTACACGACCGGTTGTCTGAGGAGTCGTCTTTCGGCGCTTTGTCACCAAACGACAGAGCAACCTTTCAGTTCCTCTTGTACCTGACATATTGCTTCAAAGGGGAGGTTCTCCAAGTTACTCTTGAGAACACAGATTTCTGCAGCATGTCACCACCTATCAGAGAGGACTTCGCTAGAGGGCGCCTATTTTGTTTCGTACTAGACATGAGCACCGAGGACCCTTGCCAAGCAAACGCTCCATCGTCTAGCATCGGTCTGCAATCCCAGTTGGACACACAGGCCGCAGCCTCAGATGATGCGGACGAGTACATGTCCGGTACCCACCTGCTCAGTCTCATGAATATGAGTGTCAACATGGACGTGTTCAGACGAGATGACATGGAGGACATCAACAACGACAATACCTCCTCCATGCCAGCAACATCAGCGGCTGTGAATGAAACGCTGGAGGAAGCGTACAACGCCTTCATGCGACTGCAACTGGTTAGGAAAAAGGCATCATCCCTCAACAACGCTATGATAGCCATGAGAGACAGCAAGGGAGAGCTTGGCTCAATTTTCGACTGGGTGGATATCCGCAGCGACACACTGAACTCAAACATGGTCGACAAGAAGAAAGTCAAGGAGCTCCAGGGTTCCATGTACACACCGTCCTGCCACTCTGGGAGGCAGGTGATCCTCTTACCAGAGCCTATTGTGGACCTAAATCTGAGGGCTCTGGAGAACTCTATAGGCAGGATTACCGACAGCGCCAGCGAAGGAGAAGGCAAGGAGTTGTTCCTATCGCTTGTGTCTAAACTCACCAGTACTCAATGGCTGAACCAGACCGTTATGCAATCTGGGTATAACGCGAACATAGCGGAGGACCTGAGGTTCCTGGAAAGAGTGAAAGCGTTCACCAGTGACCTCAACGGTTCCTTGGGAAGCAGCGAGGTGAACATCAGAGGACTCTTGGTATTCAGGTACACTCTGGATACACTCATAGACAGGGAGAACCCGGACCTGTTTGTGAAATCACTGCTCCATAGGCACATGCCTATCACGAAAACCCGCATTGACAGGGTGTTATGCGACATCAAGAGCAGACGCAGGACGCGAGCTCTGGCATCTTTGCTGAACAACGGACAGTGCTACTGCAAGCCAAGGCGCTCCAAGGACCCTTCCAGAGCTTGCAGCGGAGAGTGTCAGACAGCGTACTCGTGTTTCTACAACTCATCCGAGCGTCACCCCTTCATGGTGAGCAAAGACGACCACAGCTACTACTTTGCGCACCTGTACCCTCATCTGGGTAAACTGGAGCGCCTGAGCAAAGAAATGAAAGTCAAGTACAGAGGACGCAGGCAGTTCGACAGCATAGCTGACACTGTCATCAATATGCTTGTCAAGCACCAGGTCAACGACACAGACTCCCTGCACAAAGGTTTGAGCGACGTGATAGACGACAAAATGAGCAACTCTAGCTTGTCTCTCGGTCACAGCCTAGGCGAGATCCACGAGTCATTGTACCTATCACCGGGCGATCAAGATGACAACTCGGTACAGGCCACCACTCTGGATCCGATTAAAGTGTACGACCAAGCATTGGTGCGCTACCTGTTTTGTGACAGCCTGCAAGTGGGCAGGTTGTTTCAGGCGTCTACCACGTTCAATTACATTATCGCAAACACCGCTCCCAGGTACACAATCGAACGGGTTATGCTCTTCAATGTCACTGGACCCGGTGAAGGTAAGAGTTACGCAAACAACGTGCTCAACTACCAGTTCAGGAGGGTAAGAGGGTGCATAGAGACACTGACGTCTTTCACCCCGCAAGCGTTCAAGTACAAGCAGAAGCGGACCTCCTGCGTGGTGATGATAGACGACGCTCATATAACCCACGAGAAGAACATTAAATCCGTAGACAAGGAGTCCAACGTGATCCCCAATACGTTCAAGAACCTCCTGGACACCAGCGTACTGGAGAGCGATGTGGTGACCAGAGACATGAGCAGCGGCAAGGTGGACACAGTCAAGTACCACGCCGTGCACAACTGCGGCTTTGTGTGGAACACCAACACTATGGGATTTGTGAGCGACGCTTGGGCCGATCGGTCTATGATCATGGAATCAGAGTTCCCAGAGCATTTGACCCGCACGCGTAGCACCATGCAGATACAGGACACCGTGGAGAAACTCAACATGGATCGTATAGCTGCAGTGTGCCTGTACAGGCAGAACCTGATCCAGTCCGCTACAATGATTGCAGAGTCTGAGATTATGCAGTTCGGGTTGAGGTCGACACCGCCAGAGACGCCTGCGTGGCTGCCCTGTACGCTAGCCACATTGTGTGCGCGGGAGTCACCAGCCGGAGGGTTTCTTTCTGCATCAACCAGCTGGTGTTTGCCGAGGCCATGAAGTTGGCGTGCCACTTTGTCTTTGACATTTGGATCCCTCCATGGACCAAGATCCCCGATGAGAAGCTTTGGCCAGACTTGAGGGGTTACATGAAGCAAATGAACAGGAACAGACTGAAAGCTCTGAACCAGCTATCCTTCGGACAAATATGCCTAGAGACCAATGCTGTCTACAAGCTGTGTGCCGCTGCATGTCTTCCGGACATATGTCCCCGTGCGGTCGACATACAGGGTCGCTTTGCCTGCAAGGTGCTAGGGTACATCTTAACCCAAATCTATGAGCAGCACCTGAAGACTAGTTTGAAAAATGGACACTTGTGCATTGTTGGTATAGATGGTATGTGTTTCCCTGAGAAAGAGATCAAGGGCGGCAATGACGTGGCGCACAACATGCTGATGCTCTGCTCAACATGCAAGGTCCCGGCTCGACAGGGTAGGAACCTTGCAATGAAGAACTACAAGCTGTGCACGTACAGATACGTCACGAACCAAAATGCTCCACACCTCAGGAAAGGCCAGTCGAATCCCTACAAGAAAGTAGGGTCTATCACTGTGCCACTTGAAGCAGTGTATGATATGATAGCCATATATGCACCCAGTTCCCACTCTGGCTTTTGGGACCAGTTGGGCACAGCGATGTTGGACACCTACGAAAAGGGAGACTTTGAAGGCGTCAATGCTTTCGGGCAGTGTGCGAACGATAGCGGCGGGGGGTGTGGCGATGAGCAGCCTTCTACGCCCAGATTGCTATTCACCTTGGACTTCAACAATGACCCGGTGCGCTCTGTGATACTTGAGGCCACGGCTGCCATCGAACCTTTGAACGAACTTACGTTCAACAAGTGCGTGCTGGGAGGGGAGATGTTCCAGTGCTCCGCTCCCTTGTATTACGGTGCGGTTATCAAAAGGGCGATGTCTCGGAATGCACCTAAGGAAGCTTACGACAAAGGGCACCTGAGAGAATCTAGACGAGGCCCTAGAGGAGCCTTCCACGGGCCCAGACTGAGTGTGTACACAACCGAGTACTCGGGTGTACCCGTGAAAAACGTGAGCTCTTTTTGTACAACGCGGACTGTGTATCACCAGGACAAGATGCTTTTGACAGTCAACCGTGATAACCGTGGTCACTTAGTCGAGCTAGAGGAGGATTGGGAGTGGATGGACGCAGCCGAGGTGTTTAACAGTGTTCACGGCTCTGACGTGTTCTCTGTGGAGATTTTGAAACGGGACTACGCTGCGACCATGATGGTCTCAAAGGGAGAGTTGATAAGTGCCAGGGCTCGGAAGTCAACCAACCTCAGTGCCATGACAGGGGCTCTGCGTGAGACAAACGGCCTTGCAGCGCTCGCCATACGAAAGGGTATGACGCCTGTTCAAGAGCCTAGGACTCAACATTTGGATATGGGAGAGATACCCATGCCAATGACAAGTTGCCAGGTCCAGGGCCGTAAAAGGACTAATAACGCTCAGCGGCAGCAGTGGAGAGCCTCAGTTGATGTGAGAGTGAGAAAGAGAAAACGAGCAAGGGTGGATGGGTAAACCTTGGAGGACACTAACTAATGAGTCTGGGTGTTTGTTGGTGGTGTGCTTGGGCTTTGGTGTGGGGTGTGGGGTGTGGGTTTGGGTTTGGGTGTTGGTGTATATGTAGACATGTAGCCAAACGTATTGTGTAGTGTGTCGTGTGTCCATACCTATATTATATGTATGTATAGGGTTTGTGTCTATGTGTCCAGGTATCACCTTAGTGGGACCGAGAGACATCGCCTGCCTATATGTCTATGACTGTATGACTATATGACAACTACTCTGGGGTTACTGGGGTTGTGTTAGACAAGGGGAATGGAATGATGTGTCAGTCAGTTATGTGTGTGAGGTATCCGTGTTGATACCTGGAACGTTGTACAATAAAGTCGAGTTACTCAGGCACCCTTTGAGAGTATTGGTGTGTTTATTGATGTGCGTTTATTGTTACCTCACTCAGCTGATACCCCAATAGACAACACAGGTAGTAGTTTGGACAGATAGTTTATTTATTACACAGGGATGTATACCACACAGTAGGAGACCACTACTATTCACACTAATATGGCACACCAATATATCAGCATTTCGTTTACCATAGACCAACAAAACAAATCAGTGGATTCATCCAGTTTCACTCTTATTAATTGTTATTCATCAGAGACAGACCGTCTCCCGGTAATGCGCCTTTGGTTAAATGGAGGAGTATGTGCAGTTCGGAGACTAAAGGAGCTCCTTGTGTCCCTGCGGACCCTCATAAATATATACAGAGTAGGACTTGTGATACAGTGCATGTTCCCTATAGCCATGCAGACATTGAGGACCACGTACTTCACTTCCTCACACTCCATATGCCATCGGTAATATAGGGTGCTGCCCATCCAGGGGATCCAGCAGCACACAAAGAACGCAGCCGTGAGGAAGGGCAGGACTTGAGCCCTTGTCATCTTACCCCCAAACGCATTCCGGTTAACGTGCTTTCTGACACTGTACACTATCATTCCGTTGCAGTAAACAAGAACAACTATGGGTAACATGAAACAAAGTGCCATCCTACCCCACAAGGTGGCAATTTGAGAATGAGGATGCATAACGTTCAAACACATCATGGTAGTCCCGGATATGGGCCGAACGGTGTAATAGCATATGTCCAAGAGAGCCGAGACGGCTGGCACACAGGCGCACAATCGAGACACGGTTCTCCTTCTGCTCGACCTACGTCTGGACGCCATGCACTTGAGGGTTGTCCTGTTGTGTACCACAGTTACGTATCGCTCGATGTTGATATAGACCATGATAAGTATTCCGTACTGGAAACTGAACTGTGGAAATATAAGCACAAACGAGAGATGTCAGTAGCTGAGCTTGTGGGACATGCTTGTGTGTACACCTTTTCAAGGAGTAAGACCAGTGCTACGTACCGTAATCACTCCCTTCATCAGTTTGCACACCACGTAGCCAAACACCCAGCCCTTCATGAGAATGGTCTGAGTAACCCAGAGCGGGGTAGTCAGCAACCTGACTATGTCACAGACTCCCATATGTGAAAAAAAAACGTCGACATCACCAAGGCCTTTCTTTCGCCTACCAGAGTCCTTTGAACAGGAACAGTGGAGCCTGATGAGCATGTACAGGTTGACAACCAAGCCCGTGATCATAACGAGCGCGTGACAGACAGGGATGTAAAAGATGCGGCTGTATTCATAGAGATTATAACAATGGCCCTTGGACACCGGGTAGTTGGAAGGCCTATTGAAGAGTGTAGCATTATCGAACGTGACATTGAAAAGTGATGCCATTGTAGAGAACTAGGTGACACAAGCCACTGACAAGGTTGATAGGGAAATGGGGCAGCCTTTTTATGTAAACACCATGGTATTGGAACCATCCAGCCAAGCTCATCAGCACAACCAATAGTTGTCTACCAATGGGCTATACCAATGGGCTATGGAGTTCAAACATCCACACAGGGCTGTTTATCCATCCAAGGCTGTTATACCCAGCCAAAGCTGTCTATCCATCCAAGGCTGTTATACCCAGCCAAAGCTGTCTATCCATCCAAGGCTGTTATACCCAGCCAAAGCTGTCTATCCATCCAAGGCTGTTGTACTCAGCCAAAGCTGTCTATCCATCCAAGGCTGTTATACCCAGCCAAGGCTGCTGTATCCATCCAAGGCTGTTATACTCAGCCAAGGCTGTCTATCCAGCCATGGCTGTTGTACTCAGCCAAGGCTGCTGTATCCATCCAAGGCTGTTGTACTCAGCCAAAGCTGTCTATCCAGCCATGGCTGTTGTACTCAGCCAAAGCTGTCTATCCAGCCATGGCTGTTGTACTCAGCCAAGGCTGCTGTATCCATCCAAGGCTGTTGTACCCAGCCAAGGCTGTTGTACTCAGCCAAGGCTGCTGTATCCATCCAAGGCTGTTGTACTCAGCCAAGGCTGTAGCCTGTGGTTTGTGGACCTGTACAGGTTTAGCATGTAACACAGGATATACTAAATGCATTTGAGCATCTCTGGGACTTGTGTCTGTGTGAAACAAAACTATGGACGTCTGGTTAAGAGATGCACGTTTTATTGTAAAGTACATTGCACACATGACCTTGAAAGTTGCAGAAAATTACCACAATACACACAACCTCTCGAGTAGTCAACAGTCCACTCAGTGTCTCAGTAGGCCGGGCTCATCTATTACGCTCACAACCATCGCGCCAGGGGCCGAGAGCATTGCAAAACCTCTCCCGTTCAGATGTTGGAAAGACAGGACTCAGCAGGACAAACCATGAAGTGACTCTGCAGACTGGGCATGATGCAAGCAGTGTCAGATGGCAGAGTGAAGTCAGATAAGCGCAGTTGAGGCCGAAGCGACAGGGGAAGAACCTGGAGAACGGACACAGCTGATGTGGAGCAGGTGCAGGGTGATCTCCAGGGCGTCTGGGTGGAGAATGGTCCCGGTGAGAACAACATTGACCTCAACACCGATGGGAGTGCATTAGACATTTGGATATTAGAATACCCATGTTAACCTGAGAGAGATGCTGCGTAGAAGTAATTGTATGAATACACCAATGCTGCTTATGTACTACAGGCAGGCGTGTCAAACGACTAGGTGTAGTCTATGTGTAAGCAAGATGTTATAGAAAGACCATCTCGATCAGTAAATGTTACAATATGGCGTCCTCAAGAGGTGTGTACAAAGACTACTCTGTGGATTATGTAGTCATTAGATGTGGTAAACAGGGGGTCAACGCTGATGGTCTGTTAAGGAATGGAAAGGTGATGGACAAAGACTTTGCCTATGACCTAGTATTAGACCTGGACTCCTCCTGTGGGGACCAGTACGCAACTCCTCTGGAACAAGATCTACTTGTCAATGCCTACACCCAGTTCATAACCGATAGACTGGAGGGCATTCGAAAGCCGTTCACGTTCCAGCAACCCACTGTACGTGCACTATTCGTGTCTTCCACTTACATACCCAGACCGTTGATCGGGATAACGGGGCCCAGAATGGAGATGATATCCTGCTTCTTCAACTGTTTCGGAAAGGTGTACGTGGTGAACGGGGAAATGATGTGCTACCCAGAGTTTGTGGACAAGTGGAGTGTGGACAGGTCTCTCCCTAGGCATCTGCATGTCGCTCACGACGCCCTGGACAGTTACATACCGGTGAAAGTGAGAGACTCAAAGGCTGCAAAGGCTTTGGCTGTGTGGTCAGGAGACCACAAGGAGGATATTCAATTGGATTGGTATCACCTGTACACAGAGGATCATATCACGTACATCACAATGTGTCATTATGTGATGCGTATCAGTATAAAGTGGCTATCTCAAGCAAAGACGTTTCATAGAAACCCCAACTGCGAGTACGTGATAAATCCATTAGGAGGCATTGTGTTTGTCTACGAATACCACTCGCTGTCAAGCTCGTTTGTTTTGAACAAACTAAAGGCGTTGTTAGCCGATATATTCTGATCCTGTTGTGTAACATGGTGTACGTACACATGTGAATGTTATGTGGTGTTTACTATCTGTGCTGTTCAAACCTGCTGTCTAATAAACATTTGTCACATGTAGTATTGTTGCCTAGTCTGTGTTCCCTAAAACAATTTGCTAAGGTTCAACATGTCAAGACACTGGACCTGACAAGATCCACATCACCATCCTGTGTTCACATACAACATTGACAGGACGATACAGCCCCTACCACTCTACACATCCCAGAACCAGAAACCTATCATTCTGTCCGTGACCCAGCTATGTGACCGAGCGAGCTAGGGTCATAGGCTCTGAACACATAGATCTGAACTCATAGACATAACAGTGGTCTGATCTTTCAGCCGAGGGTGGGGATCACAGTCATGGTCCGATAGTCTAACATTTGTCTGGTATATCAGCCTAGGTTGGGTATCACATTCATGGTGATGCATTCGCCTAGACATACCATCGGTCTGATAATTCAGCCTAGGTTGGGTACACAACTGAGGAGTGATGAAACAGCAATGTGTGGGTATCCCATTCATGGTGAGGTGGTCGCCTAGACATACCATCGGTCTGATAATTCAGCCTAGGTTGGGGATAACAGTCATGGTCCGGTACTCTAAAAGTTGTCTGATAATTGAGCCTAGGTTGGGTAAACAACTGAGGAGTGATGAAACAGCAATGTGTGGGTATCCCATTCATGGTGAGGTGTTTTCAGCCGAGGGTGGGGATCACAGTCATGGTCCGATAGTCTAACATTTGTCTGGTATATCAGCCTAGGTTGGGTATCACATTCATGGTGATGCATTCGCCTAGACATACCATCGGTCTGATAATTCAGCCTAGGTTGGGTAAACAACTGAGGAGTGATGAAACAGCAATGTGTGGGTATCCCATTCATGGTGAGGTGTTCGCCTAGACATACCATCGGTCTGATAATTCAGCCTAGGTTGGGGATAACAGTCATGGTCCGGTACTCTAAAAGTTGTCTGATAATTGAGCCTAGGGTGGGTACACAACTGAGGAGTGATGAAACAGCAATGTGTGGGTATCCCATTCATGGTGAGGTGTTCGCCTAGACATACCATCGGTCTGATAATTCAGCCTAGGTTGGGGATAACAGTCATGGTCCGGTACTCTAACAGTGGTCTGATAATTGAGCCTAGGTTGGGTACACAACTGAGGAGTGATGAAACAGCAATGTGTGGGTATCCCATTCATGGTGAGGTGTTCGCCTAGGCATACCATCGGTCTGATAATTCAGCCTAGGTTGGGGATAACAGTCATGGTCCGGTACTCTAACAGTGGTCTGATAATTGAGCCTAGGTTGGGTACACAACTGAGGAGTGATGAAACAGCAATGTGTGGGTATCCCATTCATGGTGAGGTGTTCGCCTAGACATACCATCGGTCTGATAATTCAGCCTAGGTTGGGGATAACAGTCATGGTCCGGTACTCTAACAGTTGTCTGGTATATCAGCCTAGGTTGGGTAAACAACTGGGGATTGATGAAGCATCAATGAGTGGGGATCACAGTCATGGTCAGATGGTTTGAACTACCATAGACATACCAGTGGTCGGGTGTTTCAGCCCTGTGTCTGTTAATACAGCCACAGTTGGTTGTTTCTTGTTATCCTTGGGGTATAAAACAAGCTCAGCTCTACATTACATTACATTCTGTGCTTGTCTACCCTGTACAACAGGTCTCCCATCCCTGTCTCCTAACACAGTTTAATCATAATGGAGTACATGACAATTGTTGTCAGATGGCGCCGTACACCACAGCCCCACATCAACTTCATCGCGGAAGAATTTGCAAACTGGCACATAAGCAGATGGACATATGTAAACCATGGCACTCTAAATATGACGGTCATCTGCGTCGAAGTACCATCTAAACTTGCTCCCAAATATCTAGACCAGATACTGACAGTAATGACAAATATGTGGGTAGAACAGAAACATAATGCAATGGAGGACTGGGGGACGTTCAATACATTGTTGGAAGAAAGAAGTAGATTGCCCGGTGACACCAACAAGTATAGTGTCACACACACCGACAGTACGCCAGGTGTAAGCTTCTACAACCATGTGACAAACACCTTGGCAGTAGCTAAGGGGTGCCAGTGGACAAACAAGCGGATTGTGACAATGGCTGACAGGATGACATTATTTAAGATGTACTGCAAACATGTAAGTGTTTAATCAATACATTGTTGTGACATTGCTGAGATGTGAAACTGTAACATGTGTTTTGGTATACCCCTTACTACAGTGGTTTGCACATGTCACCCACAGGAACCTCACAGTGTGACGGTGTTGGTCCCGGGGTCTGGGACCAAGATGATATCAGTACGATGTGAAGAGCCCCAGAGAATATACGACTTGCTGAAGAGGTATGGGCTGAAATGCTCCAATGTCTGGGATTCAACAATATCCCTGTCGGCCAGGTCTCCATGTACAGTCCTGTGTGACCACAACATGAATATAGTTCATGTAAACAGGATCCCCTACACCGACACATTTGGTGAACAACAACCTGATGTGTCGACCTTCTACCACAACATGAAACACGTCCGAATGAAAACCGAGCGCAATGTACTGAGGCACAAACCCTACACCTTGTCTCGGCCCGCACCAAAAGCTATACCACCACTGCAATTGTCCACGTCAACAGTCACTACCGAGGTCGAGTGCATACCAGTTGCCCTGTACTACAACAACGACCTGGAGAAACTGAGAGATGTCATCAAGGCAGACGGTCGATTTGTCCAGTGTGTAGATCCAGCCTTCAGGGATAGCGAGACAAGAGATAGAGATCCACACATGGTGGAAGTGGAAAAGTCCAACACAGATCTCATAATGGGTAGGATGGATTGGATCCATAATGTGAATCATATTTGCAATGCTATTGGTGTGGAATATCTGTTGTAAATGTCTAACTGTGTTTCACCATCTGTGTGTATATCCTATAGGCCCAGGGCTTATAGATGTATCGGATGACGAATCCGAGGACAATGGATCGGGGAACCCATTTACCTGCTTCTGCTGCTACGCCACTGCTAACATATACCTTGAATGTGGCCACCTGTGTTGTACAGCCTGTATACAACAACTGAAGACCGGTGATGGTGGTGGCTTCGCATGCGGTATTTGCAGGAAAGCGTCCAGCTTATACAAGCCCATGGAAATAACACACTACTCTGACTGTAGGTGCACAGCATGCTTGAAGCAGAAGCAATGGGTCTCGGATTGTGGCCATTTAACATGTACATGCTACACCATAAGATGTATTATATGTTCTACATCAATCACTGGCCTTCGAAGACTGTTTACTTCGTAAGGAGTAAAAGAGGATACGTTGAGTTGAATTGTATTTGTAAGAACACAGTCATGAGGGATATCATGAGGGGATATAATGTAGTCATAAGAACTGTCAGTGGAATGGCAAAACTGTATATACTGTTGTAAATACGCCATGTTGTACAATACATTGTAAACAGTACTCAGATATGTGACCTGTTATCAATAAACAACTCTGGACACCTTACTTTGTTGATAATGTTGCATTTATTTATACCTTCCCATGTAATACAATCTGATTCGTTTCAATAGCATCGACATTGGTCCAATGTGTGGGGTTGGAAACACAAGGGCCTTGACATGAACCATATACCTTACGTACAAAACACTGTGGTGGCTGTGTTGCAGCATATAGCTTTGCAAGGTTGCATGTGTAGGAACTGTCCACTTTGACAGATAGCAGGTAGTAAGATCTCCCTGTGTTGCATTTCTTTACTATGATAGTATACAAACATGTGTCCTTGTGGGAATGTCCATATACCTCGTGTTCCCCCCCTGGACTCCAACATATACAAAGTGTACATTTCAGTCTCTCAGAGATCACTGCCATCTGTGAACAATGACAGGAGTTCAGTGTAACTTCGGAGCAAGCCTTGACTTCATCTTCCTTGACTTGTAACACACCCAATAGAGTATGAATAGGCTTCTGATAACCTAAGTTGATCATCTTGACATCGTCTTTACTGAAGCTTGCCGCCATGTACCCTGGAATGGGTGTCTGGACAATGTTATCATGTTCACCAATGTCAATGTTGAACGTGTCAACCACACCATGGCCAGAATAACCCAAATTCGGGGGGTTAGTTAGCACGTCACACTCTTCTTTGACACGGTGCAGTTGAGGATTCACTTCTTGTTTCTCAGACTTGACATTGTGTTCAGAGTCTACCGGGTCTACCACTTCAGGTTTGGGTTTCACTTCAGGCTGGTATTCTTGCTTCTTATGTGTGGGGGGTTGGTTGTCAGATGCGCTACTCTCCAAGGTATGCATTTGGCAAGTTTTTCGTTTTACTGGGGTTTTGAAAGGTCTTTGCCCCAGCCGTGTAGTATAACCACTCACCTCCATGGGTGTATGCTCTGAACTCAAGGTGTCTATTATGTTGCGTATCTCACTCTCATATTCTTTGAACATCTGACCTGTGTCGGCCAGAGTGTCCATCTGGTGTTGGTCGTCATCATCATCCCACTTAATTACCTGAATGCACCTTCGTTTAAGCACTTTCTTGATCCTTTCAACCGAGGCGTCTTTCTGAACCATGATTCTATCTAGCGCTGTTTTAAGATCACACTGGTACATGCCAAAACCAACACCACCAAACAACTCGTCTAGTGAACACAATATAGTATTTTTACACAATTGCAATTCTTCACTCCTAGTAGTCATCCTAGTATTCAGGGTGTATAGTTCCTGGGTAAGTGTGTCTACGGTCGCGCGGAGCTTCCTTTCGGTGTCTTCATGCATCACGTTGTTGCGTTTAAGTTCCTTGACATGGCATTGATGGTTATACAGATCTTCCTTTGTCACACTTGTTTCATGTCGAGCGTTATTTATCTCTTCACTGTGTCTAATCTTGGCCGCTTGCATATCACTCTTTAGCTTTGACAAGGACTGTGTCAAATTGATCTCACACTCTGTCAGACTCACGATCCGCTGTTCAAGTTCACCTTGTGCTTTGAGGTGTTCCTTCTGTATTCTCTCAATTTCGGAGTCCTTTGCTGTAGTTCGAGTGACCACATCGTGAAGTGCCATTTGCAACCTGGACCTCTCTTTCTGTTGTTCCATTGCGATTATGGTCATATCCCTTTTCAGGTTCTGGTGTGCAACTTGACTGTTGTTATATAACTGTTGTAGGTCAATGATGCGAGTGCTAGCCTCTAGATACTTAGTCTCGGTAAACTCTTGGGACATTGCTGACGTATCTGCCCTTTGTTTCATGGCACCCTGAGTACGTTCCAGTTCAGCCACGGTTTCCCTGGCATTGTTGCACTCACACTGCAACCGGGTGATGTCTTGTCTTGCTGACATCAACGTGTTCTGATATTGAGTGCACTCTTGTCTAGTACAGACAATCAGGTTGCTGAGGTTCTGGATCATTGAGATGACAGGGCCACATTGCACCTTCACGGCCTCCTCGATGTGGAGCTCCAACGATAGGTGCCCTGTGTCATGAGCTGTGTCATGAGACAATTTCAGAACAGTGTTCTGTGGGGTGTTGAGTCCCGGGTCGTTTGCGTCAGTGTCTGTCAACACATCCTCCATGTGGAGAGGTTTCAATTCACCGTTCACGCTTTCCTTTAGAATACCCATAATGTACGTCAGCGCTTGGTCAGCGTGTTTGACCTGCTGTGCGTTTTGTATAACCCTACACTCTTCAATTGTGTCTCGTAGGCCGTTCCCCAGTCTACGGATGACAAGATCGTAACAGCCACACAGTTCCATAGCCAAATCGAACCCTATGACGTTCCGAGCTCGTGTACTCTCAAACGATTCAAACCACTTAGCCAGGTCTCCGAAAGTACTCTGCAGCGCCTCAACCGCTGCTAAGGTCTCAGCCAGGGAGGTGAGCTTGGGAGATCCTGCGACCGGGGCTGTGGAGACGCAGTCAGGCTCTGTGCTAGATGTTGAGGAGTCCACCTTGATAGCCAAAGGGAACAGTTTTGATATGATATCGAAGAACCTGGCACGAGAATCGCTTCCAATATCCGATCGAAGTGGACGCTCTACCGCTTTCGTCACCCCCCCAGCGTTGTGATCCTGACAGGTAGACCTCCCAGAACCTGTGTTTGCTGACATTGTGCCAGTCTGCGCTGCGCCCGCTTCTCTCGCGTAGTCTCTGTCGACAGTCCTTCTGCCATGACCACCAGCCTGGGTCTGGGTCTTGTTCGGCCTCTTTCCTTCTACTCTTTTGCTTTGGTCTCGACCGCTCTTGGTCTTCTCCTCGCCTGTACTCTTGGTCTTCTCCTCTCCTGTACTCTTTGTCTTCTGCTCCACTGTACCCAGAGAGCATTTGCCTCGGTCTGTATATTTGTTGCTCTTCTTCTCTTTCTTGTCTTTCTTCTCCACTGTCTTCTTGTTCTTGTCCCCAGTAGCACCTTGATCCGTTGTCCCACCACGAGGCGATCTTGTTCGTTCTGGTTCTCTTCTCACAAGGGGAGATGCCTCTTGAGGAGCTTGAGGTTTGGACCGTTTCTTCTCCTTGACTTTGGTCGACTTGTCCTCTTTCTCTCCACTGTTCATCTTCTTCTCCCTTCCACTTTTCGAGTTCCCATTTTTCCTCACAGCTTGAGCTGTAGACCCTCCCGTTCTGCTCGCCCTCGGTCATGTGGAGGGTAACGTGCTTCCTTTTCTGATCCCGCGGGGACCCAGCCATCGCCGGTATGTCTGTGGACCGTAGCACACAGAGTGGTGCAGATGCCACCCAGGAGCAAGTTGTCTATCTGCAACACAGCCGAAACCCTCTTGGGGTCGGACTCACACACCACCGGTGAGGCTGTATAGGCGTACCCACAGCGTTGACACACCTCGTCCTTCTCTCGATCACTCCAGAGTAGACGATCTTCCACTCTCAACACAGCCGTCAAGTTGTGTAGCTCGCGCGACCAACAGTCCAGAGCTCCACAACACAGGGCCGTGAGTATAACCGCCCAGTAGGGAGCCTGAATAACGTCTCTGGTAGAAGTGCCTCCCGAGCACCTGGTCACCTCTAAACCCATGTACGTGAGCCTCACAATCAACCACTGCACCGAACACGGGACTTGTGGTGACAGGTCCGTGTGTTGGTTAACAGTTATGCGTGAGAGCGTACCTAGTTCCGTGTCCAATTGCCACAATACACAGGTCCCCCATAGCGCGCATTGGGGATCGGCTATCGTGGGGATATCACGGTCACCGCCACACCGCAACCGCTCCAGGGTTAGCCTGCTCTGCTCGTGTAACACCTTGAACGCAAGCGGAGCCCCGAGTGCGGACAGCGTCTCGCATACCACTTGTGAAGCCAGAGTATCTCTTTCTGTAGAGTCCGGGGTGTACGAGGTACACACTAAGGTATTGTGGACGTGACGGTTCACACTGGCGTATATCCTAGAAACTAGCATCTCGGGTTGGTGGCCGCAAACCGAGTCCCCTGTGAAAGGGTAGGTCAGGTGGCACACTGTCGTATGGGGAGGTACAGTGGGGGGAAAAAGTATTTAGTCAGCCATCAATTGTGCAAGTTCTCCCACTTAAAAAGATGAGAGGCCTGTAATTTTCATCATAGGTACACGTCAACTACGACAGACAAATTGAGGAAAAAAATCCAGAAAATCACATTGTAGGATTTTTAATGAATTTATTTGCAAATTATGGTGGAAAATAAGTATTTGGTCACCTACAAACAAGCAAGAATTCTGGCTCTCACAGACCTGTAACTTCTTCTTTAAGAGGCTCCTCTGTCCTCCACTAGTTACCTGTATTAATGGCACCTGTTTGAACTTGTTATCAGTATAAAAGACACCTGTCCACAACCTCAAACAGTCACACTCCAAACTCCACTATGGCCAAGACCAAAGAGCTGTCAAAGGACACCAGAAACAAAATTGTAGACCTGCACCAGGCTGGGAAGACTGAATCTGCAATAGGTAAGCAGCTTGGTTTGAAGAAATCAACTGTGGGAGCAATTATTAGGAAATGGAAGACATACAAGACCACTGATCATCTCCCTCGATCTGGTGCTCCACGCAAGATCTCACCCCGTGGGGTCAAAATGATCATAAGAACGGTGAGCAAAAATCCCAGAACCACACGGGGGGACCTAGTGAATGACCTGCAGAGAGCTGGGACCAAAGTAACAAAGCCTACCATCAGTAACACACTACGCCGCCAGGGACTCAAATCCTGCAGTGCCAGACGTGTCCCCCTGCTTAAGCCAGTAAATGTCCAGGCCCGTCTGAAGTTTGCTAGAGTGCATTTGGATGATCCAGAATGGGATTGGGAGAATGTCATATGGTCAGATGAAACCAAAATAGATATTTTTGGTAAAAACTCAACTCGTCATGTTTGGAGGACAAAGAATGCTGAGTTGCATCCAAAGAACACCATACCTACTGTGAAGCATGGGGGTGGAAACATCATACTTTGGGGCTGTTTTTCTGCAAAGGGACCAGGACGACTGATCCGTGTAAAGGCAAGAATGAATGGGGCAATGTATCGTGAGATTTTGAGTGAAAACCTTCTTCCATCAGCAAGGGCATTGAAGATTAAACGTGGCTGGGTCTTTCAGCATGACAATGATCCCAAACACACCGCCCGGGCAACGAAGGAGTGGCTTCGTAAGAAGCATTTCAAGGTCCTGGAGTGGCCTAGCCAGTCTCCAGATCTCAACCCCATAGAAAATCTTTGGAGGGAGTTGAAAGTCCGTGTTGCCCAGCGACAGCCCCAAAACATCACTGCTCTAGAGGAGATCTGCATGGAGGAATGGGCCAAAATACCAGCAACAGTGTGTGAAAACCTTGTGAAGACTTACAGAAAACGTTTGACCTGTGTCATTGCCAACAAAGGGTATATAACAAAGTATTGAGAAACTTTTGTTATTGACCAAATACTTATTTTCCACCATAATTTGAAAATAAATTCATAAAAAATCTTACAATGTGATTTTCTGGATATTTTTTTCTCGTTTTGTCTGTCATAGTTGACGTGTACCTATGATGAAAATTACAGGCCTCTCTCATCTTTTTAAGTGGGAGAACTTGCACAATTGGTGGCTGACTAAATACTTTTTTTCCCCACTGTATGTTCATCTTCACCCAGGCCAAGGGCGCTCTGGCCAGAACGCTGATCCTTTTCACCTTGTGGCCCTTGGTGTCGGTGTACGTATCGGAAAAATGTTTGGCTGTAACAAGACCGTAGATGTCTCCACAGTGGGTGTATACAGCCCGGAGAACAATGTAACGCAAACTGGGGATCACAGGAGACTCTACGGGTATGCGAAAGACCCCGTCAAGGCCTGGCTCCGTTAGAGTTACAGACATCGGTATCCGTTTCTCTATATCGAACATATGCACCCAGGTGTACTCTACACGACTTATAGCATCTAGGTCGTCGAACCTTATGGTTATGTGCTGGGTAGAGCTCCAGTCGCCTCTCTGACAGAGCTCCATGGTGAGCCTCACTGCGCTAGAGGGAGGAGGTGAGCGAGCCCGTTGGGGACAAGGGGACAGGAGACAGACAGACCGGAGACAGACAGACTTGGGTTTGAAAATGTTTTTATTTCCACACAACAAAATGAGACAGCTCTGTCTATAGTATGACAATTATAGCATGGCAATGACTAACTGTATATACACACAAAGCAAGGAACGGTCACTAGTCGTCAATGACAACTTTAGGCTTCTCGACAGTCTCGTCTTCCAATACAGCCTGGCACCCCACAGTATCGCCGCATTGTGTCATGTCACCTTGGACTGGAGCAGACAAGGATAACTGATCGTCCTGCTCCGAACACCAGTCGCTCATCTCGTATTCACAGTCCTCATCGGGACAGTCTTCGCTGCCTTGGACACTGCCCTCCACGTCCCAGATGTCGAGGCAGCAGCTGCGTGTGGTATTACACTTGAAAGCCTCCAGATACTCGCTCATAGCCTCAGGGTCCTCGAGGTCCATAACGCTCTCGGCCGCCTCGATCATGGCGTTATCAAACAGTGAGGGGTCCGCTTGCTCTACGAGAGGCTGTGTCTGATGTGAGGCCACGGTCTCCACTGTGGCTTTGCTAGCAGACTCCATCCTGGTGACGTCTCTGTAAGCGGTCGTGATGTCTCCGATAGCACCGGCTTTTCTGCCCAGCCTGTTTGTGATGCTTAGGTACAGGTACAGGTTATTGTTATCGCTGGCGGAGCCTCGCCGAGCGCCTCGGACTCGCCTCACTTCAGTGTCAAAGTGTTTAGCCTCGTAATGTGTGCATATGATATCTTTCAACTTGGCAAACGGTATATTGTGCACGGCTCTAAACAGAGCCACATCCGCCTGGCACGCTTTACCCGAGGCTGTTTCAGCCATAGTCTAGTCGAGAGGGGGCGGGGGGGGGGGGGGGGGGGGGGGGCTTATCGGGGCCTTATCGGGGCCTTATCACAACCCTTTGGCTGAGCACACTACACAGCGCGAGTAAAGTGTTTCCATGTCCACTAGTACTTCGGAAAAGATGGGCTGCTTGCAGTTCATACAAGAGGTATACATCTGTTTCATTTCGGTGAACGTGCAGGTGTTGACATCTCTGGTGCTGAGCGGTACGTTTACCATGGACGCGGCGCAGCACGAAGAGCCAAATTTCATTTGCTCGAAGTCAAATTCCACGTCTATGTTTCTCGGGTTGCCTTTCACCTCAGACGAGTGGAAGGTCTGATTCTTTAGACATCTCGAGCACCTCAGGTCTCCCTCCTGTCGAGGAGGCTGGCTTCCGGGTAGGCCGGGCATGAGGAGTATTTGCCTGTGGTTGTGGTCTACCCAGTTGATGTGGCAGTTGAGCACTGCGTATAGCAGCATCTGACACTCGAGCGGTAGTGTACTCAGCTTATGAAAATGCTGACTGTGGATAATGTCAACCGCTTGACTCAGTTGGGGTAGACACGCCGCTGCCATCTCCAGTGGCTGATCCGTGGTGTACGCGACTGCTAGCTTGTAGTAACAGCTCAGGCCCCATCCAGAATGGAGCGTAAGCATAGGGTGCCCGACGGTTTTAACCACTTGGAAGGCTCTTATGAGCTTGGCATAGTAGGATTTCCTCTGCACCGAAAAACTGAATGTCGACCACTTTATGGATTCCTCCCAGCAACTGCCGCGTTCCACAGACTGTGAGCAGAGGTTGTTGGTCTTGTCAGGATCAATCCCGGCTTTGGTTCCATTCGTTGTACTCTTATTCTTAGTGTTCAGTTGCCCCTTGGTGCGCTTACGCTTACACATCGGTGAAGACCCGAAAGGTCCGTGTTTCAGTTTACGTTTCCTGCAAAGTCCTTTTGCACTCGACTCTCTCAGCCCGGTTGCCACCGTGATACAGCTCTGAGACGTTATCATCGTCACAGCTGCATCATGCAGACTGAGAGACGGATCTGTCTCTGGGGTTAGGGTGTGCGAGGTGTCCCCTAAAACATGCTCCCTTGGTAGTAGTATGGAAGAGTCGTGGTGGGACAGCCCTAGTGTAGGTGGAGGTTGTAGCCGTGGCCGGTTGGAACAGCCAGGGTCGTATGATTCAGCTCTGTGTGGGTTAGTCAGCCAGGGTTGAACACATGCACTCTGTTTGGATACTGTGATCATGGTTGGTTGTTCAAGCTCTGGTCTGGCATCTAGTCCCTGTGTGAGGAAACAGAATGCCTTGGCTCTAATCGCATACAATTTCTCCCTTGACTCCTCCTTATTTAAACCGAGATCTTCGTTTTGGTACCTATAAAAATCAGCCAGGAGAGCCAGTCTGATCATAACTTCGTGGCCCTGCATCTGAGCCAACTGCTCCTTACTTGGCAGTTCAACACTCAAGCCTTTTGATTCAACTAGGGCCAAGGACAGTTCGTCCCACAACTCAAGACAAAAGTCGAAGGCGTCTCGGCATTCCGAAATCTTTGTCTTAGAGGTCAACATCTTTACTAGTTTTGTCTGCTATCTGGGTGTCGATCCGCTGTCTCTCTGTTTAGAATGGCACACTGTGTTAAGGCACTCCAAGTAAGCCTGCAACAGGATGGATTTTGCATAGCGACGGGACCAAACGACTCCGGCATCCTCTACCCCTGCCCTGCCAACCCGTTGGCTCCGGTGCTTCTCAAGTCCCCCGTGGTGTTGCATCTCCATTGTCCAAACCTCTTCCCGGACGAGGTCGTAAAGGTGCACGCTGAACACCTGGGTCACTTCTTGGCTTTACAGAGCGTGCCTCGGATAAACGGAGAGTTCGAACAGACCCTGTTCCTGGGTCTGTGCCAGGTCTTCACTCGGGACAAGGTCCTCTCCCTGTACAAGGAAAACCTGACTGATGCAGCTCTGCTTCAAGAGGTTATTGATGTACACTCCACAGACAAGGGTGGTGATGATGCTTACCCAAGTGTGTTTGTCAAGTTCCACAAAACCAAAGCAGCCCAGATTGTATCTTTGCTGCGCAACCTGCTGGAGCTGTTCGATGTGGACGACCTTCGCGATAACGATCTAATGTATGAACGAGGAGAGGAGCCTCAGCACATGCTGTTCCTGTACCTGATTCAGTTGCTGGCTATATTTGTGAGCAGCTGCATCGAGGAGAAGGACCTCGCTACCATCATGAGTGTTGCATCGGCCCCTTTCCTGGAGGTTAATTTCAGCGATCCCTTGTGTGCCGCAACTCTGATGAAGCCCATGTTCATTCCCTACTATGATCAGCAAGTGGGTAAGAGGAACAGGAAAGGTGAGACCGAGGGAGCAGAGGACCCTGATGAGAGATTGAAATGTTACAGGCTGTTCACTGGGTACGACCTGGACACAAAGGGGGTGGACGTGTCCAACGGGATGGATACTACGACTCTCCTCTGGACTGATCGCAGCTTACAGCAACGTATGCAGGGGTGCAAGATTGTCGAGAGTAAAGGCAAGAAGCTTTGGTTCGTGGCACCCCAGATGGGCGACAGGATGCTCATGGTTAAAGATACCGGTCTGAAAATGATGGGAGGACAGACTGGCGATAGGGCCCTGAAGATCTGCTCCTACCTGATGTCAGATAACATATTGGCTTACATGCAGTGCGCAGTATTTGGCACCATCTCCAACATGCTGCCCTGTCACGCAAACAGCGACTTCACTGATACCGTAATGACTACCATCAAGGGGTCTATGACCAAGTTCTCAGATGCGGTTCGTCACCAGAGCGCCAACCTGATGACAGAGATCAGTAGAATGTCAGCAGAAAGCTGCCTTTACACCACCGGGGTAGGGTTCGCTGGGCAGGACAAAGGCAACACACTTGGCTTTGGCAAGGTTTTCACTGGCCCTGAAGACAAAAGACCCCCTCAGAATCAGGCTAGGTTGGGGGTCTTCACCTCAGTCACTCTCGGGATCGGGAACACCAGCACAATGAAGACTATGCTGAACATTGCCCTGAACCAGAACCGTGACTCTACGCTCCATCGCAGCTTACACAGTATATTGTCTACCGCGTACAAGCCCTTGGGGGTTAACAAAACCGCCACCGATACCTTCTTCTACGGCCGCTACCACCACAGGTTTAACACGGGCGAATTCACAGAGGTTGCCTGTGTTAAAGCCATGAGCGACCCCGGATACAACAACTTGGTACACGAGGAGACTCTTACCAACAACAGCAAGTATCAGCTAACAGTGTCCCACGGAGCCTTGCCCATGTGCACGCTCACTCTGGCCATGACCATACGACAGGCTGTGATGATGGTCATGGGGTTCCTCTGCACCGATCTGGCCCGTCTCGTCTACGGTCCTAAGGTGACTGATGCTAACCTGTGCAAACGTCTCATCTCACTATCTATGGCTGCTAAGTTCAGACACGGAAAGGATGATGATAGCACCACCAACGTGTTTGAAGGGTCCTATGGTTCGTTGCTAAAGCTGACTGGACAAGCCTTTGGCAACCCTGGAATGAAAGGTGTCAACTATCACGACCTGGATTCTATGGAGTGGTTGCAAGCGGACGACAACCGTCTCCCCGCTTACATACACAGGTCGCTGAATATGATCGGGGATACGAAAAAAGAAGTCATGAGGATCATGCGGGAGAAGAACATGTCCTACAACAGGGTGTTGTTCAGGAGCGAGATGGGTGTCATGAAAGTCGCCTCTGTGTTCGCCAACGCAGAGTACATGATCCAAGCGCCCATGATGGTGATGGCTAGCATGAGGACATTCACCAACACCAGTAGCAACAGCTACGGATCTGTCAAGCTGTCTAGGCAGGGTTGTTATTATCCTGTGCTGGTGTTCAGCAACAGGTGCGTCGACACAACACTGTACAGTTCCCAGGGGGGTAAAGACTTCAGCTGTGTCGCTGTTGACAAGAAGACCACGATCGATGACATGGTCGAGAGGATCAAGAGAGGGGTGTCCTGTGTGTTGCCCAGGATAGACGTGAACCGTATCAAGATGATGACCCCTGAGCTGAATGAAACAGAGTTTGCCTTACTAGTGTTGGCTGTGAAGGATAACAACATCGAGGTGTATGGACAACAAGAGGACTTGTCTTATTCTTCTTCAGCAGCGTCTTGTTCTACATCATCATCACAAGGGAACAACAACCGCGGTTTGCCTGACCATTGGGTCGGTATGAAACGAGCTAGACAGGAGCTTTGCGGTAGCCCCGAGAAGAGGACCACAACGAAGAAGAAGGCCAAGGTTGACAGCGAACTGACAATATTTGAAACCGATGTGGACTTTGGGTTTGACGACTCTGACTGAGGGTTGTGTGTTTCTGTGCCGCTGCCCATGTAGAGGGTGTGCATGTTTGCCTTACCCTATATTATGTATTGATATTATGTACTGATACGGTGTGTTATTGTGATGGGTATATGGGGCTATGAAATAAAAGTCATAAGACACCTTGTCTATGTTGTACGGGTTGTTTATTACAGTAAACATAGTACACGTCACACATAACACTACACACATATGATACTCATAGTTGTACAGTTCCTGGAGTACAGTCCCCGTACTCCTTTCGTACACACACACACACACACACACACACACACACACACACACACACACACACACACACACACACACACACACACACATAGAAACATTATCATGTCGTTATATACTTGTACAGTTCATGTGGTATCCGCGAGGATGATACCTCGAGCCCCAGGGTTCGAGCTCCAACCTTAGGCAAAGGTTAGGAATAAACATTAGGAATATATGAAATTGAGCATGTTTAGGTGTAACATTTCAACTATAACCATCAACTGCCTATATGCACACCCGATCCTGTGCAGGTCCTCTCTCACGGTGAAAATAAACCGATTCTCCATGCTGCTGATTGTACTCCCCAGGTTCCCCTTGTACACTCTCGGTACCCTCATTTTACTCCGAGAGTCGAGTCTAGCAAACTCCTCGGTTGCCCTGTGGTAGTCTGACTCTCCACAGCGAGTGAGCTCTAGCTCCCCGTGTTCAACCCGGGCGCTGATGAGCGGATTGAGTATGCCGCTGACCGAGATGAGTCTGTGACAGTTTGAGTTAGAGTTGTCCTCTGGACAGGTGATCTTGGTAAACCTGCAACTAAGAGGCTCCCCCTTGTGGTGTGACATCCTCGCCACATTGGGTGGGTCAAAGGAACACATGCCATATATGTTCATGAAGTCATATGAGGTGGACACCGTGCTAATCCTTTCCACGTGCTCTCTCACCAGAGCCTTTATATCTGAGAGCGCTTTATTCCTCAGTTCACAGTATAGTCGTCTGTACTCAGCGTCGATAGTATCGCAGCCTTGTTGCTGTGCAGAGTCTCTCCATTTGTTCTGTAATCTTGGTTTTTTGTCTTTGGGTGAATGGTGGGTGTCCCGCACTGTATGCTCGCTCGAGTCCTCCCAACAAGGCAGTTTCCCGTAACATGCTTTAATGGCAGTCGCTACGAAGAACAGTTCTGGGATACCTTTACCTGACCCTGGGGTGGTGGGATGCCACGGTCCGCACGTAGACATAACTAGGTACGATATCTTCGTTGCCTACCTAATGGCCGAGCTGGAGTCTACTACCTCGACTGAAGTCGAGCTCCTCCTCTCCAGTGAAGCCTTAATAGAGTGTCTGGTGAAGCACCGAGAGCTGATCTCAGGCCCTAACGTTTGGTCTCCTAGAGCTCGCGCCTACGTTCACTTTGAGCAGCGCATCCACGGAACATTTGCAGTTCTAAAACCCAGCGGGCCGGCTGTGGTTCAGTTACTGGGAAAGTTACTGCCTGTGTACTGCAGGCTGTGCTTATTGTCGGAATGTCATGACCGGGCCAAGGCTGAGGCTCAGGCTTTGCTGGTGCGTCTGACAGGATCCAGGGACTTTAGCGGTGAGGTAGTTGAATTTGAATTGAGAGCCCTGACCTACCTGATAGATAACCTGTCGGCAACACCCCCCTCTGAATTAGGGGACGTGTGTCAGTCATCTGACGTTTCTGCTGAGACCAAGATCGCTGTGGAGCTCCTCTGGTGTCATTTGGTGCTAGTTTACGCTGGCAATCGCAAGCTCCTGCTGTGCAATCTGGAACTCTTCTTCACCAGACCCCAAGACTCCCTGAACCTGTGTCCCAGCGAACTTAGGGCTGCTCTATTTGTGCACGGTAAACATGAGCCATTGTCTCAGCGCAAGGACCGATGCAGAAGACAACAGGGGTCTTACACGAGAAAGTGTCCCGTTCTTCCGCTCGGCTCAGACCCCAGGTCTAAACGGGACACGTCTAGATCAAGACTCACCGCTACCAACCAACTATACGAGTCTCGAATGTCCCGCATGTGCTGGCTGGGAGCCCTGTGGATCCTTGACGTCGAATGCAACAAGGGCACCCTTCACTGGCTTTACAAACCAGAACCGTACAGAGTGTAATCCAACCGTGATACGTGGATCGGAGTCGAGGCCGCCACACTACAGCTCCCTAGCTTGTACCGAAGGAACAAATGAGACGCTAAGGGTCGCAGGTAGCTGCTTGGTGGAGTTGGGGAATAACGTGCTCCTCCACGTGCTACACGTAAACACCGTTGGCAATCAGAGGTTCAGTGCCACCGTATTCTCTAACCATCTCAGAAAATACGCTCACATACAGTCCAACACCACTAAAACCAAGCTGCTGAGCAGACTGAGGTTCGTGTCAGACAAGAAGAGACTGTGCTCTCAACACGGCTATAAAAACACCCGCATAGAGTTCTCTTCCAACCCCAGCAGCAGCGCCAACTACACCTCCAACGTCAAGTACTTGCTACAGCCCTACTTCAGAGGGTTGTTCGAGACCATTGCCTTATCCCAGGGAACCTGTATGGTGTCCACTAAACGCTTCACGGTTAGCAATGAGAACCTTACCTGTTATATATACGGAGTGGCTAACCCTTTGACCGTTGTGATTCGCATGAAGGACACAAAGAAACATTTCCACACACCCTTCTTCTTCTCCTCGGTCAACGTTGCCGGAGAGGAAACTAGACACCAGCTCTTCTCTTCAATGTCTATCAACTCGCAAAAAGTGAGGAACATAGCCGAGGAGCTCCCTAATGCTCTCGGCAAGGTGGCCAATCTGGTGGAGCTACACGTCCATCTCAATAGGCTGTGCTGCGAGCTGGCTCAGGATCGGCGCGGCATGCTGACGTCTCAGGAGAAGGTCTGTCTGGTGTACCTGACAGAGACGTACTTCATACAAGTGAGAGACCGTAGCCACGCCAAGTACTGGCCTGGGTACAGTGAGGCCGTGAGAGCCATATTCGTTGAACGTTACCGTAGCAATCTGTCTTCGTTCCAAGATAAGGTTCTCAACAATTACCATCTGAAGAACCCTGAGTTTATCAACCTAGTCCCATGGCTACTCGACAATCCGAGCGATCTGCACGAGAAAATGATAGTGTCGCACGAGGCCTACCTGCGAGAAGAGGGTAAGTCGAACGCTAGAGTTGAGCTGATCGCAACTGAAGACAATCACGTCAACCGAAACCCCGATTGCTGCCCGCCACATGGATTCCCCAGCTTGGAGGACATTGATTTCAAAGACCTCTGGTACAGCAAGCAGACGCTTCAACTCGCATTAAGCAAATCACGCTGCCCCACGACAACCCGAGCGTTCTATAAGGCAAGCCAACGCATGGACCCCTCTACAGTGCATAAGACCAGGACAGCTCACGGGACACATACTTAACAAGAGAGAGATGGAGTGTGACATGTAGAGCGGAGCTAGCCTTTGGCAACAGCAACAACAATGTCAACTGAGACCTCAACCATCAGCTGCCCGGTAGCACCCTCTGCTGATTCTAGAGCTTCGGTTCTAAGGGTATGGGATATAGTGAACAAACACTTTGCATCGCTACTATCCACCGCGGAACGGTCTGACACAAAGACCAGGGCTGAGCAAAACATACAGTCTCAGGTAAAGGAGCTGCGTGACCTAATTGGAGTGTGTAGCAGGAGGCTGAATACCGTAGAGGCTTACATATCGGAATTGCAGAACCAAGAGACTGGTGCTCTGAACAACAACCGCCCGTCTCGACAGGTGCCATATACAGAACTTGCAGGAGAATGGCATTTTCTGTACATGGAAGATAACAGTGTTTTCGGCTACATGAGGTTAGTTCCAGAAACGGTCTCGGTTACTAGGGATAACGGCCACGGGAAAGGATCCACCTCAGTTAAGAGAGCCCAATTCACTATCCCATCTGGGGTGATGAGAGAGGCGAATGGGGCCTTGGATGACGTCGATTCCACTCAGCTGAACGGCTGTTGCGACTACGCACTGTGTCCCTGTTGTCAGGTATCTTTCAAGGCCTCTGACTTTTGGAAGCACGCGTTGTTTGAGATTGCAGAGAGGGGTAACCGAGTTCCAGCCTGGCAGTCCTTGGATCGCTCAGAGACACCTAGGTGGATAGTGGAGGATAGTGCTGGCTGGAGCAACCCTATTTACAGACCCCGACGTTTAGAGAGTACGTGCGAAATAGGACAAAGTCTCGCAGAGCTAAACCTCAAACACTTCCTCTCAGACTACGACTTCTCTCGAGCGCTCGACAGCACATTTGAGTTTCTGGCTTTACAGTTGAGAACCTGAAGCATGTTCTCCTACTCGTATCAGCCTCGCACGATGCTGTTCCCATGTCCTGCCTCTCCTGAGCCTCATCGGCCTCATAAGCCCCAGCCTCCCCAGCCTCAGCAGCAGCAGCAACCCTTTCTGGAGTCCGAGGATAGGGTGTTGGAAACGTTACGAGACGAGGTGGTTACACTCGACTACCTAATAGGAGTAGCGTATCTAGGCCAAGAGTACTCCTTTGTGCAATACAGGCCCACCGAGAAACACAAAACGTGCGCAGGGTTAAAGATCGACCCGGTTCGGCAGATCAACATGTTCACCCAGGCGCTACGAGACAAGTCCATACCTATAGAGGCATCTCTACATACGCTCATTCCGTCAGCCAAAAAGTCTTTCCGGATAAGAGTGTCTCTGGTAGACCTGACAGAGCTCAGCTTGGAACCTCTCTGGATGATCAAGGGGAGAGTCCAGCTGTACCCGAAACATCAGTGTGCCACGATTACCATTGACGATCACTTGATCGAGCACTGCTTCCTGGACACTCAGTCTAAGCTGCTCGTATCTCAGCCCAATAGAAACTGGACAGAGGAATTGCTGACACTGGCAAAGGAAGGTCTAACGGGTCATGATCAGGAGGAGAGAGACAGCGACAACAGTGATGATTACCAACAGGGTGGTGATGATCACCACTCAAACAATGATGAGCAAGAGGAACCGTGCAAGGATTACAACGAGGACAGGCTGCGAGCTACACGAAAGCGCAAGATGTGTAAAAGCAACGACGGAGACGTATCCAACACCTCGGTGTCACGTAAGAAACGTAAACCCCTGCCCAAGGATTCTCATGCGAGCCTAGGCTCTGAACTGGAGGAGCAAGGATACAAAGAAGAGGACAAAGAAAGATGCAATGTACACACAACTTTTAATCGTGGAATGCAAACAAGGATGCAATCGAGACAATGTCAACATGTCAAAAGAGGAATGAACACCATGTACAATAAAATGATGAGATCACGTCGTCACTACAGCAATCCAAACCCGGGCTCCCTTCACCTCAAAGACCAGGGACAATCGCCTCCGTCTCATTCGTGTGTCCCCAGATGGCACCCGCAGCAAGCGCCGGCCGCTCATGAGGAGATCACGTCCCATGTAGAACCTTCTGCTGTTGCAGCTGCTTCTTCTTCTCCCGATCACCATCGGACTGAGCAACGGAGCCCCGATGAGTTGACGAGCCCTCGCGTCTCTGCTGTAGCGGAGCATCGTGTCGGCCACCCCGACTCGGCGTCTGCCACCGCGGTGATCCCGTCTGCAGAGATCTTGCCAATTGTAAACCCAAGACCTCCTTTGAGATGTCAGGTCGGCGAGCCTCAACAGAACCCCGGTCCTCGCCGACAAACGGCCGAGGGCCAGATGAATTGGGGTTGCTCGCTGATGTAGCCGAGAGCAGCTCAACATCCACCTGATCCTGCTCCTGGTCATTGTTTGCATCTTCACATTTCACATCGGAAGGCCTGAGACCTAGCTTGTTGGCCAATAGTAACCCATACGCCATGGGGTGCAGAGAGTCACGCGTGAGCATAATGTCGTTGACCGTGAGCGAAGTGTCCGGCTTTCTCCCAGATAAGCTGTCTGCGAATGTTATCCCGGAAGTGTTCAAAAGTGTCACCAGCATACAGTGAAGAACGTGCACCGGGGAACCCGATTCTAGCTCTCTCACCGTATCCCTGTTGTTGTACTGGATGGTATTGTGTCTCCTATTGAACTGACTGAATCCAGACAGAGCGCTCCTCCAGAAATTGGTCCACATGCTCAACGTCTCCTCCAGGTGGGCCACGCTGACAGAGGACGGATAGTTGCACAGGACCTTAACGTCTGATCCGAGCTCTGTGACGGGCTCTGAGGAGTTGTTGTCACAGCCCTCTCTGAGTACGTGTTCCATCTGCCTCGTGACCCTCTCGGCCATCCGCAGCAGGCCCCGGTCCTTACAATCATTCTTGAGCCGTTCCAAGGCCAGGCTAGGGTGCCTGGTCACCTCCCCGATAAACTGCCTAACCAACAGAACCTCCTTGCCTTCGGATATCATCGAAGCCATCATTTTGCTTAGGCTGTGCGAGACGCTGGCGGACTTGTGCTCAGAAACCGTTGTCCCGACCCCGTATCTCAGAAACACATCTGGTAGCTCGGCAGTGTTCAAGCCAAACATATCGGGCTGCTGGTCGCTGGCCATGAATCGGGACAGGTTGTCGAGTAAAGGTTTGCCGAACGCGTTTCCCGCCACAGAAGGTCCGGCACGCTGCTGCTCGCCTCGGGATGAAACCATCACGTCGGCCAGGTGTGTCAAAGAGGAGCGGTCCACGCCTGTGCTGGTGTATATGTGTCTGGTAGAGGCCATGGTAAGCCCCTGAATGATCTTTCGAAAGAGAGTAGCCCAGCTCTTGACCGTAAGATGAGCTCTCTTGGACAAGGACGAAAGATCGGAACCCCCTGACCAGCAACTGTCCCACATGGAGATGTGCCTGTAGAGGACCCCGTCCACGGCGGTGGTAACAAGGTCCGTTTCCGTGTCGTAGAAGGCAAGACAGGTCGAAGCTCTGCACTCGGGTATGACTGGGCACCGGCCGTGCTCGAAGGTCTTCATCACACCCCACAGGGCCACGGTTGCCATTTTCAGCTCTGTTTCCTTGATTGGATCTCGCTTGAGCGCCACATCTCGGTCGACCCAGTCTCTGATGATCTTGCACACCACGGCAACCTGCGTCTCAGGGACAGAACGGCTCATCAGCAGTTTCAGCGTGTCGGCAAGTTGATCGAGAGGCACTTCCAACAGCGAAGGCAGAGCCCTCTCGTGAGCATCTCGTTCCTGCACGGCTTCGGACGCGGCGTCCGGAGGAGTGAGACCGTCCCGCACAGTCCTGAGGCAAGGTCCGTGTTGCTTGCGGCTGCTACCCTTGCCGCAGCCGACGTGATCCCCTAGGGCTACGTGACCAGACCTCCGTTGTCTCTCGGGCCTCTCAGTTCTCCTCACTTTACTTGGGTTATACCTATCATCATCATGATCACAATAATCATTGTCATCCCAATGCTTCTTGTGAGCCTCCCTGTGGACCGCGGGGTTTGAAGATACTAGGTTGGTTACGGTTGCTTTCCCCGATAAGCCCAGGCCGAGAAGTCTGACTTTCTTCCAAGGCAAGAAAACGCAGGGCACAAAGCCCGCCAACACAGTCCAGCGGATCATGTTCCTCAGGGTTGTCTTGATGTGTTTGCACACGTGGTTGGAGGTGTAGTAGTTGATGAGGTACCGCACCAAGCAAGTGGCACTCTCGCTGTTGCTCCCCAATACGTTGTAAAGGAGCAGCTCCACAGAGAGAGCCGGGCTGAATGTGTTGACAATCTCCTCTATCACTATGGCCAGCTGTGGATCGTCACTCACATACACCCAGGAGTCTACATCCCGGTGGATAGGGATCAGGCCGTAACGCTCGTAGTCGACATTGTCTGACCGATCCCACCTTTCGCGATGACAGCACTCTCTTTTTCTGAACATCTCTACTCCATAGGAGCTCACTCGGTCTTCCAAAGCAGCCTCAGCCAGCTCCTTTTCGCAGCGGACCAGATGCTCTCTGGACGCGCTAGTCACAGCTCTCTTCATCTCCCTTATGCGGTCCGATCGGGCAGCGCAAAGACTCTATCCTATCAGGCGTTGATGTCTGGTTAACGATACCAACGCGCTTTCTCTTATACTTACAACGTTCCCAGCCGCATACGGGATGAGTCTCCGAGATGTTGTGGATGATGTTTAGAACATTCTGTTGTCTGTGTAGCAACAGACAGAGCCTGTGTAACCTGAACCGAGGCGGTGGTTATTACCACTACTACCAGGACGACAGCGACAACGACAGCAGCAATGACGAAGACGACACGGACGGCAAGGTCCGGGCACGTGTGGTAAAGGCCTCCAATCTCAAACGCAACGCCATTGACGTGACCACAGATGTGATTGTCGCGGAAAACCTGCTGAGAAGACACGGCGACCACCCGAGTTTACTAATGTACCACGAAAGGTGCTCCAACGAGATGCAGCGAGCTCTCGATAAGCTTCCGGGAACGTCGAACAGAGCTCAGGTCAAGAGGCCTCCTAGGCTGTGCCACAAGGATATGCATTACACTGCAGACATTGTGTAACTCTAAAAAATAATCATCTTAACACTGCACTCTGTGTGTGTTTTGTCTTGAGATTTGCTCTATCTCGGCTACAATTCAATTTACTGGAAAGGTCCCGACATTGGCGCAGCATCATGAGTGTGGTAACCATGGACCCGAGCAGCTACACGCTGAAACCACTAGAGACGGTCGCGCGTTTGGTGAAAGCTCCCAACTTCCTGGTCGCTCCGAACAGCACATTCGCTGAGTACATGACAGATAACATAATCAGAGCCTCAGCCACCAACAGTTCCATCTCAGCCGACGCCACGGTCGTGATATCCCAGGCTCACATGGGAGTTACCCTGTTTAGACAACAGAGAGAGACGAGTCGCCTACTCGCTGGCTTTGTGTACAAGATGCTGGTCCCCGACGAAGCGGTTCCCACTGGGACGAGATTCTGCAGGCGCTACAGGATCACGGACCAGCGCGAGGCTCAGCAGGGCACGTACGACACAATCAGCAATGGAGTGCAGACCAGGGAATACAGCCAAGTGTTCCAGCATACATCCAAGGTAGTCACGATGCAATTCGGAAGCCTCCTGAGTGTTACAGTGCCCTCGTTGGCAATGGATCTGATCAGAAGAGAGTTGGACAGGGTCAGCACTTCCTGGGAGCTAACTAGGACCATTGAGGTGCTCAGATATTGCGCCGCTCAACCCACATTGACAGACAGAGTCGCTCAAAGGACCAAGACCTCCAGTCGTGCAGAGAAATTGGACTGTGTATTGGTTATGGCTGAACTCATGTGCGGTATTATCAACATACAACCCGACTCCTTGGTCTGCGCACTAGAAAACTCTCGGAGGATACTGGGGAGCGATAAGCCTGAGGTACTGATCCTGGGTGACACTCTGTTCCGCGTTATCTCCCAGAGAAGCTCCAATGGCGTGATGTGGTCTCAGATCGGCAGCGAGGAGACCAAGATCACCCCGGAGTTCTCTGTTTACACCATGGCCAACGAGAACGGTAGACCCGGGCTAGGCTACGAGTTCACCATGCAACAGGTCACCCGGAACGCTCTGGGTGACAAGGATCTACCCTTCACCAACGAATCCTGCTTCCAGGACAGCTCGATTGACATGATTGTGAGCTACATTAGACTCGGAGGAGGCCCCACCGATAAGATCCCCATTGTGCACGTGGACGGGGTGCAGATGGAGCATGGTAACACCAGAGACACGTCGACTGAAAACAAGGCATTCTGTAACTCTGAAGGGTTCAAGTGGGAGTACTTCACGGTTGGCTGCATGGCGCCTGCTCTGGGTCAGATCAACCCCTCGCATATCCTCTCCACCACAGACTCGGAAGAGATCAACTACAAGCAGCTTGCCCAGCGATCCCCCTCGGCCTCGTACCTCCACCAGTATGACGGTTCGGTCGCATGCGTCAGTCTTCGTAGCCTACACCCAGTGGGTAACCCCAAAGAGCTGTTCAGTCACGAGCGTAGGACGAAACTTCAAAATGATTTGAACGCATTGATGAGAAGCGATCCAAACTCAATTCCTGTAGAAAAACTGACTTGTCTTGGGAACTGTGAAGACTGGTACAGTAAGATAAAGGGCGGCAGGTAGCTTGGTGGGTAAGAGCGTTGTGCCAGTAACCGAAATGTCTCTGGTTCTAATCCCCGAGCCGACTAGGTGAAAAATCTGTCGATGTGCCCTTGAGCAAGGCACTTAACCCTAATTGCTCCTGTAAGTCGTTCTGGATAAGAGCTTCTGCTAAATGACCAATTTATTTTTATTTATTTATTTTTATAAAAAACCCAGCGTCCATACTCGAGTTCGACACCCGCAACATGGTTGTCCCTCGCCCACCCGAAGATCGTATTGGTGACAGAGGCAACGTGGTGCCGGAGCGCTGGGTTGTCAGGCCCCGGGTGGCTCTTTTCAACACCTCTCCTATGAACAACATAGACAAGGAAATGTCTCAGATCGGCAGCGAGTTAAAAACTCACTTCGGCGATACAGAACGCGCCAAACAACTGACATATCACTTGGACTTCCTTGAACGAGCGCTCTGTTACACCCAGGGTATAAAGTCAATGCTTGCATTGAGAATGCTTATCCTCAATGGAGGACAAACACAAGGACTGGACGATGGCAACTGGACCACGGGAAGGGTATTTTGGTCTTGGTTAGCAGACCCCATCTGCGCCGTTCACATACGCCGTGTGCTCACCGCAAAGGAGACCGCGTCGACGATTACCAAAGAAGAACGTACCGTATTGCTACAATTGGAGGGATTGATGAACAGTGTCATGGGACTGTTTAAGTGCATAGTTGGGAGACGGAACAACTCTGTGATAGCCTCAATGCCTGTGTTCTTCAATGTCATGTCAGGTAGCGTTACCGAACATGGATACCCAAACGACTTCACCTTGGACAATGTGGACTATTGCAATGTCATGTACTGGATCATCCTCCCAGTCCTAGGAGCTCGAGTGTACCGCTTTGAGTCTAGTGAGAACCTAAATGGTGACACTGTCAGCACCCCTATCGCATACAGAGATCACGAATATAATCTCACCAACGAGTTACACCTTACCAACGATGGCGCTCTCACTGTGACACGTCTAAATGGCAACTGCTTTTTCTCAAAGGTAGAGCCGCTGAACGGGTTCGACGTAAGCGAACATTTCGAGCCTACCGCAGTGACACAAAAGCGTTGTACCGACACCGGATTTAGCGATACGTCCGTCGTCACCTACATATGGGCCATGAGACTGCAAAAGCTGATGCGTATCAACAACATAGAGAAGGTGTTGTTGGGGATGCATTACAGTACCCTGTTGACGTACAATGTCATACAGGCCCACTACGACACAACGTACTACTCGGGCCTATCCTACCTACTGTTCAGAGGTGTACGTTTCACGGGATGCGGGGCCTCCCTCATGCAGCAAAAGTCCGCTCTATACACTCTGGGCACTGAGATCGTCTGCAAGCCCACGTCTCACAATACGCACCAGGTGCACACTGTCAACCAATACTGCGAGTCTGTCGTGATACCAGAGACCCTAGAGTCCCCAGGAGTGTACATCCCCAACCTGTACATGAAAGACGTGCGAGGAGGAGACGTGCACATAAACACAGGTGGTCCATTCGACATGGTTGTGGCAGACGCATTCAACGGGTTCTGCCCAGAGTCCGACAGCGCAAGCGGCTACCGCAGACCTTACATCTTCACGACCGGACGCTCCGAACGACTAAACGGGTCCATTACACTCGACCCTATGATGCGGGCCGAAGCTTACACTTGTATGCCAACCCTACTCCACCCGTTCACCTCAGCGCTCAGGGTTAGGAACAGGCACCACAGTGTCAGACGTCGCAACAATGAGGACAGTAATCACAAGCTCTTCTGCAACACCCTTCACATTGCGGAGTTTGAGAAGGGTGTACTCGACCCCATAGGCGATCCCTTCAAGGATACGGTAGAGAGAGTGAACGGAGATAAGCGTACCACAGAAATAATGCAGCCAATGCTCGGGGTGGCCTTCTGCGGTACTTACAGTATAGGGCTGACATCTGACAAGAAGCTCATGTGCGTCAGCGATCAGACTCGGGAAACCCTGGTCGATAGGCTAGCGCCTAGAATCAGCGGCACGGGTATATTTGCCTGCAACCCCATGCAGACAACCTCTCGCTTAATCAACCCCATATTTAACAGGATATTCGAGAGCACCCGGTACTCTCGTGTCCTCCAGTGTTAAATGGATACCTGTCGTGTCCAAGGATAGGAGTGAACATCTGGGTCCATTACAATTACGGTCCAATGCGCAATGCGCAACCGAAAACCACAAGATGCACAGTATCAGTGTCTCACACAACATAGTCCGGGGCGTGTGCGCCTTTACCGATTTCTTGCTCTCCTGCGGGGTAAACTTTTTCACCTCTTTGTACATGCACCCCATGGAACAAGAGAATACCCTAACCCTGATGAGAAAGAAAGAAGAGGCTGAGGTTGATATAGCGATAACCACCGTATCGAGATCCATAGCAAGCTTAGACGTCAACATAGCTCTACTCAAGGAATCCATGAATACCATTGGTGACCAGAACAACTACACCAAGTTCAACAACGAACTGCTTTCCACTCAGATGCAAAGAGCTGACCTCCGTTACTTACTGGGAGCGCTCCGGGGAAGGCTCGACGTGCGTCGGTTGATTGGAGCAGTAAAGACTCTCTCTGACAACGTAGGACTGCAGCTTAACGCCTCAGCATACATCAACAGACAGGTGTTAACCCTGGCTGTTCAGAGAGACCTCGATGATGCCAGAGAACCTGTGACAAAAGTGAGCGTTGAAGACGCTTACCGAGAATACAGTAGAACAAACGCTGTAGAACATATTGTATAGTATATAGTTTGTGTGTGTGTAACTGCTTCTAACATTCTACATTCTACTCTGACTGTTTAATGTCAGCTCATGTGTAACCACTTATATTATCATATTAAATACATCTGTACGTGGTATACGTTATGTCTGTGTGTATTATTGTATGTCTTTGGGGTATATAAGCATATATAAACATATAGACACCAAACATTCATTGCTGCCACCTGAACACACACACACACCTCACTATACCTCAGTACCCAATGAGTATTCGGTATGAGGCAGAAGGCGACAAAATGAAGATATTATGTACCCGCTGTGATTTCATATACTGAAAACATAATACAAACAGCCAAGACGTAGTACATATGTGCCAGACAAGGTTTATTATATTGTTCAACATCAGTGTCACAACAGTTCAGATACCGTACATCCTGTGCACACATATACAATAATCAGTAAGGATGTATACAACGCATATATAATCATGTATATCAAAAGTATAAAAGCACGTATAAAAAAAAGTATAACAACAAGTATAAAAAAAAGTATAAAACCATTGAAGAAAAATTATATATAGAAAGGTACCGGTACCGGTACAGGATATATAGTCTACCAGTGGTTATAGGAAATGTAACACAGATAATGACATCTCGACCTGTATATAAATCAAATCACGGTACCTACAAAACATGATGTACAATACAGGGGATAGCATAGAGCAGCAGGAGAAGACAAATAGAATACAATAGCAGAGTAATCTAGAATAACAGAGCAAATAACACCATGTCCCTTCATATGTACACATTGAACAGTAACACTGAATAGACACATTTGTAGATGCAACCTCAACCAGCAGCACCGCACCTTGCTCCAAAAAAAAACATGTAATGTATCCTGAGGTACTGATATACATTGTACAATGTACACGCACAGTGTCGCTACCATTTCCATGCTACCATTTAAATGAAACTGTAATGTTCTGTGGTAGTACATATACGTGTCAGACCAATACCATTATCCCCACTGTTGTTGTGGTAGTAGTTAAACTCGTCAACAATGTTGATGGGAGTCCCTACTACATTGCCATCAGCAGGGCAAGTGAACAATGTGTTGGCATTGAGGAGGCTAAACCCGTAGTTCATATCATTTTTGGGACGCTGCTGGGAGAGTTGAAGGTTTACTGTGTTCATCCCACTCCTAGATGCCAAGAGAGCTATGATATGGACCAAAGTAGACCCCTCAGAAGGTTTGCAATCCAATACCACATTGAGCTGCCTCTCTGTTGGTGACACGTATTGCGCTGTAAACCACCTAGATAGATAAAATACCATCCTTCTAAACGCCATGGTTGTGGTAATGTTTCTCACTGAGGTGTCAACAACTGGTACCACTGTATGTTGCCCTCTGCTGGACACACACGTGTACCACATAGCCAAGATGATCTGTTTCTTGTACACAAAACAGCACCAGTGAAATCTATATGAGCCAAGGAACACATTGAACAATTTCGGCAGGTGATCATCAGGACCGATCATCTTCTCTGTATTGGGAGGCTGACAGGTTCCCACGAGAACGTGATCCCAGAAGCCCGGTACATGTGGGATGCAGACATATCGGTAGGCTAAATCGTCTGGCATAGCTTCGTTTACCCAGTACTTGAAGGACATGCTGTCCTTAGTGGTGAGGAGATGTTCGAATGCTGCGCGGAGGAAACAGAATAGACTGTCAGGTGAATGTGTTCACAATGATAGTACTACGACAACATAGATATATAGTAATACACCTACCGGTTCGCAACTGCACCAGATCAGGGGCTTGCGCCTCACACAACATCTTCAGCACATGTCCGTTGGCTTCTTCATAAGTCTTGAAACGGTCATGGATATCGAGTTCGAGATCCCAGACTCCTAGACTCTCCAGATCAGGGCAACTGGCTAGGGTGTTGACTGTTGCGTTGACAAGGCCTCGTTTGGATGATACCTTGTGAAAGTGGCACCCTCCTTGACCACGATAACAGAGTGTGCAAAGTACACAGCCGCACGCGCATTGGATAGGTCTGTTGAGCTGAATCAAGTAGTCATGACAGATCACGGCCCTGTTGAAGGTGTTATTGCAACCGGAACATAAGATCGATTGTCTCACAATATCCAGCAGTGGTTTGTTCATGGATGTCACGGCAGCCCCGTGCAATTGCCGTTGTGGGGTGACATCCGGGGTGATGTCCTGACAGGTGACAGCTAGCTCAGATTGAGGTGGTGTGGGGAATAATGACTGTTGTGACTGCGACCTCAAAGATGTTAGTGACTGAAGGCTGTACATACTGATTCCCTGGTGGTCATTGTTATGCAGATGGAGTGTGTTACGCACATGATGCAGTGCAGGGTGGGGTTCTAGGAACACCGGTGTCTGGGGCTCTGGGAACACCGAATGCTGCACCTGGGGCTCTAGGAACTCTGGCTGGGGCTGAGGCAGTGGTATAGGCTGCTGCTGGGGTGGCGTGGACATTTGGTGTTGTTGCCATTCCTGATGAACTTGGAACGGTGGCTCGTGGTGGCGCGGCGGTGTAGGCTGCTGCTGTGGGGATGTGGACACCTGTTGTTGTCGGTATTCCGGATGAACGTGGAATGGTGGCTGGGCGTCATATAGAGGCTGTACAGACTGGTTTCTTTGCAGAATATACTCACAGACGCTCTCCACATCAAATGTTCCGTTGTGGTCAGGGTAAACAGGACTAGATACGTCTAAGATACAGGATTCGATTGTCATCTCTGTAGGTTGAGACGCAGCGCTTGGAGTGGGTATAAGGCTGGGACCATGCTCGATTGCAGCAGAAATCAAGGGATCTAGACAAGGTTCAACGGTCATCACAGTTGCGTTAGTTACATGTGGCTCGGATACCTGTACGTGAGACACCTTGCAGTCTTCGAAACCGTTTGTGTAATTGGCATCAGTCAGCATTTCTTCGTACAGAGAGCTCTGGCTACACCTGTAACAACAGATACATTGCACTAGTATAGTATTCAATTACCAGAAAGTACTATTGATTATGTGCACAGAATATGTGTGATGTAGTGTACATACGCTTGTTGATATGGGTTGGTAACCGGAGCTGCTACAAACCCCTCTGAGGTATCACACATGGAACTGGTTATGATACCAATCACAGCAGATACAGACTCTGGGTCCGCTGTAGATCCAGGCACATCGGTAGACATCGCACACTCTGTGGCAGCTGCAGATGGAGCATTCGTCTCCACAGAATCGACCTGCTTGTCTTTAGCCACAGGATCGGACTCAGCCTCAGTGTAAGCAACCTCAGCATTTGTATATGGTGCATGGGTTGCAGCAGATACAGACTCAGGGTCCGCTGTAGATCCAGGCACATCGGTAGACATCGCACACTCTGTGGCAGCTGTAGATGGGAAATTGGTTACAGAGGAGACAGTCTCAGTCTCAGAAGACTCAGCTGCATCCTCTACGCACCGGGTCTCAGGCTTGGCAGATACACATGGTTCAGTGTACGCCTCTGGTATGACCCCAGTCACTCTGCTAGAGTCACTGGAGCTGCTACTTGATTCACTGGAACTGCTGGAGCTGCTGCTTGAACCGCTGGAACTGCTGGAACCGCTATATTGGCTACAACCGCTGGAGGTGTCGCTGTCATCACCGCTATCATCTTCACCAGTTACGTTAGGAACATAGCCCTCCTCATTGGGTTCCCTGACAGGTTCAAGGGTCTCTGATGTGACCTTGTCTACATCTTCACTGCCTTTCAGTCTCCTGTTGTTTATCCAGGACCACTTTCTGTAACTACCTTTAGGGGCTGAGTGTGAGCCAGGTGGCTTGTAGGAATTGTCAACCGAGGTATTCTTGACACGGTCATTCGCCACCCCTTTCGTATGTGTGCCAATGAACGGGTTATGCGATCTAGGCTTAATGGCGCTCTGTGAAGCAACCTTGTTGCCATCAGACCTGGCCACCTTTCCTGGTAAGGAGCTGCTGTCAGCACCACCCCTGAAGCTGCTGCAGACTACGGGCCTGACCTCTGTTGTATTGTTTTCTTGCTGTGTCCTAGGGGTTACACATATCTCGTGGTTACCTCTGCTAGGACTAGCAAAGACCCTGGAAATGTAATGAGGTCTGTATCTCGCACCATGCCTGCTTTGCTTGTTGACCGGTTGACCGGTGGATGGTTGCAGTATCCATTCGTCAGGTATACAACGTTTCACCTTTGCAGTAGAACTAGCAGGAGAAACTGCTGTGGGCATCCTACTATAAACGGGTTGCTTTAGGAGTTGCTTCCTGGGCTGCGGGCGGTTCTGCGGGCGGTTCTGTGGGCGGGGCTGCGGGCGGGGCTGCGGGCGGGGCTGCGGGCGCGGTTGTGGGCGCGGTTGCCTGCCGGGATGCTGCCATGGGCGTTGCCGTGGATGCTGTCCATTGTAACTCTTGTTATTACCTGATGGTCCTATTAGATGCTGAGGCCTATGGCCAAAATACCTAGATTGAGATCTACCATCAACCGCTTGGGGGTGTCTCCGGTAAGCAAGTACATCGCGTTCAACTGGAGTTTCTCGTCCGTTGTTGCATGGCCTGTCATTTGTGGCTCTTTCATGCCACCTTCTCTGCCGTATGTTGCGCAAGGGAGAGGGTGTGGAGTCTCTCATCTCTGTATACTCTTCAGGTCTGAAAGCCATACCGTTATAGCGGTAATTAACAACTCACACTTGTTGTGTGTAGAGAGATATCATTAGGACATACAATATTGCTTTGAGTTTCCAATCCTGTTGTTGTACGGCATAGACGGCATGTACGGCATGCTATTGGTACATCTTCAGTTTTCAGTTACATCTTCACGCTTCAGTTGCAATGTGTACACTGAGTTTAAGTGTAACTAATCCTGTATATATAGCCGAAGGCCCCGCCCAGACAGGATTGTATGAGGTTTTTTCAACAACCCTACTCCCCAACTCACCCCCCCACCCCCCCTCTCTCACCTCCCCTCACCTCCTTTGTCATCTATTGATGTTCCATTGTACAGCACATAAAGGCTAGCCAAGTGTATCCTTTTCATCTTTGACTGTACGTAAACATCATGGGACTTCACAAAAATCCAACCATAGCTCCGTAGTCCACACACCGCTGGAAGGGCTGACCAACTGTTAGTTATATGGCTTTACTAGACATAAAAGATCCAACCAAAATTAATGTCATATGACCTCCCTTCATCCCACAATAGCTAAACCAGCCACACAGTACTACAATGTCCGACATATAGCACATCAACAGAACTGTTGTGTGTATGGCTGTCTACTACAGGCATTATCCAACCACAAATACTGTTATATGACCTCACAACAAGTCTAGGATTCTACAAGTCTAGTCCCCAAACAGTGCTAAAGGGCCACTCCGTAAGTGTAGCTGTACGCTTACACCCCCCCGCAACCCCCACGACCCCCGCCACCCCCACCACACCCTCTACCCCCACCACCCCCCGCAACCCCCACCACACCCGCTACCCCCACCACCTCCGCAAGCCCCACCACCCCGACCAACCCGAACACCCCCACCACCCCCGCAATGCACATAGGTTACACAATGTTGCATTGTGCAGCACATAAAGGCTGGCCAGGTGTATCCGATTTCAATGGCTGACTGTACATAGGCTGTCAAAAAATATTTTGGCCTATATACAAAGGGAATGCAAATTGTTCAGCACATAAAGGCTGTTTTACTACATATTCATGCTTCAGTTGCGATCTGATGCTCCTACCAGAAAGCTTTCCATGCTGTTTGAACTATGGAAGACGAAAAAGGTGATTGGTGGTGTGTGGATGTTCAAACAGCATGGAAAGCTTTGATGCCTTGGTAAGCACATAAAGGCTGGCCAGGTGTATCCGATTTCAATGGCTGACTGTACATAGGCTGTCAAAAAAATATTTTGGCCTATATACAAAGGGAATGCAAATTGTTCAGCACATAAAGGCTGTTTTACTACATATTCATGCTTCAGTTGCGATCTGATGCTCCTACTAGAAAGCTTTACATGCTATCCGATTTCAATGGCTGACTGTACTTAAGATATCCAATCACATTTGGCCCTATGTAGAGACAAAATTAATGTTGCATTGTTCACCACATAAAGGCTGGCCAGGTGTATCCTGTTTTCAGTTGACTGTACGTAAAATATCCAAACAGTGGTTGTAGCTCCACCTCCAAAATTACACTGTTGCGGAAGCATTGAGCGGTATAAAGCCTTGACAGATAATTAATACCTCACATGTCAGCACAGTTGTCTACAGGAGACTACACCAGACAGCACTCAGGTAAGGCATAACAATATTATTATCTGGGAATGACTGTGTAAGATCATCTATGTTCAACCTAGGGGCTTGTAATGCCACTCAGCACATGATTCGCTTTCAAATGTCAGGGTGTGTATTTCAATCAATTTTATTTTATATAGCCCTTCTTACATCAGCTAATATCTCGAAGTGCTGTACAGAAACCCAGCCTAAAACCCCAAACAGCTAGTAATGCAGGTGTAGAAGCACGGTGGCTAGGAAAAACTCCCTAGAAAGGCAAAACCTAGGAAGAAACCTAGAGAGGAACCAGGCTATGAGGGGTGGCCAGTCCTCTTCTGGCTGTGCCGGGTGGAGATTATAACAGAACCATGCCAAGATGTTCAAAAATGTTCATAAGTGACAAGCATGGTCAAATAATAATCAGGAATAAATCTCAGTTGGCTTTTCATAGCCGATCATTAAGAGTTTAAAACAGCAGGTCTGGGACAGGTAGGGGTTCCATAACCGCAGGCAGAACAGTTTAAACTGGAATAGCAGCAAGGCCAGGCGGACTGGGGACAGCAAGGAGTCACCACGGCCGGTAGTCCCGACGTATGGTCCTAGGGCTCAGGTCTCTCAGTTGGCTTTTCATAGCCGATCATTAGGAGTTGAAAACAGCAGGTCTGGGACAGGTAGGGGTTTCGTAGCCGCAGGCAGAACAGTTGAAACTGGAATAGCAGCAAGGCCAGGCGGACTGGGGACAGCAAGGTGTCATCATGCCCGGTAGTCCTGACGTATGGTCCTAGGGCTCAGGTTCTCAGAGAGAAAGAGAGAACGAGAGAATTAGAGAGAGCATACTTAAATTCACACAGGACACTGGATAAGACAGGAGAAGTACTCCAGGTATAACCAACTAACCCCAGCCCCCCGACACATAAACTACTGCAGCATAAATACTGGAGGCTGAGACAGGAGCGGTCCGGAGACACTGTGGCCCCATCCGAAGAAACCCCCGGACAGGGCCAAACAGGAAGGATATAACCCCACCCACTCCGCCAAAGCACAGCCCCCGCACCACTAGAGGGATATCCCCAACCACCAACTTACAATCCTGAGACAAGGCCGAGTATAGCCCACAGAGGTCTCCACCACAGCACAAACCAAGGGGGGGGCGCCAACCCAGACAGGAAGATCACGTCAGTAACTCAACCCACTCAAGTGACGCACCCCTCCCAGGGACGGCATGAAAGAGCACCAGCAAGCCAGTGACTCAGCCCCTGCAACAGGGTTAGAGGCAGAGAACCCCAGTGGAGAGGGGAACCGGCCTGGCAGAGACAGCAAGGGCTGTTCGTTGCTCCAGCCTTTCCGTTCACCTTCACACTCCTGGGCCAGACTACACTCAATCATATGACCTACTGAAGAGATAAGTCTTCAGTAAAGACTTAAAGGTTGAGACCGAGTCTGCGTCTCTCACATGGGTAGGCAGACTGTTCCATAAAAATGGAGATCTATAGGAGAAAGCCCTGCCTCCCGCTGTTTGCTTAGAAATTCTAGGGACAATTAGGAGGCCACAGACATGTTAAGTCAGACACAGACATGTTAAGTCAGACACAGACATGGAGACACTGAGCCAGGCAGTGACATTCAAATACTATTGGTATAACAACCATGCATGCACAGGTAAAGGAACAGGTAAGTCAATGTAGCTAAGGCAGTGTAGCTAATGCCTTGATGACATTATGTCATTGACTAAGACATTACAAAAACATAACAAGCATAAGAGCACAATATATAATAAAGCGTATTGAATCGGGCTAAACTGTCTGCCACTGCTGATTATTCACATATCCACAGGGCCTGGCCTGGCCTGGCCTGGCCTACGAACACACGCGCATTATCATCAGCATTAAGCATTATGTCAGACACGAAGGCCAAGAATATAGTGTTTCAATTGTCTAGCCAAGTAGTTTTGTTGACTCATACGCAGTGTTTGGTAGATGATCTCCAAGAAAATGAGCATCTCATGGCCCACATGTTCCATGAGTACCTTGACCACGTCGATGGCAGTCTTGATATGTTCAGACATGCAAGGTGGTAGGCGTAATCCCCATATGAAGGATTTCAGGCCTGCTCCACTTAGGTCCGACAGTATATCCAGCACCTTCGCCTTCACTGCAGCCTTGTTTACATCGATAGCATTGCTATATCCAGCAAAGTTCACAGGTTCTGGGTGACTTGAGGGCTTGCTATGGGTGCCGTTCGCCACCTCTTTTGCTAGGTCATTGCGATGGATTTGTTTAAGCAGTCTGGTAAACACCGCTTTGGCCTCTACACCGTAGTGTGACGCTATAGCGTCTGCTATCTGGATTCTGTCAGTCATACAATCCAAGTCAGCCTCACTGATGGGCTGTTGACTGTGGACTTGTATCTCGCCCATGAGAAACTTGAGGCCCTCAATATCTTCTCTGCTCAAATAGTCCAAGGTGTTAAGTATTTCCTTAGGCGACATACCATTATCATGACGTGATGCCGCTGAGGAGTCACTGCTGACAGTTTGTTCACTTGGGTAATTATCCCAGGTTGCCATAAACATATTAGAGGTAACATCTCCCTTGTTCATAACATAATCAATCAAGGTCCGGGCCTTTTCATGAGTGCCTTGTATACACCGGACAGTCTCCATCTCTTCGTTTGATATCATCCCATGTGAAAAGAGGACATCTGCAACATGGTTCGATCTGTTCACGTTGCCAAAGGCCTCCTGTATGAAGCTACATCTTCGTCCGCGAAGGGTATTCATGGTATTGGAGACTGGGTGTACACAGGCCAAGGTTCAGGCTGTTGTAATCTGTAACTGAGATGTGAAGCTGTCCTGGTTAATATTTGAATGCTCTTGGTGGAATGGACACGTAACAGGTGACTAAGTGTACTAGTATTACACTTGGTCTTGTGTACACATTCTAAGGTTGGATGAACACGTACCTGTTGAATACACAGTCTACTGGTGTAGGAACGGGGTGAACAACATAGATATAACAGTCCACGGATAAGGTTGGACAGTTGAGCCCTGGTAGGACAATAGGGTTGGCTTTGGATGAACTACGCATGGGTCCATGATTAAGGCCGCTGTGGTTGGAAGGAACTGTAGAGGCTGTGATTATGAGCTCCCATGTACAACAGTGATTAGATACATGGACCGTCCCCTGTTCGGATAACCTCTGAAAGAGTGGAGTTTCAGTTACAGTGCAATCGACGTGTAGGCACTCTGATCAGTGTTTTTGGTAACAGGACACCAGTAGGATCACATAGCGCTGGAGTGTGCTCCTCTGCTTGTCATTGTAAAGGCGAGAATGTTAGTGTCCCACTGTCATCTATGTGTAACACCTTGAGCATGTCTCTCCAATTGTAGTAGAATGTGGGCTTGTAGCTACCCACTGAGCCTTGAAAGTTAACAAGGTAGCCTTGATACTCATCCATGCACACCTCCGGTACCCCCACATCCGGGGAGAGTTTCACATTGAAGTAGTAAACGGGCCCGGTTGGATGAGGCTCTAGGTGTTGACTGTCCGGGCTGAACATCTGCGCCACTGCAGCGGACTGGTTGAAAAGGAGACAGACGATACAACGACAAGGGTCGATCTGCTGGACCTCTCCGTTCTTTTCTCTGCTCAAAACAAAGCGGCTGTAAGACTCGGGTGAGATCAGCGAAGGTAGAGGCTTCGGATTGTGCTGACCGTTCACCAGCATACCTTTACACAAGGGCCCATTGGCGCACAACGGCAGGTCCCTCTCATTTAGTATGCTAGTCAGCAGGGCTCTGTCGTACACGTTGCGAGCCAGAGACCTGCCTGGTATAGCTCGCTCGGCCAGGGAGGCTACCAGTGGACGCGGGTTCTTGGTCAGCAGCTGCATCACAGTCAGCACTGGAGTGCAGCTGGCGCACATGGGGTTTGTGTCACCGTTGGACCTGCACGTGCACACTTGAGGTGCAAAACACTCATGGAACAGGGCTCTGATATCTGAAGCGGCCAAGTGTCTGCTCTGCGAAACCTTGTCGAACACACGCGATCTGATGAGATCCCTGTAGTCCGCTGTCTTCTCCTCAGCGCACGCCACTTTGCTGCTGTTGTCTGTTTCCTCGAACCCGGACGACGAACCATTAGACCTACACCATAAGGTACGGGTCTCGCGTTGTGTACGGTGGTCGATGCTCCTGGAACACTTTGAACACAACCACTGCTTGTGTTGGATCTCTGAGGAGCACCTGGAGCACATCCACACGCAGCACACTTTCACCTTGACGCTTTCGAAGCAGGCGCAGACTTTGCAGATGAACCCCCGTACAGTTGGGCACTTTGTGAAGTGAGGCTTGGTTAAGTACCACTCCGGGTTCTTGTTGAAGCAGGTTGTGCACACCCTGACATTACACTGACAGCGGAGTTTAATGCCTGACCTTTGCCTGTCTTTGCTGCTTTTAACCAATGTGACCAGGCACACAAGACATTTGGACCCGGCCGGCTTGAGATGCTTGTTGGTCTCTACGACTCTCCCACTTTTTCTATAATGGACTGTGGATACTCTCCTGTACAAATTAGTTGCCTTTCTGACTGAGTACACCACTGTGTCTTTACGCTTCTTCTCGCAATCCCTAAGCAGGCCCTGAGGAACGTCGCCGGTGAAAAAGGGGTTGCTGTCTTCGATGGAGCCTGCAGTAGGGCTGTGCTGCCCGCTATACAAGGCGCTGACTCTTGACCCTGTCCCTGTGATGGGAGACATGATATATGTACCTGGAGCAGAGGGTTTAGGTCTGAGCGATCTCACGGAAGAGACTGTGAAACCATGCCCCGCTCACAGATACAACTTTAAACACACCGTTGGGATGTTGCTTCGGCAAGCTTCAAGGAATAAGCAGTGTTCCTGTGAGTCGTCCGCAGAGTCTTGTTGTTCAGCAGACCAGGGAAAGGAAATGTCGGACGAAGCCAGAGTCTCTCCTTTTGTAGACAAGGACCCTGAGAAATCCCTAGGTAAAAGGCAAATACGGGGCGGAGCGAAAGCCGGGAAGAAAGGTTGTTCCGGGCCTACCACGAGAACCCTGTGGGCCTACGAAATCGACAGCGTAGTCACGGCGTACAGGTGGCTGATGCACAATCGAAGCCGCAAGTACCCAAAGTGCTGTGACGCGGTGATCGTGTATCAGCTTGACAAGTCGCAGAGTCTCCCGCCTGGTCTGTACGTATACAGGACTCGCCCGTCTCACTTTGGATGCACAGCCGAGAGACCCTTGACGGTCGTGGATCAGTTCAACTTTGTCAGTCAGGCAAACCAGTTGAGAATATGGGAAGGCCTGCCCTGATCCATTACCATCGAGATGTTCCCAGGGCGTGAGAATTTCAGCGCCCTGTACGTGATCAGCCGCAAGCTTGCCATCCCCGTACCCGAGTACGGGAACAGGATGTTTGGAGAGGCTAGAGCGTTGGGGATCATCGAGTCTTGCTCACCGATGAACGCAATAGCGTGCGAGCACCACGAGGTATCCATGCGGCCAGACCGGGTGTGCGTTATAGACCTTAGGTGGAAGGGGTTCAACACTAAAACCACGTGCATCGCCGCAATCCCCAGGGTGCGAGGACTGCAGGCCGTAGTGTGGTCCAACCACAGCTCCTCCTTTCAGGAGATCGAGTGTAACGTTTTGACGTGGCTCTTCGGGCTCACCAACGAACTACCGAAAGAGGTGCAGTTGATAGACTACAAATGCGAAGCGCTCGGAGTAAGGTACATACGAATGGACATGGAGACGTTCCCTGGGGTTCTGCCGAAGCCCCCTAGTAGGACTACATCTTGTTTCATACACACACACTTTGTGGGTGATGTTACATTGGCGACAAAGGCAATGGGCGATGTGTCAGGAGCCAGGATTAGAATAGGCTCCCCGTGTCCAAACGACGAGACATTTGCTTTCTGGTACACGTTACCCGCTTTGGGAGACTCTCAACCCACACCGTTCAGCTGCGGTGTCAGGCACGGGTGCGAATCTAAGATCACAGAGGAGTTTAGGAGGTCGCTGTTAGATTGGACTCTCGAGAAAGATGGAACTAGTTGCCTTGCAATCGCAGTGCAGCATACCCTGTACTATCATGCAGGGGAGATGAAATACAAGATGATGGTGTGTCACACGGTCATCGACAACGACACGTCACTCAACATGTTCAAACTCTGAAGGTCTGAAGGCTCTAGCGCGTCCCATGAACGTTCAATAGACTGGTGGTACAACACAGAGCACACAGAGCACACACAGAGCACACACACACACACAGAGCACACACACACACACACACACACACACACACACACACACACACACACACACACACACACACACACACACACACACACACACACCAAGAGGCTGTCCGTTTCGCTATCATATATATCTATCATATTTACAGATCTTTAGGCCACATAGGACCACACTCAAGGAGGTTGTTGCTGCAAAACCTGTTATGTTCTGTTACCCGATGTGTCCTGTACGTTTTGGTAACCCGGCAACCTTCTTGTTACATTTATTGTTTTAGCATCTATTGCTGCTGCCACTGCAATGGATCTGGGGGACGATGTGGCCAAGTGGAAAACTATTGCTGCGGCTCTCCACGGGGGAGCTCTCAACCATTGTGAAACGTTCGAATACACAGAAGACGCAATCGGATACTTGTACAGCTACCAGGGTCGTTTGGGTCTGGTGCGGGCTGCAAGCAAGGCGAGTGTCACACGCCAGCATCACGACTTCTACTTCCACCCGGATAACATACCGGGCCCCCTAGGCCTCACTAAGTTTTTCAGTACGGGAGTAGCTGATTGTTGCATACTGTGCAGGCACATACGAATGACATTACATGCCGGCAGTTGCAAGTATAAGAACATAGTCACTGACAATGGTACCCGGAGGACTGTTCCGGTCATGGACTTGAACCTGAGGCGCTTGGAGCACCTGGCTGTTATGCATACGCCTTACTTTGTGATGTTGTTTTTGGAACTCGTGCAGAACAAACGCTACGGGTTTCACAAAAGCGAGGGCGCTAGACACAGTATCGCTAGATACGTTTTTGCCCAGCTGAAGGACGATGACAGTGGTATATTCGGTAACACCGATGATTCATTCAGGTTCCTAAAGCTATGGTGGAGATTTCAAGACAGAAGAGGTTCCAGGGAATTGAGAGTGTCTATCCCTTCGTACCTCGAGTTGCACTCAGAGCTGAACGTATGGAACCCCAGGAGTGACACCTTTGCCGACAGAAAACCTGACCCTCTGTACTCCTTCCTGGGCAAATATTGCCTATGCCACGAAGTAGTAGTGGTGCCTAGCGGCTCGTTCACCGACTGTGAGGATGATGTAGCTCTGTCACCCGCAATGGATACACTGACTGAAGGGCAAGTGTCTACTTTCTCGTTGAGAGTCTTGGTCCCCAGTGTGCACGTGGAAGACATTATGCATTCAGCTGTAAGAGCGTGCAACGCCAGACAATCTATGCTCAGTGACACCAACTACAAGGCCAGTGCTACCTCTTCCCAGCACATGGACTGTAGCAGGCTGCTGGCCCCTAGGCTCGATTGCCTGGTTTTGCAGGACGTTGGTAGTGCGAACGCGGTGATGATGCACGTCGTGACAACTCTGGATGCCCGATGGCAGACATTGAGCTCTTGGATGAGAAGCGTGCGAGGTAAAGCTCTCGAAGAGCAGCTCGAGTTTAAAATCAACAAGGTCTTTCTGGGGGTACTTGGGTCTCTTAGAGCCATGTGCCTGATGGGCATGATGCATCCCAGACACTTGTATGCCAAGACAGCGGTCCGAGAACCTAAACTCTCCACAGTGTTCTTTGTCCACAGTGAGACCGGAGACGTACTATCCCTGTTGCCATTCGTGTCGCTGCCCACTATGTACAGGTCTTCCAACATTGCAAAGGACATGGACTCATTCCGCATGGCATGCGCTAATCTGGCACTGTGTACCTTGTGCGCACATGTCGAGAGTGACGCTTCTATCATCGAACATTGGAATGAAATGAAGGCCCAATGGGAAACGGGAGGATCTGCCGCAATAGCTAACCGTCCAGGGATGCAACACGAGCCTTCTTACCGTGAGTCGGACAAGGTGGATATATGCGGCTCGCCAGACCGGCTCAAGACTCTCGTCAACGCCTTAGCGTTTTGCAGGGCCGGGCTGGTGAATGACAATATATGGCGTAGACTGGGACCAAAGCAGGCCGGAACTAGGGACATGAGCAGAGTCGACGTGCCTCATGTGTGGTTGGGTGAAAGGTCAAGGACACCAGAATCTCTGAAGGGTAGGCTGCTGGCTCTGGGCTTCAAGGAACCCATTCGTGTCAGCATTATAGAATCGCTTAGGGAACACGAATCGTCTGCCATTCGAAGTGTACAGCGTGGCTTCACTACACCCAAACCCGAGATTTACCAGGCCTTGCTTAGCGCACTCACGGCTGACAAGAGCACCCTGGGATGGAACACATTGTCTTCTAATGATTCCACAGTCAGCTACACAACCTGGAGCCGTGGTACAGGACGTGTCCACAAGCACAAGAGCACCAACGACTTGCCGGGTCCCCCAGAACTGGCAAAAAAGATATACCACAAGGGTATCATTGGGGCTCTGAAACACTTTCACGAGTTAAGCGGATCGGTGAGTCTGGAACTTGCGGGTCCCTCGGGTTCATCAGCTACCGTGGCAGAGGTACACCTGGACGCTCAGGCTTCTTCTAATCACGTAGACACCATCCAGGTCGAATGTGATACTACGGAGACTGTGAACCATACTCGGGGCGACATCTCTACCAACTTACACCTCACTGCGGACACCACAACAACCATTGCACCTTTCTACCCTGAACTAGCCGGAGGAGGGACGCCGACAACATTCGGCAGCACTGGTGACAAAAGTTGGCACTTCACGCAGAACCAACACACTGTCAATTCCAAGGGTTGCTACAGCAGCAGGAACCACTTTTACATCCAGGATGAGACTGATGATTACAGCTCCAGACAGGTTCCGGACTTGCCTGTCATCCTGCTTGATTGTTTCAAGGATCAGTACCTGGATGATCCTAATAAACTCAAATCCCTTGTAAACCAAGTCCTCAATCCTGGTACCTCGGACAATGTCAGTCACGAGCCCCAACTCCACATGCAGTTTCATCGGCAGAGTGACCACGTTGCCGATGAACCTGCGGAGACTGTCATTGTTGGGCCCCAAATCCAGATACAGTCTCATCGGCAGAGTGACCACGAACCTGCAAATGATTTCGTGGTACAGCTATACCCACAACCTTGGGTCAGACAGCCTAGTACTACTACTGATCAACAGATGATCCATCAGTGGGACCAAGGGGTATTATACAATGCCACAGGTTATCATTGTCCTATACCGAATTATGTCGTGCCGATACCACCTTTGCAAGTAAACGCAGAAGGGTCTGACCCCACTAGGGAGGCACCCCCTGACACTCACTTGGTTCCCCACCTTACCACACATTGGAAATCTACATGGTTTGACTGGGTTGGGTTTTTTAAACAAAACAAACGTTGGAGGTCTATAGGGTTTACCACCGCAAGCATGGAGTCAATTGGATACACACCATACCATAAGATGGTGTATGCCAGTTGTTACACAGTCTCTATATCTAGGTTGAAGGATATGACAATTCAACAACTTCCCCGCGTTGCCTTTCCTATAACGGAACCTTGTGTTCTGTTGCCCAAGCCGCCATCGCATTCCAAAGGTTGGAGGATACCGAAAACTCTGACCCCAACAGTAGTAGGCGTGCTACGCAAAGATCCCAGGGATCATAAGCTAAGCTGGCTGATGGGAGTTGAATCTGCTTTACAGCGCTATTGCCTACTGCACTACCCTAAGGACATGGTCTACAACAAACAGATTCCTTGCACTACACTCAGCTGCGAGGCAGGCCCCCAGACGTACCACAATGTGAATCTAGGGACACCTCCCCAGAACGGCTTTAAACACGTGGAGCTCATAATCAATGACTTCCCTACGTTGACTAAGGACGACGTACCTAAACTGCTGATGGTTAAAAGCTCGGAGACCTTGTATATGGGAGCTGTTAACACCATTCAAAATGTTGCAGGGTTGTTGGTACACAGGGTATTTGCTGAAAATGACGTTTTACAGGACATCTTGGACATGCACACCGCTCTTCAGGTTCACTCCTTCGTCCCCAGGACGTTCACACTGCAGCTGATGACGACCCCATATGTACACAGTTCTGTGGTAGGGATGTTTGTAGGTGAGGCAGCAGGAAAGTGGAACCTAGGCTGTGTGTACGGAATTGAAAGTGCCTCAGAGACTGACAATGTCACCATGGCCTATCATGTCATGCAGTGCCTTTTACGAGCACAGATCGTAGCTATCCGGGTCCTGGGCTTCACTATGAAGTGTATACAACCGTCAAGGGTATGGAGATGGGGTACTGGATTCAGAGTGGACTTCATTGGATGCCTGATCGACACCATATACCCTTGGAAATTCGGGTATCCGGTGTGGGGAGGATCACACGCTTTACCTACCATTCACAGTACAATGAAACAGTTGGGACTGCTCAACCATTTGCCAGATTTGGTGAGAAGCACGTTGCTTGAAAGCTACGTAGCTAACGGCTGTATGGAAGGAAGCAAGAGAGGGAGAATACAACCCCATCGTGATCAGTCCCGGACCCTGTCTGTCCCAGCCGAAGAGCACCTACTCCACCGTGTTTACAACCTGTGCGGATTCACACACCAAGACACGTCTGTGGACAGTAGCTGGGACACTTTACTAGGCTCTGAGCAGTACAAAGACATCGATCTGCACACTGTGGGTGCTGTCGTTCGGCCCTTCGGTCCTTTCTACATACAGATACACAACCAGTGTTTCAGGTGGAACAAAGCCCTTATCGTGGAGCCCGTTCTCTATAAAAGTCCAGAACTGGCTAATGTATTAACTGTGTTCAAGGGTGACACTGGCAACGTGAATGCATCGGGTAACCGAGTTGGCCGAGTTGCAAATTCGAGAGGAAGAGTGAGTGTAGTGTCAAGTACTACCAACAGCGTTGGTCACCAGAACAGAGACCCAGCATCAGCTGACGATTACCCAGGTCCAGGGGTGGAAGAGGATGCTGCTACAGCTGATGATGATAGTATATCTACTAGGCGCGCCCATGGCAAACATCTCGATACACCCTCTGGGATGCCTGTCCACAGCTTCTATTACCCTATGGAGTGACATGTATAGACCGTACCTTTTCTGATAGCCGTTTGTAATACCCGTGTCCTTGTTTATTTGTTTGCATGCATATAGTTTATTGCTTATAATGTCTTCATACATTACACTTCCTTGTGTGACTTATACATCAGCAATTATGTCTACTTATGATGTCTACTTATAGCTACAACACAATACCATTATTATACATGTTTATGACTTGGTAGTCCATCGTTGGTATGTAGTTGTGTATAGATAATAATAAAAACCCAGCAAACGGAGTATTCGTCTCCATGTGTTTTTATTGTATATCAAACAAATAGAAAACAATGTGGACAATGATACATATATACAACTATAAAATTACAGGACATCCCCAAAACTACACATGCAGTACAGGTTCATAGTGGTGGGACTTGATAACGAAATGACTAATGTCTGTGTTGTAGATGGGGTATGAATGCTCTGTGATCATTGCCGAACTCTTTCCGTGAGCCAAGAGCATGAGGGTGACTTCATCTACGCTCAACCACCTATTGCTCTCCATCAACACATCTTTCAGACCCTGTCGGGTGTTAGTGTTATGCGTGTTTACATACACTTGGAATCCCGGGACATTGATATTATCTATCACGTAGTCTACAGTGGTACAGACCAAACTATTGCGGACATCGCGGTCACACTTGCCAGATTTGCCCAATAGCACAGCCACTGTGTGGAATCCACAATAGTTGTCAGATGGCACTTGGCAAACCTTAAGATCGTTCAGCCTGAGGTATGCTCGTAATGTTCCCGTGTGATAGTGGGTTAGGGTAAGCTGCTCTTGGGGTATCCGGACGGGTAGGTTGAGGCCTTCTACAATCACAGACCAGACGCCGCTATGGTAGCAGATTGATCCGGGAGCCCACAGGCCGTGGTAGTGGTCGTTGACGATGTAATATTTGCGACCGTCGACAGTCAGCTCCACGTTGACTCCGAACAGGCCTCCTACAATTGCTGTGATGGGTACAAATTCCGATTCCAGATTGCACGTTCTATTGTAAATGGCATGTATGTCGTTGCAGACTCCAAGCGGAGTGACAGTCTGGAGGTTGAAACTTTTGACTGCTAAGTGTACCATCACGGCCAGAGCTTCAGGCGTGGAGGGTTCCGCAGTTGATACGGTGACAGTCGAGGATGCTCCTGCTGTTGTTACAGGGAGACTGTTGGCGTGCATGAAGAGAACCCACAGTGCCTCTATGAGTTTATTGTGAGATATCGGAGATCCTCTCACGTTTACCCTAACATGGGTTTTGCTGTACACCGTGGATGCAATGTTTGCCATGCAAGGGCTTTTCACGACCGGAGCTGCCACGTGTTGCCGTTTGTCTAACGCTTGGGACATATGTGCTATAGATAGGAATGTGTGTCTTTCGTCAAACCCCAGGTTGTCTACATTCTCCACCAATAGGCCTTTGCATATACGACGATAGACTATCGCCACGGGCTGTTCCGGTGCCGCAGGCGCATCGTCTTGACTTGCGCCTTCACTTGCTTGCAAGTGGAGATCGGGCGAAAGGGGCTACTGGGACACACAGGTCCAGTTGTCGTCTGGCTGCTGATCATCTACCAGATCTAAAGAGACAAAGGTTTCCTCTGACTCCTCTTGCATTGCCATGCGTAAAGTATCATCGAGTCTGACACCATCCTGGTCGACATCGTTGAAAACTCAGAGTGAGTCGCACCACGGGTCAAACTCTCCGTCAGGCCCACGGAGGGCCTGTGCGATAGGTCTAGCGTGACGCATAGTCAGCGTACCCTGGATGCTACTGTGAAGCCCGTGGGCAAGATTGCCAAGGTACACGAAGGGAGGTTCCTTGTTTTGTAGGTAAGATTCTTCGTCCCCGTGCTCTTTGGTGAACCACATGTCTCGGCTCTCTATTGAGCTCTTGACAGTGCCCGGAATCCAGTTCAGCTTCTTCCTGTAAGGCAGCTGAGCCATAAGCTCTGGGACGTATAGCTCCGCGATGCGTAGGATGGTGCCTATGTCGAGCAGAGCACCGAACACTATACTTAGAGCGTTTACTAGCTCTCTTCCGTAAAGGACATAGTAATTGTCAGAACCCTCTGTCAACCGCTCGAGGTTCAGAGCTGAGCATAGGTGTTTGTCAGCATCGGAACCTGTTCTGGACAATCGGTCCTTCAACATGGGTTGCATGTGTAACGTCCCCATGTACACGAGTACGTACCAGGCCGCGTAGTACAACAAGCCCGCTGAGGTAACTGTGAGGTGTGCGCCGTTGTCGTCGAGGTCGTCATCCTTCGCGAACCCAAACACCCGTAGTCCGCAAGCCGCGAACGTTAGAGCTATGGTGGAGCTCACAAGTCGGTCAGGTGAGCTGTCACCCTCTCCCGTGAAGCACGGTAGAACCCCTTTGCTCAACACTTTGACCATCAGAGCCCTTTCCGAGTCGCTTATCAGACTAAGATTGGCTAGGGTGTTGATGGGCCCGGTAAGGTGCTTCGTGTAATGCTCACAGCTAACTTGGACAACTCCCCCGGTGCTCATGGGTATGAAACGTTCCAAAACTTCTGTCGCTATGCCTCTCCACCCTCTCGCCAGCAGCTCAAGTGTGTAAATGGGGCTGGGCGACACAGGTAGAGCCAGAGCTTTGAACAGCTTGTAACACGCCCTGGTTGAGTTCACAAACAAGGGCCATATTCTACCTGCGAACTTGCGCGTGTTAGGCACCTTCAGCGTAAGATGGTCCAGAGCTGATGCGGCCACTCTAGGGAAGCACGACACAAAAGCCCTCGCTATCACGTCTACCTCTTGGGCCCTGGCTTCCATGGCGACTGGGGCTTTGGTCAGGACGTCGACTGCGGTCGAAATGTTGAAGTCATCATCCCTTGTAATCGGGTAAACGACAGGCTCCCGCTTAGGGGAGAACCTGGGGTTTCGCACAATCACCTCTATCAGCCCGGGGTCAGGGTCCTGGGAGCCGTTGTCATACCTGTGCTTGACCGTTGAGCTGCTCCGGGTTTCAGATACCACTGGTATGTGATCGTTTGCGAATATGACAACCATGGCCTCTAAGTCAGACAAGGAGGGGGCCTTAGCTTTGTACTCCTGGAACCTTATCGAGTGTATCATAATGGACTCTGTCCAGGCTTCTAGCAAGTTACAAACATCACACCCCTGAGGCTTGTGTATTCGATATAGGAGCCAGCATAGCTGAATCACTGCTTCGTTTCGCACCAGCCAATCGCGCTGACGAGACGCCTCCACTGCGGCGCACTCCATGAGAAACACGCAGGAGGCCAGGAGATGACTCCTACATTCGACACAAGCGATCTCCTTAATGCCACCCTCCGAGCAGCGCACTGACTGCACAGCGGACCAAGGCGTGTATCCGCACCGTCGCATCTTGTCCAAGATGAGTGTTACGATTCTGTAGCTATGCGCATTGTTGTGTGTAATGGGACACTGTAGATGGTGAGCAAATACCATGGAGCCGGTCCTGTTTTTTATGACACACTTCCAATTGTAAAACTCCTGGGCCCATCCATTCAGCTCGTTGTTCGTCTCCCCGAGTTCCTTGCGCTCTTCGATCCAGTCCGAACGAAGGATTTCGTGGAGCACGGGAGCGAGCATTGCGTCGCAGACAAACGGTCCGAATAACTCTATGCCTTCGCTCATGTTTCGTTTGTTCAACAGCCACTTGTTTGCCAGATACAATAACCCGTCATCGTTCTTCTGTTCAAGGACTATTCTGTTTAGGTCTGGCAGATGTGTGCACATCAGACACGCGAGTCTCAACCTGAATAGCGATTTTATACACTCTGTCTTTTCAGACAGCCAGGTGCCGTTTGGGGACACGTCCTGCATGTGTATCGCGCCTTGGATCGATATAATGTCTCCATCTTTCACATAGCGTAGCGGGGTCTGGAATTTGTGAAAAGATTTGCATTCGGTCTGGGTTGACAGGTCGCTTGCTTCAAACACCTCGACATAAGGCGCCATGCGCCCGGTCAGCGCTCGATCGAAAGACACTGTGGGTGTGCTATGTACTGAGGTGGATTGTATTGCCTTCTCCTGAACTGGGTAATCGGAACAGTGTAGACACGGTTCGTCCTCCACATCGGCATCTTCGGAGGTCCGGTCACATTTGCTGTAGAGCAGGTAATCGCAATCTGAATCCATGGTGTAGACGCACTATCCATGATACAACCGCTAGATTAGTACCCACACGCTCCACCGGGGGCCAGTCAACCGGCAAGGTCAACTGCTCACTGCAGCGCGCTCATCTCCGCGTACCGGCACCGAGACACCGATTCTCTCAGCTTGGATCGCGTCTGAGCCACCTGAAGCTCGAGAGAGCCCTCGTTCCTAGTCATCTTTCTCACTTGCGAGACGAGCATAGACCTCTCATACAGCAGAGTCTTCACGGATATCTCTCCCACGCCGACCAGGGCCTCCAGCACCGTGAGGTCGCTGCGGATATCAAAGTGCAGGTCGTTCATGCATGAGTCCCAACTCCACTTTCGCGATGTCCTTTCCAGAAGGCTGCGGATTTCCTCTATCGAGGCGCCGAGGACACCTTTGCGTTTGTCAAAATCCGTAGGAGCTGACGAGAGGTTGAAATCTATGTTTCTCAGCGCACGGGCGCAAGCTTCCCCTACGGCCCTGGGGGTAATGGAGGCCACCTTGTGGAGCATGCGAGCAACGTAGGCTTTTGCCTCGGACCAAGGCTCCCCGTGGCTCAAGCCCGGCCTGTCCTGAGTCAGGGTGATAAACTCCATCACCGTGATGTCCCTGGATACCTTGGAACACATCTCTCTCCACACCTCTATGTATCTAATGTACAGATTGGTGTAGCGCTGGAGGATCATCCTGAGTGTCTCGCTGTCGGTGTAGCACGTGTTTAGGGCTTCTTGGACAGAAACGACTGCATGGTCACACTTAGCGTCTTCCTCGTTGGCCTCCGTTTTGAAAGCCTCTCGCACCTGTCTCTTTGCAGCCAGGCGAACCATCTCCTGCACGAGGTTGTTGCGCCCTAGTGCGGCCTGAACCATGTAGTGGAGATGGTCGTCGCTCGAGTCGACCCTAAGCTCGGGGTACCTCTCTAGAACCTTCTTGAAGCCTATCATAAGCTCAGAAACGGTCTTGGTGTAGCTAGTCAGGATCCGTCTGTAATTCTCCGCTGCGGACTTACAGTGAGCGTCATAGGCCTCACATCGCACGCATCTACGCTTGGAGCGTGTCGATCGGTCCCCAACACACGCCCCCCTGGGCGACTTATCTCCATCTAGGTCTCCTGTGGTCCACTTTTCAACTGTCCATGACCGAGGGTGTCTCTGTTCGGTCAAGGGAGCGTCTTCATCATCATCATCATGGGGGTGGTAATCTTCGTCATCGTAGTCAATGCCAGAGTTGGCTATTGACATACTCTCTTCACTGTCACTGTCTTCAAAATGTATGACTTTAAGCTGCTCCTTATGTAACTCATCGAAGGAATATTCAGAACACATACTGATATCATGACTGTCCATGTTGTCGTTGGGTTTCCCCCTGTCATATTCATAGTATACGGACCCCTCTTCCATTGATTCCGCTGTGTCTCCTGTGTCCCCGTTGAGAGCTGCAAGGCGACATGCGGGCTGAACCGAGCCTTGGTTCACAAAGGGCATCGCTTCATCGGTGAAGACATTGTCGTATTTTGAGAAGATATCTTTAACCACCCTGGTCAAGTTGTCCCTCAGGGAGAGAGAATGATCAAACCCTGGGTCTCTCTTCCAGAGCGAAAGGGGCCAATTCGGGCTGTCCATAGCCTCGATACAAGCTTGCCCGTTCATCGGGTACGAGGCAACCCTCTCTGTACTGTGAGCTCCAAGAGGTATAGCTGGGGATCTCTCGTTCGCATGTGTGATAAGTACATGTTCTACGTCTACACTTGCCTCAGATTGGGAAAGGTACAGCTCACGGACGATGAACGCAGGTGCCTGTTCGGCGGCCGCAGCGATGTATTCGCAGAGTTAGATCCGGAATGGGTATCTAGGTTCAAGATGAGGTGCCGGCTCTTGTACAATGGGGAACTGAAGAGGTGTCTTTCTTTGTCACCCCTCGTCTGCATGTCCAATAACGTGTACAGGGTGAGGACCGGCGAGGGTGCGTTCACAACGTTCGACAGCAGAGGTCGTGTGGTGCAAATCGAACATTTCACCGACCCCCCTCTCCCAAGGAAACTAGCCATTGGGGATAGTGCATTCGCAGTTTTCAATGAGACCCTGTCCGTGTTCTCAGACGTGGCTTTTAGGATACAAGGAGGCTGCCGCCGAGCTGGAGCGCCACCTTCGCTGGTGATCTGTAGACGCTCGGACTCGCATGATGCGTTGGCAGGCTCGTCGTGTTCAATGTGGCCGACGTGTTACACGGTCAAGGAGCTCGACATTCGAGGCCTGAAGGTGGAATTGGGCTACATCTACACGACGGACGGCCTATCTCTGTACAGCTTGGTCGCGTCGTGGAAGACCGATATGTGTATGATCTTCGACGAAGGGTGTCGAGAGGATATAGTTCGCACGCTATGCGCTCTGGCTATGGGGGATTGCAATTTGGGGATTGCGTTCAAACTGAAATGCGTTCTGCCTGATCTAGGGAAAGATTTGGACCTGCGAGACCTGGACCCTCTACAGCCAGGTTCGATGCTGAGATACATCGGCACCCCCAAGGAGGTTAAACCCGACGAACATCTCGTCGACGAGCATCTTGCGGACGAACACTCGAGCGTCCTCAGCTGCTGCCGTGATCGTGATGGCTTGGCTTCTCTCAGAGACATGACTAGACTCCCCTCGGGGTTCTCTGTTCTTTCCGAGAATGAGAACGTTGTGGTCTTGAGACACATATTGAGAGACGCTGTGGTGATTGTACCCAAGAGGAGGGCTGCCATGACAAGGGGAGCCCCGGGGACGGTTCAGCTGAGGAACAGTAAGACGTCGGCTCCGAGTGGCTATATAACGGAATGGTTCCCGCTCGGTTGCTCTACGTTTAGAGTCGAAAGGGGTATCCCGGGCGTGCCTCCTGCCGTGATATGTTGCGGCCTCGACGACGGAGATGACGAACACGGGCGCCTGCCGAAAGCTCGCTCCTCCGGAGAGATGCCGACTCTGGACGTCCTAAGGAGCGCCGAGTATCACAGGGTCCTACCGAGAGGGTTCAGGTCGAGCGGGCACATCTTCAATCAATCCGTGTGCCTGTTACCGGGGACCATGGCCATTGTCGCACCGCGGGTGTTACGTTTTGCGGGCTGTGTAGCTATCATGTACGCCTTTGATGTTTTCAGGCAGCTAAGTGTGGAGGAATCGGAGCTCACTAGCAGCCCCGTCCAGCTGTCGTTCCTATCAACCCTGAGCCTGAGAGAGGCTCAGGCTCTGCTCTTGTCGTACCTGTGTCTGAAGGAAGCCTTTGTCGCCTCGGAGAAGAGCCGTGTCAAGGTGACGGTGAAATCACATTTGATTTTATCTGAACTCAGAAAGATCGTCTCGGCCAACCCGAGGGTACACTCGGGGCTCGCGGGCTTGGAGCTTTCGGGTGGAGAGCAGGTAATGAGCGAGGAGCTGGAAAATGAGATATTGCAAATCCGAGACCGGGTATCCGGTGAGGAGAGGGAGGAAAACACCCAAGGGGAGGAAGGTGAGGAAAGCCAGGACTCCAGCGAGGAAAGCCAGGACTCCAGCGAGGGAGAGGCTGAATACGACCACTGTGAGGAGACTAAGGGAGATGACAAGGGAGATGACGATGACACCGAAGGGGAGCAAGGTGAGGAAAGCCAGGACTCCAGCGAGGAAAGCCAGGACTCCAGCCAGGGAGAGGCTGAATATGACCACTGTGAGGACACTAAGGGAGGTGACAAGGGAGATGACAATGAGGAAAGCAAAGACACATGTGAGGATGAACACGGTGGCGAAGCAAGTCAGAGCTGTAGCTCTGATTGCGAATCTGAGGATGACACCGATTACGAAGAACAAGTCATTGCAAACCTATCCAGAGTGATCTCCACCGTGCCAAGGTTTGGACATAGAACGGGACATTTGGTCCTGTTTGGGCGGGGGAGAGGATGCGATTCAAGTTTCAAGTGGATCACGATGGGGATACGGACGCTGGGGCTGGTTAACTTGAACATATTGAGAGCTTGCGGCGTGTTTCACTCCAAGCACGGGTACAGCAGAGCTATGTTGAAGATCCCGAACACAGACGGAGTTGTACCCGAACCACGCTGGTTAGGGAAACCCACATTGCTCACCGATGACCTGTGCGTCCTCGGACCAAACAATAGAGGCAAGTCACTGCCTAGTCCATTGATCGATTGTAGTGACTGCTTCTTTCAGCTCAATTACTCTCCCAAGACAGCGGCCACGAAAAGCAATTCGGGAGCCGTCGCAGAGCCGGATGGGGGTATAGTTGTAGAGATGTCGAGGACAGAGCAGGCGATATGTAGCGAGAACGCAAGAGGCTACGAGGAACATAAACTATGTCGTCTCTTCAAGACCTGTCGCAGGAAGATGCAGCAGGGCCTGTTCGATGTTGCGGTCGAAACCCCATCGATCGGAGACCCTGGATTCAAGGAGCCTCTGTATAAGAGATCTTGGCTTGAGTTGCAAAGGCGAAAGCCTGCCTCCTCTACGGTTCCCTCAGCCATAGGAGACGGAGAGTTCTTCCCTTCAATAGAGATAGCCAGAGAAACCGATTTGGAGGAGAGTGAAGAAGACATGCTGTCCTACCCCTTGTCTGAATACAATCTCAACCTCACAATAAAAACTTCCCCGAATCGGTACTCCATGGTTAGGGCTGACAGGCCCAGGGGGGAATGCGGCTCCGTGTACGAGGCGTGCTTAGACGAGGCCGTGCTACTCGGACACTGCGCCAGGGTCTCTGTCACACGGGGTGCCAAGAAGAACTTTGACGTGAGCGCTTGTCTGACATGGTTCTACAGAGCCGTACACCCATGTGTGCCGGACATGACCGTGGGAGACTTGATGCTCGACTACGAGTTCACCCTGCATGGCAGGGGCCAGCTGTCGCCCGTCTACGCTCTCCTGAGCCATTTGGCGGAAAGCTGCAGGGTCAACTGCTTCCCTGTGTGCAAGTTGATCACCCTCAGTAGACACAGAGGCTCATCGGTGTGGACCAGGGGCATGGATGCTGCGTTCCACTCTCAGAGGCAGAGGACAAACACGATTGGGGCCTTCTTGTGCGCCCAGGATCACAGGCTAGCGCCTCTGCTGTCTAGGTGTTGCAACCCGAAGCCCGTACAGCCCTCCGAACTCTGGGAAGGCTGCGAGCTGTTGCCTCGCGGAGACGAAGAGGAGCTCCTCTTGCGAGCCTACTCTAGCACGCTCGGTCCCGTGTTCGAGTTTGAAAATGTACAGAGTTTCCCGAGTAACGTAAGGACCAGTCTGGGGGATTGGACTTTCATGCGGCTAGTGAGCAGGTCCTACGGTGTCAACCGCTACCCGGGCACCACTGTGGTAGACGGTTACACTATAGCGTTCGCTTCAGAGTCCCCGCTCTTCTACCTGAGGGACAATGGACCCTTGGTGCAGAAGCTTGAATCGGTGGCGGTGGTTGTAGAGAGCAGCTCACTGTACAGAACCGAAGTGTTGAAGAAAGAGGACCCCGAGTGGCCAGGCCCCGATCCGATAGACGGGCATGAACGCATCAAGTGTAAGAACAAGAGCTCCGTAATCGACGACATGTTCATGCGCAGCGGAGGCCGGGATCCCTTAGAGGGGTATGATGTGAATGACAGGTCTTGGACCAAACTCATAGGCACCCGGTGGACATTCAAAAAGGCCCCGGGTGATGAGTATCAAGAGCAAGACTGGGAGCTGGAATATCCTATCTCTGAGAGCCTGACCGCGATAGGGGGCCTGGGTTCTAGCAACGCTACTGCACAGTGGCTCTGTGCCGCTCCTCCTGTCAGTTTCTCTTTGCGACTAAAGAGTTCTGGAGGCCAACTGGTGAGTGAAAGGCTCGCACCGCTCGGACGTGTGGAGATAGACTCTAGGACGGCTCGAATCCAGGACCCCGTCGCATGGCGAGGCTTCGACTCCTTGTGCTCCCAGGCTCTGACGTGCCCTACCGAAAAGGTGTGGACCAGAGGCACTTGTAAGGTGGTGAACAAAGGACTGAACAAGTTCAAACGCAACGCTCTGGTGCCAATTGCAAACCTGATCGTGATAGTCCAGGCCGGAGATTGGTACGCTTCCCCGTGTCACCAGGTCCACAGCGATGAGTACACCAAGCGGGACGTTCCGGTTGACCAGAGTCTGATTGTCCACAACGAGGTGTGCTCAGCGTCTGAGTTTGTCCTGGCCCTAGCGTGTAGAATGCTCTCGGGAGAGGTGCACGAAGAGCTGGAGATAAAATGTCTAAGACGCGGCGTGTACAATTACCTGCAGCGGGCGCTGGCCTGGTTCGCTGGTGCTACGGGACCTTTCAGATCGCGGACTGTGACTGTTTTCACGCCTGAGGCGGACTCTGTGACAGAATGTTGGACTCACACTTTGCCCCCGGGTTTAGATGTTCTGAAAACATGTTGCATTGGGTACCTGGTCTCCTGCAAAGGGCCTTGTGGCACTAGGGAGGATGTGACTGCTCTGCTCTCCAAGTCTAAAGGGGTCATTCGCGTCAACTCCGGTGGCAACCTGGTGCTACATTCAAACCCAGGGACCTTGAAAGTGTCTGCAATGCAAGGGGATCCAGGGCTGCACGCTGTCATCAAGACTCCCGTGGACAGCGCCACAGGCGGGGAGAGTGACTGCAAAGAGGTGCACGTTCGTTGCAACCGTTCGCTTAGGGAGTTCTGCAAGCTGCTCTGTCTACCCAAGGGAATCCGAGGACCCGAAACCTGGCAGAGACCCTTACCGTGGTCAAAGACGGACCCGAGTTCATTTTGCTCGAAGGTGTCAAAGTTAAAGTACAGATGGGAGTCGGGGAGGACTGATTTCACCAAGGCGCTCGCTCGAGACTCTACGGGGTGTTTTTGGTACAGCAAGCGGTTGCAAGACTGGAAGAGGTGCTCTGATGGGAAACTGATACCTAGGAGAGAGAGGTTTTGGTACCTGATAGACTACAAGGAGTCCTTGGCTAGACAGAATCAAAGTGAAGTCGTGAGCTCCGATGAAAGTGAACCCGAGTTGTCTGACAGCGATGGAGAGTCCTCGGGTGGGGATGTTGACGAAGAAAGTGGATCTGAGGGGACTGCTGATCATGAACAAAGTGGATCGGATGTGAGTGATGATGAACAACAAAGTGAAGTAGAAGGGAGCAAATTACAAGGGAGCGAAGGACAAAGGAGTGACGATGAACAAGAAAGTGAAGGAGAAGCGAGGGAAGAAGAAGAAGAAGAAGAAGAAGAAGAAGAAGAAACTCCAGAACCCATTACTGTAAACTGCGAGTGGCATGAGAGGGGAGTTTCGGGTTTCGTTGTACTCAATTCCCGTCTTGAGGTTGAATTTGTCCCCTGTCTCCCTTTGAACGAAGGGCATGTGTTCTTCGAACCTGTCCACAATGACGACTACAGGACCAGGGTGAGATTGGACAACGACGGCAGGCTTGTCAAGTATTACAAACCTCACAAGTTCCTCTCTCTCACGTACGATGTGTGCACCGTGCTGATGTACGGGTGTGGACTGAGACCGGTGTTTGTACACGGCTCGTCAGACGCTGCGGGCGAGAGGGTTCTTAACCTGGTCATGGGAACGCTTGCCCTGGCTGACAGAGTCTCCCCCGATGTGTATCCTATCCACCCGAAGATTGTAATTGTGGTGAGTGAGGGGAGAGAGGAGATGCTGAAACTTGCTCGTGAGATCAGCCGCTGTATTGTGGTGACCACCGGACGTAGGAACAGAGTGGGCGCCCTGGCATACGCCTTCAGGGAGTTACCGCACAACCTAGCGATAGAGGCCTGCTTGCCTTGGACAGGGAATGGCAAGCTTGCCTCACACTACGCCATGCCCGAGAACTTTATCAGCGACACTGGCATATTTGCATTTGCTCAACTAACGACACTCTGGCCCTCTGTTTCTGAGAGAGGCGACGTGAAACACCCGGCGTGCTCACGAGACCCCAGATGGATAGGAGTCATGGTGTGTCTAGCGGAATGGCAGGGTCAGAGACGGATCACAGACGTGGTAGCCCCGGGAGCACTAGAGGCTCTGAGATCGAGCCTCACCAAGGCCAGAGAATGACAGTGAGCGTGATCAACCTGTACGACTTGGCGTGCAGAGCAAGGTTGCTGGGAGAGATAGACTCACAACTGCAAAACTTTGCAGACTCATTTCATGAGCCCAAGCGATCAGCCTCGACGCCCGAAGGACCTTCTAACAAACAGGTCAACGAATACACGGTGTGGCTCGCGATCCAAGGCGTGGAGAAGGGCGAAACCATAGTCAGAAGGCCAAATCAACCGCTGACACTGTCCGAAGCAGTTGGTGTCTACGCAAAGCTCAGCAGAGAGTTCATCACGTGCTCTCGCGAAGAGTCCCTGAACACCTTGGATTCTCTGCAGGACTTCCTTTCGCTCATGCTCCGGTACCCAATGGTGCCGCAGCTGGCTATGGACACCAAGGAGTGTCCCGAGTGTTACTTCAAAGCAGAAATCACTGTCGACACCTGGGAAGAAGTGAAGAGGAATATTTCGTGCTACCACTTCACGCTCAGGCACGAGCAGTGTGCGTTTGGAAAGAATGTAAGTTCCACTCACGCGGAGGACTCGTGCGATCTCCGTATCGACGACAACGGCGAAATGGTGAGAGCCGGCCCTTGCGGTAGTGTCTTCATAACTGACGCCACGAAGGACGATCGAGGCGCGGGTGAAAGTCTGAAACCCATTAAGTTCCTGGAGCAGTTGGATTCGCTCAAGAGACGGGACGAGATAATCAAGCAGAAGACGTTGGGTAAAGAAATATTCCACCAACTCAAATCTCATTGCCACACACTGGAGGAGATAGAGGCTCCCAGGTATCTGAGCGCATACCCCTTGCGTTCACTCTACCAATTTTACGGTTCACTCAATATGAGCCGCAACAGAGCCCAGGTCCTATCTGCGCAGTACCCTGATGAGGAGGGGGACAGGCGTCGGGCTCAGCTGAAAGTCGACGAGCTGAGAATGAACCTAAGGTCCACAGCCTCGACTGGCACTAACGACAAGCTGATCTCGTATATTTGCATGGCGATGATAGGCCCAGTACGTAGATACAATCCTAGGTATAATGTGACGGCTGAGAGAGTTGTGTTATTCAAGCACCTGATAGCATCGGGCTTTCCTATAGAGACTGCCTCGAGTCTAGTGAAAAATATAACCTCGTCTAAGACAGTCTCCATGATCGCATTACCCTTGGACAAGGGTGTTGAGCTACAGTTGACAAAAACAGTCGGACCTACCGCGTACAATATAAAGATAGCTTCTCTCATATGGTTATTCTCACACATCACTGCATATTGTACGCTTCGACAGCTGACTCATGGCTACGTACGAATGGGAGACTCACCCGACGACATGGCCTGCGATGGCATCTACGTGTTTGACCAAGATCATGTGGGATTCAGATTGTCCCGAGCGCCAGAGCTTTCAAACACAATCGACCCAGGGTCTACAAGAGCAGCAGCCTCGGCGTACATGCCCTTCTCACAAATTGTGGAACTGCTTGCACTGCGGGATAGCGTTCAGGAGAGATTTTGCTGATAGTGTAATCAGAGCCGGCCCTGAGCACTCTTACGACGCATTGGTGCAGTTTGGTAACGCTCCCATAACCAGCATAGTCAACCTACAGTGGAAACGGCAGGCTCTGGAGAAGCACAAGGCTGATCGCAAAAACTACTCTGCTGCAAAGGCTGACCAACTACTCAAAGAGTACGTGGAAAAGAGGCAGAGTCAGCAGAAGGTGCGCCCTAAGCAGAAGCAGCAGACTACGTCTAAGGGCTCAATCAAGTGGAAAAGGCCTGTCTGCATGCAAAAGAAGAACAAGAAATCACCAAAGACAAACCCAAACATCACCTGTGCCAGTTTGAACCGATGTACACGATAACCGTTGGATCGTTTATTGTGTTCTATTGCCCTTGATATGTGTGCACGAATGTCTGAATAAAACACCTTGTTAGAGGAACACGATTGTACAACTCAAGCCATTGTCTGTCTGTGTGTCTTTATTTCACTCATATGTCATTCATGTACAAAACCGTTCTCATATGGATTGAGTATGGATGAATCAACCACGGACACATACCGGCATGGGAGAGATGCATTTTATTGTACAGGCATACAGAATATTACATGTCTTGCGTACCATACCAAAACGAACAACACAACATAGTGAAGATATTACACAGCGCAAATGTGGTGTGGCCGTAGCTTTGGCTACGAGTGCTGTAAACGCATCACTTTCTCCTCCAGTCTCCACTCATGACTTTCGTAGTACCCCTTCGAGCAAGGAGTCCTCCTTTTCCCCATGTGTTTTTTATTTTCCTTGTTCTTTCGGTGTAGAGACGAGTCCAGTCGAGGTGCGGTCCGATGTCCAACCTCGCACTGTTCCAGGTTCTCGAAGCAGCGGTCTCGGGGAGTCTGACTGTGAGACATAGTACCAGACATAGTACTGTCGATGTCAGAGTAGCTAGCGTCGGCAATGTACTTTTCCAAGGTGGCCGTCACCACAGCGGGCAGGGAGCTGGCGAGATCGCTGTTGGAAAGCACCCCTTTTACAAACTCTGGCTGGTTCACGTGCATGTGGATATGCGTGGAGAGTGTAGACCACTGGTTGTGTCTGGTGCGTGTCTTGTCAAAGCACATAATCACCAATGTCCTGTTGTTAAATATGTCGCCTAGTACACAATGCTTTAAATATGGGAAAAGACATAACGCCAGCATTACCACCATGGTATAGAAGTCAGCTCTTTTGGAGTGCTTGTCGTTGTACTTGCAAGTCACTTTCTTCATGAAGCGGTTGATCTTCTTGTTGCGCGAGCTGAACAGCGTTGATATGGCTACTGCGCTCTTCAACACGGCGTCCTGTAAAACCGAGGACATCTCTCGGCGGCAACACAGCTCGGACCTGTGCTTAAACTGTATCTCCTCAGCCAGTTCGAATATCTTTGCCATCCAGGAGAAAGACGTGGTGCTCGATGACGTGTTTGCCCCTAGACTCTTGTGTACAATCCCATATTGACTCCCAAAGTCTTTGGTTAGAGATATCGAGAAGAGGGCGAGCATGACAGGCAGGCTGGCTTTCAGTATGAGATGGCGGCCTTCCACCTCCGTGCAGCAGTGACCCGTGGTCCCTGGGTGGTATTCCTTTGCACCATAACCCATTTCGATACAATCCCCTCTATCGGGCATGTAGTACGGACCTCTGAACTCCACCTGAGGTTTGTGAAATACGAGCAGAGCTGCGACGGGACATGAAGACTCTGATGAGGCCATCTGATATCGGCTCCGCGTCACCATGGTTTGTATCAAGGAGCAACTGGAACCTGAGCACACGTGCCTGCTGCAGTGTGTTCGGCACACGTATCCCTGAATGTGGTCTCTGAAAGAGCATTCATTCTCAACACAGTAGCTCACCCATTGGGGATCGTCTATTAACTCTATGTGGGAATGATTCATGCTTGACCTGTTGACATGCGGTCTCCGTTGCTGTCCAACTATTCTTCTTCTTCTTCTTCTTCTTCTTCTTCTTCTTCTTCTTCTTCTTCTTCTTCTTCTTCTTCTTCTTCTTGCTACTTGCTGTTCCTCTGTCCTTCCACGTTCTGAGATCTCACCCTTCCAATCTCACCCTTCCTCTCCACTTGCTCTTCTCCTGTGGCTGTATTTTATGATATGACACTGTCCATGACCAGTGTGTGATTATGTAGTATGAGATATGTAGTATGCTAGGAGTACTATCCAGGTTACCCCTGCTAACATGTCTCCTTCTCACTTTCTCTTCTCAGGCCAGCAGAGGGCAGAGCGCTGATCTCATTCTGGTGGACGAAGTGGGCTTTGTTAGTTCTAAGGTGCTGCTGGCTGTGCTGCCGAACATCGCGTTCAGAGGGCGAAAGCAAGTGCACATCACAAGTCATGTCAACAACACCCCGTGGCTGAACAAAGTGGCTGATATCCGTGGGGAAGATGGAGAGCCCGCGTACCACGTAGTGTCCCAGAGCTTCAAGTGTAGGTATCACGAGAGGGAGCCTGGGCTGACGTGCTTCTGCCTGGGAGTGCACTGTCCTCAACATATATCTGTAGACAACCATCTGAAGGAGCTGATGAACATGGTCACGCCGAAAGGATTCGAGAGCGAAGTCACGGGTAGCAGCAGCACTTCGTCCACCGACACCAAGACCGACCACACCACTCCCTTCGAGCCCTCGGTCATAAACAAGTTCCTGTCGAATAACAGCGTCACCCTGGAATATATGAATCGTGGGTCCGTGGTCAGAGCGTACCTGTGCCTCGACCCAACGTTCGGAGGAGGCTCTAGGTCCTGTGCCGGGGTGTGCTGTGCTGTGGAGTTGGCAGGTGGCAAGCTAGTGGTGAGTTGTCAAGTTTCATCCGAATCTAGACCTGTAATCAGAAGGTCGCTAAACATGTATTTGTAATTTAAGGGTCTGTGTTTTTCCCAAAGGTACAGTCCGTTTGTGGGAGCGGGGCTCAAGTCTAATAGTGTGCAAATGTAAGCGCTTATACGAGCCTCGTCTTGGATCGTCAACGTGGACTCCGTGTCGGCTACGAAGCACGAGATCAGGTCTAGGGCCTGGGTCCAGGTGCCACATGTGCACTTTGCTTCGGAGAGTTTCACCAACCACCCTGTAACCGCTAGAGAGATGATTGTGTGAAGTGATTGTATATCCCGTACGCTCTCCTTGATGATAGCCATGTACTTTAGGGCTCCGCTGCGAATAGTGTCGGCTGAGGCGAACGCAGCGAGTACCATATCGTCGTACCCCTTCCAGTTGCAGCTTGAGATGCACTCGTGTACGAACTGCTCTGGAACCTGGTTGCCTATTGCAAGTGTTATAACCCTTGACAACTCGCAAGGAACATCGAACGAATCACATTGTACGTCTTTACCGAGTCCTCTTTTGTTGTAAACCGAGATCAATGTGTCTATCATGAGTATCCTAGCAGGCGAGAAGGACACAAGCTGGCTGTATAGGGTCCTGAGTTGCCCGTAATCCATGTTAGAGTAGAAGACAATGTTGCGCTGGAATGAAGTGAACACTATCATGAACTCGTAGTGTGATAAGAGGTACTCCCATGGAGTCCTCATCAATGTCTCCACGTCCTGTCGAGCAGCCTGACAAGCGGGACAGAACATGATTGTTTGTGGGCTAGCAGCAGCCTCTTTCTGTTCTCTCTGTGGGTGTTTAAATCCTCAGAGCGCTAACAATGTATTTATACCCCTTTCACTGACTAGTTGTACGGGTCTCTCTCTCTCTCTCTCTCTCTCTCGCTCTCTTTCACTCTCACAGGTTATGGCCCTGGAGGAACTGGAGATTCGCGATTTGGATCAGGTGACGCGAGTCTACGCTGCTCTGCTATGCGCTCACATTAGACTACTGAAACTGATTATGCCCAGAGTGATGTGGAAAGAAGTACCAGTGGTGATGGTATTTGAACAAAACACCTACGTGAACGCACTGGTCGATGTAAAAAATCTAATCGAGCAGTCCCTGCTACGCTCCGGGTTCAAGGTCCTGTTCTACAGCAAATGGTCTCATATCAACAACAAGTACATGCTAGGGAACCACGTAGGAGCAAAGACCAAACTCGCTATGGTTCTCAGTACGGTGTCAGCAATCAATAGGGAAACACTCTTTTACTGTGACACCGTAATGTCCCTGGGATGGGCAGTGTTATCCGAGGTCACCAAGAAAACTCGGATGCTCGAGTCAACCATAGGAACCTCCAAGGGTGCGGGATCTAGCAACAAGATGGGCTCCAATATGGACGTGTTCATGTACAGGCGCTCTCGAAAGGGAGTCAATCTGGCCACTGATATCACGGCGAGTCTATTGGAGACGCGAGACATCATAGCTCTACCCGGAGACAGGCTCACTGACAAGGCTCACGCAGAACAAGGGAAACTGCTACTGGGGAAATTGAGAGAAGAAATGGCCATGGTCACTATCACAGAGGCTGTGAAATGTAGTACCGTGACTACTGGTGGCAAGAAGTCTGTAGACGGAGAGTACACCAGAGACGACATGCTCTCGGCGTTCTTACTTCTATGTCACACCAGAGACGAGATACACAGCGGGGAAAGGTCTATCAAACTAAGCGGTGAGGTGTATTACAAGTAGTAGCAGCAGCATATCGTATGTATGTGCCTATCTGTATGTGCATATCGGTCCTGTAACTGTAAATGATGTCCTGTACGTGACGTAATAAAGAAATACACAGGTAGAGAAATGTATTGACTGTTTTTTATTGTCTTTTATTATGGACAATGTGTGTAAACATGGAAAGTACACATGGAAAGTACACATGGAAAGTACACATGGAAAGTACACATGGGTATAGGGTGCAGAACCACCACTGTATAGACAGGTACATATACACAGGTACTCATCCATTCTCTACTATAAGCTAAGTTATAATCACGCAATCAATAAACAACAAACAAGAGGCTGGTAACAAGAGGTTGGTTAAGGGCTATACTGTGGAAGCATAAGGTTGACATCAATCAGTGTCAGTGTCCTCAAACACAACTCCTTTGACTCGTTGATCAACGTTGATATACCCCCCCGGTTTATGCCAAAAGCCTCCGTCTCCGCAGTCTTCGAAGTCTAGGCCTTTGTCGCGTAGATACGCTACATGGTCTTCGTGGTAATACCTGAGAGCTGGATCGCAATCTGGGTCTGACCAAGACAATTCATCATCATCATCATCATCATCATCATCGTCGTAGAAGGGCCCCTCGTCCCTAAGGTCTGTACATTCGTTGTACGCCTTGTCAGATTCAGCTTTGTCTTCGTCTGTATCGCTGTACTCTTTGTTGTAAATTTGAAGGTCTTGATCATCAGCCTCCATGTCTATGACGTGCTTGAGGACCGGGTTGGAACAGCCTGGGTCCTTGCTAAATTGCAAAGTGTGGTGTCTGAGTTCGGTCGTTCGGCCACTGGGTACAGTGAGTGTTGTTGCACCGTTCTCAGCTTGTGAAAAAGTAAGACTGGTAGTACTCCCCGTGGGCGAGGTGCTGGTATGGGGCTGGCTTGGAGCTGAGACTGGGGCTGTGGTATAGTCCATTTCAGCTGCCCGTAGCGGAGTCGTGTAGCTTAAGGTCTCGGCTTAGTGTGTGAGCGGCAAAGCACCTCTGGAATGGAATAGCTTTAACTCACATCAGGTAGATAGGTTGGCTGCGTGCTGCTAAAGGTCGAGTCTGAACCAAACAATTGTGACTTGAGTCCGCTCTCAAATCAGACATGGGGACTTCAATGTGTCAGTGAAGGTCTGGTTTGACATGGTACTCAACCCCTTTTTATCCAAGGACAAACCTCTGGTTGGATAACTGACGTCTCTGCTAGTCTAACTAACCATGTCTCATACAACTCTTCTGAATGGTTTAGTGTGTCTGTACGATTAATATTCCCAGGGACTGTGACTCTGACCTTTACGTTTCGCATCAGACCTCAGCTGGCGCATGTCCTTACTTGAATGTGACATCAGCCGCATATCCATTCCCAAATCCACGCTCAGCTGCTGTTGGCGTTGAGATTGCCTAGCACTGCGTGCTTGGGGACTCTGCTCCCTTACATGATGATGTTTAGATCTCTCATAGTTTCCGCAGCAATTCTCCCCGAGCTTGGGTTGATAGGTGGCATACACCGTGTCAGCAGGAACGGCTGGAGTGTGATACGCGAACTCCGGGCTTTTTGAGCGAGCGGTGACACCACTGTGCTGATGTGACTGTTGTGTATGGTCCTTCTGTCGTTGCTGCTGAATGTGTTGCGGCTGAAATTGATCTCTCCGCTGATGTTGCAGCTGCTGAAGATATGGAACCGTCCACCTTTGCCTAGTATTCTGTACCAGTTGTTTATGGTCGCATATGAATTTGGCAGTAACACCCATGGCGTGTAGAGCGTTTTCCGGCATAGCCACAAACACTATGAAGGGCATACCAAGGAATTTGGAACTCTCACTCATATGCTGGTACTGATCTAATAATTGTTTGACACGCGTGTCCATGTTCTCCATAGTAGCTGTTTCAGGTGTGCGATATCAAGCACACCCTTGTACTGCTCCGGTTCAGCTTGTTCATAGTTAATATCAGAAAAGAATGGAGGCTGTGTAACGTGTGATGTGACACTATCCCTTGCCAACATCAGTAGTTAGGCAGGTAGTCTAATAAAAAACTAAGGTCCTGGGTGTCGTATGTTATGAGGTGGCAGGTCTTGGTACAGGTCTTCTTGAAGCCTCAACTCCATGATGTGTGCTGCGAGTTCATCATCATCAAACTCCTGGGCGTAGAACCTCTCCGGATCCTCACAATCGGACCCGTAAGCACCGGCTCCACGGATTGGACTGTTGTACGGTCTGCTGTTGAGCGAAGTGTGCTGTCTCGTATCCCCGACTCCAGCCATGACATTTATGGTGTTCACTGAGTCAGCGTACTTCATGAGGATCCTCATGATCAGCTGGCGGTGCCTTAAAGCGAACTCTGCACCATAACCTTGAGCTTCCCGGGATGACATGAGTAGAAACGCCTCAAGAGACATGTCCAAGGTGGCAGGGGTGTGCCCTATCCAAGCTTTAACCAACCTTTTGACGTTGATATCACTGATGTTCCAAGTGCAGCTCCCGTATAAGCCTTGCTGAACTACATTGCGAATCCTGCTGGCCATTATATCTCTCAAGTACTCCTCGGTCCTATAGAACCTGCAGTTTCAGTAGGTAGCTGCAACTAGTTAATGTGTGGATCTATACATTCGTTCAAACTATCACACAATAACAGGATCATGAACAGTTGCAGGGAAGAGCCACCTGCTTCAGTATAGGACCGTAAAGGTTTGCGGTCGGAGCCAGGTGAGCCTGGACCGTGAGCTTCTCCTACACAAACGTAGAACGTCAGAGCCCCGTGAGCCTGTAGGAGAGCCTCACAGGGCAGGCTCACGGGGCTGTGAAATTTTAAGGCTGTGTAGGAGAGGCTCACAGGCCAGGCTCTCTGTTTGTCAGAGTTGGATTGCCTCACAGGGATGGTTTGTCCGCCCATGGGCTGATGTGTGAACTCATGGATGGGAAGGCCAACCAAATACAGGAAAGGCTCACAGGGCTCTGAAATTCCATAGCTGTGTAGGAGAGGCTCCCATGCCAGGCTCTCTGTTTGTCAGAGTTGGATTGCCTCACAGGGATGGTTTGTCCGCACAGGGGCTGATGTGTGAACTCATGGATAGGAAGCCCAACCAAATACAGGATAGGCTCACAGGGCTCTGAAATTCCATAGCTGTGTAGGAGAGGCTCCCATGCCAGGCTCTCTGTTTGTCAGATTTGGATTGCCTCTCAGGGATGGTTTGTCCGCACATGGGCTGATGTGTGAACTCATGGATGGGAAGGCCAACCAAATACAGGACTCAGAGTTTGTTTAGGTGCGGTCTGAAAGTCAGAGCACCTTTAGCCTCTCACAAACCTAGAATGTCAGAGCACCATGACCCTCACCTACAGTCCCAGTGAGCCTATCCTGTTTGCCGTTGGAGATTAGTGGTTGGACAAACCATCCATGAGGATGTGATACAGCTGCCCTGGGCTGACAACCCAGGGGTTCTGGGTGGGGGTGAAACATCCTCATTGGGATAACCCAGCCTTGGCTGGATACACAGAGGTGTGTATAAAGAGCTCCACACTCTAGACACACCTTTTCACCGGGACTCAGTGTGCTATGGGAGCAGGGAGCAGTGGATATATAACAGGAGCTTTACATGTGTAGACACATCTTTCCGCCCGATTCCCCCATGGGAGCCTTGGTCTGGGGATAACTCGGATAAACAGCCCTTGGAGCCGGAGCCTGATCCGGAGCCGTGGTGTAAGCCTTCATACTTGGTGTGATATACATCTGATACCCAGCCCAGCCCTTGTAGGTATGATAAACAGCAGTGCATGGGTGGCCCAAACTCTAGCCTCACAGAGTTAGGGTGAACCATTACTGGTTAGAGTAACTGTAAGGTTACAAGAACTGGACAAGTGGAAATACTGACATTGTAGAGATTGTGAAGACATTGACATTGGTCATAGTAGTTGCTCTTTTCGTACAGTATACCTCTACCTTGGTATTGTGCCCTTTGACAGTAAGTGTATCGGACAATAAAACTGTCACGGTGCTCGTTGATGGACTACTGGAACATCCTGAATGACATAGATCGTAAGCTGGAAGTCCTTATACATAACACGGACACTATCATCACCAACTGTGATAGCTGTGGAATACCAGATTCTATGGAGACAGTAGAAGAGCAGGGCTATATGTTACAACAAGACAATAACGGGCTGATGATCCTAGCTGATGAGCTTCTAGGGTGCTTGTTGATGGACCACTGGAAGATTCTGAACGACATAGATCTTAAGCTGGAAGTCCTTATACATAACATGAACACTATCATCACCAACTGTGATAGCTGTGGAATACCAGATGCTATGGAGACAGTAGAAGCGCATAGCTATATGTTACAACAAGACGATAACGGGCTGATGATCCTAGCTGAGGAGGCTGTGAAAGAATTGAACACACTGAGCGAAGTTCAAATACGCTCTCTATGACACCCTGAACAAAGTAGCTGCTGTAAATGATGCAAACATGGCAGATACCTATGATGTTGTTGAGGTGATTCCGGAATATGCATCTTATAATACTATACCATGGATACACTGGACACTATACTCTGGACTGTGTGCTGTACTATCGGAAAGAGGAAAGACAGGACTGTTGTTGACAGTTGTGGACATGGAGTTTGTTTATCTGGTGTGATTTGACCTGACCTAACGGCTCGATCCAATTCCAAGCATGATATCATCTTGTGTGTTTCATAATAAAGACCCGAAAACATAAACCACGGTTCCACATGTTCATTTCTTTATTTTATTTCCCATTTTACACATTGAGTCAGGTGCACACCGATATCGAGTAAACACAACACCACCACCACCACCACAGGTACATACAAGTACATTTTCTTTCAAACACCCAATCAAACACCCAACACCCAAGACATTGGAGCTATCTGAGCCCCCTTTGGATACTTCTTCACCATAACCATCATCGTCTAATTCTGCCAATCGCTGCAAAATCAACCTCAGGCTGGATCACATTGTTGGTATTGTCTTTGTAGTACTTCCCCCGGTGGGCTGTGTCCTCCTCTTTGTTGTTGGTACCTTCACCCCTGTTATGTGTTAAGGGATAGGCTGATGTCCCTTCGTTCAGCTGAAGAGGAGCCTCGTTCCTGTACATATACAGAAGGTCCTTACGGCTTCTGTGGATACTGGGGGGTCTGGGTCGATCCGACAGGTTCACGGTCCCTAGCAAACTGTACACTTCGTCATCTAGATCTAGGCTGCTGCCCTGAGTCTGTGTTCCTGGTCCAACTTGAGCACCCTTGGACGTATCCCTCACGTTGCACGTGTCCTCAGTAACCCTGGGAGTTGTAACCCTGGGAGTGGCGTTTTGGTAATAACGTTGCTTAAGGCTCCTGTGGATACTGGGGCATTGTGTGGAATTGCGCGGTTTCGCATCCCCTAACAAGGTGTAATGGTCATCATCTAAGCTGATGCCGCGGGGACCCTGTGCTTGTTTGCCCCTGGATGCATCCAGGCTGCGGCTGCACTGTGCTCCTGCAGACATCGCCTCCATCTCCATTTCTCTGATCATCTCGTAGTCGGTGCGGCTGTCGCTTTCTTCACATTGGCCTAGCGGACCTAGAAGCTCTGATATACTACTGTAACATCTCTCTCCTCCATCCAGCGTGGACATGATGTATGTGCTGTAGTCTTCGTTGGGGCGAATGTTGTAGCGAACCGTCTTATTGTGGTCTCGCACCAGCACCGCAAACCTGTCACTTTCAGTACTCTTAGGTCTAATGAAAACGTAACAACCGACGGGTTTGTCAAGCATGTATTGCAGAGCATCCTCTAGACCCTGCCTGGGCAGATAATTCCGAGAGAGCATCTGTGAGGCCCACGCGTTTGCCAGGTCTTGCTTTTCAGCGTTGTCACCAACATATATCTTTGTCCTGATGCCTCCTCTCCTGACCTTGTTGTGAGTCATTATCCTAGTAGTTCTCGTAGTAGGTCCAATGTAGTAGCCAAGGGAAATGCGTCCAAGTGGTACCCTGAACAGATACATGTGATAGTTAATAACCAATATGTCCTTGACACTGTGACACTCTGGATCACACTGTGAGCACTCTGCACATCACCTTATAAAGGCCTGTGACAGTACTCATATTGGGAGCAATTTCTCGGACAAGGTGACAATTGTGGAGACATTCCGAAGGGAGCTCTGAGGATCCGTGGCAAGGGTTTTTTTCCAACTGTGAAGGACAAACGTGGGACATATGCAGGATGATGCCCGTTTATGCCAACGCCAGATATATGGCCACTATGATGTCCATTCTTGTAAACCAGTTCCTTTCCAGGTTCAGTGAAAACTGCAACTCCTAACAGTCTTCTTGGACCAGCCACTGAGCACCCAGAAGAGACACCCTCTCCCTCAGTTCATTGGACGTAGAGTTGTCGGTGATGAAGCTGAAATAAGCAGTGTAAAGAGACTGCAGCTCCAGGAGTAACTCCCCTCCGTTCCGTATCTCCTTGTCGCCGATGTCCTTATGGTCTATCCAGGCTCCTATGTCCTTATGGTCTACCCGAAGTAACTGTAGCGACACGTCCCGGTCCCAGTCCGTGTTGTTGTTGATTGGGAGAGGGTAATTTGCGTACAGGTTGTAGAACCTGCCTTGGCTCAAGCTCGCTGCCTCTCCGCATATTGTGATCAGGTTATCGTGGGCAGACTCGGAGGCTCGCATCATTTGCCCGCACAGTTCGGGGTTGGTAGTCGACAGGGACAACGCCACGTGCAGGTTCTGCTGTCTGAGGCGTCGGAACTTGATGTCTTCAGATAGTCGATCTACGTAGACCAGGCGCCCGTCTGTGGTCAACCAGATAGCTTTCATGTCTTGCTCGCAGGCTATCCTGTCGCAACTCACCTGGCTGCACAGCTCGTGGTCCTCGCCTGTCATCAGCATGCGGTTGACGCAGAGCAGTTCGCGATCGGTTAACGGCTCCGCTCTGTTTCCCAGGCGCTTGGTGTTGTGCCAGGGCACCCCAGAGAAAAGCCAACAGTATCTGAAGTGAATCTTCAGTGGTAACACACATTCTATTAAGGTAGATCTCGAGGGGCTCGATTGCTCCTTATCTGTGTGACACATAGAAAGGTTGTCTGTGATGCATTCACTGGGGCACAGTATGACACAATCCTCTTCGATGGAGGTCCAGCTAAGCTCCGGGTGTAACACGTCAACAGGGTTGCGATTTCGCCATCGAGCGCTGTCCACGAACCCTGAGGAGACCTTGTGGCTGCTCAGCGAGTTGTTGAGAGACCCCATTGATAACTCTACGTGTGCACCTGTTGGGGTGGCTGCCGACTGCGTGAGAACCAGGCTCTCCAAGGACGACAGCAACAGAGAAAGGGAGCAGATGGAGAACGATAGAATGACCGAGTATAATCGCCTGATACAGGACCGCCTAGCACAAGCCACACTGATACGAGAGCTCGGACTGGAGGGAGCTAAGGTTAGGATGCGCAATCTACATCTTCACGGTGCCTCGGCCAAGGATAAAACCAGCTCTGTCATGTACCGCTTTGAACGTCTGATATATAGGGTGTTTGAATATTTCCAATTCAAAGGCATGAGGATGGAACCCTTTCAGCTAGAGCTTTTCAGAGGGGTGGTTTTGGGTGTCACTAGGAACCAATTTGGCGACGCTCTCTTCAAGTATAAGCACGCTCTACTTGACAAGCTGGGCTTATCCCCTCTGGGCTCGGAGAACTACGACTATGTAAACCCTGCACTCAGTCACTTCTACCAGGTGGAGAGAGCGTTCTCTCACTACGCAAACCCTTACACTCTGTGCCTTGCCCCGAGACAGTGTGGGAAAAGCTTGATGATGAGGCTGTTACTAGCTGCAGTGCTTCTACACTTAGATATCAATGTCATGGTGCAGGCTCAGAATAAACACATGTGCACCACCTTGAGATTGGGTGTGGAGAGCGCTATGCAGGAACTGCAGCAACTGCCATCATTCAGACACACGGAAAAACCCGTAAACATATGCGGTAACCCGGAGAATAGGATCTACAGATTCGACCCTGGTTATAAGAGGTCTTCATTTGCACACTTCTTGTCTTCTAGTAATGATGTGAGTATAAGTCAAGGTATCCCACCCCCTTGACAAAGGGTATCTAGCATATTCCCTATTCTATTCTATCCTATCCTATCCTATCCTATCCTATCTATTCTAACCGGGGTAAGGGAGGAAACACAAGCATGCACGCACAGTTAGGTGTATGTACGGTAAGTATTGAACAAGTGGTGGTTAGGTAGCAGTTGAGGCGCAGAAGGAGACAACGTGGGACGACGACGACGAGATGAGCGCAGAAGGAGACAACGTGGGACGACGACGACGAGATGAGCGCAGAAGGAGACAGCGTGGGACGACGACGACGAGATGAGCGCAGAAGGAGACAGCGTGGGACGACGACGACGAGATGAGCGCAGAAGGAGACAGCGTGGGACGACGACGACGAGATGAGCGCAGAAGGAGACAGCGTGGGACGACGACGACGAGATGAGCGCAGAAGGAGACAGCGTGGGACGACGACGACGAGATGAGCGCAGAAGGAGACAGCGTGGGACGACGACGACGAGATGAGCGCAGAAGGAGACAGCGTGGGACGACGACGACGAGATGAGCGCCGAAGGAGACAGCGTGGGACGACGACGACGAGATGATCGCAGAAGGACACAGCGTGGGACGACGACGACGACGAGATGAGCGCAGAAGGAGACAGCGTGGGACGACGACGACGAGATGAGCGCAGAAGGAGACAGCGTGGGACGACGACGACGAGATGAGCGCAGAAGGAGACAACGTGGGACGACGACGACGAGATGAGCGCAGAAGGAGACAACGTGGGACGACGACGACGAGATGAGCGCAGAAGGAGACAGCTTGGGACGACGACGACGAGATGATCGCAGAAGGAGACAGCGTGGGACGACGACGACGAGATGAGCGCAGAAGGAGACAACGTGGGACGACGACGACGAGATGAGCGCAGAAGGAGCCAACGTGGGACGACGACGACGAGATGCGCGCAGAAGGAGACAGCGTGGGACGATGACGACGAGATGCGCGCAGAAGGAGACAGCTTGGGACGACGACGACGAGATGAGCGCAGAAGGAGACAGCGTGGGACGACGACGACGAGATGAGCGCAGAAGGAGACAACGTGGGACGACGACGACGAGATGAGCGCAGAAGGAGACAGCGTGGGACGACGACGACGAGATGAGCTTAGAAGGAGACAGCGTGGGACGACGACGACGAGATGAGCGCAGAAGGAGACAGCGTGGGACGACGACGACGAGATGAGCGCAGAAGGAGACAGCGTGGGACGACGACGACGAGATGAGCGCAGAAGGAGACAGCGTGGGACGACGACGACGAGATGAGCGCAGAAGGAGACAGCGTGGGACGACGACGACGAGATGAGCGCAGAAGGAGACAGCGTGGGACGACGACAACGACATGAGCGCAGAAGGAGACAGCGTGGGACGACGACGACGAGATGAGCGCAGAAGGAGACAGCGTGGGACGACGACGACGAGATGAGCGCAGAAGGAGACAGCGTGGGAAGACGACGACGAGATGAGCGCAGAAGGAGACAGCGTGGGACGACGACGACGAGATGAGCGCAGAAGGAGACAGCGTGGGACGACGACGACGAGATGAGCGCAGAAGGAGACAGCGTGGGACGACGAGGACGAGATGTGCGCAGAAGGAGACAGCGTGGGACGACGAGGACGAGATGATCGCAGAAGGAGACAGCGTGGGACGACGACGACGAGATGAGCGCAGAAGGAGACAGCGTGGGACGACGACGACGAGATGATCGCAGAAGGAGACAGCGTGGGACGACGACGACGAGATGAGCGCAGAAGGAGACAACGTGGGACGACGACGACGAGATGAGCGCAGAAGGAGACAACGTGGGACGACGACGACGAGATGCGCGCAGAAGGAGACAGCGTGGGACGACGACGACGAGATGCGCGCAGAAGGAGACAGCGTGGGACGACGACGACGAGATGTGCGCAGAAGGAGATAGCGTGGGACGACGACGACGAGATGAGCGCAGAAGGAGACAGCGTGGGACGACGACGACGAGATGATCGCAGAAGGAGACAGCGTGGGACGACGACGACGAGATGAGCGCAGAAGGAGACAACGTGGGACGACGACGACGAGATGAGCGCAGAAGGAGACAACGTGGGACGACGACGACGAGATGCGCGCAGAAGGAGACAGCGTGGGACGACGACGACGAGATGAGCGCAGAAGGAGACAACGTGGGACGACGACGACGAGATGAGCGCAGAAGGAGACAGCGTGGGACGACGACGACGAAATGAGCGCAGAAGGAGACAACGTGGGACGACGACGACGAGATGAGCGCAGAAGGAGACAGCGTGGGACGACGACGACGACGAGATGAGCGCAGAAGGAGACAGCGTGGGACGACGAGGACGAGATGAGCGCAGAAGGAGACAGCGTGGGACGACGACGACGAGATGAGCGCAGAAGGAGACAACGTGGGACGAAGACGACGAGATGAGGGGGATCGTCATATGGACGGAGTCATATGGATTTTGGGGAAGCTTTAAGTGGGTCAACCCAGACCTATGTCCCCTCATGTACTACAGCCTAATGTCCCTTGTGCCCAGTAATAACGAAACAGATGCTTTGGACATATATTTTGTTTGTACTGTGTTTAATATGTATGGAGCAGTAATAATGAAAGGTAACAAACATAGTACCAATAACAAACACAAAACTATTCGGAAAGGGTTAGGTAAAGCTGTGATGAGCGCTGAAGGACAACGTGGGACGACGACGAGATGAGCGCAAAACGACAACGATTTGCATTCCACTATTAAAATATGTGTCTAGAACATGTGTTGGTCTTTTTTTTTATCCTTGTCTTTTCCTCATCTTCTCTTCTTATACCATGTTACCCTCTTTTCCTCAGTGATATTGTCTGATCTGATCTGACATGGGTCTCTATCCTTATCCTTACCTATCCTTACCGGTTCTGCCCGAAATGAGCTGTATGCGATCCCTGGGCATGGCAGTCACAATCACACATCCAAATACCACACATCCCACACATCAAACCCAATTTAAGGTCCCCCAATGTAAGGACCCAAATATCCGAAAGAGTTGGTATTCTTCCAATATAGGTAAAGGGAGTAAAGGGAGCATAATAAACGGAGCATAAAGGGAGCATCGGAGGGGGATCGTCATATGGACGGAGTCATATGGATTTTGGGGAAGCTTTAAGTGGGTCAACCCAGATCTATGTCCCCTCATGAACTACATACAGCCTAATGTCCCTTGTGCCTAGTAATAACGAAACAGATACTTTGGACATATATTTTGTTTGTACTGTGTTTAATATGTATGGAGCAGTAATAATGAAAGGTAACAAACATAGTACCAATAACAAACACAAAACTATTAGGAAAGGGTTAGGTAAAGCCGTGATGTGGTACTGTGTTATCCGGTGGCTTCTGTCAAGGTCTGTTTGATTGATGACCCGGTCATTAGTCCCGCCCCCATGAGAAAGACTCCTCTTGTGGTGAGTAGGCCTAGAGTTTGAAAGGTAGATATAGATGGATCGGTATTTAATTACCTGTTGACAATATATATGACAAGAAGAGAAGTCCCATCAATATATATACACTCACCCGGACTTGGTAGTGTAAAATCACTGCCTAGACATCTGACCTAGGTAGGTGTGGATGTGTGGTGGATTTCAAAACATTGATAGTGAGAAGGGGCGGGGCGTGTATCAGATGAGGTGAACCTCCAACCAAAGGTAGCCCAATGTAAATGTACATTAAGAATTTCCCAGTCCAAAGTCGACTTTCGTTTAATCTAGCTCTATTATTTCTGGGTCTCGGCAACCATGACATCTAACGTGAACAAGGCACATGGACTGAAACGGAGTCAAGTGATGACCTCAAGTGACAACAAGTCATCTTCAAAGCCTCGGAAGCCTCAAGATAACTGCTGCTACTTCACCCGAGGGAGCCTTGAAGACCAGTGGCACATGTGGAACACGTCACCTGGTTCTCTAACTCTGCGAGCAGGAGACTTGCTACGCGCCTGCATAGTAGCCTCAGACTTTGAAGACACGATGAGCCTCTTCACTCGGGTGCTCGAGGATGTTACCATCCCGGGATCTGGGGAAACAACCTGCGTACTGGGGCTAGACATACGTTTCGAATACGATGGTCTGGAGCCTATTGTAGACCTGCGAGCCGTGGCTACGCAGGTTGATTTTGTCGAAATGTGTATGTCAAAGGGTGTCAAGTGTGCTATATTTTTAGAGCATCACATACAGAACTCTAATGACGAGGAACTACAGCTCGGCTCCCGAGTGTGCTCGCTCTTTTGCCACACGGTAGGTGAGATGCTCAACAGAAAGTATGACATCATGCACCACTACCCTCTATTCAACCGAGCTCTCGGCCTGTACTACTCCGATAAGGTTAGCTTGGAACCCCCCGAACCGGTCGCCATGATAGCTACAGGGGGACTACTGGACAGAAGTGTTGCGGACCATCAGTCTCTCCATGGGATCCCGTTGGTAGGAGTAGATCATATCTCGTTTTCACATTGGAACTACCCTGACAACAACAGAGAGAAAGGTGAAGAGGATCAAGAACACCAAGGGCTAGATGAAAAGGGAGAGGATGAGCCCTTGTCTAATGGTGACATAGACAAAGACACACAAGGTGATAACAATCTCAATGATGTAGACTACGACTCAGACTCAGCTGAAAGCCAGATGCCGGGTGAACGGAGCTCAGGCAATCCGATTCGCCCTGTTTCACCTTGCCTAAGGGAAGACACAAGCGACCTATACACCGTGAACACCATACAAAGGTTCAACAACCTCCCGGGGACTCTAACGGACAGACAGAGGGCTTTCCCTTACATCTTCACGGTGCACCTGAGCGATGATCTAAGGTTTGACGACTTGGTAGAGTACTGTATAACGCGCACCCTCAAGCCCTTGGGGATTCTACCGTCCCGTGAAAAGTGGGGCTCTGTCAACCCCGTGCTGCTCATGGAAGACCCCGTCGACCCTGCGACGGGTAAGACAGTGCGTAGGTACACGGTCACTTCAAGAGGACACTTGAGTACCATGGTGGTGGACCGAGATACGGAGCGCTCTCGTCTGTGCTACAACGAGGTGTTTCTACCCGGCAGGCCTGTGAGCAGGTTGAACCTGGACGTGGACCTCCAGTGTTGTCAGACATGCAACAAGAAATTCGCTACCCATGCGGATCGCTCCACCAAGCGTAAAGTCTCAGAGGCCTTGACCAGGAGTATGATCTTGGTGATAGTGGAGTCTCTATTGAGAGTTGTGAAAGTGAAACTCTGCGAGCTGGAGAGTGACCCATCTCTCAGAGATCTGGCCAATGTGGTGGGTAAGATCGCCGTGTACATCAGGGCTTCCTCGGCCAAGTCAGCCAAGTCTAAGCTGAGTCTGAGGATGCTCTGGTATCTGCCGGTGGAACTGTGCAGCTATGAGGGGATAGAGGCGTACAAGCCTTTACTCGACGAAATGGAGAAGGTCTCTCTCAACTACGTTCTACTGTCCTTCCCGGCCATAGCCGAATCTTGCGGACTATGCGACCTGGGAGATGCGATGAGAAGGGGAGGGTGTAACTCTTCGGAATCTAGGTATCTTAGGCTGAACTCTGATCATGCGGAGAAAAGGAGGTCTTCTATCGACAAGGCGCCGTATTCGTTAAGGAAGTCCGTACGGCTGCCCAACTGCTATAAGGAGGACTCAGGGTTCGAGTATGTGGACACGTTCAACATTCAAGACATAGAAGACCCTGGCTTCGATGACCCGCTGTCCCTGTCGGTGGGACTGTCCTCGAACCACATACTAGTCGATGTAACATCACTGGCGAGTCGTTTCCGCGGTGTCTTGAAATCCCAGAGATGCTGTCAACCCTTGGTAGTCTCCGGCCTCGAGGAAGTGTCGGATCAAGCTCGGGTGGAAAGCGAAGCTCGGAGACTGGCGTTGCTCTGGGGTGTCCCTGTGACTATCAGGAAGACGGGATCTGGACTGTTTTGTGTCCAGGCAAATGAACGGTCTACAACTTACCCTTGTCCTATACACAATAGAGTGCACTCAAAGTCCAAGTTGGGTGCTCTGGTCTTTGCTACGCACACTAAACCAAAATGTTTCGTACCCTGACATGTAGTATGTAAACACACACACACACAACGTACATGGTGGGCATCCCCATGGCCTTTGTTGAAATAATAAAAACACAAATGTGACACCCTCGAATGGTTGCAAGTGGTTTATTTTACATTTCAATGGCAACAATGTCATCACGGTCTGTCTGTCATCACTGTCTACTGTATCACAACAACAAACTCACTATATCACTATATGAATCTCTGGACTTTGGTATATTTGGTATATGGCTAGGTATAATATGGCTAGTACATACCCAATTCGATAAAGGTATAGTGTACATTTATCACAAGACGACAACACACAAACAACACAGGCAAGGCAATGTGGTGGTATGCATCAAGTAGTCATTAGTGGAGTCAACACGGGCTCCGGGTGTGTAGGACCAGGACCCTGTCTCTCGCAGCAGGAGAGGCCTCTGTTGACATGCTTGAATATGGTGGTCACTAGACCGGCTGGGTACGCATGTAGCTCATCCATGGTGTGCGTACGCTTTCCGAGTGTCACTCTGTTGGAGTACAAGCGCGGTCCGCGTTGCGCTACCTCGATGTGCTTACCGTCCCTGATGTTGCCACAGTTCTTTTTGCACATTACGCCTTGGAATGGGTTGTTGGTCATAAACCGGGTCCTCTTTCTGTACTTGGTGCCGTATCGACAGTAGTCGAGTCTAACAACGTGCTTGTCCTTAGAGGGCATCCTGAACCCCTGGCTCTTGGCATGCATGACATTCTGACAGGTTTTTTTTCCTTCACCCACATTCATCAGCTTGACAAAGACACTCATGGGGTGATTGTCTGTATCGTCATAAAGCCTGTGCGAAACCCATCTCCCCCAGAGCATACTGGAGTCTGGGTTTTCCACAAAGTACTGCATGGCAGGGTTGGTGTTATGGAAGTACTCTATGATGTCTATAGTCTTTCTCACCAGAGAGTCGGCGAGCGTCAGGTCCCTTGGTGTCTTAGCGTGAGTCCTGGCCGAGCTGTAGTTTTCACAAGGCGGGCCGGCAAATATAACGTCGGGAGCTGGCCCTTATGTCTACAACGATATTAGCACCGTGGCTACCGTCGATGTCTAGCCTTTGCACGTTCCAGCAGGCTTTGACGAATGGCCTGCAAATACTTCCTGTGCCGTCAAAGAGACTCAGGAGGGTTTTCTGCGTGGGATGTTCCATCGTTACCTGTAGATCCTAGCCTGGAGAGCCTCGGGTGTATTCCTGTGACTTTCCTTAAAATTAACTGTAACCGATTTGTTAATCGGACGATAATATCACGCGTGATGACAATGACCATGACGACCCTGCTTACCATTAAATATCTGCTAACAGCACTGTGGGTCTCGGGCTGTATAGGCCGCAGGAAACTGGGGAATCTTGTGGACAACAGCAATCTACGCAGCTGCCGGACCGATGTAGACTACTGCTCCGAAAATAACAACCCGCCGTACACACTACTTGGGTGCACGGACAAAGGCAAGGGACTATGTCTGTACCGGTGTCCTCTGGGGCAACCATCTTTGGTTTACCGCATCATCTCAGGACGAAGATGTACCTCCGTGTGCCCAAGGGGGTATTTCGTGGGGACGTTTCAAGGTCGCGAGATGTGTTGGCTGCACAGGGTCTCGTGTCCTGACGGTCAGAGTGTGATACTAGCCGGCACAACCTGGCATGACACGGTTTGCGGACATTCAGAACATTACAAGGTACCGAACCTCCTGACCAATGTACAGTCTACCCCACTTCTTGATACTCTCAGGGAGCTGACTGCAAGCTGGGTGCGGGACATACCGGGTGCCGAGGTCGTAATGCTGTGCAGCGAGATGACCCAGTATGAAGAACTGACCGCGTGTATGTTCAACTTTGAAAATATGTTGAATGACATTCAGTACCCAGCTGAACACTTGTACTACAGACTTAACACACTCTCCCTTTACTACACCGCGAAGAAACTGTATGACATGGTGGCAAAGCCGTTTGTTACTCTTAAAGATGGCAGAGATGTGGAGCCCACAACATCCATTCAGTTCCTACACCCAAATCCGTGGTGGGTAGGGGAACAGGACACACTCATAGTACAGACTAGAGTCACAATTCCCAAGGGCATGTCGCACAGGTACACACCCAAAATGCTCAAATGGCACACAGGTAGGTCGGGTGATAGGTTGGTGTTGGGGGCCTCCACCATGGGCATTGTCTCATCCGAATGGCGATACAACATCACCAGAGGCCTCGACTGGACCAAACGGGAATCGAGCGGCTTCTTCGTGTACGTGCTGGACATCTCTCTCGTTGTGGAAGTGTTCCACTGCGGTCTGTTCGACTATGTGTCCGTCAAGGTTGACATCTATGACAAGCATCATGGAGTCACAGTAGGGTTACACCAGGGTCTCAACATCAACTGCTTGTGGAAACCCAAGCTGCACCCGGTCTGTAATTGCACCCATGCACTGCTACACTACACCAACCCCAAAGGCTTGTGCTCACCTACCTGCATCAGGACCCCGTTCACACATCTGTTAAAGGGAGTCGAGGATAGCAATAACGACTGGACGCTAGAAATTACACACGAGGACCCCGACACCTCGATCGAGGGCCAGGGTCGGGTTCTGTACGGCACGGTCACACCTAAAACCGAACGATTCTGTCTAGTCACGAAGGATGTTTTCGACCTCTCGCCTGGGCCGAGCCGAGATGCCCCATCCGCACCTCTAGACGTGAGGCAATGTGATGTCGTACTCGTGGAGTTTGACGTCTGGCTAGAAGAACCCCCCCAGGGTCTGGATGATGAGCCGTACTTGCCAATAGCCGTGCAATCCCTATCGAAGAAGGATGAGACCGTGTTGAAAAGGCCTGCGTTATACATACCGCTATCGGGCCAGGATACTCTGAAAACTATCATCCTCAAGGGCTGGGGGGCTAAGATTGGCGTGAAGCTCAGATTCTTGCACTCTAGCCGAGCCGCAGCACCTTACCATGAAGAACTTGCTGCTGTACTCGACTGGATAGCGACCTTCAAGTCTAAGCAGCGGCGGAACCGAGCTCCGCGAGTGGTAGTAATCGACGTCAACGTCTGGACCGTAAAGTCGTCAGACTTTGATATGTTCAACAACCTATACGGGTCAAAGTTAGAGTTGATCCCCGGACTTTCAGCAGACACGCTCGCGGACGTCATACTAAGGTACACCGAGTACAATTACTTTCAATGCAGTAGTGACAAGGAGCGATGTTCTAGACTGGTAACAGTGTATGACCGGGATGCCAAGCCCCTGTACCAGCGAACTATCGATGATCCCATTCGAGAGTGTCATGATGTTCCACTATCGTCGCAGAACTGCATCGTGTGCCGGCACGGAGATGTTGTCGTCATCATCTGCCCGAACACCATTCAACCGGCGGACATGGAGGACTGCCTAGGAAAAGCGCTAACTTGTCAACGTTACACTCCTCCTCTATCTCACAATCGTGCACAACCCCACCCTTTGACACCTCAGCAGGAGCAGGCTGAGACTGTGTTATGCAGCTAGGCCTGCTCGTGTCTTCACACGGAGCCTTTCTGAACCTGGACACCATATCCGTGTTCGCTCATACCGATACAAGTTGCAACCAAGTTAGACCTGGTCGCTGGACCATGGGAGAGTACACCCTGGAGGACCCTTATGTGATCAGGATATCCCGAGACGAACAATACCCGGAGAGGACAGGGTTGTTGCTCTTCGAGGAGCTATGCAAGAGATCTAACAACCGTGCGGGGATAGTGGTTTCCGTGCCCACCACGGACTACGTACCCAGGGCCGGCTGCGATGGGGTGAGGTTCCTCAACAGACATGTCAAAACGGACCCTGGGGGAGCTGATGACAATAGGGTCCATTACTCTATGCGTGACCTCGCCGGAATCATCAGGGATATGGCCAAGTGGGGAGTGAGTAGATACTCGCTGGGATATCTTGACTACACCTTTGGTACCTCGGAAGGATTGCCAACGTTCACGGAGCTCTCGCATATAATCAACTCGGCCACCACCAGGATCCGGACTTTACATTACCGGTACACGAGGACCTCCACGTTCGGAGACGGAGGATACTCTTACGCTAAGGTGGATGGACTGTACAAACTGGAAGGTGGTATGTTTTTCCAGCACGCGGCCCAAGGGACGCCGCTGACCAAAAGCTTTGTCCTGGTTCCTGACATGCCGAACTTGAGATTGGGATTGTCCTCAGACATGAACGTAGGTGCTCCGTTGACTGTCAGTGAACTCCTCATCCGGGACTCCATCGACACGGTCAAGTTTATACCGTACGGAGCGCATGTTATCAACTTGAATTACAAGGACCTGGTAGCTTTTGTAGATCAGGACAGGGACAGGATCTGCATACATTCTCCCTCTACGGTTGTACGGAGCAACGGTCTCAGGTTCCCTTCCTTTGGTATACAGACAAGGGAAGAAGACCGCAACAGCCTTGCAAAGTGTTGCGACAGCTACATTAGCCGGGCTGCGCATCGCGCTAGGGTATTGGTGTCATTGTCGACCGCCAGAGAATCGAGTGAGGCTGTTCTCCAGAGTGTATTGGACTCGGGTCGCTGGCTCGGGACCCCTGTGCTGACAACAGAGGAAGAAGACTGGCTTTCTAGCAACAACAGTGTGATGACAAATGGCACAGCACTTCCCTATCCCCAAGGCTCACTGGGGTTGGCGTCAATTATTGACAGCATGTACTTGATATCCAAAACGGTAGAGTGCATCAGAGGCTCCAGTTCCTGCATGGAGTTGGGTGACTACGCTGATAACAATTGGCCCCAAGGAGGCACAGGGTACCCAATTGCAATCTCCAGGGTCTTGGTCTCTGCCGATACTATATTGGTTAAAATGATAATCCATGTCAACCACGGCGCAATCCACGGTACGATCCCGTGTGACCTGAAACCGTTCTCGTTCGGATCGGAGCAACCTTTGTCCCCTCAGTACATTCCGGGCTACTACATGGACACGGAAGAGCCTGTGTTCTCCAAGGTGAAGAGTTACGTGACAACCTTGGGGCCTCTCACAGCCTGGATCCTGCAACACACAGCGTTACTCTATTGCCCTGACATGGACCGGAGTGTCGCTGATCGCATACCCTACTCAGACAAGGACATTCAAAACACCTACGATTGTGTGAGCAGGATGAACGAGTCTCTCGGGGATCTGAGTGATGTGTTCTCTCAACTCGGTTCTTTGCTTGTAGGGAATGAGAAGAGGTCGGATCTGGCAGTGATGCATGTAGGGTGTATGTCGACTCGCACCTCAGCTCTATCGCTGATCGCTACTGTACTTGCTGTACTAATCAATATTACCTTAATCGCGATACTTTGCTGCTTGCTTAAAGGGAGTAAATGTAGAGAACAACATCGCTATAGGAAACTACAATGATGAAGAACCCAGTGGCCTTTACGTACAACATCACTGCAGCACCCTCACTCAAATCCATGTTTCTGCTCCTACTGTTGTCAGCTCTGGGTCTTATTCGTTACCCCATAAGCGCCGGCGAACCCTCAGCTCCCGCTCTAGATTCAGTACCGGATCGTCTGATCAGAACCGGTGACACAGCTGCTGCCTCAGACTCCATGGATCCCAGGGTGATACTCCACCCCGGCAGATGGAAGATACGCACACCCAAGAAAGGCAGCTCCTACTTCGCGTATCATTTCTTCCTAGGGCTGAACTGGACTGAGCTCAAGGTAGATTATCCCGAGTGTTCTCACGTGGCCTGCAGAGGCTTACCCAAGTCTCATCAAGGGTGCGATCACTTGTGCTCTTCTGGCACCTGGCTCGATGCGACTGTGGCATTGAGAACGGCCACGCTCGCTTACACAAGGGCCATGGCGTCACTCGACGCGGCCTTCAACGACCTAGCTGCTCTCATGGACACGCATATCATCAACCACCACTGGAACGTATCAGACCCGGTATCCAAACTCTTGTCGTACAACGGCAAGGTGTCAACTTCAGATCCTCACGTCGTGGATGTTATGCGATACTACAGGACGTTGATCGACGACGCCCTGACAGACGTAGTGGATCATTTTCCCAGCACGTTTTCGTATGATCCCCTGCACGCGGATCCTCTCGCAGACAACCAGCTGGTCTCCAATTCCAAGGGTGTGAGTAAGTTCCACGAGTTGCTGGAGACCTGGAAGAGCGGTGCGTTCAAGTTGTCTGTCCAGCTCAACTCCGTCACGTTCGCCTTCCAGGGAGCTCACCAGCGCTTGCTCTCGTGTGCTCAGGGTGTACATAGAGCGGATATGACGGGGTGTGAACCCTACTTCATCACGGAGCTGTACACCGATATACCTCTGGCGAGCAGTTCGCTGTCATCCTCTAGGCTCGTGATGGTCGTCAAGCGGGAGAGCTGGAACCCGGTCGTGCTCTCCCACTGGTACATGCCCTTCATAGACTCCTCTAATGGTAACAGGACTTGTTGGCTGGACCGGCCGATGGTGAACAACACTCACTCCAACTACAGGGTGCCCCAGTGTGACTCCAGGGGGATATGTGAACCTCTGGAAGTCGACGATGAGACGGTGTCAGCCTGTGAGGTGAACGAGAACGGTGAGATAGGCTTGGAGTGCCCCGTTGTGTGTGGAGACCCGTGCTTCGGCCCTATCTGCTACCAGGCCGAATCGGACACGTATACGCTGAGGACCGCGTCTGGCGGACCACATGGCATCGACGCAAGGAACAACCAGAGTCCGGTCCGGGTGACCAATAGGCCCAGGATGATCTCGAACGTGTACTCTCTGTCCGAGGCCGACATACACACGTCTCTGGCTAGCGTTCGGAACCGATCCGCTCAGTCTTCTGAGTTGCTGCGGCGAGGAGAGGCCGTGTTAGAGGATATAATCGCCATGGACTCCACCGCACGGAAATACATTGCCAAAGTGTACGCTGAGACAGCGGCGCAATCTCAGGGGATCAAATGTGTGGACTGTGAGCGCATGATAGGCCGCAGCCGGTTCATGGCCGCTGCTTCAATCACCCTATCCGCTCTAACCTGCCCTTTATTGATTGTTGTAGTCATAAAACTCAGGTCTAGTACAAAGAACCAATATGTGCCGATGAGGATGACGAGCCTGAGCAGTGTAGACAATTTCTTGTGAGGTTACAGGGGTGGTGGGGTAGGTAGTGATGGGGCCCGTGTTGCACTGTGATGACAACAACCTCCTCTAGGACTCCTCATTCCAACCAAGGCTGATTTACCCTACACATGTCAGGTCTATGTCCTGTCCTATATATAACGGTGTTTAGAGGAAGGTGTTCATTGTCAGACTCAGCCTATTAAGTGTATGTGGTATCCACATCATTCTCCAGTCCAGTCTTACTTGTGACAAGCCATGGCATTTTCAACTACACCCTTTAGCTATCTACTTGTTACACTATCCACTGTCACCCTCCTGTCTGCAGAGGGCCAGTTTCAAAACTCTACTACGCAGGCACCCTCTGCGTATGTGCATCGGAACAGTAGGCCTAGTAGCACAGCAGCCACAGATGCAGGAGGCTTGATCGCAATCGCAAGACCTGAGGATGTGATCGGTACAGCCCCGACCGCGGACGCTGCCACCGAGCCTCCTTCTACTGAGCCTCGTTTCGAGCCTGGGTCTACCACTGTAGCTCCTGGTGGTGGTGGTGGTGGTGAGATGGTCACAGAGCCTAATGATGTTAGACAACTCACTGCAGCAGCCCGGAGCGTGGATGTGACAGTTGAAGCTCCTGCCATCGGGGAGCGTATGTTCCCCATTCCTGCAACTGTGACACTGGTGTGTCCGAGCTCGAATCCTGAACGATTTATGTCCACTAGCTGGTTTGTGTTGACTGAGAGCGATACAAGAGTCGGGTTGTATCACATCAACGAACACGGACGCTCCTCCAAATACATTGACCGGCACAATATACTCTCGGGGTTCACCGTGTCGCACAACGTAACTAGCACCAAGGCTCTAATGATCTATGGTGACACGTGCAACCACACTGCAACCTACCAGTGTACGAGGTCGGCTAGAGTGGGGTACGTCAACGAAGTGCACACTTTCTCTGTCGCAAACTGCTCCGTGTTGAGGAATGTAGACCTAGGATCCACTATTAAGGCTGTGATTCCTGGAAACGCATCACCAAGGCCTATGTCCTCGAGTCTCATACTCGCTATAGGACCTATAGTTTGGTTCATCTCTATTTATTAACGGTGCTCGAGTCAACCCTCCCCGCCCTTGTTCAGCACAGATATCACCTTCAATCCGTGCTTGCATATGTCAATCTTGTCACCACGAAGCCAGCCTTGAGAACCACAATGGCCTCTGCAAAACCTACTACTACCACCAGAGCCAGAGCCTCTGCTAAAGACACTGGTGGGCTGCCACCGAAACCAGCACCGCTGATCCCCGATCACAACGTGTATGTCTACAAGCCAGCTGTGATGAATCAGGCCGTCCAATACATTTTAAAGAGTGCAAGCTCCAAAAAAGTGAAGATCGACGTCCCTCAAACCCCGTACTCTACTATCAAACTGGTTCATGCCCTGTGCTCCGCTACAAAGGCCAACGTCTGGGGCCCCGAGTGTGAGAAAGCATTGGTGGATAGTCTCCCCACAAGGGAACATCATAAGGCCTTCCTGTCGCACAACACGTTTGTGACCGTCATCGGTGCTGTGGTTGCCAGAGCTCTAGAACAAGCCACCAGGGGTTGCGAAGACACCCTGGACCTGCTGGCCGATCGTTACTACGTGAGAAGCATCGTGTGTCACGACTCTAGCAAGACCAGTACAATTGAAGCTGCTGCGTACGCGGGTATCATGGCCGTACACATGGAGAAAGAGGCCCTGGCCGTGAACGGGAAGAAACGGTACCAGCTCAGCAAACGTTACGGAGCGGACCAGACCGAAGAGGAGGCAAAATCCAGCTCACTGGATAGGTTGTACACTGACACAGAGTCTCACACGACAGCCATGGCCAACATTGGATTCAAGCACCATTACGAGAAGAACCCCCATCACCCTGAGCACTTTGCCGAGGGTGAGATGGACGACATTAACCTGGTTGAAGCCATCGTGGACGGATTGGCCTGTATATTCGAAAGAAACAAGACTCACACAGATGTGCACTCCTGGCTGAAGATGTACTACATAGATAGATTTAAGGGTCGCAATAAAGCCCTTGCCCAAAACATCATAGCGGCTCTCAAGCTCTATATAACGGACGCTGATTACAAAGCCCTAGATGCCTTCCGTAGGTCCATCTTCTCTATCATTGGAGAATCTATCCCGTGGTCCCATGTGAAGATGACGGACTGCTGCAATCCCAACACTGCCCAAGATAACCATGAACCGGCTCGCGATTTCACCTCATGTTTCTCAATGCAATAATGACAATGTAATAATAACCCATTGGCTGATATGTGTCCTTGAGCTGTGTAACGTGTGTAACTTACCAAGGTGTATTGAATGCGGTGGTGGTGTGTGTGACATATGTTATTCGTGTATTCAGTTGCTATACAATGTTTTCCTTACCATGACTCAATAAAAGTCTATGCTTCAATGAAAGCTGAACCGTGACACATTTGTATATCTCTGTCCTGTCCCCATGCCACAGAATAATATCATGTAGTAGATCTCACGGCTAGGTATAGTCAGAAAGAGCCTCGCTTGTCCAGGGGTCTGGGGCGTGGGTGTGTGCAAGGGGTTCGTATCTCAGGACAGGACATATTACCAGAGTACGATGATGAGTACGAGTATGTTGGATGGTGTTGGTCAGTTACACTATGACCTTTGGGTTGAAATATACGTACGGCACACAAAAGACATTAGAGAGGAAACGTTAGGGCTCATGCAAGTGGGGTCAGACAAGTCTTTAGTGTGTGTCATTTACATCATACACAACAACAGCATTCAAATGCCATCAGCCGTGTTTGAACGGTACTTACAAACGTTACTTACTTAGGAGAGCATAGGCCACTTATTGGGACCTTGGTCTATCTAACCACTGAAGGGTGTTCTAAGAGGGTCTACATTCTAAACGTAAGGTGATGGATATGGGTTTACGAATGTGTTATCGGTAACAGTTTTAGAGCACCTTTGCTTATTAGCCTTGGTTGGAGTTTTGAGCTGGGATGAGCTGGGTTGAGCTGTGGCTGGACACAATAAACACAGTTGAATGCAATGCTGTTGTATAAAGGGTGAAGATGACATGTACTAGTGTTTACACCCAACATTAGGAGTCCTCAGATAGGCAAATGCAAACCCGTAACCGAAATACCATTGACGGACGTCCCTGTCCTATAAGTGTAACAGCTCGGACCGCCCCCATCAAGTCCAGGAGGAAACAGCAACTGGTCGCCTGGGAGATGTTCAGGGACGAGCAAGACTGCTCTCCGGTTACCTCTACGCATCCCCAAGTGTTCAAGTTCCCCACATTGGACTTCGGTATGCCAGTCATGGGTAAGGTCGAACTGGAGCGAGCCCTGATGGACCAATTGTATCTGCACAGTACAAACTCTGCAAACGACACGGGGATAGATCACCCTAACCCTCATGAGCTAACCAGTGATGTTATCACAGACTACCAGAACCATAGGCTGGCATCCGTTAGCTGGTTTGCTAACGTCATACCATTCGACTTGGTGCTCTCCGAGAACAATCCCTCTGTCCTCATTCCGGCTGTGAATGTCATGGACAGATACATGACCACCTGCGCCGACCTAGGTGAGGACCTGAGTGAGCTGTTGAAGAACATTGGTAACATCCGAGCGGCATGTCTGTCGCTCTCAATCAAGATGCATGCTGTGTTCACTGCATTCGAGCTAGAGGACTTGAACAAACGCAACGGCTGGGTTCACAAGGCATTGGTTATAGAGTCTTCCAGCGACACGGGTAACACCAGTTTTGATGTCTCGATCTTGTCAGATATAAAGGGGATACAAGAGGCTGAGATGCGGATAATTAGCAGGTTGAGAGGGGCCGTGTTCCCCTCAAACGGTGAGAACACAATCAGTATACTGTGCAAGTATCTAATCCTGGAACACCTCAGTGGGCAAACTACCCCTTCCCTGGAACCTACCCAGGTCCTGAACCTACGTGTCACAGCAATATCGAGCAAGCTGTTATTAAAATCGGCATTGGACATCAGGTTGTTACGCTTCAGGAGATGGAAATGTATCGCTGTGTGCTGCATGCTTGGGGTTACGGAGGTGTGCGTTACGACTCCTAAAGATGCGCTCCATGTGAAAGAGAGTTTACTCATGGTCCTGGAAAAGCTGAAGCCTGGAGAGTTCACACATAAGGAGCTATGTGACCTTACTGAGATATTGACCCAGGGCTGTGTGGTGTGCAGCAGTTCGTTTGTCAACCGTGATTCGTACTGTTCGCTACGTAAGATATCGTCCATGTCATGCTCTGAGTGTAGGAAGAACCTTCCTTTCCGGGGACAATGTGCTTGGGGTGAGACTGGAGACCTGAACAGTGAAGGACCCCGGGATAATAAAGTTGCGCGTTACTCTGTGTAGTGTACTTACACTTGGACTATACGTGGCCTATACCTGGACTAGACTGTATACTGCCTATGTAACCCATGATATGTAACCCATGATATGTAACCCATGATATGTAACCCATGATATGTAACCCATTTCTATATGTATGTATATTCATGTGACATGGCATACAAGAAAGGAAATATAACTCAAGATATAACACACAAACGTACAATGTGTCATGTGTCAAACACAAGGTTTTATTATTCAGACAGGCGCAGGTGCACTACACCCATGATGAAATGTATGTATAACCTACACTTCAGAATACAACTGCTAACTAAATGTAACACATCATCCACACATCAGTCATATGTAGGTTAGGAGATAGGTCATGGTCAAGATTATGGTTCGGTAAAGCAGGCCCCATTGCATCTCCAACAGACAAGCTTTACCTCACTGCAATGTGTTCACCCATACTATAAGCATCAATGTGCACAGCTACAATACAATCCACCCACCACCCCGGCAAGGGGTTAATTTGACGCTTCACCGTAAGTGTTAGGCTTCACCATAGGTGTGATGCTTTGCTCCTTGGTTGAATGGTCTGCTCCTTTGTTGGACAGTCCTCTCCTTGGTCTGATGGGTCTCCCCTTGGTCCGATGGTCCTCTCCTTGGGCTGATGGTCCTCTCCTTGGTGGGATGGTAAGGTATAGGTTGAATTGACAGTCCTTTGGTTTTACAATAGCCCCACCCCTAAGGGCCCTAATGTACATAAGGCAACTAAGATTGCCACTACCACACAGTTTACCCAGCTCTACCAGAGTTTCAACCAGAGTTTCATCTGATAGATGGGTCTATACACAGCGCCAGGCTCTGCAGTAGCACTGACTGTGCTTCTAGGCCTAGTTACTACAGGACTGAGCCAAGGTGAAGATATGTTATACTTCACCACATGGACAGGCAACGGGGAGAATCTGATGCCCCACATGAATCCTATCAAGGAACAGGCTGAGGGCTGTCACAAGAACAGACTGGTGTTGGACTCTGGGACAATGGAACACCTTAAAAAGAGCGGTGTTGTGGAAGGCAGTAGAGTTGTCATGGAACTGGATACGGCTGTGTTCACTAAAGCTAAAGAGCAGATAACACTAAAGAATCCCAGACTCGCGGAACAAGTGGACCGGTTGTACGACAATCTACAGGGTGCGTATGAGGACTTTAGAGGTAACAACTTTTATGCCTCAGCCTCGGACATCCTGCGCTATGTCGCTTTCACTGCGTACTCCGATCAAGCTGACCGGTTGGTGTATCACGACGCAGACGTTAGATTCAAACCCTTAGACCATGAGCAGCAGACAAACCTGGAATCTGGTGCGGACATGAAGGTGGCCATGGTAACCTCTACCAAGCGTAAAGATCAATCCCTTGTCGACCAGCTGTCATTTGTGGAACCAAGTTACTTCTACGAACTCACACCCTACGAGTACCCACAATACACCCAGTTCAACTCAGATTTGATCTTCATGCGGAAATCCGCTGCTACACGGTCTGCCGTGGCGATCGGAGCGATGCAGCATAAGACTATAGCTGCTAGCCAAAGATCGATAGTCGAGAGGGTCCTGGGGACTGAAAAGACTACAATGACTTTACATGACGCTATTCGGACAACTCACCCTGATGAAACTAGGTTTGTGCTACCTCCCGAAACCTTTGGGTTACTCTACGGCCAAAGGACCCAGGGCCTAGCTGAGTATACTACGGCGAGTCTGAAACGTGCCTACGTGGCAGCTGTAGGCCTCAACCTTTGGACATGCTACTTGCTAGAGAGATGAATGCCAAGTACACAGCTGCCCGTGCAAGTTCAGAGTATGTAGTTGATGGTGAGAGCTACTTCAGAATAGAACCAAGTATCTTTCTTCGTACCCTTCAAATGAAAGGGGATATCACGACTAGGAAGATGTTCCTTTCGGAATCTGCGCTCAACCCGGCTGACGTCGGGGCCGTATCTCGGCAAGACGCTCGAAACTGGTTTGGGGTTTCCCAGGGTGACTGTCCGGATGTGCCAGTGTATAGTATGGCAGAAGAAGCTGCTATCAAGGTGTCAGATGTCACCCCTTTACATGTGAGACCCGCCAGTCCCGAATTACCTGAAGGTGAGATAAATATAGACATGGGTTCGCTCTCATTTGGTTCCAAAAGAGAGCCTCACGTTGTAAACCCAGAGACGGAACCAGAAGCTTTCGAGAGAGGCATAGCAGCCTGCGGGATCAACAGTAAGCGTCGACGCAGGGCTGCGTCGCGCTGCTCCCTGTATGAGGAGGAGAACTTCTCTACCACGCACAATGGAGAGTTCCTGTTTAAAGACAAGTGGCATGTGAAATTTACAAGAGAAGACGGGTCTCTAAGGATGATAGTCGAATCCACTGTCAACGCCAGGAATGTAATCTCCCGAGTGGTCACCAAGATTCCAGCGGCTCTCGTCAAGGCGTTTGTACAGAAGCGCAAGGCAATTGTGGAAATGGGTCGCGTGCAGCTCGAGAAAATTATGGGCAACCCTGAAGTAGAAGTGGCCATGAACTTCATGATGTCCGAAGCTCACAGTGCCATCCCCAGCGATCACGGACGAGCTGTGAAGCGCATGGGCTCTGCGTACGCTCGCATGGCCACAAGTGGCCCTAAGTCGCAACTGGCGGTGAAGGCTTGGGTCCTTGGAGCGCGAGCCTACGGGGTGTTCACTAACATTGGGGCCCTAGTGTACGGAGACCCCTTGGCAAAGACCTTTGCTGCCTTGGATCTTAGTCAAACCGTGAACGGTTTCATGGCTCACAAATTGTCTCAGTACGCAAAGACCAAGGCTCTAGCTGAGACCTTGGAGCTGTTGGCTAACAACCCGGTCATGAACATGGCCGGTACAGCAGCTAACATTTTCTTCTTTGCTCAGAACGTACGCAACGTCGCTGATGGACACCACAGTCCTACGGACTACTACTGGTTGACAAGATCCTCCATGCAGATGCTAACGCTGATGTTTGAAAGTCTCAACCCTGCGATGTTACCCATGGTGTCAGTGGATGTTCTAGTGACCCTCATAACACAGGGGGAATACGCAAAACACATGACATGGTCCGTAGCTAACAAACTGCCTCTTAGCACTAAGGACATGTGGACTTTGGGGGCAACGTCTTTCTTCGGCTCTAGATCGTGGTTGGAATACTATGAGAAGGTGGCCGACTTGGAGCGTGTCAACAGCCAATTTGCAAACTCTCTGGTTGACGCATTGCGCACAGTAAACGTGGTAGTTGGCTTCCCTTTATCTACAGTGATCAACGAGTGGCACAATCAACACAGTCAGGAATGTGTAGAGACGTCCGTCGAAGTGTGGCCTGTGATGGGGGACTCTACTAAGCACGACCTGTCTCAGGCCGATTTTTCTATGGAGCACGGCGTGCCCCTCAAAGAAGTGTACATTGGGAACATCGAAACCCAGCAGCTGTGTTACAACCTGGCTGTTAGAAACTGCTTACACCTACAACAGTCTGTGTTTCACAGAGCCATGGTGTATTTGGGCCAAAACATCGGCGCTTTGCCTACCAATGAAGAATGTGTATTTTATGATCAAAGTATACCCAACGCCACTGACCCATGTGGGAACTTGGCCAAATTTGTAGATGATATAACTGAGAGACAGCGGTTGGTACCAGTGACCACAGAGCACGGCGATCCGCTTATGGAACCACAACTTAGGGCTGTTAGTGTTAATGCGTACGAGGCCAAGATGATATCACGCCCTGTAGGATGGATGAAGGACTCCCGCAGGTGTACAGCCTTAATGAATGTCAAGGATAGACGCTCACCCTTCCTCACAGCCAGAGCTCGGGATGCTAACATCTTCAAGGCACATAACTGCAGTTGTCTGAGACAGTGTATTACACGCAGGTATATTGCCACGGATAAAGACGAGGATGTCGTCCAACCCTACGTGTTTAGGAAAAGGGGTCCGGAAAGCCAAGAGCTAGTACTGTACGCAAATGCTCCTATTGTGAAGAAACCCAGACGTAAACACCTAAAGGTTGAAGACATCAATCGGTATTACAAGCCGTTGGTAGCTAAGGCCGACATGCCTGCGATTATTGTAGTGGATGGAGGAGGCGTATATAAAGGTGCTACAAATGCAGCCAACATATTCCTTGTATCCCAACATGCTACAGCTGCCACAACGGGAGGCTTAGGTGTTGATACCGTGATCATCGGCAATCCAGAGAAGAGGCTGTCGATAACCATAATGCGAGATGAGAAGAAAAGTAAAATCAGGGGCAGCGATATTACCCTCGTACCCATATCCATAGAGAGCATCAAGGCTGAGAAATCCTCCGCTAATGCTGTGTTGGAGCAAAGAATGGACCTGCACCTAGGTGCCAAATGCTGTGTGGTGTTGTGTAAGGGGAGTGAGTTCAGCACACTGGAACTGGGACCACTCTCCACCGTTATAGTGAAGGCTCCTATGACCCTGACTCTTGTGGTAGCATACGACACTATGGGTGTGGAGGTGAGCGCAACTGTGGACGTGGACGATATCACCTTAGTCTTACGACCGGCGACTAGCCTGTTGCCTCGCCCTGACTACGTGAAGCGTGCATGCTCTGTGACAGATGACGGACTGTCTTTACATGGAGGAGCGGTGCTTTTCAAGAAGGGGAGCTCAGCCGTGTCTATCGGCCCCGATGGAATCATGTTGACTTGCAGTGTTACAGGTGATATGGTGTATCGAAGTGCCTACAAGAATCTGAGTACCAAGGAAGGAGAGGAGTTTAATGCCCAGGTCTGGAGGGAGAAGCTTGATGCGCTGGTTCGCGCAGGTCTGGATGACATGACTGTGACAAATCCAACCGGGGTTAGAGTTGTGGCCACCAGAGCCAAGCGAACAGTACTCAGGATCGACAATACCACTACAAGTATTCACCAGAGCTTCGGTCAGCAGCGCTCGATTGCAATGGACTTGGTAGTGGATCTTGACGTGACCCACTGCGACCTATCTTTGTACGGATCTGGGTCCCCTATCACCTATTGCTGTATGGGTTCGGATTGTTTCCCAATGGGTGCTAGGGATGTAACACACTGTGACATAGTGATGACAGGAGTGACTCCGGATGGATCTAACTATACCACCCAGGTGACCGTTACCGCTAAAGGTTTTGGGATAGTCGCCGTAAAGGGTAGAGAAAGCGGGCGGTATGAAACACCGGAGGGATTGGAACTGCATTCCAGCCTCCACGATGGCAATACCGTTCGAATGGTGCTAAGTGAAGATGTGACTGTGGTGTTCAGAGATCAGTTCTCAGGGATGGAGAGGGTTATACCCGCACACTACGGAGAGGTGTTTCTGAAGAGGACCTACGACGACGAAGACCTGTTGATTCACGGTGTTGAAATGATGACTCCTAGTTGGTAGTAGTAGCCCAAGCAGCAATGTGTTAATGTCTATACAGTGGTAGCCCATGGGTAGTATCCCTTCCTGACGTACATACTGTTTGTATTGTTCCATAGTGGCCAGTCCACACCGCAAATACATAACTGTTACATACTGTCAATAAATGTTATAAACATGGACCATTGTTCACATGTGTCATATTGCACGGTTGACACATTCATTCATTCATACATACACTAACATCCACAAGACCCCTAGGGCCCATTACACAGTGAACACAGTGACCTGACTACCCTCTCCATAGGGTGATATGTCCGTTCGTGGATGATATGTAGTGTATATACACAGCAGGATAGTATATAAATACCACCACACATCCCTGTATCACCCATTTACATTACAGCAAGAGAGTGTGTGTTATACCTCAGCAAACCATGCAGAACCCAGGCAATATACCTCAGCTCGTCCCAAAAGTTAACATAATACAGGGTGTACCCAAGGTTCTGTACGTATCTGAATGTCTCCTGGACATGGACAGCCACAGCGACAGCAACCTTAGCCGAACTCCCCGATACATGTGTCCAAAAGACTTTGGTGTAGCTAAGACGAATGAATTCGATGTGTTGAACAACACTAATGTCATGACACCCGTGCCTGGGAAGTACGACACGTACATGTGTAACGATTGTAACATCATACTGTCCGGGTACAAAAGAGGTGACCCTGGATTACTTCAACATGTGCATAGTGGAGGAGGACAGTGTCTGTACATTAAGGCTAAGTACAGGGGTTGTGAAAAGGAACTTTTCATCACACAGGGGAAGCTGCGGTTCCAAAGTGGGGGTCTAGCATTCCCGGATTTCGTGTTGTATGCAACTGATGGGTACGTTGCTATTGCCGGGACCAAACATTGCATTATCTGCGCGTGTCAGTATGGCGGAGATCACTATATCGCATGCCCGGAGATGGGCAACCGCATCAAGACAACCCTGAAGCATTTGAAACTGACCATGTGTATCGACACCACTCCTTTGTTCATTCCAAAGAAAGGACCCTGTCCTGAGAATAACAGATGGCAGAGCTACGAAGGCGAGAACTTAATGCATTTCGAGCTAGACTTTGGTAGAGCGGGAAAACGTGCCAACATGTGGCACGTTGACGGTACGGTTGACACTTACAAATGTTCCCAGTGTAAACTGGAAGTCAAAGACTTTGTGGAGAATGACACCTTACTGGGTGAGCACATCTATCACGTATATGAGACAGGAGGCAAATGTCCATACATCGAAGCGAGGTACAAGCATCAGGAATTTAAGATACAGTTCATACTGGGGAATGAACGGTGCAGAAAGGGATGGATCGCCTTCCCGGATTCTGTCCTCAAGGACTCTTATGGGTGCACTAGAATTGGAGGCATGAACTGCTGTGTTATCTGCGGTGCCAACACTCTAAAGGGACAGAACCTACCCATTCAGGAACATCAGCCTAACTGTGATGAAATGAAAACCTCACTTCGGTTGATGCTTAGGGATATGATATTCATAGAATGAAAACTATGAAAGTGACGTTCAACACCTATCTCTGGCTGTACTAATTAATGTATGGTAGTTTAATTCAAGTATGGGCCTAGTATGTGGTATGCCATTTAATAAAACTCCCTTGAATCAACTGTGTGGTTACATCTGTCTCTTCGGTGGTTCTCTTTTGTGGTGTTTGCGTGGCAGAATGCATGAGGTGTACCTTACACTCAGTGGTGTGATGGTGTGTCTTTGGCTACTTACTCTATAAGCATGTAGATTACAGTATGAAAGGGTATTTGGCAAGGGTTGTCCTAGACCCTGTCATCTATGTCTCACTAAGTCTCACTCTCTCAGTGACAGAGCTTGGGTGACTATCTATCTCCCCTGCTAATTTCAAAACTGTTCATCCTGACTGGTTGGTGAAGAAATACTTAACCACAGGCTACCAGGCTTCAATAATTCTCAAAATGAATAAGGTGCAACATCAGCAGCAGCACACCGGTGATGTTGCTAACCAGGGCAGCAACAGAGCACACAGAGCATCGTTCGGTGAACCTGGAGTTGATCTGCTGGACACCGAGACCATGCACCTCATGAAATGTCTCCTAGGAGAATGTACGGGAGTTTGGAAACAAAGCCAGCACGAAAGCAAAGCTCTGTCAACAATGAAAAGGGTTGTGGGTGAGGTATTGGAGAGACACAGATGTTCATACAATGGTATGTATTGCTTGTATATGATACCTAGTGTATGATACCTAGAGCTAACGTTAGGTACACAGGTTCGCTACCAATTGTAACATGGTTCTGGACATTCCAAGGTATGATCAACAGACTTTCATTGGATGACAGAGGGGATGATGTGAAGTTCATCGGTGTAATAGCTACTAGCCTCTTCGACGACGGGACTGTCAACTGGGGCCGTGTTGCAAGCCTGGCAGCCTTTGGGTGTGCGGTGTGTCAGTACTGGACGGAGAAGGGTAGAGAGGACTGTGTGGAGCGAGTGGGAGATGAGATCTCAGCTTACCTGCTGACTGACCAGAGGGACTGGCTGGTGAAACACAACTCATGGGTAAGTTAACTGAAGGCTGCCTAATGCCTGACTGAGAGACGTTATTCCGATCTAATATGTTGCAATGTTGAAATCTGAGTTTAAATTCTTTTTCCAGGAGGGCTTCGTGGAGTTCTTTGGCGTATCAGAACCGGAGTCCTCCAAATGTGACTCGACATTGAGTGACATACTCATGACCGTTGCTGCAGGAGCTGGGATTGTGGCAATGCTGAAGACATTGTTGATCATGGGAAAACATGTGTGATATTCCAGAGACCTGTGTTTTATTACTTTTGCAATATTCGGTTCCCATCCTTTACGTGGTGACTGTGAGTTTGGAATATGGAAGTGGACTCGTAATGAACCAACCACGAACCAACATGTGTTTGTACTTGTCTCAATATATAGTATATGTACCACCACACGAGGGCATGTATTATGCATGGGGTCAAAGTATACAAATGAGGCTGCGTATCAACGTATACACTTTATTTGTTACAGTACAATCAGTATGGACATTGATTAATTATAAATGATTATACGTGATTAAACCATACCAAACACATATGTGTTCGTGTTGTGTCTAAGAATGAGTGTCTAATAATGACTGTCAGAGTCAGGGTGGCCGTGCTATGTACCAGCTCTGTACCACCACGTGATGGCAGCATACTTGGGTAACAGTATTGATATATAACTGTGCTTAAGGTACACAAGATAAGGATGTGTAGTAAAGCAACACGCGTTATAAATGATTAAACAAACCACCAACCTTAGTTTGTCTCTGTTCAGGCAGGGGCTTATATCCTCTATATTATAACCGTACACGGATGCTTCAGGTATTAGCGGATAATGAGCCGTGTGCGGACAATTCAACCTAGAGTGGATACTACAGCCTTGGGGGAAACATTTCAACCTAGAGTGGATACTATAGCCTTGGGGGAAACATTTCAACCTAGAGTGGATACTATAGCCTTGGGGGAAACATTTCAACCTACAGTGGATACTACAGCCTTGGGGGAAACATTTCAACCTAGAGTGGATACTATAGCCTTGGGGAAAACATTTCAACCTAGAGTGGATACTATAGCCTTGGGGGAAACATTTCAACCTACAGTGGATACTATAGCCTTGGCTGGGGGTTAGACTAATGGGCAAGTGCACACCCCTTAGACACTCACACACTCCCAGAGTAGATTTAAAAGGCATTGTGTTCCCAGAGTGGAACCACAAAAATACAGAAGCTCTCTACTGAACAACCTAGTAGACATGGACACACGGAGATCTGTCCGTTTAGCCTGTGTCAAAGCAACAGCCATGCATAGTTCACCTGACTGCAATTGCATACATCTGGCCACCATCACTACATTGATGCTACAGTTGATGCGGGATTCGCCGACGTTCACCTTCAACTCTGCACAGTTGACACTGAATTTAAACAACAGAGGCAATCGCAGGCTATATGACGTCCTTTGCTTGCTGGAAGGTATTGGGCTTCTCAGAAGAAATGGCAAGCAGTACACACCCATGACACAATGGTATCAGATGCCGAAATTTAACAATGCCAGCATGAAAAGTACCATGGGGATTATTTACCGGCATGTGCGCACTAACCCAGGGGTGTTCGACATACGGCAATTGGCTGACAAATTCAAAATTCAACTTCGCAGGATGTATGACATCTTCAGTGTCCTGAGTACACTTGGTGCTTTGACAAAACAACCCCAAACCAAGGCCATAGGATGTTACGCAACCGCTAAATGGCCACAGTCTGATTCTTCTGTGCTCTACTGGATACATGCTCTGGATAACATCTGGGGTGACCCGCCTGAAGTACAGGTTGTCCACAGTAACTCACCACCAGAGGACTTGTGGATTGACAGTGATGATTCAACATCTGATGCCATCATAGTCATCCAGACAGACTCCCCTCAATTCCTCGCAGTGGAGTCCAGCCATACCACTAGCTACTGTTACGACTGTTACAAAAGCAAAGTGCAGTGTATGGACACTATGGACATGGAAGCTGAAGTACAGGTTGTCCACAGCGACTCACCACCAGAGGACTTGTGGATTGACAGTGATGATTCAACATCTGATGCCATCATAGTCATCCAGACAGACTCCCCTCAATTCCTCGCAGTGGAGTCCAGCCATACCACTAGCTACTGTTACGACTCTTACAAAAGCAAAGTGCAGTGTATGGACACTATGGACATGGAAGCTGAAGTACAGGTTGTCCACAGCGACTCACCACCAGAGGTCTTGTGGATTGACTGTGATGATCCAAAATCTGATGGCATCATAGTCATCCAGACAGACTCCCCTCAATTCCTCGCAGTGGAGTCCAGCCATACCACTAGCTACTGTTACGACTCTTACAAAAGCAAAGTGCAGTGTATGGACACTATGGACATGGAAGCTGAGCGCTTTCACTTGCGCTTTCACTTTGACGACCTATCGATGAACCTCTTTGAAAACACAGATGGCTTTACCAACACAGAGAGCCTAATACAACAGTCCTTATTGTTGTTAGATGGAGAATGTGACAGGCTGCTGGACTGTTGTATTTGACAACGAACCAAGCTATAGGTGTCCAACACACTAAACACAGGAATGTTGTTTATGTCGGTACCAATATGTCTGTCTCTTATCCTCAATATGATCTGTACACTTCCCTACACTTCCCTGTAGGGAGTATATCATACTCTGGGTACAAATAAATAAAGTCTATATATTCATATACAAGGCCTAGTCCTGTTGTGCTCTTCCTGTTGTGTGTACCCCGTATTGCATACATGTATCAGTACTGTTACTCAGTATGCTGCCGCAATCATGTGGGTGTCTATAACATTGCCACCCAGGTTGGCTGCCGGTTGATTGTGATAGGATGTGATGTGTACAGGTACAATACAGTACGAAACGCGGAACCAGGGACACAGGACAGGGACACAGAGTACATACATATTGTGTGCCAAGTGTTTTATTTGTTGTCAAAAGTAGACAATCAGTGCCGTGCTGCCACCATGCCAACCCCAAATAGCAATTTATGAATTTATGAGTAAAGAAAGCAGTATATCACATCACATCACAAGGCGTATACCACAAGTAGTATATCACCCAAAGCACAACAAGAAAGCATTTAACACCTGACGATCAAGCCTGTTTGACCCTTCAGCAACGGAAGAGTAAGTGGTTGATTTTATAAAGACCGGTACATGTCATAGAAAAAATCCAACTCTGGCCTGGGCTCCAGCGGTAGATTCGGACCCCCCCAGTGGTCACACCTGATTTTTATTCGACGACAGTCCTTCTGCAAGCAGCTGACGACAGTGGCTCCATCGGGGTGTATGTGGACATATCTCAACCCATTACTCTCACTGAATATGTGTTTGCCCCTGCAGAACAGGACGCCTCTTTTGGTATGTGGGTCCTCCTGCGACATCGGGTACAAGGTACACGGGACCTCGATGAGGTTCTGTACATCCTGGATCGTCATAGGGTTCTTAGTCTCGAAGTAGCCACGGAGTGTAGTGTGCGGAGAGTGGCACATCTCTACAATCGCACTATGACATTCACATAAAATGCTCGGGTAAGGACCCTTCGCCGGCGGGCACATCCAGACATGCACGTAATCACAGGTGAGGTTATTCAGCCTCATGGCCAACGTCTCCAGGTCAGACCGGCTGTACGACTGTATCATCAAACGCCACTTGGTGGAGCAAGACTTCTGTGTCCTTCCCGCGTACGTACCCTGCCATGGAGATGGACCCGGAGACCTTTCTCCTCTGTTCAATCTCCAATGAGACATACTTGGTCTCAGTGCTCGCTTGTAAGATTTCCGTGGATCGTGTATAGACAGAGCCCAATCGGCTTGCCCCTAGCCTTGCCCCTAGCCTTGCCTTGTTGTTGGTACAGAGGTAGAATATGAGTGGCTACACACCCAGACTCAGCTACTTTTATACACAAGACCCCGTATCCCTGAACCATTATCCAAAGAGGCTACAGTTACCAGCCCAGCCCATGGCTGGATAAATGTGCAAGAACATAGGACATAGCGTTTTTAAACACTTTATTGTTTGTCTTACCATCACAATCACTTGGAACACATATACTGTATATAATATCCAACGTGATCTCTTCTTATATGTTCAACATGGCAACCTGGGTACATAAGGAGAGGGGCCCAAAATAGTCCAGTATGGCCATTCCCATCTCATCCTGAGCCTTCCATATTTCGCTAGAGACACATATTTCATCTTCTGTTGCAATTGCCAGACCTGGACAGGCTATGCTCCCGAACCTCGACTCGGTTCGATCTCTTATGTTCATATATCCGCTCACGCTGAATGTACCAGGTCCGTTGGTCTGCGTTATCTGAAATTTGGGAATGGAACAACCGCAAACATAGGTCAATGTGATACATACACTCACTGTAATGCCCTTGTGTATATGTATGTAAATGGAATAGCATTGATTGTATGTCTTACAGCGCAGACCAGGTATCTGTTCACGCTCTTCGTAAGGTCTATCAGACCCTTGTCGCCTGGTTCGGTGTCGAAAGACGAGTGTTGTAACAGAGGCTTTATGGATTCAACGCCATGCTGTGTAGAGAAGGTCCCATCTATCTGGAAGTATAGGTACGTCGGGGGTGAGCTCTGTGCCATCTGTGCAAGCGAATATAATATCACCCTTTGGGTTAGAGGAGCGATAGAACAGGTTACAGCCACTACAAGTCCACAGCCAACATTTCTTGGTACTGGTTGGTTTTCTTAAGGTCTATATACCCTGTGTTTCATGAGCCATGAGTGGGTGCTGAAACCATGGTTGGATGGTGTAGCAAAGGGACGCACACCCTGGAGCTGCCCAGTGACAGGAGCCACAAGCCACACAGAGTGTGATTGTCTCCCTGACCTATCAACACCGGCTGGTCGGATGAGTTGGACATGGAGAATTGGCCATGGTATATATATGTATATATATATATAAAACCATCCACATATATACACACCTCACCCTCTCAACCGTTCATATATTAAGCCGCTTGACCACAACTACCACAGAAGCTTTATACCTAGCAGCAGAATGGAGAGTTACCTGAAAGACTACGTTATTGGCAGAGGAGCCTACGGGACCGTGTACAAAGTCAAGTGTCTGAGAACTGGAAAAGCGTTTGCCTTGAAATATCACACTCGCGGCGTAGATGATTCAACCGTGAGAGAACTCTCCTGTCTCGCTGCACTAAGGGGTCACCCCTATGTGATCCATATGCACGATTGCTTCTTAGACAATGGGAAGATAGCCATGCTCATGCCCTATGTGCCCTACACGGTGAGTGACGTGATTCACAACGGACAAGGTTGGAAAGTGTACAAGCAAGGCCGGTCTCTGCAGTTGATCCCGTTGAGTTTTGTGGCTCACTTTTCGGTCCAGGTGGCTACTGCTTTGTCTTACATGCACAGACTGAATATAGTGCACCGGGACCTGACTCCTTCCAACGTGCTGCTGACAGAAGATCTCACTGTCAAAGTGGCGGACATGGGCCTCTCTAGACAATCCTCGAAATGGATGAGTCCAACTGTGGTCACGGAGCCCTACAGGGCCCCGGAATTGTTTGTTAAAGGTGACTGTGCAGAGTACACCTGTGCCATAGACATGTGGAGCCTAGGGGTGATGATAGCGGAAGCTATGGAAGGTAAGGTGGTATTCCTAGAGCGTGCAAATCGCAGAGAAAAGGTGTCCACACACCAGATCATTTTAAGGACTCTATGTCCCAAAGACCATCCACGTGCACCGATCACACCATGGGATCCTGTCACCTTATTGCCCCAGGTTATGGAGTGTGAACTAGTGAAACGGATCGTCTTCAGATTGCTGGCTTTCCGTGACACTGAGAGACTTATGGCTCACGAGCTGCTGCAGGACACAGAATGGAGCAAGGTTGCTCATATGACCGAGGAAGACAAAGGTATGGTCAGAGGCCAGATTGAGGAGAATCGGAGAATGGACGTGTCAAAGGAAGTGTGAGAGACTAAGCAAAGACAAAGACCAACACCAGGACTGCTTGCTCTGTGTACTTTTATTGTGTACTACATTTCATGATTCATAGATATATACTTGTGATATATAATTGTGTAGGCATACAATACAACGTTAAACCTATCTGTACGTCTGTCAATAAAAAGTGTATATAGCACCCTACAACCCTGGCCTGGTCCATTCGGTAGTACATTCACAAGTACATTCACAATGCCAACATGATCTGGATGTGGACATATAATGTTATATAATGTTATCACTGAATACAGTGTTGCGCTTGCATTCAGGACAGGACAGGACAGGACAGAACAGGTGCAGGACAGGCTACAGCCTCAAATGTACTTGGTTACATGTAGGTTATTGTGAATATCACCATTGACATTGACATGTAAAGCGGGGTCAGGATACTGCGGGTTTGTAGAGTAGACCCCTCAGATGTCCCAGATGTCCCTGCAGACTTCCAGGATCTTTCAAAGTCGTCTATCATCCTCTTCACGTCCCGTAGGTCTGCAGGAGACACACATAGTGAGCTGCATGCAACTACTATTACAGTACTGCCAGTATACAGGTCATTATACACAGAACCAAACCAAAGAAGAAGGAGACAACACACAAAGCACAACGCACTTTCGCTCACATCGAGCATTTTCACCGATGTTTTCATGTCCTCAACCTCCTTGAGAGCTGGCATCTCCATCGTTGGGATTCCGGAGGTCGTTTTCTCCGCTATGGTGGCACAACGGCGAGGCGAGGCAGCAAGCTGGACACTTGTACACGAGCTGTCAGCTTGCCCATGTCGCTGATACATGAAGTAACGGTATTCCCTATCGCCGTATCCGCCAAACGTGTTGTTGACCATGAAACAGCAATGCCCTGGGCTTATCTTTCTGCTCATAGTGTCATTCCACACTTGGCGTAGACTCCACATGTTGTTATCCTGGGGTTCTATATACAACATAGATATTGTAATGACACCATCGAGAGGGCCAATGAACGCAGCCTTCTTACCGTCCACTCTGGCAGTATAGTAGAACATACCGCATGTGTCGGCCTTTGCGCTCAAATAGAAGGTTTTGTGTCCTATCCTGTACTCGCCTTCATCAGTACAGGTGAGGACGCGAATGCTAACTTGGTGTCCCACTGGGGTATTGGTCAGCTCGTATATGTGTTCACTACCTTGGACGGCTTTATTGTCTTTATAGAAAGACTGAGTGGGACTGTCCAAGTACCCGGGCAGCCTGACAGGGTTTCCCATTGTACCTACAATGGTGACGGGCTTATGTCTATCATCCGTACGACCTGTCGCCCTCTTCAACACACAACTCTCACAACACTCTAAGGTTATCGCTGCCATGCACAGCATACTCAATGTGATAGGAAAGTACATTGTCATAGGGCGTGGTGCTATAGACAAGTCTGATACGGCTTGGAGTCCTGTTGATGCTACTTTCACAGAGCGGGAGCACAGTGCCAGAATGCTGCCTGCAGGAGCTGTTGAGCCCTTTATATACACGCTGGAGCCTGACACGTCACACACACACTCACCAAACCTTTCGTCCACCCAATGCTGTGACATCCTACCCAATGGTACCTCTATGGGGTATGATGATGTAGTTAAATACAAACTCAGAAGAGAAGAGACTGTGATATCCGATCTCGGCCTACATATCAGACCAATGTTAGTTCAGACGTTCAGACCCTGACTGTGATACCCAACCTCGGCTGATGACCTATGGCTGGATGAATGGGATGCTGTCCAATATAGTCAGAAACAAGGAACCCCCAGTGTGAACATAGCACAAGAATAACTGAATACGCTCTGTACACTTGTACTTGGGTTGGGAACACATTGGAGGTATTGGAGTTATTGTGGTTGTGGAGGAACCTGTCCATGAATGCCATTGTAACCACCATACCATGTCTCTATCTTCCATCGAACGCACCAATCTACACTCCACCTCAGGAGGATCATCTCAGGACTCACAGCTACAAACGACTGGTGGAACTGAACATGTAAGGTGTTGTACTGCCGGGATGTCTCCCCAACACCAGATACGTCACCCCTTCGGGTACGTATTACGATGTGAACAGCGGTACAAGATACAGTGTACCTACGAGGACATTGATACTATCGAGGAAGCTCTGGACAAGTGTCCTTTCTACGGAATGTTACACAGGACTATTGTGCATAACATTCTGATTGTATTATTCTTTCCGGGGATGGAGCCTCCGACCTGGATGCCTAACAACTTTCCATGTTATCTCATGCCGAAGACAGGTCGCATTCACCTCACCGTGGTACCCACGTCTACTCCCCAACCGACCTATCCCAGGAGAAGCATAACGCATGGAGACGACAGCTTCACTATACGGATATCTTCACAGTACCACCCGTCACGGTTCCACCCTGCGGGGCGTAATGTACTCAATGTTCGAACTACGTGCTTAACGCCTGCCACATTGTTTGTGTTGGTGGACCCAAAGAAGACCATAAGGGCATCGTTGAAAGATGACGGTCGGTTCAGCTCAGCGGTACTCCAGAGTCCCTACGCTAACCTCACAACTAGCAATGGACCTTTTCAAGATCGAGATCAAGTACTCGTGGTTCCAGTGGATCAATTCGGTGTGGTTCTCAAACGTGATGCAGAGTATGGTCTATACACCAAAGCACCTAAAGGTCTTGGCCGCTTACTCAAAAGAGCAATGCAGCGGACCCTTGGAGATGGTCGCACGCATCCCCGACTAACTGCGAAGACAGCGGACGAATAAGGGAGTGTACACACTGACAGGGGTGATCGGTGTCCTCATAGACAATCATACTTTTGTTTTCTTGACAAACATATCTCTGACCAGGTTGTGTGTTGATATATGTCTTTGTTATTAAATAAAACCTGTGTGATGTGTAAGAACCCCAATAAACTATTCCCCAATGTATTACATTATAAGGTGCAGTGTGTGTTATGTTCATCGTGTCTAGGAGTACCACATATATGAAGCGGTGCTATTATTGTCACCATATAACACTATAAGTAAGGACTGTGGTTGTGTAACAATCATGCCTTCCACACGCAGTAGCTCATCTCTGTGCAGAAAGAGGACCCGAGAAGAGTCCTCCGGTACAGGTGCGTGTAACGAGTGTGCTCACATAACGATGATAGCCAACCTGAAACGTGAAATCCTCCAACTCAAGAAGTCACTGGATGTGGAGCACGAACAGAGGATGGAGGCTAGCCGTGAGAGAAAGATGTTGGGTGAGGGCCTCGCCAAATGGCAAGGAGAACAAGCAGCAGAAAGAAATGTGGCATTGGTAGGTGAGGCTATGGTAGGGAATATAGCGACCAAAGCTGCCACTGACCGCTTGAGCGATACACACAGGCACACGCTATATGAACTCGAGTTGTGTACAAAGGAACTGGAGGACACAAGATACGCTCTTCAGGAAGCCTGTGAGGAGCGGGAAGCCTTGAGGATCAAGCTGTCAGAGAGCCGCCAGCCTAGCAAGGATGCAGAACCCAAGGAATATGCCGACGGAACGCACAAGACAGAAGACTCACACCCTCACTTAGACTGGGTAGGGAGACATTACCTTGCGGTGTCGCTCCCGGACGACCGCATGTTCAAACCCGGTCAGTCTGTCACACCGGTCGGGGTGTTACAGAAGCTGTTTGAGATCAGGGTAGGCGATAAAGTGGCAATGGGGTTCAGTCTGATGGTGGAGAATATGAACATCATGCTATCTCAACTGGAGCCCGAGTGGTACGCCAAACACTTTGGCTTCTGTAGAGCCTACGTGCATGGCAATAAATACAAATCTACAGACAGGGTAGACACCGAGGACTTTGCGTGGCTGCTGTTCGAGTATGGGGCTCACGCACCGTTGATCGAAGTGCTCGCCGGGCTCCAAAATGTTCTAAACAGTACGGGCAAGGGAGGAGTGACCACGGCATCTCTGTACACGAGCAAGCACATGTACAGCTCGTATGTGACACTGTTCAGAGACACGGTGTCAAAGGCCTACGAGGGTGTTGTACGCGTACGTCAGAGAGCTCAGAGGGTGCGTAAGGCGCAAGGTGTCGTTTACGTGCCTCTTACTGCAGGCTTGGGTGCTGATCAGAGCGACCGTCAACGAGGTTCTCAATCTGTCAGAAACAGGGTCTTGCGCTCTGTACTGGAAGGGATCGAAGCTCCCCCTCACATCAGCAGCGTGTTGGCAAATGGAGAGGTAGACAGAGTGTCTCGCCAAGACCCCCTTCGCTTAGAGCAGTCACTCTCTGCGTTCATGAAACTTAGGGGTCTGGAGGGTCAGGACAAAGCTGGACGGTCTGCTGTTCATCGGAGTAACCAGGAACAAGAGGTCCCATTTAAGGCCGCTACGTCAAGTCTCCTAGCAGGGCCTCTTGAAAACCGGGTGCTGTTCCATTCACCTTGGTCGAAAGATTCACCTGCTCTGTAGCGCTTTACAAGGACAGAGTAGTAGGGAGATATATATATATATCGCTAGAGAGATAGGCACAGAGATATATAGTCAACCATACGGACATGAGCAGGTCAACCGAGCGACACAGAGATGGGCTAGTGGTGTGCGAGGCTGGCAGCAAAAGACAGTGTCTGGAAGAGGAGGATGAGGAGGACCTGAGAACGAAAGCAATGTTGGCCATGTCTAGATACTGCCAGGATCGTTGGGTGAGGACAATGGTCAAGCTGCACATGTCTCGAGGCGAGCATATGAAAGTGGCTCTGCTGAGCGGAGACGCCGGCTGCGGCAAATCGTACGCCATATCACTGCTGGAGAAGAAGTTGAGGAGCATGAACATCAGCGTGGCTGTGAGCGCTATGACCAACAAGGCAGCGGGAACCCTGATGGAATCCTGCGACCTTGACCACGTCTACACGTTCCACAAGTTGATGGGGTTCAAGAAGGAACTGTTGGACGAGAAGCTTTCGCTCGACGAATTTACGCAGCATTACTGCAAAGTGTACTGGAACGTGATATCTCGTTTCAATACACTGCACCAGGCCCAGTTGCCCCCCGAGCGGGACGATGGGATCAGACGACATTCGTGTAGACAGTTGAGACCGGAGTCTTGTGCCGTGTGTAGTAAAATGCTGTCGCGCCTTAGGATGTCTAAGAACCCCTCGGAACTGGCACCCATGGAGGACGCCCCTGCGTTTCTGGGAGTGAACGTGCTGATTGTAGACGAGTACGGTCTGATGAACGTGGAGCTACTCGAGAGGATGTTGTGCTGCCTGGCTCTCTTCTACGGACCCGGTAAGGGTCCTCTCATAGTCTTCTCGGGCAGCGTGTCACAATTGCAGCCCGTGGGGTCCAATCTGCGCATTTGGCAAACGGAGCGATTCGAAGGTCTCCTCTCTTGTTCTACTCCGCTCTTTGTCAACAGGCGACAGTTCAAGGACCCGGGTTACGCTGAGGCTGTGACGTACCTTCAGTTCAACACGGTCACGGAAGAGTCTCGGCGCATTTTCAAGGCCGACATTATGGACCCAGACTACGAGCCAAAGAAGCTGAGGATCTTCCACCAGGACGAACAGCAGATTAGATACACAGCAGCGTACATGGACAAGGCGAGCCAACATGCCCGCATTGGGGAAAAGTTTCTCAGTGTGTCTCGGAACCGGGCGCCCTACAAAGGACCGAGCGCTTGGTACGAAGTGCTGAAGCAGGCCGCTCAGACGCTGCCCAAGATCTTTTCAGTGCCCAAATACCGTCCCGGGATCCGCACCACGGAAAGGGAGTATCTGAAAGTGGACAAGCTGTGGGTGGGTTGCAAGGTGCGAATGATCTGGCACATGGACTTCAACGGTATACAGGTTGCGAACAAAAATACATTGGGGTCCTCATTTGCCATGACGGGCACACAAATGAGGATACAGCAGCAGCAGCAGCAACTCCCTTCCAATCCAGACATGGAAGGTGTAGTGCTAGGCATTTCGTTCAATGTACAGGGCCAGTTCAACGAGTTCTACGTGAAAGGGGATCAGACGGGGACCATGTACAAGGTGGCTCCTTCCATGTGGACCTACATGAACTGGACAGTGACCACACACCCGCTGGCCTGTCTGTTGGCGATGAACACGTACGACTGCCAAGGCTGCACCGTGCACGGGCAAGTGCTCTACCACCCGCCCAGGTATTTCTCCATGTCACCGATAAAGCCTTCAGTGTACGTTGTGCTCACTAGGGTGGTGAAAAGAGGAAATCTACAAATGACAAACTGTAACTTTGCCGAGAAGGTCGGAGCTGTCGACTTTTACAACCAGAGGCTGGTGGCTTATCGCAAGAGGGTGGAGATGAACTATTCATCATGACACACCTATACTACAACACGCACCTCTATAAACACTTATCCCTGTGTAGTAGGCAGGCCTCATTTGAACTGTCACCGTCCACACACACTGGAACCAGATACTGTGAAGGTGAGGAGATGAGCTGGGGTGCTGCTACATGGCACACGCTAACACTGGAGGAGTTGATATGCCTCACGTCATCCAAGTCTCTAACTGAACTTACTGAAGAGTACGAGATGAAGGATAACCGAGTTCTGTTGTTCATCCACACGCAAGGGTCTATGAGTGCTCCTGACAAGAGTCTCACACCACCCCAGGCTAGTGCACAAGACGATCTGAATTCGTACATCATTCTAAGGTGGTGCCCTTGGTTTTCGCAAACCTTCGGGGTGCTCTCGGACGCCGATCTTAACATGCTTACGATCAGGTTGCTCAGGCTCAACAGTGAAGAGGCCCCTATCCTCCTGGAACTACTCACAGCAGCGTCGCTCGTCCTCAAGCATCCCAACGTGCCCTACTCGCCAACCTGTGGGGATCCATCTCAGGCAGAGAGGTTCCTATTCTGCAGTTGACATTCTGCAGCTGACTGACAATTATTTACATTTACATTTACATTTTAGTCATTTAGCAGACGCTCTTATCCAGAGCGACTTACAGACGATGTACTAGCACATCGTCTGCCACAGTCTAGCAAAGCCGAACCTCTGCCTCTACCTCTGACTCTATTTATAGGTCAGCTATGTCGTCCACCCGAGTGCACCAACCGATTCGTGCGTACACACACAATCTGAGTGATCAGCGGCCCGGTACCACCCAGGTCCCTTACGGGTGCTACAAACACGAGTCGGCTAAGAACTACCTACCCGGTGGCCTGTTCCACTTTGTCAAAGACTGCAATTCGTACGTGCCCACGCTACACGGACTGAGCTCCGAGTTCATACGAAACCTAAAGGAGGTCGCGGTCTGCGCCACCAGCAGCGCCATTGCGAATAGACCGTTCCTGAACACCCCGCACCTGTACGAAGTTGAGCTGATTAACACGGGACACGAGTCCCTGAAACAGGGAGACCGTTTCACAGTGCAGCTCCCCAACCGAGAGGATGTAGCGGCGCAACAGGAGGTTGAGGTCGATCTAGGTTACAACATGTCCGTGAACAAGGGCATCTGGGGAGGACTGCTGGCTACTAGAAGAGTGAATTGTGAGTCAGGCGGAGACCCCGTGGAAGAGGTGATACAGGCTATTAAACAGGAGGACGGGTTCGACGTGTTTCAACTCATGTCCCCTTACACACCCCAGAGTATACTGTCAATGATGACTCTGGTTGCCAACGGGGCTGGTTATCACCAGGTCACTGATGTAATGAGAAACAGTGCTGCTGCTGCCGTCAACCAGGACTTTGACGCTGGGACCATCAACGCTATCGTGGAGGACGACGGTGTCAAAGGGTTTCTCAGGAACGTGGTCGGGCATGCCATGAACATAGTGGAAAGTGTGCAAGGCTTTGCAGGAGGACAGGTGGTACGAGCCTGCAGCGGTTATAATTTCAGCACAATCAAGACCGGTGACAGATTCATGGGCCAGCTGAATATGAACAGATGGCTTTTGTGAGAGGTTCAGTGGAGACCAAGTTAACACGATATGACAATTCCCTACTCTGTTTCCCCTACGTGTAGTACGCAGTTCCACTGTATCTTGTATCTCCATTCATGTCTACCCCATTGTACGTTTGATTGTTTTTGGTTGATGGCAATACATTTGTAAAGGTTGCTTTGTATGTTCCATAATAAAGGACGAACAAAGATGAACAAATAAAGAAACTATACAACAGGTACCTGTCCCCATACATCTTTATTCCTTGTTACACGTTCCCACACCATAACAGTACACACCACAATAGTATAACCACATGATGATCACTAACATCAAACACACTTGGTAACACATTTTTTTTTCAACTGACGATCAGGGTTCCCAATGGAATTCTTGTTACACTTCTTGATGTACTTCAGATTATCAGCATCCCTTATGAGCTGGCAGGCGCTGGGGTTTACATTATCGACTTTAGCATAAAGCATCTCTAGCATGTTAGGTGTCATGACTGAAGGTTTGACTCTACTGAATACAACTTCGGATTTGGAGTCACTAGCAGCAGCAGCAGCAGCAGCAGCAGCCCCGGCTCTCACATCCAGGTCGTTAGAGTCACTAGCAGCAGCAGCAGCAGCAGCCCCGGAGCTCACAACGTGGGAGCTGTCGAATGCGTTGTCAGAGGTAGAGCTGTTGTCTACAAGGCTGTGTGTAGCAGACTCGGCCACATCAGCACTCTTGTCTTCCCCAAACGATATGGTCATCCACCATTGCCCGGCCCACGGCTCCGATGCCTCGCATGGATCGCTAGTGATCATGGGGATATTCACGTGTCCGAGGTCGAGCGACCAGCTATCGGTGTGTCCATATCCAAAAAGGTCTTCTTGGCTGTGTCGTTCAGTGGGCTTGTCTTTCAAAAGATTCATCCACCAGCTGTCCTCCTCAAGACGACCCATGTCTCACAAGGTTCTCGAGTCGTCTCACTCTTCACTCAACTAATGCGCTGGTATGGAAACAGAGTCTAGCGAACCACAGGCCGATATTCAGTAGGACCAGTATACATAGGATTACAGTAATACACTGTTCCAAATGTTTCTCCAGTGACGCTGATTCACGTTTACTTGAGCTCACCTTTGGCTCTCGTTGTAGATCCGGGTACACCATGTCCTTTGGGCCCTAGGGAAATGGGTTGCCTCTTTGCTTAATAAAATAAATATAATTATATATGTTCAGCGTAACGTCATAAGGTAATCTGGGCCGTTCTCATAGCTCCCCAGTACAGCACGTATGCGGGCATACCGAAGAATAGAGGCGATGTGTACGACAAGGGAACTATAGCAAGATGGGCTGTGTTGTAGAGGAGAATGACTGCCATGAGACTACACCAGAACACCGGGGCCTGGTTGTATTTGTCATGAGGGTGAAATGGTATCTGCTGTCCATGTCCAAAAGCTTGTCTGCTGTAGCGAGCCTCGTCCGTGTTGGAGTCAGTCAGTCTCTCTTCCCTGTACAGTGCGAGCACCTCGCCTTTGCTTGTGGTCGATAGGGCCGAGCACTGCAGCTGCCTGGTCCTCTCGAGTAGAGTGTTCAGTTCCATGCATACGTAGGATGTCACAGATTTCACAGCTGCAACCAAGAAAATCACCTTGTACCCGGCGAGCCAGATGGAGTTCCTTGGCGTCAGGTCCCCCTGTGCCAGGTCGTATGCCAGGTAGATTATGGAACAGAAGAGAAGGTATAACCGAGTCCCTTGGTAAGATGGCATGAGTTCAATTGGATCGAACAAGTCTCACGAAGCCGATCGTGTTAATCCAGATAAACACAAACGTTGTCCAGTTCAGAATTGGGAGCAGAGACGGACCTCGTCTGTCCGAGCATTGGATCCATGAGACCTCCGTGCCGCTGCAGAATTCGTAGTATAACCAGGTGTAAATATAGGTGGCTAAGAAGAAGATGAACATGAGGAGTTTCTGGGACATGGCTACGCCCGACATTGGATCGGTGATCACGCCGGTGTCACTGCGACTGCTTCGTCTCTCCGAGCTCAGGATGGTAAGAATGGAACCTCCTATCAAGGTGATGCATACCATCAGAGACCACAGGGTGCCCAGCAAACCCCATGCGAACAAGTTCCACAATCTGATTATGTGCACAAAGATAGTGGCAAAAACTAGCACGCTCGAGATAACCTTGAGTAAGTTGTAAAGGACACCCTTGACACGCTTCATTTGCACACAGGTTCGATTGAGCCAGCACACGACGGGAGGTAGGTACAAGGGGTGAACGTTTGTAGTCATCATAGTCCTGTTCAGCGATGCGCACAGGATCAAGTCATGATCGGGTAAAAACCTTCTAGGTAACATGTCCCCGTCGATAGAGGTAGCGAAAGAGGCACTAGGTTACAATGCCGTTGTCTTTATTTTTAATGTGTACCAAAACCGAAACTTGTTAGACAGCTAGGCTTGGTTGGCCAATCTAGCCGAGTCTCCCGTGTTACCCGCAAGGGTAGTGCTCTGAAACCTGGACACGGTCTCCTGTCCGATTGTAGTCATCCTATTGAACACGCCGTGGTTATAATAGCGCCACTCGCAAAACCCGTTGCACCTGAAGGTGTTCCCTGCCACCGTGCCTATATGGACATAGTAGCAGTTTCGGCTGTTTCTCAGGTGGTCGTGCAGTTCCTCTTCGTCAGCAACCCAGATGAGACCTAGTGTCGCACCCGCTTCTTCTCCAAGAATGGTGACATTGTTTCCCGTGGCGGGCACCGATTTGGCTATCAGGTACAATTTCACAGCGTTGATAGCGGCATCACCAGGAACTGTGGTATTTTCCACTTCACCTGTGTGGTACACAGTGCCCGATGTCGACGCGATGGCGCCCACCAGCTGCACAACTTGCTTGACAAGGGATGGCTTTGACACAATAGAGTGTAGCACGAACCACAAATGGTCACTGACAATGGGTACATCCTTGAGAGCGAGCTCTGTCACGTTGGAAACCACAGTCATGCGACGCTGACGCTGGGTCTGACGGTTTGGGTGGCCATCGGACCTGATCATATCGTGAAACCTTTGGAGCGATTTGTTCCACTCGGAGACAAACGTGTGGATAGGGATTGCGGGGATGTACATCTCCTCAGTGCAGGCGTAGATGTTTATACACCTCCTGGCTATCAGAGAGCTCCCCTTGGCGATGTAAGTGTTGTACAGGTCCACGATGGAAGAGTAGTCTTCTGATTTACTGAGGATAGGCATGAGGCTGACACACACATCCCCAACTCGAGGACTGTGTTTGGTAGTGGAGGCGATCAGTTGAGAGGGTACGTGCTTGAAGTCGAGATTACCCAGGGCTAGGTTGTTCCATTGCCCCTTATACCCGTTCAACCCAGATAGCACCACGTCGTTGTCCACGGATTCATCTGTCACCAAGGGCCTCCGAATCCAGCCTTGCCGCAACTGGACCGATCTCACGGGTGGTTCGTTGAGCATTAAGCAGATGGACTTGTGCGAGGCCATAGTATGTGTCTGCGATCATAGAGTGTCAGATTCTAGTAGTACACCGTTGGTCCGTGTGTCATTAGTTGTTTGCTTACTGGTGTGTATGTAAACAGTTGATCCTTCATCATAACACATCCCCTGGTCAAGCACCCCATCATGAAGTGTATATTGTTATTGTATATGTGTATATTGCTATAAAGACAATAAAGACATTTAGAACCACAGATCTTGGTGAGATTTTATTATGTTCACACGATACATCAACAGTCATAATAACAAAACCAATCACACAGGTGTGTACAACACGTATGCTACCAACACCATACAGTACCCTGGCAGGGTAACACCATATGGGCCTATGTTTTTATATCTTTGTGACAACCGCAGAGATGAAATCTGCCACAGACGTGGAAGGCTTCAAGGAGCTGGCTCCACCTGAGGGTACCAAGTATCCAGCTTGCTGTTTGTTGGTCACGCACGTACTGGACAGCTGTGCAGACGGCGGAGACTGTTGGTTGTTGGACGCCGAGGGTGTATTAGGTTCCACGACGCCGTCCGTGTCCATCGTGACCACTTCGCCTCTGTCCTCACTTGAACCTCCACCGCCCCGCTTTGCGATCTGCTTCGTAAGTTCCCGTAGTTCGTTCATCAATTTAGAGATATCCCCGGGATCCTGATCGTCCTTGCCTTGTTTGCGGCCACGCTTATACGGGGTGTCTCTGGCCAAAGTCTGCAACGTATCCATATTGTACTGGTTAGACGAGGACTCCGGTGACACCGAGCTGCGCTGTTGTTCCAGTATGACATCTCTTATACTGGCCTTGATCGAGTCGAGCATCTTATCTTGCTCTTTCTGCGAGGCTGCCTGTCTCTCCAATTCCGCCTTGTTATACTCCATTGCTATGTTCCTCTTTTGTTCCTCGGTCAGAGTCCCGTACTGAAACAATTTGTCACCACGACTTGATACACCGCTCGGGGTGTAAACAGCCTGCCCATTGAAGAACCCTTGCCCTGCCTGCTGCTGCTGATGATCCCGCAGATGTTGGGGTTGAGTTTGGCTAAGATGTTGAAGTATGGGTGCCAACTGCATCAAACTCTGTAGATCTTGTAGTGGCGCTTGGGACTGCTGATATTGTTGCTGTGGAGGCAGAGCTGGCTGATGCTGCTGCAACAGCTTGATCAGATTATCTATTTGGGTCTGAGTAGCAGACATTGTATCTTCCATCTGTTAGGGTTTGGCCTCTGAAGTATCTCCTTTAGGGTCTGTTACTCCGAAGTTAGTATCTTTGTCAGTAGGTTTAATACCAGCGCAGAGTTTAGTTTTCACACCGGTGCGTCTGGTGAAATCCTTAGCTCCTAGTACCGTGAACACTGTGTCAGGATCGTCAGGACATCTCAGTCTCTGAGTTAGTACGCTATTCTGAACCTTGATGGCCTCTAATACATCCTTCAGCACTCGCACCTCTGCGGCTTGGTCTAGCACGGCCTTCCTCAGGGATTTAACAGTCTCTGTGACACTCTGCCCCTCGGAGCTCTCGTCCGCGACATCAAAGGGAGTTTCGGTCTGGGCACAGACCACCCCGGCGCTATCCTTCAGATCAAGGCCTGCATCGAGGACCGAGTACTTCAGCGTGGAAAACCCCATCCTGGTCATTGTCTGGCCCAGATCCTTACCTGTCACCAGGGTGCAAAAGCAGCCCGGCCTCATGGGCACAGAGACTAAACTGCACTCCTCAGTCACGGGGCCACTATTGTTGTCTCCCACTGTGCCTAAACTGAAGGCAATGCTAATCTCCGGCTTCAACACGCAATTGGTGTACTCGGTGTCATTGCACGCCACACAGCAGTACAGGAACGTTTTGTCAACAGACCTGCTGTGGACGTGCCAGTAACACTTGACTCTACCGATGTCCTTCTTGACATTGTGTGAGAACACAGCCTTGCCGGGTTGGGGGTGACACGCTCCCGAGTACGACATGTCGTTGGCCACAATGAAATTTTTCCTAGACTCCGGGTACACCTCACCCTGGCCCACACCAAACACGCTACACATCCCCACGAGGAACTTGTCACTCCCGCCGCACGTAACCATACTAGCCAGTGCCTCGGTGTAATCGTCCTCGTTGGTGCCGTAGCACTCTTTGCAGAAGATCGGCACAAACAGAGACTGGTCCGAAGTCAGAGTCCCCTCGGGACACTCGCGTATATCGGTATAGTCCACTAGGGTCATGCTGGTCATGTTTATTACGGCTCTCTTCTTGTCCTCGCTCGACACTTTCACAAACGCACACTGGTCTTTTTTGCAGAACACTGGTCCTACCCTGGACCCCTCACTCACCAAGGGGGTTACGCCGCTTGAGGACATCGCGACTCTATCCCCTTTATCCCGTGCGGATGAAGCGAGTACCTAGAGCGAGGACCTAGGGCTCCCCGCCTATACTTTAGTGTGAACCCTACTGGGGACAATGGTTCACCTTGGTGTTGAAGATCACATTGTCTCCCCAGACAAACTCCTTGTCCAACTCGATCAATTTACGCAGTGCGAGACAAGAGATGTGTGTCACGTTCTCCACTGTGCAATAGGGAGGGGTGCCGGTGAATGGTACGCTGCAACTGTCGCAGCTTGTTTGGGTGAGCGTGAGCTCGGATATCAGTTCGGATAGCTTCATAGAGTCAGACAAGTTGAGTGAGAACACCGCCCGTAAGTAGGCCCTAGTCCGGACCTCATCGAATTCGCTCTCTTTGACACGTTTAGCCGAAGCACCTTTGCACCATTTACAATGTTCACTGTTCACTATGGCAATTACGTGCTTGGAACTCGTACGGAATAGACATTGGCTACCCCAAGGTACGCCGCAGCACGACGCTATAAGTCCTCCGCACACCGTGAATTTGTCACTCTCGATAACTCCAGCCACAGCCGTAGAACGGTGTCCTCTTTTACCGGCATCCGAAGATGAGTGAGCAGATGAGCGAGCGTGCCTTTTCTTCGACGTGTTGTTCCTCGGCTCCTTCGGGGTCTTACTCTCAGCGACCGTCGTCATCGCGTGAAGTTTCTGGAGCCAGCTGCCCAGGGAGAGGAGCCCAGAATAATAGGGTGAGGGTGAGAACTGAACCGGATCACGTCAACGAACAACCTCCTAGTAAGAGAACCGCTGCCAGCGCCGGTGACGGTCGGGTGTCGCGGGGAGAGATGCCATCACCTCTTTCTATTAGTAATCCTAACATGCTCCGCAATGGATCTCCCGGAGCCTCAGACCATGGAGCCTCAGACCATGGAGCCTCAGACGACCGAACCCCAAACTCTAAAGCTTCATCAAAGCGAGGCTATTACTCGGCCATGGCCGCAGACCCTATATTCCACATGTTCCCCGAGCCCCGGGAGCAACGTGATCGGGACGTGTACAACATGGGCGAGAATAACATCAGTGAGACTGATCGATTCATACAAAAACAATACCCAATGCTGTACATGAACCTCAACGCTCATGACCACCCCTCCATAGTCGATGTGCATTACGAGAATGAGGGGACCCAATGTCTCTTGTGTCAAGTAGAAAGGAACATTTTGGACTCCATCAAAGTGCTCAAGGCCCACGAGGTGAAGGGCTACCTGGACTCCTACAACCACACATTCACAGAGGAGCAAGTGAACGTTCATCTGGCACACAGCATGAGGGATGAAAATGTAATTGGTGTGATACAGAACATGGCCGTCGACCTGATGAGCAAATCGTACTCGCTTGCCAACGCTGCTTCTCTTCGCATCCTGAACCGCATACAAACACACATGGGTAGACCGGTGTTCGTCCCCGATCAGGATGTGGCTAAGGTTCACAATGATGCCGTTAAACAGTTCATTGGCCTCGCGTCTACATGTCAGGCTTTGATGAAATATAAGCACACCGATAACGAAAGGGTTCCCGCGTCAAATCCTCTGTTGTAACACTTTCTCACAAATAACAACTTACTATACACCCTTCCCATATCATAGTATAACCATAGTTGTTGTAATTGGTTAGTTAGTGTGTCAGAGGCCTTTGCCATCGGTGTCCGCATTATGGAGTCGTTACCACCCCACCGTGTACATCGATCTGCCCTCATGAGGCTCGTGATAGCCCTCTCACTATTGTTCCTCCAGTGCCTCAAGGGCTCCCCTGTAAACAACAACGACCCCTACGGCTACGCTCCCTACGTTTGGATCACCGTCGGTACATGCATCAAACAAACTGGCTGGTGTCAGGGCAGGAGCAACAGCGGCTTTGCTTTGACGGTGGACAACTACAACCACACGAGCGACATGTGCACGCACTACTGCCCGGGGATGATCTACGCTTACTGGAGACCCTTTCCAGACCCAGCTGGTGATCTCAACAAGCACGAGTCTGAAGGCGCCTTACTTGGTGCCCATGTAAGGAGGCTGGACAAGTCTTCCTGTCTCGCGGTTCCCGGAGGGTTCAAGTGTTCTGACCGCGTTGTCGCAAACACCCCGTTGAACAAGATATCGATTCTGCTCCACGCCAAGCCCCATAACAGAGACTATTACTTCGGAGAGGACCCGATGGCTGACTGTGAACCCGATCCTCAGTGCGCAGCTTTCAAGCTCTTAAGGACGACGCTACACGCACCCGCTGCGAGTAGAAAATGGCCCGAGACAGATGACGTCTTGACTATCCAAAACTCCCCTTACGCCTGTGTGCTCACCTACGTGGGACTCGGGGACGCTGAGTCCATCGGTACCTGTTTCGCACAACTAGGGGAAAACTGTTTTGTGTCCGAAGGTAACAGGTTCTGCATAGGCAATTCTAGAGCCCCTACACTGGGCATAACCAACGCAGACGGTGCCGCATCAGCCCCTATTGCAATCTGCGAGGTGTCAAGCGCGGCGAGTCTAAAGGATCGGGACCCGGACTACAAACCCACCGCAACAGAGATCAGGGACTTCCTCATACCCTCTTCGTGCGACGCGACCATTCTCTCTGTGGACAGAGCCGTATACACTTCACACTATCTTTCGGTGGCGCTCGACGTTGCCACATTCCACACAGTGGCTGAAGCGGGACATGTGATCATGAAGGTCTCCTTTGACGAGTGCCTCGTTCCCATCTCATCCGCAAGCCTGGATTTCCCCCGGGTTGTAAACACAGTAGCCAAAACGCTATCCAAGGTGAGAGTGTCCACACACTCAACAGCTATCATGCTTGATGCCACTGACTGGGGCACAACGGAGTGCTCTCGAGCAAACTGGCAAAGTTCGAATTTCACCAGGGTCGCAGTTGATCTCGCCTCTGCTCTGATCAGAGAGGGGGTGTCGAAACTCTTCCTCAGGCTGCCCAGATCCCACAAGCTCTTGAGCGGTATAGACTTCTCGCAGCTGGGAGCGTTCGACGCTTTCATCACACCCCAAGGTTTGGTCGACATGAGTCGAGCTGGACACTGTCAGAACATGTGGGCGTCCGGGAGCAGAGACGAATCCTCCACTGGGGTCATGTCGTACCTCTTGACTCTGCTAAGGCAAGGAGTGCGGGCCAACAAGGTAATCTTCACACTGTCTCTTACCGGGGGCGTGAAGATCAGGCCGCTTGAACATAGAGATTCGCATCAGTTCGACATCACAGGCGAGCTGTCGCTGGCCGACATGGAAACCAACACTGTGTTAAATTGCGAAGAGAACCTCAACACCAAGTGCTGCTCAGGGTCCAGTGTCACTGTGTGGGCTAGGGACGTCATGGTGAACATCACTGTAACCTCGACCTCATTCGAGACGCTCAAACGGTTTCCCGAGCTGGTCGCGGTCGCATTCGGAATCAACCAGTTTGTCGTAGCCCCGATTGACTCGGATTTCAGACGAGGCGTTAGATCCGACACCCCGGCGATACTGGGTATCACGTCGGCCGTACACAGGCTGAGAGACTGGAAGAGACAGCAGACAGCGGCAGGCATATCCACTGTTGCAGCGAGGCCTCGCGACAGACGCAGGCGCTCTGCTTCGGATGTTGACAACCCTAGGGTGGTGGTGAAGCTGGACGACGTGGTCGTAAACATCCCCGACACCGAATACAAGGACCCAGCCTCAGGTTCAAAGAACTGTCTTGACCCCCAGTACAACATAGGCTTGAGTAACACGGTAGTGTGTCCCGGGCTCATAGCCGCTCACGGCGCGGTGGGTATATTCAAGGAGGCCCACAAGGAGTTGTACAGCACCAGCTACGATAAAATCTACATAGCCGATTTGTACAAGCTCGAGTCTTGCACCCCGGGAGAACCCAGAAAAAGGGCCGCTGTGTCCACAAAGCCTCCACAGATCGCAGTCAACATCAACACCCTAATCCCCACGACGGACCGCAACCACTACATGGTAGGCATCCTGGATTCCGAACACGTCGTCGAGTACGTGCCTCCCGTGAACAAGGTGTGCACCGCTTACAACACTGGAGATACTACACACAGCATGAACGTTGTGTTTGTGGACGATGGTTACAGTGTCGACACCCCGGTGGTTGAAGCCAAACATGGGGTGATAGTGAAAGCGGTCGAACCCTTTCATTTCGTATCCAACTTCACCCCGGGCATAGACTACATCAACCTGAACGTCAGCTGCGTCAATTACGACGTGAGTGCTCTGCGACCATGTCTGATTGCCATATGCGGAGGCGACAACAGTTGCAGGAAGGACTACGGGAGGCTCTGCAACTCAGCGCACGAGATCATCAACGACGCTCGCAGGGCTGGAGAGCTGATGAGGGAAGGTCTGGAGGAGTTGGCTGTACAGGAGAAGAAGGCGAAGATGTATGAGCTGCCTGACAACGCGCCCTTCCCCTGGCTTGACAAACCGCATGGAGGCCACACTAGGCGCAAGAGGTTTCTTCTCGGAGTGTTGGCAGGAGCAGCCGGCTTGGGGCTCGCGTGGCACGTTTCCAATAGAGTGGACCTCTTGGAGGAACAAATGGACTCCCTAAAGACCTCTTACGTGTCCGTGACCAACATGTTAGTCGAAGTGAGCAACAAGCTCGACACCAACATAGGCCTTGTAAATGATAGGATCGACGAGCAGGAGAAGAAGATACAGAAGAACAACGAGATCGTCAACAGTAACTTTGCCATGATGAGGGACGCGATGATGAGGAATACGGAAGCGGCTTTGCGTGACACCAATGTCAAATTCTCGGTCATGGCCAGTTATCAAATGTGGTACGCTCAGATGCAGAGCGTCACCCATCAGATGATGCAGGCCGCGATGCACACCAAATTCATGACCAGAGGAGTGGAAAACTGTCTGAGGCAGATAGCGTCAAAGCGTTCAGGGAGCTGCCCCAGCGGCATGACAGTCATGCGGGAACACCCCGGCCTGTCCGAGTTCCCTACCGTTGGCACGGCCCTGTACAAAGACAGAAAGCTTTTCATAGTACACTCTATCCCCGGAACCGTTGAGAAGACCGTAGTCAGAGGGGTCATACCCATGCCCAAGATGAGCACCGACGGAGTACCTTGCTGGCCCGACTACAAGGTGTGGTTGATAGATGGCAGGTATTACGAACCGGCCGATTGTTACGGCAAGTACTGTCACAAGCCCAAACCTCACGAGAGGTACCTCAGATGCATGAATGATCCTGGCGAGTGCAAAACGGTATGCGCTCCTTGTCACCGAGGTATTTGCTACCAGGATAAGAAATTCACATGGATGGAGGGGTCTGCCGCGGTACAGATCGAGTCTCCTCCACTCAAACCGTTCTCCAGACCGCACATATCAGACGGACCCGTGTCTTTCTCAGATCTACTGAAAGACGCCATCCCGGACATCTCCACAATGGAGTTGCTTCATGCCATAAACACCAGCGTAAAGCTCATCGACATGCGCCAAGACCTGGACAACATCACCAGAAGCCTCCAAGACTTTGATAAGCGGTACGATGAGATTAATGCCAGCAGGGTAACGTTCGGAGGGTGGCTGTCCGGATTCGCCAGTGACGCAGCCATATGGACCTCTGTAGCTATACTCATGGCTTGGTGTACTGCGCTATCAGTGGGGATTGGGTACATGGTTTTCGTTGGAGGTGGTGGTGGTGGTGGAGGGGTTGTGCTCACGAAGGTCTAAAATGTTATAGACAACACCAGTACCCCTTCTGTACAGTTGTGTATATGTTGATGTCGATGTCCTAGGATGCTAGGATGCTTGAATAAATGTCCTATATGGCAATGGCAAAGATTCTATGCGTCCTTGTGTTTGTGTCATTGTGTCACATTGTGTTTGTAAACTAGGATCCTGGGATCTTGGGAGAGGAGTGAGGTGAATCAGGGTTAGAACACACAACATATTTCAAACAAGGTGTTGTGATTACACAGTTTTATTTATTCCATCATACATACACCATGTATACACATGAACTGCAAAGTATGTACTTGTGCATGGTTGAGGCTTATACCTTGGTTTATACAACAACATAGCAATACACTTTTATTATACACCTCAGGTCAGTTCTGGAAAGCTAACATGTTGTCACAAGTGATGTTTATTCAGACCAGAAAGACAAAGTCATTGAAATACGACAACAATCTTGGTCTCGATCTGATCTTGGTGTGCACTACGAAGTGGCACCAATATAACTGCCACATCCCCGGACACCAAGACTCCTCCGCCTGAGCACAACAGCACTGAAGCGTTGTCCCTGGAGATTACCAAGTCGCCAGGTTGTACAATCTCCAGTTCCGTTTGCTTCTCTGGTATCACAATCTCCTTGGGTGGTTGGAACCACTCGCCCGAGTGCGGGCCAAAGAACCATCCTCCCGTGGAGCCTGCCATGGATTTGTTGATGCGAATATATTGGTCAACGATCATGGAGCCCTTGACGTGTATGTTGCTTATACCCCCGTTGGCATCAGGTTTGATCTTGGTATAACCGCTTCTGTCCACACTCAGGACCGATGTGTCTTCTTTGTCTTGGGCAAGTATAAAGTTAGGAGCCAGGACCAATACACCGTGCGATCTGACTCCTGGGTCATCTTTCTCGGTATAGATGCTCACGCTAACATTAGCCTCAATGTCATAGTGTAAACCCAGCCCGTCTCCGATGTCTTCGTCGAATATAGCCGAGGCTCCCCTGGAAATGAGCACTCTGCCCTTTGATGTCATATGGTCATGCTCCCCAAAGCGAACACTGGTACCGTCTCTGGATATGACAAGATCCGTGCTATATGATTCCATTTCGTCATCTGGGGTGCACTGGTATGCTTGTGTTTTCTGGAGGTTTGGATGAATTACGTTCGTGAAATCACCTTCAATTCTCATATTCTTGTACACTGCCACGACCAAGCCCTCCTGGCTGTTCATGTTGGTGAGCAGAACGTCCATTGACACTGAGCCATCATAGACAGTGACTTTGGGAGGATTGCATTCTTGAGGTGTCTCGGTGTTGTTGCTCATGGCTGTAGCGGACTGTGTATTGGTAAGCTGTACTGGTATGGGATCCTAGGCTGTAACAGTGTGTTGACTTTCAAGTGTGCAACTCTCTTGCCCCTATATATACAAAGGTAATATCCAACTGAGGGTCTTGAACAATGGCTAGAATATACAACCAGGCCTAGGGTTAGCCTCCCTTACATGAACGCCCTTACATGAACTCAGAGATTATACGTGGTTGGATAAATGAAACAAGGTCCGGATGAATGATACAAGGTTGATTATACTTGGTTGGATAAATGAAACAAGGTCTGGATGAATGGTACTTGGTTGATTATCTTGGTTGGACAGATGAAGCAAGGTCTGGATGAATGGTACTTGGTTGGATAAATGAAACAAGGTCTGGATGAATGGTACTTGGTTGATTATCTTGGTTGGACAAATGAAACAAGGTCTGGATGAATGGTACTTGGTTGATTAGCTTGGTTGGATAAATGAAGCATGGTCTGGATGAATGGTACTTGGTTGGATAAATGAAACAAGGTCTGGATGAATGGTACTTGGTTGATTAGCTTGGTTGGATAAATGAAGCATGGTCTGGATGAATGGTACTTGGTTGGATAAATGAAACAAGGTCTGGATGAATGGTACTTGGTTGATTATCTTGGTTGGACAAATGAAACAAGGTCTGGATGAATGGTACTTGGTTGATTATACTTGGTTGGATAAATGAAACAAGGTCTGGATGAATGGTACTTGGTTGATTAGCTTGGTTGGATAAATGAAGCATGGTCTGGATGAATGATACTTGGTTGATTAGCTTGGTTGGATAAATGAAGCATGGTCTGGATGAATGGTACTTGGTTGATTATCTTGGTTGGACAAATGAAACAAGGTCCGGATGAATGATACAAGGTTGATTATACTTGGTTGGATAAATGAAACAAGGTCTGGATGAATGGTACTTGGTTGATTATCTTGGTTGGACAGATGAAGCAAGGTCTGGATGAATGGTACTTGGTTGGATAAATGAAACAAGGTCTGGATGAATGGTACTTGGTTGATTATCTTGGTTGGATAAATGAAACAAGGTCTGGATGAATGGTACTTGGTTGATTAGCTTGGTTGGATAAATGAAGCATGGTCTGGATGAATGGTACTTGGTTGGATAAATGAAACAAGGTCTGGATGAATGGTACTTGGTTGATTATCTTGGTTGGACAAATGAAACAAGGTCTGGATGAATGGTACTTGGTTGATTATCTTGGTTGGACAAATGAAACAAGGTCTGGATGAATGGTACTTGGTTGATTAGCTTGGTTGGATAAATGAAGCATGGTCTGGATGAATGATACTTGGTTGATTAGCTTGGTTGGATAAATGAAGCATGGTCTGGATGAATGGTACTTGGTTGATTATCTTGGTTGGACAAATGAAACAAGGTCTGGATGAATGGTACTTGGTTGATTAGCTTGGTTGGATAAATGAAGCATGGTCTGGATGAATGGTACTTGGTTGGATAAATGAAACAAGGTCTGGATGAATGGTACTTGGTTGATTAGCTTGGTTGGATAAATGAAACAAGGTCTGGATGAATGATACTTGGTTGATTAGCTTGGTTGGATAAATGAAGCATGGTCTGGATGAATGGTACTTGGTTGGATGAATGAAACAAGGTCTGGATGAATGGTACTTGGTTGATTAGCTTGGTTGGATAAATGAAGCATGGTCTGGATGAATGGTACTTGGTTGATTATCTTGGTTGGATAAATGAAGCATGGTCTGGATGTATGGTACTTGGTTGGATAACTGATACAAGGTCTTGCTGAATGGTACTTGGTTGATTATACTTGGTTGGATAAATGAAACAAGGTCTGGATGAATGGTACTTGGTTGATTATACTTGGTTGGATAAATGAAACAAGGTCTGGATGAATGGTACTTGGTTGATTAGCTTGGTTGGATAAATGAAGCATGGTCTGGATGAATGGTACTTGGTTGGATAACTGAAACAAGGTCTGGATGAATGGTACTTGGTTGATTATACTTGGTTGGATAAATGAAACAAGGTCTGGATGAATGGTACTTGGTTGATTAGCTTGGTTGGATAAATGAAGCATGGTCTGGATGAATGATACTTGGTTGATTATCTTGGTTGGACAAATGAAACAAGGTCTGGATGAATGGTACTTGGTTGATTATACTTGGTTGGATAAATGAAACAAGGTCTGGATGAATGGTACTTGGTTGATTAGCTTGGTTGGATAAATGAAACAAGGTCTGGATGAATGATACTTGGTTGATTAGCTTGGTTGGATAAATGAAGCATGGTCTGGATGAATGGTACTTGGTTGGATGAATGAAACAAGGTCTGGATGAATGGTACTTGGTTGATTAGCTTGGTTGGATAAATGAAGCATGGTCTGGATGAATGGTACTTGGTTGATTATCTTGGTTGGATAAATGAAGCATGGTCTGGATGAATGGTACTTGGTTGGATAACTGAAACAAGGTCTGGATGAATGGTACTTGGTTGATTATACTTGGTTGGATAAATGAAACAAGGTCTGGATGAATGGTACTTGGTTGATTATACTTGGTTGGATAAATGAAACAAGGTCTGGATGAATGGTACTTGGTTGATTAGCTTGGTTGGATAAATGAAACAAGGTCTGTATGAATGATACTTGGTTGATTAGCTTGGTTGGATAAATGAAGCATGGTCTGGATGAATGGTACTTGGTTGGATGAATGAAACAAGGTCTGGATGAATGGTACTTGGTTGATTAGCTTGGTTGGATAAATGAAGCATGGTCTGGATGAATGGTACTTGGTTGATTATCTTGGTTGGATAAATGAAGCATGGTCTGGATGAATGATACTTGGTTGATTATCTTGGTTGGACAAATGAAACAAGGTCTGGATGAATGGTACTTGGTTGATTATACTTGGTTGGATAAATGAAACAAGGTCTGGATGAATGGTACTTGGTTGATTAGCTTGGTTGGATAAATGAAGCATGGTCTGGATGAATGGTACTTGGTTGATTATTTTGGTTGGATAAATGAAGCATGATCTGGATGAATGATACTTGGTTGATTATCTTGGTTGGACAAATGAAACAAGGTCTGGATGAATGGTACTTGGTTGATTAGCTTGGTTGGATAAATGAAGCATGGTCTGGATGAATGATACTTGGTTGATTAGCTTGGTTGGATAAATGAAGCATGGTCTGGATGAATGATACTTGGTTGGATAAATGAAACAAGGTCTGGATGAATGGTACTTGGTTGATTATCTTGGTTGGACAAATGAAACAAGGTCTGGATGAATGATACTTGGTTGATTAGCTTGGTTGGATAAATGAAGCATGGTCTGGATGAATGGTACTTGGTTGATTAGCTTGGTTGGATAAATGAAGCATGGTCTGGATGAATGGTACTTGGTTGGATAAATGAAACAAGGTCTGGCTGAATGGTACTTGGTTGATTAGCTTGGTTGGATAAATGAAGCATGGTCTGGATGAATGGTACTTGGTTGATTATCTTGGTTGGACAAATGAAACAAGGTCTGGATGAATGATACTTGGTTGATTAGCTTGGTTGGATAAATGAAGCATGGTCTGGATGAATGATACTTGGTTGATTAGCTTGGTTGGATAAATGAAGCATGGTCTGGATGAGTGATACTTGGTTGGATAAATGAAACAAGGTCTGGATGGTCGGTACTTGGTTGATTATACTTGGTTGGATAACAAGGTCTGGATGAATGGTACTTGGTTGATTATACTTGGTTGGACAAATGTAGCAAGGTCTGGATGAATGATACTTGGTTGGATGTCTGACACAAGGGGAGGATATACGAGTCATTTGCTGATGTATCAGCCATGGCTGTACATCTACACAGTGCTGAGTGTACTGTGGTCTGTGGTTCAACTGTCTCTGAGCCAGCCAATGGTAGGCGATTTCATTCATGATCTCATTCAAGCTCTGGCATGTATAAGCCCTCACACAAGCACCATTGACATTACAGCCTGTGAGGCTTCTGAGAAGAGGTGGTTGACTCACATTCTACACCGGTAGACTACAGGGCGCTTAGTATTGTGTACAGCCTGGCTGATATAAAAACGCAACACTGTACATTCCCATTGAAACCAAGTGCCTTTATTGAACGACATACAGCAGAATGGAGCCTAAACCAACGACATACATCGTGACAGAGCGCCCTCCTTGGTATTTGACCTCGGATTGCAAATATGGCTTTAGCTGTAAACGTACACAAGGACTGTTCGACAAAGTTGTGGACCTGATGATGTGCAAGCAACAGGGACTATCAGAACGAGAGAAAAGATACAAACCGAAGACTATCTACAAGACTATCAGGAACATGGTGATCCGGGACGCTGACACTATACAGCAAAGGCCTTCACGCCCCCTGCTGCTTGCGCTGATGGACCTAGTGGACATTGAAGGCGGGAACAACTTTGAGTCTATGGCATCTGTAGACAGGGCTGGTATAAAACATGTGCTGCTTGCATATGGTAACTACACCACATTCTATATACCGAGTAAAGAGCTGACAGTTGCCAACGGCAAGAAGGTGATTCCCGTGGTCACACAGTACTCTGACAAACACACCTTTGTGCACTACGACAGCATCAGGTCAATGGTCGGAACTTACACAGTCGTCATCCCTACGACCGGGAAATGTAACAGTAAGTCGTACTTCGTGCAAGAGGTACTGTGTGTCCCGGGACTGGAGAGCCTTGAGTTGCTGAAGGTGGTCACCATGACAAGTTTGAATTCTGGGACATGACACTCGAGGTGCCCACGCACTCCACAGCTCTCACCCCGGCCTTTCAACAAATCCAGCCTGTGCAGTTGTTGCGCACTGAGGACAAAACTTCCTCTACCCAGAACATCGACGAGGTGCTGGCCTCTCACATGGAAGTCATAAAACCCATGTGCTGCGTGCTAGGCACGGCCTCAGCCAACATGTTGAAGAGAAAGCGTGAGGCCAGTGTCGATTGGTTCACGGAACCCCAAGTGATATGTGACCTGAAGCACTTCCACTACGAGACCGGTGACACTCGTGCCATCTAATTTAGAAGGAGCGGTAGGTTACTGGATGGCAAGCGGGTGAACCTGGTACCGGTTGTCGTTCTGAGAAAGGGTCAGGCTCAGGCTCCTGAGCTGTATGTGTCCACGACATTGAGGTTCTGCCGGGCCGTGAAGCAATTATGCGTCAAGGGCAACGGGGAGCTGGTGGGGTGTTGGAATGAAACGCTAAAGGAATTGGATAGGGAGACGTTTATCACAGGAACCGACATGTATCAGGAGATACACAATCCTGCCTTGTCAGCGTTCATCAAACGTGTTAATCCAAACAGCTGGTGCAATTATATACCCAAGCACGTGGAGAGTATGATTGTGGATCCTATCATGGTAGAAGTGGTGGAATTGGCCATTAGATTCATGGAAAACAAGATTCCAAATGCCTTCGCAGTGGCCGAGTTGCTATATTGCCCACTTGACAAAGTGCGAGAATACCTGACGTTTTGGAACGTACACTCCTCTGACAGCGCCATTCACACAAATGTGACAAAGAAGCGTATCAGTATGGTGGAGGAGCAGATGAGAATGGACTGGGTGGCCTTGGCTGAAATCGTCTCCGGTTACGTTCGAAAGAGATATGGTGAAAGTGGGAACACCGCAATGGTCTCAGCGTGTGAGGAGTTGTTCAAACATAAGACCGGGGACAACGTAGCCAAAGCACAGAGGATGTGGCACACTCTGATCAAACCTGATACAGGCAAGAACAAGGACAATGAGTTTGTACACACGTACGCCACTGCCAAGGTACTCTTTCTAAAGCTCCGCACTTATCACAACAGGATGAAGAAAGCTCAGAAACTAGGAGAAGGAGAGCGCTGTGATACAGAGAGCGGATCATGCTCCCCGCAGTCATCCACTGAAGCGCAAGATGCGTCCTCTAAGTGTAAGGCTGAGGTCGAGGATAACAGGGAAGATGATGCTACTGCGGCTGGAGTCAGTGAGAAACATGACCGTCTCTACTCTATCGTCACACAGGATTCAAGTCCGATTACGACATGGATCAAGAACATGTCGACTCTGCTGCTGAGCGAACCCTGGTTGAACGATGACCATCTCAGGAGAGAAGCTGTTTGTACCCTCCTGGGATTGGACAACACTCTGCTGGACAGGCGATATAGTGACATCCTTCGCGACTGGGTAATTACCAACCGAACCGTTGTAAATATACTCAAGACGTATGGCTTGCAGGACAGACTCAGCATAGCTCTGGTGAATTGCCTAGAGTCTACGTCCACCGATAATTGGAGACGCAAGGTATTGTCATCTTTCCAGGGCACCCGGGATTACCCCAGGGTGACTTCGGACCAGCTGGTCTCTCCACAAAGGTCAACCAAGATCAACCCTATTGCTAAAGGCAGTAAGAGCGATATGCGTAGCAAGAGCGGTGTTGGCAAACTTGGTACGAAACAAGCACCTTCCCACCACCACAACCCCACATCGGTGAAGCGAGATCCCTCTGCCTCACAGTCATCTAAACATTCAGCCTATAAGGCATCCAGGTCCAAGAGTGGCAAGAAGGCCCGCGATGTGCCAGCACACAGCTCCCGGCGCCTCAGGTACAGTCGCGACGACGACCACCCTTGGCTGAGCGAGGCTGAGGAAGCGAACAGTGAAGATGATGACAGTCTTCAAGAGTTTGCAGAAGATGAGCATGAGACCCCGGGCGAAGATTTGGAGGATACGATGATGTACGACAACAGCCAGATGCCTGACGAATACGATTACAGTGATGACTTCATAGACGACGCATCCACAGAGGATGAATACAGCGTCGAAGATGAGGATGAGGATGACAAAGCTTTCTGTGCTCAGGTTGAAAGCAGTGCAAAGAAGGCTAAGTGTAAGACAAGTAATGTCAGTCGGCGACGCAAGTGTAGACTTGTGTATTCTTCAGAGTCGGAAGAGTCCGAAGAATACCAGTACACGCACCAGTACTCGCCTGAGCCTAGCTGTAGCAGTATGAAAGATGACGGTCTGGTGTATAAGCGAGCACTGCAATCAGACTCTGAGGATTCAATCAAGCCAGATGTGAAGCGTGTCAAACGTACAAAGGGCAAACGCAAGTTCGACAAGAGTGACGATAGACGTAGCAAGAGTGCCAAGGTGGTCAACAAAGTTCCCTTTGTCAAGGCCTTTGACAGGGAAGAGAAGACTCATGCTAAAGAGAGACAGGACAAGTCTGACACTAGGTGCAAAAGAGTAAGGCCTGCTATGAACACAGGGACCAGCAACCGAGATTCCCCTCTATACAAAAACATGCAGTCCTCCTCCTCCTCCTCCGAAAGTGATGTCTACGACGAAGGGGAGGAGAAACGTGAGCTATGTATAAAGGGGGCACATCGTTCCAAGATACACTCCGCTCGCTCTCCCGTCATCAACACCGACTCTGAGCACGAGGATATAACAGTCTGCAAGAAGACTCAAAGGGGCAAAGTGGCCAATACGCCCAGACAGAAACAGGGAACTAGTGAGGGCGGGAGGTCCCTCAATCAGCAGGAGATTGTCAAAACGCACGACCTCATCAACCCACCAGGAGGCTCTACATCTTCACATCGGAGTCCAGGTCTTTCACAGTCCAAGAGACGGCCCTTAAGCGGAGACGCTGCAAAGGTGACCAAGGTCACCCATCAAGCTGCATTGCCCACTGACACCCTTCAACAACAGTCATCCAATCGCGACGGTGAGAGTGAGGTGGATTGTGAGGAGCAAGGGCTACTACACAGAGAGGACACCCATCCTTTTGGGGCTATATCTGCTGCAGATGCAGATGAAGAGTATCTTGACTTCGAGTCCGACGGTAACGATAGACTAGACAACAGTCCAGAAAGGACAGGGTGTAATAGCGATCCTGAAGACCAGGAAACGGACTTTGACGAAGACAACGAATATCTTGTCTCTATGTGAGAGTTGTTATCATGTCTTTCCATACGGTGAAAAAGAAGCAGCCTGTACCTGGGCCCCAAAGTGCTTGTATGATACGATATTTAGAGGTGCTGGCTAACACTGTGTGTGTGTCTCAGTTAGAGAAACCATGCACGTCTGTAGTACTGTCATCCAAGTATTCGATTCGAGAGCACAAGGCAAACAAACCTAAGGTTGTTCTTAATACACTCGATAGGTATTTTGTTAACAAGTGATTCAGATTGCATAATGTGTGACATCTACCTTAGCTAGATGCTCTATACCTGTGTGCCTGTATGTATAGCACATCCCTGTAACACAGCTATCCTATTGGGCGTTGTATAGCCATTGTATAACCCACATTGTATTGTGTGTATGACATAATAAAAAGAATTACATGTATCAGTATCAAGACGATCTCTTGGAATCATTCATATACCTGCACCATCAACTGTATGAGAGAAGCCTAATGAAAACAACCGTGACAGATGAGGCTAATGCAGATATAACACACATGGATTACTTTGTATAACACAGCGTATGGTGTGTGTGGGACTACTGCCAGGGTCAACAATCATACAGACATTGACAGGAGCCACAGGATAGCAATGAGGCTAATTGCGATTTAACACAGTATTATTACGTTAGAATACTTTTTTATAACCCAATTGTATAATAGTATAACCAAATAGTATAACCAAGCTTATGGTGTGTAGTATGACATATAAATAAGTACATTGTGTTTTGGTAGAAAGAACGGAATGCCTCATAGTGGCGTTGGACTAATGACAGGGTCATCAATCATACATGCGTTGACAGAAGCCACAGGATAGCAATGATGAGGCTAATGTACATGTAACACAGCTTTATTACGTTAGACACATGGTACAACATCGACATATAATAATAATAATAATAATATGCCATTTAGCAGACGCTTTTATCCAAAGCGACTTACAGTCGTGCGTGCATACATTTTTGTGTATGGGTGGTCCCGGGGATCGAACCCACTACCTTGGCGTTACAAGCGCCGTGCTCTACCAGCTGAGCTACAGAGGACCACATGGTACATCAACAATAGTATATCACATTTGTACAGAGACATCACAACATCACACATACATTTGTACATGTCACTAGAAGTTCAATCGCTGTGCATCCTGTGGTACATCAGCATGTAAGCTACCCCGAGATTGTAGGTAGAGCCTAACGCTTGGTAGGTTGACATGACATCCTCCCATGAGCACAACCTTACGCAACTATCGTCTGCAAGATACCAACTGTCATCTTCCCGCACGTAAGCTGTGTAATGTCCACAGTAGGGTGTACCACGGTGAGCTACAACTGCATACAGCTCGTACAGAGCTGCTTCTGGTTGGCCTTTCATAATGTATTTCAGATTCACAGTCTCCGGGAAAGCAAAGCGCTTCTCCACCTTCACTATGTCAGCGGTATCTTTGCCAATGTTTTTAACCCGGCATATCCTCATACACACAACCGGGGGTATTGTCAATACCTTGCCGGTGATTTCCATCTGTGTTCTATTGTGTGCATTATGCACAATTGTAGTCACACATCCTTAGCGTAATGGTAAAGACTGGTTTAGTACATCGGTACATGTACAAGGGGATGACCTACAAAACAACCACATCCTAGGGTGTCCTGTCTTTGCACTTAATAGTCTGTCACGCTGAACATCACCAAGTTTTCAAACAGCTCTCTGAGAGATCTCACCGAGCCCTGCTGGCTCAGTAGAACCACCAGGATCGTCATCCTGTAATATTCGATAGTGAACTCCTGCACAGGTCCCGGTCTCTTACACCTTGTGAACATTATGACTGGGGCCCACTTGGACTCACTCTGCGAAACTGAGTCATGTGCAAAACATACGCCGTTGTGGTTGAGTAAACTCGACCGGTCCAGGTGATCTAAGCTGGAAATCCCAGAGAGTGCAGAGTTGTTGAGAGTCACCTTCGCCAACCCCTGTGTGCAATCCAGTGTGGTCACTTGGAGCCTCGATGAGCCGAATATCTTGACTCTCATCCTGAGCACTATGTTCCTAACCAGTCCATTCATCTTGGTATCACCCATACCCTCTGCTGTCTGGTTGCCTCTGGAAGGCTTCGGGTCTCTGTACACCACGAGTTTGGCGCTGCTTCTATTACAAGCTTCTTCTTCCTCACCCAGGTGTGTCAGCCAGTTTGGTATGTCGGACAAATAATCCCTGAACGTGAAACAGTTACCGTCTATGGTCGACAAGTATGGAGTAGTCCTTTCGATGATATCGAATTGTCTCAACCACTGGATGGCATTGGTCAGCACATGCGAGGAGGACGTACCGGTGCTCAGGTTGCAAAGCCATTTGCACAGATTGGATTTGGGTAAGTGCTTTGCCACCATAGTAGTACAGAGACTGACCAAGCTCCTACATTCTTTGCCAAACATCGAGGACTGGGGCATGTTGAAGTTCCTGCTGAGATAAGGGACAATGTTGATCATCACGGCCCCTTTACCGATCAGGACATCCCTCCATTCGGTCATGTGAGTGGGCACCAGCTCCAGGTCTACGGATGCCTTGAGTGTGAGAAAAACCTGTTGCAGGAAGGCGTGTACCGAGTTAGGTGATTCCGACTCATTCCAGTTCAACACCTGCTTGCACCCCTGGAAGAACTGGGCATATTGGAAGATGAACATGCCGTTGCGCCTAGAGCACCTACACAATCCGTCTCTGGGACCAGCGAATATGAGAGGGTGCGTTCGGGTCATGTCCTGAGACTGGACAACTACGTTGTCTGTGAAACGTGCTATCTCCTTCTCGTTGTGGCTCTTGAGAATGACCATGGTCGTGTCTATCTCCCCGTCAATCTGTTTGCCTCGCAAAATGACTGAACCATACTGCTCCTCTACGGCTAGCGGGACTGGGTCCTCGGCCAATTCTCTTTGTGGTTTTGGTTGCGGGGCATGTTGGAGACAAGCTTCAATGTCCTGCCCTTGGGCCCTGCCGCATATGACACGGGATGTCAGTTGACCTGACACAGTGTTTAGAGTGCTGTCTGCGGTATCGCTCATGAAAGACATGTTGGCATCATCGCCACTGCTGAGTATCGCATCACCAGCATCACTACAGGTCAACATTTGTACCGAGGCGTTGCTGCGTTGTAGGTCAGTGTAATCTAGGATGAGGGCCCCGGATTTTCCAATATCTCTTTCCGCGCGGTGAGCATCGGTGTTTGGTACGGGCATCAGCTCGTCCTCCGGGTGGGATGCCTGTGTCACATCCGTAACGGCTGGTTGAAAAGGAACCTGTTGTCTTAGTCCGAGGACCCTGGAAATTCCCTCTTGTCTTGAATTGTCTACTACCTTACCTCCAGGAGCCATTTTCGACAGCCTTTCCCCTATAAGGTTGTCGTTGTCACCAGCCTTGCGTTTGTTATACTTGCTCTTATATACATCTTCCAGCGCTTTCACCTTCTTTGAGTACCAGGTGTAAGGCTGGATAAGATCAGGAGCCAACCTCATAAAGTCTATCCCGTAGTACACTTTTGAGTCGGACGTGATCACTGAAATTGTGGATCCCGTCGCCGATCCATCTGACACCAATTTAGTGAGTCCCTCGGGGACGCAGTCGTCTCCGACTATGATGTCGGTCGACCTATACTCCCCTACCTGTACGGACAATGGCATCTGTTCGGAAGGTAACCGTGCGTCACTGATATCCCCACTCAAACACTGGTATCGAGTGAGCTCCAGCAGTTGGGATGGAGACCACCTCTCTTGAGGGAACAGCGTAATGCAAAGCACTCCCATACAGATAAAGGTCCTGTCCGCTATGGCATGTCCCATCTGATGGAGGTTGTCTAGTATCTTCTTTACGTTTGGCCTTTTGTTTTTGTGTTTGGCATGAAGGGCGCGAGCGTTGATCGCTTTCATGTGGCTGAGCTCGAACGCTGAATCCCTTTCAGGGCTGTATACCCCAACCAGCTTGGAGAGATTCTCAGCGTATGTCTTTTTACAATATGTGTGATCTGAAGCCTTGTAATTTACTAGGGGCAAGCCACTGCGTAACTCCCACATCACGCAGTACCAGCTGAATATATCACTCCCGGTGGCTGAGTTCAAGCACCACAGCACTTCTGGAGCCATGTTAGTGCGGTTGCCCCTAGGCTGATCTGGGGTAGAGAAGTTGCACGATGTGCCAAAGTCGCTGATCTTGAAAGCAAAGGGTAATGGTTTCCTGTCCGGCTGGTGACAGACCAAGACGTTCCTGTACGTGAAGTCTCTGTGCTGGATCGTTCTGGATCTCAGGTACTCCAGCCCTCTTAGGGTGTCCAGTTCGACCGCGGGTACCACAGAGCTAGAGTGTTCGTGTATACGCCACATGAACTCCTGCAGCGAGAAGAGGGCTCGTTCCATGACCAGCACAGCTCTACCTCCCAACTGGTAGCCGGGAATGTCGCACCAGAAACCTCCGAATGTGCGCAGGATGTTTGGGTGTTGTATGGAGACGCCGATCATGACCTCCTCCACCTGAGAAGCGATATGCGCGTAGCGATTGAATTCCTTGTCTACGAAAGGAACGCTCCAGTTCACCATTTCCGGAAACAGGTTGGTCTTTGCGACCATGCTATCGCTGAGGGGCACGGTCACCCCGAAGCCTCCTCTACCCATCACCTTGTTTGGCGTTGTTATCAGTTCTTCTATGTCGAATTCACATTTCGAATCCCGGGGTACCGCTATGTCTGTGCACACACTCCATGGCTTGGCCTCTTCGGTAGATGTTAGAAGCTCGTATTTGCGGCCAAAGCTGTCTATGATCACCGTGGACGTCCTGGGTGTGGTCGTTTTATAGCTCGAGGGCAAGAAGCCGTCTATAACCGGTTGCGCCTGCTGAGAGATGGCTTCGACGTGCTGAGGACTACACCTGGCAAACGTGGGGAATATGGGGGTCTGGGGATTCCCGATCAGTGTATGTGTGTCTCGGATCAACTTGGTCAGCTCATGAGAGTACGGGGCTCTCGTATTGCATTGGATCACCAGGAACAGTACAACGGAGTCATACTTACAGGTCCTGATCTCTGGCTTGTAGTCTCTTTTTATGTGTACCACTAAGCGATCTCTCCCCTCGACCTGAGGTTCCTCGTGAATACCCATTACTCCTACGTTCCGGAGTTTACACTGTCCCACAGCCCTATTGAGTACCGCTACGGTGTCTTCATAGTGGGCGAAGGTGAATTCCCCCGTGTTTACCCCAAGCCACTGCAGCACGCTTGTCACATCGCTGTAATGTAAGGTCTTAACGTGATACAGATTGTAACGCTCTACCAAGTCGAGCAACCTTTCTGCGCAGCTCCTGGTGTGAAGCCTCTCCTCTGCCATTTCTGTCACACGTAAAAGCGTGTTACGATATAGCTTAGGTCTCTGTAACACATCTGGGGTAGTAAATAGGAGATGAACGGTTCGGGTCGTAGAGAGATCGTGTTCTCTGAACATGCGTCCGTGTCGCTGTTCGAGTGCCTCATAGTGGCAGGTGCGCCAGCTACTGGGTTGATGACATATACAGTGTCCAAAGACAGAGACACCCTCCAGATGACCTTGCGGGTCTTGCGGGATATGTGGCAAAGAGCTGATATGTTGTACATTCCCAGAGCTGATGTAGATTCACTACACCGCATGGAATGCAGTAGCACTGGGCGTTGTGGAACGCCTATACCGGATCCAATATTGTTTGAGGCTGGCAAACTGTCCAGATACTACATATATCTGTTGTTTCGGTATTGCATTAGCTCAGCATGCCTTAAGCCATACAACCAGCAGGGATTGGGGTCTAACCGCCTGGTCCATGTATCACTGTTTGAACCCAAGAACATCTCAGCTCCCTTAGTGGATGTACCACTGTGCTGGCTCCAGAATAAAATGTGTACAACCTACCCTTCTGCTCCACCTATCCCAGAAGGCAATTTCATTAGCAGGATCCCCAATTACCTTCCCCAACAACCGCTTAAGCAGCTACCCCAAACTTTACAGCATCAGCAGTGCCCACATGAGCAGCCACATCAGCAGCTACATCAGCAGCCACCTCAGCAGCCACTTCAGCAGCCGCATCAGCAGCTACCCCAGACTCAGGACAATGATCGGTATCCACAGCTTCGGCAGCACAGTCTTCCGCAGCAGACATTACAACAGCAGCCACCAAATTCGGTTCGAGAGTATACGCAAGAGATGGACTACACCAAGCAAAATGATCAAGGGCTCCAGTTGCAAAGCAACAACAACCAATTGTATCCAGACCTGACAGATCAGCGATATAGAGGCAGGACACATGGCAAACCTTTCAAAGGTCCGGATCGCAAGCCAGATACTAAACCAAGAACTGTGTTTCTCAAAGGATGTTATGATTCAAACTTGGAGAGTGAGGATGAATTTTGAGTGGTTAAAACGTGTACACTTAACAAAGGGTACACATCGACACCTAGTACCATCCGGTGTGTACCAATGACATTGGTACGGACCATTTCAGTTCTAATTGTCACAATAGACTATGTAGCCCTTAGTCAATGTAATACCACACAATAGACAACACTCCTTGTTAGCATGGGCTGATACCCTGTCCATGGTTGGAGACATTAGTTTACTTTACTACCACTAACAGTGGTACTGTTCACAACAGCCAGGCTAATCCCTACAGATAGCAATGGCAATGGCAGCGGCAACATCTACGGGGCAAGATGTGATGGACTGGGTAACGGTTGCAGCGTGTGGTCAGGGACAACCTTACCGTGGTCCGAGTGAGCTCGCAAATGTGGAGAGACAGCTCTCAGAGACACACATGGAGACTGACGAGGGCATCCCCATTGCCATCCAGAACAGTAGAGACAAGGTGTGTTGTGTGTGCCTGGATGTGGTGTTGAACAAAGACAATCCGAGGGAGCGGAGATTCGGAATTCTGGCCAACTGTAACCACTGTTTTTGTTTGGGGTGCATCCGCACATGGAGGAGAGTGACATTCCTCGATGCCAAACAAGTTAAATTGTGCCCAGCGTGTAGAACCAGATCGAGCTTTTACATCCCAAGTGACCACTGGGTCGAAGATAAAGACGAGAAGCAGAAACTGATCCAGAAATACAAGGACTACATGGCGAGTAAACCGTGCCGATACTTCGATGAAGGCCGTGGGACGTGCCGCTTCGGCTCAACCTGCTTCTACCAACACCACCGTCGGGTGGGTTCCAATCCCCAGAGTAATTTGACCAACACAATGCCGATGATCTGGAGCTGTGCGGTTCCCAGGACACCTACACCAGAGCCGGAAGAGGGGTACGAGTATCCCCTTGGCCTGTCACTTGTCTTGTTCAGCCGGAGAGCTACACAAGAGCCGGAATAGGGGTATGTGTATCCCCTTGCCCTGTCAGAGATGTTGGTCAGCATTATGGAAGAAGATTGTTGACACATTCAGAAGGCTACAGGACTGGGCTGAAGTGCTATAGCTCCACACACCCCCAGGGATGGACTGTCTTTCTCTGTGATAGGCAGTTAGATAGGCAGGTTTGATGTCCTCTTTTGTGAATGTCAATTTAGAATATACATGTTGAATACACACCTTTATATACACCACTTTTGACCGTGTGTAGTGAGTGGAGATTTGGTATATCTATCCCTATGTAGTGTACTGTCGAGTATTGCATTGACATGTAAAGAATGAATTGAAATAAATAAACTGCTCACAGTCACACCTCTGTGTAGACATCATTTTATTTTCACATATTGTCACATTACAAGGACCCCGATCACACATACGCATATGCCTGAGAGCTGCGCCCTCAGTCAGCCATTATCAGGTCAGTCATTGTAGTTGTTTCTGAATCTCAACATGTTAGCTCTGTGCCCAGGGTATCCGCCTCGACGTGAACGTTCTCTATCAGGGTGAGGTCGATGAGGGTGAGCTCTATGGCTACTGTGTCTGCCAGTGACCATGTTGGTACCAGTACACTCAGAGTGCTTGTTACCCATCCTGTGCACCGGTCTCAATCTGAATCCTCTCTCTCGCCTCCAGTTGTTGGCTCTCCACGGGACCCCAATTCGGTCCCTTGCAGAGACACGTCGCTCACAGTTGGTGACAGTGGAACCCATGTCTGTGTCACGGGGTGAAGAGTTGAAGAATATTCTCCTGACGCCCAGTCGATCCTTGACCGATAGTCTCTTCATGGTCGACGCTAGACCGCTGGGATCTGTGCCTGTACTTTTCCATGGCGTAGGTGTAACAGCGTCTGTCCGATCTACCAACAGTTTCTGCATCAGCGCTTTTCGTAGAGTATCGCAAAGGTTCCGATGGTGCTTAGCGAAAACTTCTCCGTATTCAGCCATCACCTGTTTGTTTGGGATGGCTAGGAACCTATCGAATGTGACATCCTTGAGTTTGTCACTCAGGTGACATTGATTCCATCTCTTGAGGTATACGTGTACAGCCATGACTTGCAACTGTGGGGTAGTCTACATGAACCTAGGTCGAGATGTATAAAATGGTAAGTAACAGCATCTATGGGACCTCTAGACTTTGTCCACTTTCCACTTTGTCTCTCACCATGCGGTAAGGTCTGGATGTATTACACAGGGTTGGAGGACCGATACAACGATATAACAGGATCACATACAGTATTTACACAGTTGCATGTCCAGCTCTCTGAGAGGCCAGAGCAGACACACAGAATGGAACTGACTCAGAAGTTCAAAATGGCCAACTACCTAATGAGACATAAAGATGTCTATGATAAAGTAGTGGCAGCTATACAAGACCACAAAGGTCTTGGCCTAGATGGTAAACTGACAGACAGCATTGCCATGATGAAAAGGAAGCTGAGGCCTGATATGAAACACCCCGAGAAGCTGATCCATATGATGGAGGCCTACCTGAACAATAATGTAGCCTGGGATGTTCTGGTCCACATACTCAAAAGGCACAACCCTGACTTCAAAGTGTCGGATCTCGAGGCTCACGGCCTTGAGAAACTTGTGAAGTATGATATGCGTTGGAACCCGGCGATAAAGACATCATTTCAAGACACAATGTGGATCCTCAGTGATGCTACTGTGAAACGAGTGAAACTGTTGCTGACATGGGAAATCATCAAGGGGTATGAGCCTATTCCCTACGGACGTAGTGAGAGGCTAGACGTTTGTGACCTAGCAGACATGATTGTATCCCATCACCATAAACGCACATTGGTTGTGATGAGTCTGATCTTCACCTATCTCGAGGAAATTGACCTGGTTGTGGAACTAACCTCAGCTGCGGACAGATCAACAACACAGTGATCCCGGGTGACTACACTGATTTTAATGGAGCTGCAACGACACCGCACACTGTTAAAAACATGGACAACACTGAAGGCTATTTGCTTGCAATGCGGTTCCAATGTACTGTCACGATGTATGTGCCACCTGTGTATATTAGAATGAAATAATTCCTTATATACTAATAGTGTGTGGCGAGTGGTCATTGTCAAAGCGGACATAAAATAAACAACTGTCAGTGCAGGTGTGGGGTTGTCTAAACTACTAACAATCGGTGATTGTAAAAAAAAGTATATGTCTAGGGCATGATATTTGGATTCTAGTAAGCTACACAAAGTAGTGGGCTCTCACCTCTTCACAATAGTTGACACAATGGTTGACTACTACGACTACTACAGTACTAAGTCTTGGTGGAGTAACAACAAAGACGGGTGGCTCAAAATCAGCTTGATCGGGGCTCCATTGTTAATTGTTTTTGGGCTGGTGTTGATCACCTACTGGACCCGTAGCAGACGGTCCCGTATTTATAAACCATGTTCGAGTCCACATTCACCTTTGTACCACCCTGTGTACGTTCCCACGACTTGTTCGTTTGGCGATACGAGGTATGATGTGCCAAACATGCAGGAGGACGTACATGTCATCTGCGCTACAGATGTGTCGGTGATCGGAGCTGTGGAAAGGGGTAAGGACATCTTACGTTCGTACATATAAAAGCAGCAACTGTGACGAGTGGTCAGGTTACGGTTGTCTCACTCCCACTCTGTGTTTCACTCTACAGAACCTGAAAAGATCGTGTGACACCGAGACCCGTGGTTAGGAAGACAGCGTTCGGCCTAGCCCTTCTACACCCTGGGACTTTTCTTCTTCTTCTTCTTCTTCTTCTTCTTCTTCTCACCAACACAACTGTCGGATGTACATACAATACACTATATACAACATATATCTGTAATCATCATGTCCTTGCTGTGTTTATATGTGTGAGACAAAATAAATGATGGAATACCTCACTACACATAATGCCTGTGGATGTTTATTAGCCGATGATGCATTGAGTAACCACAAACATTATACAAGTATGCAATTGGCAAAGGTGCTGATATTTCAGCAGAGGTTGGGTACATCCAAGCTCACGGCTCTTGTATCCAAACAGGGGTACCTCTACTAGACCATTCATCCAGACATGGGGTATATATATATGAATGATTAACGCATTACCACATATACATTCACAGTCACACATATGAAGGAGTAACCCCTTTACCACATATACATTCACGGTCACAAAACAACATCAGCCTGTATAATGGAGTATCGTAATACATTGGAGCGGTTCAAGGATGACATAGCAGAGAGGCATACAGTGATCGGAGGTACCGTTGAACAAGTCCTCACACGATACCCGGATGGTGGGGATACACTCAGGTCATATGACAGTAAGACCAATAGGGTCACGACGATGTACAAGTTAATCGACCACTGCCTCAAGACCGAGGAACGGGCATTTGGATTCCTCGAGGTTATACGTGAGAGAGATCGCTACCTATATGATGACCTGTTTATGTGCGGACCAGGGGGAAAATTCGGTGAGTGCAAACAACTGTACTGTGAAGTCAAGGCCTGGATATGTTGATCATGACTCGCTCTTAACTTAAGGTACTCTATGTGTCTGTGTGTCTGTTTCAGTCAGGAGGGATCCTCCCGAATATAACCTCACAACCCAGGTGCGACGCGCACTTGGTGGTAGAGTCAACGATATACTGTCTATGCCTGCGATGTGTTCCTACATCCAGAGGATCACTTGTATCTTGCCCGCAATAGAAGTACTGATTGATCATGGTCAACTGCTTCCTGAAGAAGAATCAGAGTTCCGTGTAAACCGAAAAGATCGAATGGCATTGATTAATACACTGGAACAACTGTTCAGGGGCAATACACCCTTCACTACGGTCCCTGAGCCCAATAGGAGTTTCATCTCCTTGGTAGTGTTTTCGTTTAACATGCATGTGTTTGATGTGCCAACAATGTCTATGGAAGATGTCTTTGTGTTATGTAGTGCCTGACTAGTAGAGCTGAGTCCTTTACCAAACCAACCAAGATCTGTGTACTACAAACGAAATAAACACCTGTGAGTGGAAAGAGTGAAACACCTGTGTCTCCTTGTTCATTTCAAGGCCAGAGGGTTACATCCATACAATTATTCCATTGTCAAAGGCAGTCTAACAGTGGTAAGTGGTCTGATATGCCAGCCTATCTTGGGTCCATCCTCGCTCATATATCCAAGCATGGGTATGTGTGCATCTACTACACCATTCAGACCATTCAGAGAAGATGTTATTGCATGTGCACGTATACCTTAGTGAGTATAGTATATCCTATACATATTGTCATATGTATGTTATCATATGTTGTCCTCATTACTGTCCACATTAGGGCACATGTGGTGCACATTGACAAGGGCCCCGTGATGTTCCAGACCTTATCAAATGACAAGCTTTATAAGTAAGAGACTAGAGTAAGAGACTAGATGTATTTCAGTCAGATAGGTATGATAGAGTTTATTGTATACAGCATAACACACTTCGTACAGACAGACCACAGTCACCTCACATCCTCTGCTGTCCATATAGAACAGCATGTAAAACATCATCATCACTGCCTCAAGGTTCCATTTCATTAGAGGTGTCACAGTCAAAGCGGACTATGCCACCGCCGTCGTGTACAGAGAACCCATAGTTGGGTCCGGGTCTAGGCCTCTCCAGGTTCCACAATTCCCAGACATATTTCATGGTCTTAGCCATTAATCCGCAATTCAACTCTGTCCAGTACCTAGACCGGGTCTTTGTTGGGATCTTTGTGATATCAGCCAGCTTCATACCCATAGTGTGATAGTCACACTCCCGAGGAGATCCTGCTCCCCACAGTAGCATCTTCACCTCTTTGCACCAAGACGAAAATGACTGGTAGTTGGTCACCACTCCGGTCAGCAATCTCTTCATCCCTAGTCCCATAGGAACGATGTTATAATCGGTCCCACATAGAATGATGAAAGCCAGCTTTTCCGTTCGGTCTGTCTCGTCTCGGAGTACATCTCCTTTCACGCGCATGTAAAAGTGGGGCCCTGATCGGTTCAACCTCAAGAAACATCCGTAACTGCCCCTCGGTATCATCCCGTTCATGTACGCTTTACTCAACCGCTTGAGGCAATTCATTACATGTTTCTGTTCTTTCATCAGGACCACCTTATATTCTGCGTCTTTGTCTAGGTAGAGGTCGGGGACTTGGTGTCCCTCGACACAGGAGATCGTCCTCTTCTTGCCGGTAGACGGGGGGTTATCCGATTCGGATCTCGATAGCGGACTCTCGTCAGATGTGGGGCACAGGGTTTCGAAGATATAACAGGCTGTTTCGGCACAGAGACGGCCGTTGTTTACAGCCAGGGCCAAACCGTGCAATCTGTTCCGGGCGGTTGACTCAAAGAACCTATACAGAAAGATGCAGTAGAGAGATCCCCTGATCCCGCCTAGGTAAAGGTACCTAGCTAGTTTCTCTTTAAAGTTGACATTGCCGTGATCATCCAGAATGACCTCCAAAGCGTCGTGTTGTTTTCGAGGCGCCGGGAGCAGGTATTCTTCCTCGGCTGAGATGTCGGAAAGCACTCGGAACCTATTCTCGCTCGAACCCAGCTCCCCAAACGCCATGTTTCTTTGGGTGCTGTGTTCGGGAATGGCAAACAGCAGCTCTCCAAAGGTTGACATGTGCATGTCTCGATCCTCATGGTAGCTCTTGTTGTCTAGCCTCATGGTAATGCCCTCGCGGCCGCAAGCCGTCAGCACGGCCACCACATCTGAATCTCCTGTGCACACGGTCACACTACCCTTCAGAATGTTTGCCAACTCCACGAGCAGCGTGTCGGCCTCTGTGGTGGTACACCGTAGACACGCGTCCCGCAATACAGACACTTGTATAGTCTCGGGGTCCGCGAAGGTCGCCACAAAGACGCCCTCGAGTCCCTCGGGTCTGTCTATCGAGCCGTCTGCGGGATCTACGGCGGAGAGTTGACACTCTGCGGGCATCAGATCTTCGAAACGGTCGAGCATGTTTGCGAATAACATGTCGTCCTGGCACTCCCGGTACTCCAGGTACTTCTGGTGGAAAGACACCAGGTTATCGACCGAGGTTCCCTTTAGGAGCTCGCCCTCGGAGGAGTCTCCCTTGGCACCGGTCACTAGAAACAAGTCGTTTTTCATACCCATGTCGGCCAACAGCTTCATCATGGTGTATTCTATGGCGCACAGATTACGCTTACAGAACTCTATGTGAGGTACAGGGGTTCGGTTGAGTCTGAGCTCCCTCACGGATGGTTTCTGGGCCACGGAGCCGTCCTTTACGAGCACTACACACAGGCTGGCTGCAGTCTCAGAGATGTAGCAAAGTGCCAGAGTTCTGGCCATGTTCACTATGGACGCCTGAGAATCACCCTCGATGTAGTCACTTTCCTTCACTTTGTGGATTACCATGAGATGGTCTATCAGAGTCCAATCCTGTCGCTTGCAGGGTCTGTCGATCAATTCGAACGGTGCCAGGTGAGGGTTTGCGAGCATTGCGTGGATAGCCTTGTGTTTCAACCCCATTTCGGTTCAAAGCGTTATCCGATCGAGTAACAGCCAAATGGAGTAGGTCTATAGTCTGTGCACACGGACAGTCTAACCTGGCCCACATTTAAGCCCAGTGCACACCTTGGTTGGATGTGGTTATGCACCCTTTGACAAATGCTCTAGGCTAGGGGCCCGGGGTTGGTCAAATGAGCCCTAGTTGGGCTACACGCTCTACGTGTGGAGACGTTAGTCCTGGTTCGGTAAGTGTTTTCCTTGGTGCTTGGTTGCTGCTGTGGTGTTGTGGCGTAGGGAGAGTCCTGCTAAAGGACTATACAAAGAGAACATGTAAAATGTACACCGCATGTACGTTTTTTATTCCTCTTAGCCGTGATCTTCCTTGTCGTGATCTTGGTCGATGTCAACACGAGAGACATCATCCGAAACCCAGGTCAATGGCCCATCTACAGTCTTCCTGTTTTTATTTTTTTCCTGGTTGAACATTATGTTCCTATAACACAGGTCTTTAGGGTCTACCCAGGATACCCGTCTACTTGCCGAGGAGGCCAGCTGAGTTTCGACTCTCATGTTCACACACATAGGGGCTAGACAATTAAGCACCTGGGTGCAGAAACAGTTGAGCCACGGGAACTTGCTGCGTATACTTTTAGATATCGTGGGCCTTAAACAACTCCGTATGGTAACCTGGTTGGTCCCCGGTCTGATTATCACAAGGTATGCGGCTGACCGCTCTGCCATGCTCGGGTACGTGAGCGAGAACATCACCCAGGTCAGCCACAGCTGAGTGTTGTATCGCCACAGGGTAGTCTGGTCGATAATGTCGTTGTTCCTGGTCTTGAGCTCCAGCAGCGCTATGTTGTCATTTACTGTGTCGTGGGCAACAAGGTCCACCTCGGTGTAGGAGCCCCATGTGTCACGGATGGCCTTGCAGCCTCGCGTACAGCCGTTGTGATACGTGTAGGATCCGGGTTCACCGAACATATCGGGCGTGGGCAAACCGGCAACCTTGAGGCCTGCGCAAATGGGAGTCAGGCACAGGGCCTCGAGCTGTGTGAGAATGAGGCGAGACACGGGCCCCACGTCACTTGTCTTCTTCTTTCCGTTGAACACGTCCTTGCACTGTGCGTCTACCGCAACGCCTATACCGGTGGACATACGGCTCCTGTCCCACAGGCGTCTGCAGGCATCTGGGGTCAGGGCTTTAGACCTCACCAGTTGCAGCAGGTCTTCCGTGAACTTGGTGCCCTTGGACTCGGGAGCATTCAGGTTTCTTACATACTCAGGCACCCACTGGAGCGAGCTCTCCGGGTTGGCGTTCAGGTCCTTTACAACCCTGGTGAACAGATCCATGCTTATCATGTTGTGACCGGATGACCGCTTCCTGCAGTACACCATGGAGTGTATGGGTTTGGTGATACCCTGAACCTTGTACCAACGGTGGTCGCCTGTAGACTTCGCACATCGTTCACCTCCTGAGCCTAAGAACTCGATCACGGGGTCTTGGAGCTTCATTGTATTAAATGTTCAAGGATTGGTAGGCTGATACTATAACCGGATCCCATTGATAAACAAAACCACAGAAAAGAGGACCGTTCGGGTACTCCCAATCTTGCAACGTGAGTAAATAAGGAAGGACAAAGAGAACCCGGGTAACCTAGGAACCCAGGGAGGAGGCCAGCGATTCCCTAAAACAGATATGAATCGCAAGAAACCAAGCCTTGGAGGCTTCGAGTCATTGATATCCAAGAGCAAAGATCTGTTTAACAGCAGAATGTCAGCGGTACCTAACGGCCCCATGCTGAGCAAGGTCCGTTTCAGGGGCAAGCTGGGAGGTGCCATTGCAGTCATCACCTCTCTCATCGTGGGATTTCTCACCATTCCCAACAACGTTCTCTACTTCATTGACAACAGGCACGTTACCAGGACCACGGGCCGGCTGGACTCAGCCGCAACGCAGTCGCCTCCTTCCGAAGGCAGACCCGAATACCAGCACGCTTACATCCACGCGGGGATAGCCCTCATCACGCTCGGTTGCCTGGCCATGGTGGTGAGCATAGTGCTCAGCTACTTCGCAGCCAAGAGCAAAAGGAAACTGGACGACTCCGAGGGCTCCTACGGGGGTCCGGAGTCTACCAATAGCACCAGGACCGTGCTGACGTGCCTGATCATGATGAACATTGAGCTGTTCATGGCCGTGATCGCAGGCTGCATGGAGTTGCTGTACCGACCTCTGATCAGCAACCAGCAGAGGTTGCATAACATGGAGTGCGCTATCGCCGTGTTCAATATCATAATCTACCTCATGTACGTGGTGACCATGGTGCTGACATCTACCATCCTAAAGGGGAAGCACGAAAGGATCCCGGTTGATTGTCAGAGAGACATCCCGGATGTGGTGACCATACCCTCCTCAGCTCGAGACTACATGAGCAGCAGAAACGTCAACCCTTACAATTCGCAGTCCAGCTTCATGTAAGGACCTCCATCCATCGTCTCTGTAATCTCCACCTCTGTCTGAGCTGAGAACCGAGGGGATGGTAGCGCTAGACCTTACCCAGACCGTTTGGTATGGCTATAGTAGTGATATTGTCATGGAACCCAGAGTATGTTGAGCGTTGTGCACGGTGTTGTACGTTGTGTTTACAGCCCCAGTCCCCGGTGTAAAGATCTGCATCGCCCGAAACACAAAGCTGTCTACAAGACCCGGAGCTTCAGAAGGAATGCAAAAAACAATCTTGACACTGTCCCTCATGGATAGACCCTAGGTCTCCTTACAATGTAAAATCAGTTGTGTAGCTTAACACATGTTGTCCCTATTGTGCCTTTGTTACTTGGTTGTTGGCGATGAACATTACGTGTCCCACTAGTGGACTACCCTCCCGTGTGCATTTCAACCTGAAATATATATGTGATTTTTGTGGTGTGAATGTGAGTAAATGACAGTGAATAAATGACAAGGAACAAATCGTCTTAGCCTCTGGTGTATCCTTTATTGACACAGGTTCATCACTTCAACATAACAATACTATGCATAGGAACATAGACAACATTCACAGGTGTAGGTAGGGATGATATGAAAGCGTACATGAGCTGGGTACATATTACCGACTCACGCCACTTCTTTATTCCAACCGGACAAGCGTGGCAGATAGGATAGTGGTAGACTGTGTAAAGACCTTCACTATAGGGCTATGCGTGCAGTGTGTACGGACATATATATTTACATGCGAATGGCACACATTAATACATCTCACACCACACTACATCACCCATACACACACACACACACACACACACACACACACACACACACACACACACACACGGATCCCATAGACGCTACAGTATAATAATCATAGAACCGAGTCATTAGGTTTCGAACAGCATACATGATGTCTCACGAGGCCAATATCGATACACACAGACCTAAACCCAGACCGATTACCAAGAAACGGTGCTCGGGGCACAACGATCACAACCTCTCTACCGAGACAGCCCAATCCTCCATGACATCCCAATGCAATTCCCTGTGTGACGTGCAAAACGAGTGCTCAAATCACGAAAGTCCTCCACGACGCAGACGCCGAAGCGGACGTTACCAGGTACCGGGCGAGGATGAAGTGGAGACAACCGTGAATGAGAAGAACAACAAGAAGCAACAAGACCAACACCGCAGTGTACATTTCAGCAAGCCCATAGCCCAGGTACAGTTCGTGTCCATGTCGGAAGACTCCAGGGAGGCACGCTCATCATATTGGTGGCGGGTTGCAGTCAATACCAAACGGTTCCGAAGGAGGATACGTCAGTTAGAGCCGTCAATATCTAGATGTCTAGACGAAAATCACCGGGACCGCATGAGGAACTATATACGGGTTAGGCTCGAGAGCGATTGTCACTGAGCGCTCCTCTGGGGAAACCTTATCTGGGCACAGCAAACTCTGCCCAGTCGATCACTGTGACAACAACTCGCTCTGCGCTCTCATCAAACCCACCTCGGATAACCCAAGCAGGCCTCCTATACACTCCTACATCGCCACCAGTAATCTACACCAGGATCACCCACCGAATCGACTAACGCAATGGCCTCGTGGTACAACTGTCTCCTGTTGAAGAACAGGACCCTGACAGATCACGAGAAGGAAACCCTGGACCGTGTCAATGTGAAATCCCTCAGCCATGACGGAGTCAATGCAATGATAGGACCCAAGGACAGTCCCTTCACAAGACCCATGTACCTAGAGTTGACACACTACCACCATCTCGACTCTCTGTTAGCCATGCTTGCGAGCTACGTCGACCCGTCAGTGAAAAGCTTGTCTGACTACCCCGTGAGACACGTGCAATTTGCAGCACCGCAGCAACTCCTAGTCCAACCTTCACAAGACTAAAAGTAAAGAAGATGACAGGGGCAACAGTCATCGTTGGAAACAACCAACACCACAAGATTTCCTGGACCCTGGATTTAGCAAGAGCTGAGGCCGATCGATAATACCAACCCCAGTTCCATACCCTCCTCAGCTCGAGACTACATGAGCAGCAGAAACGTCAACCCTTACAATTCGCAGTCCAGCTTCATGTAAGGACCTCCATCCATCTTCTCTGTAATCTCCACCTCTGTCTGAGCTGAGAACCGAGGGGATGGTAGCGCTAGACCTTACCCAGACCGTTTGGTATGGCTATAGTAGTGATATTTTCATGGAACCCAGAGTATGTTGAGCGTTGTGCACGGTGTTGTGCGTTGTGTTTACAGCCCCAGTCCCCGGTGTAAAGATCTGCATTGCCCGAAACACAAAGCTGTCTACAAGACCCGGAGCTTCAGAAGGAATGCAAAAAACAATCTTGACACTGTCCCTCATGGATAGACCCTAGGTCTCCTTACAATGTAAAATCAGTTGTGTAGCTTAACACATGTTGTCCCTATTGTGCCTTTGTTACTTGGTTGTTGGCGATGAACATTACGTGTCCCACTAGTGGACTACCCTCCCGTGTGCATTTCAACCTTAAATATATATGTGTTTTGTGGTGTAAATGTGAGTAAATGACAGTGAATAAATGACAAGGAACAAATCGTCTTAGCCTCTGTTGTATCCTTTATTGACACAGGTTCATCACTTCAACATAACAATACTATGCATAGGAACATAGACAACAGTCACAGGTGTAGGTAGGGATAATATGAAAGCGTACATGAGCTGGGTACATATTACCGACTCACGCCACTTCTTTATTCCAACCGGACAAGCGTGGCAGATAGGATAGTGATAGACTGTGTAAAGACCTTCACTATAGGGCTATGCGTGCAGTGTGTACGGACATATATATTTACATGCGAATGGCACACATTAATACATCTCACACCACACTACATTACCCATATACACACACACACACGGATCCCATAGACGCTACAGTATAATCATAGAACCGAGTCATTAGGTTTCGAACAGCATACATGATGTCTCACGAGGCCAATATCGATACACACATACCTAAACCCAGACCGATTACCAAGAAACGGTGCTCGGGGCACAACGATCACAACCTCTCTACCGAGACAGCCCAATCCTCCATGACATCCCAATGCAATGCCCTGTGTGACGTGCAAAACGAGTGCTCAAATCACGAAACTCGTCCACGACGCAGACGCAGACGCAGAGGTGGAAGCAGACGCAGACGCGGACGTTACCTGGTACCGGGCGAGGATCAAGTGGAGACAACCGTGAATGAGAAGAACAACAAGAAGCAACAAGACCAACACCGCAGTGTACAGTTCAGCAACCCCATAGCCCAGGTACAGTTCGTGTCCATGTCGGAAGACTCCAGGGAGGCACGCTCATCATATTGGACGCGGGTTGCAGTCAATGCCAAACGGTTCCAAATGAGGTTACTTCAGGTAGAGCCGTCAATATCTAGATGTCTAGACGAAAATCACCGGGACCGCATGAGGAACTATATACGGGTTAGGCTCGAGAGCGATTGTCACTGAGCGCTCCTCTGGGGAAACCTTATCTGGGCACAGCAAACTCTGCCCAGTCGATCACTGTGGCAACAACTCGCTCTGCGCTCTCATCAAACCCACCTCGGATAACCCAAGCAGGCCTCCTATACACTCCTACATCGCCACCAGTAATCTACACCAGGATCACCCACCGAATCGACTAACGCAATGGCCTCGTGGTACAACTGTCTCCTGTTGAAGAACAGGACCCTGACAGATCACGAGAAGGAAACCCTGGACCGTGTCAATGTGGAATCCCTCAGCCATGTCGGAGCACCAGCTGAGGCCGATCACTAATACCAACCCCAGTTCCCCGTACAGCATGTTGTATGTCAATGACACCGAATAAACGTAAACAACTAAACATGTCATTGAACACGTCTGTGTCTCTCATTTCATTGTTTATGTTTATTTATCCTTTAGATCTGTCTCTCCGTTATTGCTATCATATCCGAACTAGCATATTCATTACACTTGTATCAGATCATTGCAGCCGCTATTGCCTATGCCTGAATAGGTAAGGACACTATAGGAACGCTAGGGGGAGACGATGAGAATGCACACACAAGCACACCTAGGTAAATGTGCTCATGATCATTGCAAGGCTCAGTGAAGCCTAATCTAGGTTCCATTCAACTGTCCAAGGACAGCGTGTTAGAGTGAAGATATTAGAAAAGCATCGTTGCAGCCGCTATTGCCTATGCCTGAATAGATAAAGACACTATAGGAACGCTAGGGGGAGACAATGAGAATGCACACACACACAAGCACACCTAGGTAAATGTGCTCATGATCATTGCAAGGCTCAGTGAAGCCTAATCTAGGTTCCATTCAACTGTCCAAGGACAGCGTGTTAGAAAAGCTATTAGTTATTAGAAAAGCACAGTCCACAAGCCGGTGAAGCCCCCCTTGCGGTTATGCGTTGTGTTTGCATGTGTTTTCGTTCACCCTGTATGTTGTATGACCACTAGATGTCGGCATTGTACCGCTGTAAAATGATAGGTCTTTGATAACCCTCCCGTTGTCCTGTCCGGGTCAAAAAGACCCAGGCTACGTGTTAGAGTGAGTGGCTGTGTAACCCCTAGCGTTGCCCTGTCTTGTCCGGGGTCAAAAAGACCCAGGCTACGTGTCAGTGCCTATGTGTTAGAGGGAGTGGCTGTATATCCCGTGCCGCTGTCCTGTCCTGTCCTGTCCTGTCCTGTCCTGTCCTTTCTTGTCCGGGGTCAAAACGACCCAGCCTACGTGTCAGTGCCTATGTGTTAGAGCGTGTGGCTGTATATCTCCTCCCGCTGTCCTGTCCGGGTCAAACAAAAATAAAAATTAAAATAAAAAGACCCAGGCTACGTGTCAGTGCCTATGTGTTAGAGCGAGTGGCTGTATGACCCCTAGCGTTGTCCTCTCGTGTCCTGGCTGGGGTGAAAACGACCCAGGCTACGTGTTAGAGTGTTAGAGCGAGTGTGTGCTGTGCTGTGAACGGGACCCTTGCAAATGAAATTAAATCAACTTTTATTGGTCACATTGTAGGTACAGACATTACAGTGAAAAGTTGTACTTGGTAAAGAATCTGGTGATTCCCTTGTAATATTGTAGGTGTGTGTGTGTGTGTCACTAGTCGAGGACAATGCTGGAAACCCAAGATAACCATTTCCTCGACAAGTGAATATATGTCATCTGCTCTTCGGCTTGCTGACAATTGAACATCTCCGCACGTGTTTCATTCTGACAGTCTGTCAACTTGTAGACTTGCGGTACAACATTTTGGGTTTTCGTGAAATCACAAGGTATGCCTAGGCTCGCACGGATCCCCATCATGGCGTGTTGTTTGGGGCCAACAGAAAAGCCTTGAAATATCCAGGCGACTTTCTTCATCAGAAGTGTCTGTTCCTCATCTGAGAGATCTGTCATGTGGACACCGCTACACACGGATGAGATGTCGCATGGCATTTGCCGATATGTCCGATAATATGTCAACAAATGGTCTCGGACGTGGCTGTGACGAACGTCCATGTCCCACATGTCGTAGTACAAAGCACAAGTACAAGACTCGCTGTCGTCGAAACCGGTCAACGTTGCAGCACAGGGACACCATCCCACAGCTTCACGGTGTATCTTCTGCACATGGTCCCGGTGTGTCACCATGATGTGTGACACTGCACCGTGGTAAAACCACAAGAGCAGAGCCTGTCCTACGACCCGAACGAGCCACAGCTCATACCTCAACAGACTATATTTGGGTTCGACAAATAGTCTCACCTCCAGTTTGTTGTTGGGCATGACCGAGAGGCTTTTCACCGTGTAGCCGAGAAGTATGGGTATGTTGTTCACTACTCGATTGAACGCAGAATAGATGTCGTTGAAGTTGATGGTGCTCAGATTCAGTCGAGTCGACCCTCCGATGCCCAGACCGATCACGGTGCCGACGACGGTGGTATTGTCGGTAGTAGTAGTAGTAGTAGTAGTAGTAGTAGTAGTAGTTACGTGACTGGAGTCCGACGTGTGTATGTCAAACACTGCAGTGATGCAGCGAGAATCGCCCTTTGCCTTTTCTGTGTTCTGGAAAGTCGACATAGCTTCGATGGATGGATGTTGTTTGTCTGTGAGACACGAACCTGTTATATTGTGGATTCAATGACCACTCCCATAAAAATAATACATTATATTATATTCATTTATTTAATTTTTGTTTGGTTAATGTTAGAGCCTAGGTGTTACAGCGAGTGGCTCGCTGTATATCTCCTCCCGCTGTCCTGTCCTGTCCTGTCCTGTCCTGTCCTGTCCTGTCCTGTCCGGGTCAAAAGGACCCAGGCTACGTGTCAGAGCCTAGGTGTTAGAGCGAGTGGCTGTATATCTCCTCCTGCTGTCCTGACCGGGTCAAAAAGACCCAGGCTACGTGTTAGAGCCTAGGTGTTAGAGCGAGTGGCTGTACATCTCCTCCTGCTGTCCTGACCGGGTCAAAAAGACCCAGGCTACGTGTTAGAGCCTAGGTGTTAGAGCGAGTTGCTCTATGTCTCCACCTGCTGTCCTGACCGGGTCAAAAAGACCCAGGCTACGTGTTAGAGCCTAGGTGTTAGAGCGAGTTGCTCTATGTCTCCACCTGCTGTCCTGACCGGGTCAAAAAAGACCCAGGCTACGTGTCAGTGGCCTAGGTGTTTGAGCTAGTGGCTGTATAACCCCTAGTGTTGTCCTGTCCTGTCCTGTCCGGGTCAAAAAGACCCAGGCTACGTGTCAGTGCCTACGTGTTAGAGCTAGTGGCTGTATATCCCCTCCCGCTGTCCTGACCGGGTCAAAAAGACCCAGGCTACGTGTTAGAGCCTAGGTGTTTGAGCTAGTGGCTGTATAACCCCTAGCGTTGTCCTGTCCTGTCCTGTCCGGGTCAAAAAGACCCAGGCTACGTGTTAGAGCCTAGGTGTTAGAGCGAGTTGCTCTATGTCTCCACCTGCTGTCCTGACCGGGTCAAAAAGACCCAGACTACGTGTCAGAGCCTATGTGTTTGAGCTAGTGGCTGTATAAGCCCTAGCGTTGTCCTGTCCTGGCTGGGGTCAAACGGACCCAGGCTACACGTTAGAGGCATAAGCTCTGAGCCAGAGGTACTAGGTAAGCCGTAAACAAAAAAAAAACAGCAACACCAAGAACAACAACTAGAACTACTACTACTACTACTACTACTACTACTACTACTACTACTACTACTACTACTACTACTACTACTACTACTACTACTACTACTACTACTAATATTGCCTCTGTGGCATGTCCGGACACGTGCCGAAGAGAGAGGTCTTGGGGACTTCCCCAGCCTGGGTGCCGAAGCTATTATGAGTGCTGTGCGATTCACGGCCAAACAGGTCCTAGAACAGATATTTTCCAATGACTCTGACTGCGACGAGGATGCGGACGAGGAAGCCTCCGAAGAAGAAGACGGGGAGGAATACAACCCAGAGGACGAGGAGACCACAGAGGACGACGACGACGACGACAACGACTACGACGCCGCAGCCGCTGCCGCTGCCGATGACGAGGACAATGTCCAAGTAGAACAAGGTCAAGGCATAGAAGACGAACGAGACGATGACGACGACGACGACGACGACGACCAACAAGAAGAAGAAGAAGAAGAAGAAGAAGAAGAAGAAGAAGAACAAGAAGAACAAGGGGAAGAACAAGGGGAAGAACAAGGGGAAGGTGAAGGAGAGCGAAGAGAGCGAGGAGACCTCCGCAGCTGCCGCAGCCGCCGCCGCCGCAGCATCAGCCCCAGAACACAACACGATATCCCTCGAGTGGAAAGAGAGACATTCGTGTCGAGAAACGGCCAAATCCAATGGTGCTCGGTGCCCTGTGACAACAATCGGGGCGTCGGAGGGGCCGCAGCAGCGGCAAAAAGTAACAGGCCGGTTGCTGAGGTAACGGAGGACATGAGGCCCGGGCCTACTAGGCAGGCCGTAGGCCAAGCCCGCGACATCCTCTCCACGTTTCGCTTGTTTTTCACACCCGAGATAGAAGACATCATCCTGGAGATGACCAATCTGGAGGGCGTTCGAAAATACGGAGCCCGAGGCGACGGCGACGACGACGACGACGACGACCACCGCGACTACGCCGATGACCACGAAAACCACGAAGACCGTGACCGTGACCGCGGCGGCGGCGGCGGCCGCTGGAAAGCGATGGACTCCACAGACCTGAGAGCCTACGTAGGGCTGCTCATCCTAGCCGGCGTGTACAGGTCCCGAGGCGAAGCGGCCTCTAGTCTCTGGGACGCCGAGAGCGGAAGGACCATTTTCCGCGCAACCATGCCGCTCAAAGTCTTTCACGCTTACTCGAGACTCCTTCGCTTCGACGACCGCCAGACCAGAGCCGAGAGACGCGCAGCAGGCGGCGGTGACAAACTTGCGGCCGTGAGAGAGGTCTGGGACAAGTGGGTCGAGAGGCTGCCGCTCCTCTACAACCCCGGGCCCGACGTGACGGTGGACGAGCAACTGGTCCCTTTCAGAGGTGTGCCGGGGCCAACAACACCGTACAAGAGCACAACAACAACACTGAACACAACACTGAACACAACACTGAACACAACACAACACAACACGCTAAAGCTAATCTCTTGTCTTTCCTCTCTCTCTCTCTCTCTCTCTCTCTCTCTCTCTCTCTCTCTCTCTCTCTCTCTCTCTCTCTGTCTCTCTCTCTCTCTCTCTCTCTCTCCTCCAGGCCGATGTCCTTTCCGCCAGTATATCCCAAGCAAGCCGGCCAAATACGGCATCAAGACATGGGTGGCCTGCGACTCCAAATCCAGCTACGCCTGGAAGATGCAGGTCTACACCGGCAAGGCCACATGCGGAGGCCCCGAGAAGAACCAGGGGATGAGGGTCGTGCTCGATTTGACGCAGGGACTCAGGGGTCACAACGTCACCTGCGACAATTTCTTCACCTCATACGAGCTCGCGCGCCAGCTCCTGACCAGGAACGTCACCGTGGTCGGCACGGTCAGAAAGAACAAGCCAGAGCTCCCGCAGGCGCTGCTCGCCTCAAAGGACAGGCTCCTCTTCTCCTCCAAGTTCGCCTTCACTTCCACCACCGCTCTGGTGTCCTACCTGGCAAAGAAAAACAAGAACGTCTTACTCCTGAGCACGCTGCACACCGAGGCTCACGTTAGCCGTCGCCAGGACAAGAAGCCGGCCATCGTCCTAGACTACAACAGCAACAAGGGAGGTGTGGACAACCTAGACAAGGTGATTGGAACCTACAGCTGCAGGAGGATGACCGCGCGCTGGCCCCTGGTCATCTTCCACAACATCCTTGACGTGTCCTCTTACAACGCTTTTGTCATATGGCGAGAGCTCAACCCCACTTGGATGCCTGGCAAGCGAAACAAGAGGAGGGTGTTCCTCGAGCAGCTGGGAAAGGCACTAGTGACTCCGTTCATACAAAGAAGGGCCCGTCTCCCTCGCACCGAAGCCTCTGCGGCGCTCGTCAAAGCTGTTCAGAGGGCTACGTATCGTGATCAGCCCAGGCGGGATCACGCCCCAGCAGCACCGGACCACGCAGCACCGGCCCAAGCACCCAACCCCGCACAACCCAGTAAGAGGAAGAGGTGTCAGGTCTGCCCCACAAGGAAGGACTGTAAAACACACACGGTGTGCACCAGGTGTAACAAATACATCTGCAAAGGCTGTTCGCACCCATACTGTCCCACATGTTCCAACTGGGCCTTTAGTGAGAGGGGGACAGTTCGACCCGGAGGGCACGGCGTGTGTACAGAATACCAGGACAACGGGAGGGTTAAAGGCTAATATAAAATAAAGTGATGTTAAATTCAAAATGAAAAGACGACTGCATCTGAAACTCTGTCAGTGATTTATATAACAGCCGCAGCCAGAAAATGTCTGCTTCCTGTTTTCTCCCGTTGCCATGGTGAATAACCGTATCGGAGCTCCATTGATGATGGCTTTTTACTAGTCGTCAGGCACAAGCTCAACTCCGAGTTAACGTACTCTGAGTCAACTTACCTAACTCAGATCAGCTGTTCTGTAACTGAAAACTCAGTTTCACTTCACAGGGTAAGTCAACTCTGAGTTCAGGGTTAGGCTCAGTTTGTTGAACCTCCTTTCTGGAATAGCCCCCAGGACCTGTTTATGAAGTTTCCTTGAGTTGTTATTCTGTAAACTGACATGTAGAAATTACATAAATGAAAAGGTAAGTATAAAGAATTCCACTAAACAAAAAGTATGCTTACAGGTAGGTGTGAAAATAACATAAAATAATAAGCATGTGTAAAGAAAATAGTTTAAACATGTAGCTTAGTTGCAGTCTGACCGTAATGTCTAGACATCATTAGCATGATTTGTATCCTTGAGGGGCTGAACTCATTTTTGTATTATTTGTGTTTTATAGTGAGCAGATGGTCCAGACCTCACTGACACTCCGGTGGCTCTCCTGACAGTTGTCACTGATGATACTACTGATGCGGCCCTCTTCAGCCCTGAGAGCATCTGTATTGTCGTGGAAGATGAAATACTTGTGAGTGGTCCCACAAACCTGGCTGACTCATTTCTCCTGCTCTTTGGGTATGTCTATGCACTAGACCTACAGTACCCAACGAATCTTGAGCTTACATTCACATTTATCCAAAAAGTTGTGATGTGTCTTGAGGACAACAAACCACTGAAAGGCCGTCTACTGACACTGAAGAATGATTTGTTCAATGAGTGAATCACTCAGAATGGACTATTTGTTGAGCTGAGTATTGAGGATGTTTTTAGTTTTTTTCCCCTCTTTACAAATGTAATAATTTGCCTCTTCTACCTCATGTTTAATATGTTACACTGTTTGCCTCTTCTACCTCAGATTTAATACATTGATTGTTAATAGATAAATATCACAACATTGACGTATTGCCAAGCCCAAGTTTTTGTACTGTACTTGTGGGAAACGACTGTTGAATTCATGCACTATACATGTTTAATGTTGTGTGACCTAATGCTTACCTTGATGTTGCCAGTTGAAGTACGGCACAGTAGAAACCAGTACTTTTATTTGAATGTTTTATTTAAAAAAAAGTGAGTTGCAGCCTTCAAGGTACAGTAAGTGCCAAAACGTTTTAAATGGCTCCACATTCTAATAGTTGTCATTGCTGTTGAGGATGGATTATAATTATAATCTTATTGAATTTTATCATGAAGCCTTTGTGAGTTTTTATCATAATGTTTACTGAATAGTGTGATATGGAGACCCAAAATACTGAATCTACCCTCTGTAGCAATGACCACTATCAGAATATGGAACTATTAACACTTAATGTACTTTAAAACACATTTTTGTTTTTATGGAGTCATTTCCTTTTCCTTTTTTGTTTTAATTTATAACAAGCACTTTGTTTTGACTGAGCTCCTTTTGATTCGTGCCTTTTTAAAAGCACATTGTGTTGAATAAAAAAAAAGTTAAATTGTCACTGTGGTGTCACTTTCATGTTTTCTAACATTATTCGCTGATTATAATTGTGTAATGGACCGACATCAGTATTTCAGTTTAGAATTAATTTTGATTGCATGTCCCACATTATGAGTTGAAGAATATTGAAAATTTTGAGTGTATTTAACACATTATATGAGTTGAAGAATATTTAATATTTTGAGTGTATTTCCCACATTTATTAGTTGAAAAATATTGAAAATTTTGAGTGTATTTCCCACATTATATGAGTTGAAAAATATTGAAAATGTTGAGTGAATTACTCCCTAATTATAAGTTGAGGAATATCAATATTTATAAGATAACATTGAGATAATTTAAGGCAACTGTAAATGTAATTTGTATTTTGTGTAAACTTAAAACATTTAAAAACATCACTAAAATATTTTTGTGTAATCTGTTACAAAATAATTTTGGAGTTATGTGAACTTATTAGGGTTTACAGTGTGGCACTATATCATGTTCCCATATGAGGCCATGAATGAACAATAACACCTACTAGGCCTCGTTTGCCATAGCAGGCAAGCATTAGATTAGAACACAAGATTTCACTCTGGACTTTGGAGACTAATATTCCGCATAAAGGGCCGTCAGTGTGCTGTTGCGCGCGCACAGTGTGCTTTTGCCGGCGCGCAGTGTGTAGTTGTGTGCAGGCAGTGTACCATTGGCCTCGTTTGCCATAACAGGCTAGCATTAAAATATAACATAAGATTTCACTCTTGACTTTGACGACTATTATTGCGCGCAAAGGGCCAGCAGTGTGCTATTGTACGCACGCGCTTAGTGGACTATTGTTTTGGGCGCCCAGTGTATTGTGTTGGGCGCGCTGTCCTAAAAAAAAGACGCAAAGCATCCCTTCCAGTAACCGACAGAGGAGTCCTCCGCAACGGGCCAATCGGGGTGGTGGGGAGATGGTGTCCAATCAGCAGATGCCACTGCCGTCTTTATACATTTCACATGGGCATTTCGAGGCTATACTCCGACTGCAAATCCACCCTTGACAAAGCCTACAGGAAGCAGCTCAACGCCAAGTCTGCGCGCAGGAGCGCCTCCTAGTTATAGGCCCGGCACCGTGTCTCAGAGAGATCCGTCGGCCACTGAGATGCTCGTCCGCATTGTGCCCTTCCAGCGCCTGTGGAGAAAAATCGCCGACCTGCGCTTCCAGAGCTCCGCCGTGATGGCCCTGCAGGAGGCTAGCGAGACTTACCTGGTCGGTCTGTTCGAGGACACCAAACTGTGTGCCATCCACGCAAAGAGGGTGACCATCGTGTCCTAGGACATCCAGCTGGCCCGCCTTATTGGCAGAGAGCGAGCTATAAGGAATAAGTCAACTCATCATTCAAGTAATATAGGGAGGGATCTTAGCACCACCTGCTGGATCAGAAGTACTCTTTACCGTAGGCTCAGAGAGCCATCATCTCTCAACCGGTGCAATTTTCATAAGTATGTGGTAAAAAAATAAATACAACAGCTCATCATATAGGCAGTGGTTTCAAAACTCTAAGCACATGTTCAAGTAGAGCACACCAAATCATACAGGTACTTGTTCACCACACTGAATCAGTGTTTAATCTAGAAATACATGCTTCGCATTGCAATACATGTTCTTGTAAAGTCATTGCTTTCCACAATGCAATGCTCACATCACTTTCCATGTGATATTGTTGTTCATTTGTTCAAATGTATTTGACTATGACCTAATCCGACTGCTCTGAATTCATAATCACTTCACGGTTTGGTGTTAACCTACCGATTTTCAACTGCTTTGCCTACTACAGATTAGGAACACTGTCATGAAAATGTATGGTTGGGAAGTCTAAAATGAGGGTAACTCCCCTTAAGGTAAATGTCTGTGTTCTGAGTGGCAAAAAAATAAATAATGTTTTATAACATTTAGATATGTGCATACTGGCTTTCCTTAGGCAAACGCATTTAGAAGGGAAAGAAGTGGAACCAATTAATACTTTTCTTGCTCTTCAATCAAAACAAAACCTTCACAAAGTGGTGCGTTTTGTCCCAAAATGACCCCTGAGGATTAGTGTGTTCTCATTTGTCAGTAATTGACCCTGACATACTCCCTTTAAATTGTACTATTTTACTAAAATATATACTGTAATGTACTACTATTATGATGATGACTATTATGATTTTACTTCACGGTAAGTAGAGCAAAATGTTCCTTTTTCAAACTCCCCGACGGTAGATGGCGCTGATGAGCGCCACTGAACCATATGCGCTGCACCCCGAAGTTAGTGACAGAAGAAGAGATACTATTGCTGCGAAATACAAAAACGTCACTACCTCAAGAAGTCTGGTAATAAATTGATCTGAGACGAGACTAGGTATGTAACAATGAAATGTCGTCCAATTGAGTACTCACTCTCTTAAACTTTAAATCTTGAAGTAAATTATTTGTTTGTGCGTGTGAACATGATTTAGTGTGGTGAATGTATTCCAAATAATTTAACATAAATACAGGAAATGATGCGCAAAAATCAGCCACTTTTGCAAGTCAAATCTATGCTGGACAAATGCACATTATTTTAATGACAGTTTTTTGATTACATGTTTTGTCTGCGCATTTGTTGGGTCGTATGTGACCGATGGTTAGCGAGCTCTCGTTTGGCCATGTGTTACTAGCTAACGTAGCCTAGACTAGCTAGCTAGCTAGACATTTGCATGCCAAAAGACAGGAAGTGATCAACCTTTTGCTAATATAGGATACTTGGATCGGTGATTTCATAGATTTCACATGCACAGATTGAATCCTATGAGATCAATGATTTTATTCTATATCAGGGTCATGATGTGAGTTCAGTGAGGAAATATTGTTCAGCTTTACTGGAGGTGGCCTCATTAAAGACTACCATGTGGGGCCAATAAAGCATTTTCATCCATGAATATTCCATCACGTGTGTGTGTGTGTGTGTGTGTGTGTGTGTGTGTGTGTGTGTGTGTGTGTGTGTGTGTGTGTGTGTGTGTGAGAGGGAGAGAATGTTCACTGCAATCTGATAACGAATAAGGGCATGTCGTAATCCAGGTGGAATAAACTGTGTCCCCCACATTGACAGAATGTCTGTATTTTTGTGTTATTTATTTTACAGGAAGCTGAGGGGGGTCATTTCCTGCGAGACCTTGCGCAACATGTAAAGGAAATGTATGCGATCAACGAGGAGGGTGCCGTGGCGAGTGATGGTCCAGAGGAGGTAGGCGTCATCCGTAAGTGATCACCGGTCGGAGTTTTGCAAAGGCTTCTGCAATTCTTCTTGGCGTGACATATGCTCTGAATCTCAGCCACCCCTAAAAGGCGGAGTACACGTTCAAGACATTCCAGAAAGTGTTTGTGGAGCTGGACTGCTCAAAGCACACAGTCAAGATGACAGGCCTCAAGAACAAATGACTGTCTTAAGCAGAATGCCAGGCCAGAGGACAATTGTCATAGACTGAATGTCAGGGTTAGTTTGTAACACCTTCGTAGTTAAACGCTGAGGTGCCTTTTGGAACTCTTCTATTCCTTCATTTTTTCTGGTAGCAGGTCAGGAACGGTGTCCTCTACCGCAGGCCCGCTTGTTGTTGGTGAAGCCGCCTGGCCCACAGAATCTGTGCTGGGACCAATCTCTGCCTACCGGGGGATGGTCACCGAGAGGCGGGACTCGAGCACATTGCGGTCTGGGACCCCGTCCCCGATGGGCCCGTGGCGGTCATCTACGCTAAAGAAGTTAGAGGGTAAGGAAGACACGTTTATTCTGCAAGGTGTGTTTTAAAGGGTCACTGCCACTGTATTTTCCATTGCGTTTTTGTATACGAAAGATACAAAAGAGGTGTTTTTAATGAAGGATGTCATTGTGAAATGTAATGTCCATTTTGTTCCCGTACAGTTGCGGTTTGAAATTTCCTTTTTGGAATCCGTTGTATCATTTTGAGGTTTCATCAAGGTCACACACCTTTTACCACTGGTATTTTGACAATTCTACCATCAATCAATTAAGTGGATCTATAAAGCCCTTTTTACATCAACAGATGTCACAAAGTGCTATACAGAAACCCGGCCTAAAACCCCAAACGGCAAGCGATGCAGATGTAGAAACGCGGTGGCTAGGAAAAACTCCTTAGAAAGGCACAAACCTAGATAACAACCAGGCTCTGAGGGGTGGCCAGTGCCCTTCTGCCTGTGCCGGGTGGAGATTATAACAGTATACGTGGCCATTAAGGGCACATTTTTCTCCAAGATGTTCAAACGTTCATAGATGACCAGCAGGGTCAAATAATAAGCACAGTGGTTGTAGAGGTTGCAACAGGTCAGTCAGTACATCAGGAGTAAATGTCACTTGTTGTTAGTGTTGTAGTTCCTATTTCTACGGTGTTGCCTACCTGCAGCAATCAGGATTTACCTGCAGTGTTGATAGCAATTCAGTAATTTGTCAACTCATAATAACAGATGTTTTGCAAACCGTTGATGTTTAAATAAATGGATTCCCGGTGTCCGGATACCTTTTCTCTTAAGGGATGTGATTGAGTGAATCCAAAGTAAGTTGGTCTAAATACATAATAGGATGAATCATTCAGGTAAAATAACACAATGTCTATTTGAGTCGAATCAACGTAATATAATCATTTTTACGTCTCTATCATCTTTACTCAATGTATTGGACCACATCAACTCAACTTACTCAAGCTTATCTACTCATAAAAACAAGCAAAAAGATCTACTCAACAATATGACGTGTGCTTTTGTTGACTGTAATAGCTTGAGTACATTCCACAAAGTCATTTTTTACAGTGTATCTAAAGACACGTTTGTTGTGGTGATGCACTTTTTCTTTGACGTTGAACTTGCATTGAACAGACAAATCCATTTCGTTACAACCCTTTTGTAGTATGACTTAGGAATATTTGTTGATGATCCTAATGTCTATGCGTGAATAGTGATTGGTTGTTGGTGAAATATTGCTGAGAACCCATCGTTTCCTGGCCTTTTTTCACTATTGAGCAATTTTGAAACATTTGTTTTGCTATTGGATTCATAATGGTGACCTGGGACAAGTAATTAGTGAAAACCAGAGTTCAGCAGTTGCCATTAAAGCGATCGAACCAAGTCATCCTAATAGGCTAGTATTAGCCTAAAGCAGGGTTTCCCAAACTCGGGCCACGTTTTGGGAGTTTTTGCCCTAGCACTACACAGCTGATTCAAATAATAAACTCATCATCATCAAGCTGGAGTATTAGAATCAGTTGTGGAGTGCTAGGGCAAAACGCAAAACGCGCACCCCTTGGGGACCCCAGGACCGCGTTTGGGAAACGCTGGCCTAAAGAGCAAATGCTGAAAGGGAATCACCATGAGGTGCAGTACCCACATTTAACCACAAGATGGCCTCCGTGCTCCACTGTAAAGTTTGGGCCTCTGCATGACAGTTTTTTGGATGACATGTTTTGTCTGCACATTTGTTGGGTCGTATGTGACCGATGGTTAGCGAGCTCTCGTTTGGTCATGTGTTACTAGCTAACGTAGCCTAGCCTAGACTAGCTAGCTAACTTGTAGCTAATTTTCCCCAAACCTCTGACACTCTCTAGCGGTAGGATGACTAAATCGCTGCGAGGTCAACGTTTAAATTCAACGGTACGTTTTGCTTCTAACGACACCCTTCTAGCTAGCTGACCACCCATTTTCAGTGCAATTTGAGAAACTGAAGGCAGGTTTTGAGCGTTTTCAAATAAGTTATATGTACACATTTAGTGGAACACGCTGCGTATTCTAAAATTCGACTGCGCGACAGACCACACATCATGTAATATCCATCTGTTTACCTCTGAAAAATAGCTAACGGATTTTCTAATGTTACTAGCTTAGTTGCTAAATGTTGATAGAAGTGCTAAGACAGCAAAAAGGGAAAACATTTAAAGCGTTAGATAATACATATCACGAAAACAGCGGAATGTGGTCAAGCTTTATCGTATCAGACGGAGGCGTTTTGCACAATCTGCAAAAATGTATTTGGAACTTTGACCCGTGAACTGTTTGACATCTATCACTGTTGGGTATGTTTCGTCTTACAACAGCTACATCGAGGTAGTATTTAGTCAAATTGTACAATGTATCCATCAATATTAAACTCATTGGGACACTAATTGTCATTACAGATAACATCACACAAAAAACTTGGGTACACTTTTAGTTATTGTGTAAACGTTCATCACCTTTCAATGCCTTGGCTGTGAAATGTAAATGTGTATACATATTCAGATATCTTTCCAAAATGTGTATAGTATGCCAAGTTATTTAGGTACATGTATTAACACCACAGCGTGGAGAAAGTCAAGAGGAAGCAGTGGACGTGTTCCGTGCCATGGAGGACTGCTGGGCAGGGATGGCTATCCCCCAGGCTGCCAAGGTTAGGCTTATTTTGTTATTAGGAGAGTACCGTGTGTATGTGATGTTTATCTGCTAGTAACAGTTTGGTTTTCTTATCTACCAAGGTGCGTGGTGTACCTCGGCAGACCCTGGCGGACAGGCTGAGCGGCCTGGTGACCCGTGGTTGTCGCAGTGGACCGCCCACGTTGCTTGCACCAGAGGATGAAAATTCTCTGGTGCAGTACTGTATCTACTGCGTCGGCCGTGGGATCCCCTTCACCAGACAGAGGCTGATGAAATACGCCGACAAAATATGCAGGTATTTGGTGTTCTCTGTATTTATGTATGTAGACTGGTGGACTGACTGTTCTCAATGTGTGTGATGTAAATGTGGATGTGTATGGGGATGCCAAAACAAACATTTTCATCCTGGATGGACACTTATATGTATTCTATTCTATTGTAGGTTTCGGCACCCAGGGGAAACAATCCCACCACTGGGGAAGCGGTGGTGGGAAATGTTCAGGAGGAGCCACGAGAACCTGCGCGTGAGGAGGCCGGACACCCAGGACAGGGGGAGTGCTGAGTGTGGCACGCGTCTGACGATGGACACCTTCTTCGCTTCTTATGAGAAGCACTTGAAGGAGAGTGGGTTGAGGGAGAAACCCAGACAAATCTATAACTGCGATGAGTCTGGGTTTCGTAGCGACCAGAGCAGGCACAAAGTGCTTGCTCCCCGGCCCGCAAAACACGTGTACCAGCAGGCTCCTGGGACCAAGGAGCACATCACAGTGCTGGCCTGCGTCAACGCAGCTGGGGAGGATGCCCCCCCCCCCCCCCCCCAATCCTCCCCCCTCCCCCTTTATCATCTACCCCAAGTGTTTCCCCGGTGGCCACTACACACTTGGATGCCCCCCCCCCAAGCCTTGGCTAGCGGTGGCTACATTGACGGGGACCATGTTCAGGAAGTGGTTTCTGCACTTCATTAAGCATGCAGTGAAGGAGCGCCCTCTCCTTCTCCTCTTCGATGGGCACAATAGCCACATGGACCCGGAGGTGCTCGCGGCGGCACTAAGGGAAGGGGTTCTACTTCTTTGTCTTCCACCACACTGCACCCGTGTCCTGCAGCCGCTGGACGTGGCATACTTTGGCCCTTTAAAGGCTGAGTTCTCCAAGGTAGCTGGAGACCTTAGCCATTTTGACCACTCCTATATGGTAAACAAATCAGAATTTGCCAGAGTATTCCGCTACTCGTACCATGCGCTATGTGGTGGAAGGGTTTAATAAGTGTGGCCTCTTCCCTTTTTGACCCTTCAGCCATTGAAGGGTCCCGTTTAATGTTGTCTCTGTCCCTACTGTGTCCCACCACCGTCTCTCCTGGAACCAGCAGCACTGTGCCATCTGTCAGCGCCTCCTCCCCAGCGACCACAGGAGGACCCTCAGCCCCATCTCCAGTCCCAGTCCCAGGCCTAGCTCTAGAAGAGCACCCCCTAATAGAGGGTGGGCTGATAGCGAAGGACCTGGCGCACATCCTTACTGTCCTGAAGTATCGGATGGACCGATACAGAAGAGTCGCTGTGGTCGCCACGTGCCTCACCGGGGAGGAATACACGCGCCGGTGGCAGGAGAGGGGTGAGAAGGAGAGGGCCGAGACAGAGGAGAAAGAGCGTCGGGCAGCCCTCAGAACACAGAGGGCACAGGAGAGGCCTGCCGTGGATGAGACCATTGGCGCCATCGCCTCTGCGGGACCCCCTGCCGGAACCACTCCTGACAGCTGTATCACCACTGCCAGTGCCTCCCGGTGTGCAACACCTGTAGGAGCCGCCGGAGTCCCCAGCTGCAGAAGGCCACGTGCCTACTCTCCCGGCCACACCGTCGTCGGCCCCTCAACCCCACCGTTACAAACACCGGCTCCTCCAAGCCATCGTCGGCGGTTTTGTCCACCGCCACCGCGATGCACACCACCCACCCTGTCTGTCACCACCAACACGGCCTCCTCTGGACCAACTGCCTCCTCAGACTCCCCTGGTCACACCACCGTAGCGGCCTCATCTGGTGTCCCTGGCCCCCTGCAATTTGAATACCGCCACCTCCACAGGTAAACGTGTGTTAAATTACATAAAAATGACTGTTTGTTATCTGTTTTATACAACAGCAATGTAAACAACAGAATATCTCTTTACATATCTACAGTGCATAGCACCAGCCCTCAAGTCATCTCCACCTCCTCCAAAACCTCTGCGGCTTCCTCCAGAGGTGTTGGTGTAAAAAAGTGGAAAAGGGTTTTCATGAAACATGCTCTGTCTAACAGTACTTTTTCTCAAACTGCAGCACAGAAAAGGAAGAGAAAAGCTCCACCGGTCACGTCGGTCACGCCACCCATGGCACCGCTCTCAGGTACTTCATCTGTTTTTCTCTCTCTCTCTCTCTCTCAGTTGTATCAATTACTATTGTTGCTGAAGAACTTCTACATTTTGTAAAACCATATTAATCCATCTATTATTTGTTATAAAAGAAGACCACCTGCTGTGCTCGCTGCGGGGAGCGTGATCCGCCTGCAAGCTCCTCTCAGGAGTGTAGATCCGAGGTGCCATGGTTGTGCTGTGACTTCTGCCAGCACTGGTTCCACTGCAGGTGTGTGCAGTGGGATCAAGAGGTAGCGGTGGAGCTGGAATATTATTGTGATTTTTGTGACAATATAAGGATGGAGGTCGAGATTTAATTGTTTGTGTTCATAAGAAATTATTTGTACAATTTGTACAAAAAAATAAGTCTAAAATGCTATTATAAAGTCTAAAATTATATTATATGGAACCACTCTTGTGTAGTTCTTCCTTTACTTTCCAAGTGCATCTCTGCAACAAACTCCAAGTGTTTTCATTGTTTATGTCAATGCACATCACTGAAAATAAAGGTTTATTTGATGTAAATTATTAATACTCATATTTTAGATTTAAACTGTTATCTACTTTCTCAAAACATAAGATGAATCTATAAGACAAATGATGAGACATTGTAGCTGATGGACCATTTTTTAATCGTCCTCAAGAGGGCGCACCGGGCCACGCAATGAAAACTGGACAGGAAATTCAATATTTTTTACCGGAAGCCTAGCCAACTAGTCAAACACTTCCGGTACGCGGGCCGTGTGTCTCTTGAACAAAATTGAACGGATATATCTTGTAATGGAACTGAATAGTAAGGTGGCCAACAACTGGGGCCCGAATGGCGATAATACGTGAGTTTTTTTTTCTCAAAACCGCTCATCAAAAAGCTGAAAATAGTATTTTCACTGAAATTTCAAACTTGCTAATTGCTAACATTTTGACATCACCAAAAATCACCTAACATTGATGGCTTGATCACAAGATAACATTGTTGAAGGTAATGCATTATTTAAACGCTGTTGAATATGCCGAGAATACGGCGTCCCACGCTACGTTTCCGCGTCCCCTTATTTGTGTCATACTACCTTTAGCTAGTAGGTAGCTAGCTAGGTTACTTTCTAAGCTAAGCTAACGTTAGCTAATTTAGGTTTGTCTGTATTAGCGCGAACTAGCTAGTAGCGTATCAACCGTGTTGAGACAGATAGCCTGCTCTGTTTAGAAGCCTCTCAGGTGAGTCGGCAGGCAAAAAAAGAAAATGCCAAATGATGTCTTCACTATGACAAACCTCTTTGTTATGAGCCTTGCTTGATGATATTTCAGTATTTGTCTTTCAGATCAATGAACAATTCCACAGGCTCACCGCAAAGCATCTTGAGGCAAGGTTTATGCAGGACACCCCTAAGCCCCTAAGTCCTTATTCCATTCCAAGGGAGGAGTACTTTCAGACAGATTGCGGGTCATGCTGGATGGTAAAGTATCCTCAGGAAAAATGCACTGTTTTGTATTTAGCTGGCTGATGTTCGGTGCTGCAATTTAAGCCACGGGCCCCACTGTGCTATTGTACACCTTTTGCTAAAATAGGATACTTGGGTCAGTGATTTCATATATTTCACATGCACAGATTGAATCCAATGAGATCAGTGATTTTATTCTATATCAGGGTCATGATGTGAGTTCAGTGAGGAATTATTGTTCAGCTTTACTGGAGGTGGCCTCATTAAAGACTACCGTGTGGGGGGCAATAAAGCATTTTCATCCATGAATATTCGATCACGTGTGTGTGTGTGTGTGAGAGAGGGAGAGAATGTTCACTGCAATCTGATAACAAATAAGGGCATGTCGTAATCCAGGTGGAATAAAATGTGTTCCCCACATTGACAGAATGTCTGTATTTGTGTGTTATTTATTCTACAGGAAGCTGAGGGGGGTCATTTCCTGCAAGACCTTGCGCAACATGTAAAGCAAATCTATGCGATCAACGAGGAGGGTGCCGTGGCGAGTGATGGTCCAGAGGAGGTAGGCGTCATCCTTAAGTGATCACCGGTCTGAGTTTTGCAAAGGCTTCTGCCATTCTTCTTGGCATGACATACAGTGAGGGGAAAACAGTATTTGATCCCCTGCTGATTCTGTACGTTTGCCCACTGACAAAGAAATGATCAGTCTATAATTTGAATGGTAGGTTTATTTGAACAGTGAAAGACAGAATAACAGCAAAAACTTCCAGAAAAAAACGCATGTCCAAAATGTTATGAATTGATTAGCATTTTAATGAGGGAAATAAGTAGTTGACCCCCTCTCAATCAGAAAGATGTCTGGCTTCCAGGTGTCTTTTATACAGGTAACGAGCTGAGATTAGGAGCACACTCATAAAGGGAATGCTCCTAATCTCAGCGTGTTACCTGTATAAAAGACACCGGTCCACAGAAGCAATCAATCAATCAGATTCCATACTCTCCGCCGTGGCCAAGACCAAAGACCTCTCCAAGGATGTCAGGGACAAGATACTTATTTCCCTCATTAAAATGCAAATGAATTTATAACATTTTTGACATGCGTTTTTCTGGATTGTTTTGTTGTTATTCTGTCTCTCACTGTTCAAATAAACCTACCATTACAATTATAGACTGATCATGTCTTTGTCAGTGGGCAAACGTACAAAGTCAGCAGGGGATCAAATACTTTTTCCCCTCACTGTATGCTCTGAATCTCAGCCACCCCCAAAAGCCGGAGTACACGTTCAAGGCATTCAAGAAAGTGTTTGTGGAGCTGGACTGCTCAAAGCTCACAGTCAAGATGACAGGCCTCAAGAACAAATGACTGGCTTAAGCAGAATGCCAGGCCAGAGGACAATTGTCATAGACTGAATGTCAGGGTTACTTTGTAACACCTTCGTAGTTAAACGCTGAGGTGCCTTTTGGAACTCTTCTATCCCTTCATTTTTTCTGGTAGCAGGTCAGGAACGGTGTCCTCTACCGCAGGCCCGCTTGTTGTTGGTGAAGCCGCCTGGCCCACAGAATCTGTGCTGGGACCAATCTCTGTCTACCGGGGGATGGTCACCGAGAGGCGGGACTCGAGCACATTGCGGTCTGGGACCCCGTCCCCGATGGGCCTGTGGCGGTCATCTAGGCTAAAGAGGTTAGAGGGTAAGGAAGACACGTTTATTCTGCAAGGTGTGTTTTAAAGGGTCACTGCCACAGTATTTTCCATTGTGTTTTTGTATACAAGAGATACCAAATAGGTGTTTTTAATGAAGGATGTCATTGTAAAATGTAATGTCCATTTTGTTCCCATACAGTTGCGGTTTGAAATGTCCATTTTTGAATCCGTTGTACGTACCATTTTGAGGTTTCATCAAGGTACACACCTTTTACCACTGGTATTTTGACAATTCTACCATCAATCAATCAATCAATCAATCAATGAAGTGGATCTATAAAGCCCTTTTTACATCAACAGATGTCACAAAGTGCTATGCAGAAACCCAGCCTAAAACCCCAAACGGCAAGCGATGCAGATGTAGAAACGCGGTGGCTAGGAAAAACTCCCTAGAAAGGCACAAACCTAGAGAACAACCAGGCTCTGAGGGGTGCCCAGTGCCCTTCTGCCTGTGCCGGGTGGAGATTACAACAGTACGTGGCCATTAAGGGCACATTTCTCTCCAAGATGTTCAAACGTTCATAGAAGACCAGCAGGGTCAAATAATAAGCACAGTGGTTGTAGAGGTTGCAACAGGTCAGTCGGTACAGTCGGTACATCAGGAGTAAATGTCACTTGGCTTTTCATAGGCGGCCATTTAGAGGTTGAAATAGCAGCAGGTGCGGTACAGATTTCTATTGGGAACTGTTGAAAAAAGGCGCACCTACAACATTAATGGGTTAAAGGAAAAATGACCAAAGTAATATACAGTGGGGAAAAAAAGTATTTAGTCAGCCACCAATTGTGCAAGTTCTCCCACTTAAAAAGATGAGAGTGTCAGCTTCCTGCCTCCTGTTTGTCTCCGGGCCTCTAGAGGTCATCTGTGTTCCCCTCTGCCTTAGTTCTTCCTCGTGTGTCCTTATTAGCTTAATCCAGGTCACCTGTGCCTTGTTTCCCCTAGTGTATTTTAGCTGTGTGTTTTCCCCTTGTTCCTCACTTGGTTTTTGAGTCCTGGCTATGTGTCTCCTGCTTTGTCCCACCGTGTCTTTCCAAGTAAGCTTTTCTAAGTTATCTTTAGTTAGTTTTTCTCCCCTCGTGGAGTTATTTTGTTTTGCCTCCTGTTTTGTTACTCTACCTCTGTTAATATACCTCATTCTGAGAAGAACTTTTGTTGGACTATTTTTGAAGTGCAAATAACTTTTTTTTACATTAAATCTACTTACCTGGAGTATTGCCTTGGGTGTTTCATTTGGGTCCAACTATACCTCCTCTGTGGCTAAGGGGTAGAACACCCAACTCTCCACATCTGAGACCTGAGTTCTAGCCCAGCTTGTGACAGAAAAACCAAGTCAATCATGGACCCAGAAACACTCAGTTCCCAGGACCTGTTGGCGGTGAGCACTCGACATGAGGCATCTTTCCAGCGCCATGAAGCCGTTCTCAGCCGACAAGAAGAGCTGATGGCTAGTCATTCTCAACTCCTGGCCGAAATGATGAGTTCCCTCCGCCAGCTCTTTGAACGCCTCCCTGGTCCTCTCCCTTCCTCCAGGTCACCCCCCAGTGACGACAGGCCTTCTCCAGTGGCGGAGCCCCGACTACCACCTCCCAAGCCCTTTTCTGGGGATCCAAGCTCTTGCCAGGGTTTCCTCACCCAATGCTCCCTCACCTTCGAGCTCCAACCCTCAAGTTTTCCCGCAGACCGTTCCAAGGTTGCCTACATCATTACCCTTCTTTCAGACAAGGCGCTCGCCTGGGCCTCTGCGGTGTGGCAGTCCCAGGAGGCCTGTTGTGACTCCTACGCTGCATTTGTAGAAGAGTTCAAGCGGGTGTTCGATCATCCTGTCAGTGGGCGGGAGGCTTCCAAGCGCCTACTGTCTCTCCGTCAGGGTCCCCGAAGCACGGCAGATTTTGCCATTGAATTCCGGACCATAGCAGCAAGGAGCGGATGGAATGATGAAGCGCTGAGGGTCTGTTTTCAGGGAGGGTTATCTGAACCACTTCAAGATGAGTTAGCCACCCGAGAACCAGCTGGAGATCTCGAGTCCCTCATAGCCTTGGCCATCCGCCTGGACAATCGTCTAAGAGAGCGGAGAACGGCTCGCCGCCAGGTGTCTCAGTCCCAGGTTCCTCTGAGCAGCTCTGTTTCTCCTGTTTGGACTCCGTCATTCAGAGCTTCCCCTGCTCCTGAACTGCTCCAGGATTCCCCGGAGAGCATGCAGTTAGGCCGTTCCAGGCTTTCTCCCAACGAAAGGGAACGTCGCATGAGGGAGCGTCGGTGCCTCTACTGCGGGGTTGCCGGCCACTTCCGCTCCACTTGCCCCGAGCTTTCGGGAAACGCCTGTCCCCGCCCAGCTACAGGAGGGCTGTGATGGGGAAAATTGGAGCTCCTCCTACTAACGCTGTCCTAGCTATTCCAGCCACTCTGTCCTGGGAGGGCCACCAGCATCGGGTCCAGGCTATGATCGATTCCGGTGCCGCAGGTGATTTCCTGGATGTAACCTTGGCTAAGGAACTTAAGATCCCTACCCAACTACTTCCTCAACCCCAGGCAGTTACAGCCTTAGATGGCAGACCTCTGGAACCAGGAAAGGTTACAGAGGCGACTCAGTCCCTGCGACTTACCATCTCTCAACACCAGCAGGAGGAGACCTTCTATCTCATTGATTCTCCCGAGTATCCTATTATCCTGGGTCACCCTTGGCTATGCAGACATAATCCCCAGATCGACTGGCCTACTGGCACCATTCTTAGCTGGGGTCCCACTTGCCAACTCACCTGCATGCTTCAGAGTCCCTCAGCCCCTAGTACCCAGTTTCAAGAGTCTGTTGACGTCTCCCGAGTCCCCAGTGTTTACCATCGGTTCAAGGCAGTGTTCAGCAAGGCCTGGGCTACTTCCTTACCGCCTCATCGCACGTATGACTGTGCCATTGATCTACTCCCTGGTTGCTGCCCTCCTAGAGGTCGGATCTTTTCCTTATCCTCCCCCGAGCACGCAGCTATGGACACCTACATTAAGGAGGCCTTGGCAGCCGGCCTCATCTGTGCCTCTACTTCCCCGGCTGGGGCGGGCTTCTTTTTTGTTGAAAAGAAAGACGGGGGTCTTAGGCCGTGTGTTGATTACCGGGGACTCAACAAGATCACGGTTCGGAATCGATACCCCCTTCCTCTCATGGCCACTGCTTTTGAGCTGCTTCCAGGGGCTTCCATTTTTACTAAACTGGATCTCCGCAATGCTTACCATCTCGTGCGGATCCGGCAAGGAGACGAATGGAAGACGGCGTTCAACACGCCCACGGGGCACTATGAATATCGGGTGATGCCGTTCGGGCTCACCAATGCCCCCGCAGTATTCCAAGCCCTGATTAATGATGTTCTCCGGGATATGCTTAATCTGTTCGTCTTCGTGTACCTGGACGATATCCTCATCTTCTCGAGGTCACTGAAGGAGCATGAGGAGCATGTTAGCAGGGTTCTCCAGAGGCTCCTTGACAATCACCTCTACGTTAAACCTGAGAAGTGTGAATTTCATGTTTCTCAGACTCAGTTTCTCGGGTTTATTGTCACTCCCGGGCACCTAGAGATGGATCCCAAGAAGGTCAAAGCGGTCCACTGCTGGCCCACACCTGCCACGGTCAAGGAGGTTCAACGGTTCATTGGCTTTTCTAACTTCTATCGGAAGTTCATTAAGAATTTCAGCTCGGTGGTAGCCCCCTTGACGACGCTTACCAAGGGAGGAGGGACCAAGATTCACTGGGGTCCGGAAGCAGCAGGGGCCTTCGAGGATCTCAAGCGCCGCTTCACTTCTGCTCCGATTCTGGTGATCCCTGACCCAGAAAGACCTTTCGTGGTGGAGGTGGACGCCTCAGAGGTGGGGGTGGGAGCCGTCCTGTCACAGAGGGGTGAGGATGGGAGATTACACCCTTGTGCCTTCATGTCTCGCCGCCTGTCTGAGGCCGAACGCAACTACCACGTGGGGGATCGAGAGTTGCTTGCGGTAAAACTGGCCTTGGAAGAGTGGCGCCATTGGCTTGAGGGGGCTCAGCATCCCTTCCAGGTTCTCACAGACCACAAGAACCTGGAATATCTCCAACAGGCTAAGCGGATGAACCCTCGGCAAGCACGATGGTCCCTTTTCTTTAATCGATTCCAGTTCCTCCTGTCTTACCGATCTGGCACCAAGAACGTCAAGCCGGATGCCCTGTCTCGAGCCTACTCTCCCGAGGTACAAGAGAAGCTCTTGGCATCGATTATTCCGAGGTCTAGGATCGTCGCACCTCTTCAGTGGGAACTAGAAAGAGGGGTACGAGAGGCCCTTGTCCATGAGCCCGATCCAGGCGGTGGTCCTGCCGGTCGCCTGTACGTTCCTCTCTCTGTTCGGGCCCGCGTCTTGCAGTGGGGTCATGAGTCGCCCTTGACATGCCATCCAGGCAGTGCTCGCACACTGGAATTCCTCCGACGGCGGTTTTGGTGGCCGTCCATCAAGAAGGACGTGCAGGTCTATGTTGAGGCCTGCCCTGTGTGCAACCAGGGAAAGTCGACACGCCAGCGACCCCAGGGACTGCTCCATCCCTTACCTGTTCCTCGAAGGCCATGGTCACACCTTTCTCTGGACTTTGTTACGGGACTTCCTCCATCCCAGGGCAACACCGTCATCCTAGTGGTGGTAGACCGGTTCTCTAAGGCTGCCCGGTTTATTCCCCTGCCCAAGCTGCCCTCGGCTAAGGAGACTGCTGAGCTCCTCATGAACCATGTCTTCCGGATATTTGGAGTTCCCCTGGACGTGGTCTCCGACCGAGGTCCCCAATTCTCGTCCCGGTTTTGGGGGGCCTTCTGCAGGCTTATTGGGGCCACAGCCAGCCTATCGTCGGGGTTCCATCCAGAGTCTAATGGCCAAACGGAACGGATTAATCAGGATCTGGAGACCACCCTGCGGTGTATGGCGGCCAGTAATCCCACGTCTTGGGCCACCTATATCATTTGGGCTGAATATGCCCACAACACCCTCCAGTCCTCAGCCACCGGATTGTCCCCCTTCGAATGCCAGTTCGATTACACCCCTCCATTATTTCCAGAGGAAGAGGCGCAAGTTGGTGTTCCCTCGGCCCAGCGCTTTGTCCAACGCTGTAGGCGGACCTGGAAGAAGGCCAGGCGTACCCTCCTTCGGACCTCCCAGAGATACCAAAGTCAGGCCAATCGCCGCCGCCGGACGGCCCCTAGTTTCCGAGCTGGTCAGAGAGTTTGGTTGGCCACTAAGAACCTGCCCCTCCGGGTCGAATCCAAGAAGCTTTCCCAGAGATACATCGGCCCTTTCCGCATTGCAAGAAAAGTTAACCCTGTTTCTTATCGTTTGGTTCTCCCTCGCTCCCTTAGAATTAACCCCACTTTCCATGTTTCACTACTTAAACCTGTCTTGTCTTCTCCCTTTGCCCCCCCACGCAGAACCCCGCCACCTCCCAGGATCATTGACGGCCAGCCTGCCTACACAGTCCGCCGGATACTGGACTCCCGGAGGGTCCAGAACTCTCTGCAGTATCTGGTGGACTGGGAGGGCTACGGGCCAGAGGAGCGCTCCTGGGTTCCAGCCAAGGACATCCTGGACCCAGGTTTGATCCGAGATTTTCGCACCCTGAGGCCAGGGTGTTCTGGAAGGAACGTCAGGAGTCGTTCCTAGAGGAGGGGGTCCTGTCAGCTTCCTGCCTCCTGTTTGTCTCCGGGCCTCTAGAGGTCATCTGTGTTCCCCTCTGCCTTAGTTCTTCCTCGTGTGTCCTTATTAGCTTAATCCAGGTCACCTGTGCCTTGTTTCCCCTAGTGTATTTTAGCTGTGTGTTTTCCCCTTGTTCCTCACTTGGTTTTTGAGTCCTGGCTATGTGTCTCCTGCTTTGTCCCACCGTGTCTTTCCAAGTAAGCTTTTCTAAGTTATCTTTAGTTTGTTTTTCTCCCCTCGTGGAGTTATTTTGTTTTGCCTCCTGTTTTGTTACTCTACCTCTGTTAATATACCTCATTCTGAGAAGAACTTTTGTTGGACTATTTTTGAAGTGCAAAGAACTTTTTTTTACATTAAATCTACTTACCTGGAGTATTGCCTTGGGTGTTTCATTTGGGTCCAACTATACCTCCTCTGTGGCTAAGGGGTAGAACACCCAACTCTCCACATCTGAGACCTGAGTTCTAGCCCAGCTTGTGACAGAGAGAGGCCTGTAATTTTCATCATAGGAACACGTCAACTATGACAGACAAAATGAGATTTTTTTTCTCCAGATAATCACATTGTAGGATTTTTAATAAATTTATTTGCAAATTATGGTGGAAAATAAGTATTTGGTCAATAACAAAAGTTTCTCAATACTTTGTTATATACCCTTTGTTGGCAATGACACAGGTCAAACATTTTCTGTAAGTCTTCACAAGGTTTTCACACACTGTTGCTGGTATTTTGGCCCATTCCTCCATGCAGATCTCCTCTAGAGCAGTGATGTTTTGGGGCTGTCGCTGGGCAACACGGACTTTCAACTCCCTCCAAAGATTTTCTATGGGGTTGAGATCTGGAGACTGGCTAGGCCACTCCAGGACCTTGAAATGCTTTTTACGAAGCCACTCCTTCGTTGCCCGGGCGGTGTGTTTGGGATCATTGTCATGCTGAAAGACCCAGCCACGTTTCATCTTCAATGCCCTTGCTGATGGAAGGAGGTTTTCCCTCAAAATCTCACGATACATGGCCCCATTCATTCTTTCCTTTACACGGATCAGTCGTCCTGGTCCCTTTGCAGAAAAACAGCCCCAAAGCATGATGTTTCCACCCCCATGTTTCACAGTAGGTATGGTGTTCTTTGGATGCAACTCAGCATTCTTTGTCCTCCAAACACGACAAGTTGAGTTTTTACCAAAAAGTTATATTTTGGTTTCATCTGACCATATGACATTCTCCCAATCCTCTTCTGGATCATCCAAATGCACTCTAGCAAACTTCAGACGGGCCTGGACATGTACTGTCTTAAGCAGGGGGACACGTCTGGCACTGCAGGATTTGAGTCCCCGGCGGCGTAGTGTGTTACTGATGGTAGGCTTTTACTTTGGTCCCAGCTCTCTGCAGGTCATTCACTAGGTCCCCCCGTGTGGTTCTGGGATTTTTGCTCACCGTTCTTGTGATCAGTTTGACCCCACGGGGTGAGATCTTGCGTGGAGCCCCAGATCGAGGGAGATTATCAGTGGTCTTGTATGTCTTCCATTTCATAATAATTGCTCCCACAGTTGATTTCTTCAAACCAAGCTGCTTACCTATTGCAGATTCAGTCTTCCCAGCCTGGTGCAGGTCTACAATTTTGTTTCTGGTTCCTTTGACAGCTCTTTGGTCTTGGCCATAGTGGAGTTTGGAGTGTGACTGTTTGAGGTTGTGGACAGGTGTCTTTTATACTGATAACAAGTTCAAACAGGTGCCATTAATACAGGTAACGAGTGGAGGACAGGGGAGCCTCTTAAAGAAAAAGTTACAGGTCTGTGAGAGCCAGAAATCTTGCTTGTTTGTAGGTGACCAAATACTTATTTTCCACCATAATTTGCAAATAAATTCATAAAGAATCCTACAATGTGATTTTCTGGAAACAAATTTGTCAATTTGTCTGTCATAGTTGACGTGTATGATGAAAATTACAGATTTTTTTTTATCCACAGAGGGTTCTCCCCAACAAACTGGCAAAGTACACAGACTTACTAGAGAACCACAGAAAGCGTAAGTCCTCCTCTTCCAGTGATACTCTTGTGAAAAATGCAAAAATCACAGCCTTCGCTGCCCCAGGACGGGTAACACAAGCAACGCTTGACAAGCTGGTGCTAAATTTTGTATGTGAGGCCAACCAACCATTTTCTGTGGTTGAGACGCCATCCTTCAAGACTTTGATAGAAACCTTGCAACCTCAAACAGTAATGACAAGGAAAACGTTATGCACAAGAATACAAGAAGCTGCAAAACACAAGAAGAGCATAATCATCAAAAAGCTGAGTGCTGTGAACTATGTTGCTACCACAACAGACTGCTGGTCTGCCAGACAACGTAGCTACTTAGGTGTCACCTGTCACTGGATAGACAACACCTCACTGGAGAGGCACTCCGCTGCATTGGCTTGTAGACCTGTCAAAGGCTCGCACACGTTTGATGTCCGTGCTGCTGCATTAGAGGAAATACATTCTGAGTACCACATCAGGGAAAAAGTGACCATGGCGACAACAGACAGTGGCTCAAACTTCCTGAAGGCCTTTCGATTATATGGTGAGGAGAAAAAGGAGGAAGCCTTCAATGTACAAGAGGAGAGTGACTCCACCCTTGATGATGCAACAGAAGATCAGAGTGAGTCAGAGGTGGAGTGTCAAGATGTGTCTGCTATTCTGGATGACAACACAGGCCTTGAGTACCAACTTCCAAGGCACCAAAAGTGTGCATGCCATCTCCTCAATCTTATATCCACAGTTGATGCCACTGCTGCAGGAGGAGCTGCAAACGAAACCTACAAGAGGCTGTCTCGGTCTGCTTTTGCAAAGTGTCATGCTCTTTGGAATAAAACCAGCAGGTCAACCATGGCTCATGAAACAGTGGAACGTGAATGCAAGCTGCTGTTTCTCCGACCCAATCAGACACGCTGGAGCTCCCTGTTCCTCGCTGTAGAAAGGATTGTGCGCATTCACCGAGAGCAAGGAGAACAATTCACAATGTCTGCACAGCATTAAAGATAAAGATGTAAGTTGACAAAATGTATATTTTGTTTTAAAAGAATAATAAAAATAAATAAGCCTTGCTGATTAATGGGTGATTCCACTTGTCTCAAGTAACTAAGTTTTCTTTGCATGGTGGTGTGACAATTGTGGATGACTTGAATGAAATCATTTAACTAATTTATTTTATTTTTATTTATTTGTGCATTTAACATGTACAATGCATAATAAACACATTGTACCAGAAATAGCTATAAGTAATTTTTTTATCGTTACATCTTTTATAGGTACAATCCAGCTGAAATTGGGTTTTTGGTCGAGTATGCTGCTGTGATGAAGCCTGTTGCCATGGTCCTTAATATCCTCCAAGGGGAATCATCTGTGCATATGGGCCTCCTGCTGCCAACACCTTACCAGTTGCGGGACAAGATGAAGAGGTTGAAGTCAACTTGCAAAATGTGTACACCTCTTGTTCACGCCCTGCAGCAAGGGATCCAGAAACGTTTTGGAGACGTCATGAAAGAGCCTGAGCTGATTGCAGCAGCAATACTCCTACCAAGATTCAGAACATCCTGGACCACAGAGGAGAACATCTTAAATGCTGGTAAATATAATTGTTTATCAATTCAAATGTGAACCAGTAGACATTGACCTATATAACTCTGTATAATATTACTGTAATTTAGGATTATAGTGTGTCAGTGACAAACCACAGGGTGGCAATATAGTTAGAAGCTCAGGTAGCTTTTAATGTCAAACATCAGCAGCTTGACAGCCTATAGAGTAGAAGGGTAAGAATAATGTGCAGACTTAATTCGTTTGAAAAACGATTTATCTTGCCCTAAAGCCCACAGGCCTTGACTACATCAGAAATCACCTCAACACCGACTTGGATGATGTCACCAGCGCAAACAGCGGCCTCTCTGATGAAGACGACTTCTTTGCATCCATGGAGTTGGGAAAATCACAAGTAGGAGAGCTGGAGAGGTACCTTTCATGTCTGTCCCATGCAGGTATGGATCTACTCCACACCTTTCCTCGCATCAAGAAGCTGTCACTCAAAGTCAACACAGGTCTTCCTGCATCTGCAGCCTGTGAGAGACTTTTCAGTCATGCAGGACTCCTGTTCACTGCTAAACGATCACAGCTTCACAGCAAGAACCTTGAGAGCCAGCTACTGTTGAAGCTTAATAGTGACATCACTGAGCGATTCTTTGGTGAAATAGTTTGTTTCTGCATGTTTTGACACACACACACAGACTCCCAGTGGGGCCTTCAATATAAAAGGGTTTTCATGTTACTGTGCCAAAGAGTTCCTGGATTGTTGACTGAAGTCAACCAGTCAAAGGGCCAGTGTCAGCCTAAAGGTTAGAATATTGCCAAATCTGTTGTCTGTCTGTGGGAGTCTAGATGGGGGAAGCTGCTCCTCTCTCAGCTGCTTTTGAGCAAAGCGTGTAATCCCCTTAACTGTGTAATGGTTGTGCTAGAGAGCACAGAGCTATTAATGTATAACTCCATTGTAAAGACACATCATACATGCTTTATGCTGCTTATCTTGGGGGGGTGGGGACAAGTGTGACTTTTTTTTTGCTGACTTTTCTTGTTAGATATTGGAGCTGGAAGTAAACATAATGCCCCATCTACAACTACATCACTCTCCTCTGATGCCTTTTAGAGAACATGCATTCAGCTTAATTTGTGTTCTGGGATCAGTGGCGGCTCCTGAAAAAATTCTCAGGGGGGGCAATTTTTCTGATGATTTAGGTGACCTACACACATTTTAAAAAAGATATGTCCAGCAACAACATGAAGACAGGGGCAGCATATAAGTCAATGCCAGAAGCATTTATTGACTGATCTCAAAAGTGTTGGCTTACAAAAGCAAAATAAGTTATCACAGTAAAAATAATCAAGGGTGTTCTTTCACATTCCTCAACACTGCATAAACAATATGCATTTCCATAAACAAATGAAATATCAGCTGAAAATACAGCATCTTGGTATTTGTTCAGATTGCAGGATCAACAAGAGCTTTTACCACATTTTTTGCCTCATGGTTGAATTGGAAATATGTGCACCTGAGCATAATTCACAACAAGCAAGCAGGAGCTTTTGATAGAGGCTACTGAAAACATTGATGCAAGTTATTGGTAATAAGAATTTTTTATAGACTTCCATATTCTGCCCTCTTGTATAGATTTGTGAAAATGAACAGTGATAGACATTTTGCCTGAAAACAGAATTTGAAAATAATTTCTAGAAAAGGTAAACACAGCTATCTGTATGGCTTTGTAAAAATGAACAACCATATTCTGGCCAATTGTATAGATTTGTAAATATGAACAACCATATTCTGGCCAATTGTATAGATTTGTAAAAATGAACATGAACAGATTATTATTTATTTTTTACTTTTTTTTTAATGAAAAATAACTATTTTAAACAACATCAACTGTGAACTGATTTGGGTGTGTGTGTGTTAAAGAGACAGACAGGGAGGGACAAAGAGAGAGAGGCTACATTACTTGTACTGAAACTGTTCTCTTCTCTCTTTCAATGCAGCAAAGCGGTCAATGACTTTCTCATTGAAATCAGGCATGCTGAGGACTAGTTCACTCTCCATGGAAAGCATGGCCAGTGCATTCAGACGTTCCTGGCCCATTGAATTTCGCAGGAATGTCTTAACCCGTGTCAAAGTTGAGAAACATCTCTCAGCTTCAGCTGTTGTCATGGGAGTAGTTATGAGGATGTTCAACAGAGTCACAGTCTCAGAGAACGTCTCCTGGAGGTTGTAGCTCATGAGAACCTGGTACAGTGCCAGTGCACTACAGTTTGACTTTCACGTCATCGGCAAAAAGACCGTTCAGTCTCTCCAAAAGCACACTGGCGATTGAGACTGAGGTTGATTCCGAGATGGGAAGGAACTCAAAAAAGCGCTCCTGCACTTTGTGGTTGCTATCTATGTACCTCAGCACAAGCACCAGCTGTGTCTGTGTAGAAACGTCCGTGGTCTCGTCAGCTTGGATAGCTACGAAGTTCGCCGACTTCACCTCCTCCACAATATGTTCCCTCATGACCGCTAGCATACACTCCAGTAGCTCGTTTTGAATGGTCTTTGATGTGAACTTCTTTCAAAGAGACAATCGAGTTGCACTGAACGCTAGCCATGTTGATAGTAGTACGTGAATTGATTGACGCTGCTACCCGCTCTTTTCTTAGTTACGTTCATGGTTATGTTACGTATGACGAAAGCGCGTAAGTGCAAGCCCTCAGAAACCCATAGAGATTGTATTGAAAGCTCTGATATTTGAAAAAAATAGATTTTACATGATAGTCTATGAGAGACCCCTGGGCGATTTTCAACCTGACTGAAATCGCCCCAAAAGGGGCGGGGCCATTTGAAGCACGACTTTAGCCTGATTGGACATTTAGTGGCAGATCAGACGTCTAGATTAGAACACTGATAACTACTGTTGCCGTGATATAATTGATTAGAAAAAAAATCCCTTCCTTTTCCCGTTTGGCAGTGCGTCGCCCATATCGCCCTAATGAACACACCGCCCCTGTCTGGGATACTAGGCCTGCAATATTGTTTTATTTGGCCATCTATCATGGACTGGTGCTTTTTCAGTTGATGTGTATTGCTGCTCTTTTCCTCTGCTCAGTGAGATGTGCAGTGTGGCCTAATCACAGATCAGAGTATTAATTTCTAGGCACACAGAAAAAGGGCTGTTGCTTGCCATGCAATACAAAGGTACTGAGTAGGCCTAATCAACACCTATTGATTATTTTATGTTGACCGCTTCCTTCTGGTGTGCAGTTTTCTGTTCAGCATACCTGGTATGAAATGTTTGTTTCCTTCTGTTGTTCTGTCACTGTGGAGACACACACATACACCGTTTATGAGAGTTTATGGGCTGCCTCATTCTAGTTCTGCCTGGTAAAAAATAGTATAAAGGTTTGGAAATGTGTGTTACTTGTGCTTATTTTTTTATTATTATTATTTTATTTGATAAGTACTTGAATTTACCGGAATTATTTTAATTTAAGCTATTTTGTAATTCATTTTAATTTATTTTATTGTTGGATGAACTATAATTTGCCTAAAGATGATTATTTTGTATTTTTGTCTGTCTGATTGTTGCCTTGTGTTAAAGAATAAACTCAAGTAACTCAACAGTTACTCAGTACTTGAGTAGTTTTTTCACCAAGTACTTTTTTACTCTTACTCAAGTAATTATTTGGATGACTAATTTTTACTTTTACTTGAGTCATATTTGTTATATCTAGCCTAGCTGTAGAAGAACGGACATCTGCACAGTTTCACATTGTACATCACTCTGTCGTTTAATGACATGTGCCACACATTCTGACAACCCATTCATCCGTAAAGCAGCACACTATCGTAAACCATAACAACGTACAGTACGACGTACAGCACGTCGTACCATACATAACATTTTTTCCCCTTTCCAAAACCAGGGACTGGTACCATATATAAAATGTCCATAGGGCAAGAACCTAGAGTGATACCTGTAAGAAATAAACATTAACCCTTAAACGGATGGACTCTCCAAACTAGCCAGTTCAGTCCATTAACCTGGAGGTTGACTAAGACACCTAACGGAGCCTAAGAATGAAAAGAGGTTAAGTAGTCCCCCAGATAAGCAGGGCGAGTTCGTGCCCGCATAGGCCTTTCTTCATCCGCCACCGCTTGTGGATCTGGCCCTTGGGGAGCCCACAGAGGCTGGGGCTCGGGTGGTAGTGGTGGAGGAGGTCCATCCGGTGGCGTCTCTGGCCTGCATGTCTGTTTTGTGTGCCTTCGTGTTCCTCGAGGGGCAGGGACTTTTATGAGGCGGCTAGCGAGCCAGCGTGATCCATTGCTCATCATGAAATATGGCGGGCCCCAGTTGTCGACTGACCTGCAAGGGGTCCGACCAGAATGAGGGCATTTTGTTGCACTGCTGAGGCCGTCGGGCTCGGACCCAGTCTGACACTTGGATGATCGACAACTTCGAGCTAGTAGCAGGGGCCGAACGACACACTCACTTTCGCAAAGTGATTGTATTTTGAACAGTTCTTGCATATTTTCCCACGGGCTGGGCAGTTTGAAGCCCTTGAATTGTGAGAGCTAGCCCCACAGTTGCCACAGCTACTTCTGTTGGTTTGTCTGTGTGCCTGCTGCACGGGCATGCCGGTGTCTGTGTCCATGCAGCTATCGACGTGGGAGGGCGTGCGCAGCGCGTGATCGTTGTAGTGCGCCTGCTCGGGCTGAAGCTGCTGTGTGAGAATGGCTGGGGGCCGAGTGTATGCTGCAGAGCTGTCTGTTAGCATTGAAGAGCATTCCAACGCCGCTTCAACCTGGAGTGCTATTTTAATAGCTCCATCTAGTTGTAAATTATCCGATTCCAAAAGCAGTTTCTCCCATGTCTTTTCACATAACGTCCCCTCTATCAACTGATCCCTGATGATCTCGTCCTGAAGTGTCCCGTAGTTACAAGAGCTAGCCAAATCCCTCAGATTAGCCACGTAGCTTTGAATGGACTCACCCGGCCGTTGGTGTCTCTTCCGTAGCCGGTAGCGCCGCTCTTTCCCGGCGAAGTGGTTGGAAATGTAGACGTGCGCGTATATAATAATAATATGCCATTTAGCAGACGCTTTTATCCAAAGCGATTTACAGTCATGTGCGCATACATGTTTACGTATGGGTGGTCCCAGGGATGGAACCCACTACCCTGGCGTTACAAGCGCCATGCTCTACCAATTGAGCTACAGAGGACCACGTATAAATAGATCAATTATGCCTTTTTGATGGAAATATTGAGGTGGGATTTTGGAGATCAGTTCATAATTTACGCGCGCTCTCTGCAAATAAGGCGGGCCAGCTCGATGTCCTAGGGCACGATATGCACCCTCTTTGCGTGGATGGCACACAGTTTGGTGTCCTCAAACAGACCGACCAGGTAAGCCTCGCTGGCCTCCTGCAGGGCCATCACGGCGGAGCTCTGGAAGCGCAGGTCGGTCTTGAAGAACAGGGCGATTTTTCTCCCCAGGCGCTGGAAGGGCACATTGCGGATGAGCAGCTCAGTGGAGCTTTGGTAACGACGGATCTCTCTGAGACACGGTGCCGGGCCTGTAACGGGGAGGCTCTCCTGCGCGCAGCCTTGGCGGCGAGCTGTATCCTGTAGGCTTTGCCACGGGTGGATTTGCGAGCGGTTTGCTTGGTTCTGGCCATGGCGCTAGCTTCCTTCTTAGACAGTCGGAGTATAGCCTCGAAATGCCCATGTGAAATGTATAAAGCCGGCAGTGGCATCTGCTGATTGGACACCATCTCCCCACCACCCCGATTGGCCCGTTACGGAGGCCTCCTCTGTCGGGTATCGGAAGGGATGCTTTGCTTCTCTCTTTTTTTGACCGCGCACCCAAAACAGTACACTGCGCACCCAAAACAATACACTGCGCGCCCATAAAACACACTGTACGCCAAAAAACAATACACTTTGCGTGCGCCCGCAATAATTAACTGCGCGCCCAAAACAATAGATCACTGCTGGTCTTTACACGCAATAATAGTCGCCATAGTCAAGAGTGAAATCTTGTGTTATAATTTAATGCTAGCCTGCTATGGCAAACGAGGCCAATAGTAAACTGCGCGGATGCAACTGCACACTGCGCGCAGGCAAAAGCACAATGTGCGCGCAAAAGTACACTGCCGGCCCTTTATGCGCAATAATAGTCGCTGAAGTCAAGAGTGAAATCTTGTGTTATAATTTAATGCTAGCCTGCTATGGCAAACGAGGCCAATAGTACACTGCGCGGATGCAACTGCACACTGCGCGTAGGCAAAAGCACAATGTGCGCGCAAAAGTACACTGCCGGCCCTTTATGCGCAATAATAGTCGCTGAAGTCAAGAGTGAAATCTTATGTTCTAATCTAATGCCAGCCTGCTATGGCGAACGATGCCAATAGTCCACTGCGCGCAGGCATTAGGACACTGCCGCGCGATAATATTCGCCAAAGTCAAGAGTAAAATATTTTGTTCTAATCACCACATGTTCAGTAATGGCATTTCCCCCCTTTATTCAAATTACAACCTCTCACTTTCAGTTATTTGAAATGAAATAATCTCTCAAATATCACTATATCTAAAACAAGCCATAGAAAGTTGGTTGCAATTTCAATTAAATCATCCAGAAACGACAGAACAAACTCAAATACACTAATAGGAGAAAATATATATTTATTGATATTGTATGTTGTATAGCCTTACTTGTTGGTATCTCAGACGACCAGAACCTTAATAATAATCACCATACTTACTTCACATAGCACGGACATATAGTAGACTACTGACACTCACTCCTATGGAATGGGTATGGGGACTGGACACGCCGGGACCCAGACCCTACTGTTGTCGATCACACATATTAATGTCGTGTTCAGGGTGCTATCAGAGTTATCGGAAATACCCAGTTCCGACTGGGAAGTTTCACTTGAATGACCCTCCAAGTAGGAATTACAAGTGAGAAATAGTGAAAATGTTGTTGCCAATCTTATTGGTTTAAGAATTGTTCCGACTTCAAAACCACTTGAACACAATCATGTGGGAGTTACAACTTCCCATTTTCCACGAGAATGTGAAGTTGGCATAATACAGCATTCAAGTGCTAGTCGGTACTAGGAAACGGACATTTCTGACTTGCTAACTGGTTGAACGCGTTACAATAGCCTAAGTATATAATATGATTGACATAACCACAATAGAAAGGCCTTGGAAGTGCCATAAGTGAAAGCCGACATATTTCATTATTTTTACATTAACCTCTTTAACATGTATTAAATGAATAATGAAGAAAATGGTGTAATTTAGACTCTACGAAATATGAAATGCATTATGAAGAAAATCGTGTACTGTTGCCTACACGGAAAAGGGGGCTTTCTGACCAAAAGTGCACCAGTGTCCCAAAGTATTAATCGAAATCAAGCATAGAAAACAGCGTTAGCATTAATAAAACAATTTTTCCCACGAATTAAGTTGCACGTAAATGTGTGTATTTTCTCACAAATGATGTTCAGAAAATCTCAAACAGTACATAGGCATACAACTACAATGTTTGAAACATTAATAAATAAAGACAACATTTCTGTATATTCATAACGTTTAATTAGCCATAATAAAGAAAATAAAGAAAAATAGGCTATCCGTTTATGGTTGTTGTGTGTTAAATTGCTGTCTTTTCGCACGAATTAAGTAGCACATAAATTCGTGTCTTTTCACATAGAAACGCACGAAATCTGATGAAATACATTATGCTACCTGTGGTTTTCTCGAGCACGGTTATATGTCAGACATTTAAACGGCGACGGATAGCGTAAAGCAAACCCCGTATTGAGTCAATACTGTCATCGATTGGTAAACATAATCCTTAACGTAAATATCCCAGGTTCGTACACAACGATTTTCCTTACATGTTGACTTTGCGCGCAGCCTTGGCGGCGAGCTGCATCCTGTAGGCTTTGCCACGGGTGGATTTGCGAGCGGTTTGCTTGGTTCTGGCCATGGCGCTAGCTTCCTTCTTAGACAGTCGGAGTATAGCCTCGAAATGCCCATGTGAAATGTATAAAGCCGGCAGTGGCATCTGCTGATTGGACACCATCTCCCCACCACCCCGATTGGCCCGTTACGGAGGCCTCCTCTGTCGGGTATCGGAAGGGATGCTTTGCTTCTCTTTTTTTTTGACCGCGCACCCAAAACAGTACACTGCGCACCCAAAACAATACACTGCGCGCCCATAAAACACACTGTTCGCCAAAAAACAATAAACTTTGCGTGCGCCCGCAATAATACACTGCGCGCCAAAAACAATAGATCACTGCTGGCCTTTACACGCAATAATAGTCGCCATAGTCAAGAGTGAAATCTTGTGTTATAATTTAATGCTAGCCTGCTATGGCAAACGAGGCCAATAGTACACTGCGCGGATGCAACTGCACACTGCGCGCAGGCAAAAGCACAATGTGCACGCAAAAGTACACTGCCGGCCCTTTATGCGCAATAATAGTCGCTGAAGTCAAGAGTGAAATCTTATGTTCTAATCTAATGCCAGCCTGCTATGGCGAACGATGCCAATAGTCCACTGCGCGCAGGCATGAGATCACTGCCGCGCGATAATATTCGCCAAAGTCAAGAGTGAAATATTTTGTTCTAATCACCACATGTTCAGTAATGGCATTTCCCCCCTTTATTCAAATTACAACCTCTCACTTTCAGTTATTTGAAATGAAATAATCTCTCAAATATCACTATATCTAAAACAAGCCATAGAAAGTTGGTTGCAATTTCAATTAAATCATCCAGAAACGACAGAACAAACTCAAATACACTAATAGGAGAAAATATATATTTATTGATATTGTATGTTGTATAGCCTTACTTGTTGGTATCTCAGACGACCAGAACCTTAATAATAATCACCATACTTACTTCACATAGCACGGACATATAGTAGACTACTGACACTCACTCCTATGGAATGGGTATGGGGACTGGACACGCCGGGACCCAGACCCTACTGTTGTCGATCACACATATTAATGTCGTGTTCAGGGTGCTATCAGAGTTATCGGAAATACCTAGTTCCGACTGGGACGTTTCACTTGAATGACCCTCCAAGTAGAAATTACAAGTGAGAAATAGTGAAAATGTTGTTGCCAATCTTATTGGTTTAAGAATTGTTCCGACTTCAAAACCACTTGAACACAATCATGTGGGAGTTACAACTTCCCATTTTCCACGAGAATGTGAAGTTGGCATAATACAGCATTCAAGTGCTAGTCGGTACTAGGAAACGGACATTTCTGACTTGCTAACTGGTTGAACGCGTTACAATAGCCTAAGTATATAATATGATTGACATAACCACAATAGAAAGGCCTTGGAAGTGCCATAAGTGAAAGCCGACATATTTCATTATTTTTACATTAACCTCTTTAACATGTATTAAATGAATAATGAAGAAAATGGTGTAATTTAGACTCTACGAAATATGAAATGCATTATGAAGAAAATCGTGTACTGTTGCCTACACGGAAAAGGGGCCTTTCTGACCAAAAGTGCACCAGTATCCCAAAGTATTAATCGAAATCAAGCATAGAAAACAGCGTTAACATTAATAAGGGTGGCAGGTAGGTTAGTGGGTTAGAGCGTTGTGCCAGTAACCGAAAGGTCGCTGGTTCTAGTCCCCGGGCCGACTAGGTGAAAAATCTGTCGATGTGCCCTTAAGCAAGGCACTTAACCCTAAATGCTCCTGTAAGTCGCTCTGGATAAGAGCATCTGCTAAATGACTAAAATGTAATAAAACAATTTTTCCCACGTAAATGTGTGTATTTTCTCACAAATTATGTTCAGAAAATCTCAAACAGTACATAGGCATACAACTACAATGTTTGAAACATTATTAAATAAAGACAACATTTATGTATATTCATAACGTTTAATTAGCCATAATAAAGAAAATAAAGAAAAATAGGCTATCCGTTTATGGTTGTTGTGTGTTAAATTGCTGTCTTTTCGCACGAATTAAGTAGCACATAAATTCGTGTCTTTTCACACAGAAACGCACGAAATCTTATGAAATACATTATGCTACCTGTGGTTTTCTCGAGCACGGTTATATGTCAGACATTTAAACGGCGACGGATAGCGGAAAGCAAACCCCGTATTGAGTCAATACTGTCATCGATTGGTAAACATAATCCTTAACGTAAATATCCCAGGTTCGTACACAACGATTTTCCTTACATGTTGACTTTGCGCGCAGCCTTGGCGGCGAGCTGCATCCTGTAGGCTTTGCCACGGGTGGATTTGCGAGCGGTTTGCTTGGTTCTGGCCATGGCGCTAGCTTCCTTCTTAGACAGTCGGAGTATAGCCTCGAAATGCCCATGTGAAATGTATAAAGCCGGCAGTGGCATCTGCTGATTGGACACCATCTCCCCACCACCCCGATTGGCCCGTTACGGAGGCCTCCTCTGTCGGCTATCGGAAGGGATGCTTTGCTTCTCTTTTTTTTTGACCGCGCACCCAAAACAGTACACTGCGCACCCAAAACAATACACTGCGCGCCCATAAAACACACTGTACGCCAAAAAACAATACACTTTGCGTGCGCCCGCAATAATACACTGCGCGCCCAAAACAATAGATCACTGCTGGCCTTTACACGCAATAATAGTCGCCATAGTCAAGAGTGAAATCTTGTGTTATAATTTTATGCTAGCCTGCTATGGCAAACGAGGCCAATAGTACACTGCGCGGATGCAACTGCACACTGCGCGCAGGCAAAAGCACAATGTGCGCGCAAAAGTACACTGCCGGCCCTTTATGTGCAATAATAGTCGCTGAAGTCAAGAGTGAAATCTTGTGTTATAATTTAATGCTAGCCTGCTATGGCAAACGAGGCCAATAGTACACTGCGCGGATGCAACTGCACACTGCGCGCAGGCAAAAGCACAATGTGCGCGCAAAAGTACACTGCCGGCCCTTTATGCGCAATAATAGTCGCTGAAGTCAAGAGTGAAATCTTATGTTCTAATCTAATGCCAGCCTGCTATGGCGAACGATGCCAATAGTCCACTGCGCGCAGGCATTAGGACACTGCCGCGCGATAATATTCGCCAAAGTCAAGAGTAAAATCTTTTGTTCTAATCACCACATGTTCAGTAATGGCATTTCCCCCCTTTATTCAAATTACAACCTCTCACTTTCAGTTATTTGAAATGAAATAATCTCTCAAATATCACTATATCTAAAACAAGCCATAGAAAGTTGGTTGCAATTTCAATTAAATCATCCAGAAACGACAGAACAAACTCAAATACACTAATAGGAGAAAATATATATTTATTGATATTGTATGTTGTATAGCCTTACTTGTTGGTATCTCAGACGACCAGAACCTTAATAATAATCACCATACTTACTTCACATAGCACGGACATATAGTAGACTACTGACACTCACTCCTATGGAATGGGTATGGGGACTGGACACGCCGGGACCCAGACCCTACTGTTGTCGATCACACATATTAATGTCGTGTTCAGGGTGCTATCAGAGTTATCGGAAATACCCAGTTCCGACTGGGAAGTTTCACTTGAATGACCCTCCAAGTAGGAATTACAAGTGAGAAATAGTGAAAATGTTGTTGCCAATCTTATTGGTTTAAGAATTGTTCCGACTTCAAAACCACTTGAACACAATCATGTGGGAGTTACAACTTCCCATTTTCCACGAGAATGTGAAGTTGGCATAATACAGCATTCAAGTGCTAGTCGGTACTAGGAAACGGACATTTCTGACTTGCTAACTGGTTGAACGCGTTACAATAGCCTAAGTATATAATATGATTGACATAACCACAATAGAAAGGCCTTGGAAGTGCCATAAGTGAAAGCCGACATATTTCATTATTTTTACATTAACCTCTTTAACATGTATTAAATGAATAATGAAGAAAATGGTGTAATTTAGACTCTACGAAATATGAAATGCATTATGAAGAAAATCGTGTACTGTTGCCTACACGGAAAAGGGGGCTTTCTGACCAAAAGTGCACCAGTGTCCCAAAGTATTAATCGAAATCAAGCATAGAAAACAGCGTTAGCATTAATAAAACAATTTTTCCCACGAATTAAGTTGCACGTAAATGTGTGTATTTTCTCACAAATGATGTTCAGAAAATCTCAAACAGTACATAGGCATACAACTACAATGTTTGAAACATTAATAAATAAAGACAACATTTCTGTATATTCATAACGTTTAATTAGCCATAATAAAGAAAATAAAGAAAAATAGGCTATCCGTTTATGGTTGTTGTGTGTTAAATTGCTGTCTTTTCGCACGAATTAAGTAGCACATAAATTCGTGTCTTTTCACATAGAAACGCACGAAATCTGATGAAATACATTATGCTACCTGTGGTTTTCTCGAGCACGGTTATATGTCAGACATTTAAACGGCGACGGATAGCGTAAAGCAAACCCCGTATTGAGTCAATACTGTCATCGATTGGTAAACATAATCCTTAACGTAAATATCCCAGGTTCGTACACAACGATTTTCCTTACATGTTGACTTTGCGCGCAGCCTTGGCGGCGAGCTGCATCCTGTAGGCTTTGCCACGGGTGGATTTGCGAGCGGTTTGCTTGGTTCTGGCCATGGCGCTAGCTTCCTTCTTAGACAGTCGGAGTATAGCCTCGAAATGCCCATGTGAAATGTATAAAGCCGGCAGTGGCATCTGCTGATTGGACACCATCTCCCCACCACCCCGATTGGCCCGTTACGGAGGCCTCCTCTGTCGGGTATCGGAAGGGATGCTTTGCTTCTCTTTTTTTTTGACCGCGCACCCAAAACAGTACACTGCGCACCCAAAACAATACACTGCGCGCCCATAAAACACACTGTTCGCCAAAAAACAATAAACTTTGCGTGCGCCCGCAATAATACACTGCGCGCCAAAAACAATAGATCACTGCTGGCCTTTACACGCAATAATAGTCGCCATAGTCAAGAGTGAAATCTTGTGTTATAATTTAATGCTAGCCTGCTATGGCAAACGAGGCCAATAGTACACTGCGCGGATGCAACTGCACACTGCGCGCAGGCAAAAGCACAATGTGCACGCAAAAGTACACTGCCGGCCCTTTATGCGCAATAATAGTCGCTGAAGTCAAGAGTGAAATCTTATGTTCTAATCTAATGCCAGCCTGCTATGGCGAACGATGCCAATAGTCCACTGCGCGCAGGCATGAGATCACTGCCGCGCGATAATATTCGCCAAAGTCAAGAGTGAAATATTTTGTTCTAATCACCACATGTTCAGTAATGGCATTTCCCCCCTTTATTCAAATTACAACCTCTCACTTTCAGTTATTTGAAATGAAATAATCTCTCAAATATCACTATATCTAAAACAAGCCATAGAAAGTTGGTTGCAATTTCAATTAAATCATCCAGAAACGACAGAACAAACTCAAATACACTAATAGGAGAAAATATATATTTATTGATATTGTATGTTGTATAGCCTTACTTGTTGGTATCTCAGACGACCAGAACCTTAATAATAATCACCATACTTACTTCACATAGCACGGACATATAGTAGACTACTGACACTCACTCCTATGGAATGGGTATGGGGACTGGACACGCCGGGACCCAGACCCTACTGTTGTCGATCACACATATTAATGTCGTGTTCAGGGTGCTATCAGAGTTATCGGAAATACCTAGTTCCGACTGGGACGTTTCACTTGAATGACCCTCCAAGTAGAAATTACAAGTGAGAAATAGTGAAAATGTTGTTGCCAATCTTATTGGTTTAAGAATTGTTCCGACTTCAAAACCACTTGAACACAATCATGTGGGAGTTACAACTTCCCATTTTCCACGAGAATGTGAAGTTGGCATAATACAGCATTCAAGTGCTAGTCGGTACTAGGAAACGGACATTTCTGACTTGCTAACTGGTTGAACGCGTTACAATAGCCTAAGTATATAATATGATTGACATAACCACAATAGAAAGGCCTTGGAAGTGCCATAAGTGAAAGCCGACATATTTCATTATTTTTACATTAACCTCTTTAACATGTATTAAATGAATAATGAAGAAAATGGTGTAATTTAGACTCTACGAAATATGAAATGCATTATGAAGAAAATCGTGTACTGTTGCCTACACGGAAAAGGGGCCTTTCTGACCAAAAGTGCACCAGTATCCCAAAGTATTAATCGAAATCAAGCATAGAAAACAGCGTTAACATTAATAAGGGTGGCAGGTAGGTTAGTGGGTTAGAGCGTTGTGCCAGTAACCGAAAGGTCGCTGGTTCTAGTCCCCGGGCCGACTAGGTGAAAAATCTGTCGATGTGCCCTTAAGCAAGGCACTTAACCCTAAATGCTCCTGTAAGTCGCTCTGGATAAGAGCATCTGCTAAATGACTAAAATGTAATAAAACAATTTTTCCCACGTAAATGTGTGTATTTTCTCACAAATTATGTTCAGAAAATCTCAAACAGTACATAGGCATACAACTACAATGTTTGAAACATTATTAAATAAAGACAACATTTATGTATATTCATAACGTTTAATTAGCCATAATAAAGAAAATAAAGAAAAATAGGCTATCCGTTTATGGTTGTTGTGTGTTAAATTGCTGTCTTTTCGCACGAATTAAGTAGCACATAAATTCGTGTCTTTTCACACAGAAACGCACGAAATCTTATGAAATACATTATGCTACCTGTGGTTTTCTCGAGCACGGTTATATGTCAGACATTTAAACGGCGACGGATAGCGGAAAGCAAACCCCGTATTGAGTCAATACTGTCATCGATTGGTAAACATAATCCTTAACGTAAATATCCCAGGTTCGTACACAACGATTTTCCTTACATGTTGACTTTGCGCGCAGCCTTGGCGGCGAGCTGCATCCTGTAGGCTTTGCCACGGGTGGATTTGCGAGCGGTTTGCTTGGTTCTGGCCATGGCGCTAGCTTCCTTCTTAGACAGTCGGAGTATAGCCTCGAAATGCCCATGTGAAATGTATAAAGCCGGCAGTGGCATCTGCTGATTGGACACCATCTCCCCACCACCCCGATTGGCCCGTTACGGAGGCCTCCTCTGTCGGCTATCGGAAGGGATGCTTTGCTTCTCTTTTTTTTTGACCGCGCACCCAAAACAGTACACTGCGCACCCAAAACAATACACTGCGCGCCCATAAAACACACTGTACGCCAAAAAACAATACACTTTGCGTGCGCCCGCAATAATACACTGCGCGCCCAAAACAATAGATCACTGCTGGCCTTTACACGCAATAATAGTCGCCATAGTCAAGAGTGAAATCTTGTGTTATAATTTTATGCTAGCCTGCTATGGCAAACGAGGCCAATAGTACACTGCGCGGATGCAACTGCACACTGCGCGCAGGCAAAAGCACAATGTGCGCGCAAAAGTACACTGCCGGCCCTTTATGTGCAATAATAGTCGCTGAAGTCAAGAGTGAAATCTTGTGTTATAATTTAATGCTAGCCTGCTATGGCAAACGAGGCCAATAGTACACTGCGCGGATGCAACTGCACACTGCGCGCAGGCAAAAGCACAATGTGCGCGCAAAAGTACACTGCCGGCCCTTTATGCGCAATAATAGTCGCTGAAGTCAAGAGTGAAATCTTATGTTCTAATCTAATGCCAGCCTGCTATGGCGAACGATGCCAATAGTCCACTGCGCGCAGGCATTAGGACACTGCCGCGCGATAATATTCGCCAAAGTCAAGAGTAAAATCTTTTGTTCTAATCACCACATGTTCAGTAATGGCATTTCCCCCCTTTATTCAAATTACAACCTCTCACTTTCAGTTATTTGAAATGAAATAATCTCTCAAATATCACTATATCTAAAACAAGCCATAGAAAGTTGGTTGCAATTTCAATTAAATCATCCAGAAACGACAGAACAAACTCAAATACACTAATAGGAGAAAATATATATTTATTGATATTGTATGTTGTATAGCCTTACTTGTTGGTATCTCAGACGACCAGAACCTTAATAATAATCACCATACTTACTTCACATAGCACGGACATATAGTAGACTACTGACACTCACTCCTATGGAATGGGTATGGGGACTGGACACGCCGGGACCCAGACCCTACTGTTGTCGATCACACATATTAATGTCGTGTTCAGGGTGCTATCAGAGTTATCGGAAATACCTAGTTCCGACTGGGAAGTTTCACTTGAATGACCCTCCAAGTAGGAATTACAAGTGAGAAATAGTGAAAATGTTGTTGCCAATCTTATTGGTTTAAGAATTGTTCCGACTTCAAAACCACTTGAACACAATCATGTGGGAGTTACAACTTCCCATTTTCCACGAGAATGTGAAGTTGGCATAATACAGCATTCAAGTGCTAGTCGGTACTAGGAAACGGACATTTCTGACTTGCTAACTGGTTGAACGCGTTACAATAGCCTAAGTATATAATATGATTGACATAACCACAATAGAAAGGCCTTGGAAGTGCCATAAGTGAAAGCCGACATATTTCATTATTTTTACATTAACCTCTTTAACATGTATTAAATGAATAATGAAGAAAATGGTGTAATTTAGACTCTACGAAATATGAAATGCATTATGAAGAAAATCGTGTACTGTTGCCTACACGGAAAAGGGGGCTTTCTGACCAAAAGTGCACCAGTGTCCCAAAGTATTAATCGAAATCAAGCATAGAAAACAGCGTTAGCATTAATAAAACAATTTTTCCCACGAATTAAGTTGCACGTAAATGTGTGTATTTTCTCACAAATGATGTTCAGAAAATCTCAAACAGTACATAGGCATACAACTACAATGTTTGAAACATTATTAAATAAAGACAACATTTCTGTATATTCATAACGTTTAATTAGCCATAATAAAGAAAATAAAGAAAAATAGGCTATCCGTTTATGGTTGTTGTGTGTTAAATTGCTGTCTTTTCGCACGAATTAAGTAGCACATAAATTCGTGTCTTTTCACACAGAAACGCACGAAATCTGATGAAATACATTATGCTACCTGTGGTTTTCTCGAGCACGGTTATATGTCAGACATTTAAACGGCGACGGATAGCGGAAAGCAAACCCCGTATTGAGTCAATACTGTCATCGATTGGTAAACATAATCCTTAACGTAAATATCCCAGGTTCGTACACAACGATTTTCCTTACATGTTGATTTTGCGCGCAGCCTTGGCGGCGAGCTGCATCCTGTAGGCTTTGCCACGGGTGGATTTGCGAGCGGTTTGCTTGGTTCTGGCCATGGCGCTAGCTTCCTTCTTAGACAGTCGGAGTATAGCCTCGAAATGCCCATGTGAAATGTATAAAGCCGGCAGTGGCATCTGCTGATTGGACACCATCTCCCCACCACCCCGATTGGCCCTTTACGGAGGCCTCCTCTGTCGGCTATCGGAAGGGATGCTTTGCTTCTCTTTTTTTTTGACCGCGCACCCAAAACAGTACACTGCGCACCCAAAACAATACACTGCGCGCCCATAAAACACACTGTACGCCAAAAAACAATACACTTTGCGTGCGCCCGCAATAATACACTGCGCGCCCAAAACAATAGATCACTGCTGGCCTTTACACGCAATAATAGTCGCCATAGTCAAGAGTGAAATCTTGTGTTATAATTTAATGCTAGCCTGCTATGGCAAACGAGGCCAATAGTACACTGCGCGGATGCAACTGCACACTGCGCGCAGGCAAAAGCACAATGTGCGCGCAAAAGTACACTGCCGGCCCTTTATGCGCAATAATAGTCGCTGAAGTCAAGAGTGAAATCTTGTGTTATAATTTAATGCTAGCCTGCTATGGCAAACGAGGCCAATAGTACACTGCGCGGATGCAACTGCACACTGCGCGCAGGCAAAAGCACAATGTGCGCGCAAAAGTACACTGCCGGCCCTTTATGCGCAATAATAGTCGCTGAAGTCAAGAGTGAAATCTTATGTTCTAATCTAATGCCAGCCTGCTATGGCGAACGATGCCAATAGTCCACTGCGCGCAGGCATTAGGACACTGCCGCGCGATAATATTCGCCAAAGTCAAGAGTAAAATCTTTTGTTCTAATCACCACATGTTCAGTAATGGCATTTCCCCCCTTTATTCAAATTACAACCTCTCACTTTCAGTTATTTGAAATGAAATAATCTCTCAAATATCACTATATCTAAAACAAGCCATAGAAAGTTGGTTGCAATTTCAATTAAATCATCCAGAAACGACAGAACAAACTCAAATACACTAATAGGAGAAAATATATATTTATTGATATTGTATGTTGTATAGCCTTACTTGTTGGTATCTCAGACGACCAGAACCTTAATAATAATCACCATACTTACTTCACATAGCACGGACATATAGTAGAATACTGACACTCACTCCTATGGAATGGGTATGGGGACTGGACACGCCGGGACCCAGACCCTACTGTTGTCGATCACACATATTAATGTCGTGTTCAAGGTGCTATCAGAGTTATCGGAAATACCTAGTTCCGACTGGGAAGTTTCACTTGAATGACCCTCCAAGTAGGAATTACAAGTGAGAAATAGTGAAAATGTTGTTGCCAATCTTATTGGTTTAAGAATTGTTCCGACTTCAAAACCACTTGAACACAATCATGTGGGAGTTACAACTTCCCATTTTCCACGAGAATGTGAAGTTGGCATAATACAGCATTCAAGTGCTAGTCGGTAATAGGAAACGGACATTTCTGAATTGCTAACTGGTTGAACGCGTTACAATAGCCTAAGTATATAATATGATTGACATAACCACAATAGAAAGGCCTTGGAAGTGCCATAAGTGAAAGCCGACATATTTCATTATTTTTACATTAACCTCTTTAACATGTATTAAATGAATAATGAAGAAAATTGTGTAATTTAGACTCTACGAAATATGAAATGCATTATGAAGAAAATCGTGTACTGTTGCCTACACGGAAAAGGGGGCTTTCTGACCAAAAGTGCACCAGTGTCCCAAAGTATTAATCGAAATCAAGCATAGAAAACAGCGTTAGCATTAATAAAACAATTTTTCCCACGAATTAAGTTGCACGTAAATGTGTGTATTTTCTCACAAATGATGTTCAGAAAATCTCAAACAGTACATAGGCATACAACTACAATGTTTGAAACATTATTAAATAAAGACAACATTTCTGTATATTCATAACGTTTAATTAGCCATAATAAAGAAAATAAAGAAAAATAGGCTATCCGTTTATGGTTGTTGTGTGTTAAATTGCTGTCTTTTCGCACGAATTAAGTAGCACATAAATTCGTGTCTTTTCACACAGAAACGCACGAAATCTGATGAAATACATTATGCTACCTGTGGTTTTCTCGAGCACGGTTATATGTCAGACATTTAAACGGCGACGGATAGCGGAAAGCAAACCCCGTATTGAGTCAATACTGTCATCGATTGGTAAACATAATCCTTAACGTAAATATCCCAGGTTCGTACACAACGATTTTCCTTACATGTTGACTTTGCGCGCAGCCTTGGCGGCGAGCTGCATCCTGTAGGCTTTGCCACGGGTGGATTTGCGAGCGGTTTGCTTGGTTCTGGCCATGGCGCTAGCTTCCTTCTTAGACATTCGGAGTATAGCCTCGAAATGCCCATGTGAAATGTATAAAGTCGGCAGTGGCATCTGCTGATTGGACACCATCTCCCCACCACCCCGATTGGCCCGTTACGGAGGCCTCCTCTGTCGGCAATCGGAAGGGATGCTTTGCTTCTCTTTTTTTTTTACCGCGCACCCAAAACAGTACACTGCGCACCCAAAACAATACACTGCGTGCCCATAAAACACACTGTACGCCAAAAAACAATACACTTTGCGTGCGCCCGCAATAATACACTGCGCGCCCAAAACAATAGATCACTGCTGGCCTTTACACGCAATAATAGTCGCCATAGTCAAGAGTGAAATCTTGTGTTATAATTTAATGCTAGCCTGCTATGGCAAACGAGGCCAATAGTACACTGCGCGGATGCAACTGCACACTGCGCGCAGGCAAAAGCACAATGTGCGCGCAAAAGTACACTGCCGGCCCTTTATGCGCAATAATAGTCGCTGAAGTCAAGAGTGAAATCTTATGTTCTAATCTAATGCCAGCCTGCTATGGCGAACGATGCCAATAGTACACTGCGCGCAGGCATGAGGACACTGCCGCGCGATAATATTCGCCAAAGTCAAGAGTGAAATATTTTGTTCTAATCACCACATGTTCAGTAATGGCATTTCCCCCCTTAATTCAAATTACAACCTCTCACTTTCAGTTATTTGAAATGAAATAATCTCTCAAATATCACTATATCTAAAACAAGCCATAGAAAGTTGGTTGCAATTTCAATTAAATCATCCAGAAACGACAGAACAAACTCAAATACACTAATAGGAGAAAATATATATTTATTGATATTGTATGTTGTATAGCCTTACTTGTTGGTATCTCAGACGACCAGAACCTTAATAATAATCACCATACTTACTTCACATAGCACGGACATATAGTAGACTACTGACACTCACTCCTATGGAATGGGTATGGGGACTGGACACGCCGGGACCCAGACCCTACTGTTGTCGATCACACATATTAATGTCGTGTTCAGGGTGCTATCAGAGTTATCGGAAATACCTAGTTCCGACTGGGAAGTTTCACTTGAATGACCCTCCAAGTAGGAATTACAAGTGAGAAATAGTGAAAATGTTGTTGCCAATCTTATTGGTTTAAGAATTGTTCCGACTTCAAAACCACTTGAACACAATCATGTGGGAGTTACAACTTCCCATTTTCCACGAGAATGTGAAGTTGGCATAATACAGCATTCAAGTGCTAGTCGGTACTAGGAAACGGACATTTCTGACTTGCTAACTGGTTGAACGCGTTACAATAGCCTAAGTATATAATATGATTGACATAACCACAATAGAAAGGCCTTGGAAGTGCCATAAGTGAAAGCCGACATATTGCATTATTTTTACATTAACCTCTTTAACATGTATTAAATGAATAATGAAGAAAATGGTGTAATTTAGACTCTACGAAATATGAAATGCATTATGAAGAAAATCGTGTACTGTTGCCTACACGGAAAAGGGGCCTTTCTGACCAAAAGTGCACCAGTATCCCAAAGTATTAATCGAAATCAAGCATAGAAAACAGCGTTAACATTAATAAGGGTGGCAGGTAGGTTAGTGGGTTAGAGCGTTGTGCCAGTAACCGAAAGGTCGCTGGTTCTAGTCCCCGGGCCGACTAGGTGAAAAATCTGTCGATGTGCCCTTAAGCAAGGCACTTAACCCTAAATGCTCCTGTAAGTTGCTCTGGATAAGAGCATCTGCTAAATGACTAAAATGTAATAAAACAATTTTTCCCAAGTAAATGTGTGTATTTTCTCACAAATGATGTTCAGAAAATCTCAAACAGTACATAGGCATACAACTACAATGTTTGAAACATTATTAAATAAAGACAACATTTCTGTATATTCATAACGTTTAATTAGCCATTATAAAGAAAATAAAGAAAAATAGGCTATCCGTTTATGGTTGTTGTGTGTTAAATTGCTGTCTTTTCGCACAAATTAAGTAGCACATAAATTCGTGTCTTTTCACACAGAAACGCACGAAATCTGATGAAATACATTATGCTACCTGTGGTTTTCTCGAGCACTGTTATATGTCAGACATTTAAACGGCGACGGATAGCGGAAAGCAAACCCCGTATTGAGTCAATACTGTCATCGATTGGTAAACATAATCCTTAACGTAAATATCCCAGGTTCGTACACAACGATTTTCCTTACATGTTGACTTTGCGCGCAGCCTTGGCGGCGAGCTGCATCCTGTAGGCTTTGCCACGGGTGGATTTGCGAGCGGTTTGCTTGGTTCTGGCCATGGCGCTAGCTTCCTTCTTAGACAGTCGGAGTATAGCCTCGAAATGCTCATGTGAAATGTATAAAGCCGGCAGTGGCATCTGCTGATTGGACACCATCTCCCCACCACCCCGATTGGCCCGTTACGGAGGCCTCCTCTGTCGGCTATCGGAAGGGATGCTTTGCTTCTCTTTTTTTTTGACCGCGCACCCAAAACAGTACACTGCGCACCCAAAACAATACACTGCGCGCCCATAAAACACACTGTACGCCAAAAAACAATACACTTTGCGTGCGCCCGCAATAATACACTGCGCGCCCAAAACAATAGATCACTGCTGGCCTTTACACGCAATAATAGTCGCCATAGTCAAGAGTGAAATCTTGTGTTATAATTTAATGCTAGCCTGCTATGGCAAACGAGGCCAATAGTACACTGCGCGGATGCAACTGCACACTGCGCGCAGGCAAAAGCACAATGTGCGCGCAAAAGTACACTGCCGGCCCTTTATGCGCAATAATAGTCGCTGAAGTCAAGAGTGAAATCTTGTGTTATAATTTAATGCTAGCCTGCTATGGCAAACGAGGCCAATAGTACACTGCGCGGATGCAACTGCACACTGCGCGCAGGCAAAAGCACAATGTGCGCGCAAAAGTACACTGCCGGCCCTTTATGCGCAATAATAGTCGCTGAAGTCAAGAGTGAAATCTTATGTTCTAATCTAATGCCAGCCTGCTATGGCGAACGATGCCAATAGTCCACTGCGCGCAGGCATTAGGACACTGCCGCGCGATAATATTCGCCAAAGTCAAGAGTAAAATATTTTGTTCTAATCACCACATGTTCAGTAATGGCATTTCCCCCCTTTATTCAAATTACAACCTCTCACTTTCAGTTATTTGAAATGAAATAATCTCTCAAATATCACTATATCTAAAACAAGCCATAGAAAGTTGGTTGCAATTTCAATTAAATCATCCAGAAACGACAGAACAAACTCAAATACACTAATAGGAGAAAATATATATTTATTGATATTGTATGTTGTATAGCCTTACTTGTTGGTATCTCAGACGACCAGAACCTTAATAATAATCACCATACTTACTTCACATAGCACGGACATATAGTAGAATACTGACACTCACTCCTATGGAATGGGTATGGGGACTGGACACGCCGGGACCCAGACCCTACTGTTGTCGATCACACATATTAATGTCGTGTTCAGGGTGCTATCAGAGTTATCGGAAATACCTAGTTCCGACTGGGAAGTTTCACTTGAATGACCCTCCAAGTAGGAATTACAAGTGAGAAATAGTGAAAATGTTGTTGCCAATCTTATTGGTTTAAGAATTGTTCCGACTTCAAAACCACTTGAACACAATCATGTGGGAGTTACAACTTCCCATTTTCCACGAGAATGTGAAGTTGGCATAATACAGCATTCAAGTGCTAGTCGGTACTAGGAAACGGACATTTCTGACTTGCTAACTGGTTGAACGCGTTACAATAGCCTAAGTATATAATATGATTGACATAACCACAATAGAAAGGCCTTGGAAGTGCCATAAGTGAAAGCCGACATATTTCATTATTTTTATATTAACCTCTTTAACATGTATTAAATGAATAATGAAGAAAATTGTGTAATTTAGACTCTACGAAATATGAAATGCATTATGAAGAAAATCGTGTACTGTTGACTACACGGAAAAGGGGGCTTTCTGACCAAAAGTGCACCAGTATCCCAAAGTATTAATCGAAATCAAGCATAGAAAACAGCGTTAGCATTAATAAAACAATTTTTCCCACGAATTAAGTTGCACGTAAATGTGTGTATTTTCTCACAAATGATGTTCAGAAAATCTCAAACTGTACATAGGCATACAACTACAATGTTTGAAACATTATTAAATAAAGACAACATTTCTGTATATTCATAACGTTTAATTAGCCATAATAAAGAAAATAAAGAAAAATAGGCTATCCGTTTATGGTTGTTGTGTGTTAAATTGCTGTCTTTTCACACGAATTAAGTAGCACATAATTCGTGTCTTTTCACACTGAAACGCACGAAATCTGATGAAATACATTATGCTACCTGTGGTTTTCTCGAACACGGTTATATGTCAGACATTTAAACGGCGACGGATAGCGGAATGCAAACCCCGTATTGAGTCAATACTGTCATCGATTGGTAAACATAATCCTTAACGTAAATATCCCAGGTTCGTACACAACGATTTTCCTTACATGTTGACTTTGCGCGCAGCCTTGGCGGCGAGCTGCATCCTGTAGGCTTTGCACCGGGTGGATTTGCGAGCGGTTTGCTTGGTTCTGGCCATGGCGCTAGCTTCCTTCTTAGACAGTCGGAGTATAGCCTCGAAATGCCCATGTGAAATGTATAAAGCCGGCAGTGGCATCTGCTGATTGGACACCATCTCCCCACCACGCCGATTGGCCCGTTACGGAGGCCTCCTCTGTCGGCTATCGGAAGGGATGCTTTGCTTCTCTTTTTTTTTGACCGCGCACCCAAAACAGTACACTGCGCACCCAAAACAATACACTGCGCGCCCATAAAACACACTGTACGCCAAAAAACAATACACTTTGCGTGCGCCCGCAATAATACACTGCGCGCCCAAAACAATAGATCACTGCTGGCCTTTACACGCAATAATAGTCGCCATAGTCAAGAGTGAAATCTTGTGTTATAATTTAATGCTAGCCTGCTATGGCAAAGGAGGCCAATAGTACACTGCGCGGATGCAACTGCACACTGCGCGCAGGCAAAAGCACAATGTGCGCGCAAAAGTACACTGCCGGCCCTATATGCGCAATAATAGTCGCTGAAGTCAAGAGTGAAATCTTATGTTCTAATCTAATGCCAGCCTGCTATGGCGAACGATGCCAATAGTCCACTGCGCGCAGGCATTAGGACACTGCCGCGCGATAATATTCGCCAAAGTCAAGAGTAAAATCTTTTGTTCTAATCACCACATGTTCAGTAATGGCATTTCCCCCCTTTATTCAAATTACAACCTCTCACTTTCAGTTATTTGAAATGAAATAATCTCTCAAATATCACTATATCTAAAACAAGCCATAGAAAGTTGGTTGCAATTTCAATTAAATCATCCAGAAACGACAGTACAAACTCAAATACACTAATAGGAAAAATATATATTTATTGATATTGTATGTTGTATAGCCTTACTTGTTGGTATCTCAGACGACCAGAACCTTAATAATAATCACCATACTTACTTCACATAGCACGGACATATAGTAGACTACTGACACTCACTCCTATGGAATGGGTATGGGGACTGGACACGCCGGGACCCAGACCCTACTGTTGTCGATCACACATATTAATGTCGTGTTCAGAGTGCTATCAGAGTTATCGGAAATAACTAGATCCGACTGGGAAGTTTCACTTGAATGACCCTCCAAGTAGGAATTACAAGTGAGAAATAGTGAAAATGTTGTTGCCAATCTTATTGGTTTAAGAATTGTTCCGACTTCAAAACCACTTGAACACAATCATGTGGGAGTTACAACTTCCCATTTTCCACGAGAATGTGAAGTTGGCATAATACAGCATTCAAGTGCTAGTCGGTACTAGGAAACGGACATTTCTGACTTGCTAACTGGTTGAACGCGTTACAATAGCCTAAGTATATAATATGATTGACATAACCACAATAGAAAGGCCTTGGAAGTGCCATAAGTGAAAGCCGACATATTTCATTATTTTTACATTAACCTCTTTAACATGTATTAAATGAATAATGAAGAAAATTGTGTAATTTAGACTCTACGAAATATGAAATGCATTATGAAGAAAATCGTGTACTGTTGCCTACACGGAAAAGGGGGCTTTCTGACCAAAAGTGCACCAGTGTCCCAAAGTATTAATCGAAATCAAGCATAGAAAACAGCGTTAGCATTAATAAAACAATTTTTCCCACGAATTAAGTTGCACGTAAATGTGTGTATTTTCTCACAAATGATGTTCAGAAAATCTCAAACAGTACATAGGCATACAACTACAATGTTTGAAACATTATTAAATAAAGACAACATTTCTGTATATTCATAACGTTTAATTAGCCATAATAAAGAAAATAAAGAAAAATAGGCTATCCGTTTATGGTTGTTGTGTGTTAAATTGCTGTCTTTTCGCACGAATTAAGTAGCACATAAATTTGTGTCTTTTCACACAGAAACGCACGAAATCTGATGAAATACATTATGCTACCTGTGGTTTTCTCGAGCACGGTTATATGTCAGACATTTAAACGGCGACGGATAGCGGAAAGCAAACCCCGTATTGAGTCAATACTGTCATCGATTGGTAAACATAATCCTTAACGTAAATATCCCAGGTTCGTACACAACGATTTTCCTTACATGTTGACTTTGCGCGCAGCCTTGGCGGCGAGCTGCATCCTGTAGGCTTTGCCACGGGTGGATTTGCGAGCGGTTTGCTTGGTTCTGGCCATGGCGCTAGCTTCCTTCTTAGACAGTCGGAGTATAGCCTCGAAATGCCCATGTGAAATGTATAAAGCCGGCAGTGGCATCTGCTGATTGGACACCATCTCCCCACCACCCCGATTGGCCCGTTACGGAGGCCTCCTCTGTCGGCTATCGGAAGGGATGCTTTGCTTCTCTTTTTTTTTGACCGCGCACCCAAAACAGTACACTGCGCACCCAAAACAATACACTGCGCGCCCATAAAACACACTGTACGCCAAAAAACAATACACTTTGCGTGCGCCCGCAATAATACACTGCGCGCCCAAAACAATAGATCACTGCTGGCCTTTACACGCAATAATAGTCGCCATAGTCAAGAGTGAAATCTTGTGTTATAATTTAATGCTAGCCTGCTATGGCAAACGAGGCCAATAGTACACTGCGCGGATGCAACTGCACACTGCGCGCAGGCAAAAGCACAATGTGCGCACAAAAGTACACTGCCGGCCCTTTATGTGCAATAATAGTCGCTGAAGTCAAGAGTGAAATCTTGTGTTATAATTTAATGCTAGCCTGCTATGGCAAACGAGGCCAATAGTACACTGCGCGGATGCAACTGCACACTGCGCGCAGGCAAAAGCACAATGTGCGCGCAAAAGTACACTGCCGGCCCTTTATGCGCAATAATAGTCGCTGAAGTCAAGAGTGAAATCTTATGTTCTAATCTAATGCCAGCCTGCTATGGCGAACGATGCCAATAGTCCACTGCGCGCAGGCATTAGGACACTGCCGCGCGATAATATTCGCCAAAGTCAAGAGTAAAATCTTTTGTTCTAATCACCACATGTTCAGTAATGGCATTTCCCCCCTTTATTCAAATTACAACCTCTCACTTTCAGTTATTTGAAATGAAATAATCTCTCAAATATCACTATATCTAAAACAAGCCATAGAAAGTTGGTTGCAATTTCAATTAAATCATCCAGAAACGACAGAACAAACTCAAATACACTAATAGGAGAAAATATATATTTATTGATATTTTATGTTGTATAGCCTTACTTGTTGGTATCTCAGACGACCAGAACCTTAATAATAATCACCATACTTACTTCACATAGCACGGACATATAGTAGACTACTGACACTCACTCCTATGGAATGGGTATGGGGACTGGACACGCCGGGACCCAGACCCTACTGTTGTCGATCACACATATTAATGTCGTGTTCAGGGTGCTATCAGAGTTATCGGAAATACCTAGTTCCGACTGGGAAGTTTCACTTGAATGACCCTCCAAGTAGGAATTACAAGTGAGAAATAGTGAAAATGTTGTTGCCAATCTTATTGGTTTAAGAATTGTTCCGACTTCAAAACCACTTGAACACAATCATGTGGGAGTTACAACTTCCCATTTTCCACGAGAATGTGAAGTTGGCATAATACAGCATTCAAGTGCTAGTCGGTACTAGGAAACGGACATTTCTGACTTGCTAACTGGTTGAACGCGTTACAATAGCCTAAGTATATAATATGATTGACATAACCACAATAGAAAGGCCTTGGAAGTGCCATAAGTGAAAGCCGACATATTTCATTATTTTTACATTAACCTCTTTAACATGTATTAAATGAATAATGAAGAAAATTGTGTAATTTAGACTCTACGAAATATGAAATGCATTATGAAGAAAATCGTGTACTGTTGCCTACACGGAAAAGGGGGCTTTCTGACCAAAAGTGCACCAGTGTCCCAAAGTATTAATCGAAATCAAGCATAGAAAACAGCGTTAGCATTAATAAAACAATTTTTCCCACGAATTAAGTTGCACGTAAATGTGTGTATTTTCTCACAAATGATGTTCAGAAAATCTCAAACAGTACATAGGCATACAACTACAATGTTTGAAACATTATTAAATAAAGACAACATTTCTGTATATTCATAACGTTTAATTAGCCATAATAAAGAAAATAAAGAAAAATAGGCTATCCGTTTATGGTTGTTGTGTGTTAAATTGCTGTCTTTTCGCACGAATTAAGTAGCATATAAATTCGTGTCTTTTCACACAGAAACGCACGAAATCTGATGAAATACATTATGCTACCTGTGGTTTTCTCGAGCACGGTTATATGTCAGACATTTAAACGGCGACGGATAGCGGAAAGCAAACCCCGTATTGAGTCAATACTGTCATCGATTGGTAAACATAATCCTTAACGTAAATATCCCAGGTTCGTACACAACGATTTTCCTTACATGTTGACTTTGCGCGCAGCCTTGGCGGCGAGCTGCATCCTGTAGGCTTTGCCACGGGTGGATTTGCGAGCGGTTTGCTTGGTTCTGGCCATGGCGCTAGCTTCCTTCTTAGACAGTCGGAGTATAGCCTCGAAATGCCCATGTGAAATGTATAAAGCCGGCAGTGGCATCTGCTGATTGGACACCATCTCCCCACCACCTCGATTGGCCCGTTACGGAGGCCTCCTCTGTCGGCTATCGGAAGGGATGCTTTGCTTCTCTTTTTTTTTGACCGCGCACCCAAAACAGTACACTGCGCACCCAAAACAATACACTGCGCGCCCATAAAACACACTGTACGCCAAAAAACAATACACTTTGCGTGCGCCCGCAATAATACACTGCGCGCCCAAAACAATAGATCACTGCTGGCCTTTACACTCAATAATAGTCGCCATAGTCAAGAGTGAAATCTTGTGTTATAATTTAATGCTAGCCTGCTATGGCAAACGAGGCCAATAGTACACTGCGCGGATGCAACTGCACACTGCGCGCAGGCAAAAGCACAATGTGCGCGCAAAAGTACACTGCCGGCCCTTTATGTGCAATAATATTCGCTGAAGTCAAGAGTGAAATCTTGTGTTATAATTTAATGCTAGCCTGCTATGGCAAACGAGGCCAATAGTACACTGCGCGGATGCAACTGCACACTGCGCGCAGGCAAAAGCACAATGTGCGCGCAAAAGTACACTGCCGGCCCTTTATGCGCAATAATAGTCGCTGAAGTCAAGAGTGAAATCTTATGTTCTAATCTAATGCCAGCCTGCTATGGCGAACGATGCCAATAGTCCACTGCGCGCAGGCATTAGGACACTGCCGCGCGATAATATTCGCCAAAGTCAAGAGTAAAATCTTTTGTTCTAATCACCACATGTTCAGTAATGGCATTTCCCCCCTTTATTCAAATTACAACCTCTCACTTTCAGTTATTTGAAATGAAATAATCTCTCAAATATCACTATATCTAAAACAAGCCATAGAAAGTTGGTTGCAATTTCAATAAAATCATCCAGAAACGACAGAACAAACTCAAATACACTAATAGGAGAAAATATATATTTATTGTTATTGTATGTTGTATAGCCTTACTTGTTGGTATCTCAGACGACCAGAACCTTAATAATAATCACCATACTTACTTCACATAGCACGGACATATAGTAGACTACTGACACTCACTCCTATGGAATGGGTATGGGGACTGGACACGCCGGGACCCAGACCCTACTGTTGTCGATCACACATATTAATGTCGTGTTCAGAGTGCTATCAGAGTTATCGGAAATAACTAGATCCGACTGGGAAGTTTCACTTGAATGACCCTCCAAGTAGGAATTACAAGTGAGAAATAGTGAAAATGTTGTTGCCAATCTTATTGGTTTAAGAATTGTTCCGACTTCAAAACCACTTGAACACAATCATGTGGGAGTTACAACTTCCCATTTTCCACGAGAATGTGAAGTTGGCATAATACAGCATTCAAGTGCTAGTCGGTACCAAGAAACGGACATTTGTGACTTGCTAACTGGTTGAACGCGTTACAATAGCCTAAGTATATAATATGATTGACATAACCACAATAGAAAGGCCTTGGAAGTGCCATAAGTGAAAGCCGACATATTTCATTATTTTTACATTAACCTCTTTAACATGTATTAAATGAATAATGAAGAAAATTGTGTAATTTAGACTCTACGAAATATGAAATGCATTATGAAGAAAATCGTGTACTGTTGCCTACACGGAAAAGGGGGCTTTCTGACCAAAAGTGCACCAGTATCCCAAAGTATTAATCGAAATCAAGCATAGAAAACAGCGTTAGCATTAATAAAACAATTTTTCCCACGAATTAAGTTGCACGTAAATGTGTGTATTTTCTCACAAATGATGTTCAGAAAATCTCAAACAGTACATAGGCATACAACTACAATGTTTGAAACATTATTAAATAAAGACAACATTTCTGTATATTCATAACGTTTAATTAGCCATAATAAAGAAAATAAAGAAAAATAGGCTATCCGTTTATGGTTGTTGTGTGTTAAATTGCTGTCTTTTCGCACGAATTAAGTAGCACATAAATTCGTGTCTTTTCACACAGAAACGCACGAAATCTGATGAAATACATTATGCTACCTGTGGTTTTCTCGAGCACGGTTATATGTCAGACATTTAAACGGCGACGGATAGCGGAAAGCAAACCCCGTATTGAGTCAATACTGTCATCGATTGGTAAACATAATCCTTAACGTAAATATCCCAGGTTCGTACACAACGATTTTCCTTACATGTTGACTTTGCGCGCAGCCTTGGCGGCGAGCTGCATCCTGTAGGCTTTGCCACGGGTGGATTTGCGAGCGGTTTGCTTGGTTCTGGCCATGGCGCTAGCTTCCTTCTTAGACAGTCGGAGTATAGCCTCGAAATGCCCATGTGAAATGTATAAAGCCGGCAGTGGCATCTGCTGATTGGACACCATCTCCCCACCACCCCGATTGGCCCGTTACGGAGGCCTCCTCTGTCGGCTATCGGAAGGGATGCTTTGCTTCTCTTTTTTTTTGACCGCGCACCCAAAACAGTACACTGCGCACCCAAAACAATACACTGCGCGCCCATAAAACACACTGTACGCCAAAAAACAATACACTTTGCGTGCGCCCGCAATAATACACTGCGCGCCCAAAACAATAGATCACTGCTGGCCTTTACACGCAATAATAGTCGCCATAGTCAAGAGTGAAATCTTGTGTTATAATTTAATGCTAGCCTGCTATGGCAAACGAGGCCAATAGTACACTGCGCGGATGCAACTGCACACTGCGCGCAGGCAAACGCACAATGTGCGCGCAAAAGTACACTGCCGGCCCTTTATGCGCAATAATAGTCGCTGAAGTCAATAGTGAAATCTTGTGTTATAATTTAATGCTAGCCTGCTATGGCAAACGAGGCCAATAGTCCACTGCGCGCAGGCATTAGGACACTGCCGCGCGATAATATTCGCCAAAGTCAAGAGTAAAATCTTTTGTTCTAATCACCACATGTTCAGTAATGGCATTTCCCCCCTTTATTCAAATTACAACCTCTCACTTTCAGTTATTTGAAATGAAATAATCTCTCAAATATCACTATATCTAAAACAAGCCATAGAAAGTTGGTTGCAATTTCAATTAAATCATCCAGAAACGACAGAACAAACTCAAATACACTAATAGGAGAAAATATATATTTATTGATATTGTATGTTGTATAGCCTTACTTGTTGGTATCTCAGACGACCAGAACCTTAATAATAATCACCATACTTACTTCACATAGCACGGACATATAGTAGACTACTGACACTCACTCCTATGGAATGGGTATGGGGACTGGACACGCCGGGACCCAGACCCTACTGTTGTCGATCACACATATTAATGTCGTGTTCAGGGTGCTATCAGAGTTATCGGAAATACCTAGTTCCGACTGGGAAGTTTCACTTGAATGACCCTCCAAGTAGAAATTACAAGTGAGAAATAGTGAAAATGTTGTTGCCAATCTTATTGGTTTAAGAATTGTTCCGACTTCAAAACCACTTGAACACAATCATGTGGGAGTTACAACTTCCCATTTTCCACGAGAATGTGAAGTTGGCATAATACAGCATTCAAGTGCTAGTCGGTACTAGGAAACGGACATTTCTGACTTGCTAACTGGTTGAACGCGTTACAATAGCCTAAGTATATAATATGATTGACATAACCACAATAGAAAGGCCTTGGAAGTGCCATAAGTGAAAGCCGACATATTTCATTATTTTTACATTAACCTCTTTAACATGTATTAAATGAATAATGAAGAAAATGGTGTAATTTAGACTCTACGAAATATGAAATGCATTATGAAGAAAATCGTGTACTGTTGCCTACACGGAAAAGGGGCCTTTCTGACCAAAAGTGCACCAGTATCCCAAAGTATTAATCGAAATCAAGCATAGAAAACAGCGTTAACATTAATAAGGGTGGCAGGTAGGTTAGTGGGTTAGAGCGTTGTGCCAGTAACCGAAAGGTCGCTGGTTCTAGTCCCCGGGCCGACTAGGTGAAAAATCTGTCGATGTGCCCTTAAGCAAGGCACTTAACCCTAAATGCTCCTGTAAGTCGCTCTGGATAAGAGCATCTGCTAAATGACTAAAATGTAATAAAACAATTTTTCCCACGTAAATGTGTGTATTTTCTCACAAATGATGTTCAGAAAATCTCAAACAGTACATAGGCATACAACTACAATGTTTGAAACATTATTAGATAAAGACAACATTTCTGTATATTCATAACGTTTAATTAGCCATAATAAAGAAAATAAAGAAAAATAGGCTATCCGTTTATGGTTGTTGTGTGTTAAATTGCTGTCTTTTCACACGAATTAAGTAGCACATAAAATCGTGTCTTTTCACACAGAAACGCACGAAATCTGATGAAATACATTATGCTACCTGTGGTTTTCTCGAGCACGGTTATATGTCAGACATTTAAACGGCGACGGATAGCGGAATGCAAACCCCGTATTGAGTCAATACTGTCATCGATTGGTAAACATAATCCTTAACGTAAATATCCCAGGTTCGTACACAACGATTTTCCTTACATGTTGACTTTGCGCGCAGCCTTGGCGCCGAGCTGCATCCTGTAGGCTTTGCACCGGGTGGATTTGCGAGCGGTTTGCTTGGTTCTGGCCATGGCGCTAGCTTCCTTCTTAGACAGTCGGAGTATAGCCTCGAAATGCCCATGTGAAATGTATAAAGCCGGCAGTGGCATCTGCTGATTGGACACCATCTCCCCACCACCCCGATTGGCCAGTTACGGAGGCCTCCTCTGTCGGCAATCGGAAGGGATGCTTTGCTTCTCTTTTTTTTTGACCGCGCACCCAAAACAGTACACTGCGCACCCAAAACAATACACTGCGCGCCCATAAAACACACTATATGCCAAAAAACAATACACTTTGCGTGCGCCCGCAATAATACACTGCGCGCCCAAAACAATAGATCACTGCTGGCCTTTACACGCAATAATAGTCGCCATAGTCAAGAGTGAAATCTTGTGTTATAATTTAATGCTAGCCTGCTATGGCAAAGGAGGCCAATAGTACACTGCGCGGATGCAACTGCACACTGCGCGCAGGCAAAAGCACAATGTGCGCGCAAAAGTACACTGCCGGCCCTTTATGCGCAATAATAGTCGCTGAAGTCAAGAGTGAAATCTGATGTTCTAATCTAATGCCAGCCTGCTATGGCGAACGATGCCAATAGTCCACTGCGCGCAGGCATTAGGACACTGCCGCGCGATAATATTCGCCAAAGTCAAGAGTAAAATCTTTTGTTCTAATCACCACATGTTCAGTAATGGTATTTCCCCCCTTTATTCAAATTACAACCTCTCACTTTCAGTTATTTGAAATGAAATAATCTCTCAAATATCACTATATCTAAAACAAGCCATAGAAAGTTGGTTGCAATTTCAATTAAATCATCCAGAAACGACAGAACAAACTCAAATACACTAATAGGAGAAAATATATATTTATTGATATTGTATAGCCTTACTTGTTGGTATCTCAGACGACCAGAACCTTAATAATAATCACCATACTTACTTCACATAGCACGGACATATAGTAGACTACTGACACTCACTCCTATGGAATGGGTATTGGGACTGGACACGCCGGGACCCAGACCCTACTCTTGTCGATCACACATATTAATGTCGTGTTCAGGGTGCTATCAGAGTTATCGGAAATACCTAGTTCCGACTGGGAAGTTTCACTTGAATGACCCTCCAAGTAGGAATTACAAGTGAGAAATAGTGAAAATGTTGTTGCCAATCTTATTGGTTTAAGAATTGTTCCGACTTCAAAACCACTTGAACACAATCATGTGGGAGTTACAACTTCCAATTTTCCACGAGAATGTGAAGTTGGCATAATACAGCATTCAAGTGCTAGTCGGTACTAGGAAACGGACATTTCTGACTTGCTAAATGGTTGAACACGTTACAATAGCCTAAGTATATAATATGATTGACATAACCACAATAGAAAGGCCTTGGAAGTGCCATAAGTGAAAGCCGACATATTTCATTATTTTTACATTAACCTCTTTAACATGTATTAAATGAATAATGAAGAAAATTGTGTAATTTAGACTCTACGAAATATGAAATGCATTATGAAGAAAATCGTGTACTGTTGCCTACACGGAAAAGGGGGCTTTCTGACCAAAAGTGCACCAGTGTCCCAAAGTATTAATCGAAATCAAGCATAGAAAACAGCGTTAGCATTAATAAAACAATTTTTCCCACGAATTAAGATGCACGTAAATGTGTGTATTTTCTCACAAATGATGTTCAGAAAATCTCAAACAGTACATAAGCATACAACTACAATGTTTGAAACATTATTAAATAAAGACAACATTTCTGTATATTCATAACGTTTAATTAGCCATAATAAAGAAAATAAAGAAAAATAGGCTATCCGTTTATGGTTGTTGTGTGTTAAATTGCTGTCTTTTCGCACGAATTAAGTAGCACATAAATTCGTGTCTTTTCACACAGAAACGCACGAAATCTGATGAAATACATTATGCTACCTGTGGTTTTCTCGAGCACGGTTATATGTCAGACATTTAAACGGCGACGGATAGCGGAAAGCAAACCCCGTATTGAGTCAATACTGTCATCGATTGGTAAACATAATCCTTAACGTAAATATCCCAGGTTCGTACACAACGATTTTCCTTACATGTTGACTTTGCGCGCAGCCTTGGCGGCGAGCTGCATCCTGTAGGCTTTGCCACGGGTGGATTTGCGAGCGGTTTGCTTGGTTCTGGCCATGGCGCTAGCTTCCTTCTTAGACAGTCGGAGTATAGCCTCGAAATGCCCATGTGAAATGTATAAAGCCGGCAGTGGCATCTGCTGATTGGACACCATCTCCCCACCACCCCGATTGGCCCGTTACGGAGGCCTCCTCTGTCGGCTATCGGAAGGGATGCTTTGCTTCTCTTTTTTTTTGACCGCGCACCCAAAACAGTACACTGCGCACCCAAAACAATACACTGCGCGCCCATAAAACACACTGTACGCCAAAAAACAATACACTTTGCGTGCGCCCGCAATAATACACTGCGCGCCCAAAACAATAGATCACTGCTGGCCTTTACACGCAATAATAGTCGCCATAGTCAAGAGTGAAATCTTGTGTTATAATTTAATGCTAGCATGCTATGGCAAACGAGGCCAATAGTACACTGCGCGGATGCAACTGCACACTGCGCATAGGCAAAAGCACAATGTGCGCGCAAAAGTACACTGCCGGCCCTTTATGCGCAATAATAGTCGCTGAAGTCAAGAGTGAAATCTTGTGTTATAATTTAATGCTAGCCTGCTACGGCAAACGAGGCCAATAGTCCACTGCGCGCAGGCATTAGGACACTGCCGCGCGATAATATTCGCCAAAGTCAAGAGTGAAATATTTTGTTCTAATCACCACATGTTCAGTAATGGCATTTCCCCCCTTTATTCAAATTACAACCTCTCACTTTCAGTTATTTGAAATGAAATAATCTCTCAAATATCACTATATCTAAAACAAGCCATAGAAAGTTGGTTGCAATTTCAATTAAATCATCCAGAAATGACAGAACAAACTCAAATACACTAATAGGAGAAAATATATATTTATTGATATTGTATGTTGTATAGCCTTACTTGTTGGTATCTCAGACGACCAGAACCTTAATAATAATCACCATACTTACTTCACATAGCACGGACATATAGTAGACTACTGACACTCACTCCTATGGAATGGGTATGGGGACTGGACACGCCGGGACCCAGACCCTACTGTTGTCGATCACACATATTAATGTCGTGTTCAGGGTGCTATCAGAGTTATCGGAAATACCTAGTTCCGACTGGGAAGTTTCACTTGAATGACCCTCCAAGTAGGAATTACAAGTGAGAAATAGTGAAAATGTTGTTGCCAATCTTATTGGTTTAAGAATTGTTCCGACTTCAAAACCACTTGAACACAATCATGTGGGAGTTACAACTTCCCATTTTCCACGAGAATGTGAAGTTGGCATAATACAGCATTCAAGTGCTAGTCGGTACTAGGAAACGGACATTTCTGACTTGCTAACTGGTTGAACGCGTTACAATAGCCTAAGTATATAATATGATTGACATAACCACAATAGAAAGGCCTTGGAAGTGCCATAAGTGAAAGCCGACATATTTCATTATTTTTATATTAACCTCTTTAACATGTATTAAATGAATAATGAAGAAAATTGTGTAATTTAGACTCTACGAAATATGAAATGCATTATGAAGAAAATCGTGTACTGTTGCCTACACGGAAAAGGGGCCTTTCTGACCAAAAGTGCACCAGTATCCCAAAGTATTAATCGAAATCAAGCATAGAAAACAGCGTTAACATTAATAAGGGTGGCAGGTAGGTTAGTGGGTAAGAGCGTTGTGCCAGTAACCGAAAGGTCGCTGGTTCTAGTCCCCGGGCCGACTAGGTGAAAAATCTGTCGATGTGCCCTTAAGCAAGGCACTTAACCCTAAATGCTCCTGTAAGTCACTCTGGATAAGAGCATCTGCTAAATGACTAAAATGTAATAAAACAATTTTTCCCACGTAAATGTGTGTATTTTCTCACAAATTATGTTCAGAAAATCTCAAACAGTACATAGGCATACAACTACAATGTTTGAAACATTATTAAATAAAGACAACATTTCTGTATATTCACAACTATAATAAAGAAAAATAGGCTATCCGTTTATGGTTGTTGTGTGTAGCTTACTGGTTAAATTGGTGTCTTTTCGCACGAATTAAGTAGCACATCAATCCGTGTCTTTTCACACAGAAACGCACGAAATCTGCTGAAATACATTACGCTACCTGTGGCTTTCTCGAGCACGGTTATATGTCAGACATTTGAACGGCTACGGATAGCGGAAAGCAAACCCCGTATTGAGTCAATACTGTCATCTATTGGTAAACATAATCCTTAACGTAAATATCCCAGGTTAGTACACAACGATTTTCCTTGCATGTTTTGCTAGGTCCTGCAGGACATCACCCCCTTCATCTTCCTGGAATAAAAAAATCACACACAAACACAGACATTCTTTCAATGTTGGGAACACATTTTACATGAACATTTAAATCAAGATGGATTACGAGATGCCCAGGCTGATGCGCAAAGGCAACTATGCCGAGCGTGTGGGCGCTGTCGCACCAGTCTACCTGGCTGCCGTGCTCGAGTGCCTGACTGCTGAGATCCTGGAGTTGGCCGGAGACATTGCCCGTGCAAACAAGAAGCCTCACATTACACTGATTAACTCTATAGTATTATCCCAGTTTACGGTCTTGCCTACACCTAGCGAACAGTTTTTTAATTGATATGAAAAATAAATATTCCATTTGATTTGGAACAGCAAGCCAGACAAAATTAAACGGGCCTATTTATAAAATGAATATCAATAGAGAGGACAGAATTGATTAAATATTTTAAGCTTGGACCTACCACTAAAAGCTTCAGTCATACAAAAGTTATACTTAAATCCGAACTGGTTCTCTAGAAATGTGTAAGACTGTCTCACCACGTTCAATAAATGGCATTTCCCCCCTTTATTCAGATTACAACCTCTCACTTTCAGTTATTTGAAATGAAATCAATTCTCAAATATCACTATATCTAAAACAAGCCATATAAAGTTGGATGCAATTTCAATTTAATCATCCAGAAACGACAGAACAAACTCAAATACACTAATAGAAAAATACATATGTCTTGATATTGTATAGCCTACTTGTTGGTATCTCAGACGACCAGAACCTTAATAATAATCACCATACTTACTTCACAAACAATAATTATACTAGCTGCCTGCACATAGCACAGACATATCACTGTAAACCCGAATAAGTAAGCAGAACTTTAAGAAAGTGAGGCAATCCGTTGCCACTGTTTTTTTGAGTTCATAAACTCAAACATTTGAGTATATCATTGCTTATATATTTGGAGTTCATGTTAAATGTAATTTTTAATTATAATTAAATGTACTGATTAAGCCAACTCAAACATTTTCAGTTTATGCTACTCAGAATATTTATTCATCTTTCTCATTGCAATATCTCAAGAGAACTTAATAATTTCAAGCATGAAAATGAAACATAAATATCCTGAGTTAACTTAACATTTATTCGTTTTTTCAATCAATCTTCTGATTACCCATAACTCAAAACCATAGACTTGTTACAACTCAAAATCATTTACCACCAAACTTAAAATATTTGTGGCAACTGATTGCCTTAAAAATAATAAGTACTCTTGACTTAAAGGTCAAACAAAAAAACATCATCTATTCAGATGTTTAGTATAAACTTTTCTTGCCCAGTCTTTTAGCAAAAAAATATGAAATAAAAAAACATTAATAAAAAATAACAATTAACAAGTCTACTTCTGGGCATTTTGTTTATACTTTAAGATGAACTATGTAATAGTAGAACATATTCAAACTCAGAAAAGCAAAAATTACATTAAGAAAATATCATTATATCACAAATAGCTTATAAACTGTTAATACAACATTACCAGGAGGGCATCAGCAAGTCTTGGGTGGTGACCAAACATTTGTTTAGAAATATTATTTGCCCACACCTGTGCCTTTTAGCACAAAATGAAACAATCTATTTAATAATAATAGTAATATAACAATAATAGTAATACAAATAATTAAGAATTAAAAAGAGATTTAAATAAACAATTACAAAGCCACGCTTTTGGCCATCTGGTTGTAAACTTGCAGTGCAGCAATGTATAAACAAATTGCTTGTAAATTCTTCACAACTAAAACTGCTAAAATTTCAAAACGGTACATTAACATGTACAAAGGCAGTGTTTAGCCTTCCTTTGGCTATCTGGTTCAAATCTAGCAACTTCAGGGTGCACTGTATAGTTTTAGAAAATTAATTCAAACTCGAAAAGCAAAATTAACAATATTAATAAGACAATAAAAAGTATTTAACCATTTCCATATCTGAATAAACATCCCATCCTCAGAAGAAAATAAAGTCCCTATAACACTGTTTCCAACTAGAAAGGTGGCTACTTTAAAGTAAAGTAGCCTGAAACTTTGAGGACAGTTTATTTATTTATGAAAATGTATCAATGAAGAGCTTTCCTTTCTGATAAAAATGTACTTCCCAAAGCTATATAGTACACCTTTTAAAAACAAAATGCCATAGTGTATAAATATGGAGGATATATTTATCCATAATTCAAATTGAAAGTCCAAAAAGAAAAAGAAGCAAGATCAAATTAATAGTATTATTTTACTACGCTACTAGGAAAAATCATGCCATAATTAAATGTATGATGTAAAAGCTTAAAATGGAAATACTTCAATTAAAATCTAAAATATAATTGTTTTATTTTAGCCTTTCCCCTTTATAATTTTCAATTCGACATTTTATCTTTTGAATTTTACGTTTTACATTTGACATTGACATTTTCAGATTCACCTTTTACATTTTGATTTAAGCTTTTCATTTAGAAGTGACAGGTGTCAATTTAAATGAGGAGGCATGGCCCAACTGCTGGTGGGAGGGTCTGAAACGACTTCCAGCTGACAGTTGAAGCTTTGCATTTTAAATTTGACTTTTTAAATTTAATTATGGCATGATTTTTCCTAGTAGTGTAGTAAAATAATAATATTTTTAATTTGATCTCGCTTCGTTTTCCCTTTGGCCTTTCAATTTGAATTATGAATAAAAATATCCTCCATATATAAACACTTAATTCAACCCTGAATTTCAGTTTAACAACAATTAAATGTACATTAAAACGTACAAAGACACTGTGTACTTTGTGCCATTTGGCTGAAAACCCGTTGAGTAGAGCAGCAACTTTAACATAAACAGTTGAACAGTATTCAACATGGACCTGACATGACATATTCTCATTATGGACTATGCTCTAACAGAGTGAGCCATCAGAATCCACCACTCCTTTTTGGATCTTCAGTTACACATACAACATCAGCTCATTTTTAAGATTCTGCAGCTTGGGTGACAGTTTAGAGTCATCAAGACCAAGTAAGATTTTCTGTGTGAACTCAAGTGTTTGTCAGTCCCTTGGGATAGCTGAGATGTAGTGCATAAATCAGGCCGAACATTACCAGGAAGGCATCAGCAAGCCTGGGGAGATTGACAACCACATCACCCTCTAGGACGACAGAGACTCTCACTGGGTGGTAGTGAACTGGGCTTGTGGCATCATCACTGACTGTTGTAAGGAGGACCACTGATGCATCCCACAGGTCTGGCTCATCCATATCATCCTTTAAAAAATGAAAGGGAGAACATATACTAATCACATTTACTGAAACTATGGCAATTTTGATTACAGTTGGATGTAGGGGTGGAACGGTACATGTATTTGTATTGAACCGGAATGGTACGGGCGTCTCGGTACGGTACATTAATTTACACTGAGAATACACAGTATAAAAATAAATAAAACTTGAGTGCAAATTAATTAATGTAATGCGGAACTACTGTTAGACAAGCGGTTCTTTAGGGACACCTAATCTGTAGCCCTGCCCTTAGCTCTGAAGCTCCCGAGCCCCGCCTACATGTCGAGTAAGTCAGTCCAGTCCAAATGAAGAGTCAACATGAAGGCAGGTAGCTTAGTGGGTAAGAGCGTTGTGCCAGTAACCGAAAGGTCGCTGGTTCTAATCCCCGAGCCGACTAGGTGAAAAATCTGTCGATGTGCCCTTGAGCAAGGCACTTAACCCTAATTGCTCCTGTAAGTCGCTCTGGATAAGAGCGTCTGCTAAATAAAAAAATTATAATTATTATAAATTATAAGCGAACTAGTCCCTTCCAAATACAACCAAACACGGACGTAGCTGTATCCCTTCTCGCCTCGACCACAAATGGCCTCCAGGCCCGTTTGATTCACTGTTTGCTCCGGTATTAGCTGTTAGCTCCGGCGTTCGCGTCGCCGTTAGCGTGTGAAGCTAACACCAAAACTCGTCAACTGCTCTGTGTAACCGAAGCTGCTCTTTTAACATCCCTGCTCTGTGCATTCACATATGAGAGCAGCGCTTGTCTCCCATATCACACTACTAGCTGATTGTCTTATTTTGTTTACAAGTTACAGATGGAGTCTGGAGACGATGCAGGGTACTTCTTGTTTACTGTTTACATCTTACTTTATACACTTCAAGCTGTTACAGCTAGCTCAGTGGACAGCCTGAGACATGCACAATAAAAAAATGTGCCTTCTGCATTTTTGTTTTGCTTTCCCCTCCACTGTACCAAACCGAACCGTGATGTCTGAACCGAGGTATGAACCGAACCGTGACTTCTGTGTACTGTTCCACCCCTAGTTGGATGTCATTTAAATAACAATAAATACACAAGTCTGAAAGACTCCTGTTCATTCTGCTGCGTTGTGCTCTCGTTGCTGAGAAAGTGAGATTACTTTGATGTGTTCCACTGTGAGGCTAATGACGGCTACTTGATTTTCTTTGCAGTAGATTTTTTTGATGCTGTAATGGGCTCCAAATGACACTTCACACTTATAAACATCTTGCCAGAGGTTTGTAGTTGAAACACTGGTACATATACAGAAATTATAGTGTGTTGGAAATGAAATGAAGATATGAATTTGTTAATTTACAGTATAATAGGCCTGATATCTCTTTACTGGGACTTACCACACATGTTCTGAAAAATCCACAGACTTCCTCTAGTAGATAATCAGGAAGGGCATGGAGAAAGGTGGTATGTGGACATCATGTAATTCCTAAGAAGATTAAATTAGTGTTGTGACAAGTTTACTTATCAAACCCAATGACAAACAGTCCCAACTAATTATTAATTAATTAATTAATTAATTAATTGCCAATATCTGCACATAAATCCACTAATAACCTGGTGACTGGTGCAATTGTGGAATTAAAAAGCTTATTTGAAGCATTAAACTCCCAACATTTCACTAAGACTACCTGTGAAATGTATAATCACCTGTGTATCATGGACTTTGAAAATGTTTGCCAAAGCATCTGCAGTCTTTTCAGTTTTGGAAGCTTTCTGTCTAAATAAGGCCATCAAACGAGGAGTGTGGCGATCAAGCTCGGCATATGAAGTGTTAGGTAGGTTCTGGTTAGTTATCCGTTGGAACTCTGCATATACCTCCATTGAGGAAAGGACAGTAACAGCAATTATTTATTTTAGGATGAATGAAATTAGGCAACATTACACACAATGTGACATACAGTAGCAAAGATAAAAACAGAAAAAATTACCTACAAAATGAATTAATTAATTAAATTGATGATGATTTTACCTCAGACTGCATATGAAGAGCAGGCCTGAGGTCCATTAGCTCTTTCACCGATGGGCAGGACATTACAATAGTCTGTCGTCGCAAGGCAAACGTGTTCTGCATCATCTTACTAATAAGGGGTAGGTTTCTCTCAGTCTTCTTTACTTCCTCAACAATAGCCTGCCTCAAAAGGTCAAGGCTTGAGGGATCCTCTCCTTGGGGAAAGTTAGGCAGAAAGTTGACCTCTGCACACTTAGGCCTTTTGATGTTGGAGTGTGAAGGTTCTTTCTCAGGGTTTTTTCGGCTTCTTTTCCCAGCATTTACAGCGACCTCCTGACATCCAGCCCTTCTCATCTTGGTCCTGTAATTGCCCATTTTAAACTTGATGCTGTTCTTCCAGCCATTCCATCCATTGTCAGATCCTGCTTCTTTTAAACAGGGGTGTTTCCTCACAAGCGCTTCAGCCACCATTGCTATCTCTTTATCACTGGGGTAAGCCTTAAAACCATATATGGTAGATGCCAGTTTGTCAAAAATATTGTGCTTTTGGTCCCTTGACAACTGAAGAGGTCTCTCATTCTTTTCAAATTCAGCATTCCCATCTCTAAGTGTCAGCTCAACGTCAAATGCAAATGTGGGAATTTGTAAAGGACCTGGAGGCCATCTGCTCAGACGTTCTGGGGATGACACATCTGAAAGGGTATCAGTTGATGCAAGAGAACTGGAATCCTGTCTAACTGAAATATGAACACAGGCTTTTTGTGGTAACTCCTCGATGTCAACAAGGCAAGTGAGTTTTCCATCAAAGTCTGGATCTTTGTATTGCAAACTGAAGTCACAGTCCAATTCCAGTTGTTCTTTTAAAATCTCAATCACTGCATCAACAGATGCTGGACGGGAGCTGAGTTTTAATTTTCTAACACGGCCTGCCTCGATGACACGAAGGATCATGTTTTGTGGGGCTTCAGCTGCCATCACTTTAATAAAAGAAGAGATTTGGAGGTTAAAAACACATCAGCACACAGACATTATAGTGCATTTATAAGGCTTTCTAAATGTTTATAATCATTAATGACAACCTCCAACGTGTTCAGCATTCATAATGCTTTATACCGCCATGCCAAAGTGACAGTGTTTGAAAGAAAAATCTGAGACCTGAGTTCCACAGTACATTATAACTACCATAACATTAGCCAGATATATTTGTGCTTTTAATGCATTATAGACATGTTCTTTAGAATGTGTTACCAAAGAGTGCAATTCCAAAATGCAGGTCATGTATGTTGATTAGGGCTGTCCCGATTACCATATTTAGACAATCGATTATTCGTGGACATAAAATCGATCTTAATCTAATCTTTGACGTGGGGGGGGGGAGGCCCTGGCGGACATAATGAATGTATGGCAAAACAAACACTGCATGTCTCCAAAACTTATCAGGCAGGTTTGTTGTTTGCAGGTTTGTTGATTTATATAATGATTGATTATATTGAGCACATTTTCAAATAAATGAACAATTAATGATTTTATGAAGAATAACTTACCATAGAGTGGTCTTAATTTTGTCTCACTTGTATGAACCTCTTGGGAGTCAATAGCAGCAAGCCATCAATCTTGTATGCAGAGAGTGGGATTGTATCATTGAAGTCAGATTGCAGGTGGATAGACGGGCTTCCCTGTATGGCTGACAGCTCATAGGATCGAAGATGCTCTACATACCGGGAGTCATAATCACAACAGAGAAAATAAACATTGAAAATAAACATTGACAGTCCCCCACTGATTCCAACTGACACAAACATGCCACTGGTATAGTCTGTGCCATCAATGGTCACCTTTGATGTACGATAGACAGTGTCACTAGTTGTTTGTCCTCTAACGTGAGCCTGAGCTACTTCTGGTAGAGCTGAAACCAAAACAGAGTCAATCCTGGATGTTTGCGTTTTTGGTTTGAAAAACGATGGTGAACCAAGGTGATATGCCATCATGTGTTGGTGTCTGATTGCCAGTGTCTTCAAGACATTTTTGAAGTTTTGAGCATCATGCACCACTCTCTTGAAGAAGCGATGTTTAGCTTCAAATCGCATGGTCCAAACATGCACCAGGGGCCCAAAACACTTAACTAAGGTGGGGTAATGCTCCACATAGTGATGTTTAGGACGAAGCCTAAACTCAGGGAAAGCCTCTTGTATGATCTGTCTGTGGTCACTGATTTGCAAACAAAATAGTCCAATGTTTCATCAGAAAATGATGGGCACAATGCTAATTCCATCAACTCTTTCAAGTCCATCAAAACCTCCCATGCAACATTACCCTCTGGTACTTTACTGCCTACAAGTAACGGAAGTAGTCTGAGCAGCGTGGCATTTTCATGCCCGTTGCCTCCAATTGTTTTCCGGGTCATGAATGTTTTGGGAACTGGATGAGGTTTATTTACTTTATCAGTGTGCTGATATGGGAATGATGTGATCCTTTGGTTCAAATACTCTAAAGTGAAGTGCTTAAGCCGAATCATTTCTCTAATGCAAAGTGCAAGTTCAACTGGAACGATTCCTTCCAAAAGATTGTGTAGTAGATCTGGAGGAAAACCTGTGATAGGGTGGAAGTGCTCAAGTGACTGATGTGCCGAGAGGGTTAGTGATTTCAAGATCATCAATATATAGCTGTATTGCCAGGTGTAGATCTTCTGTTGAGAGTAACTCATTTTCCTGGAAATGAGAGCCATCACGATATGACACATAATAACCAGGCTCAGTGCTTGGTTCTCTGATCTTGCTCAGGATATCTGTGTTTTTAAACAGCTCCTGAATCATTTGAAGGATTGGAACATACATGATGGTATGACCAGGTGCTTCTAAATGGTACTCTACTGGCATTACCAATGGATAGTTGTGCTCTATAAATGTCTTCCTTTGCTTATAAGAGGACAACTCTGCACCTTTGGAGGTTGCACTAAATACAACATTAGAGTCCATGACAGCACTGACAACTTCATTGAGTGTGGAATCTGTGATATTGTGACCATGTCTCTGCAATATAGCATTAATTGCATCCTTGATCAATGGCTGAGATAAAGAGAAGATCTGATTCAAGTGATCAACTATTTCTTGTGAAGCTGTGTTTGACACATGAAGGATAGCCTGCATCTTTAGAAATAAAGATGCTGCATTAAGTTTGAGCTGATTTTTTAGTTTTGAAGTATCACACTGCTCATCATCCTGAATTTCTGTGCTCTGAACTGGACACTCTTCATCCACATCAATAGTGACGTTAGAGTTAGTGGCTTGGAGATTCTGAGTATGTTCATAGACAATGTCACTACCAAAGTCTGACGCAAGACTCGCTTGATGCACTCTACTTTTATGGGAATTAAAAGAAGCGTATACATTTGTGCTATAGTTACAACCTTTGTATGGGCATACCACTGTCTAATGCTTTTTTAAGTGTGTTCTTATGTGACAGAGGAGTACAGACTCAGAAAAAGGTTGCTGAAATGTGCATAAAGGACACTTGAAAGTCACAAGTTCCTGAATCTCCTTTGCATTGCTGTTATGTTCTTGAGTATGATATCTTGACAGATGAGTACTCAGTGCACTAAGTGTCTGAAATGTGCACATGCAATCATCATGGAGGCATGGGAGCGGGCTCATTTTTGAAAAGTGGCTGTGCTGCAGTCTGCAGTGTTTAAATAAATATTTTCTAGTGGTAAAAGAAGCTGAACACAACTTACAGTGCCAAGTCATATTTGTTGCAGCAACCTGAAAACACACAAAAAATTATTATTTTACAGGACACCTGTCATGAAGTTTAAACCTCCATCAGAACTATCAAAAACTGCAGTCATATTCCTCATACTAAAAGTGTACAACAATATAGCTACACCAACATTGATTAAAACAAAGTAGATGTGTAAAATGCCTGTTAGACTATTCAAAACATTTTATTACACAAATAAGTCAAAGTTAGGTAACGTTGGGCTGGTAGCATCCATAAATTCTTATCGTAGCAATAACAAAAATATGAATACAAAAAAAGTAACCAGCTAATTCAACTTGCAGAGAATAGCTTTCAGTTAGCCTAAGTCACAACACATGGAGTTAGCTTCTGCTTTCACTCACAACACTGACACAGCTCCAGCACAGATTTCGAGTTTTTATTGAGCAGTACATGATACCTTACTATCCACCGCTGCACGTTGGGCTCAACCAGTTTTTTACAACTACATTAGCCTAGCCATGTAGCCTATACAGCTAGCTAACTGGCGGGATGACTTTGCATGTTAGCTTGCTAACCTAACAGATAACCGTTTTACATTGCTAACGTGACTCACTTTGTCCGTCTTACAAACACGTTGAACCTCCAGAAACAAACATACGAACATTCAAGCAAGTTTTATGTTGACTACTTACATTCACAACTCATTTGTGCAGAGCTGAGTGTTACCCTCCGGTCTCCTGCTCTTCTCCTCGGCTCCGGTCTGCTGCCTGAAGAGGAAGTGCACGCAAATACTACAAAATAAAATATGTGAGCGCATCTTTGTAATTTATTAACTAGCCAACCTTGTAACAAGCAAACTATTAACAATTAATTATTTATAAACGTATATTCACGTGTGTGTGTGTGTGTGTGTGATATTTTATATATATATATATATATATGTGATGCAATTGATTTATTCTCAATTCGTTCTTGATTTGATTCATTTGTTCTTTCAAAATAAGACATAAATTCATGTTTAATCCATATAGTTTTAAGTAAAAAAAAAAAATGTTAAGTAGCAGTTACATAAAAATGAAAAATGTTCATATTATTATTATTATAAGTTCAATAAACTCAAAAAGAAGAAAATTGCTACTGGCACTCAACATTTTTAAGTAAGTACAACTTAAGAACATGTTAAGTTTACACTACGTATTACAATTAATTATTTTGAACATTCGGGTTTACAGTGTAGTAGACTACTGACACTCACTCGTATGGAATGGGTATGGGGACTACATTATGCTACCTGTGGCTTTCTCATGCACGGTTATACGTCAGACATTTAAACGGCTAGGGATAGCGGAAAGTAAACCCCGTATTGAGTCAATACTGACATCTATTGGTAAACATAATCCTTAACATAAATATCCCAAGTTAGTACACAACGATTTTCCTTACATGTTGTGCTAGGTCCTGCAGGACATCACCCCCTTCATCTTCCTGTAAAAAAAAAAAACACAAACACAAACATTCTTTCAATGTTGGGAACAAATGTTACATTAACATTTAAATCAAGCTGGATTACAAGATGCCCTTATTTTTTTAAAATCAGAATGTAGTGAACAGGCTGATGCGCAAAGGCAACTATGCTGAGCGTGTGGGCGCTGTCGCACCAGTCTACCTGGCCGCCGTGCTTGATTACCTGACTACCGAGATCCTGGAGTTGGCCGGAGACACTGCCTGTGCAAACAAGAAGACTCACATCATCCCCTGTCACCTGCAGCTGGCCTTCCGTAACGACGAGGACCCAACATCCGGGCGGTGCTACTCCCCAAGAAGACCGAGAATGTCGTCAAAGCCAAGTAAATTCGCTACTGCGGCTTCAACTTGACTACTCAACCCCCAAAGGCTATTTTAAGTGCCAACCAATTGAGTGGGTGTATACACAAAGAACCAGACACCTGGATAGTTCCTGTTGAGGTTCCCCCCGGAAGAGAAATGGTTTCTGACTGCAACAGTGAGTCCTACAACATCTTAATTATATCAACCCCCTCTCCACTAAGCACCCCAGTTATTTTAGGGACACATATCACTTCTTAGAAAATATCAAACACATAGCTGTTCCCTCCCAAACATATACACATATATACAGTATCTCACAAAAGTGAGTACACCCCTCACATTTTTGTAAATATTTGAGTATATCTTTTCATGTGACAACACTGAAGAAATGACACTTTGCTACATTGTAGAGTAGTGAATGTACAGCTTGTATAACAGTGTACATTTGCTGTCCCCTCAAAATAACTCAACACACAGCCATTAATGTCTAAACCGCTGGCAACAAAAGTGAGTACACCCCTAAGTGAAAATGTTCACTCGTTAGTGTTACAAGGTCTCAGGTGTGAATGGGGAGCAGGTGTGTTAAAATTTGGTGTCATCGCTCTCACACTCCCTCATACTGGTCACTGGAAGTTCAACATGGCACCTCATGGCAAAGAACTCTGAGGATCTGAAAAAAAGAATTGTTGCTCTACATAAAGATGGCCTGGGCTATAAGAAGATTGCCAAGACCCTGAAACTGAGCTGCAGCACGGTGGCCAAGACCATACAGCGGTTTAACAGGACAGGTTCCACTCAGAACAGGCCTCACCATGGTCGACCAAAGAAGTTGAGTGAACGTGCTCAGCGTCATATCCAGAGGTTGTCTTTGGGAAATAGACGTATGAGTGCTGCCAGCATTGCTGCAGCGGTTGAAGGGGTGGGGGGTCAGCCTGTCAGTGCTCAGACCATACACTGCACCAAATTGGTCTGCATGGCTGTCATCCCAGAAGGAAGCCTCTTCTAAAGATGATGCACAAGAAAGACCGCAAACAGTTTGCTGAAGACAAGCAGACTAAGACATGGATTACTGGAACCATGTCCTGTGGTCTGATGAGACCAAGATAAACTTATTTGGTTCATATAGTGTCAAGCGTGTGGCGGCAACCAGGTGAGGAGTACAAAGACAAGTGTCTTGCCTACAGTCAAACATGGTGGTGGGAGTGTCATGGTCTGGGGCTGCATGAGTGCTGTCGGCACTGGGGAGCTACAGTTCATTGAGGGAACCATTAATTCCAACATGTACTGTGACATACTGAAGCAGAGCATGATCCCCTCCCTTCGGAGACTGAGCCGCAGGAAAGTATTCCAACATGATGACGACCCCAAACACACCTCCAAGACGACCACTGCCTTGCTAAAGAAGCTGAGGGTAAAGGTGATGGACTGGCCAAGCTGTCCTCCACTCGTTACCTGTATTAATGGCACCGGTTTGAACTTGTTATCAGTATAAAAGACACCTGTCCACAACCTCAAACAGTCACACTCCAAACTCCACTATGGCCAAGACCAAAGAGCTGTCAAAGGACAACAGAAACAAAATTGTAGACCTGCACCAGGCTGGGAAGACTGAATCTGCAATAGGTAAGCAGCTTGGTTTGAAGAAATCAACTGTGGGAGCAATTATTAGGAAATTAAAGACATACAAGACCACTGATAATCTCCCTCGATCTGGGGCTCCACGCAAGATCTCACCCCGTGGGGTCAAAATTATCACAAGAACGGTGAGCAAAAATCCCAGAACCACACGGGGGGACCTAGTGAATGACCTGCAGAGAGCTGGGACCAAAGTAACAAAGCCTACCATCAGTAACACTTTACGCCGCCAGGGACTCAAATCCTGCAGTGCCAGACGTGTCCCCCTGCTTAAGCCAGTACATGTCCAGGCCCGTCTGAAGTATGCTAGAGTGCATTTGGATGATCCAGAAGAGGATTGGGAGAATGTCATATGGTCAGATGAAACCAAAATATAACTTTTTGGTAAAAACTCAACTCGTCGTGTTTGGAGGACAAAGAATGCTGAGTTGCATTCAAAGAACACCATACCTAGTGTGAAGCATGGGGGTGGAAACATCATGCTTTGGGGCTGTTTTTCTGCAAAAGGACCAGGACGACTGATCCGTGTAAAGGAAAGAATGAATGGGGCCATGTATCGTGAGATTTTGAGTGAAAACCTCCTTCCATCAGCAAGGGCATTGAAGATGAAACGTGGCTGGGTCTTTCAGCATGACAATGATCCCAAACACACCGCCCGGGCAACGAAGGAGTGGCTTCGTAAGAAGCATTTCAAGGTCCTGGAGTGGCCTAGCCAGTCTCCAGATCTTTGCAAATAAATTCATAAAAAATCCTACAATGTGTTTTCTGGATTTTTTTCTCATTTTCTCTGTCATAGTTGACCTATGATGAAAATTACAGGCCTCTCATCTTTTTAAGTGAGAGAACTTGCACAATTGGTGGCTGACTAAATACTTTTTTCCCCCCACTGTAGGTACACGTCAACTATGACAGACAAATTGAGAATTTCTTTTCCAGAAAATCACATGTAGGATTTTTTATGAATTTATTTGCAAATTATGGTGGAAAATAAGTCTTTGGTCAATAACAAAAGTTACTCAATACTTTGTTGTATACCCTTTGTTGGCAATGACACAGGTCAAACATTTTCTGTAAGTCTTCACAAGGTTTTCACACACTGTTGCTGTTATTTTAGCCCATTCCTCCATGCAGATCTCCTTTAGAGCAGTAATGTTTTGGGGCTGTCGCTGGGCAACACAGACTTTCAACTCCCTCCAAAGATTTTCTATGGGGTTCAGGTCTGGAGACTGGCTAGGCCACTCCAGGACCTTGAAATGCTTCTTACGAAGCCACTCCTTCGTTGCCCGGGCTGTGTGTTTCGGGTCGTTGTCATGCTGGAAGAACCAGCCACGACCCATCTTCAATGCTCTTACTGAGGGAAGGAGGTTGTTGGCCAAGATCTCGCGATACATGGCCCCATCCATCCTCCCCTCAATACGGTGCAGTCGTCCTGTCCCCTTTGCAGAAAAGCATCCCCAAAGAATGATGTTTCCACCTCCATGCTTCACGGTTGGGATGGTGTTCTTGGGGTTGTACTCATCCTTCTTCCTCCAAACACGGCGAGTCGAGTTTAGACCAAAAAGCTCTATTTTTGTCTCATCAGACCACATGACCTTCTCTCATTCCTCCTCTGGATCATCCAGATGGTCATTGGCAAACTTCAGACGGTCCTGGACATGCGCTGGCTTGAGCAGGGGGACCTTGCGTATGCTGCAGGATTTTAATCCATGACGGCGTAGTGTGTTACTAATGGTTTTCTTTGAGACTGTGGTCCCAGCTCTTTTCAGGTCATTGATCAGGTGCTGCCGTGTAGTTCTGGGCTGATCCCTCACTGTTACGAACCCCGTGGCTCTAAACGTCTAGGGTGGATGGACATGAGACCCGTAACATAAATTATGCAAATTAGGAGTGTGACATGGAACAGTGAGAACAAATAGGACACAACTACCATGAACTACCGTCAAACACACATCGTTTATTTCAGAACACACGGTAAGGGTTTGGGAAAAAGGGCTGAGCAGGACCCAAGAAATGAAACAATAGTGTAAAACACCCCTGAACTGATCTTGCCTGCCTCAAGAACCGCTAGGCTACTGCTAGTCATACAAAAGTACAGTGGGTGGTCCGCTCAGGTCTAACTAGTGTTTTTAGACAGATTTCTTCCTACGGGTAATGTACGCCCAAGGGCAACTAGCTTAAACTCCCCTTTTCCCAGAAACACACAAAGCTACCAAACAGGGTAATCAGCAACTAGTGAGTACACAATACACAGGACACAACCGTATCCACACTCACATAAAGAAATAGTCTCTAACAAAGTTACCAACAGGGTAACCAGCAACTTAGTGAGTACACCATACACAGGACACAACAGTGTCCATACTCACATACGGAAAAAGTCTCTCTCCCACAACAAACACAAGTCTGGTTTTTATACAATGGGTGTGTGATTGAACAAACGAGTAACAGGTGGTGCAATGCACAGGAATGTTCACTGATTGGTCCAATCAGCAGACACCTCAACGACCACCAATCAGGAACATACAGGACACCTGTGATTAGGGCAGAAGGAGAGAAACACACAAAAACACAGGATACCTGTATCCGTAACACTCCCACCCTTAAAAGAGCAAACCACAATGGTTTGCGACACACGTACTATCACAACACCCAAACTCACAAATCATCCTACCGGGATAACAAAAAAAACCTAGATCATCAAACACGAGACAAAGCATCTGCCATCACATTATCTAACCCCTTTTTGTGGCGGATCTCCAAATTATAATTTTGCACGACAAGTGCCCAACGCATAAGGCGTTGGTTCTGGTTGTACATCCGGTGGAGAAAAACTAAGGGGTTATGGTCAGTATACACTATTACTGGTAATGCACTGGAACCAACATAAACTTCAAAGTACTGCAGAGCTAACAATAAAGCTAGAGCTTCTTGTTCAATGGTGGAATAGTTTGTTTGACATTTGTTAAATTTCCGTGAAAAATAACAGACAGGATGGTCCACTCCACTCTGGCCCTGCTGCAGTAGAACAGCACCAGCACCTCTGGCACTTGCATCTACCTCCAGTTTAAACGGTCGTTCAAAATCTGGCGCAGCAAGAACAGGAGTACTACATAAGAGTGCTTTAGCAGTGTTGAAAGCAGTACAACAATCTTCAGACCATACAAATTTTCTCGCCGGACTGAGCAAATCCGTTAATGGAGCAACTACCGCAGAGAAATTTTTACAGAAACTACGGTAGTAGCCAACCATACCTAAAAAACAGCGTAGCTCTCTTCTGGTGGTAGGTGCGGGAAATGCGTTAATAGCTGAGACCTTGGCATCTACAGGGCACACCTGACCATGGCCGACCTGTTTACCAAGATAAGTAACAGTGGCCTTCCCAAACTCGCACTTTGCTAAGTTCAGGGTTAGAGAAGCGGTTGCTAGACGTTCACACACTACCCTTAGAGTTTCAACATGATCAGACCACTCAGTTGAATAAATTACCAGATCATCAAGGTAAGCACTACAATTAGGAACTCCAGCCAATACTGTGTTAACCAGGCGTTGGAAAGTGGCTGGGGCGTTCCGTATCCCAAATGCCATGACAGCATATTGTAGGAAGTGATCTGGGGTCACAAAGGCAGAGATGTCGGAGGCACGTGGGGTTAACGGCACCTGCCAGTAACCTTTTAAAAGATCTAGTTTGGTTACATAAGTAGCAGCACCAACAGTATCAATACAGTCATCCAGTCTGGGTAACGGGAACGAGTCGGGCACTGTAACAGCATTGACTTTCCGATAGTCCGTACATAATCTGGATGTCCCATCAGGTTTAGGAACCAGAATGCACGGAGAACTCCAAGGACTTGAACTGGGCATAGACAGGTTATTCTCCAGCAAATAACCGACCTCACCCCTCATTATCTTTCTCTTAGCGACGTTGACACGATAAGCATGTTGCTTGATAGGTGCAGCGTTTCCAACATTAATGTCATGTTCTAACACATTTGTACATGTAGGAACATCATTAAAAAGACATGGAAAGCTGTGTAATAGTCTCACAATATCATCTGACTGTCTGTCCGTTAAATGAATCAGGCTTGACGGGAGAGACAGCAGCATCTCTGAATTGGGCAATCTAGCACACTGCTGCTGAGTATTGCGCAACTCCAAACCATCTCCGTCCACATCATTAACATGACCTCTCACTACAGCCGTAGCAGCAACAGAGACAGCCGACTCGGCCAGTTTCTCTGGACTGTCTACCTGAGTGACGGGTCTGGTGTGGTATGTCTTCAACATGTTAACGTGGCACACACGAGATTGGCGTTTTCTATCAGGAGTCTGTATCACATAGTCAGTTTCAGTTAGTTTCTTTTCAATGACATAAGGACCAGAGAAACGTGCTGACAATGACGCTCCTGGCACAGGCAACAACACAAGAACTCGGTCACCTGGCTGCAGTGAACGAGAAACAGCCTGTGTGTCATAGTGTCGTTTCATCCGTTTCTGTGAAGAAGACAGCGCTTCCTTTGCTAGAGCACAGGCAGCATGTAGGCGCTCACGAAAGCGACTAACGTAGTCCAACACATTTTCTTTCACACACAACTCTTGTGACAAAAACTGATCCTTAAGGACTTTCATAGGTCCTCTCATGGTGTGTCCAAACACCAGTTCAGCTGGGCTGAACCCTAGGGATTCCTGTACTGTCTCACGGACAGCAAACAACACTAGAGGAACTCCCTCATCCCAATCTTTCTCAGATTCCAAGCAATATTTACGGAGCATAGACTTCAGGGTCTGATGCCAACGTTCCAGCGCACCTTGAGACTCTGGGTGATATGCGCTTGACACACGGTGTGTAACTGACAAGGATTTTAACACTTGTTTGAAAAGTTTAGAAAGGAAATTCGTACCCTGATCAGTTTGTATCACCTTAGGTAATCCAAAAGTTGAGAAGAATTTGATCAACGCTTTACTCACCACCGGAGCAGTAATCCTTCGCAGAGGAATGGCCTCTGGGTACCTGGTGGCCACACACATAATTGTCAACATAAACTGGTTACCAGATTTTGTTTTTGGTAATGGTCCAACACAATCAACCATCACATGTTCGAATGGTTCACCTATGGCCGGTATGGGACAAAGAGGCGCGGGAGAAATAACCTGTTTCGGTTTCCCAACTACTTGACAGGTGTGGCAAGTCCGACAGAACTGAGCCACATCTTGTTTTAAGCCAGGCCAAAAGAAATGTAGCAAAACACGATCATAAGTCCTGGTGACTCCCAGATGTCCGGACCACTGGTGATCATGAGCGAGGGATAAAACATTTTGTCGAAAGGCTGTAGGAATCACTATTTGGTAAACAGCATTCCAATCTTCGCCAGCGTCAACATGGGATGTCCATTTACGCATGAGGAGATTACCATCAATGAAATATGCCATGTTTTTCTTCTTTAGCTCGTCCTCTGAGACAACACTAGGAAAACATTTAGCCAGGCTAATGTCAACCTGTTGGTTAGCGATCAGCTGCTCACGAGTAACTGGTAACTGTATTGCCTCAGCAACAAGTTCCACATCCTTCTTCCTTTCTCTGGGCTGTTGGTCAGACTGCACCAGCTTACCAGAGGTAGCACCCGCACTATCCTCTGGGTCACACTCTCTGAATAGAATCGTGTTCGACAAATCTATCACTTCACCCACTTGTCGTGCTTGAGCACGTGTGACAGCACAAGCGGGGACCACATCTGGATAACCCTGTGCCAGCTCCTCGGAGAGAGACTGGTCACTTTTATCCAATACCTCCAATATGGGTGTCACCTTTCCTCCGGCAATATCGTTGCCCATTATAAATGTCACACCTTTTACTGGCAACATAGGACGTACGCCAACTCTGAACAATCCACTGACTAACTCAGAGTGTACGTTCACCAAGTGCAATGGCACTGGAACAAATCCCATTTCAATTCCTTGTACTAACACACTGGACCCACAATATGTATTATTAGACAAGGGCAACACATCAGCTAGTATGAACGACTGCGCCGCACCAGTATCTCTGAGGATTCTAACTGGACGCTGAGACGCTTCGTCATCTGATATAGAAACAAACCCCTCAAAAATGAACGGTTCATAACTGTGATCTGGGACAGGGACTTTCAAACCACATTCAGTATGAGTCCTCTGTCTTGATTCCGGCCTTACAACCGTACGAATCAGCCCAACACCCGTTGGCGGCCTGGCGTGCTGAGGCATCCCCGGTTTGCGTTTTAGCAGAAAGCAATCATTAACCATATGTCCCACCTTATGACAATAGAAACAGCGACGCACATCTTTTGGGCGTGCTGGATGTACTGCTGGTCGACTAGGATTAAAAGTTAGCAACTCCGCAGCCCTGCTCTCCGTACGAGCCGAAAACACGCTCTTATGAGTCAACACAAAATCGTCTGCCAATACAGACGCTTCCGACAGTGAGGATACTTTCTGTTCGTTCAGATAAACTACAATGCGTTCCGGTAAGCAATTTTTAAACTCTTCTAACAAGATTAACTCCCGTAGAGAGTTAAAATCAGTTACCTTACTAGCACTGTGCCATTTGTCAAACAGATTTCCTTTGTCTCTAGCAAACTCCACATAAGTCTGAGTAGGAGACTTTTTATGAGACCTAAATCTCTGTCGATATGCCTCAGGAACAAGCTCATAGGCACGAAGAACAGTAGCTTTGACCACTTCATAATTCAAACTGTCTTCAAGAGGTAGCGCTGCCAGAACCTCTTGGGCTTTACCTGTTAGCTTACACTGAAGTAATAGGCACCATACCTCGTCGGGCCATTTCAATGCTACCGCTATACGTTCAAAAACACTGAAATAGGAATCAACCTCTGACTCCCTGAACACAGGTACCAAGGTGATCTGCCTACTAATATCACACGTAGCAGATGACACAGCTGGTGAGGATGGCTCACTAGCAGGCATAGTATTAGCAGAGACTAACCTCGCTGTTTCTGCCTCTAGTTCCATTTTACGCACCTCTAGTTCCATCTTACGCGTCTCCAGTTCTTGATCAAGCCTACGCGTCTCCAGTTCCATCTTACGCGTCTCCTGTTCTGCCTTACGCGTCTCCTGTTCTGCCTTACGCGTCTCCTGTTCTGCCTCTAGCTCCATTTTACGCATCTCCAGCTTGTCTTGCCTGATTTGTGCCCGCTCTTCCGCCTCCATTTGGAGCCGTGTCGAGCGGACATCGATCCTGGCATCACTGTCAGTCAGTGGGGGGAGTGGGTCATAACGGGGCAATGTGGCTGGAGCCTTAGCCTCGTCCTCAGACACTGATGGGCTTACAGGAACAGCAACCACATCCCCTACAGGAGCAGCAGACTCAGGCGGCGGTAACTCAAGCACTCGCTCGTTTAACAGTATCGCTAGCACTACTTCCCTAACTTCTGCTTTCACTAAACCCCTCGGTATGGGCACAGAAAAGTGGTCAGCCAAAGCCTGTAGATCCACTCTACGGCAATTATTAAAAACCTCCCACGTAGGGTTTTCCAAAAATGCCTCTAATTCAAAAGTAGCCATACTACTAGCAACACGAGCCGTCGACTACTGAACACAAAAAAAAAAAACAGGTAGTACAGCTGCCAAGCTCAACACTGAACCAGACACTTACGAATTTGCATGAGTAGCATGGGATATATCCCGGACGAACCCCCCACTTTATGTTACGAACCCCGTGGCTCTAAACGTCTAGGGTGGATGGACATGAGACCCGTAACATAAATTATGCAAATTAGGAGTGTGACATGGAACAGTGAGAACAAATAGGACACAACTACCATGAACTACCGTCAAACACACATAGTTTATTTCAGAACACACGGTAAGGGTTTGGGAAAAAGGGCTGAGCAGGACCCAAGAAATGAAACAATAGTGTAAAACACCCCTGAACTGATCTTGCCTGCCTCAAGAACCGCTAGGCTACTGCTAGTCATACAAAAGTACAGTGGGTGGTCCGCTCAGGTCTAACTAGTGTTTTTAGACAGATTTCTTCCTACGGGTAATGTACGCCCAAGGGCAACTAGCTTAAACTCCCCTTTTCCCAGAAACACACAAAGCTACCAAACAGGGTAATCAGCAACTAGTGAGTACACAATACACAGGACACAACCGTATCCACACTCACATAAAGAAATAGTCTCTAACAAAGTTACCAACAGGGTAACCAGCAACTTAGTGAGTACACCATACACAGGACACAACAGTGTCCATACTCACATACGGAAAAAGTCTCTCTCCCACAACAAACACAAGTCTGGTTTTTATACAATGGGTGTGTGATTGAACAAACGAGTAACAGGTGGTGCAATGCACAGGAATGTTCACTGATTGGTCCAATCAGCAGACACCTCAACGACCACCAATCAGGAACATACAGGACACCTGTGATTAGGGCAGAAGGAGAGAAACACACAAAAACACAGGATACCTGTATCTGTAACACTCACCATCCTCATGATAATTGATGCCCCACGAGGTGAGATCTTGCATGGAGCCCCAGACTGAGGGTGATTGACCGTCATCTTGAACTTCTTCCATTTTCTAATAATTGCGCCAACAGTTGTTGCCTTCTCACCAAGCTGTTTGCCTATTGTCCTGTAGCCCATCCCAGTCTTGTGCAGGTCTACCATTTTATCCCTGATGTCCTTACACAGCTCTCTGGTCTTGGCCATTGTGGAGAGGTTGGAGTCTCTTTGATTGAGTGTGTGGACAGGTGTCTTTTATACAGGTAACGAGTTCAAACAGGTGCAGATTTTTGTTTTAGATTCCGTCTCTCACAGTTGAAGTGTACCTATGATAGAAATTACAGACCTTTACATGCTTTGTAAGTAGGAAAACCTGCAAAATCGGCAGTGTATCAAATACTTGTTCTCTCCACTGTATGTATGTATATATATATATATATATCTTTTTTTTTTTTTTTTGCGAGAAGAATAACATATGGAGGATTGGAAGTGATGCAGACAATTACATTGATGGAAGTTACTATCTGAAATATTAAAACTGATCTACCCCCTAACAAAAACAAAAAAACTAAAAAACATGAGTTTCATTTAATTCAGGCTGATTCGATGTTAGCTAGCTACGTTAACGTTACCTGACGCTATTGTCCCTGCTCCCCCTTTCTCTTTCGCTGCTGTGGCTGGAAATATTTCAATAAACTAATACAAAACAGACATCAAATTGAAGACAGATACATGTAGCCATCTTGCTTGCACTTGATACAGTTCCAAACAAACTACGTTAGCTAGCTAACTTGCTGGACTAGTAACGTTAGTTAACCATGTTTCTATCATCAGCGTACTTGTGGATATTGGATAGCTAATTGCCGTTACAATTGTGGCAGCAATATTATAGATCTAAATTATGTTAGTAGAGTTTTTAGGTCATAGCTAGCTTATGTACTTAACTAGCCAACGTTAGTCAAACAAGCTAACATACCTTTCTTGCAGTTTCTCAGGCAGGTACACTGACGTGATTCAAGTGAATTGTGTTTCCCATGGCAGAGCGTCTATCTCGAGCACTGGTCATTCAAGTGCTATGTTTCCTGAGTAGCAAGCTGCCGGACTTCTTCTTCTTCAATGAGGTTTAACGACATTTAGCATCCAATTTGTTGCATTACCGCCACCTACTAAACTGGAGTACAACTCCCTCATATTTTGCTTGAAAAATTAAATTAAATAAAGAAATACCATACCATCTAACACTACTCTCACAAATTCAAAATTATTATTAATAATTAACACCACCCTTCTCCACTATTTATATATATTCATTCCTACCTCATGCCCTCAACCTGAAATTATGGGACATCACCACTTTACACTACCTGTAACTCTTCTGATATCAAATCTCGCACACCCAAATACCTCTCTGCAGCTGCCACCACAACCTCCATTTTCTTTGACTTACGTTCCTTCCCTGCAGTACAATTAATAGCCATTGCTATAAATGCTAAAAATCCAATCTTACTGAAAGGTATATCACTTTTTGGCCTATCCCTCTGTACTGGTACAGCTCTACTACTCACACCACTCCTCTCAGGATCCCTCCCCTTAGACCCATCTTCCTCTATTTTCTTCACTGCCTCAGCATATGACAACTTCTGCACTACTCAATTTTTTATGCCTTACACAATTTGTCCTCCCTATAGTCTCCCATCAGACAGAATAATTTGTGCTGATGTACTGTCCTCTGCAATGACTTGTGTGCTGACTCTAATCTGGCCCTCTATTACATTGTACTCTGTCAGTGTGTGTGGTGTTTAGGTGGTAGACATGCTTACTCTTTGGCATTATGTAGGCAGCCTAACAGTGAGAATAATACAGATTGCTAAGTGTAGGAATGCCCCAATTGGTTAGGGCCAAACCTATTTGAACGGTGACAGGGTGAGGATGTTGTCAGGAGGCCTATATTCCCAAAATTATGGTGCAATTACATTACACGTTCAATGTGTCCAGGACATGGTCCTTAAGCTCCTGGTGTCTAATTCAATTTAGGTTTAGGTTATGTAATGATGTCATGTCATAGTATCGTGAGGACCAGGTTAGAGTTACTAGATAAGTGGCTTGGTGCCATGGAGTCTACATTCCGTTATGTCAAAGGAGATTACTGATGTTTATGATAGCATGATTGAGGGACAGGATATACTGTCTTGGGGTAAAGAGTAATAACATCAAAGAATGGGAGTGACCATGATGATTACCAGATGTTCGTGGAGAGACTTGTAACAGGGTGTATATATAGAGAGAGTGGATCTTTGTTCTGGAGTTCGGATATGGTAGAGGCATAGCTCTGTCCTTCTGTTATAACTAACCATGGTACCATATTCAATATCTAATGTGAACTCCCCATCAAAAGTGTCTAAGTACATCCTTACATTCGTAATCACTTGATACCCTAGAATGTCGTCATAAGATATTATAAAACTGTTTTGCATCTGATCGAGGAAGTGGTCTAGTGTTGATTAAATGTTGCTTGCACCTGGGTCTTCTAGCGGTCTTTGTCGCAGTTGTTGGAGAGAGATCCGTTCTCTGGCCGTCCCTCAAAGAAGTTGTGAGGAGCGTAAAAAGGAGAGTAGAGTGGAGGTGCGCTGCTTATATAGGGCTGGTGGGCGGGACTCCAGGTAATAGAGGCTCTTCCGATTGATCTGTTGTTTGTGTTGTTGCTGCATCAGTGGCTCCTCCATTCCGACTGGCCTTCTGTTAGAGTAGGGGTTGCGGATGGGGTGAAATAGGGTTAGAGTGGAGTAGGGTTAAGGTTTGAGATAGGTTTGAAGTTAGAGATAGGGTTAGGTTAAGGGGGTTAAAGTTAGGGCAGCGTGGGGTTAGGGTTGGGTTAGAGTTGGATTAGTTTAGAGTTGTGGTTAGGGTTATCCCCACAGCACAGGCACAGCTTTTGGAGAGAGGGTTGACATTCAACTCTCGCCCAACCAAATTTGATTGGGAGGAACTTCAAAGGGACACTCACAAATATCATAGACGACTCAAACTGCTGGACAACTTTGACCACAACACAGACGACAACCACCAACCATTTACTCTACCATCTTTCTGGGAACCTAAAACCTCCCAGATATACGGTATAAATCAGAACAGATAAGAATACACTCAACAACTATCAAATTCAGACGGACAGAGAGCATCAAATTTGCTCCCGAGTGGCGCAGCAGTCTAAGGCACTGCATCTCAGTGCTTGAGGCATCACTACAGACCCCCTGGTTCAATTCCAGGTTGTATCACAACCGGACGTGATTGGGAGTCCCATAGGGCGGCGCACAATTGGCCCAGGGTCAGCCATGTTTGGCCGGTGTAGGCCGTCATTGTAAATAAGAATTTGTTCTTAACTGACTTGCCTAGTTAAATAAAGGTAAAATAAAAATAAATAAAAATAACCTCACTCACATATAAAGACAACTTAAAAATAACCCACACATAATCATCAAATCATCAGATAAAGGCTCAAAAATAGTAATACTAGATAAACATCAATACAGTCACTAACGGTCAAATGTTTTAGATCACCTACTCTTTCAAGGGTTTTTCTTTCTTTTTTGTACTATTTTCTACATTGTCCGAGTGCATAGCTCCGCAAATCTGTCAGAGGGGCAGAGAGGGAGAGAGAACACAAGAGAGGAGCATTCTGGAGTGCTGGAAAGGACCATGGCCACCATTTACCAGGGCAGAGGTGAAAAGAGCAATAGGTTAGGGTGGGTTAACTTCACCTGGGAAAGATGAGGTGTTCTATGTTATGTTGGCCCATCTTAGTGATGAGGCACTAGATAAGGTATTGGTGTTGTACAACAGAGTGTGGGAGGAGGGGAAACCACCAGGCAGTTGGAAGGAGGCATTAGTGGTACCAATCCGGAAGCCTGGGAAGGATCCAACGAAGCCAACAAGCTATCGGCCAATAGCTTTAACATCACATTTATGTAAGATTATGGAACGTATGATTACGGAGATGCTAACTACCTCCTGAGTGGCGCAGTGGTCTAAGGCACTGCATCACAGTGCTAGCTGTGCCACTAGAGATCCTGGTTCGAATCCACAATTGGCAATGCGTCGTCCAGGGTAGGGGAGGGAATGGCCGGCAGGGATGTAGCTCAGTTGATAGAGCATGGCGTTTGCAACGCCAGGGTTGTGGGTTTGATTCCCACAGGGGGCCAGTATAAAAAATAAAATAATGTATGCACTAACTGTAAGTCTCTCTGGATAAGAGCGTCTGCTAAATGACTAAAATGTAAATGTAACTTACTTCCTGGAGAGCAGAGGGCTATTAATGCCACATCAGAGTGGGTTCAGGAAGGGTAGGGGAACTATGGATCCAGTGCTCTGCTTAGAAGCAGAGGTCAGGAAGGCTCAGGTGAACAAGGAGACTGTTGTAGCTGTCTTTTTTATGTGGAGAAGGCGTATGATATGATGTGGAAGGAGGGGTTGTTAATCAAGCTTGATATTATGGGGGTCGGAGGAAGAATGTACAACTGGATAAAGGATTTCCTTTTTGGAAGGGCTATCCAGGTGAGGGTGGGGAAGTCTTTATCAGGCAGCTACTTGGTGGATAATGGTACACCACAGGGGAGCGTGATTTGTTCTCTGTTGTTCTCAATCATGATCAATGATGTTTACTCTCAGGTACAGCCGGATATAGGGAGGTCGTTCATTGCAGATGATGGTGCCTTATGGAAGAGGGGAAGAAATGTGCCATACAGGAAGCAATTGATGAGGTAGAGCGGTGGGCATTCATGTGGGGATTCAGGTTCTCTATAGAGAAAACTCAAACAGCGTTCTTTACCAGGAGGAAGGTGGGAGATGAGGTATGCTTGAGGTTATGTTGGAGAAACTTGGAGAGGGTGGTGGGAAAGTGTAAGAAGGTGCTAAATGTGATGCGCTGTCTGACGGGGAAGGAGTGGGGGGCTGGGTGTTCCTCATTGAAGACCATGTATGTTGCATTGATCTGATCTGTAATAGACTATGGAAGTATAGCATATGGTTCGGCAGGCCGGACCTCACTGGAAAGGCTAGATGTCAAACAGGGGCAAGGACTCAGAATATGTAGTGGGGCGTTTCGGACGTCCCCAGTGGCTGCATTACAGGTGGAGATGGGGGATATGCCATTGCAGATTAGGAGACAGCAGCTGGCAATTAATTACTGGGTCAACCTACAAGGACATGGGGTGTCTCATCCTGCGAAAGGGATTTTACAGGCATGCTGGGAACATGAGCGAAGACTGAACACAAGCTTTGGGTGGGTGGGTGTTATGTGAATTATTAAACAAACTATTTCAGTGTCTCTGTGCGTCTCCCAAAAGGTTGTAAGTCTTTTGGGATTTAAGTAACGGACAGAGTCCCGATCTGCATAGTCAGAGATCTGTATTCATTGAGAATTCTGCCATCACAATTTCAGAGTCCATCTTTTATACTCATACGTCATACAAAATAAAATCCCTCCCCTCTGTAGGCAGGCTGGAGTTTTCCACTTTAAAACTGCTCTCCTAACCATTAGGTCAAACACATACACACACACACACACACACACACACACACACACACACACACACACACACACACACACACACAAGCCTAACAGTTTCTCTACTCCCTAAATTCCTCAGTTATCTTGGTTTCTCAGTTGCCTGTAGCCTTTCTCCTTGTGCTTTGTCTGGCCTAACTCTTCTTCACATTGCTGAGTCTTTACTGGTCCTACACTCACACATTTCTAGCACATTATACACAGTTTCAGGGTGTAATAATTGGTCATTAATAATTAATCTATCAATCCACCCTTTGACTAAATATTATGCACATACAAAATATGTTGTTATAGAAATGAACCACACTCATTGAAGTATATAAGTTGGTTTGCATATAAAAACATTACAAATTGTCTCATTCAATACAGGTTCATCAGGGTTACCCCATTATTAAAAGCGTAACGTAATTTTTTAGCAATGGTACCTAACTTGTTTACCACCTATCAGGAAACAACAGTCTAAGCCTATAGTAAAGAACATTTGCTTCATCACATCCTGCAACATCGGTTAACTAGTACATTATACTTAAAACAAGACTTTAATACACAATAAGATCATTACAATAACTTTTAAACTAGAGATTTATAGTTCTAGGTAAACATCCAGTCTGAAACTATCTGAATCGTCGTCATCCACCACCAAGCCTGGTGGGTCATATTCTTCATTCCTTAGGTCGGAGTCCGGCATTGGGCCGTATCTCACCATCTGCTGTGATACTGCTCCAACGCCTTGCTCACCAATCCTCGGACACAGGGAATAAGACAACATCCACAAAGAACAACCATACCCATAGAAGCTATAGCTGCACCCAGAACAGTTGCAACAATAGCTTTCCATTTTCCAAACATGTTATCAAACCAACCAGTCATTGATGTATTCACCCCCCAGTTCTCAGCCCATTCTTTACTTAATGCAGTGAGACCTGCCAGTGCTCTAGTTACTGTACCATCTGGGGCTGTATTGTTGGGGATAAACATACAACAATGACCTCCCACCATCTTGCAAATCCGCCCTTCTCTGCTAAAAGCATATTGAGAACCAAACTATTCTGCAGGTCATGAGTGAGGTGGCGGATAGTTGGCCTGAGATTTTATTCACTGCATCCCCTGTCTAATTAACGAACCTTTGTAGATGTAATTAATCCAGTCAACATTTGTATTAATTGTAACCCACCAGAAAAACGTTGTTGTAAACCCTTCTCCAATTTGATCTGTGATTCGCATTACTTTGGTGTCTATAACATTGATAATCTCCGGGGTTCATGGTGAATTGGGTTGCCTTAGTATTATCCTTTTTAAGAGTGGTTATTTTAATATCAGAACAATTAGGTGAGGTTTGGTTTGATCCCAAATCTATCACACAAGAACATGGTCTGAGGCATAGGTGCAGTTAGAAGGGTTGGCCTACCTGTTGAACAGGCATAACAATTAGTTTGATCCAACACCCTAGCTGTGTAGTTCATCCACCTTACCCAAAAGTTCTCATTTGAAATTCCTTCTACTTCTCCTTGGTTCATTTCCTGCAAGAGGAAATATTCTACCCTTGGTGGTTTAGTGCTATTTAGGATTCCTTCTGAGGGCCTTCCAAGGGGTATTAGACACGTTTTTTGATACCTCTAGTGATAACATTGGATCTACCAGCTGATCTGTCTCGGATGTGGAAGATTCATTTTTCTCCTGAAAAATGAACCTCAAACATATATCTGCCCGAAATCATCAACACAGGCCCAATAGTTCCTTGCTATGTCATCTTGCATAATTGACTTTACCGTAATCACCAGTTCCGTTTTACATTTATCATGGGTTTGTTTAATTCCCCATCGGTGTACTGCGTCCATTCCATTCTCATAGTATGTTCCCCAGGTATGTTTAAACACCCTTGCCCAAAGACATGAGCGTTCTCCAGTGCAAATGTATTTACCATACCTTCTAGGACCTAACTTTCTTGTACATGCCCCCTTCTTACCAAAGCCCCCAAAACCTCCAAAACCTCCTATCTCTTCATGGAAGAAGTCGAATGGTATCTTGAATCCCCCATCTTGTCCTAAACTGACTTTAACTATTAAAATAATCATTCCCCCAATAGTCTTTATTGGTTTCAGTATTTCTACAAGATCGAATCAGTGCATAATTTCCCTGTTTAGGTTGACTTGGATTAATCCATAATATCGTTAACATGATGATGCAGCTCAGAGTCCCCCAAAATCCCCAAAACCGCCATCCCAATCCTGTCCCTGACTCACCTGCATGGTACTTCCCCATACCCACACCTCTATAAACACCCCACAGTGATGAAAGGTCGGGGTAGGGTTTCTTCGTTAACAGAGTTTACCCCCGAACCCTAACGGTGTTGGTATGTGGGCCTACCTTTTTGCAGTGGGTAACGTTGACCCAAGTGGCTCTCTCAGCTATTGTTATAGCGAAGGCAGTTACCAATAGGACTTGGTATGGTCCCTCCCAGTGTGACTGCTTTCAATCCTTTTTCCTCAACGATTGGTTCCACACCCAGTCTCCAGGTTATATAGAGTGGGTCACCTTCTCCTTTAGTTCACCTGTGTGGCACAAAACCTCTGACATACAGGTGTGGTTAATAAACTACCTTCTCACGTGTTCTGCTAGGGTGCTCTCTAGTTCTATGTCTGCCTGTCTGGTCCTGCCAACTGTGGCATTCTGTAAGGTCTTCCAAACACTTTCTCAAAGGGGGATAACCCATCTTTATCTGGGGTTACTCTAAATTTCTTCCCTTCACTCCGTGATAACTCTATAAAATCAATTTCTAATTGCTGGAAAGGGTACTTAGCCGGAGGATACTCACCCTGAGGTGGCCTTTGTCTGCCCTAGTGATTATTTTGAGCACAGATAACACATCTTGAACAAAAGTTTTTTTATTTTTTATAATTAGTAATCCCATATGCAACAAAGTGTTGTCTAATCTGCTCTACCATCCATCCCTCCTCTTGACACATGTCACTGCCCATGTGTCAATATTACCACCTACCTAAACAATCACTTAGGTAATATTGGTAATTTATCATCTAATTGCCATCCCTTATTTATTTTTGAGACTGTCCCTTGCTTCTTTATTGCTCCTATCTTCCTGATCTCATTACTAAATAAATGATCTAGGTAATAGCTATTTCACATTAGATTGTGCCTTCCTCTGATTACTGCAGCTCATTGCATTAATTTAGTTTCAAATACCAACTTGTTGTTTATTAAAGCATAATAAAAATGAAATTTAAATGACAACATTTGATAATACCTCAATTTACTTCTATCCTGTTAAAGTAATCCAAGATTAGTACAATTGACTAGCAACAGGTATCCCTCATTCAGGGAAAGCTCTCTCTCTCTCTTCTGTTATTTTATGGTTCAAATCAAATATATTTTTACCAAATTATAATCTTCACACTTTTCACAGTATTATAAATTATCTTAAAGTCCTCCTCTCATGCCTTTAGAATTTACCAGTGTGGATGATTAATTAACACCAGGAAGTTAAAACAGAGTTCAGAGGCAATTGAAAGTATTCAACGAACTGTTCCATCCCATAGTATACCAAACATTACCATCATTCTAAATATTTCACAAATGTTACTTATCCCAAGTGTTCATTAAGTCCTCATGACATTCATTCTCATAAGAAATCATATATACCCCAAAGTCAGCCAAAACCGAAAAACTCCATAAAATTCACTGTGCGTGCTCCTCCAAGACCTATCACCCTTGACCTGCTGAAACCCCCCCAAAATTGAAACAACAACCCTTTATAAACATCATACTAGGTGTGTTGTTTTTTATTTGAAAACCCCAATTAAAAAACAACAACCAAACATAGCTTTGGGTGGGTGGGTAATACCCAGGCGAAGGAGATGGGACTGTATGGAAGGGAGTTTAGTCCAACGGTAGTTATTCCTGTAAATCCACCATGGCTACTCCCATCTCCAATAGTTGATCTAGAAGTGTTGGAGAGACTACAGAAAGACTAGGAGGGTGTTGATCCAGCTGATTTCTTTAAGAGACATCTGGAAACTGTGTATCAGGATTTTGAGGCCATTTACGCAGATGGTTCAAAAGATCCAAGGACAGGACGTAGTGGGTCAGCATTTTTAGTGCAGGAATGTGGGGTGGAAGTCAGGAAACGTAATACAGATCATCTGGCTGTATATACGGCGGAGCTGGTGGCCATACTGTTGGCCTTGCAGTGGTTGGAGGAAGTTAAGTCAGACAGAGTAGTTATTTGCTCTGATTCATGTGCAGTGTTAATGAGTCTCCAGTCCTTTAGCTCACGTAGCAGATAAGACCTGCTTTATGAGGTGCTACAAACCCATGGCAGGATTAAACAGATGGATATTCAGATAAGATTTACTTGGGTTCCAGCCCATGTGGGAGGTGGAGGGGAAAGAGGTGGTAGATGAACAGGCTAAACAAGCACTTAGTAGTGGGGATGTTGATGTTGAAGTGTCAATGAGCAAGGCAGAGGCAAAAAGACTGATGTATACAGTGATGGTGCAGAGATGGCAGGAGCAGTGGAATATAAATAGTAAGGGAATGCATTTATTTCAAGTACAGAGGAAAGTTGGGGAGGGGAGGATGGCAGGAAGGGACAGAAGAGAGGAGGCTATTTTTTTTACAAGATTAAGGGTGGGACACAGCCAGTTGAATAAGACATTAAACGTGATAGGAAAGCATCCAACAGGAAAGTGTGATTATTGACAGGAAATAGAGACTGTGGAGCATGTATTGCTACAGTGTGGGCAGTATCAGAGGGAAAAAGAGAGGATGAGATTTAGTATGAGGGAGAAGGGGATACAGGAAATTAGTTTAAAGAGTATATTGAGCAGAACGCCATTAGATATAGTCTCAAATATTTTGTTATATTTTTTAAGAGAAACTGGGTTGGCAGGTAGGATTTAGTTTCTCCCTGTCTCTGGCCCACATTCCAGTACGGTAGGTGGCGGTAATGCACCATAACGTTGGATGCCAACCGCCGATAAACCCCACTAAAGAACAAGGGATTTTTTAAATCGTTGAAAAACAAACCTCGGCAGAATCCGTGACAGTACCCCCCCCCCTTGACGCGCGGCTCCAGCCGTGCGCCGACCCCGGCCTCGGGGACGGCCAGGAGGACGCGGACCCGGGCGCGTGGGATGCCCATGGTGGAACTCAGTCAGGAGGGATGGATTTAGGATGTCCCTCCTAGGCACCCAGCACCATTCCTCCGGACCGTACCCCTCCCACTCCACGAGATACTGGAGACCACTCATCCGGAGCCTCGAGTCCAAGATGGTCCGGACCCTGTACGCCGGGGCCCCCTCGATGTCCAATGGGGGCGGAGGGGTCTCTCCTATCTCATCTTCTTGGAGTGGGCCAGCTACCACCGGCCTGAGAAGAGACACATGGAACGAGGGGTTAATATTCTTGTAATCAATAGGCAGTTGTAACCTGTAACACACCTCGTTCAATCTTCTCAGGACTTTAAAGGGCCCCACAAACCGCCGACCCAGCTTCCGGCAGGGCAGGCGGAGGGGCAGGTTTCGAGTCGAGAGCCTGACTCGATCTCCCGGTGCGTATACCGGTCCCTCACTGCGGTGGCGATCGGCGCTCGCCTTTTGTCGACTGATGGCCCGCTGCAGAAGGACATGTGCAGCGTCCCACGTCTCCTCCGAGCGCCGAATCCACTCATCCACCGCAGGGGCCTCGATCTGGCTCTCGTGCCATGGTGCCAGGACCGGCTGATACCCTAAAACACACTGGAAAGGTGTTAAATTGGTGGAGGAGTGGCGGAGAGAGTTCTGGGCCATCTCTGCCCAGGGGATATACCTAGACCACTCCTCCGGCAGGCCCTGGCAATAGGACCTCAGAAACCTACCTACATCCTGGTTGACTCGTTCAACCTGCCCATTGCTCTCTGGGTGGTACCCCGAGGTAAGGCTCACCGAGACCCCCAAGCGTTCCATGAACGCCCCCCAGACTCTGGAGGTGAACTGGGGACCTCGGTCAGACACAATATCCTCGGGGACCCCATAGTTCCGGAACACGTGGGTAAATAGGGCCTCAGCTGTCTGTAGGGCAGTAGGGAGACCCGGCATTGGGAGGAGACGACAGGCCTTGGAAAACCGATCCACAACGACCAAAATGGTGGTATTACCCTGGGAGGGGGGAAGGTCGGTCACAAAATCCACCGAGAGGTGGGACCATGGTCGTTGTGGAACGGGCAGGGGATGTAACTTTCCCCTGGGCAAATGTCTAGGCGCCTTACACTGGGCACACACCGAGCAGGAGGAGACATAAACCCTCACATCCCTAGCTAACGTTGGCCACCAGTATTTCACGCTAAGGCAGTGCACTGTCCGGCCAATACCTGCATGTCCAGAGGAGGGTGATGTATGAGCCCAATAAATAAGGCGGTCACGAACCTCGAGCGGAACGTACGTCCGCCCCACAGGACACTCGGGGGGAGTAGGGTCGGTACGCAGTGCCCGCTCGATCTCCGCATCGACCTCCCACACCACCGGAGCCACCAGACAAGACTCCGGCAGTATGGGAGTAGGCTCGATGGACCTCTCCTCTGTGTCATACCGCCGGGACAGGGCGTCTGCCTTACCGTTCTGGGACCCTGGGATGTATGTGATCTTAAAAACAAACCGGGTCAGGAACATGTTCCACCTAGTCTGACGAGGGTTCAATCTCCTAGCTGCCCGGATGGACTCCAGGTTACGGTGGTCAGTCAGAATGAGGAAAGGGTGTTGAGCCCCCTCAAGCCAATGCCTCAACACCTTTAGGGCCTGGACTACAGCCAACAGCTCCCTGTCCCCTACGTCATAATTACGCTCCGCCGAGCTGAGCTTCTTAGAGTAGAACGCACAGGGGCGGAGCTTGGGTGGCGTGCCGGACCGTTGCGACAGGATTGCCCCGATTCCGGCCTCGGACGCGTCTACCTCAACTTGAAATGGTAAAGCGGGGTCCGGATGCGCCAGCACCGGAGCCGAAGTGAACAGGTTCTTCAGTCTAACAAATGCCCTGTCCGCTTCAGCTGACCACTGCAAACGCACCGGACCCCCCTTTAGCAGGGACGTAATGGGAGCTGCCACCTGTCCAAAGCCCCGGATAAACCTCCGGTAGTAATTAGCAAAACCCAAAAACTGCTGCACCTCTTTTACAGTGGTTGGAGTTTGCCAATTACGCACGGCCGACACACGGTCAACATCTATCTTCACACCAGACGCGGACAATCGATAACCCAAAAAGGAGATGGACTCCTGGAAAAACAGGCATTTCTCTGCCTTAACATACAAGTCATGCTCCAACAGCCTCCTCAATACTCGGCGCACCAGGGCTACATGCTCGGCTCGGGTAGAAGAGTACACTAGGATGTCGTCAATGTATACTACCACACCCTGCCCATGCATGTCCCGGAAAATCTCGTCAACAAAGGATTGGAAGACTGAAGGAGCATTCATTAACCCGTATGGCATGACGAGATACTCGTAATGACCCGAGGTGGTGCTAAATGCTGTTTTCCATTCATCCCCCTCCCTAATGCGCACCAGATTGTACGCGCTCCTGAGATCCAACTTTGTGAAGAACCGCGCTCCGCGTAATGACTCCGTCATAGTCGCAATCAGAGGAAGAGGGTAACTGTACTTAACCGTGATCTGATTGAGACTACGGTAATCAATACACAGGTGCAAACCCCCGTCCTTCTTCTTCACAAAGAAGAAACTCAAGGAAACCGAGGAAGTGGAGGACCTGATGTATCCCTGTGCCAAGGACTCGGCTATGTAAGTCTCCATAGCCGCTGTCTCTTCTTGAGACAGGGGATACACACGGCTCCGCGGAAGTGCCGCTCCTGTTTGGAGATCTATCGCACAATCCCCCTGTCTATGAGGTGGTAGCCGTGTTGCCCTAGTTTTGCTGAACACAAGTGCTAAATCCTCATATTCAGGGGGAATGCGCATTGCGGGCACTTGGTTCGGACTCTCCACCGAGGTCGCCCCTAAGGAAACACCTAGACATTTCCCTACACACTGGGCAGACCACTCCATAAGAGCCCTCTGTTGCCACGCAATGGTAGGATCATGGGCGCTTAACCAGGGAAGCCCCAGCACCACGGGATATGCAGGAGAGTCGATCAGATAAAACTGAATGATCTCCTCATGACCCCCCTGCGTCGTCATCTTAAGTGGTGCTGTGACTTCTCTGATCAACCCCGACCCCAGCGGCCAGCTGTCTAGGGCATGAACAGGAAAAGGGGCTTCTACCGGCCGAAGGGGAATTCCTAGCCTATAACAAAATTCACGATCAACAAAATTCCCAGCTGTGCCTGAATCTACTAGCGCCTTATGCTGGGAATGAGGTGCCACCTGTGGAAATCTCACAGGTATACTCATGTGACCAACAGAGAGCTCTGGGTAAGTGGGGCGCCTACTCACCTGAAATGACTCCCCGGTGCGTGACCTGTTGTCCCCTCTCCCAGGAGACCCTCCCCAGCACCTAGCCGCAGTGTGTCCTCCACGGCCACAGTTGGTGCAGGGGACGGCCCCCCTCGGGTTCTCTCTCCTCCTCTCCCTAGCGCCAGCACCCCCGAGCTCCATGGGAATCGGCTCGGAGGTGCTGGAGGGTGGAATGGACGACCCCCACTCGGGACGTCCGCGGGTAGCCAGCAGGGTGTCGAGACGGATGGAAATGTCCACCAACTGGTCGAAGGATAGGTTGGTGTCCCTGCAGGCCAGCTCACGACGAACGTCCTCTCGTAGGCTACACCGGTAATGGTCGATGAGGGCCCTCTCATTCCACCCCGCATCCGCCGCTAGAGTCCGGAACTCCAGGGCGAACTCCTGTGCACTCCTCTTCCCCTGTCGGAGGTGGAACAGACGCTCCCCCGCCACCTTCCCCTCAGGTGGATGATCGAACACAGCCCTGAAGCGGCGGGAGAACTCCGCGTAGGTGATGGTAGCGGCGTCTATTCCCCTCCATTCGGCGTTGGCCCACTCCAACGCCTTGCCGGATAGACAGGAGATGAGGGCGGAGAGACGCTCTCGTATCCCGAGGGCACCGGGTGTATGGTGGCCAGGTATAGTTCCACCTGCAGGAGGAACCCCTGACACCCGGCTGCAGAACCATCATATGCCCTCGGGAGCGAGAACCGAATGCCACTGGGTTCCGGTGCTGGGAGAGGAGGACTGGCCGATGGTGATGGTAAGGTGTGCGAAGGCGTGGGCACCTCTCCCGTAACCAACCGGCGTAGAGTGTTGGACACCTCGTTCATGGCGGCCCCAAGTTGCCGGATCATGGTGTCTTGGTCGCTGATCCGATCCTCCAGCGACTTGGGTGCCGCCGCTGCTCCTGCTGACTCCATAATGGTGTGTTGTTCTGTCAAGGGCTGATGTAAGTGTGGTGTGGAAGTCAGGCGCAGGACACCGAAGCTTAGTCCAACAAAGTTTACTAGTTAACCACTAGGCAAAAATACAACAAACGGCCTCAAAAACACACAGAGGCGAGCGATTACGCAAACTGTGCGTAAACTCCAAAACAACAAACAGAGCAAACACGCAGCACTAACTGACATGCAAAAAACAACACACAACCTAACCAATACAAAACAGGCAACTTATAGAACAAATAATCAGACACAAACGGACACAGGTGCAATAGACAGACAAAAGCAATCAAACATAGAAACATTCAACGGTGGCAGCTAGTACTCCGGGGACGACGAATGCCGAAGCCTGCCCGAACAAGGAGGAGGAGCAGCCTCGGCAGAATCCGTGACACTCGGTGTGGCGGAGGTTCCGCACGGCCGTGCTGTGAATGGGTCAGAGATGGTAGGAGATAGTGATGGAGAGGAAAGTGAAGCAAGTATGGAACATAGTGGTACAAATAAAGGAGGGAGTAAGAAAGAGAAAAATAAAGCGGGAGAGAAATGGAGTAGGGGTATGAAGGGGAGCGAGGAGAGCAACCTAGCTTCCAACGCTAGCGGATGTTCGGCGGTAGAAAGTGCAGAGGAAGGGCAAGATAAGACACGAGAGGAACATGGAGGTGAGGAGGAGCATAAAGTGATTATGAAGTTTAGGGAGGAAGGGGGAGTTGGGTCGATGAGTCCGATAAGGTTGACGGCTGTGATAAAATAGTTGATTGGTGAAGTTGTTAATGCTAAAGTGTTAAGAGATGGGAGATTGATGGTGTGCTGTAACGACATGGCGCAGAGGGAAAAAACTATTGTAGTGAAGCAGTGGTCTAAGGCACTGCATCGCAGTGCTAGCTGTGCCACTAGAGATCCTGGTTCGAATCCAGGCTCTGTCATAGCCGGCCGCGACCGGGAGACCCATGGGGCGGTGCACAATTGGCCCAGCGTCGTCCAGGGTAGGAGAAGGAATGGCCGGCAGGGATGTAGCTCAGTTGGTAGAGCATGGCATTTGCAACGGCAGTGTTGTGGGTTCGATTCCCACGGGGGGCCAGTATGAAAAAAAAAAGGTCCACAGCCACTTGGGGAGGAGGGAGATGACTCTTCACTGCCGTCGCCGTACGCATGGAGCTGTAGAGACGGAACTCCTCCTCATGGACATGCTGGGGACCTTCAACAGTGAGAAAGGGCACAACACCCTGGGCATTCCACTGCTGGACTCCGGGAAATCTGGCAAGAGCAGAGTCGTCACCTCTGCTGCATCCAAGACCCTCCCGGTGTACAATTGTACACAGACACCGGCAAGCCAATCACGAAGGGCGAGTGAAGCTGCCGGAATATTGCTACACACGCAGCTCCACATCTCTGGAGTGGTACCACCTCAACCGGTTCATCCCAGGTAATTACAACTATAGAACTATCATTTTTGAAATGTTACCAGTGAAATCATTGACACTAAAGTGAGTTGTGTTCACCTTCTCATCACCCATTATTCTACTCTTAGGCACCAGTGCCAATGGAATGCATTTCCTCCTGGATGGACTGGCGAGGTGGAACGACAGAAGCAGCCTCTGCTCTGCTACAGTGGCCACCTGCAGCATTCCCTCAACCAGCTCAGTCAAAGGGTGCATGGCTCAGGTCAGGTTGAGGACTTCACCAAGCCTGGCGTGTACACAGGTACGTTGATCTTGTCATAGGTTTGTGTAAACGTGTGATACATTATGTCATTAAGCTTTGTGTGCTCTCCCACTACATCGCAGGGGAACTCATTGGTGTTGAGTACCTGTACGCCCAGACCAACAAAGTGCTGCAGGCCATCAGCTTGGACCCTGACACTCCGGACGAGGACTACGCCACCGAGGGACCCTTGGAGGACGAGGGATTTCAGGAGGCGGAGGATATTGACCCCACTGTCAACGTCCCCGACCCACCTCCGCCAGTCGCCTCATCCTACACCTCTGCGGCAGCCCAGTCAGGTGATCCAGCTGACGCTCCCAGGTCTGGGTCATCCAGTCCGGCCGCCACCGACCGTGACCCTCCTGAGGCCCCTGAACACCAGGATTCTCCTCCCTCTGACTCCTCCTCAGGCTCTGAGGACATTGTATGTGACCAATAACATTGGAGTAGTATTACATTCAAAATAACAGATGTGTTGTTACAGGGAGGGGGATGAATAGGAGATAGGTCAGCTAGTTTGCTTTCCAATGCACAGGCCTAAAACACAATCCTATTCAAAACCTAGCCTTAACCACAAACCCCTTACCTTAACTCTAACCCCATTTAGGAGCTCAAAGGAATGTAAACTCATATAGGGATTTCCCTCCACCTGTTGGACAATAAGTAATGTTGCCAACACACTGCTTAAAATCATTAGGAGCTATAAGGAGTCAGTCAGTATTTGATCCCCTGCTGATTTTGTACGTTTTCCAACTGACAAAGACATGATCAGTCTATAATTTTAATGGTAGGTTTATTTGAACAGTGAGAGACAGAATAACAACAAAAACATTCAGAAAAAAGCATGTAAAAAATGTTATAAATTGATTTGCATTTTAATGAGGGAAATAAGTATTTGACCCCTCTGCAAAACATGACTTAGTACTTGGTGGCAAAACCCTTGTTGGCAATCACAGAGGTCAGACGTTTCTTGTAGTTGGCCACCAGGTTTGCACACATCTCAGGAGGGATTTTGTTCCACTCCTCTTTGCAGATCTTCTCCAAGTCATTAAGGTTTCGAGGCTGACGTTTGGCAACTCGAACCTTCAGCTCCCTCCACAGATTTTCTATGGGATTAAGGTCTGGAGACTGGCTAGGCCACTCCAAGACCTTAATGTGCTTCTTCTTGAGCCACTCCTTTGTTGCCTTGGCCGTGTGTTTTGTGTCATTGTCATGCTGGAATACCCATCCACGACCCATTTTCAATGGCTGAGGGAAGGAGGTTCTCACCCAAGATTTGACGGTACATGGCCCTGTCCATCGTCCCTTTGATGCGATGAAGTTGTCCTGTCCCCTTAGCAGAAAAACACCCCCAAAGCATAATGTTTCCACCTCCATGTTTGACGGTGGGGATGGTGTTCTTGGGGTCATAGGCAGCATTCCTCCTCCTCCAAACACGTTGAGTTGATGCCAAAGAGCTCGATTTTGGTCTCATCTGACCACAACACTTTCACCTAGTTCTCCTCTGAATCATTCAGATGTTCATTGGCAAACTTCAGACGGGCCTGTACATGTGCTTTCTTGAGCAGGGGGACCTTGCGGTCGCTGCAGGATTTCAGTCCTTCACGGCGTAGTGTGTTACCAATTGTTTTCTTGGTGACTATGGTCCCAGCTGCCTTGAGATCATTGACAAGATCCTCCCGTGTATTTCTGGGCTGATTCCTCAATGTTCTCATGATCATTGCAACTCCACGAGGTGAGATCTTACATGGAGCCCCAGGCCGAGGGAGATTGACAGTTATTTTGTGTTTCTTCCATTTGCGAATAAACACACCAACTGTTGTCACCTTCTCACCAAGCTGCTTGGCGATGGTCTTGTAGCCCATTCCAGCCTTGTGTAGGTTTACAATCTTGTCCCTGACATCCTTGGAGAGCTCTTTGGTCTTGGCCATGGTGGAGAGTTTTGAATCTAATTGATTGATTGCTTCTGTGGACAGGTGTCTTTTATACAGGTAACAAACTGAGATTAGGAGCACTCCCTTTAAGAGTGTGCTCCTAATCTCAGCTCGTTACCTGTATAAAAGACACCTGGGAGCCAGAAATCTTTCTGATTGAGAGGGGGTCAAATACTTATTTCCCTCATTAAAATGCAAATCAATTTATGACATTTTTGACATGCGTTTTTTCAGGATTTTTTTGTTGTTATTCTGTCTCTCACTGTTCAAATAAACCAACCATTAAAATTTAAATTATAGACTGATCATGTCTTTGTCAGTGGACAAAAGTACAAAATCAGTAGGGGATCAAATACTTTTTTCCCTCACTGTAGTAAGTTATGGAGGTAAGACAATAGATAGGCCATAGTGCAAAATAATTACAATTTAATATTAACACTAGAGTGATAAATGTGCAGAAGATAATGTGCAAATAGAGATACTGCGGTGCAAATGAGCAAAATGAATAACAATATGGGGATGAGGTAGTTGGGTGAGCTAATTACAGATGGGCTGTGTACAGGTGCAGTGATCGGTAAGCTGCTCTGACAACTGATGCTTAAAGTTAGTGAGGGAGATAAGAGTCTCCAGCTTCAGAGATTTTTGCAGTTTGTTCCAGTCATTAGCAGCAGAGAACTGGAAGGAATGGCTGCCAAAGGAGGTGTTGGCTTTGGGGATGACCAGTGAGATATACCTGCTGGAGCGCATACTACGGGTGGGTGTTACTATGGTGACCAATGAGCTAAGATAAGACGGGGATTTGCCTAGCAGTGATTTATAGATGACCTGGAGCCAGTGGGTTTTTGCGCCGAATACGTAGTGAGGGCCAGCCAACGAGAGCGTACAGGTCACAATGGTGGGTAGTATAAGGGGCTTTGGTGACAAAATGGATGGCACTGTGATAGACTACATCCAATTTGCTGAGTAGAGTTTTTGAGGCTATTTTGTAAACGACATCGCCAAAGTCAAGGATCGGTAGGATAGTCAGTTTTACGAGGGCATGTTTGGCAGCATGAGTGAAGGAGGCTTTGTTGCGAAATAGGAAGCCAATTCTATATTTAACTTTGGATTGGAGATGCTTAATGTGAGTCTGGAAGGAGAGTTTACGGTCTAACCAGACACCTAGGTATTTGTAGTTGTCCACATATTCTAAGTCAGACCCGCCGAGAGTAGTGATTCTAGTTGGGTGGGGCGGGTGCAAGCAGCGTTCGATTGAAGAGCATGCATTTAGTTTTACTAGCGTTTAAGAGCAGTTGGAGGCTACGGAAGGAGTGTTGTATGGCATTGAAGCTCGTTTGGAGGTTTGTTAAGATAGTGTCCAATGAAGGGCCAGATGTATGCAAAATGGTGTCGTCTGCGTAGAGGTGGATCTGAGAGTCACCAGCAGCAAGAGCAACATCATTGATATACACAGAGAATAGAGTCGGCCTGAGAATTGAACCCTGTGGCACCCCCATAGAGACTGCCAGAGGTCCAGACAACAGGCCCGCCGATTTGACACATTGAACTCTATCTGAGAAGTAGTTGGTGAACCAGGCGAGGCAGTCATTTGAGAAACCAAGGCTATTTAGTCTGCCAATAAGAATGCGGTGATTGACAGAGTCGAAAGCCTTGGCCAGGTCGATGAAGACGGCTGCACAGTACTGTCTTTTATCGATCGCGGTGGTCTAAGGCACTGCATCGCAGTGCTAACTGTGCCACTAGAGATCCTGGTTCGAATCCAGGCTCTGTCGCAGCCGGCCGCGACCGGGAGACTCATGGGCGGCGCACAATTGGCCCAGCGTCGTCTAGGGTAGGGGAGGGAATGGCCGGCAGGGATGTAGCTCAGTTGATAGAGCATGGCGTTTGCAACGCCAGGGTTGTGGGTTCGTTTCCCACGGGGGGCCAGTATAAAAAAATAAAAAATATGTAATCACTAACTGTAAGTCGCTCTGGAGAAGAGCGTCTGCTAAATGACTAAAATGTAAATGTAAATAATATCGTTTAGGACCTTGAGCGTGGCTGAGGTGCACCCATGACCACCTCGGAAACCAGATTGCATAGCGGAGAAGGTACGGTGGGATTCGAAATGGTCGGTGATCTGTTTGTTAACTTGGCTTTCAAATACTTTCGAAAGGCAGGGCAGGATGGATATAGGTCTGTAACAGTTTGGATCTAGAGTAACACCCCCTTTGAAGAGGGGGATGACCATGGCAGCTTTCCAGTCTCTGGGGATCTCAGATGATACGAAAGAGAGGTTGAACAGGTTAGTAATAGGGGATTCTACAATTTCGGCAGCTAATTTTAGAAAGAAAGGGTCCAGATTGTCTAGCCCAGCTGATTTGTAGGGGTCCAGATTGTGCAGCTCTTTCAGAACATTTGACAGTGATGAGGGGTGGCCGTTTGACCATGGACCCATTACGGACACAGGCAATGAGGCAGTGATCGCTGAGATCCTGGTTGAAGATAGCGGAGGTGTATTTAGAGGGTAAATTAGTCAGGATGATATCAATGAGGGTGCCCATGTTTATGGATTTGGGTTTTACCTGGTAGGTTCCTTGATAATTTGTGTGAGATTGAGGACATCTAGTTTAGATTGTAGGACGGCCGGGGTGTTAAGCATATCCCAGTTTAGGTCACCAAGCAGTATGAACTCTGAGGATAGATGGGGGCAATTGTTAAGAGAATGTATTAACTAACTATTTCAGTGTCTCTGTGCGTCTCCCATAAGGTTGTAAGGCTTTTGGATCAAGAAACGGACAGAGTCCCGGTCTGCATAGTCAGGCCTTTATTCATTGAGAATTCTGCCAGAAAATGGTCGTACAATACTTTTATACAATGTCATACAGAAATCCCACCCCTCTGTAGGCGGGTTGTAGTTTTCCACTTGAAACCTGCTCTCCTGACCATCAGGTCACACACACACACACATACATACACACACACACACACATACACACACATACATGTTCTTATCATAGTCTACTCCCTGCCTCCTCAGTTATCGCTGTTCTCACAATATTCTGCACCATGTTTAACAGTTCTCCTTCTTCTTCGCCGTCCGGTCTAACTCCTACTCACATTGCTAAATAGTATCACAATGTCATAATCTTTACTGGTCCTACACTCACACATTACCAGGTCGTAGATTCTAACACATCTCACACAGTTTCGGAGTATAATAATTAGTCGCTACTAAGAAAGTACTAATCATACTTAAAACAAGAACATTTCACAACTATATTTAAGGGTGGAACATTTAGTCATTACTTTTAACCTGTATATATTTTAATTTCTATATCAGCAATCAATTCACATATGGTGTCCACGGCACAGCTGGGGGCTGAGGGGGGTCTGTAGCAAGAGGCAACAGTGAGAGACTTATTTCTGGAAAGGTGGATTATTAGAAGTAGAAGCTCAAACTGTTTGGGCACAGACCTGGGTAGTATGATAGAGCTCTGCAAGCTATCTCTACAGTAGATTACAACTCCGCCCCCTTTGGCAGTTCTATCTAGACGGAAAATGTTGTAGTTGGGGATGGAAATTTGAGTTTTTGGTGGCCTTCCTTAAGCCAGGATTCAGACACTGCTAGAACATCAGGGTTAGCGGAGTGTGCTAACGCAGCGAATAACTTAAACTTAGGGAGGAAGCTTCTGATGTTAACATGCAAGAAACCAAGGTTTTTACAGTTACAGAAGTCAACAAATGATAGCGCCTGGGGAGTAGGAGTGATACTAGGGGCTACAGGGCCTGGGTTAACCTCTACATCACCAGAGGAACAGAGGATGAGTAGAATAAGGATATGGCTAAAGGCTTTAAGGACTGGTCTTCTGGTGCGTTGGGTACAGAGAATAAAAGGGGCAGATTTCCGGGCGTTGTAGAATAGATTCAGGGCATTATGTACAGACAAGGATATGGAAGCAAATGAGCACAGTGGAGGTAAACCTAAGCGTTGGGTAACTATGAAAGAGATAGCATCACTGGAGACACCGATTGAGCCGGTCTCTGCGTGTATGGGGGGTGGGACAAAGGAGCTATCTGAGGCAGGTTGAGCGGGACTGGGGGCTCTACAGTGAAATTGTATAATAAGAACTAAGCGAAACAGCAATAGGCAAGGCATATTGACATGGGAGAGAGGCATAAAGCAATCACAGGTGTTATTCGAGAGAGCTAAGACAACAACTGGTAATGGCGACGAAAGTTTGGGCTGAGGCTAAACAGATAAACAGGACAGATAAACAGGATGGGGTACCGTGTAAAGGAACAGTCCAGCAGGCATCAGCTATGTAGCTGAGTGATCATAAGGTCCAGTGTACAGTGAGCAATTCGATGGCTGCTAATGCACAAGTGAGCAGGAGGCACGGCTGTTAATTGCGTGTGCTAGCGGGCCGGGGCTAGAAGATGGATCTTCATGGTCGTCGCAACGGGAAGCCTGTTGAAACCACATCAGACGATTACGTCGGCAAACCAGTCGTGATGGATCGGCGAGGCTCTGTGTCGACACTAGGAGGTCCCGTCCAGTTGACAGAGAGGTAGATAGCCGGGAGATGGGCCTGGCTCGAGGCTAGCTCAAGGCTAACTGGGGCTTGCTTCGGGACAGTGGTGATTAGCCAACAACAACATCCATTCGGTTGTAGCTAGCTAGTTGCGATGATCCGGTGTTAAGGTCCAGTGATTCAGTGGATCCGGCAGAAAATCCAATATGTTCTAGGTCGATAGCGCGCTGTGCAGACTGGCCGATAATTTTCCAGGCTAGAGCTGGCTGGTAGATAGTGCAGGCCGCGGACAATGGTGAAAACTGCTAAAGGTGGCTAATAGCAAGTAGTTAGCAAGTAGCTAGTTAGCTGGCTAGTTTCGGCCGGAGGTTCTAGATAAAAAGGTATAAGAAATAATAGAATCCATTCCACATTGGGTGAGGCGGGTTACAGGAAAGTATATTTAGTTGAAGGATGAAAAGTGAGATTGAGAAATATATACGAAATAGACAAAAAACAAGAAAACTGGCTATTTACACGAGCACACTACAGAATACACAACCGCACTGCTACGCCATCTTGGAAGAATAAATGGCAGCCTGCAGTAATCCCAAACCAACTCGGTCAGAGGGCCCTCCGTTGTCACGTGTTGCTAACAAACCTCCCAGGGTGACTTCCAGAGAGTAGCGATAGGATCAATAAACCCATCAACTTCAGGACACACTCCTGACTTGAATGATATAATTAATGTTCCACTTGTAAATAATAAAACAAGCTTGAAATTCAAATGAACAAATGCCTCTTTAGTTCTACAAGATATAAACCTCAGTTTATAAATGAAAGATTTAATTTGGAAGGTATTTCATCATTTATATTTGTCAAGTGTCGAAATCTGATATAAACAAATGCACCTGGCATATAATTAGACAGGCCTCTCTTTTGTGTGAAATTACGCCAATTTAAAAATAACGCAGTGCCTTATGGGATTTCACTTCGCTCTGAAGCTGGCAGTGTCGCTTGCTTGGTTGAAGTGGTTATCGGAGGGTCTTTCCCGAAGGGGTGAACATTTTGTTTTTTTCCCCTAGCACTACACAGCTGATTCAAATAATCAAAGCTTGATGATTAGTTGAATCGCTGTGTCGCGCTAGGGCAAAAACCAAAATGTTCACCCCTTGGGGTCCCGAGGACCGAGTTTGGGAAATACTGCCCTATACCCTCCATAATCGACTGTCATCGACCGACAAATTGCTATAACATATGATGTGGTTAGCTGATACTTAAAATACCTATCCAGGTGTTGTAAGATCTGTCAGCCGTAAGTAACGCCTAAGCTCTGGAACACGGCCTTCATCTAAGGTCTGTGGTAAACACAGGCTTAGGAGATCTGATACATTTTGTTCTATGAGATCATCTTCATCAGTTAACGTCGCTTTTTGTGAATTTTGAAGCATTTATGTAATCAAAACAAGCACATAAAGGCTTCATAATTCATAAATGTCATCTTAACTGACCGTAATTATCTCATAGAACAAAACTTATGAGGTCTCCTAAGCCTGTGTTAACAGACCTTATGTTCTGCGTTTATCCCAAAACCCCATAGGAATGGCTGAACGAACCAGAGGTAACTCATTTCTGTTTTTTAGGACTACAAGCTGGTGAGCTCTCGCTATAGAGCCCCACATTGGAGGTGTCATAATACCTTGCAGTCAAACAGGGAAATGGTTCCAATCATTTTTCCACCATTCATTTTTCCCATAGGGAATTTTAGAAACACTTGAAATAAAGTATGTGTTTTGTGTAGGCTTACCCTGGCGTGAAGTTTTGATAACGATGTAAATCTCTCTTGGACAATGTGACTTTTATTAATATATTTGGCTCTATTTACTCTCAGATTCGAAAATGGTAATTAGCATCAAAGTAGACATTATGCAAGACTACAAATCCCTGCAAGCTCCTGCACATCATCTCTAGCTGACACCTTTGCTAACAGGTATTGTGTCAATTTAAAACTTGCACAAGACAGTTCACAGAATTGTCCATTTAAAGAAATTTAGTTAATTTATTCATTTCTTCATTTAACTAACATTAGATAGTTAATCCAGAGATTCTTACCTTTGCCTCGATCGGCAGTCCCATCCAGTTCATCATTATTATTATTATTATCATGGCATTTGTAGCTCTTTATGACAGCCACATTAGCAGCTAATTAGTATTTCATTTTCGGGGGGTAAATACAGGCAAATGTATCGATAAAAGTAATATTGTCCTAAAGAGATATACATGGTTATCAAAACGTCACGCCAGGGGAAGCCTACACGAAACACAGTCAGTTTCTAAAATCCCCTATGGGAAAAATGAATGGTGGAAAAACGATTGGAACCATTTCCTTGTTTGATCTTTAGGTTTTATGACTCATACTGTGGTACTCTATTAAGTCTTCACATAGGAATCAATGGTGTCACGCGATCGATGGCTTTGTCCCTTGATATATACAGTCATTGCTTTGTCCCTTGATATATACAGTCATTGCTTTGTCCATTCATGTATATACAATATATTGATATATACTGTCCTTTAGATCTGGCATGCGACTGCAATGTATTAAGCCTGGAACGCGACCACCGATTATTTACAGCCTGCGCCATTAGATGGGCACGGTGAAAAAGACGCAACAACAGTTTTTCGCACTCATACATTTTTCTCAACACATCAAGGTTGTTTAGATTGTTGTCTTTTTATACAGTGTATACTGCTTTGGGATATAAAAAAATCGTCTTTGAATTTACATGTAGCCATTGTTAGTTTGCTATTAGCATCGTGGAAGAAGAAGTATTCGTAGCTTCCAAACGAGAGGCCTGCTAGCTACTGTTTGCTTGTTGCAACAAGAACAAGCTACAAGAACCTCACGAGTTGGTCTTGTTTGAGCGGAAACATTTTCCGCAAATTTCAGGTACTTAATGTTCGCTACTTGCATATCTGAACGTTGTCTTTCGTAATACGTTGTATAACTAATTAATTAACGTACATACAGTATTCTAGTACAGTAGCTATTTACTTCGTTTGTGGTCATAGATAACTACAGTAGTTACCTGCTGTTCATCTGTGATAGCTAGCTAACGTGGTCAAGTCAAATAGGGTCTTTGGTCAAATGAACAACATGTTATCTAACCAAGATAAGCCCATAGTGACCAGCCGGTATGGTAAACACACAGGCCGGTCAGATTTAACTAGCTAGTAATGTTTTGTGGGGTGAACTGAAACGTAACTGTTCGCTAATTAGCTAGCATGTGTTGGCTAGCTAATGTTAGCGTAGATAGCAAGTTGTGGTACAATGAATGCAAACAAACCCTTGCATCAACGGGTTGGAAATCCACGGTTCTTGTAAGACGTTGTAGCTAACGTTATTATGACAGTTTAAATTATGTTTATTACCTTTCCCTCTAGTGCTCAATCATCATGGCTGATGACTTTGACATAGAAGCAATGCTTGAGGCTCCATATCGAAAGGTGGGTTTTGGCCTAAGGTATTGTTTGTTTGTAATGCACTTTATTGTAAATACTGTGGTGGTCTATGTCACCTCTTTGCCCCAGACCCTACATTTCTAGCCTATTCTATGTGTGTTTCTGATGTGATGCTGCAGTTCCTTTTCAGACTATGAATAAATGCCCATCTATCTCTTTTTGTAGACTTGCCTAACGATATCTCACCTCTACTTCCATGAATTCCAGTGTGATCTGTCAAAAAATGAAGGTAGTAATTGCCCAATGTATTGCTGTACTGTGGTTCCCTTGGTAACATAATTGTGGTCATCGAATGGCCAGTCTACAAGGCGAATGCAGTGGATGCACAATAACATTTAATTGAGGAACTGGGTTCTTGATCAGGCCTACTTGACATTCTCCTTTATCTTAATAACTGGGCTAATGTTTTGTGCATGGACTATGCCGAATCCCATCAGTAAATGCGCTAAACCATCTTCTGAGCATGTGGGTGGTAACCAAGAATTTGACAGCTGTCAAACAATGACTGTCGCATGTCTGAGGAGTTTGTCAAAAAGTAGAATCCAGGGTTCTATGTGAGGTGTTCCATATTTTAGCCTACATGACAGATGATTGTAGGCCAAACCATCTGACTGTTTCATCTCACATACAGCCTTTCTGCTTTGTGATAAACTGCAGAACGTTAGCCAGGTCGATTAGAAAAACACAAATGCCCATTGGGCCTGGTCGAGAAGCCAATTCCTTTAATTTAAAAGACATACCATGAAGACAGTTTTCAAATATCTGTATGCATGATGTGGTTGTTCCACATTGACTTTACCCCGCTATTGATTTAAGACCTCTTAGTAAAAATCTGCCTCTGTAATGATAAAGGTTTGGTAAGCTGACACATTATTGAAATACATGATTGCATGTCCTTTACAATTAATACATGAGATATGTATGGTTAAGTACAGGAAGCAGGTATGTTAGTTCACAATGTACACTCTTATTTCTCATTATAGTGAGGGAGGCAGTGTGAATTTTGTCGTTACACTGTTTTCACCAACAAGTTATACATTTTACATAACCTGTATAACTGAAAATTGCTTTTTCTCCATGGTTGACCAGAATGTAATTATTTTGCATGCTCGTTCACGAGGAGTAAATGTTTATTTCCCATAAGTCCATTATATTTGCCACCATTTGATGTAAGGCCTGTATTTAATAGAGTACAAACAGTAGGAAACATGGAACTCTTCTATGCTGCTGGCTACAGTACCAACTAGGGAGTTTCATATACCTCATCTTATTTAATCATGACTTTCCTTGGTAGTATATATTACTAAGCAGTGTGAATCCCTGTTTGCTTCAGGGCGAGATGTGTGACAGAGGTGGCATCGAGCTCTTACAGTCCACGAACGAAAATGGGTGAAGATCACTGGAATGGCATCCCCCCCACTGGAAATCGATCAGTGTCTGGCTGCTAGCATGGCCACATTGGTCTTAGGCAAAGAATAGCCTTGGTACTGATCTGGATGGGGCTGCTTAAGAAAAATGCACCAGAGATATGAGTTTGGATTTGGATTCGTACTCATAGAGCTTGACTATATGCTAAATGGCTAATCGACAGTATGATTGGAGAGAGAAAAAAAGTGAATAGACACTCTTTAAAAGCCCCTAACTGTAGATCTCAGTCCCCATGTAAACATTTGTATGAATACTTTTTTAAACAATTATTATATTTTTTCTTGTGCCCACCCCCCTTTATCCTGACAACTTGAAATGTTGCCTCTTCGTCCTCATGCTGTTCTATCGACCTTGCTTAGGATGAGATCAAGCACAGTAGTCCCAATGGCCACGAGGAACGCAGCAAGAAGTAAGTGAAACGGACATGGTTTGGTAACAAGCAACGCTCATCTATTTATTATTTGTTTATTGGTCTTTACTTATTCACTGCCTCACATTGGGTCATTCTCTTTCCTCAGGAAAAAGAAGAGCAGGAGCCGAAGCAGAGACAGGAAGAGAAGCAAAAGCCGGGATCGCAAGAAGAGCCATGATCACAAGCGGAGCCGCAGCCGCGAGCGAAAGCTGAGCCGTAGCAGGGAGAGGCGCCGGAGCCGCACTCGGAGCAGGGAGCGCAGCGGCCGCTACAGGGACCACAAGACCACCTTGTATGTATGCCTCATCTGGTGTCAGCATTTCCCTTCAGTCTGCATCACCCTAGTCCCTAGTCTTTCCTATTTAACTATTGCTGTACATATACTATTCTTCAGATATATTACATATTCTATCCATATACTGTCCATATTGTCTATACATCACATTAAATTTTTTATTTATTTATATACACACACACACACAACCTGTCAAAAGTTTTCGAACACCTACAGTGAGGGAAAAAAGTATTTGATCCCCTGCTGATTTTGTACGTTTGCCCACTGACAAAGAAATGATCAGTCTATACTTTTTATGGTAGGTTTATTTGAACAGTGAGAGACAGAATAACAACAACAAAATCCAGAAAAACGCATGTCAAAAATGTTATAAATTGATTTTCATTTTAATGAGGGAAATAAGTATTTGACCCCTCTGCAAAACATGACTTAGTACTTGGTGGCAAAACCCTTGTTGGCAATCACAGAGGTCAGACGTTTCTTGTAGTTGGCCACAAGGTTTGCACACATCTCAGGAGGGATTTTGTCCCACTCCTCTTTGCAGATCTTCTCCAAGTCATTAAGGTTTCGAGGCTGACGTTTGGCAACTCGAACCTTCAGCTCCCTCCACAGATTTTCTATGGGATTAAGGTCTGGAGACTGGCTAGGCCACTCCAGGACCTTAATGTGCTTCTTCTTGAGCCACTCCTTTGTTGCCTTGGCTGTGTGTTTTGGGTCATTGTCATGCTGAAATACCCATCCACGACCCATTTTCAATGCCCTGGCTGAGGGAAGGAGGTTCTCACCCAAGATTTGACGGTACATGGCCCCGTCCATCGTCCCTTTGATGCAGTGAAGTTGTCCTGTCCCCTTAGCAGAAAAACACCCCCAAAGCATAATGTTTCCACCTCAATGTTTGACGGTGGGGATGGTGTTCTTGGGGTCATAGGCAGCATTCCTCCTCCTCCAAACACGGCGAGTTGAGTTGATGCCAAAGAGCTCGATTTTGGTCTCATCTGACCACAACACTTTCACCCAGTTCTCCACTGAATCATTCAGATGTTCATTGGCAAACTTCTGACGGGCCTGTATATGTGTTTTCTTGAGCAGGGGGACCTTGCGGGTGCTGCAGGATTTCAGTCCTTCATGGCGTAGTGTGTTACCAATTGTTTTCTTGGTGACTATGGTCCCAGCTGCCTTGAGATCATTGACAAGATCCTCCCGTGTAGTTCTGGGCTGATTCCTCACCGTTCTCATGATCATTGCAACTCCACGAGGTGAGAGCTTGCATGGAGCCCCAGGCCGAGGGAGATTGACAGTTCTTTTGTGTTTCTTCCATTTGCGAATAATCGCACCAACTGTTGTCACCTTCTCACCAAGCTGCTTGGCGATGGTCTTGTAGCCCTTTCCAGCCTTGTGTAGGTCTACAATCTTGTCCCTGACATCCTTGGAGAGCTCTTTGGTCTTGGCCATGGTGGAGAGTTTGGAATCTGATTGATTGCTTCTGTGGACAGGTGTCTTTTATACAGGTAACAAGCTGAGATTAGGAGCACTCCCTTTAAGATTGTGCTCCTAATCTCAGCTCGTTACCTGTATAAAAGACACCTGGGAGCCAGAAATCTTTCTGATTGCGAGGGGGTCAAATACTTATTTCCCTCATTAAAATGCAAATCAATTTGTAACATTTTTGACATGCGTTTTTCTGGATTTTTTTGTTGTTAATCTGTCTCACTGTTCAAATAAACCTACCATTAAAATTATAGACTGATCATTTCTTTGTCAGTGGGCAAACGTACAAAATCAGCAGGGGATCAAATACTTTTTTCCCTCACTGTACTCATTCAAGGGTTTTTCTTTATTTTTACTATTTTTTACATTGTAGAATAATAGGGAAGACAACAAAACTATGAAATAACACATGGAATCATGTAATAACCAAAAGTGTTAAACAAATCAATATATATTTTATATTTGAGATTCTTCAAATAGCCACGCTTTGCCTTGATGACAGCTTTGCACACAGACCCTTTATTCCATATGTGTTATTTAATAGTTTTGATGTCTTCACTATTATTCTACAATGTAGAAAATAGTAAAAATAAAGAAAAACCCTGTGTCCAAACTTTTGACTGGTACTGCATTCGGAAAGAATTCAGACCCCTTTACTTTTTCCACATTTTTTTATGTTACAGCCTTATTCTAAAATGGATTAAACAGTTTTCCCCCCTCATCAATCTACACACAATACCCCATAATGACAAAGCAAAAACAGGTTTTTAGAAATTTTAGCAAATTTATTAAACATAAAAATGGAAATATCACATTTTACATAGGTATTCAGACACTTTACTCAGTACTTTGTTGAAGCACCTTTGGCAGCGATTACAGCCTCTGTGAATCATGGTGGTGGCAGCATCATGCTGTGGGGATGTTTTTCAGCGGCAGGGACTAGTAGACTAGTAAGGATCGAGGGAAAGATGAACGGAGCAAAGTACAGAGAGATCCTTGATGAAAACCTGCTCCAGAGCACTCAGGACCTCAGACTGGGGCGAAGGTTCACCTTCCAACAGGACAACGACCCTAAGCACACAGCCAAGACAACGGAGGAGTGGCTTTGGGACAAGTCTCTGAATGTCCTTGAGTGGCCCAGCCCGTGCCCGGACTTGAACCCGATCTAAATCTCTGGAGAGACCTGAAAATATCTGTGCAGTTACGCTCCCCATCCAACCTGACAAAGATTGAGAGGATCTGCGGAGAGGAATGGGAGAAACTCCCCAAATACAGGTGTGCCAAACTTGTAGCGTCATTGGTAGAGCATGGCGTGGTCCTCTGTAGCTCAATTGGTAGAGCATGGCGCTTGTAACGCCAGGGTAGTGGGTTCGATCCCTGGGACCACCCATACGTAAAAATGTAAGCACACATGACTGTAAGTCGCTTTGGATAAAAGCGTCTGCTAAATGGCATATTATTATTATATTATATTATTATTATATACCCAAGAAGAAAAAGGTGCTTCAACAAAGTACTGAGTAAAAGGTCTGAATACTTATGTAAATGTTATATTTCCGTTTTTTATTTTGAATAAATGTGCAAAAATGTCTAAACCTGTTTTTGCTTTGTCATTATGGGGTATTGTGTGTAGATTGATGAGGGATAAAAACTATTTAATCAATTTTAGAAGAAGGCTGTAAAGTAACAAAATGTGGACAAAGTGAAGGGGTCTGAATACTTTCTGAATGCACTGTATACACACGTGCATACATACTCCGGACTCCGACATTGCTCGTCCTAATATTTCTATATTTCTTGATTCCGTTCTTAAATTGTTTTGATTTGTGTGTATTGTTAGATATTGCTGCACTGTTGGAGCTAGGAACACAAGCATTTAGCTACAACCACAACAACCTCTGCTAAATATGTGTTTGCGAGCATAAAATTGTATTTTGATTTTGTACAGGGAAATGTGAGTCTCGTTCACATTCAGCTCGATTTTCAAATTGACAAGAAAAGCATAGCTTTTTATCAATGGTTGAGACGAAGATGGGGAAAATCCATTTAGCCTTGCAGGGTAATGCCGGGTGTACACTACACGACTTTCAAAATCCTAACATCGCTGAGCCGCTCACATGAAACAACCGTCTTTCGGCTTGTCAACGTAGTGGTGATTTCACTAAACGATGTGGCACAGATCAAAGGAAAGGAAAGGGGGATACCTAGTCAGTTGTACAACTGAATGCATTCAACTGAAATATCTCTTCCGCATTTAACCCAACCCCTAAGAATCAGTGATGTGCGGGGGGCTGCCTTAATCGACATCCACGTCATTGGCGCCTAGGGAACAGTGCCTTGCTAAGGTGTAGAACAACATTTTTACCATGTCAGGGGATTCCATCCAGCAACCATTCGGTTACTGGCCCAATACTCCTACCTGCCGCCCCACACACTATAAGATTCTTCACTTGGTCGTGAGGATTCTTGATACCACGCTGTCTCGCGAAAACAAAGATGTGATTGCAAACGTATTCAGTCAAACATTTGCGCTTGCCATACAGAGTTGAAATATCTAGCCAATACATTTTTTTATTGAATAACATTGCTTTTGAACTTCAGAGCAGTAACAATTTGACACTTTGGGTTTGTTTAAAGGCAACTAGCTGCAAACACATACTAGTCATCGCTCCTGCTTGAAAGTCTTAAGGTTACCGAATGTTATCCCGGTTCTATGATATGTGTGAGGTCTTTTACTTATGGTCAGCGTCCCCTTTTAGGGGCGGAGTGTAGGAAGATCCAACCACACAATGTCTGTCATAGACAGACAGGACAAACGGCCAATAGTGGACCACACCACTTCCCATATTAGAGGCCGTAATCCGCTCCCATCTTCACTTCAAAGTACATGTTCGTCTTCCTTATGCAAAGCGTGAAGGGTAACTTGGTGAGAGACCTCACTCATAATATCATAGAACCAGGGTTACATTAGGTATCCTTAAGTTCTATTTCAATAACTTGTTCGGTCTCTCACTTATGCCCCGTAGTGCTCGTATACTGTCTAGACAGGATAAAATCTCAGAAGCCTCAAGACTAAGCACTGTATGTGCTACGAGAGTGCAGTGATGTAGTCAGTAGAACCTCATGAAGGTATGGGGGATACCCCAACATGCCACACTACAAATCTCTTGACCAAAAATGCCTTGAATAATGCCCATTATGTAACCATACCTCTGGTGGAGTAAGCCCTCCGGAGGTGTAAACCCTTGCCATTATGACAGACTCCACTCAATTTCAATCAATTTTATTTTATATAGCCCTTCGTACATCAGCTAATATCTCGAAGTGCTGTACAGAAACCCAGCCTAAAACCCCAAACAGCTAGTAATGCAGGTGTAGAAGCACGGTGGCTAGGAAAAACTCCCTAGAAAGGCCAAAACCTAGGAAGAAACCTAGAGAGGAACCAGGCTATGAGGGGTGGCCAGTCCTCTTCTGGCTGTGCCGGGTGGAGATTATAACAGAACCATGCCAAGATGTTCAAAAATGTTCATAAGTGACAAGCATGGTCAAATAATAATCAGGAATAAATCTCAGTTGGCTTTTCATAGCCGATCATTAAGAGTTGAAAACAGCAGGTCTGGGACAGGTAGGGGTTCCATAACCGCAGGCAGAACAGTTGAAACTGGAATAGCAGCAAGGCCAGGCGGACTGGGGACAGCAAGGAGTCACCACGGCCGGTAGTCCCGACGTATGGTCCTAGGGCTCAGGTCTCTCAGTTGGCTTTTCATAGCCGATCATTAATAGTTGAAAACAGCAGGTCTGGGACAGGTAGGGGTTTCGTAACCGCAGGCAGAACAGTTGAAACTGGAATAGCAGCAAGGCCAGGCGGACTGGGGACAGCAAGGTGTCAGCATGCCCGGTAGTCCTGACGTATGGTCCTAGGGCTCAGGTTCTCAGAGAGAAAGAGAGAACGAGAGAATTAGAGAGAGCATACTTAAATTTAAATTCACACAGGACACTGGATAAGACAGGAGAAGTACTCCAGGTATAACCAACAGTATAACCACTGTCCATAGGGCCCAAGATACAAAGATCTGATCGCTCTAGTAGGGCTCTCGTCCTGTCCATGTAGATGCGCACTGGACACAAGTGGTGGGTGAAAAGCCAACAGCTCTTAAAATTATGCAATTATAAGCACCACTGATTTTTAGACACAAAAAACGGGGTTAGGTTGTAAAGCAACCTTGGATAACCCGGGGGAAAAGTGTAGGCTGTAAGTGGTGAACTGACGGTGCTTGCAGCTTTCCCGCTTGGTATGCAGATGCAATGGCTAATAGTGAAGTGGTTCTAAACTAGAAATCTCATTCCTATCTTTTGCAGCAGCTCGAACGTCGGCTGTGAAATGGCCTCAAGCATAAGACACATCCCAGGATGGGACTAGCGCTTTGGATAATGAGCGTAAGCGACGCGCCCCCTGCGTAAAACAACAGATCAAGGGCCGTTTCCCCACTGTATTGTTGTTGAAACCAAATGGCAGGCAGTCCAAACACTCGCCACTCATTGCCATATAGTGAGCATGTGGCAAGGGGTCTAGCGCTCTGCACAACTTTCAGCGGTAGAGCTGTCTATTAACTGTCATTCTCTCGCTGGTCAGGCTCAAAGTGCCACCATGCCTGGGAGGGGATTGAAGATCTCTGTTTGTTTGGATCGGCCGATCCCTGGGTCAGCTGCCAGGGTGTAGGCTGAGTACATCTGCCTACGGCTGAAAATTGCGATACTTGGTAATGGAAAGACCGGGAAGCTAGGCGTGTGGAATGCAATTTTCCACCTAGAGCAATTTCACGAGTTGTCACAAGAATGTTATCTCAATGGTTGAAGTCAAACACTTCTTAAATCTTTGTTTAATTTATTTAAACTAAGCGATTTACAACCTTTTGGGAATTATTCAAAGACCCAATTCTGCTCATGGTCAGCATATTTATTCATGAGAGCGCTCTGCAACAAAATGGTCGTACAATATTTTTATACGCACACGTCAGAGGAAGAATCCGCTGTAGGCGGGCTGTATTTTTCCACTGTACACATCTTGTAAGTCCACACCTGGGTTTAGCTCATGTGCTCTCCTGACCATCAGGTCACACACACACACACACACACACACACACACACATGTTCTTATCATAGTCTGCTCCTTGCTCGGGCAGGCTGCATTCCTCAGTTATCGCCGTCCTCACAATACCCTGCAACATGTTTCATATTCTCTTCCAAGCCTAACAGTTTCTCTCCTCCCTAAATTGGGAGGCCGCCATCTTGGTTTCTCAGTTGTCTGTAGCCAGTTCTCCTTGTCCTTTGTTGTCTGGTCTAACTCCTACTCACATTGCTAAATAGTAACACAATGTCATAATTTTTACTGGTCTTACACACACACACACATTATTAGATTATAGTCTCAGGATTCTAACACATTTCATAAAGTGGAGTGTAATAAATAGTCATTACAAGTGTACCCCCGTTATAGGCTATTGCTCCTGCACCCAAATGAGCAAGCTGATGACGGCTAGATTCTCCCACAGTGGAGAGGCTAGATATTTTTATCAGTTATAGCAAGAGTGCACATACAGGGGAGTAGAGCTGAAGATCTGTAACATAGGCATAGCCCTTTGAAGCACAACAGATGTTCCGTTCCGATAGTTGTTTAGCCACCATACCATATTAGTATTTTTTGCTAATTGTAGGCTGTTGTCTGTAGGCTAATTTTTGTGTAACAACGTGCGAAATAATGTGCCAAAACTTGATTTAGTACATTATTATACGGTAAACATTAGAATAAGCTGCTTCTATATTTGTAGCCAATATTTGTAATATATTTTCTAAGAGCTGATCTGTCGTCAGTATTGTGGAATAATTAAGGTAAGATTTGAATGGAGAACGCTGATCTGAGAGCAGCGCTGCCTTTCTTTTGATCCTATCAGTATCGATACGATGCCTCAACGACACACTTAGCATTGCATTTTACATCTTGGGCCGTTGTAGGAAAGATGCATCGTTAAAACACTCATAAGCCTAAGTTCCATCGCTATCGGGACACCGGGCCCTGAGCAGATAGTCATCCTGTTTGCGTGAACCAAGAGCAGGGTACAAGGAATGGGACTGTGAAGTGCGATAGGCCGCAAACAGCTATGTCCTCTTTCTCCAAGAACTGAGATGTAGTGTGAAAACTACTCACGTTCCCTGGCTCTCATAAAGAATGCAGTGCAATCCTTTAGCAATGGAGCCGGGTTGCCAAAGTCCCCCAGAACCGAAGACAGACGAGCGCGTTCGTATATCAGACTGAATCCTATGGTCCCCAAGCAAACCAAGTATACCATCCATGGGGAGACTGCGCATGTCTTCCCCAGCTGGTGGGGTTTCTAGGTGCTGAGACTATTGTAAGCCTGAGGCAAGAATGCCAACTGTTGGTGTACAGCGTTTTCCACTAGCGCCATTCGTCAGCTATACAGCCGATTAGTCATTTTCAGCCAGGTACTTTTTCCACTTAAATTAACTAGGCTACTTTTCAAATCGCTAGTCAGAAAAAAGTCTGCGGAGCCCTCTCCCACTAGAATGTACAATATGCCTCTTCTAGCGATCTATTGATGGGACAGGTCCCTGTCAGTCACAAAGTGAGCGATGACAGGGAAACACTGCTGGTGTGACAGTCTGCTGTCTGTCCTGCCTATCAGTACCTGTGTGTGTTGTGTGCGTCTAATTTCTTTACACTGAGTTTGCATGAGTTTGCACGTCCCATATAATGTGGTAACGATGTGTCAATCCACTTAGCCTATTGTTTTCTGGCACGTTAAAGATGGCCCGCTGGCTCGGTGCCAATAAAAACATGTCGTGCCAGTGGATCTCGTCAGTAACCTTTTCATTCAATTTAACATTTACCTGCTCTGTCGCTGTCTACCATTGAAGACAACACACGTAAATGTCATGCTATTTGTATTTGAGCAATATGATTGGCCGCTCATTCAAGCACCACCACGCTCCCACGAGTTACAACCTCTCGAGCACTCCATGAGTTGATACCTTCACACGGCACACGCAAGCTGTCCAGAGCAAAAAGAAGCGCCCATCAATCTACTCGCTGAGCTTATTTCTTTTAGGGAAGGTGATTTACAAAAGTAAACCTTCAATAGTGAACGTACTAGCAATATGCTGACTACTGTTGATAGTGTGCAAAAAGAAAGCTACAAAGAGACACCTAGCATTCATCTTGGCTAGCCATGTCTATCTCTTTTGGAACGTTTATCTTAAAGGAGCAGCGGCCTTTTTCAAATCTTCTCAATGACATACTTTAGAAACAAATGAATGCAATTAATACTAAAGAATAGAGTAATGACTGGCATTGCTACATTATATTACACAGCTTTTAATACATATCATAATAACCAAATGTAGCCTATTAATTGCTGAATATATATATATATATATATACAGACACAGTGGAGGGGAAAAAAGTATTTAGTCAGCCACCAATTGTGCAAGTTCTCCCACTTAAAAAGATGAAAGGCCTGTAATTTTCATCATAGGTACACGTCAACTATGACAGACAAAATGAGATTTTTTTTCTCCAGCAAATCACATTGTAGGATTTTTAATGAATTTATTTGCAATTATGGTGGAAAATAAGTATTTGGGCAATAACAAAAGTTTCTCAAGACTTTGTTATATACCCTTTGTTGGCAATGACACAGGTCAAACGTTTTCTGTAAGTCTTCCCAAGGTTTTCACACACTGTTGCTGGTATTTTGGCCCATTCCTCCATGCAGATCTCCTCTAGAGCAGTGATGTTTTTGGGCTGTCGCTGGGCAACACAGACTTTCAACTCCCTCCAAATATTTTATATGGGGTTGAGATCTGGAGACTGGCTAGGCCACTCCAGGACCTTGAAATGCTTCTTACGAAGCCACTCCTTCGTTGCCCGGGCGGTGTGTTTGGGATCATTGTCATGCTGAAAGACCCAGCCACGTTTCATCTTCAATGCCCTTGCTGATGGAAGGAGGTTTTCACTCAAAATCTCACGATACATGGCCCCATTAATTATTTCCTTTAAACGGATCAGTCGTCCTGGTCCCTTTGCAGAAAAACAGCCCCAAAGCATGATGTTTCCACCCCCATGCTTCACAGTAGGTATGGTGTTCTTTGGATGCAACTCAGCATTCTTTGTCCTCCAAACACGACGAGTTGAGTTTTTACCAAATTACATTATGACATTCTCCCAATCCTCTTCTGGATCATCCAAATGCACTCTAGCAAAATTCAGACGGGCCTGGACATGTACTGGCTTAAGCAGGGGGACACGTCTGGCACTGCAGGATTTGAGTCCCTGGCGGCGTAGTGTGTTACTGATGGTAGGCTTTGTTACTTTGGTCCCAGCTCTCTGCAGGTCATTCACTAGGTCCCCCCGTGTGGTTCTGGGATTTTTTTTTTTCTTGTGATCATTTTGACCCCACAGGGTGAGATCTTGCGTGGAGCCCCAGATCGAGGGACATTATCAGTGGTCTTGTATGTCTTCCATTTCCTAATAATTGCTCCCACAGTTGATTTCTTCAAACCAAGCTGCTTACCTATTGCAGATTCAGTCTTCCCAGCCTGGTGCAGGTCTACAATTTTGTTTATGGTGTCCTTTGACAGCTCTTTGGTCTCGGCCATAGTGGAGTTTGGAGTGTGACTGTTTTGAGGTTGTGGACAGGTGTCTTTTATACTGATAACAAGTTCAAACAGGTGCCATTTAATACAGGTAATGAGTGGAGGACAGAGGAGCCTCTTAAAGAAGAAGTTACAGGTCTGTGAGAGCCAGAAATCTTGCTTGTTTGTAGGTGACCAAATACTTATTTTCCACCATAATTTGCAAATAAATTCATAAAACATCCTACAATGTGATTTTCTGGAATTTGTTTCTCTCAATTTGTCTGTCATAGTTGACGTGTACCTATGATGAAAATTACAGGCCTCTCATCTTTTTAAGTGGGAGAACTTGCACAATTGGTGGCTGACTAAATACTTTTTTCCCCCACTGTATATATATATATATATATATATGAGAGAGAGAAAGCATGACCCCAATGCATTTAAGAACTACACCATGTTTAGGCCAGTAGATTTTTGGCCAACTGGCCCAACCAGGCCAGTTAGGAAAAAAAGTTACTGTTGGACACTGGGGTGTTTCATATGCGGTCACGGAGTGTTGGCGCATAGGCTATTTACTGTGCTTTGATTGACAAACCACAAGCTTGAGTAGTTTATTAAAGGTGTCGAACTGACTGAATAAAGTCGATCTCGTATACCTTTGCCATTCATAAATCATACAATATAGTTATATGTCCATATCATCGTATAAAGATCTCGTTTGTCCATCAGGACTTACCAGACAATGACAAAGTGAGTGACTGGTCAGTAGTATCCCGAATTGCATCGATAAGAGAGCTGTTCATTTGGCTCCATAATTTGCATACTGATAGGCTTTTTGGTGATTATCTGCAGATAAATTATGATGAAGATGGTGAATCCTCCTCACTGCAGGAACAATAGGTAGGCTAGTGGAAAAAGCCTCACTCGGGTCCAAAAGAAAATATTAAAATGTTTTAAAAGCTATTGATAATTATATGGTATTTTCAAAGATATTGAGATATTGTAGGTCTACTGATTTAATCAAAGTGTTGACAATGGAGTAGAAAACTGCTGCTTTCTGTGTAGCAAAGCCCATGTTTAACACCTGCTTCATTCTTCAATCATACTTGTATTGCAGATAGCTGAGAAAAATGACCCTTAAAGGGAAGCTTGAACAAAGTGAAACTCCCAACCCTACCACTGTGTAGCGAGGTCAAAAACAAGAGCCACTGTATAGTGGATAGGCATAACAAACGTCAAATCAAATGTGATTTGTCACATGCGCTGAATCGAATACAACAGGTGTAGACCTTACAGTGAAATGCTTACTTACAAGCCCTTAACCAACAATGCAGTTTTAAGAAAGAATACAACAACAAAAATCACACACACAAATACAATATAAAGTAATACGAAATAAAAGTAACAAAATTAAAGAGCAGCAATAAAAATAACAATAGCGAGGCTATATACAGGGGGTACCGGTACCGATTCAATGTGCGGGGGCACCGGTTAGTCGAGGTAATTGAGGTAATATGTACATTTAGGTAGAGTATTAAAGTGACTGCATAGATAATAAACAGAGTAGCAGCAGCATAAAAGAGGGGGGAGGGGGGGCAATGCAAATAGTCTGGGTAGCCATTTGATTAGATGTTCAGGAGTCTTATGGCTTGGGGGTAGAAGCTGTTTAGAAGCATCTTGGACCTAGACTTGGCGCTCCGGTACCTCTTGCCATGCGGTAGCAGAGAGAACAGTCTATGACTAGGGTGCCTGGAGTCTTTGACAATTTTTAGGGCCTTCCTCTGACACCGCCTGGTATAGAGGTCCTGGATGGCAGGAAGCTTGGCCCCAGTGATGTATTGGGCCGTAAGCACTACCCTCTGTAGTGCCTTGTGGTCGGAGGCCGAGCAGTTGCCATACCAGGCAGTGATGCAACCAGTCAGGATGCTCTCGATGGTGCAGCTGTAGAACGTTTTGAGGATCTGAGGACCCATGCCAAATCTTTTCAGTCTCCTGAGGGGGAATAGGTTTTGTCGTGCCCTCTTCACGACTGTTGGTGTGCTTGGACCATGTTACTTTGTTGGTGATGTGGACACCAAGGAACTTGAAGCTCTCAACCTGCTCCACTACAGCCCTGTCGATGAGAATGGGGGCGTGCTTGGTCCTCTCCTTTTTCCTGTAGTCCACAATCATCTCCTTTGACTTGAGCACGTTGAGGGAGAGGTTGTTGTCCTCACAACACACAGCCAGGTCTCTGACCTCCTCCCTGTAGGCTGTCTCGTCATTGTCGTGATCAGGCCTACCACTGTTGTCTCATCGGCAAACTTGATGGTGTTGGAGTCGTGCTAGGTATTCTTCCGTATCAACCCGTTCTACCTAGAGAGATGTCTACGCTGAACTGGAGAGAGTGTAGGGCAGGGAGCACCGAGTGCTGTGTGAACTGCCTCTCTCGTAGGCTAGGGAGCTACTCCTAGGCTTTCCAGTCCTCCAGCCTACCAGGGGGCTTGAGAGGTCTGAATTTCGCTGTGATTGCAGCAAAGGACTGTGTCCGGGTCTGCCCTGGTTCTGGGGCTTTGCCTGGGTATTAACAGTCTGCTTCGAGATCAGGGGTTTAAGGCTCTTGATGCTTATCCGTTGTCCCCTTCCAAATAACCCCACTGGGCGTTTTAGTACAGTACCCAACAATCTGCCACGGGGCCTGGGTCTACAGGGTATGGGGAACTCGAAAACTTTCCAACGGATTTTGCATTTCTGACGCATGTCAGTGACCGATTCCCCAACAATCCACTGAGTGGAATTGGGGCATCCAAGAGGCCAAGTTTTTCCCTGACCGTAAGACTTGACAAGTCCAGCCGAAGGGCCCTCTCTCCTACTACCGGCAAGGATCATGTTACGGACACAGCTCTGTATGCCGTCCCGAGAGGTGCCTTGCCATGTTTTCCTCGAATTGATAAGCCGTAAGTAATGTGGACACGTTAAGTGCTTTGACCAAATGGGTTGCATTTCTGTACATCTTATGACAAATGGTGGCGGAAAAGCGTCCCATCTTGTCCGAAAGGGAGGTGTTAACCCACTGGAAACCGGACTCCTCCTACCGTGGTTCCCCTACCCTGAATGTTCAGGGTAGGGGAACCAATAGGATATAGTCTACTGGAGAAAGGCTTTTCCCAGAACCTTTTCACCTCCCTTAGGCAAGCCGCGAACACCGGAATGCTAAGTTTGGTTGGGCCGTTTGTGGTGGGAGTCTCCTCCCATCGTACAAATCCCTGCCTCCCCCTTGGTCCGGCGTGACATTCGACCACTCGATGCGGAGTTTTGGAGGGAGGAAGTGGGGGCTCCCCCTCATTTGCTCCATCCTCAGGCTCAAAGTTGGAGAAGCTGCTATTAGCATGAGCCTCGTCATCTCCTATCTTTCTCTCTCACGAGATCATGTCTTCGGTAAATGAGGGAAGAGAATCAAGGTTATCCATCACCTCCGCCCAGCTGGGTACAGACCAGTGCTTGTCCCCTATCCTGGAGGGTGGCTCGGAGGCGGGGGTGCCCGGAGCAGTAACAGTTTTTTTGAGTCTCCTTCTCTGGCTAACCTTAGACAGTGTGCTGCAGTGCAGACAAGACTCTGGGTGGTCGACTGCCTCTCGAGCAGAGAGGATGCTCTTTCTCTGAGATGCGAGAGCCGCAGGGGGCAGAGATGGGGCTCGGGGTGCTGTCTTGGGTCATCCGTGGAGGGGCTACAAGCCTGCAGTAAGCCGGAGAGCACCGCAAGGTGGAGTTGCTCTACAGGCTAGCAGTGGTGTAAAGTGCTTAAATAAAAATACTTGAAAGTACTACTTAAGTAGTTTTCTGGGGTATCTGTACTTCACTATTTACTCCACTACATTCCTAAAGAAAATCATGTACTTTTTACTCCATACATTTTCCCTGACACCCTAAAGTACTTGTTACATTTTGAATGCTTAGCAGGACAGGAAAATGGTCCAATTCACACACTTATCAAGAGAAAACCCCTACTGCATCTTATCTGGCGGATTCACTGAACATGCATGCTTCGTTTGTAGATTATGTCTGAGTGTTGGAGTGTGCCCCTGGCGATCCGTATTTTTTTATTTATATAATAGTGCCGTCTGGTTTGCTTAATATAAGGAATGTGAAATGATTTTACTTTTATTTTTGATACTTAAGTATATTTTAGCAATTATATTTACTTTTGATACTTAAGTATATTTAAAACCAAATACTTTTAGACTTTTACTCAAGTGGTATTTTACTGGGTGACTTTTACATGAGTCATTTTCTAGTAACGTATCTTTACTTTTACTCAAGTATGACAATTGGGTACTTTTTACACCACTGTAAGCTAAAGGCCTCTCGACCGCAGTGCCGGAAGGTAGAATCGGTCAACCTAGCCAGTGAGGGCGCTGGTAAGCTAGATGGTAGAAGAATACTATTGTGCAAGTAGAGCGAGCTAGCGAAGGAGCTTGTTCTAGTTGTGTGGTTTGCCAATGTTTAGCTGTGTAGCCAGCTAGTCCTGGCTTTTAGCTAGCCAGATATCTAGCGTTCACCTTGAGGGTTAGTAGACTAGCCATAGCAAGCCCACTGCTAGCTGAATAGAATGTGCATTCTTCGTTAGCTAGCTAGGTTAGCTTAGTGTTGCTAATCAAATCTTATTTCGTTCCACCTTGGTGAGAATAAGCAGCACGAAGTAGGTAACTAAGTGGGCTTGTAGGGCAAGAGCTAGCTGTGTTGCACTAGCTGAGCCAGAGACTGAGAAGTAGCTGTCGTGTGAGCTCAGTCCTCTTGACGAGAAGCTGCTGTCCTACGCTCGGTGGTGGAGTCCTTGACGGTCCATCTGTGAACAGGTAAGTAGGAGCGCAGAGGTCCAAGTCAGTAGCTGAAGAGAATAGAGGATCTTAATCAAATCCGTAAGGAAGACCAAAAAAGTTAAGATGGGAGCGGACTACATACTATAATGTGAAGTGGAGTGGTCCACTATTGGTCGTTGCTTCTGTCTGTCTACGAGAGACGTGTGATTGGATCTTCCTGGACTCTGCTCTCACTGGCTTCTTATCTGGTGAGCTCTCATTGGCTATTGCTGACCACCGTTGTCAAAACTTGTCTTTGCACATCTCACACTACAAGAGCATTGCAGATTTTGTGCCGATAAAATAAAACGTTTGAAAATATTTGGATGGCTCAAAGACTGGATCGGTAGCCCTCAGATTGCGTCTCTGAGGGAGGAGAATTAACGGTGACAATAAACGAGCGTCGGTGATGGCCGCATGCTCGTAGGCAATGACATGGGGATTTTGTCTTCAATCTCTAAAACTTGTCTGGGACAGCTAAATCGGGGCCAAAATCGTGTAGTGTACATCCGGCTTAAGGGTTTTGTTCAAGAGAAGAGATGCGGAATATAGAGTTCCGGCCCTCAGAATTGATTAGGCCAAGATATGTTTTTAGAAAGAACAGAGCATTGTCCCTAATACCCCTAATACCCCACCATCCCGTCTGCAGTGTATTGACTGGCATACTTTAAGGTCTGGAGTGCCTTTTCCCCTCTTATGAGATCAGTAGTAGTGGCCTTAGATACTGAGATGAACCTTGTTTTCAATCGCAGCCCTGGGCCGAAATTTAACGGTGGTTCCAGAGGGAAGATTGGCCCTCCACCAGTCATCAAGCTAAGGTTTCTATTACACTATTTTCTGTTGTTTGTGTGGGTAGTTTTGTGCTGTGTATGTGACAATGCGATTAATCAACTCAAATAGATGCTAATGGAGCCCATTCTTTCAGCCGAAGACGTTCCAGAAGCCGAAGCCCTTTCAAGAAAGAGAAGAGTCCTGTGAGGCAAGTGTTCCTTGGGGAGATGACGCATAAGAACTCAATCAGGTTGACATTCCACTTTTAAAGCTTGTGTACCCTTGTTCGACAAAGTAGGCTTACCATTTTTATAATACCTCGTGGACAGACATATGTAACGTAAATGGTATCGTAACATCTGTCACCAGACTAGGATTCAAAACGTAGACCCACAGTAGATTTGACCGAAACTTGCAGAGAGGAGCTGGCACAAGATTTTTGTTCTGGATTACTGAGATTTACCATTTTGCTGACAAAATATAGTAAAATAAATACACAAGTGCTTTTACAAGATTGGGGCTACTGAAAGACGAAAAATGGCTTTACCTCATAAGAGTAATTCAATGCTTTGTTTCTACAGGCAGCCAATAGACAACCTGACTCCAGAGGAAAGGGACGCTCGGACAGTGTTCTGCATGCAGCTGGCAGCCAGAATCCGACCCCGAGACCTGGAGGAGTTCTTCTCTGCAGTGGGAAAAGTGAGTATCTCTGCTTGTAATGTCATTGTCATTCCTGCTGAAAAATATGTGGCCACAGATTTGCAAAGCATTTGCACCAGGTGAGAAGTTTGCACCAGTTTTTTCAGAAAGATATTTAACACCAAAGTAAAACATGAAACTTTGCAATTTACAATAGGGTTTTAATTATTTCTTCTACCCTTTTTGTTCAAACCTCCATTTTATTTTGAAAAGATAGGTGTTGTACCTGATGCAAATGCTTGTTTAAAAAAAATATATATATATTTAGGTGTTATTCACAGCCAACAAGAGCAATGGATTTAGCAATGTATTTTTCTCTTATGCCTAAACCAGCCATTCTAAAACAGATTATTTTTGTTCTTTTTGAAGGTGAGAGATGTGCGCATGATCTCTGACAGAAATTCGAGGAGGTCGAAGGGGATTGCTTACATCGAGTTTGTGGAGGCCAACTCGGTGCCACTGGCTATAGGATTGTCTGGCCAGCGACTTCTGGGGGTGCCAATAATTGTTCAGGCCTCACAGGTAATGGTCAGTAATCATCACAGGGATTGTACGTTTTCTATTTATTTTAACTAGGGCTGTCAATGTTAACGCGTTAATTACAGTTAACTTTTGAAATCTTAATGCCGTATATAAAAAATAACTAATTGAAAAATATCAACTGCCCCTAAAAACCAACTTCTCATTTAGAAAACAGCCTATGTGTCATCAATATGAGTCAGAAACATTTATTCTACTGTCAAAATTGACTACAAAGTGTAAATAGAATAATTCTAGTCATAAAGTCAGTCTCGTCCAAAACCTTTTGTGAGACTGCTGGTCTTCAAATCAAATTGTATTGGTCACATACACGTGTTTAGCAAATGTTATTGCGGGTGTAGCGATATGCTTGTGTTTTTAGCTCCTACAGTGCAGTAATATCTAACAATTTCACAACATATACCCAATACACACAAATCTAAGTAAAGCAATGTAATTAAGAATATATAAATAAATATATGGATGAGCAATGTCAGAGCGGCATAGACTAAGATACAGTAGAATAGTATAGAATACAGTATATACAGTTAGGGAAAAGTATTTGATCCCCTGCTGATTTTGTACGTTTCCCACTGACAAAGACATGATCAGTCTATAATTTTAATGTTAGGTTTATTTGAACAGTGAGAGACAGAATAACAACAAAAAAATCCAGAAAATCGCATGTCAAAAATGTTATAAATTGATTTGCATTTAAATGAGGGAAATAAGTATTTGACCCCTCTGCAGAACATGACTTAGTACTTGGTGGCAAAACCCTTGTTGGCAATCAGAGGTCAGACGTTTCTTGTAGTTGGCCACCAGGTTTGCACACATCTCAGGAGGGATTTTGTCCCACTCCTCTTTGCAGATCTTCTCCAAGTCATTAAGGTTTCGAGGCTGACGTTTGGCAACTCGAACCTTCAGCTCCCTCCACAGATTTTCGATGGGACTAAGGTCTGGAGACTGGCTAGGCCACTCCAGGACCTTAATGTGCTTCTTCTTGAGCCACTCCTTTGTTGCCTTGGCCGTGTGTTTTGGGTCATTGTCATGCTGGAATACCCATCCACGACTCATTTTCAATGCCCTGGCTGAGGGAAGGAGGTTCTCACCCAAGATTTGACGGTACATGGCCCCGTCCATCGTCCCTTTGATGCGGTGAAGTTGTTCTGTCCCCTTAGCAGAAAAACAACCCCAAAGCATAATGTTTCCACCTCCCATGTTTGACGGTGGGGATGGTGTTCTTGGGGTCATAGGCAGCATTCCTCCTCCTCAACAGCGAGTTGAGTTGTTGCCAAAGAGCTCGATTTTGGTCTCATCTGACCACAACACTTTCACCTAGTTCTCCTCTGAATCATTCAGATGTTCATTGGCAAACTTCAGACGGGCCTGTATATCTGCTTTCTTGAGCAGGGGGACCTTGCGGGTGCTGCAGGATTTCAGTCCTTCACGGCGTAGTGTGTTACCAATTGTTTTCTTGGTGACTATGGTCCCAGCTGCCTTGAGATCATTGACAAGATCCTCCCGTGTAGTTCTGGGCTGATTCCTCACCGTTCTCATGATCATTGCAACTCCACGAGGTGAGAGCTTACATGGAGCCCCAGGCCGAGGGAGATTGACAGTTATTTTGTGTTTCTTCCATTTGCGAATAATCGCACCAACTGTTGTCACCTTCTCACCAAGCTGCTTGGCGATGGTCTTGTAGCCCTTTCCAGCCTTGTGTAGGTCTACAATCTTATCCCTGACATCCTTGGAGAGCTCTTTGGTCTTGGCCATGGTGGAGAGTTTGGAATCTGATTGATTGCTTCTGTGGACAGGTGTCTTTTATACAGGTAACAAGCTGAGATTAGGAGCACTACCTTTAAGATTGTGCTCCTAATCTCAGCTCGTTACCTGTATAAAAGACACCTGGGAGCCAGAAATCTTTCTGATTGAGAGGAGGTCAAATACTTATTTCCCTCATTAAAATGCTAATCAATTTATAACATTTTTGACATGCGTTTTTCTGGATTTTGTTGTTGTTATTCTGTCTCTCACTGTTCAAATAAACCTACCATTAAAATTATAGACTGATCATTTCTTTGTCAGTGGGCAAACGTACAAAATCAGCAGGGGATCAAATACTTTTTTCCCTCACTGTACATATGAGTAATGCAAGATATGTAAACATTTATTAAAGTGGCCTGTGATTTATAATCTATGTATATTGGCAGCAGCCTCTAATGTGCTAGTGAAGGCTATTTAACAGTCTGATGGCCTTGAGATAGAAGCTGTTTTTCAGTCTCTCAGTCCCAGCTTTGATGCACCTTTACTGACCTCGCCTTCTGGATGATAGCGGGGTGAACAGGCAGTGTACATTTACATTTACATTTTAGTCATTTAGCAGACGCTCTTATCCAGAGCGACTTACAGGAGCAATTAGGGTTAAGTGCCTTGCTCAAGGGCACATTAACGTCATTTAGCAGACGCTCTTAGCCAGAGCGACTCACAAATTGGTGCGTTCACCCTATAGCCAGTGGGATAACCACTTTACAATTTGGGGGGGGGGGGGTTAGAAGGAATACTTTATCCTATCCCAGGTATTCCTTAAAGAGGTGGGGTTTCAAATGTCTCCGGAAGGTGGTGAGTGACTCCGCAGTCCTGGCGTCGTGAGGGAGCTTGTTCCACCATTGGGGTGCCAGAGCAGCGAACAGTTTTGACTGGGCTGAGCGGGAGCTATGCTTCCGCAGAGGAAGGGGAGCCAGCAGGCCAGAGGTGGATGAACGCAATGCCCTCGTTTGGGTGTAGGGACTGATCAGAGCCTGAAGGTACAGAGGTGCCGTTCCCCTCACTGCTCCATAGGCAAGCACCATGGTCTTGTAGCGGATGCGAGCTTCAACTGGAAGCCAGTGGAGTGTGCGGAGGAGGGGGGTGACGTGAGAGAACTTGGGAAGGTTGAACACCAGACGGGCTGCGGCATTCTGGATGAGTTGTAGGGGTTTAATGGCACAGGCAGGGAGGCCAGCCAACAGCGAGTTGCAGTAGTCCAGACGGGAGATGACAAGTGCCTGGATTAGGACCTGTGCCGCTTCCTGTGTAAGGCAGGGTCGTACTCTCCGAATGTTGTAGAGCATGAACCTGCAGGAGCGGGTCACCGCCTTGATGTTGGCGGAGAACGACAGGGTGTTGTCCAGGGTCACGCCTAGGCTCTTCGCACTCTGGGAGGAGGACACAGCGGAGTTGTCAACCGTGATGGCGAGATCATGGAACGGGCAGTCCTTCCCCGGGAGGAAGAGCAGCTCCGTCTTGCCAGGGTTCAGCTTGAGGTGGTGATCCGTCATCCATACTGATATGTCTGCCAGACATGCAGAGATGCGATTCGCCACCTGGTTATCAGAAGGGGGAAAGGAGAAGATTAGTTGTGTATCGTCAGCGTAGCAATGATAGGAAAGGCCATGTGAGGATATGACAGAGCCAAGTGACTTGGTGTATAGGGAGAAAAGGAGAGGGCCTAGAACTGAGCCCTGGGGGACACCAGTGGTGAGAGCACGTGGTGCGGAGACAGCTTCTCGCCACGCCACTTGGTAGGAGCGACCGGTCAGGTAGGACGCAATCCAGGAGTGAGCCGCGCCGGAGATGCCCAGCTCGGAGAGGGTGGAGAGGAGGATCTGATGGTTCACAGTATCAAAGGCAGCAGACAGGTCTAGAAGGACAAGAGCAGAGGAGAGAGAGTTAGCTTTAGCAGTGCGGAGAGTCTCCGTGACACAGAGAAGAGCAGTCTCAGTTGAATGACCAGTCCTGAAACCTGATTGGTTTGGATCAAGAAGGTCATTCTGAGAGAGATAGCAAGAGAGTTGGCTAAAGACGGCACGCTCAATAGTTTTGGAAAGAAAAGAAAGAAGGGATACTGGTCTGTAGTTGTTGACATCAGTGGGGTCGAGTGTTGGTTTTTTGAGAAGGGGAGCAACTCTCGCTCTCTTGAAGACGGAAGGGACATGGCCAGCGGTCAAGGATGAGTTGATCAGCGAGGTGAGGTAGGGGAGAAGGTCACCGGAGATGGTCTGGAGAAGGGAGGAGGGGATGGGGTCAAGCGGGCAGGTTGTTGGGCGGCCTGCAGTCACAAGTCGCAGGATTTTATCTGGAGAGAGAGGGGAGAAAGAAGTCAAAGCATAGGGTAGGGCAGTGTGAGCAGGACCAGCAGTGTCATTAGACTTAACAAACGAGGATCGGATGTCGTCAACCTTCTTTTCAAAGTGGTTGACGAAGTCATCCACAGAGAGAGAGGAGGGGGGGGGGGGGGGGGGAGGATTCAGGAGGGAGGAAAATGTGGCAAAGAGCTTCCTAGGGTTAGAGGCAGATGCTTGGAATTTAGAGTGGTAGAAGGTGGCCTTAGCAGCAGAAACAGATGAAGAAAATGTAGAGAGGAGGGAGTGAAAAGATGCCAGGTCGGCAGGGAGTTTAGTTTTCTTCCATTTCCGCTCCGCTGCCCGGAGCTCTGTTCTGTGAGCTCGCAATGAGTCATCAAGCCACGGAGCTGGAGGGGAGGACCGAGCCGGCCGGGAGGATAGGGGACACAGAGAGTCAAAGGATGCAGAAAGGGAGGAGAGGAGGGTTGAGGAGGCAGAATCAGGAGATTGGAGGGAGAAGGATTGAGCAGAGGGAAGAGATGATAGGATGGAAGAGGAGAGAGTAGTGGGAGAGAGAGAGCGAAGGTTGCGGCGGCGCATTACCATCTGTGTAGGGGCAGAGTGAGTAGTGTGGGAGGAGAGCGAGAGAGAAAAGGAAACAAAGTAGTGGTCGGAGACATGGAGGGGAGTTGCAGTGAGATTAGTAGAGGCGCAGCATCTAGTGAAGATGAGGTCAAGCGTATTGCCTGCCTTGTGAGTAGGGGGGGACGGTGAGAGGGTGAGGTCAAAAGAGGAGAGGAGTGGAAAGAAGGAGGCAGAGAGAAATGAGTCAAATGTGGACATAGGGAGGTTGAAATCCCCCAAAACTGTGAGGGGTGAGCCATCCTCAGGGAAGGAACTTATCAAGGCGTCAAGCTCATTGATGAACTCTCCAAGGGAACCTGGAGGGCGATAGATGACAAGGATATTAAGCTTAAATGGGCTAGTGACTGTGACAGCATGGAATTCAAATGAGGAGATAGACAGATGGGTTAGGGGAAAAATTGAGAATGTCCACTTGGGAGAGATGAGGATTCCTGTACCACCACCCCTCTGACCAGATGCTCTCGGGGTATGCGAGAACACATGGTCAGACGAGGAGAGAGCAGTAGGAGTAGCAGTGTTTTCAGTGGTGATCCATGTTTCCGTCAGCGCCAGGAAGTCGAGGGACTGGAGGTTGGCATAGGCTGGGATGAAGTCAGCTTTGTTGGCAGCAGAACGGCAGTTCCAGAGGCTGCCTGCGACCTGGAACTCCACGTGGGTGGTGCGTGCAGGGACCACCAGGTTAGAGAGGCAGCAGCCACGCGGTGTGGTGCGTTTGTGTAGCCTGTGCAGAGAGGAGAGAACGGGGATAGGCAGAGGCATAGTTGACAGGCTGTAGCAAATGGCTACAAAAATGCAGAGGAGATCGGAATGAAATGAGCTAAGCATCTGGGAGCGGAGAGAGCAGGGCCTCCCTCACCAAAAACTTTTACCTCAGAAACTAAAATTGTTTCACTGAACCACCCGAACAAAAACTCTCCCAACTTCCGCCTTTAGAAATCAGAATTGTTGTGAACCACAGCGGTTCAATGTTTAAAGGAATAGACTCAACCCACTTTATTCAGCTAGCCAACTATGACACCATAGCTAACTAGCCAGCTAGCATCCAATAACAATAACACACCGTTTAGCACCAACACTTGGTCACAACAAACCACCAATAGTGTGATAACACACTAAACAGATCATTCGTGTCTGTGTCAAGTTCCTTTCATGACGCAGCAATGATTAGACGTTGGCTAGCTAGGACAAGTATATTGTATTTAGCTACTACCGTACAGTTAGCTGGTCGTGTTGGGTAGCTAGCAATGGCCACTGTGTTGACTTTGTTTGAAGAACGGCTAGCTAGCTAGCTTCGTGCTACACCCGGCACACAATGGCTATTGTGTTGACTCTGACTCTGTTCGAAAAAACGGCTAGGTAGCTCGCTTCGTGCTACAGCCGGCACTGCCAAGACACAGTAACTACACACAACAACCCACGATGCCTAGCTATGACGCCGTAGCTAACTTGCAAGCTAGCATCCATTAACACACAATTTAGCATCAATACTTGGTTACAACAAACTGCCAAGAGTGTGTTAGCACACTAAACAGATAATTCAAGTCCGTGTCTAGTTCCTTTCATAACGCATAACGCAGCAAAAAATTAAACGTTGGCTAGCAGCACATTAACATTGGAACCAGCTCTCCAGCGTTGCTAATCGTTACCAGTAGCTACCCGCTAGCTAGCTAGCCTCGTGCTTCGATACTAACCTACAATTACCTACGGAAACCTACAATAACAACATTACTAACCTATAATAAATACAATACCTAACTACGGCTAACTACCTACCTACGATGTAATACATGGTTAAGCAAAAAATTAAACGTTGGCTAGCACTACATTAACATTGGAACCAGCTCTCCAGCGTTGCTAATCGTTACCAGTAGCTACCCGCTAGCTAGCTAGCCTCGTGCTTCGATACTAACCTACAATTACCTACGGAAACCTACAATAACAACATTACTAACCTATAATAAATACAATACCTAACTACAGCTAACTACCTACCTACGATCTAATACATGGTTAAGCTTTACTCAACACCATATGAGAAGCTTACCTCCTGCTTACCTCCAGCTAGAGAAAAACACGACCTCTCCCGACAACCGTTCCATACACAATAAATAGGTATTACCATATTATTGAAAGGCCATCTCCTTTCCATTAACTAAACTCAGGACAAATGGAGATAAGGAAATAGCAGATTGTTTGAGAATGTTTTGTTTGTGTGATGATGTTAGTTTCCATCTCCTGTTGCTATGCACAGTTCTTTCTTCCAGTTGAAACTTGTTCCAGAATGCTTCCAGCCCTCCAGTGTCTCGGGTGGTTGTTGTCCTTGATGATCTTTTTGGCCTTCCTGTGACATTGGGTGTGCTGGAGGTGTCCTGGAGGGCAGGCAGTGTGCCCCCGGTGATGCGTTGGGCAGACCCCACCACCCTATGGAGAGCCCTGCGGTTGCGGGCGGTGCAGTTGCCGTACCAGGTGGTGATGCAGCCCGGCAGGATGCTCTCAATTGTACATCTGTAAAAGTTTGTGAGGGGGTTAGGCGGCAATCCAAATTTCTTCAGCCTCCTGAGGTTGAAGAGACGCTGTTGCGCCTTCTTCACCACACTGTCTGTGTGGGTGGACCATTTCAGTTTGTCAGTGATGTGTATGCCGAGGATCTTGAAGCTTTCCACCTTCTCCACTGTGGTCCCGTCGATGTGGATAGGGGGGTGTTCACGATCATCTCCTTTGTTTTGTTGACGTTGAGTGAGAGGTTATTTTCCTGGCACCACACTCCCAGAGCCCTCACCTCCTCCCTGTAGGCTGTCTCGTCATTGTTTGTAATCAAGCATACGACTGTTGTCGTCTGCAAACCTGATGATTGAGTTGGAGGCGTGCTTGGCTACGCAGTCATGGGTGAACAGGGAGTACAGGAGGGGGCTGAGGATTCACCCTTGTGGGGCCCCTGTGTTGAGGATCAGCGAAGTGGAAGTTTTTTTCCTACCTCACCACCTGGGGGCAGCCCGTCAGGAAGTCCAGGACCCAGTTGCACAGGGCGAGGTTCAGACCCAGGGCCTCGAGCTTAATGATGAGCTTGGAGGGTATTATGGTGTTGAATGTTGAGCTATAGTCAATTAACAGCATTCTTACATAGGTATTCCTCTTGTCCAGATGGTGTAGGGCAGTGTGATGGCGATTGCATCGTCTGTGTATCTATTGGGGCGGTAAGCAAATTGAAGTGGGTCTAGGGTGGCAGGTAAGGTAGAGGTGATATGATCCTTGACTAGTCTCTCAAAGCATTTCATGATGACAGAAGTGAGTGCTACGGGGCGATAGTCATTTAGTTCAGTTACCTTTGCTTTCTTGGATACAGGGACAATGGTGGCCATCTTGAAGCATGTGGGGACAGCAGACTGGGAAAGGGAGAGATTGAATATGTCCGTAAACACACCATCCGGCTGGTCTGCGCATGCTCTGAGGACGCGGCTAGGGATGCCATCTGGGCCGGCAGCCTTGCAAGGGGTAACACGCTTAAATGTCTTACTCACGTCGGTCACGGAAAAGGAGAGCCCACAGTCCTTGGTAGCGGGCCGAGTCGGTGGCACTGTATCCTCAAAGCGGGTGAAGGAGTTTAGCTTGTCCAGAAGCAAGACGTCATGTCTGCGACGTGGCTGGTTTTGCTTTTGTAGTCCGTGATTGTCTGTAGACCCTGCCACATACGTCTTGTGTCTGAACCGTTGATTTGCGACTCCACTTTGTCTCTGTACTGACGTTTTGCATGTTTGATTGCCTTGCAGAGGGAATAACTACGCTGTTTGTATTCTGCCATATTCCCAGTCACCTTGCCATGGTTAAATGCAGTGATTCGCGCTTTCAGTTTTGCATGAATGCTGCCATCTATCCACAGTTTCTGGTTAGGGTAGGTTTTAATAGTCACAGTGGGTACAACATCTCCTATACACTTCCTGATAAACTCAGTCACCGTATCAGTATATACTTCAATATTATTCTCTGAAGCTACCCGGCTCATATCCCAGTCCGTGTGATCAAAACAATCTTGAAGCGTGGATTCCGATCAGTCAGACCAGCGTTGAATAGTCCTTAGCACGGTTACTTCCTGTTTGAGTTTCTGCCTATAGGAAGGTAGGAGAAAAATGCAGTCGTGGTCAGATTTTCCGAAAGGAGGGCGGGGATGGGCCTTGTTTGCATCACGGAAGTTGGAGTAGCAGTGGTCGAGTGTTTTAGCAGCACGAGTACTACAGTCGATGTGTTGATAGAACTTGTGCAATCTTTTCCTCAAATTTGCTTTGTTAAAACCCCCAGCTACAATAAATGCAGCCTCAGGATATGTGGTTTCCAGTTTGCATAGAGTCCAGTGAAGTTCTTTGAGGGCCGTCGTGGTATCGGCTTGAGGGGGGATATACACGGCCGTGACTATAACTTAAGAAAATTATCTTGGGAGATGATATGGTCGGCATTTGATTGAGGTATTCTAGGTTGGGTGAACAAAAGGACTTGAGTTCCTGTATGTTATCACAATTACACCATGAGTTGGTAATCTTAAAACATACACCTCTGCCCTTCTGCTTCCCGGAGAGATATTTATTCCTGTCTGCGCGATTAACTGAGAACCGAACTGGCTGGACCGACTCGGACAGTATATCCCGAGAGAGCCATGTTTCCGTGAAACAGAGAATGTTACAATCCCTGATGTCTCTCTGGAAAGGAACCCTCGCCCTGAGCTCATCAACTTTATTATCCAGAGACTGAACATTAGCGAGTAATATACTTGCCTCCTAAGTTGGACAAGAAGGCCGCTCCGAGTACCTCTCCTCTGGCGTTGTTTTGGGTCGGCCTCTGGAATCAGTTAAATTGCCCTGGGGGGTTCGAACAAAGGATCCGCTTCGGGAACGTCGTATTCCTGGTCGTAGTGCTGGTGAGTTACCGCCGCTTTGATATCCAATAGATATTCCCGGCTGTATGTAATAACACAAACAATTTTCTGGGCTAAAAACGTAAGAAATAATACATAAAAAATAAAACACTGCAAAGTTTCCTAAGAGCTAGAAGCAAGGCAGCCCTCTCTGTCGGCGCCATTTTAAGAAGTTGTGACTGCTTCACAACATAAATGAAGGTTGGGTTTGTTTCAGTCCTGCCCACAGCTGGCAGCACACAAGTGATCATCAATTCAGAGTGCAGCTGCACACGACCCAATCGTAATACCTGTGGTAAATTTTTGTTGACTTTGGATATCCTTATGGGGCTAGTTAGGAACCATTGGCAAATTACACAATGTACATGGGACAATGTGTTAACTATAAATTGTAGAAATTCCTATACAAATATTAAAAGCATTGAATGAGAACTAAAAGCTGTGCAACATGAAAAGATTGTCTCATATACATTGTGTAATTTATTGACAGTCCCTAACTAGCCCCGGAGATGGGCTATCCAGAGTTAAATGAATTTTGCCACGGTCGCACACCAGCCAGCTGAAACTAATTGGCTAAATAATTTAGCTAACTCATCCCACCTACGAACACACACACGAGACACACACATCAAACCACACCCTGAAACCAACTCACGTTTGAATTCAGTCATGGCCACAAGCATTTCTTAATTAACCAAATCTAAAACGAGGCCAAATCATGATCCTTTAATCATATCTCAATTTTTTCAACCAAAGTCTGTTTCCACTCACATTCCTTTGAGCTCACGCGCTCTGTGCTCTCGACAGAGCCTTTCTTGTGGTGCGGAAACCATCCTTTATGCATGCATCTTTCAGCCACAAATTTAAGGAAAACTTACAGAAAGTTAAACCATAAACACTTTCTCATGCATTTCTTTAGATCACAGCAAAAACGTTTTTTGCACAGAAGTAGCTAGCCAGTTATGCTAGCTAGCGAACTAAACGAGATTGTTTAGAATGCTATGGCTGATTGCCTCTAGATTCAATACTAATTTCCCACAATGATTTGAATCAAAACAGAACTTCAATTCCATTTAGCTTGTTGTAGTTCTCAGGTCAAAAGATTTAAGCAAATGATCCTAATTCTAGTACAGTAGCAGCTTGTGACTAGTTCATGTTTGGCATGGATAATAAGTAGCCTAGGCTAGATCTAATAGCTGTATGATGTTTTACATGAACTTTTATATCAAACCTGCGGCGACTTCAACAATTTCAGTTGAATGAACATTCCAAAATTTTACATTGAAACATTAAACATGTACTTTTTGTAAGGATTACTGTGACTTTTTACCGACAATATTCAAACTGAAAATGACTTCGCTATTCCTACTAAATATAGTAGAAAGTCTACATGGCCAATACATTTTTTTGCGGCAGTTAAGACGCGAAACAGACATTTACGTTCGCCGCACAATACCTTCTCAGACTGTTAGCTAATGTTAGCGAACGGTCGCTGCTAACACAAAACAAATGGAATATGTTAACTATTTCCCTTGTTGAACGCACTTCTGGCTGAGATGTTATTGTCTTAGAAAACAGTTTATTTTGAGGTTCCGGTAAGGTTCTGTTGGCATGCAATGAAACGTATGGCCTTTTCATGGATTTCTTTTGCAAATTACTATGAATTAACAAACTAATTTTCTAAAACTTCGTAATACTAAACATAAAATACTTTCAGTAAGGTGTGGGACATTCATTGGTCTATTACGCTCCAGCAGCTAGCAGGTCTATTCCGCTCCAGCAGCTAGAATTTGTCCGTCCACAATTCATCTGTGGGAACATGGCGGCTATCAAAACCAGACAACCGAAAAAGCTGCCGCTACTATACGAGAGATTGTTTGTGAGGAGATTACCTCTGCCCTCGATTTACAAGTAATACCAGTAAATTAATCACTGGTAGTGCTCACTGCTAAATTTGATACTTATTCAACCGAAGTGAAAAGTCTGGAGAAGACAGCCAATGCGACACAGGTGTGACTCCATGACCTGAAAACAGCGCAAGCTAAGTTTGAAGAGATAATCAAACTCTTAAGAGAACTAGTTTTCGGTGGTACTTCGTGCTCTTGGCCCCAGTCTCACCACCCAAGGCTGGCTTTTTTAAAAAGAAGGTGGACACTAACAACACAATACAAATAACTGACCAGGCTCAATGGCTTCAAGTGATTCCTCTCATCAAGACGAATTCGACGATGGAGAATCTATTAGCTACATGGTGACGTTCAACCATACGTTTCACCCGGGAATATAGCGAAGAGGACTCGAAACAAAGAGTTGGATTTAGATAACTTTAGAAGCTCCGCTACAGCCGATGCCAACACCAAGAGGACAGGTGACAAATACGGTGCCTAGCTAAGTAAGTAATTTTTCCTGCAAGCCACCTAGCTAGCTAACTTTAGAATTATCTACTGAAACCTCTATTGTGTATTGCTGGTTAACATACTAATGTTTTACAGGGGGGGGGAATCGTTTATAGCTTGTTAGGAAATGTGTAACATCAGCAACTACAAATAATTTTACTAGCTAGCTATATAAAATAATTGACAAGGGTTGACATTGGTTATGATTATGACCGTGGATGCATTTCAATCTCACAAAATTATAGGCATGATGCAAGATAGGATTCCAAACAGATTGTATTGTATATCCAGCAATAATACAACAATTTACTGTTGTAAATCTCTAAAACTGAAGCTGGATTTACTATAAACATATTTGCTTAAGCATGTCTGATAGACATGGCTGTAGGTAGATACTGCCTGCCTACCTACCTAGGTACATTTGAATTGTCTGGTCACTGTGCAAAGATTGAGGGTTATGCCATATTTCTTTCTATTAGGCTAGATACTGTTGTAAATGTAATCTCTGTGCACATGTATGCATGTTCAACTAGTCTACCCTAATGTTGATGTTATGCTGGCACAGTTCAACTGTCGTTTAAAAAAAAAATATATATACAGTGGGGAGAACAAGTATTTGATACACTGCCGATTTTGCAGGTTTTCCTACTTACAAAGCATGTAGAGGTCTGTAATTTTTATCATAGGTACACTTCAACTGTGAGAGACGGAATCTAAAACAAAAATCCAGAAAATCACATTGTATGATTTTTAAGTAATTAATTTGCATTTTATTGCATGACATAAGTATTTGATCACCTACCAACCAGTAAGAATTCCGGTTCTCACAGACCTGTTAGTTTTTCTTTAAGAAGCCCTCCTGTTCTCCACTCATTACCTGTATTAACTGCACCTGTTTGAACTCGTTACCTGTATAAAAGACACCTGTCAACACACTCAATCAAACAGACTCCAACCTCTCCACAATGGCCAAGACCAGAGAGCTGTGTAAGGACATCAGGGATAAAATTGTAGACCTGCACAAGGCTGGGATGGGCTACAGGACAATAGGCAAGCAGCTTGGTGAGAAGGCAACAACTGTTGGCGCAATTATTAGAAAATGGAAGAAGTTCAAGATGACGGTCAATCACCCTCGGTCTGGGGCTCCATGCAAGATCTCACCTCGTGGGGCATCAATGATCATGAGGAAGGTGAGGGATCAGCCCAGAACTACACGGCAGGACCTGGTCAATGACCTGAAGAGAGCTGGGACCACAGTCTCAAAGAAAACCATTAGTAACACACTACGCCGTCATGGATTAAAATCCTGCAGCGCACGCAAGGTCCCCCTGCTCAAGCCAGGGCATATCCAGGCCCGTCTGAAGTTTGCCAATGACCATCTGGATGATCCAGAGGAGGAATGGGAGTAGGTCATGTGGTCTGATGAGACAAAAATTGAGCTTTTTGGTCTAAACTCCACTCGCCGTGTTTGGAGGAAGAAGAAGGATGAGTACAACCCCAAGAACACCATCCCAACCGTGAAGCATGGAGGTGGAAACATCATTCTTTGGGGATGCTTTTCTGCAAAGGGGACAGGACGACTGCACCGTATTGAGGGGAGGATGGATGGGGCCATGTATCGCGAGATCTTGGCCAACAACCTCCTTCCCTCAGTAAAAGCATTGAAGATGGGTCGTGGCTGGGTCTTCCAGCATGACAATGACCCGAAACACACAGCCAGGGCAACTAAGGAGTGGCTCCGTAAGAAGCATCTCAAGGTCCTGGAGTGGCCTAGCCAGTATCCAGACCTGAACCCAATAGAACATCTTTGGAGGGAGCTGAAAGTCCGTATTTCCCAGCGACAGCCCCGAAACCTGTAGGATCTGGAGAAGGTCTGTATGGAGGAGTGGGCCAAAATCCCTGCTGCAGTGTGTGCAAACCTGGTCAAGACCTACAGGAAACGTATGATCTCTGTAATTGCAAACAAAGGTTTCTGTACCAAATATTAAGTTCTGCTTTTCTGATGTATCAAATACTTATGTCATGCAATAAAATGCAAATTATTTACTTAAAAATCATACAATGTGATTTTCAGGATTTTTGTTTTAGATTCCGTCTCTCACAGTTGAAGTGTACCTATGATAAAAATTACAGACCTCTACATGCTTTGTAAGTAGGAAAACCTGCAAAATCGGCAGTGTATCAAATACTTGTTCTCCCCACTGTATATATATATATATATACTGCTCAAAAAAATTAAGGGAACCCAAAAATAACACATCCTAGATCTGAATGAATGAAATAATCTTATTAAATGCTTTTTTCTTTACATAGTTGAATGTGCTGACAACCAAAATCACACAAAAATGATCAATGGAAATCAAATTTATCAACCCATGGAGGTCTGGATTTGGAGTCACCCTCAAAATTAAAGTGGAAAACCACACTACAGGCTGATCCAACTTTGATGTAATGTCCTTAAAACAAGTCAAAATGAGGCTCAGTAGTGTGCGTGGCCTCCACGTGCCTGTATGACCTCCCTACAACGCCTGAGCATGCTCCTGATGAGTCTGTGGTGCAACGTGGCGTTGGTGGATGGAGCAAGACATGATGTCCCAGATGTGCTTAATTGGATTCAGGTCTGGGGAACGGGCGGGCCAGTCCATAGCATCAATGCCTTCCTCTTGCAGGAACTGCTGACACACTCCAGCCACATGAGGTCTAGCATTGTCTTGCATTAGGAGGAACCCAGGGCCAACCGCACCAGCTTATGGTCTCACAAGGGGTCTGAGGATCTCATCTCGGTACCTAATGGCAGTCAGGCTACCTCTGGCGAGCACATGGAGGGCTCTGCGGCCCCCCAAAGAAATGCCAACCCACACCATGACTGACCCACCGCCAAACCGGTCATGCTGGAGGATGTTGCAGGCAGCAGAATGTTCTCCACGGCATCTCCAGACTCTGTCACGTCTGTCACATGTGCTCAGTGTGAACCTGCTTTCATCTGTGAAGAGCATAGGGCGCCAGTGGCGAATTTGCCAATCTTGGTGTTTTCTGGCAAATGCCAAACGTCCTGCACGGTGTTGGGCTGTAAGCACAACCCCCACCTGTGGACGTCGGGCCCTCATACCACCCTCATGGAGTCTCTGTTTCTGACCGTTTGAGCAGACACATGCACTTTTGTGGCCTGCTGGAGGTCATTTTGCAGGGCTCTGGCAGTGGTCCTCCTGCTCCTCCTTGCACAAAGGCGGAGGTAGCAGTCCTGCTGCTGGGTTGTTGCCCTCCTACGGCCTCCTCCATGTCTCCTGATGTACTGGCCTGTCTCCTGGTAGCGCCTCCATGCTCTGGACACTACGCTGACAGACACCGCAAACCTTCTTGCCACAGCTCGCATTGATGTGCCATCCTGGATGAGCTGCACTACCTGAGCCACTTGTGTGGGTTGTAGACTCCGTCTCATGCTACCACTAGAGTGAAAGCACCGCCAGCATTCAAAAGTGACCAAAACATCAGCCAGGAAGCATAGGAACTGAGAAGTGGTCTGTGGTCACCACCTGCAGAACCACTTCTTTATTGGTGGTGTCTTGCTAATTGCCTATAATTTCCACCTGTTGTCTATTCCATTTGCACAACAGCATGTGAAATGTATTGTCAATCAGTGTTGCTCCCTAAGTGGACAGTTTGATTTCACAGAAGTGTGATTGACTTGGAGTTATATTGTGTTGTTTAAGTGTTCCCTTTATTTTTTTGAGCAGTGTATGTATATATATATTTGTTTGTTTTTGGTCTTATAGACCATACCGTGTGGTGTCTGGGCTTCCTGGAGTGGATTCTAGATACAGAAACAGAATTCCTTTGCCTGCGTGTGTCATTGTAACAGAACTCTCGAGGGATTAGACATTATGCTGGATTTCAAGATGACTCATGAGGAGCTAAATGGCAGTTTCCACAGCTGTACAAGTATTCCCTGACCTTTAGTACACTGATCATACTGTCTTTTCTTACTGTGTGTTTCTTTGTGAATGGCAATTTCATCATGACCATCAGTTCTCTAAACAACAGATTATACACCAAATATTGTGATTTAACCAAAGATTTTTGATATCCATTACTAGGACTTTTTCGACCAACCCTAGTGATGCCGTCTTCGTCCTCGATTCGGGCAAACAGGAGTCAAATAAAATGTCAGTGTCCAGTTGCAGGGGGTCAGTTTGAATTTAGAAAATGCTCTGTTATTAACATAAATACTTTTTTTGCTCCATGAAGTAATCCAACAATGTGTACGCCACCATCTTTTGTATTTCAAGTCTTCTCTCATTAATCGAGACAGGTCTCTGTCATCATGACATGCAGCACTTTGTGGTGGACACCCACCTGTCTCGATCAATGAGAGAAGACTTGAAATAGACAAGATGTCGGTGAAAATCTTTGGGTAAATCACTTCTGGTGTAACAATCTGTAGCTACAGTTCTCTGCACTTGTGTGTCTCTACACCTGAGACACACTCTGACACACTGAACTGTACTACACTGTTCATAATATTTTTTGGGGTATGTTTTTTTTTACCATAACTTTTTTGTTGAATACCCAGTTCTATTGAGTTGGCATTAAATAGTGTACACTCCCCTGTATTTTAGATTTTGACAAAAAAACATTATTTTGAAATCTGAATGTCTAACATCTGTTTGATGCTACAGAGCCCTGTACAGCTTGTATAAATATATTATGTGAATCCATAAAGGCAAACAGATTTTGAAGATTGATAGAAAAGATCCATATTTATTGTATGATGGTTCTACATCAGGGCTCTTCAACCTTGTTCCTGGAGAGCTATAGTCCTGTAGGTTTTCACTCCTACCCTAATCTAGCACACCTGATTCTAATAATTAGCTGGTTGAGTTACAACTGGAGTAGGAGCGAAAACCTACAGGAGGGTAGCTCTCCAGGAACAGGGTTGGAGACCCCGGGGATATTCTGAGCCACACTGGCTGCGTTTACACAGGCAGCCCAATTCTGATATTTTTTCCACTAATTGGTCTTAATCACAGATATTTTTCATAACTGAACTGATTTGGTCAAAAGAGCAATTAATGTAAAAAAGATCAGAACTGTGATGTCTGTGTAAACGCAGCCATAGTCCTTTATCCGGCTTTGGTACGATGGCAATGGTGTTCGGCATGGTGGGCTGGGGAAGCTGAGACTCTTTGTGCTTAGGGCAAATGGTCTGCGGTGAACTGCCAGCTGGATAAGACTCTGCTGAAAGTGGTGTAGTGCTGCTTAACCATCAACTGTTTGGTCCTCTTGCAGAAGATGTGCTGGGGGGGTTGTGTGGTTAGCATTTTACACTTTTTGTGGAAGGGACATAGGGCAACGCCTTTGTTGGTAAAGGTATCAACCGAATGGGACCGGCTATCGTATTGTTTAGGCATGTGGGGACATTGGGAGCTGCTTTTGAGAGGAATGATCAGTCAACATAGTGTATGGGATGGGGAGCTAAAGAAGGTGTGAACATTTTTAGGAGGGAAGTTCTATGAAATGTTGTGTATGGGAGAATGTGGAGAAATGGCACCTCAATCGCTCTCATACACAACAGTACATTTACTGTCTAAGCACAACCAGAACCCCCTTCCTCATCTCAATGTACTGTTTGTAAACCTCCCCCAGCCCATTAACTTTGACAGATCATTCTTTTCAATAGTAGCCCTTTACAGGCGATTTTTGTAGTCTTTGTATTGTGTTTTGAGAATCTGCAGAGCGAAGAATGAGGTGATTGTGCCATTTACTGTTGTAGTCTTGATTGTATACCTTTCAGTGTCCCTTGCTGGTATCTGTCCAACAATCTTGTTGTGCTCCATAACCGCAAGGTGTGTCCGCTCCCTCATGCTCGTGTACCCAGAATGCCACCGCTGGAAGGACTGTGGAAGGACTCCAGATAACCTGAGTTTTACAAAGAGAAACGAGAAGAAGGGTAGACTAAATTGATTACATGGTCTGGAAGGTACTCTGTGGTCCTCAGGCTACCTCTAACCACATAACACAAACCATACAAACACTACCCAATTCATGTTTATACCATGCTTACTGTAAATTGAAAAATATCTTAGCCGTTAGCTTGTAATTGTTTTTGTGAACTTACCTTCACCTTGTGCAGAGCTAGGGGTTGGAAGCCCATGCTGGTGGAATCAGATTCTGTACCACCTACAACAAAATACACAACAATACACAATTTAACCACCACACTAATTGTATTGATCTCTTAGACTGGTTAGCTTAGCATAGCTAACATGGACATTTAAATATTGTCAGCTTGCTGTTAGCTAACTAGCATCACAAATTGGCAGCAAGATTGCGAGCCAGCTGAGAATGGTTGAGAACCAGCTAACTAGCCATGGACGATTTATACACATTCATCATTGCTACCAACACACAGAGTGAGTTGTCTATATTGACAATTCTATTATTAGTAACATGGTGTTTTCCAGACAAGGGTGGAATAGATCTTGATCAAATCAAGCTCCTCAAAGGTATTTATTCCCATTAAATCGCAGCAAATATCATTCCTCCACAGTCTCCCATGTTGAAAGGGATATTGTAAATAGGAATTCTGTGCCTGTTAATTTAAATTCCATTGATAGCTCTGTTAGCTCCACCTATGCTATTCATAGGTTTATAGTAAGCTATTGTTTTGCTACATGTGCTCATAAGCATAGGGGTATTGTCAATAGTAATCTTGTGCACATTTACCTGAATTCTACTATTAGCTCTGCAACTTTGAATCCAATCAGGAAGCTTTTTGTGGCTAGCTCATCAAGTTCTATTGACTTGTGTCACCATGGATGCTCCTGCTGTTTTTAGGGCTTGGACTGTTACATATACAGTGGGGGAAAAAAGTATTTAGTCAGCCACCAATTGTGCAAGTTCTCCCACTTAAAAAGATGAGAGAGGCCTGTAATTTTCATCATAGGTACACGTCAACTATGACAGACAAAATGAGAAAAAATAATCCAGAAGATCACATTGTAGGATTTTTTATGAATTTATTTGCAAATTATGGTGGAAAATAAGTATTTGGTCAATAACAAAAGTTTCTCAATACTTTGTTATATACCCTTTGTTGGCAATGACACAGGTCAAACATTTTCTGTAAGTCTTCACAAGGTTTTCACACACTGTTGCTGGTATTTTGGCCCATTCCTCCATGCAGATCTCCTCTAGAGCAGTGATGTTTTGGGGCTGTCGCTGGGCAACACGGACTTTCAACTCCCTCCAAATATTTTCTATGGGGTTGAGATCTGGAGACTGGCTAGGCCACTCCAGGACCTTGAAATGCTTCTTACGAAGCCACTCCTTCGTTGCCCGGGCGGTGTGTTTGGGATCATTGTCATGCTGAAAGACCCAGCCACGTTTCATCTTCAATGCCCTTGCTGATGGAAGGAGGTTTTCACTCAAAATCTCACAATACATGGCCCCATTAATTCTTTCCTTTACACGGATCAGTCGTCCTGGTCTCTTTGCAGAAAAACAGCCCCAAAGCATGATGTTTCCACCCCCATGCTTCACAGTAGGTATGGTGTTCTTTGGATGCAACTCAGCATTCTTTGTCCTCCAAACACGACGAGTTGAGTTTTTACCAAAAAGTTATATTTTGGTTTCATCTGACCATATGACATTCTCCCAATCCTCTTCTGGATCATCCAAATGCACTCTAGCAAACTTCAGACGGGCCTGGACATGTACTGGCTTAAGCAAGGGGACATGTCTGGCACTGCAGGATTTGAGTCCCTGGCGGCGTAGTGTGTTACTGATGGTAGGCTTTGTTACTTTGGTCCCAGCTCTCTGCAGGTCATTCACTAGGTCCCCCCGTGTGGTTCTGGGATTTTTGCTCACCGTTCTTGTGATCATTTTGACCCCACGGGGTGAGATCTTGCGTGGAGCCCCAGATCGAGGGAGATTATCAGTGGTCTTGTATGTCTTCCATTTCCTAATAATTGCTCCCACAGTTGATTTCTTCAAACCAAGCTGCTTACCTATTGCAGATTCAGTCTTCCCAGCCTGGTGCAGGTCTACAATTTTGTTTATGGTGTCCTTTGACAGCTCTTTGGTCTTGGCCATAGTGGAGTTTGGAGTGTGACTGTTTGAGGTTGTGGACAGGTGTCTTTTATACTGATAACAAGTTCAAACAGGTGCCATTAATACAGGTAACGAGTGGAGGACAGAGGAGCCTCTTAAAGAAGTTGTTACAGGTCTGTGAGAGTCAGACATCTTGCTTGTTTGTAGGTGACCAAATACTTATTTTCCACCATAATTTGCAAATAAATTCATTAAAAATCCTACAATGTGATTTTCTGGATTTTTTTTCCTCAATTTGTCTGTCATAGTTGACGTGTACCTATGATGAAAATTACAGGCCTCTCTCATCTTTTTAAGTGGGAGAACTTGCACAATTGGTGGCTGACTAAATACTTTTTTTCCCCACTGTAAATGTGCGAAGCCTGATGTCTAAACTGGACTTTCTGGATGTCTGGGTGCATGACACTAGGCCAGACCTTCTGGTTATCTCAGAGACCTAGCTGAATAATTCAGGACGTTGCCATTGCGGACTACAACATTTTCAGATGGGATGGAATAAAAAGGGGGGAGGGGTGGCTAATGCTCTCTTAGCATCTCTGTCCCCAAAATATGTGAGCTGTTGGTTATAAAAGTGGCATAAGCCCAAAAAAAACTAACACACTCCTCATTGATTGACCTTATCCTGACTAACCGTCGCCATAAGTACTGTTCCCATTTTGAACCATTTCATATGTCTGAAGGTACAAACTGCCTTCCCGGCGGTCCCGTGGCGAGCAAATCAAGTGCACTGTACTATAGGCCTACCACTGGCCAATCGGATGGCTCAGATTACCATGTCTGCAGTAATTTAGCAGGCGTGAAACAAAGCTACAGCAAAGTTCAGATTTCTAAACTTTTAAAACCATGACTATAGAGAAACTGTCAACAAAGAGCTGCTGTTTTTATGAGTGAGTTCATGTTTTTACTAAGCACTATCAACACTTTCTATTTAATGCTTTTATAAGCCATAAAATGTGCGTTCTCCCTACTTGGACTCGCGCTTCAACCAGCACTGCAGCTGCAATGAATGAGTATGAAAGTGAATCGATGGGCTTGTATTGTTGTTATTAGCAGCTTGGGTAATTTTTTATATCGAGGAATATTTCACTTTCTCTGGTCATAGGAGTAACCACATTTAATTTGTGCATGAGGCAGAAATAATGTGGTGTGACTTGAGTTTTGCCTTCAGCTGGAAGACGGTGTCCCTTTTTTGGTCAGTGTCAGTGGAGGAAAGGGAGAGCGGAGGGACGTTGAGAGACGGACCCTCTGCTGCCCTCCTTCTGTTGAGACTGACCATCAGATGCAGGCTCCATCAGCCCAGTAAAAAAACCCAAAGCAGATTATTAAAATGTATTCTCACTCAGCTTTGCCGCACAAGTAATATAACAACTGATCTGTTACCGGTGTGATCATATAGCCTACCTCAAATATTGAAATATATATATTTTTTTAATGGTCTAAAAAGAACAACAATGCATTGACAGGCAATTCAAGCAAAACCAATATGCAGTGATAATGTTTTGGGCCTATAGCCTACTGCACAAACCTCATTACTGTTGTTAAAGGGTTAATGTTGCATAGGCTTATGTTTTTTAAGTCGGAAAATAAAAATGAACGGTAGATCTCGGCGTGTATTTTGACTCAGTGATCTCGACTCAAAAAAGGTTGGTGACCACTGCTGTAGGCCATGTCATTCTGTTGAATAAGCTGTCCTCGATAGGGTTGGGTACTGATGCTTGCTGATTGTTTCATAATTAAATCAGGCCATCAAGGTAGATGGGGTCAAATCTGAGTTCCTTGAATTACGTAAAGGGGTGCCCCAATGTTCGATACTCGGCCCACTACTGTTTACAATACAGTGCCTTCGGAAAGTATTCAGACCCCTTGACTTTTTCCACATTTTGTTACTTTACAGCCTTATTCTAAAATGTAGCAATCTACACACTATTGTAGATATTGTAGATAATAACCCCATAAGTGAAAACAGGTTTTTAGACATTTTTGCAAATGTATTAAAAATAAAAAAAGATACCTTATTTACATAAGTATTCAGACCCTTTGCTATGAGACTCGAAATTGAGCTCAGGTGCATCCTGTTTCCATTGATCATCCTTCAGATGTTTCTACAACTTGATTGGAGTTTACCTGGGGTAAATTTGATTGATTGGACATGATTTGGAAAGGCACACACCTGTCTATATAAGGTCCCACAGTTGACAGTACATGTCAGAGCAAAAACCAAGCCATGAGGTCAAAGGAATTGTCCGTAGAGCTCCGAGACAAGATTTTGTCGAGGCACAGATCTGGAGAAGGCTACCAAAAACATTCTGCCCCATGGAAGGTCCCCAAGAACACAATGGCCTCCATTATTCTTAGATGGAAGAAGTTTGGATCCACCAAGACTCTTCCTAGAGCTGGCTGCCCTGCCAAACTGAGCAATCAGGGGAGAAGGGCCTTGGTCAGGGAGGTGACCAAGAACCCAACGGTCACTCTGACAGAGCTCCAGAGTTCCTCTGTAGAAGGACAACCATCTCAGCAGCACTCCACCAATCCTGCCTTTTATGGTAGAGTGCCAGACGGAAGCCACCCCTCAGTAAAAGGCACATGACAGCCCGCTTGGAGTTTGCCAAAAGGCACAAGATTATCCGGGCTGATGAAACCAAGATTGAACTCTTTGGCCTGAATGCCAAGCTTCACGTCACTAGGAAACCTGGCACCATCCCTACGGTGAAGCATGGTGGTGGCAACATCATGCTGTGGGGATGTTTTTCAGCGGCAGAGACGAACGAAGCAAAGTACAGAGAGATCCTTGATGAAAACCTGCTCCAGAGCTCTCAGGACCTCAGACTGGGGCGAACGTTCACCTTCCAACAGGACAATGACCCTAAGCACACAGCAAAGACAACGCAGGAGTGGCTTCGGGACAGGTCTCTGAATGTCCTTGAGTGGCCCAGCTAGACCCCGGACTTGAACCCGATCTATAATCTCTGGAGAGACCTGAAAATAGGTGTGCAGCAACGCTCCCCATCCATCCTGACAGAGCTTGATAGGATCTGCAGAGAGGAATGGAAGAAACTTCCCAAATACAGGTGTGCCAAGCTTGTAGCGTCATACCCAAGAAGACTTGTGGTTGTAATCGCTGCCAAAGGTGCTTCAACACAGATGTTAAAGCATCCTCGGTTGATAAGCAACCTTGTATGTTTAAGGGGGGGGGGGGTAGATGTTGGGCTGGGGGAAAATGGATGGCGAGTTGGGGGTTGTAGGCCCACCTCTTTTTGTTTCTTTCCTTTACAAAATTCTGGGTATGTATCAATATGATAATTTCTCTGTATGTGTTTTTCTATAGAATTTTTCTTTGAGTGGCAGCCTACGGGTACACGTGGTATAAACTGTGTAAATTGATATGAATATTGTACCTGGAACACCCCTAACAAAAAATGACAAAGCAAATAAAACAGTTTGTTTTCTTCCCCTATAATCAAAATGTTATACCTAATTAGGGTCAAATTTGAACAATTGCTAAAATTACGATTAATCTTAGTTAAGTACAGAACCATGCGGTTAACTCGATTAATTCTTTAAATCATTTGACAGCCTTTATTTTAACAGCTTAAGGCAATCTGCACCATTTCCCTACGTTCACTTTTGTGTGTGCTTTCTCTAGGCTGAGAAAAACAGGGCTGCTGCCATGGCCAACAACCTGCAGAAGGGAAACGCTGGCCCGATGAGACTCTACGTCGGATCCTTACACTTTAACATCACAGAGGAGATGCTGCGAGGAATCTTTGAGCCTTTTGGAAAGGTGAGAGGCGTTGTACAATGTACCATGGGCGGCGCATGAGTTTAAAGTTTGGGGAAGCTGTTTTTTCACACACCACAAAAATCAACTTTCTAATAAAGCATTGCATGCATCCATCACATTTGCAGACTAACATAAGGTAAAATGCATAATGTGATGAGTAGATTTGTTAACCGTAGGCCAAGCCATTGTTATAAGTGTATATATAACTCAATCAATGTTTGCAAAAATAACCGTTCTGAACAGAATGCAGATGAGCCCGTGCAGGGGTTAAAATTCTCGTTCCCTGCGATGGATTTCCGTCATGAGAGGTCGTTTTTGAGATCAGTGTAGATCTGCAATAAAAGTCTCCGGGGGGTGGTTTGGAGATGACATAACCTAATCCAGAAGCATGTCTGTTCTACGAAATACACTGCTAAAAAAAATGAAGGGAACACTAAAATAACACATCCTAGATCTGAATGAATGAAATAATCTTATTAAATACTTATTTATTTACATAGTTGAATGTGCTGACAACAATATCACACATAAATTATCAATGGAAATCAAATGTATCAACCCATGGAGGTCTGGATTTGGAGTCACCCTCAAAATTAAAGTGGAAAACCACACTACAGGCTGATCCAACTTTGTCCTTAAAACAAGTCAAAATGAGGCACAGTAGTGTGTGTGGCCTCCACGTGCCTGTATGAACTCCCTACAACGCCTGGGCATGCTCCTGATGAGGTGGCGGATGGTCTCCTGAGGGATCTCCTCCCAGACCTGGACTAAAGCATCTGCCAACTCCTGGACAGTCTGTGGTGCAACGTGGCATTGGTGGATGGAGCGAGACATGATGTCCCAGATGTGCTCAATTGGATTCAGGTCTGGGGAACGGGCGGGCCAGTCCATAGCATCAATGCCTTCCTCTTGCAGGAACTGCTAACACACTCCAGCCACATGAGGTCTAGCATTGTCTTGCATTAGGAGGAACCCAGGGCCAACTGCACCAGCATATGGTCTCACAAGGGATCTGAGGATCTCATCTCGGTACCTAATGGCAGTCAGGCTACCTCTGGCGAGCACATGGAGGGCTGTGCGGCCCCCCAAAGAAATGCCACCCCACACCATGACTGACCCACCGCCAAACCGGTCATGCTGGAGGATGTTGCAGGCAGCAGAACGTTCTCCACGGCGTCTCCAGACTCTGTCACGTCTGTCACGTGCTCAGTGTGAACCTGCTTTCATCTGTGAAGAGCACAGGGCGCCAGTGGCGAATTTGCCAATCTTGGTGTTCTCTGGCAAATGCCAAACGTCCTGCACGGTGTTGGGCTGTAAGCACAACCCCCACCTTTGGACGTCGGGCCCTCATACCACCCTCATGGAGTCTGTTTCTGACCGTTTGAGCAGACACATGCACAATTGTGGCCTGCTGGAGGTCATTTTGCAGGGCTCTGGCAGTGCTTCTCCTGCTCCTCCTTGCACAAAGGCGGAGGTAGCGGTCCTGCTGCTGGGTTGTTGCCCTCCTCCACGTCTTCTGATGTACTGGCCTGTCTCCTGGTAGCACCTCCATGCTCTGGACACTACGCTGACAGACACCGCAAACCTTCTTGCCACAGCTCGCATTGATGTGCCATCCTGGATGAGCTGCACAACCTGAGCCACTTGTGTGGGTTGTAGACTCCGTCTCATGCTACCACTAGAGGGAAAGCACTGCCAGCATTCAAAAGTGACCAAAACATCAGCCAGGAAGCATAGGAACTGAGAAGTGGTCTGTGGTCACCACCTGCAGAACCACTTCTTTATTGGGGGTGTCTTGCTAATTGCCTATAATTTCCACCTGTTGTCTATTCCATTTGCACAACAGCATGTGAAATGTTTTGTCAATCAGTGTTAATTCGTAAGTGGACAGTTTGATTTCACAGAAGTGTGATTGACTTGGAGTTACATTGTGTTGTTTAAGTATTCCCTTAATTTTTTTGAGCAGTGTATATTCCCCAATATGTTATTTTCTCTGTTAAGCTGTGGGCACTGAACTGACATGCATGATTGTTACTGAAGACAGGAATGAAATAGTGTATAAAGCGGTGCTCAACTCCCAACAGCGGTGTGTAACCTACTGTAGCTGCTGGCAAAGTCATTCAAAGCCTCTACTTTTAGCGTTCAGGTCAGGATTTAACTTTCCAGTGCTACTATTTTTGCCATATGTTGTTATTAAAACAAAATCTGACAACCCCATAGTAGAATAGTTTACCTATTTACCTAGAAGGCTTTGTTGTGTGTTCTGTGAGAAATATTCCTCTCGAGGCGCATTCAAGTTGCGATAGGGAGGCAAACCTGCGTTCTAAAATAATAATAAAAAAAATAATAATAATATGCCATTTAGCAGACGCTTTTATCCAAAGCGACTTACAGTCATGCGTGCATACATTTTTTTGTGTATGGGTGGTCCCGGGGATCGAACCCACTACCTTGGCGTTACAAGCGCCGTGCTCTACCAGCTGAGCTACAGAGGACCACCAGTCAATTCTTAATGCAATCACATTTTTGGCAAATGTGTTTTGAAAGCAGTTTTGGCCTTTGTTAAAAAAGAGTGGGGTCCCAGTTTTCCATTGCTACAATTTTATTGCTTTACTCCTTCAATTGCGCCAGTGGCATCGTTTTACAAATTCAGTTACAACTCGAGTTTCAAGCATGGTTTAGCTGCACAACATTAGTGATGGGTCGTTCGTGAACGAACTGCTCTTTTGGTGAACGTCGGGAACCGAATTGCGTATGTGAAAGAGCTGTACTTTTGGCTCCCTGATTTGCATACTTTTACTATTGCTTTTTGAGCTCCAGACATCCAATTATCTGCAGGTAAATTATAAAAGCATTCTCTGAAGATGGTAATTCCTCAGTGCAGGAACAATGTAGTGAGAGAGCCTCATTCTGATCCATGCTAATTTATTCAGTGTGTACATTTATTTATTTTTTGGCAGAAGATTTTGGTCAGGTAAAACTGTATTTGAACTCACATTTCACAATCTGACAATGATATGCAATGTTTTAGGCTTGGAATTATTGATTTACAATTTTTACTGAACGAAGAGCCCGTTTGAGAGCCAAATGAACAGCTCTTTTAGGTGAACGGAGCCAAATGATCCGGCTCACAGAAAAGAATCGGAATGCCCATCACTACGCAACAGAGCTCAAAGGGGAAATGGTGTCTTAAAAGGGTAATGACGTACTTAGTAATAAACCCCCCCAAAAAAAATTCTAGTGAATAATTAAGGATACATTTATAATAAAATAATAATAACAATCATGATGTTGTGTCCAATGGGGTAGATGCAGATGGACAAACACCATGCTTCAGCGTATGTACATTTTATAGCCACTATGCTGCATCAGTTGGTCTACAGGGAATAATGTTTATTGCTAATAGCACATCTGATAATTGACCATGCATAGGCTATATGCATGCTCCAATATGTAAAAATAATTTGTAGAGGTCGAAATTATATTTTAAATGGTGTCATCATTTTATTTTCATTAATTTTGGTGTAGAATGTCCTGAGGTTCTCAGTCTTTCTATATAAAAATGATCCCGGGTAGGATCACAGCTGCAAGCTAAGCTAAGCAAGGGGACTGGAATTGGCCAAACTTGCAGTTTAATACATGTACAAAATGATCCTCTTTCCCTAAAAGTATTATGGTCATCATGACTTTCTTACATGAAATGGAAGGCAAACTTTTTTTTTTTTTTTTTTTTTTTTTAACCCCTGCTCCGCGTGTTGCATAGAGCAGACCTAGAGCTGAGCAGAAGCGTTGATTAGGATATGCATGCAGGGTCTGGGGAAAAAAATATATTAACCCATTTCATCCAATTCTATGTCATTTCACATGACTGGAGACATTAGCATCTTTTTAATACCACAAAATGACCGAAAAGACAGGCTACCCGACAAACTGAGATCAATAAAAACGACCTTGTCTTGAATGCAACCAATAGCCTAGGCTCTACAAAAAGAGGGGGGAGACAGATTGTAGGTCTACAATATATCAGTGCTATGTAGACTTTAATCTGTTATCCATTTCCTTCCTCCAGATTGAGAGTATTCAGCTCATGATGGATAGTGAGACGAGCAGATCCAAAGGATATGGCTTCATCACTGTAAGTATCACACTCAATCCAGTCAATGGAGGCACACAATACTACGATTATTGGGAATACTCAGATTAATAAAATGGTTTGATTAAAACGTTTACATGCTTTGCAAATAGAACAATTTCCCTTACAATCCAGTTTACATGGACATATATTATAATCTATCACAGCGACCATATTATTTATGGCTGGGAATTCTCAGGGAACTCATGATACGATATTATGACGATACTTAGGTACCGATACGATATTTATTGCAATTCTAAATGTATTGTGATTCTATATGTACACAAAAGTATTTGGACACCCCTTCAAATTAGTGGATTCGGCTATTTGAGCCACACTCGTTGCTGACGGGTGTATAAAATCGAGCACACAGCCATGCAATCTCCATAGACAAGCATTGGCAGTAGAATGGCCGTACTGAAGAGATCAGTGACTTTCAACGTGGCACCATCATAGGATGCCACCTTTCCAACAAGTCAGTTTGTCAAATTTCTGCCCTGCTAGAGCTGCCCCGGTCAACTGTAAGTACTGTTATTCTGAAGTAGAAACATCTAGGAGCAACAACGGCTCAGCCGCGAAGTGGTAGGCCACACAAGCTCACAGAACAGGAGTGCTGAAGCGCGTAGCGCATCAAATCGTCTGTCCTCGGTTGCAACACTCACTACCGAGTTCCAAACTGCCTCTGGAAGCAACGTCAGCAAAATAACTGTTCGTCGGGAGCTTCATGAACTGGGTTTCCATGGCCGAGCAGCCGCACACAAGCCTAAGATCACCATGCGCAATGCCAAGCGTTGGCTGGAGTGGTGTAAAGCTCGCCGCCATTGGACTATGGCGCAGTGGATACACGTTCTCTGGAGTGATGAATCACTCTTCACCATCTGGCAGTCCGACGGACTAATCTGGGTGTGGTGGATGCCAGGAGAACGCTACCTGCCTGAATGCATAGTGCCAACTGTAAAGTTTGGTGGAGGGGGAATAATGGTCTGGGGCTGTTTTTCATGGTTCTGTATAGTTCGGGCTAGGGAAATCTTTACGCTACAGCATTCAAATGACATTCTAGACGATTCTGTGCCAACTTTGTGGCAACAGTTTGGGGAAGGCCTGTTCCTGTTTCAGCTTGACAATGCCCCTGTGCACAAAGCGAGGTCCATACAGAACTGGCCTGCACAGAGCCCTGACCTCAACCCCATCGAACACCTTTGGAATGAATTGGAATGCCGACTGCGAGCCAGGCCTAATCGCCCAACATCAGTGACCGACCTCACTAATGCTCTTGTGGCTGAATGGAAGCAAGTCCCCGCAGCAATGTTCCAACATCTAGTGGAAAGCCTTCCCAGAAGAGTGGAGGCTGTTATAGCAGCAAAGGGGTGGGACCAACTCCATATTAATGCCCATGATTTTGGAATGAGATGTTCGACGAGCAGGTGTCCAATCTACTTTTGTAATGGCTTGTATCACGATATGATATGTATTGCAATTCAATAGTGCAATTTTATTGCGATTCGATGTTTCAAACATATTGCTAGTTTGTTGCTCTCATTGCGGTAAAACCATGTGCCATCATTATGAGCACGACAACATTGAATGTTGGGTTCAACTTGGCTTTCCATAGAATGCGTTCTATTATAACATGATTAGTTACTGCTACAAGTGTTTGTCTGGAGCATCTTCCAGTATAAAAAAAGCCAAGAATGCATGCAGTCTATTTTTAGAGCCCACATTATTCCGACATATTTTAGAATGTAATAATAATATGAATGTCAATGTCAATGCATAATGCCTTTGGGAAGACCTATTAAAAAATGCATTATTCTTATTGGTGATGCATGCATTTTTGGGGGAGTTCTTCTATATTACTACAATTTAAATATAAAATGTAGGTCCTTAAAAATGACAATTAAGTGCTTGAGAAAGTCCTTGAATTTGACTCTCCAATGTCTTTATGAACCCTGATGAGTGTGCATGTAAACATAGTCAATTAAATGGCATGCGTTTCCTCGCCAGTTCTCGGACACAGAGTGTGCCAAGAAGGCTCTGGATCAGTTGAACGGTTTTGAGCTGGCCGGCCGGCCGATGAAGGTGGGCCATGTGACTGAGCGCACAGACGCCTCCACCGCCAGCTCCTTCCTGGACAGCGATGAGCTGGAGAGGACGGGCATCGACCTGGGCACCACCGGGCGCCTGCAACTCATGGCCCGGCTGGCTGAAGGTAAAGCCAGAGAGAGCCCAGGGCCTGTATTCACAAATAATTTTGAGAAGTCATGTTTGGGATGGTTAGACATTTACAGAATGGGGATCTGCAAGGAAATTGCGGAGGGTTATGCTTGAGTCGGGGAGGGTTTAGTATTTTTTAAAAATCTAGACATGGGGAGGGGTCATGTAATTTGTAATTGAAATTTCAACATTTCTCAGTGTTTTAGAATTAGTTACTTATTAGGCTGTTTATCAATGTGTGCCCTCATCTCTGATTCTGAGCTGGGCACGCAATATCAAGTGCGCCTATAGGCTATTTAGTGTGGTTTCAATCAAATAATCCATAGGCTATACGAAGTGCATGCTCAGAGAAGCAGAGAGCAAAGTTTTATATTTTGAAGAAAATGTACTTCGTTGAGCCATTTGCACTGCTGGGATGGTGTAAATAAAACTAGGCTGCATTACACACTGCAATTGATATTCCAACCCTGAGCCCGGACTGCTTTTTTTGTGCTGCCTAACAAATGGCTGTGCAGTGTAGGCCTACAGTGGCAGTTCAGGAGGAGAGTCAAAGGCGTTTACCCAAAATATTTTTTTATTAGGCCTAGTCCAAAACATTTAATATTGTGCTCTCGGACTCGCATGTTCAGTTTGAGAAGGAGAGTGCGAAGATGAGGAAGAGGACCGGAGGTCAATTTTGATAGCTTGTTACTACTATAATTGATTTGATAAAAACAATGTTTCTTGCCCATGGTGTATTTATCAGAGTTATTGACCTCAAAATAAGCCAGATTCAAGTAACTTACATTGTGGTGCTGAAACTTGAAGCGGCAGCGTGGTCAAATCTAGCGGAAATGGACAGCTCATCAAATCACATTTTATTGGTCACTTACACATATTTAGCAGATGTTATTGCAGGTGTAGGGAAATGCTTGTGTTCCTAGCTCCAACAGTGCAGTAGTGTCTAACAATTCACAACAATACACACAAATCTAAAAGTAAAAAAATTGAATTAAGAAATATATAAATATTAGGAAGAGCAATTTCGGAGTGGCATTGACTAAAATACAGTAGTAGGCCTGATTACCAACAACATATACAGTGGGGAAAAAAAGTATTTAGTCAGCCACCAATTGTGCAAGTTCTCCCACTTAAAAAGATGAGAGGCCTGTAATTTTCATCATAGGTACACGTCAACTATGACAGACAAATTGAGGAGAAAAAAATCCAGAAAATCACATTGTAGGATTTTTTATGAATTTATTTGCAAATGATTGTGGAAAATAAGTATTTGGTCAATAACAAAAGTTTCTCAATACTTTGTTATATACCCTTTGTTGGCAATGACACAGGTCAAACATTTTCTGTAAGTCTTCACAAGGTTTTCACACACTGTTGCTGGTATTTTGGCCCATTCCTCCATGCAGATCTCCTCTAGAGCAGTGATGTTTTGGGGCTGTCGCTGGGCAACACGGACTTTCAACTCCCTCCAAATATTTTCTATGGGGTTGAGATCTGGAGACTGGCTAGGCCACTCCAGGACCTTGAAATGCTTCTTACGAAGCCACTCCTTCGTTGCAAGGGCGGTGTGTTTGGGATCATTGTCATGCTGAAAGACCCAGCCACGTTTAATCTTCAATGCCCTTGCTGATGGAAGGAGGTTTTCACTCAAAATCTCACGATACATGGCCCCATTCATTCTTTCCTTTACACGGATCAGTCGTCCTGGTCCCTTTGCAGAAAAACAGCCCCAAAGCATGATGTTTCCACCCCCATGCTTCACAGTAGGTATGGTGTTCTTTGGATGCAACTCGTCGTGTTTGGAGGACAAAGAATGCTGAGTTGAGTTATTACCAAAAAGTTATATTTTGGTTTCATCTGACCATATTACATTCTCCCAATCCTCTTCTGGATCATCCAAATGCACTCTAGCAAACTTCAGACGGGCCTGGACATGTACTGGCTTAAGCAGGGGGACACGTCTGGCACTGCAGGATTTGAGTCCCTGGTGGCGTAGTGTGTTACTGATGGTAGGCTTTGTTACTTTGGTCCCAGCTCTCTGCAGGTCATTCACTAGGTTCCCCCGTGTGGTTCTGGGATTTCTGCTCACCGTTCTTGTGATCATTTTGACCCCACGGGGTGAGATCTTGCGTGGAGCCCCAGATCGAGGGAGATTATCAGTGGTCTTGTATGTCTTCCATTTCCTAATAATTGCTCCCACAGTTGATTTCTTCAAACCAAGCTGCTTACCTATTGCAGATTCAGTCTTCCCAGCCTGGTGCAGGTCTACAATTTTGTTTCTGGTGTCCTTTGACAGCTGGTCTTGGCCATAGTGGAGTTTGGAGTGTGACTGTTTGAGGTTGTGGACAGGTGTCTTTTATACTGATAACAAGTTCAAACAGGTGCCATTAATACAGGTAACGAGTGGAGGACAGAGGAGCCTCTTAAAGAAGAAGTTACAGGTCTGTGAGAACCAGAAATCTTGCTTGTTTGTAGGTGACCAAATACTTATTTTCCACCATAATTTGCAAATAAAATCATAAAAAATCCTACAATGTGATTTTCTGGATTTTTTTCCCTCAATTTGTCTGTCATAGTTGACGTGTACCTATGATGAAAATTACAGGCCTCTCTCATCTTTTTAAGTGGGAGAACTTGCACAATTGGTGGCTGACTAAATACTTTTTTCCCCACTGTATAACCCGGATTGCCATTGCATTTCATTTTTTACAAGCAATTTTTATTTTAGCATACAATTATTGTGGTTCATCCTATATTCTCCCTAACATCCTTACCCCCTTGCAACAGATGTGGGATAAACACACACGCACATACTCTAACACACTCAACCCCTTTCCTCCACAAACAACCATAAAATCAGATGCTCAACGGTTATTACATCCCAGAGCCCAACTCAAGAAAGGACCTGATTTACGAATGCATATACAGTTACAGCTGTTTGAGAAAGCATGCAAGATTGAGCAAAAATTGACAACAATGTGAGATTTGATTAATCTATTTAATCTATGTCAAGTCCTAGGTGATGGAGATCAGATCCACCCTCTTCACCTGAGACACAAACACCCCCGTTGTAACCATTTTTTCCCAAGCATCTCCGTGCAGTCAGACCTTTTGATTATTTTGTGCCACCTGGGCCACAATGATAAGCCCCCTCTCTGATTGTCCGAGTGTGACCCCCTCCCCATGGGTTACTGCAGCCAGTGTTGCCAGCACTGCCACTACCTGGGTGGGGGTACCCCACCGGAATCCCCACCGGCTAGGTACAAGGTCGTCAAGGTTCAAATTAGCAGCTTTGAGAATTTCCTTGTATATTATGCTCTCCCATCAGGGGGCTCTGGCTTTGTAGGACCAACCCTGCCAGGCAGGCTCAGAATCTTGAGTGGGCGGTACTGCTCAAGTAGGTCTCTGACCACATTTATTTTCCTGTTTTGGCTGCATATAGGCAACTCACAGCAGGTCAATAAAACAGATGGGGACTTGGTGTATGGGTCTCTCAGGTGGGTGTCTAGGATATAGGGTTATGGATCGTTCCATCATGATAGGACAAAAAAATATATATTAGATGTATACTGTGCTTCAAACTTTGTGGCAACAGTTTGGGGAAGGCCAGTTCCTGTTTCAGCATGACAATACCTCTGTGCACAATGCGAGGTCCATACAGAAATGGTTTGTCGAGATTGGTGTGGAAGAACTTGACTGGCCTGCACAGAGCCTTGACCTCAACCCCATCAAACACCTTTGGGATGAATTGGAAGGCCGACTGCGAGCCAGGCCTAATTGTTCCAACATCTGTGACCGACCTCACTAATGCTCTTGTGGCTGAATGGAAGCTAGTCTCCGCAGCAATGTTCCAACATCTAGTGGAAAGCTTTCCCAGAAGAGTGGAGGCTGTTATAGCAGCAAAGGGGGGACCAACTCCATATCAGTGGTGGAAAAAGTACTCAAATCTCATACTTGAGTAAAAGTAAAGATACCTTAATAGAAAATGACTCTAGTAAAAGTGAAAGTCACCTAGTAAAATACTACTTGAGTAAAAGTATTTGGTTTTAAATATACTTAAGTATCAAAGTAAATGTAGTTGCTAAAATATACCTAAGTATCAAAAGAAAAAGGGAAAGTACAAATAATTCCTTATATTAAGCAAACCAGACGGCACAATTTTCTTTTCTTTATTAATTACGATAGCCAGGGTCACACTCCAACACATTTGTGTTTAGTGAGTCCGCCAGATCAGAGGCAGTATGGATGACCAGGTATGTTCTATTGATAAGTGTGCGAATTGGACCATTTTCTGTCCTGCTAAGCATTAAAAATGTAACGAGTACTTTTGGGTGTCAAGGATAATGTAAGGAGTAAAAAGTACATCATTTTCTTTAGGAATGTAGTGAAGTAAAAGTTGTAGTACTTTTAAAGTATTTTTACTTAAGTACTTTACACCACTGCTCCATATTAATGCCCATGATTTTGGAATGAGATGTTCGATGATCAGGTGTCCGCATACTTTTGGTAATGTAGTGTATATTAGCTAGCTATTTCTTTTCAGCAGAAAATAAATCTTGTCTTGATCGGATTTGAATTGAGCTAGCTAGCCCTCTCCAGTTTGAATGCAATTCCGAGGTTCAGTACCGTATTTTCCGCACTGTAAAGCGCACCGGATTATAAGGCGCATAGAATAGAAGATACTGCAGTCAAACGTTTGACTGGGGTTGCGTTATGCATCCACTAGATGGAGCTGTGCTAAAGGGAATGTCAACAAAACAGTCAGATAAAGTCAAACTTTATTAAGCGTTCTGACAACAATTTTGGGGTCTTTATACACACACAAGTGGTGTGGGACTGTGAGTAAGCACAGTACCGGTGTTTACTGACTACGGTAGCCGTAATGCTGCAAGCGGTGCGGCTTTGTAGTTTACCAGTCGTACTGAAACATTTCATTATTATTAAATTGTTTTTATTGGTTTTTCATACTGAAACATTTTGACAGAGCGCCTTGTACAACCAGTATGGATCAACCAATTAACCAATTGATCCATATATAAGGCGCTCCGGATTATAAGGCGCACTGTCGTTTGTTGAGAAAATTAAAGGCTTTTAAGTGCGCCTTATAGTGCGGAAAATACGGTAATTTTGGGCCGGTTTCTAAGGTTATTGTTTTCCGTTTTTGCCTTTTCCCAATTTCTTATGGTTTGATTGTGCAGCTGCCATAACTGTAAGCTATACTCTAGTAAAAGCGAAGAGTCCTCTATGGCCCAAATATATGAAATCGAGTCATCTGAGCTCGTAGTGAATAACTCAATCATTACATTATTCAGTATGCGCAGCACTAAATCTGGCGGGAAAACCGACCCGACAGGGAGAATGAATAGAGCGGTTTCCAGGCAGGCTGGTGGCGCAAAATTATCATAGATGAAACACATTGCCAACTTATTAGAGCTTTTGAACATAAGAAAATACTAAAAGCTACATAATGCAGCTTTAAGAATCATAAAGTGTGAACAAGGATGAATGTCGAGCCCAATGTCTTCTGTCTTTCAGGCACGGGACTGCAGATTCCCCCAGCAGCACAGCAAGCCCTGCAGATGAGTGGGGCCATTGCAATTGGTGCCATGGCCGCTGTATCAGGTAATAAAAGGATGATCAATTGGACAAGCCTATCTGACTGCCATGATTGGTTTTCTCTGAGCTATTTGGAGAAGGCAGGTTTCATCCAGCATTGATCAAATCTGTTGGTTTGCAAGTAAGACCCAGATTGGTTGATATGGTGCGAGGAGCTGGTCTGTTGTGAGACTCGTGTCAGAATTGGGCTGGATTGAACATAAATAAATAATAATAAACATTAATAAATGTTACATTTCTAGTACATAGTTCAGTTAGTTTAATGTGATATGATTGATTTTGACACTTACTTTTTAAACTTTTAGCTGCCATGAATCCTGCAATGAATATGAACAATATGAACAGGAATACAGCTATGAACCTGCCATCACAGCCACTTGCTACACACTGTTTCCAGCTGTCTAACATGTTCAACCCTCAGTCGTAAGTATTTAACATTTAATAAAGTTCTTCAATGCAGCATCTTTCTTTCCCAAGTGGGCCAGCTGATGAAAGTACAGAAACTATAGACTTCTTGGACCTGAAGGTGTTATTTGTTCCCATAGACTGGTTCCTAATCACTAGTCCTTTGTGGGTGATAATTTCCCATCTGATTTTACAGTGAAGATGACCCAGGATGGGATGCTGACATTCAGCATGATGTCATTGAGGAATGCAACAAACATGGAGGAGTTGTGCACATATACGTTGATAAGAATTCCACAGAAGTAAGACTTTTATAAGTGTAGTTGAATGGTTTTGAAATGGTCTTAAATAGCACTCATTAAAGTTATTGTTTTTCTTTTTAGGGCAACGTGTATGTGAAATGTCCAACCATTCCTGCTGCCATGGCTGCAGTAAACGCATTACATGGTCGATATTTTGCAGGTAAGAGGATTGGCTAAAGAATGTGGTACTCAATTATGAATTGTCATTGATGGAGTCATTCTAATATATATATATATATATATATATATATATATATATATATATATATATATACAGTGGGGAAAAAAAGTATTTAGTCAGCCACCAATTGTGCAAGTTCTCCCACTTAAAAAGATGAGAGAGGCCTGTCATTTTCATCATATGTACACGTCAACTATGACAGACAAATTGAGAAAAAAAATTCCAGAAAATCACATTGTAGGATTTTTAATGAATTTATTTGCAAATTATGGTGGAAAATAAGTATTTGGTCACCTACAAACAAGCAAGATTTCTGGCTCTCACAGACCTGTAACTTCTTCTTTAAGAGGCTCCTCTGTCCTCCACTCGTTACCTGTATTAATGGCACCTGTTTGAACTTGTTATCAGTATAAAAGACACCTGTCCACAACCTCAAACAGTCACACTCCAAACTCCACTATGGTCAAGACCAAAGAGCTGTCAAAGGACACCAGAAACAAAATTGTAGACCTGCACCAGGCTGGGAAGACTGAATCTGCAATAGGTAAGCAGCTTGGTTTGAAGAAATCAACTGTGGGAGCAATTATTAGGAAATGGAAGACATACAAGACCACTGATAATCTCCCTCGATCTGGGGCTCCACGCAAGATCTCACCCCGTGGGGTCAAAATGATCACAAGAACGGTGAGCAAAAATCCCAGAACCACACGGGGGGACCTAGTGAATGACCTGCAGAGAGCTGGGACCAAAGTAACAAAGCCTAACATCAGTAACACACTACTCCGCCAGGGACTCAAATCCTGCATTGCCAGACGTGTCCCCTGCTTAAGCCAGTACATGTCCAGGCCCGTCTGAAGTTTGCTAGAGTGCATTTGGATGATCCAGAAGAGGATTGGGAGAATGTCATATGGTCAGATGAAACCAAAATATAACTTTTTGGTAAAAACTCAACTCATCGTGTTTGGAGGACAAAGAATGCTGAGTTGCATCCAAAGAACACCATACCTACTGTGAAGCATGGGGGTGGAAACTTCATGCTTTGGGGCTGTTTTTCTGCAAAGGGACCAGGACGACTGATCCGTGTAAAGGAAAGAATGAATGGGGCCATGTATCGTGAGATTTTGAGTGAAAACCTCCTTCCATCAGCAAGGGCATTGAAGATTAAACGTGGCTGGGTCTTTTAGCATGACAATGATCCCAAACACACCCCCCGGGCAACGAAGGAGTGGCTTCGTAAGAAGCATTTCAAGGTCCTGGAGTGGCCTAGCCAGTCTCCAGATCTCAACCCCATAGAAAATCTTTGGAGGGAGTTGAAAGTCCGTGTTGCCCAGCGATAGCCCCAAAACATCACTGCTCTAGAGGAGATCTGCATGGAGGAATGGGCCAAAATACCAGCAACAGTGTGTGAAAACCTTGTGAAGACTTACAGAAAACGTTTGACCTGTGTCATTGCCAACAAGGGGTATATAACAAAGTATTGAGAAACTTTTGTTATTGACCAAATACTTATTTTCCACCATAATTTGCAAATAAATTCATAAAAAATCCTACAATGTGATTTTCTGGATTTTTTTTCCTCATTTTGTCTGTCATAGTTGACATGTACCTATGATGAAAATTACAGGCCTCTCTCATCCTTTTAAGTGGGAGAACTTGCACAATTGGTGGCTGACTAAATACTTTTTTGCCCCACTGTATATATATATATATATATATACACACAGTAGGGAGAACAAGTATTTGATACACTGCCGATTTTGCAGGTTTTCCTACTTACAAAGCATGTAGAGGTCTGTAATTGTTATCATAGGTACAATTCAACTGTGAGAGACAGAATCTAAAACAAAAATCCAGAAAATCACATTGTATGATTTTTAAGTAATTAATTTGCATTTTATTGCATGACATAAGTATTTGATCACCTACCAACCAGTAAGAATTCCGGCTCTCACAGACCTGTTAGTTTTTCTTTAAGAAGCCCTCCTGTTCTCCACTCATTACCTGTATTAACTGCACCTGTTTGAACTCGTTACCTGTATAAAAGACACCTGTCCACACACTCAATCAAACAGACTCCAACCTCTCCACAATGGCCAAGACCAGAGAGCTGTGTAAGGACATAAGGGATAAAACTGTAGACCTGCACAAGGCTGGGATGGGCTACAGGACAATAGGCAAGCAGCTTGGTGAGAAGGCAACAACTGTTGGCGCAATTATTAGAAAATGGAAGAAGTTCAAGATGACGGTCAATCACCCTCAATCTGGGGCTCCATGCAAGATCTCACCTCGTGGGGCATCAATGATCATGAGGAAGGTGAGGGATCAGCCCAGAACTACACGGCAGGACCTGGTCAATGACCTGAAGAGAGCTGGGACCAAAGTCTCAAAGAAAACCATTAGTAACACACTACGCCGTCATGGATTAAATCCCTGCAGTGCACGCAAGGTCCCCCTTGCTCAAGCCAGCGCATGTCCAGGCCCGTCTGAAGTTTGCCAACGACCATCTGGATGATCCAGAGGAGGAATGGGAGAAGGTCATGTGGTCTGATGAGACAAAAATAGAGCTTTTTGGTCTAAACTCCACTCGCCGTGTTTGGAGGAAGAAGAAGGATGAGTACAACCCCAAGAACACCATCCCAACGTGAAGCGTGGAGGTGGAAACATAATTCTTTGGGGATGCTTTTCTGCAAAGGGGACAGGACGACTGCACCGTATTGAGGGGAGGATGGATTGGGCCATGTATCGCGAGATCTTGGCCAACAACCTCCTTCCCTCAGTAAGAGCATTGAAGATGGGTCGTGGCTGGGTCTTCCAGCATGACAACGACCCGAAACACACAGCCAGGGCAACTAAGGAGTGGCTCCATAAGAAGCATCTCAAGGTCCTGGAGTGGCCTAGTCTCCAGACCTGAACCCAATAGAAAATCTTTGGAGGGAGCTGAAAGTCCGTATTGCCCAGCGACAGCCCCAAAACCTGAAGGATCTGGAGAAGGTCTGTATGGAGGAGTGGGCCAAAATCCCTGCTGCAGAGTGTGCAAACCTGGTCAAGACCTACAGGAAAAGTATGATCGCTGTAATTGCAAACAAAGGTTTCTGTACCAAATATTAAGTTCTGCTTTTCTGATGTATCAAATACTTATGTCATGCAATAAAATGCAAATTAATTACTTAAAAATCATACAATGTGATTTTCTGGATTTTTGTTTTAGAGTCCGTCTCTCACAGTTGAAGTGTACATATGATAAAAATTACAGACCTCTACATGCTTTGTAAGTAGGAAAACCTGCAAAATCGGCAGTGTATGAAATACTTGTTCTCCCCACTGTATGTATGTTTTGTCTAAACTGTCATCATTTCCTTAAAATGTTCTTCACAGGTAAAATGATCACAGCGGCATACGTCCCTCTCCCGACATATCACAACCTTTTCCCTGACTCTGTGACGGCTACCCAGCTCCTGATCCCTCGTGCTCGCCGATGATCTCTCACTGCAAGACACGAAAAACCCAGATTGGTGGGACAATGTATAATAGATTTTTTCCTCTTCCCTTTTCTCTCTTTATAAGTTAGACATTTTAGTTTGTGGTCGGTCTTTCAGTCCTGCAAGTTATGGCAGTATGTTTTTCTTTTATGTCAGTAAGATCACTTTCTTTCCTGCAACATGTTTTTTTGACTTTCCATATGCAAAAAGAATCAAAGCTTTACTTGCACGTCCAAACATGTGTTGGGTATTGAGGGTGGAGTTTCAGCCAGTCTAATAAAGGGATTGTAGTCCCTGAAGAGTTTATTGGTTGATCTGGACAATTGACCATTTTATATTTTGTAAAGTTTGTTCTTGTTCATACATTGTCTTGTGCTTGAAAGCTTTGATGGGCATGTTTTCCCTGATGACGTGTACAACTTAGACACCGAGACATAAGAAAAGAGGATATAGAATCTTTTTGGAGAGAAAAAATAAAATTCTAACATTGCAGTTTCATTTATACATCAGAATATTATTCAATGTTTTAAGCTCCATGAGCTCTGAAAACATAATGACTGATTTCATTTGTGCTCGTTTAGAGACCATTTGGTTTTTCAGTATCTGTTTTCTAATCAAGATTAGATTTTTATAAAGACTTTGATTAAAATATATTTTAGTTACATTCCAGTAGTTTCTTTCCTTGCTCAATACTGTAGGTAGCACAATTATATTATCCCCCCATTTGGTATAAGCATACATAATATACCCACAAAATATATACACTTCTAAGTAAATCAATAACTTGATTGGAAAAAATGCCAATGCTGATGAGTCCCAAAGATGCAAACCTCAGAGTTACAGATTGACTGGTCAACCGAACAGGCAATATCGAACTGACTTATAATAAAAAAACTTTTGTAGGCAACAGACCAACATAAATGTTGCTACATCCATTTTTTAAACTTTTAAATTAATGATATAAACTGTTTGATTCTTAAAGATTATAACTTAGCTTAGTTCAACTGTCATGCCTCATCTCTTTACCAAAACAGTGGAGGGGTGAAACATTTTGTGTGAAGAAGAAAAACTTGTGACAAAACAGTATTCGGCTAAACAGTTCAAACATGATACACAATTTAAGATTTTCCACAAGCATGTGGTCTGTTTATTTCAAAGTAACAAACATTTCAGTATTGCAAACAACCTCCATTGACAACATATCTGAGATCATACTGTAATTAAGCTTTGGTATGAATTTGGAGGAACACTGGGCTCTATTTTAACAAACCTAACGCAATGGTCAATCTTAGCGCATCACTGTCGAGTTGTGTGTGTATCAAATATATTTGCGATTATCATAGCTGCAATCATGGGCGCAATAGCTGGTTTGATGAGGGCTTGACCACTCACATGCCAATCAACGTTCTCTATGGTTTACAGGTTTTTTTATCGCTTTGGTGCATCTAGAAATACGTTTCACATTGCAATACATGATCATATAAAGTAATTGCCTTTCACAATTCAATGCTCACATTACTTTTGATATGATTCACTTCTCTTTTGTTAAGTAATTTTACTATTACTTAATCCGACTGCTCTTAATTGATGATCACTTAAACATTTGTAAACCTATAGATTTTACATGTAAACTGGTTTTTCGTCTACACATTTTGAGAACTACATAATGAAAATGTATGTCTGTAAAGTGAAACATAAGTATGATACATATTCAAATGTACTACTATGATGATGGCTATGATGATTTAACTTCACAGTAAATGTAAAAAAAAATCTGATATTGACAAGGTCAGAGATGCACTGTATGTAACAAATTAAATCAAAGTTTATTGGTTACATACACAGATTAGCAGATGTTGCAGCAGGTGCAGTGAAATGCTTGTGTTTCTAGCTCCTACAGTGCAGTAATACAATATCAATACCAATACACAAATAATCTAGAAAGTCCAAACTGCATTGGTCAGTACAGTACTGTAATACCGCAATATATGCAATTTACTTAGCAGACACTTTTATCCAAAGTGACAACAGTCCACACATTTTGGTATGTGACCCCAGTGGGATTCGAACCCACAACTCTGGTGTTGCTAGTGCCATGCTCTTATGAACTGAGCCATTTACAGAACCACTACAACACATACAGTACCTTCAGAAAGTATTCATACCCCTTGACTTATTCCACGTGTTACAGCCTGAATTCAAAATTGATTAAATATATGTTTTGTTTTGCCAACCATCTACACACTACCCCATAATGACAAAGTGAAAACATGTTTTTAGAAATCTTAGCAAGTTGATTGAGAATGAAATACAGAAATATCGAATTTACATAAGTATTCACACCCCTGAATCAATACTTTGTAGAAACACCTTTGGCAGCGATTACAGCTGTGAGTCTTTCTGGGTAAGTCTGTAAGAGCTTTCCACACCTGGATTGTGTGACATTTTCCCATTATTCTTTTCAAAATTCTTTAAGCTCTGTTAAATTGGTTGTTGATCCTTGCTGGACAACCATTTTCAGGTCTTGCCTTAGATTATTAGCTAGATTTAAGTCAAAGCTGTAACTCGGCCACTCAGGAACATTCACTGTCTTGGTAAGCAACTCCAGTGTAGATTTGGCCTTGTGTTTTAGGTTATTGTGCTGCTGAAAGGTGAATTCATCTCCCAGTGTCTGGCAAACTGAACCAGCTTTTCCTCTAGGATTGTGCCTGTGCTTCGTTCCATTCTTTCTTTTTTTATCCTGAAAAACTCCCCAGTCCTTAACGATTACAAGCATACCCATAATATTATGCAGCCACCACTATGCTTGAAAATATGAAGAGTGGTACTCAGTAATGTGTTGTATTGGATTTGCCCGAAACATAACACTTTGTATTCAGGACAAAAAGTGAATTGCTTTGCCACATTTTTTGCAGTACTACTTTAGTGCCTTGTTGCAAACAGGATGCATTTTTAGAATATTTTTACTTTGTACAGGCTTCCTTTTTTTCACGCTGTCAATTAGGTTAGTATTGTGGAGTAACTACAATGTTGTTGATCCATCCTCAGTTTTCTCCTATCACAGCCATTAAACTCTGTTTTACAGGCCTCATGGTGAAATCCCTGAGTGGTTTCCTTCCTCTCCGGCAACTGAGTTAGGAAGGACCCCTGTATCTTTAAAGTGTCTGGGTGTATTGATACACCATCCAAAGTGTAATTAATAACTTCACCATGCTCAAAAGTGATATTTAATGTCTGCATGTTTTTGTTTTTTTACCCATCTACCAATAGGTGCTGTTCTTTGTGAGACATTGGAAAACCTTCCTGGTCGTTGTGGTTGAATCTGTGTTTGAAATTCACTGCTTGACTGAGGGACCTTACAGATAATTGTATGTGTGGGGTACAGATGAGGTAGTCATTCAAAAATCATGTTAAACTCTATTATTGCACACGGAGTCTATGCAACTTCGTATGTGTATATTAAGCACATTTTTACTCCTGAACTTATTTAGGCTTGCCATAACAAAGGGGTTAAATACTTATTGACCCATTTTTCTTAATTTGTAAAACTTCCACTTTGGTATTGTGTGTAGACCAGTGAGATTTTTTTTATTTATTTAATCAATTTTAAATTCAGGCTGTAACTCAACAAAATGTGGAAAAAGTCAAGGGGTGTGAATACTTTCTGAAGGCACTGTAAGTACAGTACTGTAAAATTCAATACACAATTACAATACAGGTGCATTCGGAAAGTATTCAGACCCCTTAACCTTTTCCACATTTTGTTAAGTTACAGCCTTATTCTAAAATGTATTTAATAAAATAAAATCATAATCAATCTACACACAATATCCCATAATGACAAAGCAAAAACAGTTTTTTAGAAATGTTTGCAAATGTATTTAAATAAAAACAGAAATACCTTATTTACATAAGTATTCAGACCCTTTGCTATGAGACTCGAAATTGAGCTCCGGTGCATCCTGTTTTCATTGATCATCCTTGAGATGTTTCTACAACTTGATTGGAGTCCACCTGTGATAAATTCAATTGATTGGACATGATTTGGAAAAGCACACACGTCTATATAAGGTACCACAGTTGACAGTGCATGTCAGAGCAAAAACCAAGCCATGAGGTCAAAGGAATTGTCCGAAGAGCTCCGTGACAGGATTGTGTCGAGGCACAGATCTGGAGAAGGGTACCAAAAAATGTCTGCAGCATTGAAGGTCACCAGGAACACAGTGGCCTCCATCATTCTTAAATGGAAGAAGTTTGGAACCACCAAGACTTCCTAAAGCTGGCCACCTGGCCAAACTGCGCAATCGGGGGAGAAGGGCCTTGGTCAGGGAGGTGACCAAGAACCCGATGGTCACTCTGACAGAGCACCAGAGTTCCTCTGTGGAGATGGGAGAACCTTCCAGAAGGACAACAATCTCTGCAGCACTCCACCAATCAGGCCTTTATGGTAGAGTGGCCAGACGGAAGCCACTCCTCAGTAAAAGGCACATGACAGCCCACTTGGAGTTTGCCAAAAGGCACCTAAAGGACTCAGACCATGAGAAACAAGATTCTCTGGTCTGATGAAACTAATATTGAACTATTTTTGCCTGAATGCCATGCGTCACATGTGGAGGAAACCTGGCACCATCCCTACAGTGAAGCATGGTGGTGGCAGCATCATGCTGTGGGGATGGTTTTCAGTGGCAGGGACTGGGAGACTAGTCAGGATCGAAGGAAAGATGAACGGAGCAAAGTTCAGAGAGATCCTTGATGAAAACCTGCTCCAGAGCACTCAGGACCTCAGACTGGGGCGAAGGTTCACCTTCCAACAGGACAACAACCCTAAGCACACAGCCAAGACAAGTCTCTGAATGTCCTTAAGTGGCCCAGCCAGAGCCCAATCAAACATCTCTGGAGAGACCTGAAAATAGCTGTGACGCGACGCTCCCCATCCAACCTGACAGAGCTTGAGAGGACCTGCAGAGAAGAATGAGAGAAACTCCCCAAATACAGGTGTGCCAAGCTTGTAGCGTCATACCCAAGAAGACTGAAGGCCATAATCGCTGCCAAAGGTGCTTCAACAAAGTGCTGAGTAAAGGGTCTGAATACTTACGGAAATGTGATATTTACGTTTTAACAACCTGTTTTTGCTTTGTCATTTTTGGGTATTGTGTGTAGATTGATGAGGGAAAAATAACAATTGTATCAATTTTAGAATAAGACTGTAACGTAACAAAATGTGGAAAAAGTCATGGGGTCTGAATACTTTCCGAATGCACTGTATGATTGCCATCCCCATGAGCGTACCACCCTCCTTCAGGCCATGGATGAGGCATTGTCGTGGAAATTTCAGTACTGAGAGAGACTTGGACAACCATTCAAGCTATCATCTTTATTTAACATTGATTAATTATTGCAATAATGAAGCCGTCGAACGCACCCTCTGAAGTGTGTGTTGCAGAGAGCTTAACTAAAAATGAAAAAACAGAGATATTTTATAGGAGACCTAAAAATGCTTAGTCATGGCTGGTTCCACCCCTTCCATGCAGATTGGGGGCACCATAAGCCACTTTGGGTTCATCTCCTGGTCATCTGCCTCTGGAGTTATTTTTAACCCCACCTCATCTTAGTTTCCCAGATGCCAGGATACTGAGGCCTTTGTTCTGCTCCCCAGGCCCTCTCTATCTGGTTAAACATACACCACATCTTATCTATGGAATGCAGGCTGTAAATCAATTGTCAGCTCAAGCTATCTCTAGTGACCATACACCCAGATTAGCTGCAGGGAGTTAGAGTGGAAACCATCCCTTTACCAAAACCCAGTATTAGTAGAACAGAAATGTCTTACTATTTGTTAAGTATATAATTTAACTATTATTATCAAACAAATCAGGTAAATACTTATTTTTTCTCTCACAGCATGCAATGACTTCAATCCAGATCTATGTCAGCCTTAGATTCGCCATGCCAAAATATTTTTTCCCAGGTGCATGAACAATGAGGATATTTACTGCGATTTCGATGAGAACCTATGGCCAAAGGCTCAAGACAGGCTTGATACAAACAAGTGCCTGCTAAACATTGTTTCATTTCTATCATTTGATTACATTGTGAACTATATCTTCAATAATCAAACCTTTGATCACACATGGTATAGTAATTGTCATCAATCCCCCCGGTACTGCTGCTCATTCTGTTCACCAGCTCCGGAGGTCTACGTCACCGGTCTTCTAGGCGTCACTGACCTGGTTCATTACCACCAACCCCGGACTGTCTTGTCTCATTACGCACAGCTGGTTCCCATTCCCCATGAATGGTATGTGTATATATGTGCTCTCTGTTCCCCATTGTCCTTGTCGATTATTGTCCCATGTCCGTTGGTCTAGTGAGTACATTGTATTACAGTTTACATGCCGAGTAATTGTGCACTTGTTATTAAGGGTCTCATCCCGTGTATTATTTAGAGGTTGATACCTCACTCTTTTGTTTGGGTTACAGCCCTGTGTTATTTATAAACAACTGTGGAAAAAATTAAGAGACCACTGCAAAATTATCAGTTTCTCTGGTTTTACTATTTATAGGTATGTTTTTGGGTAGAAAATAACATTTTTGTTTTATTCTATAAACTACTGACAACATTTCTCCCAAATTCCAAATAAAAATATTGTTATTTAGAGCATTTATTTGCAGAAAATGACAACTGGTTAAAAGAACAAAAAAGATGCAGTGTTGTCAGACCTGGAATAATGCAAAGAAAATAAGTTCAGTTCATTTTTAAACAACCCAATAGTAATGTTTTAACTTAGGAAGAGATCAGAAATCAATATTTGGTGGAATAAGCCTGATTTTCAATCACAGCTTTCATGCGTCTTGGCATGCTCTCCACCAGTCTTTCACATTGATGTAGGATGACTTAATGCCACTCCTGGCGCAAAATTCAAGCAGCTCGGCTTTGTTTGATGGCTTGTGACCATCCATCTTCCTCTTGATCACATTCCAGAAGTTTTCAATGGGGTTCAGGTCTGGAGATTGGGCTGGCCATGACAGGGTCTTGATTGACCTGGCTGTGTGGCATGGCACATTGTCCTGCTGAAAAAACCAATCCTCAGAGTTGGGGAACAATGTCAGAGCAAAAGGAAGCAAGTTTTCTTCCAGGACAACCTTGTACGTGGCTTGATTCATGCGTCCTTCACAAAGACAAATCTGCCCGATTCCAGCCTTGCTGAAGCACCCCCAGATCATCACCGATCCTCCACCAAATTGCCATTCTTTTTGTAGGTGACTTGATGTCATCCTACAGTTGTTGAGTGACATTCAAATGAGTTGGCGGTCATCCCGGTCAGTAGAGAGTCGTTTTCGCCCTCTGCCGGTCTGTAGCTTTGTTGTCCCCAATGTCTGCTGCTTGAACTTGTTCTTATGTCTTTGACATTTTAAGGATGGAAGCAACCTGACGCTCACTGTATCCCTCTGCCAGTAAAGCCAGAATTGAACCCTACTTTTCCCCACTCAAAACGTTCCTTTTCAACTCTTTTGGCATGGTCAATAGTTATTTTTTGTTTAATATTACTTTTGAGGTACTATTACCACTGTTTTTGCCATCCAGCTGGTCCTATTGCAAGAGGATAGCGATGACCACAGCAGTGGTTTTAATACTTTTCCTCGTTAAATAAGATTTGGTTCATGTGATCACCTAATCAGTACCTAATTCAGTAGAATGAGGTGTGCCTGTGTTGGAATGGTCCTCTGTAGCTCAATTGGTAGAGCATGGCGCTTGTAACGCAAGGGTAGTGGGTTCGATCCCCGGGACCACCCATATGTAAAAATGTATGCGCACATGACTGTAAGTCGCTTTGGATAAAAGCGTCTGCTAAATGGCTTATTATTATTATTGGAATTCAACAGACACTGGAATGGAATGGCTGTCATACATGTAGAGATGCTGATTTAAGAAACATTTGCAGTGGTCTCTATTTTTTCCACAGCTGTATGTATACGTGTTTGTTTTGGGCTTCGTCCACGTCGTTTTCTATGACGTACCTTATGTTGGGTTGAGTAATAAAGAAAAAACGATTACGCATTCCTGCGCCTGTCTTCTATCAGTATACAACGTGACAGTAATTATGAAAATATAATGTTCAGCACATTTTAATGGGTAATTCAACTGTATTGCCTAATTTGAAAACACTGTAATGTACTGTAATTTAAAGGGCCATTTTTTGCTATTGGATTAACTGGTTATTAAAATAACTAAATTAAAAATATATAATTTGTATTTATTACAAATTCCAAGGCAGCAGCTACTCTTCCTGGGGTCCAGCAGAATTAAGGCAGTTACATTTAAAAAAAACATTACAATACATTTCACAACATATTAAGTGTGTGCCCTCAGGCCACTACTCTACTATCACTTATCTACAACACAAAATCTAAATCCATGTATACATGTGTGTGTCTCTTCACATTCCCTGTTCCATAAGGTATATTTTTATCTGTTTAAAAAATAATAATAAAAAATTCACTGCTTGCATGAATTACTTAATGTGGAATAGAGTTCCATAAACTGTGCACCTCCCATAGTCTGTTCTGGACTTGAGGACTGTGAAGAGACCTCTGGTGGCATTATGTTCTGTTTTGGTGAATAAACCAATGTACTCATTATATTTCAAAGTAAACATATGTTTTGAATCAATGGTTGTGTGGTGAAAGATGTCTACAAAGAAAATGAATGCACAATTAAAGGTTTTGAATGTAAGAGTGGCTGTGTTACTAGTGTTACCGGTTTGGAGTTTTGAAAATTCACCACATACTTGTGAAAATAGTACCCAAAAGAAACCTGTAATAGTGATGGCAATTGTCTCAAGTTGTGTATGCTATTGACGGTTTGCGTTATCATCAATTCGGCTTGAGGGCACAGATATTCACGTATTAGTCCATTGTGGATTGATACCGTTTATTAAATAGCATACATTAACAAATAATAGCAACAGTAGACTTGCATCCAGTTTTGCTAAATATGTTTGGTGTTTGCAGTCCACATTGTTCTAGATGGCTTCAACATGTAATGTCGGTAATTTACGCATAACATTCGCACGTCTCCGAAAGTAAAAATATTAGGCTTCTATAAATAGGCAAGATATCTCTTCGGTATTATAGGACTGAACAATGTCAATACGTTTGTAGGAACGCATCTATTGAAATAGGGATAGATCCTTGAACGCGCAAAATGAAGAAGGCAGGTATGAAAATAATCTAAACCTCCAAAACGGCACTCACAAGTAGACTATTATCAAATATTTTTCTTGATGGGCTACTTGGCATATGCATAGCCAGGATTGAAAAAAAACGGAAAGACTCATTGATGTTGAACGCGACTTCGTTATAGTAGGGAAGCCTACAGAGGACTTGGTTTTTAATCAAATGGAATAGAAAACAAGCAATTGTTACAGGAAAACAACTGAAATATTTCAAAATATGAGGGTCACCGCCATCATCATCAGCTCTCTTGGAAAATGTCACAGCACCAGTTAGACAAGAGCGCCATCTTAGCGCCGGCCAAAAATAGAGCCCTTTATCCCCCCGAAATGTCTGATCTTTGATTGGCTTACATGTTGGCACTATTTAAATGGATTACAACAATTGTTATATCATCCCTGTACATCCTTGCCAGGTCCTGAGGCAAGCTGAGCATTTTCGACAAGCGCCTTGGCTCCACTGTACCAAAGCCATCACTCCCTAAAGCATGGCGGATCAGATGTGTTGCAGAGTTCTCGTCCTCTAAAGCCGAAATGGCTCTGCTTTTCCTCTCCTGGAGCAACCTGTGCATCTGTCCCATTGTAAAGGAGAGCCCAGATACTGGTTTCTGCCAGTGTAGACCAGTCAGATGTTCTCCTATGACCTGCACCACAGTTTGCCTGTGCATCAGCTCCCATAGGCCATCAGTTGCCATGATCAGAAACTTGTCCTTTGGCCTCAGTGTGTGGCTTGTCACCTCTGGCTCAGCAATGAGATATGGTGGCGTGTGGTAGTTAGGTGGGAGCATCTTAACAAACTCATTGGCCGACAAGATGTCTGGTCTTGTTTCATACACCCTGTTCAACATTTCACCGCTCCATTTAAACTTAATGTCTCCGAACCCTCTGAAGGGCATGAGGAGGCCCAGTAGCCTGCCGTGTTTGACTACTGTCTTGTGTTCGAGCGCAGGGTGCTCAGAGAGAACCCTCTGCAACTCGTCTGGGTTTTGGGCATTGTGGTCGTTGCTGATGGTGTGTGCTGACCAGGTCCCATTCTCCTCTTGGACTCCCAGCACAGCCCTGCTATCCCCCAGGTTGGCCACATGCAGGTCATTTCCATCCACGTGGACGACACATGCTGTGCACCCAGACAGAGCCACCCGAAGAGGGGTGAAGTGGGAGAAGGGGTCCCCAAAGTCCACCTGGGCCTCAAGTGAAATGTCATTGTCCAACCTCTTGAATGCATTCATCAAAGCCGTTTGGACGTACCTGTCCTCGTCCTCCTCTAGATCGATCCTCTCTTGCCAGTACGTCCTAAGGCTGTTGAAGTAAAGCTTCCCAGAATCTGTGCTGGTATGGTCATTTGGGTGCTTGTGCCACTGTAGCATGGGTAACACCGGCCTTTCATTCTCAACTGCATCCTCAATGTCCCTTAAGGTCTTCACTGGGAGTAGAGTCACAGCAATGTAGTAGAAGAGCCTTTCACTGACTGCCTGGGCGCACGCATAACCTGCATGTCCATCAAATACCCCAAAAAGCATTCCCCTACTCTGGAGACAAGTCGCTGCACTCCTGCGGTCCTCACTCAGAGCATTTGATGCCAACATGTTACTATCAAACCCTAAAATTGAGTTAACAGAGTTTCGTCCATCATATCCATTGACTTTATAACTGTACTCATTAGCTTTTAAGATGTGGTTTATTTTAGAGAGTGGCATCTGACTGGTCTGATGGTTGTCTCGGTATTTTCTCCCATTGATTGTTTCTGCTGGGTAGTTGATAGCGATCAAATCTACTGGAGGTCTGGAAGAATGACACCGTCTAGTATCAAAGTCAAGGAATGTAATTTGAGTCAAGCAGCTTTTCCTTATCAGTCTTAACCTGTACATGGCCCAGTATTGTTTGAGGTGGTGAAAGCAAAGCGGAGGTACCATCTTCAGAACTATGGAGTTTGCAAACGTCACCTGCCAATAAAGCAAGCATGTGAATAGAATGTAATTGAATGTGCTTCTGTGATTTACAGTACTCTGAGGGTTCACCTCAATTGAAAAATGGCCCCCCCAGGACTCCTCTTCCCGAGAGCTAAGTAACCATATCACATTCTGCGCATGTTTTATGCACAAATCAGTCTACCTGTAGCCTATGTGGAATGTATTTTAAGACATTTGTGTAAATGTTTGTTGGTTTTATGCTGTCTTACTCCCCATCAATTGATGTAACCTATGAACCTTGGTGTAATCTTAATATATTCTGCCATATCCTACTCTGAAAATATAATATTGTTTATAGTTACAACAGACATGAGACAAATAAGTTTGTACAATATGTTGATCATGTGGTTTATAGTTCCTTCCATAGAGCTAGATAGAGGACTCATCTTTGTATCTATGCCATTATAGCGTCTGTGACAGCATGGGCAGTGCCATTGAGCCTACAACTCATAGGAGTCCCCACCCAGTTGACTACTTTAATTACTTTAAAATGGCAGAAGCATGGTGGACGCCCTCAATGACGCTGCCCATGCTAAAATGGCCACTAGAGGCCTCTATCATTCTCTGTGGTTACAGCAGACAAAGTTTGTACAACATGCCTTTCACCGTAAAGTAGCACATGTGCAGAAGGTACAGTTATTCAGCTATTGGGAAGAGGCTTCGACAGAATCAGGTCACGCAGCCACTGCATTAAAAAAATGACTCTTTCCAAAAGTTGGTTTCTAACCAAACTATTCGTTCTCGATCTTCTTTTATTGAAATAATGTGTGAATTATTGACATTGACCCTTGAGACATGAGCAGACTATTACATACTAGACTACATGTAGACTAGTAGTAAACCGGTGCAACAGACCACAATTAACGGTTCTGTCTACCGTTATAGCACTTTATTTTACTGTTTGAAGTTGAAGTTCTGTACCCATCCTCCACATACTTTTCCATTGACCCCAGTATCTAACAGAGCTTGAACTATTAAGACATTCAACTTTAATGTTTTAAATATCCTTATACATTTACAAAGTATACACAAGAACACTTTTAGACATTTGGCTCATACTTTGTCACCTTACCTGCTGTAGCCGATCACAGTTACTCTGAGCAGTTCTTGAGAACAGAACAGTTAGGTTATATTTTAACTTGGGTAGACTACTTTGTTCCCATGCTTAATATAATGTAGGATAAATCTTTTTTGTAGGATTATATTGTGCTGTCAGAAGCTATTTCCTCCCCAAAATGTGACTATACACAGGCTCTCAATTGTAAGAATTGGTTTGGGTATATGTAGCCTAAACACCTCATGTGCAATAAAGTGTGACCTTTGAAATGAGCATATTCATATCTGGTCTACAAATAGGTAATCTATAAACCAATGGAAGCTTGAAAGACATGCATGGAAAATATCGCAGAAAATCCATGGGACAATGGATGAATGGCATGTAAGGGCATATCATAATGAATTAATTTTAAAAGCCTCATATCATCACAAAGTTCTGACTTCTATACTTCTCTTTCTACTTCTGTACACTTTTATTCCTTCACTCACACACACAAAATAATCAATTTGGCCAATATTTAAGGACGACAAACCAAACAAAGGGGTTCACAAAATCTGGGCGAATCTATATGACCTCTATTTCTATTGGTGGATATAATAAACTTCTGGTAAATGCCACGTCCCTAAACGCACCAAAACATTGAGAATGGACCAATTAAATGTCTACATATAAGCGGTCAGTATACCCATGTCTTGTCCTTTCCATCTTGTGTAGGGAGAGGCTATATGGACCACCCCAAACAATTGCAATCAGTCAATATAATCGAGAACAATCATCAGAAATCACGTGATATGAATCAGACAGTGGGGCGCCGCCTGACCCACTAGTTGGTCAGAAGGTTCAAATCAACGTTTCTTATCGTGGTGTAGATGTACTGTATTGAAAATGACACACTAACGCGATATCACATTTCCAGCATGGCCGACAACCAGACCTCCCTTTTATTTTATTTATTTATTTAACCTTTATTTAACTAGGCAAGTCAGTTAAGAACAAATTCTTATTTTGCCTGCCATATGAAGCAAATGGTAATTATTAAATATTAAGTGAGCATTGCATTTGCAGCTCCTAAATTAATAGAATCATTTAAAACGTCACCTCTGAACGAGCTCCGGCAACTCGTGGCCCAGCTGGCTAGCTTGACTGACATTGCTAGCCGGTATTTGCGTTGCTAGCCCGCGGGCGCGTTCCAGGTGGACTTCATTGCTTCTTAATTTATGGGTGTATTACAATTGATAGCTAACATAACCGATTAGCATAATTGGTTCCAATTATTTGATGATTTATTGGCCTCTACTTTTATTTATCACTATTGCAGGGCGTAACAACTCTGTTCCTGGAAAGCAACCATCCTGTAGGTTTTCACTCCAAACCCAGTAGTAACTAACGTGATTCAGCTTATCAACCAGTTAGTTAGGTGTGCTAGATAAGGGTTTGAACAAAAACCAAAAACCTACACTCCCATTCAAACCCAGAATCCTATATTGTATTTCTCCAGACTTCCAACACGATTCAACAAGATAAGATTTGGAAGGATGGCTACGCGAGGCCAGCGTTGAACATAGCAGCTAACCACATACTGGTGGTGTTCCTGGCTGATTACGTTGAAGACGTTGCATTGCATCAACCAATGGTTGTGTGCCACGTCATCGACTGTCGGGCTTTACATTGCTATATCATATGATGTGGTTAGCTGAATTGTTAAACACCTATCCAAGCTTTGCGAGATCTGGCAGGCGTCTGCAATGTAGTCAGGCAGGAATGCCACCCATATGATATAGCGGTATAGCAATCTAACGCCCGACTGCGCAGTCGATGATGTGGCATGCAAATGACATGCTATGCAACTATTGGGTGATGCAATGCATTATCTGCAATTTGGTCAGGGCCTGGAACATGACCCTCAACTAGCTGAATCAGGTATGTTAGGTTAGGGTTGGACTGAATACCCACAGGATGGTAGATCTCCAGGAATTGGGTTAGGTAGCTCTGTTGTAACCTAAGCACTAGGTCGTGTTTATTGGTGCGGACCGTAACAAAATTCACTTTTGCAATGGAAAACTAAAAACAATTGTTTCTTATAAGACAAGTTCAGGTAGTCCCTTGCAGTTTCAGTCCATTTTCATTCTGTTTGGTGCCTAGTGAATACGACCCTGTACTGTCTCCAACCAAGTCCCAGGCTTTTGTGGGCACACTGCCCCACGACGGCTCATTTGCAGTTCCATAGTTTCAGTTTTGTTTTTGTGTAGAGAGCAGTCTCGCGCATTGGTCGTTGACCGATGGCCGACCCAGATTCTACTGTCGTATCGGGTGAATGCTGGCAATTATTGCTGATAAACAAAGGAGTCCGCTCATACTGAACTTGGATCATAAGGTTTATTCATATCACAAGCTTCAGCATAAGTGACAGATGTCATGACATCCGGAGAGCGACGGCCCGGATTGCAATGGTCGCTCTGCCCTTTCTTTGTCTAGCCCCTACTTATAAACAATGCAAAAAGATGGGTGCTCCCTCTTCTGGCCAATCACCAGTCTCCCCTGGGGCGTCACCCCCCAAACGGCTACATTTGACCTAACATAAACAACATTCCATTTCTTCATGAAAAACATTTAACAAAGGCATAATCCTAATACACGACATTTCCCCCCTTCGAGACTAACTAACAGTCTCGAAAACAAACAGAATAGGATTATGACAAGTAACAATTTATCTTATTGAGTATCTTTAACATTAAACCAAAAACATTCTCCTCTAGAGTGTATATACCTTTCTATGAAATATGAATAACTGTTTATGAAGTGTGAATACATTACTATGAAATATGAACAAATCTTTATGGAGTGTGAGAGCGAAAAACTGTCCGGCAACCTTCGTTCCAAATCCATCCATCCATCAATCAAGACAGTAAAATTCTCTCACGGTCCCTCTGCCCCAGGCAACCACCTAGATACTCCAGATAAACTCATAAACCATGTAAATGCATTTGAAACTATGATGCAATTAAATACACATGTAAGCCCCTGCAAACAAAATACTATCCAAAAAATATCCACTCTATGGCTGGTCAACCCATTGGACCCTACAGTGGACCTCTCCCTGCCTAGACTCCCTGTCCCTAAGCATCAACGAAATAAACAAAAACATCTAAGATCCCCACGACCTTTTACCTAGCCGGTGGGGATTCCGGTGGGGTACGCCCACCCAGGTAGTGGCAGTGCTGGCAACACTGGCTGCAGTAACCCATGGGGAGGGGGTCACACTCGGACAATCAGAGAGGGGGTTTATCATTGTGGCCCAGGTGGCACAAAATAATCAAAGGTCTGACCGCATGGAGATGCTTGGGAAAATGGTTACAACAGGGGATCAGAGTGTTTGTGTCTCAGGTGAAGAGGGTGGATCTGATCTCCATCACCTAGGACTTGACATAGATTAAGTAGATTAATCAAATCTCACATTGTTATCAATTTCTGCTCAATCTGCATGCTTTCTCAATCAGCTTTAACTGTATGTGCACTCGTAGATCAAGTTATTTCTCGAGTTGGGCTCTGGGATATAACAGCGTTGAGTATCGGATTTTATGGTGGATTGTGGAGGAGGGGGGTTGAGTGTGTTAGAGTATGTGAGTATGTGCGTGTGTGCTTGTCTGGCATCTGTTGTGGGGGGGGGGGGGGATGTTGGGGGGGGGGGGTATGGGATGGACCGCGGGAATTATTTGCTAGGATAATAATTGCTTGTCAATGAATTAAATGTAATACAATGGCAATCCTGGTTATATGTTAGAATCCTATGCGTGAACTGCCAACATTATTACGCATATTAATTGATAATGATGGAAAATAGGATATGCATAATTTAAAAAATAATAATAGTTATATAGATATATATATATAGAGAGAGAGGTGAAAGCATTGGAAATGCTTTTGGCGGTTAACCTGCTTCTGTTTTGTGGGTGGCACTGTGTGCTGTTTTCGATGGATGGGTCCTGGCCTCTCGGGGCCTTAGGGATACGGAGGGACGTGGGTGGGATGCTGATCACTGGGATGACGGCTCAACTTGGGATGGGGAGGGGCTTTAGCGGGGGAATTAGTGGAGAACAATTGAAGGGTTACTCCGTAGCAATGCAAATATCACGGTACAGCTATATGGACACTCAATCATTACGCTATTTTTTATTGGTAAATTTACAAACATATATAATGATAAATAGACTTGAAACTTGTATCTCATTATGGTGTATGGTGAAATAAGTATAGCCAGTTATAATTGTAATGGCTTAGCTGATAATAACAAAAGAAGAACAATATTTACATGGCTCAAAGAGAAGGAATATAATATCTATTGTATACAGGAAACTCATTCAACAATTCGAGATGAAGTAGCGTGGAAAAAAGAATGGGGGGGGGAAATATACTTCTCCCATGGGCAAAGAAATTCAAAAGGGGTGATGATATTAATTAATAGTAATTTCGATCCGAATGTGCAAATTGTCCAAATAGATACGCAAGGTAGATGGATTATTTTAAATATGGTATTGGACCATAAACAGATATGGCTCATTAACCTTTACGGACCAAATAATGATGATCCACAATTCTTTGACAATATATATAATAAATTATCAAGCCTGCAAGCAACTCAAGACAATATTATTATGGTGGGGGATTATAATACTGTTTTAAATAGCTCAATGGACCGAAAAGGAAATCACACCACAAACAATCACCCACATGCTCTTAAGGAAATTGTGAATGTCATGGATACATTAGAACTAGTAGATATATGGAGGCTTAAATATGCTGATCTAGTGAGATATACATGGCGGAGACTGAATCAAGCTAGTCGTCTTGACTTCTTTCTTATCTCATTCTCGTTGGCACCAAAAGTAAAAAAAAGTGTTGATAGGGGACAGAATGCGGTCGGACCATCATATAATAGGCATATACATTACTCTGACTGAATTTCCACGTGGGCGAGGATATTGGAAATTTAATCAAAGCCTATTAGATGATAATTTATTTATAATTAGAACAAAGGAATTTATAACTGACTTTTTCCAACATAACATAGGTACAGCGAATCCCCTTATTGTATGGGACACCTTTAAATGTGCCTTTAGAGGCCATGCAATTCAGTACTCATCTCGAAAACAAAAGCAATCTAGGTCAAAAGAGTGTATACTAAGAAAGGAAATAGAAAGTCTAACAGAACAGATAGATGGCAATAAAAACAGTAACATAGAGGCTCAGAATAAATTAGAGGAAAAACAAAAAGAAATGGAAAAACTTATTCAAGAAAGATCAAGTGTAATATATTATAAAAATAAAGCAAACTGGATGGAATATGGGGAAAAATGCACAAAATTCTTTTTTAATCTTCAACATAGGAATGCTACCAAAAAGAACTTAATGAAACTGGTTACAATTGACGGAGTCACCCATAATTCACCTAATGATATTTTGAAGGAAGAAACAAAGTATTTTAAGCATATGTTTTCTTTTCAGTCGCCTCCATCTCCTCTAACTGAAGCTAATTGTAGAGATTTTTTTTCTATTGATAATGTCAAATTAACAGCCACACAGAAAGACTCATGTGAAGGTGAAATTACAGAGGAGGAACTTCTGGATGCAATTAAAGACTTTAAGTCCGGGAAAACTCCAGGGTTGGATGGCATACCAATCGAGGTATACCAAACCTTTTTTGATATACTAAGAGGACCGTTATTAGCATGTTTTAACCACTCCTATGTAAATGGTAGATTATCTGACACTCAAGAAGAAGGTCTGATCTCATTATTACTGAAACAGGATACAAGTGGAAAATATAAAGATCCAGTCCATTTACAAAATTGGAGGCCACTTACACTTCAGTGTTGTGATGCAAAAATCCTAGCAAAATGTATAGCGCATAGAATTAAAAAGGTATTGTCGGATATTATTCATTCTAATCAGACAGGTTTTTTACATGGAAGATACATTGGAGATAATATAAGGCAAGTATTGGAAACAATAGAACACTATGGAAAATATGGGAAACCAGGCCTGCTATTCATAGCAGACTTCGAAAAGGCATTTGATAAAGTTCGACTGGAATTTATATATAAATGCCTGGAGCATTTCAATTTTGGAGAATCTCTTATAAAATGGGTCAAAATCATGTATAGTAACCCTAGGTGTAAAATAGTAAATAATGGCTATTTCTCAGAAAGTTTTAAACTGTCAAGAGGAGTGAAACAAGGTTGTCCACTATCGGCATATCTATTTATTGTGGCCATTGAGATGTTAGCTATTAAAATCAGATCCAATAATAATATCAGAGGAATAGAAATACAGGGCTTAAAAACAAAGGTGTCATTGTACGCAGATGATTCATGTTTTCTTTTAGATCCACAACTAGAATCCCTCCACAGCCTCATAGAGGATCTAGATACATTTTCTAACCTCTCTGGATTAAAACCAAATTATGACAAATGTACTATATTACGTATTGGATCACTAAAAAATACAATGTTTACATTACCATGTAGTTTACCAATAAAATGGTCTGATGGTGATGTAGATATACTCGGAATACATATCCCAAAGGAAATAAATGATCTCACTTCAATAAATTTTAATAGAAAGTTAGCAAAAATAGATAAGATCTTACTACCATGGAAAGGAAAATACCTGTCAATTTGTGGAAAAATCACCCTGATTAACTCTTTAGTATTATCCCAGTTTACCTATTTGCTTATGGTCTTGCCTACGCCTAGCAAACAGTTTTTTAAATTATATGAGAAAAAAATATTCAATTTCATTTGGAACGGCAAGCCAGACAAAATTAAAAGAGCATATTTATATAATGAATATGAATTCGGAGGACAGAAATGATTAAATATTAAAGCATTAGACCTATCACTAAAATCTTCAGTCATCCAAAAGTTATACTTAAATCCGAACTGGTTCTCAAGCAAATTAGTAAGATTGTCTCACCCACTGTTCAAGAAAGGCCTTTTTCCCTTTATTCAGATTACAACCTCTCACTTTCAGTTATTTGAAAAGGAAATAATCTCCCAAATGTCACTATTTCTAAAACAAGCCATAGAAAGTTGGTTGCAATTTCAATTTAATCCTCCAGAAACGACAGAACAAATAATGCAACAAATATTGTGGTTAAATTCAAATATACTAATTGACAAAAAAACTTTATTTTTTGACAGAATGTTTAAAAAAGGTATAATCTTCGTAAATGATATCATCGGTAGGACTGGTGGAGTTATGTCGCACATGCAGCTAACAAAAACATATGGAAATGTCTGCTCTACCCAAAATTACAACCAAATAATTGCAGCCTTACCGCAAAAGTGGAAGAGGAAAGTTGAAGGGGGAGAAAGTAAGGAACTTGTCTGTCGGCCTTGCATTAAAGAACATAATTGGTTAAGGAAAACTGTGATAAATAAAAAAGTATATCAGTTTCACTTAAGGACCAAAGGATTGACAGCCGTCCCATATAGATTGCAAAATAGTTGGGAAGAGATCTTTGACGTACCGATCCCATGGCATAGTGTTTATGAACTGACACGCAAAACGACACCGGATTCAAAAATTAGAATCTTTCAATTTAAATTATTATATAAAATTCTTGCTACCAATAGAATGTTATTTATATGGGGGATACAATCTTCCCAGCTCTGCAGATTTTGCTGTGAAGAGATAGAATCATTAGATCATTTGTTTTGGTTCTGTCCATTTGTAGCTTGTTTTTGGACACAGGTCCAGGAATGGCTAAAGGATTGCAATATTTACCTGGAACTAACCTTGCAGATAGCATTACTGGGTGATCTGAAAAGTCATAGTCAATCAATCAATAATATAATAATACTTTTAGCAAAAATGTTTATTTTTAATTCACAATCTGTAGAAGCAATGAGAATAGAAAGGTTCAGAACTTTTGTAAAACATCACAGTACGGTTGAAATATATATGGCAAATAGAAATCCTATATGGATGGTGTTAAGAGATAGATGGGAGGTATTGAATAGAATTGAAGGATGGGACTAATAACAAATAACAACAAATAATAACAAAGATAGCTAATAATGTAAGCATACTGTGTCCATAATAAGTATATAGGTTGTATGTTGGGAGCTTTTGGGAAAGAGCACAGTTAGAAAGATATGGCATTTAGAAGCAAACCGGATGGACATCATGAAAATTATCGGAGAGGTTGAGAGTAGAAGAAGTTCAGGAGCAAAAAAATAAATAAATATATATACATATATATATATATATATATATATATATATATATATATATAGAATTATTGTAAAATTAACTCTGTCCATAAGGTGTAGATAGTAAGTATAGACCGGAAGTAGAGGCCTGGGCGTTGTTGTTCACTAATTTACTCCAAGTAGGGAAAGGATGGTGGGGTTGAAAAGTAATAAAGGGGAATATATATATATATAAAAAATAAAAAATAAACATGGGGGATTGGAAGTGATGCAGACAATTACATTGATAGAAGATGCAATCTATCTGCAATATTAAGCTGATCCATCCCCCCCCCCCCCCCAAAAAAAAAAAAAAAGATCCCCACATGTATTCAATAACATCAAATATCATTCTACAAAAATTAATACGTAAGAGTATGACACAAATTATGTATTACACATGAGATATGTCTATATTTCATTGCAGACACTGGAATGTAGTCCACTACACTTCATCTCCCCGTAGTCTCGACTTCCAATGGATTGTTGATGATGGAATCGGAATCTCTCCACACCTTTCTTGTTTCATCTCCTCCAGTCATTGTCCTTTCATATTGTCCCTTCATATTGTCCTTGTTTGAGTATTTCAATCTCCACATGTTCCCCCAAATGCTTCTGGAAGAAAAGAAAAGACCAAACAGTATCTTTTGCAAAACAACACTTTCAAATTAACCATCAATATCAACTAAGAATATAAAAATGATATATAAATGATGTATGAATCACATTAAATGATAGAATAATGAACTAGGATAATTATTCATTCATAAACTTCCCCCCTTTGATTCATAAAATCATACTAAAATCACCCTAATATTGAAAAAAAAAAAATGAAAAATGATCAAATAATCAAAAAGGATATTTATCTATCCAGTTCTACTTGTCCATCTTCATCCAGATCAGGAACAGTCAACAACGGCATCTGAGTGTTGTCTCCAGGCATCACTCTCCAACCTATCTCAATATCATAGCTTTCTCAAAGGTCAGTAACAAATTACAAACCTCACACACAGTGCTATCAAAGCTGCAACTAAAATCTGAACCATCACTGCCCCTACTGGGCCTACCTGATCTTGCAACCAAGTCTTCGCTGACTTCCGCTCCTTCAGATCTACCAAATGCATCCCTTATATTCTTCAATGCATATATAACCCTAGTGATAATATCTGAACTATCTGGACTCAAAGTATAACTAATATTATCAATATGATCTTCCCAAATGTTACACCATACCATGGAAAAAGTAGATTTATCCTTCAATGATAGGCTTGAAGACTATGACATGTCTCCATGTCTTTTTTCATCCAATTTCAAACCTAGCTTCAGATTGATCTGTGTTCGGTGCTACCCCTCTTTTAATGGTAAAAACCTCATATGGAAGCTTCAACGTTGACATGTAACAACATCCTATCCATCAATAGGGTAAGAATATATATGCTTTATCACCACAAACCCTCAAAATATCTCTAAAATTCCCAATAGTTACATTGACAGGCAAAAGCTGATCTTTCACCATCAAAGTCCTGCTCTTCTTACTACCTGGTACATAAAAAGTAACATATTTCTCATTACTACCCTTAAGGTCGTGCATACCCAAAGTTATCATATAACATCACAATCTGATATTCCCATAAACATACCCCTTACCTCATATGTTTTATTAGAACCAAACAACGTTTAGCCCTCACTGCTTTCACCTCCAATGTTTCAGGGTTTGCTGTTACCTGAGTTTCCTTCCCATCTAACAAATGCACACAAGTTAATTCACTTAACCCAATACCACCTAACCCTAGGCTTAAACAAATGTTTTGACAACGACATTATTTTATCGGTTACTGATTGTTGCTGATACCACAGTCATGACAAAGCATAAGATTGACACATACTTGATAGAGGTCGAGCGACCGTCTCTAAAATGTTTGACTGGAATTCTCAACAGACATGGACCCTCAAGATTCCTCACTGATCTTACAGAATGAGCTGTTGGAACCAAAGATTCCTACCTGCTATCTTTAATTTTCACAACAGAAGAATCAAACCCATCCATTTAGTTTCTCTCTTCCCTAACGAGCGGTACTGATCAGATACCTCTCCTTGTCTGTCATTAAAATCAAAGACCTCATCCTGTACCTCCATGATAGTATCCTTCACTATTTCAGATGAATCTATATTCTCTCTACCACTATCTGCTCTCCTATTTTAACCCCTATTCGTACTATCATTGACAGCACTCTCCATCCGTAACATAAACCCCTGAGTCCTTCTTGCTACCCCCTTTAATTTCAGAAAAGTTGTTGTCGGTGTCATACTTCCTACATTTGCTATTGCCATCGTATCATTAATCCCTTTCCAAAGTTACCATTAAAGTAGTTGATTTAGTTGATGTATTAACACTCTTAACTACTTCTAGTGCGAAAGTTCCCGATATCCTCTGTGTATTATCTACTGTTGGAGTGACTACTGTAATCTACTCCTCCTGACCTCCTTTGGTGACTGCGGAAACTTCAACAGACTTCAAATCTTCCATTATAAGCGTCACTTTACGAATTACATAGCCCTTTAACAAATAATTCTTAACCGGAACAAATTTTAATGCTTGCACTAGATAAGTACACATATATTCTCCCTGATCTTTCTCTGTAACATTACGCAAAATGAATGAACAATCACTCATAACCCTCTTCCACTTCATATCGTTGTACAAACTATACCTCCTTTGATTAGGTGCAACAGCTTCTACTTCTGGTCCTGATAACAATACTTCTTCTCCATAATTATCTCTCCATGTGGGAGGAACGTCCCCATCCTAACCCTAATAAGTATTTTTCCTCTAAAATTGGTGCTGGAGCCATTGGCTCCCTTATAATCAAATGCGATATATTTATGGCTTTAATAACTATCAATGTTGAAAGAGTTAAATTGCTTCCCACTGTTGTTTTAATAGACTGAAGTGTTAATGTCCTTAGTTACTTCATCCATTTTCCCCAAAGATTTGAACTCTTTGCTTGTACTTCCATCTATCACCACTAGTGTCAAATGACGTAAATGTAACTTACATTCACTCTCTCTTCCTACTCTAAACCCTAACTTTCAAACTTTTGATTATAAAAATACACCTATAATTACCTTGATCTCCCTACTCTAAAGTGTCCTTCACCACTGTTCTCTCTCTCTTACTACTAACTTTGAAACTTAGCTTACTGTCTTAGAGTTCCTTCAACCTAGTTCTCCTAACTTTTTAATCTAATCTTTTCTCCTAACCTTTAAAAACCTTTTCCACTGATTTATTCACAAAATCCCTTTACCACCACATTTTTAGGATATGTGATTGGGAAGTCCCCACATGCTTCTGACTTCTTTACACACAGACTTGGCAAACGACTAAACATCTTTTAGCCTAGCCTGAAATCTCTTGGTGTAAGAATGTAACCCAGAATAACAGTCACCCCTTTTAACTTTATTTTCCCAGACAGATTGTCTAATAGGCAGTCTAATAGATTATCATCCTTCCTATGATATTATCTTTTTAAGCCAATATGATTCCCAAAAACCCTATTATTTCAATGCTCTAATATTAGTATGTCTATTTTAATTTCTCTTTGAGTTCTATAGCAGAGCTCAATTGGTTCCTTAAGAGTAATTAACTGTTTTACTACCTCAAATCCCTATCCTAATTAGTTAATTTTACATAGTGAGATGTTTAACCTCTTTAGGCTCAACACAGATAAGTTTTTCCACTATTCACCATCACTTCTCATAGTCCTCTGTTTTTACTTCAATTGTTAGATATTTTCTCTTCTTCTCTAATCGGTGCTATCAGCTGACACCCCCCTTCGTATCTTCTAGGCACTCTAGAATCCTTAGGGTTCACCTGGAGAACAGGTGATCTTGACTGGCCCCTGTATCTTCCTTAAAAATTTTCTCTGTTGTTTCCTCCTGACTTGTTGCACTCACAGGTAAAGTGACCAACCTGTCCATAATTATAACACTCTTCTGAAAGTTGCTGGAAGTGTAGCTGAAATCTTCCTACTCCTTCTAAGCCTTCTCGTCCTCTTCCTCTCCAATTCTGTGTCTGTCCAGAAACTGGCTGTGGATATGGAACACCTGGTACCCCCCTTGGTGGCTGGTACAATTGCATTTGATATTGTTCAGTTGAAGCTGTAACAGTGATTGTTGATTTGGTTCACTCTGATTCTTCATAACCAAAGCTTCTCTTCTCCACCAGTTGTATGATTGAGTTTCTTGAGAGTTTCTTCGTCCTGTTCTTTCTTGCTGACATATCAGTATTCTTCAACAGCTTATATTCTAAGTTCTGTCCTCGAAATATCATCTTCCATCATCTTCTTACTATTCTTCTGTGCCAGTCCTTGTAGGATAAACTCCTTTTGAATACACAGCACCTTTAGTCTCCTCTTTATCGCTGTCTTCATCTGAACTCGAATCTCTTGTATCCTTCTTCCTTCAACTTCCATCAGAGATCAAATCTCTAGTATCCTTCTTTCCTCTCTTGCCAACTTCCTTCTGATCACAGAGTCATATCCACCCATGATCTCTTCTCAATCACTCTGATCTTCATCTTCATCATCTTCTTCCTTAACCTCACTCTTCTCTTCCAGACATCTCATTTTCTTCCTTCTGGAGTTTTGAATTCATCTTTCTGGTCGTTTCTGCTTGTCCTCTATCTATTATTCATCTTCATCTCTGATGCAACAATCACCCTGCTGGATGATCACTGGAAGCTGAGGATAAACATCCCTAAGCTCTACTTCCTTCTCGTAAGGTGGGTGTCCTATTGCTGAATCCGTGTGTGAGAAAGGTGTACTAACTTCTGCCATTAGTTTTCCTGTCGCCTTCTCTATACCGTTGTTTATCTTATCGCTGGAATCTTTTATCAGTTTTTGTTTGAGAATGAAGGGCAACTTTTGTTTCATTTGCCGGATAACCTAGCAATACTCTTAACTAAAGGATTACTATTTTTCCTATATCAACCGGTGTAATCACTTTCATAGCCTTGCTGTCCTTTCTCCCCATTGTAACAACCCTTTTATATTCCTTTATCGTGAATTATTTTATTTTAGACTATATAGCCTATGGCTTCCCCCTTTTAATTATTAATATAACCTAAAAAAAAAAAAAAAAAAAAAAAAAATTGACTATGAAATAATTCTATTAAAATTTCTATTCAAAAACCATTTCTAATTAAAATAAAAAATCAATTAAAAACTCAATTAAAAATTATGAATAATTAAAACCAATTTTTATTTCTACATCCTATGTCACCAATTTATCAATTAGTGGTGGCTATCTTACCACAACCCATCAAATGCAAGTAGTCAACTTCAGACTACAATACCCATAAACAAAGCCTGTAACCCTACCATTACTACAATTCCCATAACCCCTTGCTCTATAAGCACCTAATTATCTTAAATTTACAGAATAATGTCAGTCCTTGATTCCCAACACAACTCCAATCAACCCCAGTGATGCACATAGCCTCCAAAATGCAATTTTTAATGAAATAGTATTTGCCAAGCCTATGTGAAATTGTCATAACCTCAGATATCCTGTAGGGGAAGATTTTGTAACCAGACCAGTCTCAAACCCTTGACGCGATCCTCTGTCGCGTCACGTGACGTGTACGTCAGCACCCCTTCTCTTTCTCTCCCTCTCTGCTGTCGTATCGTCCTATTGCGCCTCTCATATGACAAAAGAACAGAGACACAGAAAAAGATTTTAGTAGTTACTGCAATCACTGAGTTATTTCAACCATATTCAATATTCCCCCACTCATATTCGCTCTAAGACTAAACTCAGGACTAAATAGATCGCTCAAAAACATTTTTATTTACTTTTTATTTATTTTAATCGTCTTTTAATTTAATTTATTATAGTCCGCCAACATATATCTAATTTATAAATTCACTACATCTCAACAAATAGTTTCATTTTCGAACAACAGTTACTTTAACGATTAGAAGATTCGTGTCCAAATATCTCTTGTCTGTGGCTATTTCTCTGTCTCCCCCTGCAGTGTAACAGATGTGTTGTTTAGTAAAATCCCACGCATGCGCGATACATTCAAAAATACTTTTTCACCGTGGAAGGGAGATTCTTAGATCTCTCCCCAACCCCAAATAGAGGGTTAACAGTCCTGCTGTACCTCCATTTTCCCTCATAGTCAAACAACATTTAACAGCGCTCACAAAACATAGAACCGAAATTCCACAGACAAACATAATTTAAGAGGCTTTCTCCCATCGCAGTGGACCTCTACGGTCACATGTTAGCATGCAGCATATTAGCATTTAGCATTAGCATTTAGCCTTAGCCTGTATGCACCATGTAGCATAAAAACAATGCACCTGACATTGCGTCTTTAATTACTTTTTCCTTTTTATTAACTTTAGGCTGCCGTGAGTTCTGGATATTTTATGAGCGGTCCCCCCCAAGCAGATATCCCGTCGAATAGAAGATGGGCAAGCAACCCCCACTAAATCTACAACCAAACTCCAGTCCAAGACTGACTGACTGACCTGAAACCCATAACGCGTTACCAGGATTTTATGGCCCACCATGCGGTCGCCTCGTTTGTTCCGAGGGCTTAACAAATCCTGCAATGTCCTAACTTGTATACATATCTTGGCCCCGATTGTTCTTGACTTACTATTCAAGCAACACATCTCTATAAACAATCCATAAGCTCTACCCACTTTTGCGCTGTTTTAAATTTTTTATAATGATTAGCCAGACCCCCAGTTATCAGCAATAACGCCACACGAGGCACGGTCGTAATGGTACATTCCTCCAGTGTACAATCACATAGCATCCAAACTAACAACCTGTGAGGAAAACTCACCCTTTTCTGGCACTTCAGACCGAGTTAGCTTGGCGGCTACGCATGAAGCAAAGGAGATTTGCAGACCAGCCCCACGTTGGGCGCCATTTGTCGTATCGGGTGAATGCTGGCAATTATTGCTGATAAACAAAGGAGTCCGCTCATACTGAACTTGGATCATAAGGTTTATTCATATCACAAGCTTCAGCATAAGTGACAGATGTCATGACATCCGGAGAGCGACGGCCCGGATTGCAATGGTCGCTCTGCCCTTTCTTTGTCTAGCCCCTACTTATAAACAATGCAAAAAGATGGGTGCTCCCTCTTCTGGCCAATCACCAGTCTCCCCTGGGGCGTCACCCCCCAAACGGCTACATTTGACCTAACATAAACAACATTCCATTTCTTCATGAAAAACATTTAACAAAGGCATAATCCTAATACACGACACTACTTTATGAATTCAGAAAGACTGCTCACGGGAAAGATCAAAAGGAATGTGACGGACTGGTCGTTGTCTCCCATCTCGTCTGTGTGTAGTGTCTTTAGATTGGTCTGTTACACTGGTTACAGCAAGACTTTATTGCCACACAATCAGAGTTGGTGGTAATTGCTTTTGGTACAGCATGATAGGCAAGAACTCTCACAAGGTTTTAGTTTGAATGAATTAGTAAACAAGTAGAACCTTTTATGGCACAGTATGAATTGCATTGACTCTTGAATTGCAAGACATTATACAGCTGCCCATCATTCTACAAATCAAGAACCATCCATAAATCCAGACAATTTTACTAAGACACACCCACTATACAACCAGTACCAACTGCTGCTGTCAGGTCGAAGGTTCAAAACCCCACTCTGTAGAACAAACAGGGCACACAAGTCATTCATATCAACCAGCATCAGGTTCCTAAAAACAGGAAGACTAAACCGTAACCCAGCACCTACAGTATACCTCTATCTATTTGTCTGTCTGACCTCGTCTTGTGAAGTACACTACCGGTCAAAAGTTTTAGAACACCTACTCATTCAAGGGTTTTTCTTTATTTTGTACTATTTTCTACATTGTAGAATAATAGTGAAGACATCAAAACTATGAAATAACACACATGGAATCATGTAGTAGCCAAAAAAGTGTTAAACAAATCAAAATATATTATATATTTGAGATTCTTCAAATAGCCACCCTTTGCCTTGATGACAGCTTTGCACACTCTTGTGGGGGTGTCTTTGATGCAGGCCAATTATTATTATTTTTAGATGAATTATCAGAGGGTTTTCTCTTAGGAGTTATGGTACACAGGGAAAATGGCAGGCATTACCACCTGCCACAAAAGCCCATTACAGTGATGAGGCAGACAAGCTACAGGCAGGAGGTCAGGAGTTGAAGGGGAACCTGAAGGCCTTAAAAGTCAAAGATTATTTAAGACAGTTGAAATCAATGTTGGCAATATATAGGGTCACAGTAGTAAGTCAATACATTTTTAAACCTTTACTTCAAAAAAAGTAATGTCTTTGATAGTTGGAGTTAGATTTGAGATACAGATTTAAGATGCAGAGAACAGGCATTTTCTTATGGAAGGAGTTCAGTCTTTTCACCAACTCTTTTCCTATAAGCATTTTTAGGTATTGTATTTCTTTTACATCTAATATCATTTATTATTTATCTGGTCTATTTCTACATCATTTTTTGTTAGGTTATGGAGTTGGAAGGTATGGGGGTCGACACAGCATTCCTTGTCCACAACCCAGAGGACCCCAAAACTAGTCAGTACAGCCTCATCTGGGAGGGGAAAGGAATTTGTTGAGGTCCAGGATCTGATCGCCAAGTTTTCTGGTACACATATTTAAAAAATAACTTTGGAAACTTAACCTCAAGCATACAGATGTAGGATCTTCATTTGATCCCCCTGTTGCAGGACAACCTTTCTGCAATGCAGAACATTTTTTACTTGTTGTATATTTGAGGTTTGAAAAGGCTTCTGAAGTTTGTAATTTCCACTTTGGAATTTCAGACTTGATTTTCCCGATAAATGTATCAACCCCCGACAAAAATGTACATTTAGTATAATCCACATAACAATTCACATTTCCTGTTAATGCAGGATTATTTTCCTGCTGTAGCAAACTGACTCAAATTAAGATCCTACATCTGTACATCTATAATGCCTTTAAACACACTCATACACTACTGTGCCTCTTTTATTGTTACATCTAGGCAAACCTGCAGCTTCACAGTCAAAGTTTAAGGGGTTTGACAAGGCTAGGGTGCAAAGAGTACAAGCCTTATTCAACCATAAGTATAGTATGTATCATTTTATTTGAAATAACTATTAAAATGTACTGTATATCTGTGATTCAACAATTAAATAACGGTCGTACGCCACTTTTAAGCAAGCTTAAAAAATGTAACCACTAAAATTCAAAGGCAGAGTTCTGGATACAAGGGCTGACATTTGATTTATAAAAAAATATGTGGTAGCTGTGCCTTGTTGGTTTACATTGTTGATATTCAAGTAAGCAGATTTCTGGATTTCTGGATCACTGGTAGAAGCTTGGAATAATGTGTACACTTGATCTTCCTTCACTAAAGCCTTATTTCTATTTCTGTTTAGATGAAGCAGGTGGACATGGCAGAGTTCCATATATGGCTGTGGCTGCCAAGACAGTGGTCATTGAAGTAAAGGGCATGCCAGGTGGGATAGAGTTTTTAAAAAACTCCCACTATGGCATGGACCAACTATCTACCATTTTGGAGGCCGGCCGTGGCATTAAATTCAGAATAAGTAAGATGCAATGCTCTCTAAAATGTTTCAATGCAGAATTGTAATGACTTGGTCATTGAGATTAACAACATTGACATGTACAGTACAGTACTTTAGACAATCAGGACATTCCCTTTGAACAGATACCCATTGTGGCCACTGCTCTCACTAAAGGTCAACGGTGGGCAGAGGAGGGTCGTTAGTGATTGGAGTTGGTGTGATTGGAGCCACCTGGGCTCGGGGTATTTAAAACTGCTTCACTAACCACTCTCTCTCTCTCTGCTCCTCCAGGTATGATCCTGTTTTGTTTGTTCCTTTGTAGGTGTACTTAGTTTCCACTCAGTCATGTTCACACACACACAGATTCATGCATCCATGCACCTTACCTACACCCTACATTATGACATTTCCACACCTCATTCCTTTTTCTTTGTTTAAAGTTAATAGTTTTTGGTTTACAATAAAGAACCTTTTGATTGGCCTATACCTGTTGTTCATGTCCCCTCCTTTTTGCCACAGGCTATGAGCCGGCCTGTGACACCATCCACCACTTGTTATTGTTTTTTTCTGGGTCAATGTGTCTGCTGATTATGAAAAGATGGAGCAATTTTTTGATTTTAGAAAATCTGTTTGCAGCTGGGGGTGGTGCTGGGAGTGGAGTTGGAGCTGGAACAGGCCCTGTAGTTGGTGCTGGAGGTTGGGCTGAGGCTAGAGCTGGAGGTTGGGCTGAGGCTAGAGCTGGAGGTTGGGTTGAGGCTAGAGCTGGAGGTTGGGCTGAGGCTAGAGCTGGAGGTTGGGCTGAGGCTAGAGCTGGAGGTTGGGCTGAGGCTAGAGCTGGAGGTTGGGCTGAGGCTAGAGCTGGAGGTTGGGCTGAGGCTAGAGCTGGAGGTTGGGCTGAGGCTAGAGCTGGAGGTTGGGCTGAGGCTGGAGCTGGAGGTTGGGCTGCACCAGGACCTGTCTCTAATTCCCAGGAGGATGGAAATAATATATGAATGTACACTGAGTATACAAAACATTAAGGACACCTGATCTTTCCATGACAGACTGACCAGGTAAATCCAGGTGAAAGCTATGATCCCTCATTGATGTCACTTGTTAAATCCACTTCAATCAGTGTAGATGAAGGGGAGGAGACTGATTAAAGAAGGATTTCTAAGCCTTGAGACAATTAAGACATGGATTGTGTATGTGTGCAATTCAGAGGGTGAATGGGCAAGACAAAAGATTTAAGTGCCTTTACATTTTAGTCATTTAGCAGACGCTCTTATCCAGTGCAACTTACAGTTAGTGAGTGCATACATTTAATTGTTTTAATACTGGCCCCCTGTGGGAATCGAACGCACAACCCTGGCATTGCAAACGCCATGCTCTACCAACTGAGCTACATCCCTGCTGGCCATTCCCTCCCCTACCCTGGGCCAATTGTGCGCCGCCCCATGGGTCTCCCGGTCAGCTACGACAGAGCCTGGATTCGAACCAGGATCTCTAGTGGCACAGCTAGCACTGCGATGCAGTACCTTAGACCACTGCACCACTCGGGGTATGGTAGTAGGTGCCAAGCGCATGGTTTGTGACAAGAACTGCAACGCTGCTGGGTTTTTCAAGCTCAACAGTTGTCAAGAATGGTCCACCACCGAAAGGACATCCAGCCAACTTGACACCGTGGGAAGCATTGGAGTCAATATGGGCCAGCATTCCTGTGGAACGCTTTCGACACCTTGTAGAGTCCATACCCTGACGAATTGAGGCTGTTCTGAGGGCAAAATGGGAGGGGGTGCAACTCAATATTAGGAAGGTATTCTTAATGTTTTGTAAACTCAGTGTATTTGTATGTTATGGAGCTACAGTATGTATGTTTTGTATGTTATGAATGATGCTTGGCTTAGTTCAATACTCAATTCCAGATACACAACAGTGCACTTCACCTGACTTTGCACAGCAAATGTGTACTGCATGGTAAAATAGTAATTGTAGTCAATAACCAGAATCTTTGCTGGTGTACAAAGAGTCAGTTCAGAATTAGAAATTGGGTAACTGTGTGTAAACTCATTTACCACACTACGTAATGGATGAAGTATTTCAGTGCAGGCACTATATTAAAAACACATCTGTTTGACGTTATTTTTTCAAAGTGAACTGTGAATGTAGCCAACAAAGTATTTTGTCTTTGATTATCAAGAACATACTTTATTACCTTACAATTTATCACTTTGTATTTGTGTCTGTATTTTTTTTTCTCAGTCATACACAGACATCCTTGCAGTTGCAATGAACTCCATTATTACCTAGCCACAATTAAATGTTGTTTAATTAAAAATAATATTCAACGTTGTGTTGGGTGTAATTACATTGATAGATCTAGTGAACATTGTATAAGCAACACTGAACTGCACTGGTTGGGCGTGACGGATAGTAGTCACTACAAGCCTTACTTCAAAGTTGCCTGAAGCTGAATGGAAAGTGCTATGCCCTGACCAGTTATTCAGAAGAAAATCCTTGTGTCTAATTTACACAAGGTTGGTTAATTACTGGCGTGGGGGGGTCAATGCAAATAGTCTGGGTGGCCATTTGATTAATTGTTCAGCAGTCTTATGGCTTGGGGGAAGAAGCTGTTGAGGAGCCTTTTGGTCCTAGACTTGGCACTCTGGTACCGCTTGCTGTGCGGTAGCAGAGAGAACAGTCTATGACTTGGGAGACTGGAGTCTTTGACAATTTTTTGGGCCTTCCTCTGACACTGCCTAGCATAGAGGTCCTGGATGGCAGGAAGCTTGGCCCCAGTGATGTACTGGGCCGTACGCACTACCCTCTGTAGCGCCTTACGGTCGATGTCGAGCAGTTGCCATACCAGGTGGTGATGCAACCAGTCAGGATGCTCTCAATGGTGCAGCTGTATAACTTTTTGAGGATCTGGGGACCCATGCCAAATCTTTTCAGTCTCCTGAGAGGGAAAAGGTGTTGTCGTGCCCTCTTCACGACTGTCTTGGTGTGTTTGGACCATGATAGTTTGTTGGTGATGTGGACACCAAGGAACTTGAAACTCTCGACCCGCTCGACTACAGCCCCATCGATGTGAATGGGGGCGTGTTCGGCCTTCCTTTTCCTGTAGTCCACGATCAGATCCTTTGTCTTGCTCACATTGAGGGAGAGGTTGTTGTCCTGGCACCACACTGCCAGGTCTCTGACCTCCCTATAGGCTGTCTCATTGTTGTCGGTGATCAGGCCTACCACTGTTGTGCCGTCAGCAAATGTAATGATGGTGTTGGAGTCGTGCTTGGCCACGCAGTCGTGGGTGAACAGAGAGTACAGGAGGAGACTAAGCACGCACCCCTGAGGGGCCCCCGTGTTGAGGATCAGTGTGGCAGATGTGTTGTTGCCTACCTTTACCACCTGGGGGCGGCCAGTCAGGAAGTCCAGGATCCAGTTGCAGAAGGAGGTGTTTAGTCCCAGGGTCCTTAGCTTAGTGATGACATTTGTGGGCACTATGGTGTTGAACGCTGAGCTGTAGTCAAAGGAACAACATTCTCACATACTGTAGGTGTTCCTTTTGTCCAGGTGGGAAAGGACAGTGTGGAGTGCAATTGAGATTGCGTCATCTGTGGATCTGTTGGGGCGGTATGCGAATTGGCATCTTGGCTAATGGATGATTATTGCTGGAATTGTTATAATGTACCATTTAATACTTGCAGTAGTCCAGCGGTTCTCAACCTTCTTTTGGTCATTGTAGGCCCAATCACATCTTGCTCTGCCCTTAGTGCCTCCAAAGTACCCCCTCATATGTATTTTAGATGTAGGCATATCATATGAAATTAGTTGTTCTAAGTACCCACTTTGGATATTGGTTCCTGGTTATATGAATGGTGTAGGCATTGGCTAGAGAGAGTTTAAATCCATGTGAGAAAGTGCAAACTTTGGGAAAAGTATGGAGATTTACGACAGAGGCCCGGAGATGCAGCCAAAGAAATTAGATGCAGCCTAGCACCGAAAACAGGAAATGACACATGACATGGTTCCCGGGAAATTTAAGCCGAAAAGACTGATAATGCAAAATTGCAAATCCTTTTAAATTGATTATATATTCAGATCGAATTGCAGTCAAGAAATGTTCTTTCCTACTATGGGTCATATTAGCACTCTATCCCGAGGTAAAAACACTTTTTAAAATCCATTACATTAGCTTTGTAAATCACAGTTTAAAAAAATAATGCGATTACATACCTTAGTTTTAGTTACAGCACAATAAAAATGGTCATTTCCGCCACCAACGTATACGGGGTGTAATAACAGCCATGGTTGATGCTTTTTGCCTACTCGGATATTACGATATAAAACTTTGATTTGAACCTGCTGAACAACTAGTGGGTCAGGCGGCGCCCCCACTGTCTGATTCATATCACGTGATTTCTGATGATAGTTCTCGATTATATTGACTGATTGGTTCTGTATGGGGTGTACGGACACGTCTGGTGCCCAAAATGTATCACTTATGTCGCGCAGCGAGAGTTGAGTGGGGATGAACGGATTTGGTTCAGTCAGTTGTGAGGCAGTCGTCCTAATCAGCCTTCCCCAGCTAGCTAGTTCATGCTGGCAACAACAGCAGCATGGTGCTAGTTAAAACTTGACATGCCAATGAGCTAACGTAACGACAAGCCGGTATGAATGACCACCAGTGCAACGGCAGCCTCGTCTCATAGTAAAAGTACATCCAGGAAATTCAGATTAGAATGCTATGTTACGTTTGGTATGGTTACATAAGACAGGTGGTTACATAAGGCAAAAACTTAACCCGTAAACCTTAGCCTAGCTAACGTTAGCCAGCTAGCTAACGTTAGCCACCTATCTAGAATTCATAACATATCATACATTTTTCTAATTTGTAACATATAGTAATTTTTTTGCAAATTCATAACATATTGTACGTTTTGCAAATTCGTAACATATAATGTGAATTGTCATTCGTAACATATCTTACGAAATGGGTGAAGGACATTCACGAATTAAAACATACCATTTGAAACGTAACATATCATACTATGTAAATGAGGTGTCTCGGATTTACGTACAGAATAATACGAAATGCTCTTAGACCAGGTTGTGCAGTAAGGAGAGGGAAGTAGCTAGATAGTTTAGCCAATATCAGGCCAAGGTGACAGCTAAAACACATTTATTATAGTGGTTTTCACCGAGAATGTACAACTACAGCATTAACCTCTACAAAAAAATTTGTTTTTAATTATTCCAATAAAAACTCTCCTAAGTCCCAACTTCGGCAGACAACTTCCAAATTCTCGCTGAAGTTTCTAGTCACAAGCATAAAGTAAACTAGCTACCTGGGGAATGCTCATTGGGACGACTGACTGAGCTGAACCAAATCCGTTAATTCCCAGAGGTATAACGTGGTCCCGGTTCCAGGGACATCACTGGATAGAAAATCCAAAATGGCTGCCAACGCAATGCAATATATGGACATGTGTTACGTCTGAACTCAGTAGCTCTACTATCATTGGTCCTAACGATTTCTTTACGTTTTTTTGCATGTAGCTTGCGACACAGCCGTCAAGGGGACAACAACATTGCTTGCTGGAGGAATAGGACACTTTACCGAGTTTGAAGTGGAGGGAGTACAGGGCTCAGCATGTCTCTCGAGGAGCCTAAAAAGAGAATTTGGTTTGGAAGAGTTGAATATTTTCAGGAATCGGGTAATTGGAATGGAGGATTGGAGGGAATAGAGAGGAAGTTGAAAAGACTGACGGAGGCAGAGGATAGGTTTGAATCTGTTGAAGCTAGCAATAACAAGGGAGAGGGTTTGAGGAAGATTGGTGTCAAGTTCAAACAGAGTGAGCTGGATGCCAGTTCGAGTTCTGGAGATGAAATGGAAGGGGTAGATGGTGTTGTGGGGAGCACAGAGTCCGAGCCTTGCATTGATGGACATGGTTATGATAAAGATGCTGTACATTTGGTCCAGTGGGAGTGAGATTTTTGAAGAGGTTGGAACCAGGCCTTTTGGCTGATCCATCTGTGGTTTCAGGTTGGATGGAAAAGATGGTGGGTGCTGTAGAGTCGGTGAAGATAACCCGAAGTGGAGTTGGGGAAAGACCTGTATCTTGCTTTGCGCTTAGGTACAGGGCACCATTGAACGGAGTGATGTGTGGAGGTGGAACAATTGAAGTTGCAGATTCCTGGTATTTGTGACGCCCACCATTTGATGCGACGCAGACCTGGTGGTGTGGGTGGTGAAACAGAGGAGCCACTGTCAGTCCTTTTAAGTTTTGAGTCAGCGTCTTTAACCAACAAGGTGATGTTAGGATATATCAGTTATCCTCTTAGAGCTTTTGTGGCAAATCCACTGCGCTGTTTCAGGTGCAACATTTATGGTCACGTCGCAGCAGTCTGTAGGAGGGAGATTCCAAGACGTGGGAAGTGTGCAGGAGGTTATGGGATAGAGGATTGTGTAGTTTCGGTGGAAAAATGTTGCTGTGGATTGGAAGTGTCCGGTGCGAGAGAGGCAGGTTGAGGTGGCTAGAGTCAGAGGTGTCCTATGCTGAGGCAGTGAAGAAAGTAGAGGAGGATGGGTCATGTGTGAGGGATTCTGAGAGGATCCCTGTGAATAGTAGATCTGTGCCAGCACAGAGGGATAGGCCAATGAGTGATACAGTTGAAGTCGGAAGTTTACATACACCTTAGCCAAATACATTTGAACTCAGTTTTTCACAATTCCTGACATTTTATCCTAGTAATAATTCCCTGTCTTAGTTCAGTTAGGATCACCACTTTATTTTAAGAATGTGAAATGTCAAAGTAATTGTAGAGAGAATTATTTATTTAAGCTTTTATTTCTTTCATCACATTCCCAGTATGTCAGAAGTTTACATACACTCAATTAGTATTTGGTAGCATTGCCTTTAAATTGTTTAACTTGGGTGAAACGTTTCGGGTAGCCTTCCACAAGCTTCCCACAATAAGTTGGGTGAATGTTGACCCATTCCTCCTGACAGAGCTGGTGTAACTGAGTCAGGTTTGTAGGCCTCCTTGCTCGCACATGCTTTTTCAGTTCTGCCCACACATTTTCTGGAGGATTGAGGTCAGGGCTTTGTGATGGCCACTCCAATACCTTGACATTGTTGTCCTTAAGCCATTTTGTCACAACTTTGGAAGTATGCTTGGGGTCATTAACCATTTGGAAGACCCATTTGCGACCAAGCTTTAACTTCCTGACTGATGTCTTTAGATGTTGCTCTAATACAGGGTTCTTCAATTCCGGTCCTGGAGGGCCGAAACACCTCTGTTTTTCATCCTCTCCTTCTAATCAGGGGCTAATTCAGACCTGCGACACCAGGTGAAGTGCACCAGTCCCTCCTGCAGCAAGGCACCCCCATAGCATGATGCTGCCACCCCCGTGCTTCACAGTTGGGATGGTGTTGTTTGGCTTGAAAGCGTCCCCCTTTTTCCTCCAAACATAACGATGGTCATTATGGCCAAACAGTTCTATTTTTGTTTCATCAGACCAGAGGACATTTCTCGAAAAAGTACAATCTTTGTCCCCATGTGCAGTTGCAAACCGTAGTCTGGCTTTTTTATGGCGGTTTTGGAGCAGTGGCTTCATCCTTGCTGAGCGGCCTTTCAGGTTATGTCGATATAGGACTCGTTTTACTGTGGCTATAGATACTGTTGTACCTGTTTCCTGAGCAGTATGAAGGCATGTTGTTTATATTTGCGTACTATTGTTTGTAAAGATGAACGTGGTACCTTCAGGTGTTTGGAAATTGCTTCCAAGGATGAACCAGACTTGTGGAGGTCTACAATTCTTTTTTCTGAGGTTTTGGCTGATTTATTTTTATTTTCCCATGATGTCAAGCAAAGAGTCACTTAGTTTGAAGGTAGGCATTGAAATACATCCACAGGTAAACCTCCAATTGACTCAAATGATGTCAATTAGCCTACCAGAAGCTTCTAAAGCCATGACATACTTTTATGGAATTTTCCAAGCTGTTTAAAGGCACAGTGAACTTAGTGTATGTAAACTTCTGACCCACTGGAATTGTGATAAAGTGAATTATGAGTGAAATAATCTGTCTGTAAACAATTGTTGGAAAAATTACTTGTGTCATGCACAAAGTAGATGTCATAACCGACTTGCCAAAACGATAGTTTGTTAACAAGAAATTTGTGGAGTGGTTGAAAAACGAGTTTTAATGACTCCAACCTAAGTGTATGTAAACTTCCGACTTCAACTGTATATGCTTCAGTAAGGTTTGCTTCTTAGCTTTTGTAGAAATGGTCAACTGTACTGCAGAAATGGAACGTAAATCACAGAAAATAGTTGTTGTGGTAGCAGCTGCAGAGAAGTACTTGGGGGGTACGAGATTTGACTTAAGAAGAGTTACAGCGTGTGTTGAGTGGTAGTGTCCTGTCCTCTCAGGCCTTTGGCCTGGGGTAAAATCAGATAAAAAGTAGTTAAAGGGTTAAAGTAGTGGAATAAGGTGGTGGGTTTTAATGAGTGTAGGGTTAGTTGGTAGGGTAATTAAAATGTATGTATATTTTTATTTTATTTATTTTAAGTTTTTCCCGGTTCCCCTTCCCCATTTTGTATCACAAAGTGTAATGGATCTATACTATAGTTCAGTTGGGGGCTGTAATGCCACATATTGGATGCAAACTGTCGTTAAACTTTAAGACTTCATGGATGAGCTCAATGGATCATCAGAAATGGGTACGGATAGATAGATAGATATATAGCTACTTAGCTAGTTCATTTTTGTAGTTTTTTTTTAGGGGGTAGATCAGCTTTAATATTTCAGATAGATTGTAACTTCCATCAATGTAATTGTCTGCATCACTTCCAATCCCCCATATGTATAAAAAAAATATGTATTCACTAACTGTAAGTCGCTCTGGATAAGAGCGTCTGCTAAATGACTAATATGTAAATGTAAAATGTAAATGTTTATTTTTTCTCGCATATATATATATATATATATATATATATATATATATATATATATAAACATACATACCAACATACATACATACATACATACATACACATATACATACATATATACACATACATATATATTTCCTTTTTTAAATATATTTCCCTTTATTACTTTCCAACCCCACCATCCCTTCCCTAATTGGAGTAAACTAGTGAACAACAATGCTTAGGCCTCTACTTCCAGCTTACACATACTATATACATTTTATGGACACAGTCAATTTTACAATAATTCTATTTTGTTTGTTTTTACTCCTGAACTTCCTCTACCCTCAACCTCTCCGATCATTTTCATGATGTCCATCCGATTTGCTTCTATATGCCATATCTTTCTAACTGTGCTCATTCACAAAAGCTCTCAACCTATAACCTATATACTTATTATGGACACAGTTATTAGTTGTTGTTAGTTGTTATTAGTTCCATCCTTAAACTCCATTCATCACCACCCATCTACAGTGGGGGAAAAAAGTATTTAGTCAGCCACCAATTGTGCAAGTTCTCCCACTTAAAAAGATGAGAGAGGCCTGTAATTTTCATCATAGGTACACGTCAACTATGACAGACAAATTGAGAAGAAAAAAAATCCAGAAAATCACATTGTAGGATTTTTAATGAATTTATTTGCAAATTATGGTGGAAAATAAGTATTTGGTCACCTACAAACAAGCAAGATTTCTGGCTCTCACAGACCTGTAACTTCTTCTTTAAGAGGCTCCTCTGTCCTCCACTCGTTACCTGTATTAATGGCACCTGTTTGAACTTATCAGTATAAAAGACACCTGTCCACAACCTCAAACAGTCACACTCCAAACTCCACTATGGCCAAGACCAAAGAGCTGTCAAAGGACACCAGAAACAAAATTGTAGACCTGCACCAGGCTGGGAAAACTGAATCTGCAATAGGTAAGCAGCTTGGTTTGAAGAAATCAACTGTGGGAGCAATTATTAGGAAATGGAAGACATACAAGACCACTGATAATCTCCCTCGATCTGGGGCTCCACGCAAGATCTCACCCCGTGGGGTCAAAATGATCACAAGAACGGTGAGCAAAAACCACACGGGGGGACCTAGTGAATGACCTGCAGAGAGCTGGGACCAAAGTAACAAAGCCTACCATCAGTAACACACTACGCCGCCAGGGACTCAAATCCTGCAGTGCCAGGCGTGTCCCCCTGCTTAAGCCAGTACATGTCCAGGCCCGTCTGAAGTTTGCTAGAGTGCATTTGGATGATCCAGAAGAGGATTGGGAGAATGTAATATGGTCAGATGAAACCAAAATATAACTTTTTGGTAAAAACTCAACTTGTCGTGTTTGGAGGACAAAGAATGCTGAGTTGCATCCAAAGAACACCATACATACTGTGAAGCATGGGGGTGGAAACATCATGCTTTGGGGCTGTTTTTCTGCAAAGGGACCAGGACGACTGATCTGTGTAAAGGAAAGAATGAATGGGGCCATGTATCATGAGATTTTGAGTGAAACCCTCCTTCCATCAGCAAGGGCATTGAAGATGAAATGTGGCTGGGTCTTTCAGCATGACAATGATCCCAAACACACCGCCTGGGCAACGAAGGAGTGGCTTCGTAAGAAGCATTTCAAGGTCCTGGAGTGGCCTAGCCAGTCTCCAGATCTCAACCCCATAGAAAATATTTGGAGGGAGTAGAAAGTCTGTGTCGCCCAGCGACAGCCCCAAAACATCACTGCTCTAGAGGAGATCTGCATGGAGGAATGGGCCAAAATACCAGCAACAGTGTGTGAAAACCTTGTGAAGACTTACAGAAAACGTTTGACCTGTGTCATTGCCAACAAAGGGTATATAACAAAGTATTGAGAAACTTTTGTTATTGACCAAATACTTATTTTCCACCATAATTTGCAAATAAATTCATAAAAAATCCTACAATGTGATTTTCTGGATTTTTTAAAATCATTTTGTCTGTCATAGTTGACGTGTACCTATGATGAAAATTACAGGCCTCTCTCATCTTTTTAAGTGGGAGAACTTGCACAATTGGTGGCTGACTAAATACTTTTTTCCCCCACTGTATCTACTAATTCTAATGTATCCATGACATTCATGATTTCCTTAAGAGCATGAGGGTGATTGTTTGTAGTGTGATTTCCTTTACGGTCCATTGAGCTATTTAAATGTTGAATTATGTGTGTTTTTCCGCGTTATTTGTAATTTATTTTGTACATAATGTTTCTGCCATCGTCTCTTATAACCAAAAAGAGCTTCTGGATATCAGGACAGCGATTACTCACCTCGCATTGGACGAAGATTTTTTCTTCAACGAGGCGGCCGCGAAGGATATCATACAGACACCCGACAAGGCCCAGATCCCCGTCATTCGCGTGAGGAAGAGACGGAGATATCGCGGACGCAGATCCGGGTGCCTTGTAAGGATCCGACGGCGAGCGAGTAAACAGCCTCTTCCATCAATCCTATTAGCCAACGTTCAAGCTTTTGAGAATAAAATGGACGATTTAAGATTACGGTTATTCTACCAACGGGACATTAAAAACTGTAATATCTTATGTTTCACGGAGTCGTGGCTGAACGACAACAATGATAACATTCAGCTAGCAGGCTATACGCTACATCGGCAGGACAGAACGTCTGACTCTGGTAAGACAAGGGGTGGCGGTCTGTGTATATTTGTAAACAACAGCTGGTGCACAAAATCAAATACTAAGGAAGTCTCGAGGTTTTGCTCGCCTGAGGTAGAGTATCTTATGATAAGCTGTAGACCACACTATTTACCAAGAGAGTTTTCATCTATATTTTTCATAGCTGTCTATTTACCACCACAAACCAATGCTGGCATTAAGATTGCACTGAATGAGTTGTACAAGGCCATTAATCAACAGGAAAACGCTCATCCAGATGCAGCGCTCCTAGTGGCCGGGGACTTTAATGCAGGGAAACTTAAATCCGTTCTACCTAATTTCTACCAGCATGTTAAATGTGCAACCAGAGGGAAAAAAACTCTAGACCACCTTTACTCCACACACAGAGACGCATACAAAGCTCTCCCTCGCCCTCCATTTGGCAAATCTGACCATAACTCTATCCTCCTGATTCCTGACTAAGCAAAAACTGAAGCAGGAAGCACCAGTGATTCGGTTAATAAAAAAGTGGTCAGATGACGCAGATGCTAAGCTACAGGACTGTTTTGCTAGCACAGACTGGAACATGTTCCGGGATTCTTCAGACAGCATTGAGGAGTACACCACATCAGTCACTGGCTTCATCAATAAGTGCATCGATGATGTCGTCCCCACAGTGACCGTACGTACATACCCCAACCAGAAGCCATGGATTACAGGAAACATCCGCACTGAGCTAAAGGGTAGAGCTGCCGCTTTCAAGGAACGGGACTCTAACCCGGACGCTTATAAGAAATCCCGCTATGACCTCCGACAAACCATCAAACAGGCAAAGAGTCAATACAGGTCTAAGATTGAATCATACTACACTGGCTCTGACGCTCGGTACTCCGAGCATGTGCTGACCAACTGGCAAGTGTCTTCACTGACATTTTCAACATGTCCCTGACTGAGTCTGTAATACCAACATGTTTCAAGCAGACCACCATAGTCCCCGTGCCCAAGAACTCTAAGATAACCTGCCTAAATGACTACCGACCCGTAGCACTGACGTCTGTAGCCATGAAGTGCTTTGAAAGACTGGTCATGGCTCACATCAACAGCATAATCCCAGAAACCCTAGACCCACTCCAATTTGCATACCGCCCCAACAGATCCACAGATGATGCAATCTCTATCGCACTCCACACTGCCCTTTCCCACCTGGACAATAGGAACACCTACGTGAGAATGCTATTCATTGACTACAGCTCAGCATTCAACACCATAGTGCCCTCTAAGCTCATCACTAAGCTAAGGATCCTGGGACTAAACACCTCCCTCTGCAACTGGATCCTGGACTTCCTGACGGGCCGCCCCCAGGTGGTAAGGGTAGGTAACAACACATCTGCCACACTGATCCTCAACACGGGGGCCCCTCAGGGGTGCGTGCTCAGTCCCCTCCTGTACTCTCTGTTCACCCATGACTGCATGGCCAGGCACGACTCCAACACCATCATTAAGTTTGCCGACGACACAACAGTGGTAGGCCTGATCACCGACAACGATGAGACAGCCTATAGGGAGGAGGTCAGAGATCTGGCCGTGTGGTGCCAGGACAACAACCTCTCCCTCAACGTGACCAAGACAAAGGAGATGATTGTGGACTACAGGAAAAAAAAGAGGACTGAGCACGCCCCCATTCTCATCGACGGGGCTGTAGTGGAACAGGTTGAGAGCTTCAAGTTCCTTGGTGTCCACATCACCAACGAACTATCATGGTCCAAACACACCAAGACAGTCGTGAAGAGGGCACGACAAAGCCTACTCCCCCTCAGGAGACTAAAAAGATTTGGCATGGGTCCTCAGATCCTCAAAAAATTCTACAGCTGCACCATCGAGAGCATCCTGACTGGTTGCATCACCGCCTGGTATGGCAACTGCTTGGCCTCTGATCGCAAGGCACTACAGAGGGTAGTGCGTACGGCCCAGTACATCACTGGGGCAAAGCTTCCTGCCATCCAGGACCTCTATACCAGGCGGTGTCAGAGGAAGGCCCTCAAAATTGTCAAAGACTCCAGCCACCCTAGTCATAGACTGTTCTCTCTGCTACCGCACGGCAAGCGGTACCGGAGTGCCAAGTCTAGGTCCAAAAGACTTCTCAACAGCTTCTACCCCCAAGCCATAAGACTCCTGAACAGCTAATCATGGCTACCCGGACTATTTGCACTGCCCCCCCACCCCATCCTTTTTACGCTGCTGCTACTCTGTTAAGTATTTATGCATAGTCACTTTAACTCTACCCACATGTACATATTACCTCAACTACCTCAACTAGCCGGTGCCCCCGCACATTGACTCTGCAACGGTACCCCCCTGTATATATAGCCTCCCTACTGTCACTTTATTTTACTTCTGCTCTTTTTTTCTCAACACTTTTTTTTGTTGTTGTTTTATTCGTACTTTTTTTGTTTAAAATAAATGCACTATTGGTTAAGGGCTGTACGTAAGCATTTCACTGTAATGTCTGCACCTGTTGTATTCGGCGCATGTGACCAATAAAATTTGATTTGATTTGATTTGATTTAAAATGGTATTATAATCTCCCACCATAATAATAGAGTCTTGAATTGCTTGTAGGGTTGATAATGTATTATATATAATATATTGTCAAAGAAGTGTGGATCATCATTATTTGGTCCGTAAAGGTTAATGAGCCATATCTGTTTATGGTCCAATAACATATTTAAAATAATACATCTACCTTGCGTATCTGTTTGGACAATTTGCACATTCGGATCGAAATTACTGTTAATTAATATCATCACCCCTTTTGAGTTTCTTTGCCCAGGGGAGAAGTATATTTGCACCCCCCCCCCCCCCCCCCCCAATTCCTTTTTCCACGCAACTTCATCTAGAATTGTTGAATGAGTTTCCTGTAAACAATAGATATTATATTCCTTCTCTTTGAGCCATGTAAATATTGTTCTTCTTTTGTTATTATCTGCTAAGCCATTACAATTATAACTGGCTATACTTATTTCACCATATACCATAATGAGATACAAGTTTCAAAACTATTTATCATTATATATGTTTGTAAATTTACCAATAAAAAATACCATAGTGATTGAGTGTCCATATAGCTGTACCATGATATTTGCATTGCTACTAAGTAACCCTCCAATTGTTCTCCACTAATTCCCCCACTAAAGCCCCTCCCCGTCCCAAGTTGGGCCATCATCCCAGTGATCGGCATTCCCACCCCCGTCCCTCCGGATCCCTAGGGCCCCGAGAGGCCAGGACCCATCCATCGAAAACAGCACACAGTGCCACCCACAAAACAGAAGCAGGTCAACCGCCAAAAGCATTTCCAATGCTCTCACCTCAATATAAATATATAAATATATATATATAGCTATTTAAAAATATATATCTATTCAAATATCTTGCATATCTTATTTTCCAGCATTATCAATTAATATACGTAATAATGTCAGCAGTCCATGCGTAGGATTTTAACCTATAACCCGGATTGCCATTGTATTACATTACATTTTTTACAAGCAATTATTATTTTAGCAAACAATTATTGTGGTTCATCCTATATTCTCCCTAACATCCTTACCCCCCTTGCAACAGATGTGGGATAAACACACACGCACATACTCTAACACACTCAACCCCTTTCCTCCACAAACAACCATAAAATCAGATGCTCAACGGTTGCTACATCCCAAAGCCCAACTCAAGAAAGGACCGGATTTACAAATGCATATACGAATGTATATAAATAATAATAATAATATACAGTTACAGCTGTTTGAGAAAGCATGCAAGATTGAGCAAAAATTGACAACAATGTGAGATTTGATTAATCTATTTAATCTATGTCAAGTCCTAGGTGATGGAGATCAGATCCACCCTCTTCACCTGAGACACAAACACCCCCGTTGTAACCATTTTTTCCCAAGCATCTCCGTGCAGTCAGACCTTTGATTATTTTGTGCCACCTGGGCCACAGTGATAAGCCCCCTCTTTGATTGTCCGAGTGTGACCCCCTCCCCATGGGTTACTGCAGCCAGTGTTGCCAGCACTGCCACTACCTGGGTGGGGGTACCCCACCGGAATCCCCACCGGCTAGGTACAAGGTCGTCAAGGTTCTCATTAGCAGCTTTGAGAATTTCCTTGTATATTATGCTCTCCCATCAGGGGGCTCTGGCTTTGTAGGACCAACCCTGCCAGGCAGGCTCAGAATCTTGAGTGGGCGGTACTGCTCAAGTAGGTCTCTGACCACATTTATTTTCCTGTTTTGGCTGCATATAGGCAACTCACAGCAGGTCAATAAAACAGATGGGGACTTCTCTTTGGTGTATGGGTCGTTCAGGTGGGTGTCTCCATCATGATAGGACAATAAAAAATGTATATTAGATGTATACTATATTTTAAAATGTATATCCCTCATCTGCACAAAATTAAAAGCTCTCTCTCACAACCCCTGCTCACAGACACACGTTGGTTCTGGGATATGCAAACATTTCCTTTCTCAATCACTTAAAGCCACACTTATTCAAACACAAAAACGCACTCCACACCTTCCATCACAATTCATTTAAAAAAAAGCAAATTTGGCAACGATTGGACGCTCATATCTCTGTCCTCTCTGTCCTCTCAGACCTTAGCTAGTTAGTTTGCAACAAAAAATATTTAATAAAAAAGAAAATCTGAATGCGATGCTCACAAGTTCTATTCACAAAACGATCAGCTGGCGATTGTTTAGCTAACGCTAGCTAGCTACAAATAGGGTCTGCATTTACAGTGTTAAACAGGACAAAGAAGGTTAGAAGTGGTTTTATATTACATTTACCTGCACGTATTCCTCACTAGCTACCTGTCTGTAACTATATTGCAGAGATAAGCAGTGTCTTGCAGAGTCAAGATCAGAGCTCCAGCAAGCTCGTTTTGAGACTTAGTTAGCTAGCAAAAAAAACATCAGTGTATACCAATACCCATTTAAAATACAAAAACAACACACCACAAAAGGACATTTCCTTAATCCCACCTGGCCTATAAGAAGTCCAGATGGAGCTATCAGCATATTGCTTAGACCTATCCAATACTTCCAGATCTAAACAACAAGTTTCTAAAGGCTATGGGTTTATTTAGGTTTCAGGAAATAGTGCCAATGGACCAAGACCATGGGCTCTGAGTCCAGGCCCAGATCAACATTGCATTTATGTGGTCTAATGGCCAACACCACAATAACAAGAGACTCTATCTGTGCTATTAAGTATAGTAAGCCTGCCTATACTAGGGTTAGTAGGGATCAGGCTTTCCTTACCTGTCATGGCATGTAGGGCATTGGTCACCAACCCTGATCCTGGAGAGACACAGGGTGTGCAGGCTTCTGTCCCAGCTATGAGGACTAATACACTGGAGGGTTTGTAAGTGTTGGCCTTGACCCCACTGCTTACCCCACAGCTCCAAATGGTTGAATAGTCTCTACTGTCCTGTTGCAGGTAGGCAAGCTATATAATTATTCTACAACATAGCTACAGGTTTAAGAGCAGGTATGGTAAGTAGACTAGGCCTACTTATTATAGGCAGGGTTGGATGATGACCACTTAGTACCCGCAGGGCAGGTCATAAGTTACCTTGGCTTTAAGGGGAGGGCAATATCTGCACTTGCAACGTCATTGTAGGTTAAGGCTGACTCCTCAGTGTGTGTTAGCATCAATAACTGCACTAAAACCTGAAATGTTTATTTGTAAATATGTTACATGATGTATCTGATTAATTACGTATGTACAGTGCATTCGGAAAGTATTCAGACCCATTGACTTTTTCCACATTTTGTTACAGTACAGCCTTATTCTAAAAAAGATTACATTATTTTTTCCCCTCATCAATCTACACACAATACCCCATAATGACAAAGTGAAAACAGGTTTTTAGAAGTTTTTGCAAATGTATTAAAAATTAAAAACAGAAATACATAAGTATTCAGACCCTTTGCTATGAGACTCGAAATTGAGCTCAGGTGCATCCTGTTTCCATTGATCGTCCTTGAGATGTTTCTACAACTTGATTGGAGTCCACCTATGGTAAATTCAATTGATTGGACATGATTTGGAAAGGCACACACCTGTCTATATAAGGTCCCACAGTTAACACTGCATGTCAGAGCAAAAACCAAGTCATGAGGTCAAAGGAATTGTCCGTAGAGCTCCAAGACAGGATTGTTTCTAGGCACAGATCTGGGGAAGAGTACCAACATTTTTTTGCCCCATTGAAGGTCCCCAAGAACACAGTGGCCTCCATCATTCTTAAATGGAAGTAGTTTGGAAACACCAAGACGCTCTGTTCCAAAATCTGAATCTACTGCTTGCATCAGTTACCTGATGTGGAATAGTTTCATGTAGCCATGGCTCTACGTAGTACTGTGCGCCTCCCATATTCTGGTATATTGTGAAAAGACCTCTGGTGGCATGTCTTGTGGGGTATGCATCGGTGTCCGAGCTGTGTGCTAGTAGTTTCAACAGACACCTCGGTGCATTCAGCATGTCAACATTTCTTACAAAAACAAGTAGTGATGAAGTCAATCTCTCCTGAACTTTGAGCCATGAGAGATTTACAAGCATATTATTAATGTTAGCTCTCCCGTGTACATTTCTGGGCCAGCTGTGCTGCCCTGTTCTGAGCAATTTAAATTTTCCGAGGTCCCTCTTTGTGGCACCTGACCACACGACTGAACAGTAGTCCAGGAGCGACAAAACTAGGGCCTGTAGGACCTGCCTTGTTAATAGTGTTGTTAAAAAGGCAGAGCAGTGCTTTAATATGGACAGACTTCTCCCGATCTTAGCTGTTGTTGTATCAACATGTTTTGACCATTAGAGTTTACAATCCAGGGTTACTCCAAGCAGTTTAGTCACCTCAACTTGCTCAATTTCCACATTATTTATTACAAGATGTAGTTGACGTTTAGTGAATGATTTGTCCCAAATACAATGCTTTTAGTTTTTGAAATATTTAGGACTAATTTATTCCATGCCACCCATTCTGAAACTAACTGCAGCTCTGTGTTAAGTGTTGCTGTGATTTCACTCGCTGTAGTAGCTGACGTGTATAGTGTTGAGTCATCCGCATACATAGACATACTGGCTTTACTCAAAGCCAGTGGCATGTCATTAGTAAAGATTGAAAAAAAGTAAGGGGCCTAGACAGCTGCCCTGGGGAATTCTTGATTCTACCTGGATTATGTTGGAGAGGCTTCCATTAAAAAACACCCACTGTGTTCTGTTAGACAGGTAACTCTTTATCCACAATATAGCAGGGGGTGTAAAGCCATAACACATACATTTTTCCAGCAGCAGACTATGATCGATAATGTCAAAAGCCGCACTGAAGTCTAACAAAACAGCTCCCACAATCTTTTTATCATCAATTTCTCTCAGCCAATCATCAGTAATTTGTGTAAGTGCTGTGCTGGTTGAATGGCCTTCCCTATAAGCGTCCTGAAAGTCTGTTGTTAATTTGTTTACAGTAAAATAGCATTGTATCTGGTCAAACACAATTTATTTCCAAAACTTTACTAACATTGAGCCAGTAAAGGGGGCTTTACCATTCTTGGGTAGCGGAATTACTTTTGCTTCCCTCCAGGCCTGAGGGCACACACTTTCTAGTAGGCTTAGATTGAATATATGGCAAATAGGAGTAGCAATATCATCTGCTAGTATCCTCAGTAATTTTCCATCCAAGTTGTCAGACCCCGGTGGCTGGTCATTGTTGATAGACAACAATAATTTTTTCACCTTTTCCACACTCACTTAACGGAATTCAAAATTACAATGCTTCTCTTTCATAATTTGATCAGTTATACCTGGATGTGTAGTGTCAGCGTTTGTTGCTGGCATGTCATGCCCAAGTTTGCTAATTTTGCCAATGAAAAAATAATTAAAGTAATTGGCAATATCAGTGGGTTTTGTGATGTATGTGCCATCTGATTCAATTAAAGATGTTTGCCTTTTTGCCCAAAATTGCATTTAAGGTGCTTCAAAGCTTTTTACCATCATTCTTTATATCATCTATCTTTGTTTTATAGTATATTGTCTTCTTCTTTTTATTCAGTTTAGTCACATGATTTCTCAATTTGCAGTATGTTTTTACAATCATTTTCATATTCAAATGTAGGAACTGGGTTCTACAGTTTGAACCCCTGATGTCTCTGTAAACGTATATTTTGAAACTTTGCACACACACTGCTGCCAGCTAGTTGTCAAAATTGAAATTACGCCAAAACTGCAATATTATATTGTGGCCTTTCTCTTGCATTTCAAATATTATTTTAAAAAATACAAAAATTAAAGAAACATTTTTTTGTTTGTATTATCTTTTACCAGATCTAATGTGTTATTTTCTCCTACATTAATTTCACATTTCCACAAACTTCAAAGTGTTTCCTTTCAAATGGTATCAAGAATATGCATGTCCTTGCTTCAGGTCCTGAGCTTCAGGCAGTTAGATTTTGGTATGTCATTTTAGGCGAAAATTGAAAAAAAGGTTCCGATTCCTTAAGAGGTTAACAGATAATTTTACCTTATCTAAGAATGTGTTCCAATAGAATATAGCCTATATTTGTTACTTTATAAATGTATTTAGATCACATCGATAAAAGGACAGGATATCTTGTGGTAAACAGGGTCTTTGAAGTCAAAATGTTACCCTTTTTGGTAATGTAGAAAGGAATAGCATTCTCCAAATTCTCCAAATTAAGGCACGATCATTGCTGGAGTGAGGGTTTAGGATGTAATAATGGAGAATATGCTACAACATTTGCATTACATTTAGCCTTAATTTCAGCTACCTCTTTTTGTAGCCACTGGGCTTGTTGAGTTGTTCTCCTTCTCTTCTGCAAAATGTTATGATTTTGCTTTTTACCCCAACCATCTCGCCAAGTGCAGAATGCCTGCAATCTTTCTGAACTTGCGAGAGGAAGAGCGACCTGACAATGATGTTCCGCATCCAGAAAAGACTGTCCTTATCTGCTATGATTGCCTAGCTCAACAATCTCTATAAGGTTTATCAACACCCTGGGCACAAAAACCCTACTGGAGCTGGAGTTACAAGGTTTTTGGCTAAAATGTCCTGGTGCTGGGTAAAGTTCATGCCAATAATTTTGGACCTGAATGTACGCTGTTGTGGTGGGGCTGCATACGTCACGTGTCTCCACGACTCTGTGGGCTGAACCCTGAATGCTGCTGAGGCCCTATGTTCCACTAGGAGCTAAAAGAAAAATAAGTAATATGTCTATACCTTTTCAAATCTCAAGCTTTTTTAAATTACAGCTTGAATACTATTGTCTTTTTTCCCTTAATGGCCCCCAAATGCACTCAGGTTGTACAACTGATATACAAAGCACTTTGTGCCAAACAACTGTTTTTTTAAATGCGTTGTACAACCTGAGCGTGTATGTTGACTAGGGCTGACCCCAATTATTCGACTGGTCGATTGTTTGGTTGAAAGACTGTTGGTCGACTGAGCAGTAGCAAATATATATATATATATATATATATATATATATATATATATATATATATATTTTATGGCACACGAGACACCTGTCTTATTCACGCCCATCTCAGTGAACTAATCCATTTCGGAGGCCGAGACTAATCCATTGCTGAGGCTACGGGGATGGCACAGTCCCGCCAATTTGTGCACATTCATTGTTTCATAATTTCATTGTGTGAATTGTTTGCGTTTGATTGTTAGTGTCTATCAATTCACCATTACATATTTCACCAGTAGTACACTGTTAATTCCTATAATTTTGTCACGGATTCTGCCGAGGTTGCCCCTCCTCCTTGCCCGGGCAGGCTTCGGCGTTCGTCGTCACCGGAATACTAGCTGCTGCCGATCTATGTTCTATGTTTCTATGTTGCACCTGTTGTCTATTGTTACACACCTGTTGCCCATTATGTGATTACTCCTTCCCTATTTAACCCAGTGGCTCCCAATGTGTTTTGTGCGTGTTTGTTTTTCGTTTCGGGTGTCGTTGGTGAGCGGGTTAGTTCCTCCCTGTGTGGAGGTATTCTGTTTTGTTGTCTTTACTTATTTTCAGTAAAGTACGTTTTATAGAGTTATGTGTTTTGCGCCTGACTTCGATCCACCGTCACAAAAACACGCACCATTTATGGAGTCAGCAGGTACAGCCAGTCAGTCCGAATCGATGGAGGAACGAGTTCAACGACAGGAGAGTATGATCCAGGCTCTCGGCACCGCTATGGAGAGGGTGATGAATACTATGGACCAATGGGAGAGAGGTGGCCTTCCTACACCTCCTCCAACCACTCTACCACCCATACCACAGTCCACCCCTTCGCCACCTGGGCCCAGTGGGATTCGGCTCTCGCTCCCGAGGGCATATGGCGGTACACCAGCGGGTGTGAGGGTTTCCTTCTCCAGGTAGAGCTCTACCTGACAACCATTCACCCGGCGCTCTCGGGATACAAGAGCGTGTCCGCTCGAGTGGGCCAACGCCGAGTGGGGAGGAATTGACGCTACATCGGTCCGCTACGATGATTACACCCGCCTTTTCCGGGCAGTATTCGATCATCCACCGGAGGGGAGAGCGGCGGGCGAGCGTCTGTTCCACCTAAGACAGGAGAGGAGGAGCGCCCAGGATTTTGCGCTGGAGTTCAGGACTTTGGCAGCCAGCGCAGGATGGAATGAGAGGGCCCTGATCGACCACTATCATTGCAGCCTAAGGGAGGACGTTCGGCGGGAACTGGCCTGCAGGGATACCAATCTCAACCTAGGGTCAGGCCTAATCAGGGAGGTTACCGCACCACTCTTAATGAGGACGCAGGGGGGTCATGAGGAGAGGATTAGTCTCTATCTGATTGATTCTCCTGCGTATCCTGTGGTGTTGGGACTTCCCTGGTTAACCACTCATGACCCCACTATTTCCTGGCAACAGAGGGCTCTCAAGGGATGGTCCAGTCAGTGCTCAGGGAGGTGTGTAGGGGTTTCCTTGGGGGCTACTACGGTGGGGAGTCCAAACCAGGTCTCCACAATGCACATTCCTTCCGAGTATGCCGATTTGGCACTCGCCTTCAGTAAAAAGAGGGCGACTAAATTACCACCCCATTGTCCAGGGGATTGTGCGATAAATCTCCAGGTAGGCGCTGCACTTCCCCGGAGTCACGTGTCTCTTCTGTCACAGGCGGAGAAGGCGGCTATGGAAACATATGTCTCCGAATCTCTGAGACAGGGATACATTCGGCCTTCCACTTAACCTGTTTCCTCAAGTTACTTTTTTGTGAAGAAGAAGGATGGTGGGTTACGCCCGTGCATTGATTACCGTGGACTTAATCAGATCACTGTCAAGTACAGCGACCCCTTACCTCTGATAGCTTGTATGATGGAGTCACTGCACGGGGCACGCTTCTTCACGAAATTGGATCTCAGGAGCGCATACAATCTGGTGCGTATTCGGGAGGGAGATGAGTGGAAGACGGCATTCAGCACCACCTCAGGACACTATGAGTACCTCGTCATGCCATACGGGTTGATGAATGCTCCATCAGTCTTCCAAGCCTTTGTCGATGAGATTTTCAGGGATCTGCACGGACAGGGTGTAGTGGTGTATATTGATGACATTCTCATATACTCCGCTACACGGGCCGAGCATGTGTCCCTGGTGCGTAAAGTGCTTGGATGACTGTTGAAGCATGACCTGTATGCCAAGGCGGAGAAATGTCGGTTCTTTCAAGAGTCCATCTCCTTCCTAGGGTACCACATGTCCGCGTCTGGGGTGAGGATGGAGAGTGACCGCATTTCGGCCGTGCGTAATTGGCCGACTCCAACCACGGTGAAGGAGGTGCAGCAGTTTTTGGGGCTTGCCAATTACTACCGGAGGTTTATCCGGGGCTTTGGTCAGGTAGCGGCTCCCATTACCTCGTTGCTGAAGGGGGGACCGGTGCACATGCGGTGGTCAACTGAGGCGGACAGGGTGTTCAATCATCTGAAGAACCTGTTTACCTCGGCTCCAGTGCTGGCTCATCCGGATCCCTCCTTGGCTTTCACGGTTGAGGTGGACGCGTCAGAGGCTGGGATAGGTGCTGTACTTTCCCAGCGCTCGGGCACACCACCCAAGCTCCACCCCTGTGCGTTCTTTTCGAAGAAGCTCAGTCCGGCGGAGCGCAACTATGATGTTGGGGACCGGGAGCTGTTGGCTGTGGTCCAAGCCCTGAAAGCGTGGAGACATTGGTTTGAGGGGGCTAACCACCCTTTTCTCATTTTGACTGACCACCGCAATCTGGAGTACATCCGGGCGGCGAAGAGATTAAACCCTCGCCAGGCAAGGTGGTCAATGTTTCTCACCCGTTTTTGTTTCACCCTTTGGTACAGGCCAGGTTCCCAGAACGCTATGGCAGATGCTCTGTCCCGACTGTATGACACGGAGGAGAGTTCCGTGGAGCCCACTCCCATACTTCCGGCGTCGTGTCTGGTAGCACCGGTGGTGTGGAAGGTGGAAGCGGACATCGAGCGGGCATTGCGTAATGAACCCACTCCTCCCCAGTGTCCAGAGGGTCGTGTGTACGTCCCGCTGGAGGTCCGCGATCGTTTGATCTATTGGGCTCACACGTCACCCTCCTCTGGTCATCCTGGCATCGGTCGGACAGTGCATTGTCTTAGTGGGAAGTACTGGTGGCCCACCTTAGCTAAGGATGTGAGGGTTTATGTTTCCTCCTGCTCGGTGTGCGCCCAGTGTAAGGCTCCTAGACACCTGCCCAGAGGGAAATTGCAACACCTACCTATTCCACAACGACAGTGGTCCCACCTATCGGTGGATTTCGTGACGGATCTTCCCCCCTCACAAGGGAACACCACGATCCTGGTCGTTGTGGATCGGTTTTCTATGTCCTGCTGCCTCATTCCTCTGCCCGGTCTCCCTACGGCCCTACAGACTGCTGAGGCCCTATTTACACACGTCTTCCGGCACTATGGGATACCTGAGGATATAGTGTCTGATCGGGTTTCCCAGTTCACCTCAAGGGTTTGGAGGGCGTTCATGGAATGTCTGGGAGTCTCGGTCAGCCTGACCTCAGGTTTTCACCCCGAAAGTAACGGGCAGGTGGAGAGAGTCAACCAGGAGGTGGGTAGGTTTCTGAGGTTGTATTGCCAGGACCGGCGGGGGGAGTGTTCGGTTGTCCTCCCCTGGGCAGAGATGGCCCAAAACTCACTCCGCCACTCCTCTACTAACCTTACTCCATTCCAGTGTGTGTTAGTTTATCAGCCGGTTCTGGCACCTTGGCATCAGAGCCAGATCGAGGCACCTGCGGTGGATGAATGGTTTCGGCGCTCGCAGGAGACCTGGAACACTGCCCATGTGCACCTGCAGCGGGCCATCGGGCGGCAGAAGGCGAGCGCCGACCGCCACCGCAGTGAGGCTCCGGTGTATGCACCGGGGGACCAGGTCTGGCTCTCGCACCGAAACCTGCCCCTTCGCCTGCCCTGCCGGAAGCTAGGTCGGCGGTTTGTGGGGCCATTCAAAGTCCTGAGGAGATTGAACGAGGTATGTTACAGGTTACAGCTTCCTCCTGAGTATCATATTAACCCCTCGTTCCATGTGTCTCTCCTCAGGCCGGTGGTAGCTGGTCCACTCCAGGAGTCTGAGATACGGGAGGTTCCTCCGCCCCCACTGGACATCGAGGGGGCACCGGCATACTCGGTCCGTTCCATCTTATATTCGAGGCGTCGGGTGGGAGGCCTGCAGTATCTCGTGGAGTGGGAGGGGTACGGTCCGGAGGAGCGGTGCTGGGTCCCTAGGAGGGACATCCTCAATCCCTCCATGTTGAGGGATTTCCACCGCAGTCATCCGACTCGCCCCGCGCCGCGTCCTCCTGGCCGTCCCCAAGGCCGGTGGGGAGGGGGGTACTGTCACGGATTCTGCCGAGGCTGCCCCTCCTCCTTGCTCGGGCAGGCTTCGGCGTTCGTCGTCACCGGAATACTAGCTACTGCCGATCTATGTTCTATGTTTCTACGTTGCACCTGTTGTCTATTGTTACACACCTGTTGCCCATTATGTGATTACTCCTTCCCTATTTAACCCAGTAGCTCCCAATGTGTTTTGTGCGTGTTTGTTTTTCGTTTCGGGTGTCGTTGGTGAGCGGGTTAGTTCCTCCCTGTGTGGAGGTATTCTGTTATGTTGTCTTTACTACTTTTCAGTAAAGTACGTTTTATAGAGTTCTGTGTCCTGCGCCTGACTTCGATCCACCGCATTACACTGACACTCGTGACACATTTTTAATCTACAATGTTTGTTTGGTTACAGTAATGTCTGTTAATGCATTCAATATATTATTATTCCAGTCTTTTACCGTTCTCATTGTCGGAGTGGATACGTTGTTTGCAGAGCGCACAACCTATGCTACACTTGTGAGTTTTGCTTGATTTATTTAGTCATTGTGTTTTGTTTGGAGCGCTCCTGTCAATGTAGAGTAAGGATGCGCACCTGATTATTTAAAGAAGTAGGCCTGCTCGCAAATGTAGGCATATAAATGTGCCCATTTAGGGATCTGATAGTACTGCATTTCTGATTGGCTTAATGCACCACCACTAATGAGCTGTGGAGCTTCTCAAAGTAATGTTTTCTTCACCTCAAACAGCAAGCAAACGAAGTCTGTTTTTACATCCATTGAGAATGACAATAATTCCGCAATGTATTTAAAAAATCTTTCCAGCTCTCTCCCTTTCGATAACCACTCAGCATGAAAGTGAAAAATGTCATGCTCTGATCCAGTGGAAACATCATACAATAGGCCTACCTGATTATTTCTTATCCCTTGCGCAAATATCCTACAGCTTTGTCTGTCCCGAGCTCACTGGTGTGGGAAACTCTGAGGGCCCAGATTATTTTATACAATGTTGCAAGGAGCATCAGGCCAGACCCAAGTTAATAGTTGACACAATGTTTCAAGTTTGTTGCAGACAGGCCATGCGTTGCCAATGTGATTGATAGGATATTTATTTTTATCAGGATATTTTCTACCTGCAGTCTGAAATGTTTTTATTTGTTGGCTTTATAGGCTATTTTTGCATAGTTGGCAATGGCAATAGAAGTACGTTTATACAGTGCTAGGAAAAAGTACTTGCCCCCTTTCTAATTTTCTCTATTTTTGCATATTTGTGATACTGAATGTTATCAGATCTTCAACCAAAACCTAATATTAGAAAAAGGGAACATAAGTGAACAAATAACACAACAATGACATATTTATTTCATAAACAAAGTTATGCAACACCCAATTCCCCTGTGTGAAAAAGTAATTGCCCTCTTACACTCAATAACTGGTTGTGCCACCTTTAGCTGCAATGACTCCAACCAAATGCTTCCTGTAGTTGTTGATCAGTCTCTCATGTCGCTGTGGAGGAATTTTGGCCCACTCTTCCATGCAGAACTGCTTTAACTCAGTGACGTGTGGGTTTTCAAGCATGAACTGCTCGTTTCAAGTCCTGCCACAACATCTCAATTGGGATTAGGTCTGGACTTTGACTAGGCCATTCCAAAACTTCCAATTTGTTGCTTTTTAGCAATTTTCATGTAGACTTGATTGTGTGTTTTGGATCATTGTCTTGCTCCATGACCCAGCTGCGCTTCAACTTCAGCTCACAGACGGATGGTCTGACATTCTCCTGTAGAATTCTCTGATACAGAGCAGAATTCATGGTTACTTCTATTAAGGCAAGTCGTCCAGGTCCTGAGGCAGCAAAGCATCCCCAAACCATCACACCACCACCACCATGCTTGACCTTTGGTATGATGTTCTTACTATGGAATGCAGAGTTTGTTTTTCGCCAGGCATTACTGGAACCATGTCGTCCAAAAAGTTATACTTTTGAATCATCTGTCCATAGAACGTTCTTCCAAGAGTCTTGATGATCATCCAGGTGCTTTTTGGCAAACTTGAGTCAACTTTTTGGACGAGATGGGTCCCATATGAATATGCATATGAAAACCATAACTGGCACGCAGATCGGTAGAAATTGTAAGATAAATGGGCATTCCACATGAGAAAGTTTGCCGATTCCTCATGTAGCCTATTACCAACAACTTCAGGAGAGTAACGGCAGAATTTGCGCAAGCGAGTAGGAGCTGGAGGAGGATGGTCTGGGCAGGTTCCTTTTTTTTCTTCTGGTTATCTTGATCTCTGGCTCCCTCTTGAGTCATTTGAGTCTTATTTCATCAAACCGTGAGCTTAAAGCATCAGACAAGCTCAATGCATATATAGTTGATTTTATTAAAACACATAGGGTGTGTCTTTACAGTGCATTCGGAAAGTATTCAGACCCCTTGACTTTTTCTACATTTTTGTTACGTTATAGCCTTATTGTAAAATGGATTAAATTGTTTTCTTCCCCTCATCAATCTACACACAATACCCCGTAATGACAAAGCAAAAATAGGTTTTTAGACATTTTTGCAAATGTATTAAAAATAAAAAACGGAAATATCACATAAGTATTCAGACCCTTTACTCAGTAATTTGTTGAAGCACCTTCGGCAGTGATTACACCCTCAAGTCTTATTGGGTATGCTGCTACAAGCTTGGCACACCTGTATTTGGGGAGTTTCTCCCAGTCTGCTCTGCAGATCCTCTCAAGCTCTGTCAGGTTGGATGGGGAGCGTTGCGGCACAGCTATTTTCAGGTCTCTCCAGAGATGTTTGATCGGGTTCAAGTCCAGGCTCTGGCTGGGTCACTCAAGGACATTCAGAGACTTGTCCCGAAGCCACTCTTGCGTTGTCTTGGCTGTGTGCTTAGGGTCGTTGTCCTGTTGGAAGGAGAACCTTCGCCCCAGTCTGAGGCGCTCTGGAGCAGGTTTTCATCAAGGATCTTTGCTCCATTCATCTTTCCCTTGATCCTGACTAGTCTCCTAGTCCCTGTCGCTGAAAAACATCCCCAAAGCATGCTGCTGCCACCACCATCCTTCACCGTAGGGATGGTGCCAGGTTTCCTCCAGACGTGACGCTTGGCAGTCAGGCCAAAGAGTTCAATCTTGGTTTCATCAGACCAGAGAATCTTGTTTCTCATGGTCTGAGTCCTTTAGGTGCCTTTTGTCAAACTCCAAGCAGGCTATCATGTGCCTTTTACTGAGGAGGGGCTTCCGTCTGGCCACTCTACCGTAAAGGCCTGATTGGTGGAGTGCTACAGAGATGGTTGTCCTTCTGGAAGGTTCTCTCATCTCCACAGAGGAACTCAGGAGCTCTGTCAGTGACCATCGGGTTCTTGGTCACCTCCCTTACCAAGGCCCTTCTCCCCGATTGCTCAGTTTGGCCAGGTGGCCAGCTCTAGGAAGAGTCTTGGTGGTTCTAAACTTCTTCCATTTAAGAATGATGGAGGCCACTGTGTTCTTGGGGACATAAAATGCTGCAGACATTTTTTGGACCCTTCCTCAGATCTGTGCCTAAACACAAGCCTGTCTTGGAGCTCTACGGACAATTCCTTTGACCTCATGGCTTGGTTTTTGCTCTGACATACGCTGTCAACTGTGTGACCTTATATAGACAGGTGTGTGCCTTTCCAAATCATGTCCAATCAATTGAATTTACCACATGTGGACTCCAATCAATTTGTGGAAACATCTCAAGGATGCTCAATGGAAACAGGATGCACCTGAGCTCAATTTCGAGTCTCATAGCAAAGGGTCTGAATATTTATGTAAATAAGGTATTTCTGTTTTTAATTTGTAATACATTTGCACAAATGTCTAAAAACCCATTTTTCGCTTTGTCATTATGGAGCATTGTATGTAGATTGATGAGGGGAAAAATTATGTAATCCATTTTAGAATAAGGCTGTAATGTAACAAAATGTGGAAAAAGTCCAGGGGTCTGAATACTTTCCGAATGCACTGTATTTGGAAAAATACACTTTTTAAAATTTTTACCAATAGATTGGCCTAAAGAACAGGCAACTTTCAGTCTATCTTTTTTTTGTTGTCAGTGGACAATATGTGTTTGTTTTTCAGGTTTAACTTGCCCTCAAGAGTAAGAGTGAGGAGAATGATATCAAATATTGTGTGTGTGTGTGTGTGTGTGTGTGTGTGTGTGTGTGTGTGTGTGTGTGTGTGTGTGTATTTACAGATATGTTATATCTATATGATCCTATGAACAAATCTGAAGTCAGATGTCTTCTACATAGAAAAGGACATTTCATTGATAGGACCATGGGAAAGGTGGGTCCCCATAAACAAGTATGTGTGTGTGTGTGTGTGTGTGCGTGAATGTGTGCGTTATGTGTGTGTTTGTGTATGTGTGTGTGTGTGTGAGAACAGTTCATACACTGTATGAAAAAGTAACTGATTAAATTAAACACATTTTATGAAGCCAAGACTGTTGAATCCCTGACAGTCAAAATAGCATGAAAACAAAAATATTGTTCCTTCATAGACCTTTGCGAGGTTCAACCAACCTTTTGTTGGTGTCTCCATATTCTCAGAAAGGGGGATATTGGCGAATCTGAATAACTCCCTAATTGATTACAATGAAAACCTTCTAGACTGATATAGAACACTTTTATCCAAAGGTGAATGGCTTTAAACTGCATTTTTCTCATGATGTATAGCATGTGTCAAAAAAGTCCAGTTGAGAACCACTATGTCAAATTCTCTAAACATGTTCAATCCATCATGTGACACCTGTCCTTATTCTCATCACATAAAAGGCTATGAAAACAATGAACACAATATATTTTGGGATGTAAACCAGAAATATGGTTAGGGTTAAGTATGAAATTCCATGTCAAACTCTTCAAAGACACTTTTCTCAACATCTTAGGCCCCAAAGGTTGTTAATTAACAATTTTTAAGCTCATATGACTTGTAATATTTTGACAGATGGCTGAAAGCCTCAGCCAAATGGGTTACAACTGACAATTTCTCACTAGATATCGCCTCTTACACAGATCACAGGTGAGGGTATATTTCCATGTCAGACTTTTCATTACCACTTTTCTCAACATATTAGACCCCAAAGGTTGCCAGGTCAAGCTGTTTCTCATAGATGATGGACATTTAAACAGAGTAATGGGAAAAATAGGGGGGTGCAAAAACATTTTTAAAAATGAGTAGTCTTGAGTGACTAACATAAAATCCCACTTTTGTATGTGCAATAGGTTATGAAAAGTATCAACAATTAAAAGTGACCTTATGGTGAGAGCGAGATTGACGATGTAATGATGAAGTGAGACGAGACGATTTGATTATTATTTACATTCTTTAATTCAAGTTCTCTGTACACATACAATGGCTTGAAAAAACAACCCCAATATGAATGAAGAAAAGATCCATGGAAGGGTGATCCAAAGGGGAATGCTAGTTGGTTGTATCTACATGGTTAAGAACATATCCACATTTGGCTTTGTATTAGCACACATCTATTCCCTGCTCTTCCATGGTTTTGATAATTTAAATGGATTAAGTTTTGACCAGTTCAAAGCCAGGTTGAAACTCTCCCCCAAAGAGTCTTCATCAACAGGATCGTATTGCCCTTTCAGGTTAGAATGTAATTTAAACATAAAGGAGTAAAACTGTGAGTTAACTGAGACCTATTCTTAGTTTTTCGAGGAACGGCTCTGCATGTAAATCCATCTCTCGTGCTACAATATCTGCTGTACAGAAACGATTCCACAATGGGGTGGTACCACATACACATAGTTCTGCAGTAGACTCCTCATGCTATAAAAACACCTGTTGCCAGTCAACATGCATGAGGACCTGTCTTATCTAATCTTGTCTTGTCTGCCTGTCCTCTGGTCATGCAGGTAACATCAGTGGATCAATCCTCTATATGTTGTCAAGGGGAAGGATAATGATGATAAAAAAAAAAAAAAACATATACAGAAATACATTTTTACAAAGCATGAGTTAAAACACTGTCCAAGCTCTGTCCTACTCCCAAAATAATATCACCCAAGAATACACTGGGTATGTACGACACTGCTCATTCAGCTCTCCTCTCCTTCTTTCCTCTCTTTCCTCTCTCAGCTCATCCTCCACTCTCACCCCAAGCTAGGTCAAGTGACCATCTCCATTGGCAATTGCATCATCGAGTCCCTCTTCCCTCCTCCCCACCCTGGATTCTTAACATGCCTGCCCCATCTGGTGGTGGGGCGCTGGAACAACAACTCTGTGTTCCGGGCCAGACTGGGGAGTTTCTCTCGGCTGGTTGGCCGCACTCCAGATGCAGCTGGTTGGATGGCGGCGGTAGGTACAGCCAGGGGGCTCGTTCTGCCCAGCCGGTCAGCACTCTGGGAGCAGCCCCTCTCAACTGGAGACTCTGAAATAGAGAGACAGGAAGTGTTCAGGACTAGACACACTGTGATCTTGGAAATCAAAGCTCTTTACTAAAACTTTACTAGTTTTAGTGAGAACTATCATAGTTTTAGTAAATGAGACACTTGTTTTGCTATTCCACTTACATGTCATCCTAATGGGTCGTGCTGTGAGCCACTGACCTGTGTGTTCCTCCTCAGCCAGCAGCAGGGGCTGGGTAGGGTGGTCTGGCTGGGAGCCTCCTGACTGGTCCCTAGCTGGAGACGCTTTCTGACGGACCACCGCTGTGGCATTAAACGCTTGCTGCAGGACCAAACACATTACACACATTAGCCATTAATAAACTAATTATGAACCCTTTGTAAAGGGAACCTTAATGTAAAATGTGATTTTGCACCATAAAGCTCACAAAATGTGACATTAAGTTATAATAGTTGATAGCAGGAGAGTGCAGTAAGAGTAACCCACCATCCATTTGCTCTTGGCAAAGTTCTTCTTGATCTGGGCGTTGACAGACTCATGGATGTTCTTATCCGGGGCTGTGTCTCCAGCAATCCTGGGGGAGGGAGAGAGACATGAGGGCTCTGTTGGGGGCACAAGAATATGTGTGTGTGTGCATGCATGCCCATGCACTGTCCCAGGGGTGCTGAAGAGCCTGGTCACATGTGTAGTGTATCCTTGGGTCCTTCTCTATCAGGTGGACTATAGCTAAAAAAACACCACAGGGACACGTAAACAATTTTGTATTTATTTTATTTTACTAGGCAAGTCAGTTAAGAACAAATTCTTATTTACAATGACGGCCTACACCGGCCAAACCCGGACGACGCTGGGCCAATTGTGCGCCGCCCTATGGGACTCCCAATCACGGCTGGTTGTGATACAGCCTGGCATTGAACCAGGGGGTCTGTAGTGACGCCTCAAGCACTGAGATGCAGTGCCTTAGACCACTGCGCCACTCGGGAGCCCTCTCATCTGAGGGTGGAGGACTACCGTACCTGCGTCGAAGATATCGTCGAGAAACAGGGTGGAGAGAGAGGAACATGTGAAATGTCAATATAATGATAGACGAATACTGCCAGTTAAACAAGATGTAAAACATTTACATTTTAGTCATTTAGCAGACGCTCTTATCCAGAGCGACTTACAGTTAGTGAGTGCATACATTTTTCATACTGGCCCCCCGTGGGAAACGAACCCACAACCCTGGCGTTGCAAGCGCCATGCTCTATCAACTGAGCTACAGGGGACTAAAAGACTGAAGACTGGACATAGTTAAACCAGGAGTAGTAATGGGGTGGAAAACAATCGATACAGTTACATATATTGGGATATGATTTTTTTATTGTATCATTTTGACAATATCACAATATTATTTGTATTTATTTAATCGCAATAAAATCACAGTATCGAATCGCAATACATATCGTATCGGCACCTAAGTATCATGATAATTTTGCATTGTGAAGTCCCTGGCAATTCCCAGGCCTAACCAGGAGTGGACAATCTTAGGCCCATTTATGACTAGTCCATAATGTAATAGCTGCCAATAGCATAATAGCTTTTTCATTTCTAATGTAATAACCATTCTCCTGGCCCCTAGCGATAGTGTCACGGATTCTGCCGAGGCTGCCCTTCCTCCTTGCTCGGGCAGGCTTTGGCGTTCGTCGTCACCGGAATACTAGCTACTGTCGATCTATGTTCTATGTTTCTATGTTCTACCTGTTGTTGTCTGATTGTTTCACACCTGTTTCCCATCGTGTAATTACTCCTTCCCTATTTAACCCGGTGGCTCCCATTGTGTTTTGTGCGCGTCTGTTATTTCGTTTCGTGTGTCGTTTGGTGAGCGGGTTTGCTCCTCCCTGTGTGGAGGTATTTACTTGCTAGTAAAGTACGTTTTCATTGAGTTCTGTGTCCTGTGCCTGACTTCGACCCACCACATTACACTAACACTCGTGACAGATAGATAGATAAAGAGAGATAGAGATATAGCGATAGATAGAAGGTTTAGTACCCCTGACATTATAGTCCACACCAGTCTCCTGGCCAGCATCACAGTGAGGTGGTAGTCCATCAGATGGAAGTTCTGCAGAGAGATGAGACAACATTAACACACTGAAGGAATGTGTAGAGGCAGCAGGTAGCTGTGTGTGTGTGCGACTGCGTGCACGTGTCTGTGTCTCCTATATTACTATTAACCAGAGACGTTGAGGCCGCTGGATGTCTATAGGGTTACCACCACGCTGTCCTGTAGATGTTAATGTATGTGTGTGTGTGTCTGTACTAAAACCCACCAGAGACTTGGAGGATGACTGTAAGGGTACAACCACACAGTATTTTAGATGTTGATGTACTGAATGAACAGCACCACCAACAGGCAGAGGAAGAGCAGGAACTCAAAACAGCAGGCTGCTGTCCAATGGGAGGTCAGGGATCCGGGAGTAACGGACAGGTTCCGGCATGATGAGAGTGGCGGTGCCGAGAGACCTAGACGGAGAAGGAGATACAGGTAGTTGGGTTAGTGTGAGTTGGCTACAGGAATAAGCCTAGGTGTCTGTAGCATGCAGTGGTGTAAAGTACTTAAGTAAAAATACTTTAAAGTACTACACAAGTAGTTTTTTTGGGTATCTGTACTTTACTTTACTCTTTCTATTTTTCCCAACTTTTAGTTTTACTTCACTACATTCCTAAAGACAATAATGTACTTTTTACTCCATACATTTTCCCTGACACCCAAAAGTACTCGTTACATTTTGACAGGAAAATGGTCCAATTCACACACTTATCAAGAGAACATCCCTGGTCATCCGTACTGCCTCTGATCTGGCGGACTCACTAAACACAAATGCTTCATTTGTAAATTATGTCTGAGTGTTGGAATGTGCCCCTGGCTATCCGCCAATAAATTAAACAAAGAAAATTGTGCCATCTGGTTTGCTTAATATAAGGAATTTGAAATGGTTTATACTTTTACTTTTGATACTTAAGTACATTTTAGCAATTCCATTTACTTTTAATACTTCAGTATATTTAAAACTAAATACTTTTAGACTTTTACTCAAGTAGTATTTTACTGGATGACTTTCACTTTTACTTGAGTCATTTTCTATTAAGGTATCTTTACTTTTACTCAAGTATGACAATTGAGTACTTTTTCCACCACTGGTAGCATGGTCATAGATTTCTGCTCTTACCAACTCCATTGCTGTCACATTGTCAAGCCAAACATTTGGCATCACCATGAGTGACAAAGAGTTGGCATGATGGCACAAACAGACTGGGACTCAGGCTAAGGTCTGCAGCAGCGAGGAATGTGTGTGAGAGACAGCGAGTGTGCGGAAGAGCATGTTGTGGCGAGAACAGAACAGTGGAAGATATCTCTCCTCCTATCTGTGTTGCCATACGTTCTTACCTCTCAGGGGAAATATTTCAGACAAGTTAAATAATCTCTACTTCCCCTCAGTCACATCAATGATTTATCTAACATCTACTATGTTAGAGAAGATGGGAGAGAATATTAAAAAGCAGGTATCTTACAGAGCGTTGTGCCAGTAACCGAAAGGTCGCTAGTTCGAATCCCCTGGTCGGCAAAGTGAAAAATCTGCCTATGTTCCCTTGAGCAAGGCACTTACGCCTAATTGCTCCTGTAAGTCGCTCTGGATAAGAGCGTCTGCTAAATGACTAACATGTCAATCACAGTCAGGATGGGAAGGAAGAAGATATCAAATTTTAATTGGTCACATACACATATTTAGCAGATGTTATTGTGGGTGTAGCGAAATGCTTGTGTTCCTAGCTCCAACAGTGCAGCAGTATCTAACAGTTCACAACAATACACACAAATCTAAAAGTAAAAGAATGGAATTAAGAAATTAGGACGAGCAATGTCGGAGTGGCATTGACTAAAATACAGTAGAATAGAATACAGTACGTACATATAAAATGAGTAAAGCAGTATGTAAGTATTATTAAAGGGACTAGTGTTCCATTATTTAAGTGACCAGTGATTCCATGTCTATGTATGTGGGGCAGCAGCCTCTATGGTGCAGGGTTGAGTAACCGGGTAGTAGCCGGCTAGTGATGGCTATTTAACAGTCTGATGGTCTTGAGATAGAAGCTGTTTTTCAGTCTCTCGGTCCCAGCTTTGATGCACCTGTACTGACCTCGCCTTCTGGATGGTAGCGGGGTGAACAGGCCGTGGCTCGAGTGGTTGATGTCCTTGATGATCTTTTTGGCCTTCCTGTGACATCGGGTGCTGTATGTGTCCTGGAGGGCAGGCAGTGTGCCCCCGGTGATGCGTTGGGCAGACCGCACCACCCTCTGGAGAGCCTTGTGTTTGCGGGCGGTGCAGTTGCTTATAGCCCGACAGGATGCACTCAATTGTGCATCTGTAAAGGTTTGTGAGGGTCTTAGGGGCCAAGCCGAATTTCTTCAGCCTCCTGAGGTTGAAGAGGCACTGTTGCGCCTTCTTCACAACACTGTCTGTGTGGGTGGACCATTTCAGATTGTCAGTGATGAGTACACCGAGGATCTAGAATTTTTCCACCTTCTCCACTGCGGTCCCGTCGATGTGGATAGAAGGGTGCTCCCTCTGCTGTTTCCTGAAGTCCACGATCGGCTCCTTTGTTTTGTTGACGTTGAGTGAGAGGTTATTTTCCTGGCACTACTCCGCCAGGGCCCTCACCTCTTCCCTGTAGGCTGTCTCGTTGGCTGAGCATGCACCCTTGTGGGGCCCCTGTGTTGAGGATCAGCAAAGTGGAGGTGTTGTTTCCTACCTTCACCCCCTGGGCGGCCCATCAGGAAGTCCAGGACCCAGTTGCACAGGGCGGGGTTCAGACCCAGGGCCCCGAGCTTAATGATGAGCTTAGAGGGTACTATGGTGTTGAAGGCTGAGCTATAGTCAATGAACAGCGTTCTTACATAGGTACTCCTCTTGTCCAGGTGGGACAGGGCAGTGTGCAGTGTGATTGCATCGTCTGTGGATCTATTGGGGCGGTATGGAAATTGAAGTGGGTCTAGGGTGTCAGGTAAGGTAGAGGTGATATGATCCTTAACTAACCTCTCAAAGCACTTCATGATGACAGAAGTGAGTGCTACGGGGCGATAGTCATTTAGTTCAGTTACCTTTGCTTTCTTGGGTACAGGAACAATGGTGGACATCTTGAAGCAAATGGGGACAGCAGACTGGGATAGGGAGAGATTGAATATGTCCGTAAACACTCCAGCCAGCTGGTCTGCACATGCTCTGAGGACGCGGCTAGGGATGCTGTCTGGACAGGCTTAACATCCAGATATGACCGTTTTATGGTAGTTGCAGACTGACAGTCAACTTCAAAAATGTTATCAAAAGGGAGTTTGATCAAATAGGCCTACACATTTCATTTCCCATGGAATGAGCCTTTCGTTAATAAGTAAAGTATGTGTGTGTGTTTGGGGAGCGGATGTTAAGCCTGCTTGTTGTATTACAGTACTGTACCACGTCCGTGTGTGTGTATCTCTCTGTGTGTCGGCTCCCCTCATCCATTCCTCACCTGTTCCTGGGTCCATTGCCATTGCTGAGGCTGCCTCCTACCAGTGTCTGTAGGGAGGGCAGAGCAGAGCGGTACTGCTGCTAGATAGCGTAGATACACTCTCCGGCCCCCAGGCATGGCCTGGCACGGGCACCACCTCTACACCCACAGCCACTCCTCAACTCCAGGCTCCTCCTGCCGCTGCCTCTTTGCCTAGACCAGTACCCAGAGACCCCACCACATCACATCACAGCCCGGCCCAACACAGTCAGGCCACTGGGGGAAATAAGAACAGAAGACAACATCGTCAATACAACAATAACAACAAAAGGCCCACTACAGAGACGGACAGAGAAGTCAATGAAGGACATGGTAATGTTCAGAAGGAACAACATGTTAAAAAAACAGTGAAACAGGAGGTAGAATACTATCTGAACTTGTGCAATATCAAATGCTTGTTTTGATTTTTTCGTTTTTTTTGTAATTGTGTGTGCTCTAATGCAGGGCTTCCCAAAGTTAGTCCTGGGGCCCACATTTTGTTTTTTGCCCTAGCACTACACAGCTGATTCAAATAATCAAAGCTTGATGATGAGTTGGTTATTAGAATCAGCTGTGTAGTGCTAGCGCAACAAAAAAAATATGAGTTTGGGAAACCCTGCTCTAATGAACACAACCCAGCTTCAATAAAGATCAATAGAGGACAGCATCAGGGTTGAGTTCAGGTGGATGACAATGTACACATTGAAGATAGTAGAAGGCCAAATGTAATGAATAGAGATGATATTATTAATTGCTAGACCAACTTGACAGAGAGACACATAAGATAATATGGTGTTATGTTGTGGGGGTGCTTGAGATGGTTTGGGAGGAGTCGGACCGCAGAATAAAGGAAAAGCAGCCAACAAGTGCTCGGAATATGTGGGAACCCCTTCAAGACTGTTGGAAAAGCATTCCAAGTGAAGCTGGTTGAGAGAATGCCAACAGTGTGCAAAGATGTCATCAAGGCAAAGGGTGGCTATTTGAAGAATATCAAATGTAAAATATTGTAACGACCCTGGGTTTATAAGCGCGGACATCGACTCTGCCACGCGAGCATGCTTTTGGGGCACAGTCGATGGCGGGTTAGAAGGTTGAGGGTTCGAGACTGATATAGCTAGATAGATGGGTAATGTTTCATTGCATTGGTGTCGGTGTCGGAAGTGCATTGCATTGGTGTCGGAAGTGATCGGACCTTGCATCCACGAACGTGCGTGTGCTTGGCCGTTGAGCGCGTTCATGTAAGACGTTGATTTGTAAGCTAGCGCGAGGACGCGCACTTTGAAAGGAGGGAGTTGTGTAACGACCCTGGGTTTATAAGCGCGGATATCAACTCTGCCACGCAAGCATGCTTTTGGGGCACAGTCGATGGCGTGCTGGACTTCGGGCTAGAAGGTTGAGGGTTCGAGACCTGCTCCCTGCCTGTTTCATTACAATATATTTTGATTTGTTTAACACTTTTTTGGTTACTACATGATTTCATATGTGTTATTTCATAGTTTCTACAATATAAAAAATTGTAAAAAGAAAGAAAAACCCTTGAATGAGTAGGTGTGTCCAAACTTTTGACTGGTACTGTATATAAAATAAACCCACTTCTAACACTCTTTCCCCTGTTTAACACCTTAAATATGTGCCATTACCCATCTATCTAGCTATTTGTAGCTAGCTAAACATAGCTAGCTAGCTAACGTTAGCTAACCAAGCTAGCTAGCTAGGTGAGCATCGCATTCAGATTTACTTTTTTATTCAATTAAAAATGTATATATATTATTGTTGCAAATTCAATAAGTAGATATCTATTAAGCCACCTAACTACTGTATCTTTACCCATTTCCATTTTGTCTTGACAGCTCTGTCACAAGCTAAATGCAAAAAACTTTACCAAATAGTTAGGACCATGAGAGTAAAGCTACTGAGTTCGGACATCACACACGTCCATATATTGCATTAATAAATACAAATAAAAAATGCGTTGCCAGCCATATTGGATTTTCTATCCGGTGATGTCCCTGGAACCTGGACCACTCAACCAAATTAGTTTTTATAACTAAACCAAGATAGACCACAGCCTGTTGTTTCAAACGGGAACAAATGAGTCATAGTGGGCAGAACAAGCAAGGAGGTGGGCAGAGCCAAGCACCAGGTGGCGAGATCCTATTGGCGCGTTCTAGCATAAATATATATATATATATATCCATATTTCCGTTAGGGAACGCCTACTCTTTTGAAGTGCGCGTGTGCAATAACTAAATGTGCACTCCTAAACAACAACAACAACAACTTTGTCAAAGGGTAAAGTCTACAAACCTTTGTCCACTCCGTTCGTAACAGATTTTAGTTTAGGGAACAGAAAACTATTGAGATCAAATGTTTAATCGATGAGAAAATTAGCAGAATGTCCGCCAAAATCCATCTCGTTCCATCTTCTCCCAGTGTCAGACACATATTTGCTAGTGAGTGGAACCACATTTATACATCCGGTGAAATATCTGTGACTCAACTCTTGCTACGTCATACATTTTGGGCACAAGGCGTGTCCGTATAGCCTCTCCCTCTTGTTGTGTAAACAACATCGAGGGGATTTGATTATCTGGCCCGGGTTACTCGAGCGGAAGGAGTTTACAACCGGGTGAAAAGTGATTGCATTCGTTTTGAAACCGGACTGCCTACAGTGCGTCTCATGTGATGTAGCCTAGGCTAAAATAAGCACGTGGAGTATGGAACGCCGTTTGGGTCTTTGCGTGGAGAAAAAAAAACACGATTTACCCGTTAAATAAGCTTTTAATTTGACACGTGAAATAACACAATTATATTATATAATGTTGTTTGCACGTGCAAGCAAAGCGCCACCACTACGATCAGTAGCACTGTCAAAACTGTTTTTAAAAAATAACAAAGTTCACACACACCGGCCATGTTTACAATATCGCGTTGGTAATAAGGCATTATTTGTTCGACCAAAAACGTCTGTGTGAGCATTTGAAATAAGCGCAGGATCAAAAATGTTTGCAAATATCGTTGATACAGATGTTATTAGAAACTTCTGGGGTAGCTAGCTTTAGCGTGGTACCATCCTAGCTAGCACCAATGCAAGCAGCCTGAAAACAATGACCAGTAGAAACTGCAGTCATTTTCAATATTGTTAGCAATGATTTAGGAATCCATGTGAGTATTAGCTACGTAGCCACTTGTTGTTTTCCAATGGAAATCGAACTTCAGTTCATGAAAATAACTAGCTAGCCAGCTACTAAACCCTGTTGCCCAAAGCTAACGTTATAAGCAGCCAGCTAGCTTCAGTGAGGCTTGACCGGACCGGGTTATGTGTTGCGAAGGTAGCCACAATAAGGATTAGCCACAATAGTGGAATTTGCGGTTCGCCTTAAAAATAAAAGTCCCTCTTTGAAAGTGACACAAATGGTTACTATTGGTGGAATCAAATCAAATATTATTTGTCACATGCGCCGAATACAACAGGTGTAGACCTTACAGTGAAATGCTTACTTACAAGCCCTTAACCAACAATGCAGTTCAAGAAACAGAGTTAAGAAAATATTTACTAAATAAACTAAAGTAAAAAATTAAATTAAAAGTAACACAATAAAATAACAATAACGAGGCCACATACAGGGGGTACCGGTACCGAGTCAATGTGCGGGGATACAGGTTAGTCGAGGTAATTTATACATGTAGGTTGGGGTAAAGTCACTATGCATAGATAATAAACAGCGAGAAGCAGCAGTGTCAACGTAAATAGTCCGGGTGGCCATTTGATTAATTGTTCCGCAGTCTTATGGCTTGGGGATAGAAGCTGTTAAGGAGCCTTTTGGACCAAGACTTGGCGCTCCGGTACCGCTTGCCGTGCGGTAGCAGAGAGAACAGTCTATGACTTGGGTGACTGGAGTCTTTGACCATTTTTTGTGGTGTTGATGTGAATGGGGGCATGTTCGGCCCTCCTTTTACTGTTGTCCACGATCAGCTCCTTTTTCTTCCTCACGTTGAGGGAGATGTTTTTGTCCTGGCACCACACTGACAGATCTCTGACCTCCTCCCTATATGCTGTCTCATCTTTGTTGTCAGGAAACTTAATGATGGTGTTGGAGTCATGCTTGGCCACGCAGTCATGGGTGAACAGGGAGTACAGGAGGGGACTAAGCACACACCCCTGAGGGGCCCCCGTGTTGAGGATCAGCGTGGCAGATGTGTTGTTACCTACCCTTACCACCTGGGGGCGGTCCGTCAGGAAGTCCAGGATCCAGTTGCAGAGGGAGGTGTTTAGTCCCAGGATCCTTAGCTTAGTGATGAGCTTTGTGGGCACTATGGTGTTGAATGCTGAGCTGTAGTCAATGAACAGCATTCTCACATTGGTGTTCCTTTTGTCCAGATGGGAAAGGGCAGTGTGGAGTGCGATTGAGATTGCATAATCTGTGGATCTGTTGGGGTGGTATGCAAATTGGAGTGGGTCTAGGGTTTCCGGGATGATGGTGTTGATATGACCCATGACCAGCCTTTCAAAGCACTTCATGGCTACAGACGTGAGTGCTATGGGGCAGTAGTCATTTAGGCAGGTTACCTTCGCTTTCTTGGGCACAGGGACTATGGTGGTCTAGTTGAAACATGTAGATATTATAGACTCGGTCAGGGAGAGGTTGAAAATGTCCGTGAAAACACATGCCAGTTGGTCCACGCATGCGCCGAGAACACGTCCTGGTAATCCGTCTGGCCTGCGACCTTGTGAAAGTTGACCTGTTTAAAGGTCTTGCTCACATCGGCTACGGAGAGCGTGATCACACAGTTGTCCAGAACAGCTGGTGCTCTCATGCATGCTTCAGTGTTGCTTGCCTCGAAGCGAACATATAAGGCATTTAGCTGTTCTGTTAGGCTCGCGTCACTGGGCAGCTCACGGCTGGGTTTCCCTTTGTAGTCCGTAATAGTTTGCAAGCCCTGCCACATCCGACGAGCGTCAGAGCCGGTGTAGTAGGATTCAATCTTAGTCCTGTATTGACGCTTTGCCTGTTTGATGGTTTGTCTGAGCACGATTTCTTATAAGTGTCCGGATTAGTGTCCCGCTCCTTGAAAGCGGCAGCTCTAGCCTTTAGCTCGGTGCGGATGTTGCCTGTAATCCATGGCTTCTGGTTGGGATATGTACGTACAGTCACTGTGGGGACGACGTCGTCGATGCACTTATTGATGAAGCCGGTGACTGAGGTGGTATAACTCCTCAATGCCATTGGATGAATCCGGGAACATATTCCAGTCTGTGCTAGCAAAATAGTCCTGTAGCGTAGCATCCACATCATCTGACCACTTCCGTATTGAGCGAGTCACTGGTACTTCCTGCTTTAGTTTTTGCTTGTAAGCAGGAATCAGAAGGATAGATTTATGGTCAGATTTGCCAAATGGAGGGCGAGGGAGAGCTTTGTATGCATCTCTGTGTGTGGAGTAAAGGTGGTCTACAGTTTTTTCCCCCTCTGGTTGCACATGCCAAACATCATGCCTTATTTAGACTAGATAATAAGGTTGCAATGAAATGGGGTATCAGTCTACTCAGTGACACCCACAGAACACAACTGTATTTAGTTTATTAGCATTGTAGCTCTTATTGCAGGACTTTGGCTGTGGGAAATCACCTCCCCAGTCAGCCTATTGTGCGTATTGACATTATATTGCACTGTACAGCCTTTCCCAAGTATTTGGGATCAATTAAATGGGGTATCAGTCTACTCAGCACCCAAGTGTTTTTTCCCCAAATCCTCCTCAGAGTAATCAGACTCCAAAACATCCACATTGTATTGTTTTTACTCTGGAATAGTGTTCAATACACATAGTAGGTTGACTGGTACAATAAATGTGGCACAGTGGTTTCAGAGTCCTGCAATAAGAGCTACGACGCTAATGTTCTGTGGGTGTCACTGAGTAGACTGATACCCCATGTCATTGATCCACAATCAAATCAAATCAAATCAAATCAAATTGTATTGGTCACATGCGCCGAATACAACAGGTGCAGACATTACAGTGAAATGCTTACTTACAGCCCTTAACCAACAGTGCATTTATTTTAAACAAAAAAAGTTAAAATAAAACAACAACAAAAAAAGTGTTGAGAAAAAAAGACCAGAAGTAAAATAAAGTGACAGTAGGGAGGCTATATATACAGGGGGGTACCGTTGCAGAGTCAATGTGCGGGGGCACCGGCTAGTTGAGGTAATATGTACATGTGGGTAGAGTTAAAGTGACTATGCATAATTACTTAACAGAGTAGCAGCAGCGTAAAAAGGATGGGGTGGGGGGGCAGTGCAAATAGTCCGGGTAGCCATGATTAGCTGTTCAGGAGTCTTATGGCTTGGGGGTAGAAGCTGTTGAGAAGTCTTTTGGACCTAGACTTGGCACTCCGGTACCGCTTGCCGTGCGGTAGCAGAGAGAACAGTCTATGACTAGGGTGGCTGGAGTCTTTGATAATTTTGAGGGCCTTCCTCTGACACCGCCTGGTATAGAGGTCCTGGATGGCAGGAAGCTTTGCCCCAGTGATGTACTGGGCCGTACGCACTACCCTCTGTAGTGCCTTGCGGTCGGAGGCCAAGCAGTTGCCATACCAGGCGGTGATGCAACCAGTCAGGATGCTCTCGATGGTGCAGCTGTAGAATTTTTTGAGGATCTGAGGACCCATGCCAAATCTTTTTAGTCTCCTGAGGGGGAATAGGCTTTGTCGTGCCCTCTTCACGACTGTCTTGGTGTGTTTGGACCAATTAAGAAATTATTTTATTTTGTCCATAGGTAAGGCTGTACAGTGAAATAAGTATGCCCCCAATGTAATTCTAAAGTCTAACACATCCACAGTGTGATTTCAACAGATTTCTTGTCAAATTAACAAATTATTGTGTTTTGTTGAATTTATATTGATCTATTCCATTATGGCACTATTTGTATTAATTTGCATCACCTTCAATTAGACTTTTATTTTGAAGGCGAACCGCAAATTCCACTAGTGTCTAGTGTTATTTGACACGTCAAACAAGGTTATTGGTATGGAACGCCGTTTGGGTCTTTGCGTGTCAAAAAAGATACACGTCAAATAACACTATTTGACGTGTCAAATAATCTTGTTGACCAATCAGGACCTGAATATGACTGCACTTCACATAACAATTTAACACGTTCATACATGTTTTATATAGTTATTACACATTGATTACACCATCACTCGTATTTCATATGTCACAAGGACACATCGATATGCTATGATGCTGGTAAAGTTGTCTCGCGCACCTGCCCGTCCCCAAGCTCTGGACAGTGCTGGTAAAAAAAAAAGCTAGCTAACGTTAGCTGATGGATGCAAACAATGTTCTTCCCCAAAAACATAGCAAAACGACATAATCTGTTTCAGTAGCTATAGTTAGCTAGGTATCTATCTAGGTGTCATCATCTAAAATACCCATTTTTTTTATTAATGGTGGTCGGACCCACCTATGTGAAGCTAGCCACAATAAGCATTAGCCACAATAGTGGAATTTGCGGTTAGCCTTCAAAATAAAAGTATGTCATTGACAGTGATGCAAATTAATACAAATAGTGGAATTATGCCATGGACCATGCTAAACGAGGTTGGACTTTTGTTATATAAATTCAACAAAATAAAATAATTTCTTAATTTGACAAAAATATGTTGAAATCACACTGTGGATGTATTAGACTTTAGAATTGCAATGGGGGCATACTTATTTCACTGTACAGCCTTACCTATGGATTATGGATCAATGACATGGGGTATCAGTCTACTCAGTGACACCCAGAGAACATTAGCGTGGTAGCTCTTATTGCGGAAACCACTGTGAATTGAGCCACATGTATTGTACCAGTCACCTTACTATGTGTATTGAACACTATTCCAGAGGAAAAACAATACAACCCGGATGTTTTCGAGTCTGATAACTCTGAGGAGGACATTGGGAAAAAAGCTCTTGGTACTGAGTAGACTGACACCCCATTTAATTGATCCCCAATCCTAAGGTAAGGTTGTACAGTGCAATATGAATGTCAATACACACAATACATTCAGGCTCTGTCGTAGCCGGCCGCGACCGGGAGACCCATGGGGCGGCACACAATTGGCCCAGCGTCATCCAGGGTAGGGGAGGTAATGGCCCGCAGGGATGTAGCTCAGTTGGTAGAGCATGGCATTTGCAACGCAAGGGTTGTAGGTTTGATTCCCACTGGGGGCCAGTATGAAAAATACAAAAATAATGTATGCACTCACTAACTGTAAATTGCTCTGGATAAGAGCATCTGCTAAATGACTAAAATGTAAATGTAATAGGCTGACTGGGGAGGTGATTTCACACAGTCACAGTCCCGTGATAAGAGCTACAATTTGCATGAACTCTTCACAGTTGTGATCTGTGGGTGTCTCCGAGTAGACTGATACCCCATTTCATTGCTCCACATTCCAACCTTGTTTAACATTATCTAGCCTAAATATTGCATGATTTCACCAATTGTAACCTTCTGCGTCACTGTCAAAAAGGTACCTTTATTTTGAAGGCAAACCACAAATTCCACTATTGTGGCTAATCCTTATTGTGGCTATTTTCACACATAACACGGTCTGGTCAAGCCTCACCAGCCAGATTAAGTTTGCTGGCTGCTTTTAACGTTAGCTTTGGGTAACAGGGTTAAATAGCTGGCTAGCTAGTTATTTTCATGAACTGAAGTTCAAGTTCAAGTGGCTACCTAGCTAATACTTACTCATGTAACAGTTTTGCTTCCGTCCCTCTCCTCGCCCCTACCTGGGCTTGAACCAGGGACCCTCCTCTGCACACATCGACAACAGTCACCCTCGAAGCACCTTTACCCGTGGCTCCACAAAAGTCGCCGCCGTTGCAGAGCAAGGGAAACAACAACTTCAAGGTCTCAGAGGGAGTGACGTCACCGATTGAAACGCTACTAACGCGCACCGCTAACTAGCTAGCCAATTCACACCGGTTACACTCACATGGATTCCTAAATCATTGCTAAGAATATTGAACATGACTGCAGTTTCTATTGGTCATTGTTTTCAGGCTAACGTTAGTTGCATTGGTGCTTGCTAGGTAACGTTACCATGCTAAAGCTAGCTAGCTACGCCAGAAGTTGCTAATAACATCTGTATCAAAGATATTTGCAAAAAAAAAATATCCTGCTCGTTTGATTTTACATTTTAGTAGACGCTCTTATCAAGAGCAACTTACAATTAGTGAGTGCATACATTGTCATATTGGCCCCCAGTGGGAAACGAACCCACAACCCTGGCGTTGCAAGCGCCATGCTCTACCAACTGAGCTACAGGGGATCCTGATCTTATTCCAAATGCTCACACAGACGTTTTCCCATTCCGTCGAACAAATAATGCATTATTACCAACGCGCTATTGTAAACACATCGTTGGTGGCCGGACTTTATTTTTTAACAGCTTTGACAGTGCTACTGATCGTAGTGGTGGCGCTAGGCTTGCACATGCAAACTCAGCACACACAACATTCTATAATATAATTGTATTATTTGACGTGTCAAATTAAAAGCTTATTTGACGTGTGAAATAGTGTTATTTGACATGTATCTTTTTAGACACGCAAAGACCCAAATGGCGTTCCATAGTATGGTAATGAGTATGAAAGTGATTGCTTTGCCTTCCCAATGAAAACACGTCTGAAAATTCGAACATATAGTTTATGGAAAAGAGATGTATGTTTCTGGACGTTGCACAATGCTGCCTTGTTGACAACATGACCAAGCGGCGCAGGTTACTGTTCGATTTGAGAATGGTGCTCCTCCCTCGCCGCTTTTGCCCAATCCCGTCACTGGTCATAGACCGGTGCACCGCGGCTCAGGTCTCACTGCCATTTTGGTGATGCCTCACATGATGACTGTGTCGACAAGGATTTGACGCGTCTTATTAAACAAGCCTGTTAATCGAATACATTGTTATACCAGGGTCTCACAAAACCAGGCATACATACTCAGAGATCTGCAAGCTTATTTTCCTCGCTGCGAATCCTGTTTGTCACTGGTGAAGGTTAGCTACTACTGTAGCAAGGTTAGCTAAACATTACCCAACTGTGAAGATGTTGAGCAAGACTGTTACGACGAAGCTTCTGGGATCCATGCGAGGGTTCCCAAGCCACCGAATGAACTATGTTCAAAGTGCTGTGAATGCTGTTGAGAGAGGTAAGTTAGGTTATTCGCCTTTTTTACACAATGTTTTATTAGTTACTTATCATCTCGCTAGTTAGCTAACTAGCTAATGATACTCATTCGATGACGCAGCAAGTTAGTTAGATAATACCGCGTTTAAAAGAACTGGGAACTTGGAAAAAAGCGAGCTCCGACTGGGAAAAATCGATTTGAACGGTCATCCAACTCCGGAACTCTCTGTAGAGCTCAGACTTTCCGACCTGAATATCGTATTTTTCCGAGTTCCCAGTTGGTTTAAACGCGGCATCCCTGCTGTAGCCAGTTCCCTAACTTTTATGCCGTTACATTACATCCGTGTGACAGTGTATTGATGCCCTGAATGCATATGAGAGGTTTGCCAATTAATTCACAGATAAATGTGTATGTTTTCTGGACCCAAATGACACAATATTATGTTTTTACAGAATTTATCAAAAGTAGGGAGCTGGAGAAAGATGAGCTGCGACCTCTGTACATGGATTTTCAAGCAACAACACCAATGGTATGTGGCTCTCAAACGTTAGCTACCAGCCTCTAGCCTCTCCCACGATAATTATACCAAACTGGCGGCATGTCAAATCTGTAAAACATTGGATCTTATTAATTCGTTTCAATGGGTCATCTTTGAGAACTGCAACCACCACATAATCTTCAACTCAATATGTTTTATCTCATGACTCTAGGATCCAAGAGTTCTGGATGCAATGCTTCCCTATCAAGTGAACTATTATGGTAACCCTCACTCCAGAACACATGCATATGGCTGGGAAAGTGAAAGTGCAATGGAAAAAGCTAGAAAGGTAATTCATTTGCAGTTAATTGACTAGCTATTGCATCATGTCATTCGATGATAAGGCTAACATCTTAATTTGATTTATCCTTACAGCAAGTTGCAGACCTGATTGCTGCAGATCCTCGTGAGATCGTGTTCACAAGTGGTGCCACTGAATCTAATAATATGTCAATCAAAGTAAGTCTGTATTTTACTGCTTTAGCAGTCAGATTAAGGGCAAGGGATTTGGGAGGGTGAATAATATATGCCAAGAACTGCCAGCTGATGGAAAGATTAAGACATAAGAATGAGCTAAGGTCAATCAACTGTTCTGTTGTGTAATTTATTTGTAAATGAGGATACATGCTAACAATTGAGAGGAAAAGGAACTGAGTGGTTGTTTTTGTTTCTAGGGTGTGGCCCGATTTTACAAATCCAAGAAGAAGCACGTTATCACCACTCAGACAGAGCATAAGTGTGTGCTGGACTCCTGTCGAGTCTTGGAGGCAGAGGGCTTTGACATAACCTATCTTCCTGTGAAGACTAATGGCCTGGTTGACCTAGAGGCAAGCTCAATTGTTTGGTTGTTTTATCTAAACATGTGCCCCATTGTATAAATCCACTACTGCGTTCTTGTACCAAGAATAAGATAAATTGTTCAAATAATTTGATAGTAAGTTCTCATGGGCTATTTCTTCAATATGTTTGTATGTCTTGAATACCTCATATGCTGATATAAAAATGTTGCTATTTTTTATAGCTACTGGAGGAAACAATTCGTCCAGACACTAGTTTGGTGTCTGTGATGACCGTGAACAATGAGATTGGTGTGAGGCAGCCTGTCGAAGACATAGGTAACCTTTTAGCCTAAATAGATTCAGAAGTATATCCACTGTGAAATAAATACATTTTGTTTTGTCTTTATTCATCTGCTATTATTTTCACACACACTTCTCCAGGTCGAATCTGCCGGTCAAGGAACGTGTTCTTCCACACTGATGCAGCTCAAGCTGTGGGAAAAATCCCCATCAATGTATCTGACTGGAAGGTAGACCTGATGTCCATCAGCGGGCACAAAATATATGGTCCCAAAGGTACATTGTGTACACTTTAATCTACATTGTTGAATATCAGATACTATCAGTGTTGTTGTCAATTCCATCTTTAGTTAGGAAGAACACTGAAATTCCTATTTTCCTCACTGAAAGCAAGGAGAGAAAATGGAATTGAAATGTCAGTTTACTTCCTGAATTGAAGTGGAATTGACCCCAAGCCTGGCTACTACATTGAGTGAACTCTTGTGTCCACCCACATATTTAACTCCTTTAATTGTTGGTGTTTATGTGAGGACTGTGCCAGCAATTGAGTATGTTTGTGATTTGACAGGGGTTGGGGCTCTGTATGTGCGGCGCCGGCCCCGGGTTCGAATGGAGCCACTGCAGAACGGTGGAGGCCAGGAGAGGGGGCTTCGCTCAGGGACAGTGCCCACTCCTCTGGCTGTGGGACTGGGAGCAGCCTGTGATATAGCCCAGCAGGAGCTAGAGGTAGACAACTCTCATTACTGTCTGAAACAAACCTACACAGGATGTTGTTCATCGATGCTTGCTTCTGTTTGTTTTTACTTGTTTTTTTTCCAATTTAGCTTGAGTTCAAGAGACAGGATTTTAAACTGTTTGTTTGTATAAAAAACAGTCAAAGAATGTAGAGGCTTGCACAGCAAACTGATAATCTTCTTTTTTCTGACCAATCCCCACCGCATTATATGAAAGGTTCCATCATATCTTATTTGCTGCATGTTCTGTTGATGGGAAAATTATAAGTATTTACTGTAGTAGTAGTGTATTCTTTGTAGTGAAAGAAAGTTCATGTATATATATTTTTTAAACTTGTTGATCTTCTCTTCTTTCCAGTATGATCACAGCCGGGTGTCAATGTTGGCAAACCGCCTTGTGCATAAAATTATGTCAGAGATCCCTGATGTTGTGATGAATGGTGATCCAGAGCAAAGATACCCAGGTGAAGCGCAGAGCAGGGGATTTGTGGACATAATAATAGAGACAGGCATATAAGTGGGTGGAAGTAGAATTCATATTTTTCACAAGAACCATCTAGATGTAATTGGCTGGTAATCTGTTAATTAAGTAAATCCCTTTATTCCTTATGAGTTAATCAGGGACTGTGCTGTACATTATCATAATCACATTAGAGCAATAGTATGTTGTATATGCCTACAGATAAAGTGGAGCACTTAATAGTTGGTGGATTGTACTCTACATTTACATTACATTTTCGTCATTTAGCAGACGCTCTTATCCAGAGCGACTTACAAATACTCTAGTCAGTTGACAGATCAGAGTAGAATCCCTTAAATGTTGATTCTCTATTATTAACTTGAATGTTTTTGGTCTGACACAGGATGCATTAATTTATCCTTTGCCTACGTGGAGGGAGAGAGTCTGTTGATGGCCCTGAAGGATGTCGCTCTATCATCTGGCAGGTCAGTAGCAAATACAGAGCTATTAGATTATTTTATATATAAAATAAATAAATAGATTAACAGCTATTGAGTTGGATCCAAATGAAAATACTGTACGTTGATGATGCCATCTTCCTGCAGTGCCTGCACTTCTGCTTCATTGGAGCCTTCATATGTCCTGAGAGCTATTGGAACGGATGAGGACCTGGCCCACTCCTCAATCAGGTGAGTAACAGTTAGGAACACAACTCAAGAAGTTCAAATGGATGATCGTGGGATTTGAAAGATGTAAATGTTCCTTTTTATCATTCCTAATTACAAAAGAGCAGGGTCAAGAATAACATTTTACAGCTGAATTGTATTATTTTGGTGTTTTACCTAGTCTGTTTGTATGTTGTTACTCCAAATTACCTGAAGATTTGGAATCGGCCGATTTAGCACAGAGGCAGAAGTGGACTATACAGTGGACAAGTGCATTCAGCAGGTCAAACGCCTGAGAGAGATGAGGTGAGAGAAAAAGAATAGAATAGCATACATAGAGGCACAGATTAAGTCTAGTCCTGGACTACAAAGCAAGCTCAATGGAGAATCTCATTTGAAAGTGCTTTTTAGTCTAGGACTAGGCTTAATCTGTGTCCAGGAAACCACCCCAAAATGTACATGCTGAATGTCACTTAACTAGGAATTTACTGGTGGCTAGAAATCTTAATATTTTCTGTACACAATAGTGTTGATGATCTAATGAAATACTATAATAATAGCCTTTTAATTTGCAATAGTATCAATGCACTGTTACAGGTTAATGTATTCATTGTTGTCCAACTTTTTCTCTTCAGCCCCTTGTGGGAGATGGTGCAAGAAGGAATTGATCTGAAGAGCATCAAGTGGACACAGCACTAGAGCAAGCCTTCAGGAAAAATACCTAAGAGCATTGTGAATACTAAACTTGTTTAGTTTGCTGACTACTATGCCACTCCCGTGATGATTGGTAATTATTTATACTGTCAAGAAACACGCACAACTTCCTGACTTATTTTAGTGTAGGCCTATGAGTATATTTTGCATTGGTAGACCTGAATAATTTGTTCCTTTGTATTTGACAAATTATTATTATTGATACGCACATCATTAAAAACGTAGGTGCTGGGCTAATAAAGAAAACTTGTAATGAAATGAAGGCCCTTAAAGCGTTGAATTGGGAGCATAAATAGTGTGCAGGCCTTCCTGTTCTTTACAAGTGCTCTTAAGTAGTTCACATAATTTTTCAGCTGCTTTGACCATGGGATTTTATGACTGAGAGCAAGTTACAGAATGGTTCATTTATGTGGAATGTGCTACATTCCATTTAGTTTATGGATAAGTCATTATACGTTGACCACATACAGCATGTTAACAAGGTTAACGTCAACAGTAACACGGGCACTGGTTTCATGTCACTGTAAGGGAGGAAATTGATAAAATATTTACCTCATCTCAATGTGTGAATTTGAATGCCAGTCTTGTTGAGCAATAGTCTTCTAATCATGGAAATTATCCCCAGTTGGTTTGCATACAGTCTCTGGCAAAATGTGTATTGTTTGTATGAATCTTGCATGTTATCTTTTAATCTGATTTGATGATTTCCTGTGAGGGGAAGTATGCAAACCAATTTACGTGGCCAGCTGTTTTATGACCTCAGTATATAATCTACCACCACCGTGACTGAACATATACAGTGCTTGTTGTTTCTGCTTTGTACATGCAGCATATAGCACAGCAGACTCATTACTCTTCCCAAAATGTATTTCCATAATGTCCAACAGCAATCTAATCTCACAATGTATACATGCATGCATATATTTGTAGCTAGCTCTCCAATAAATAATTGACTCAGCCTGTCCCTGAATTATGTCAGTATTTCATATGTAGTTGGTCGATTGGTTCTTCACTTATTCTACACACTCTGATTGTGATTATAGTATTTTACTTGAGCTATAAAATGTTTTGTCTTTGTCAAAATGCTGTACAGTATAAAACAAAACATGTTGGAGTCCACTAGATGGCGGTATTATATCAGTAGAGCGGAGAAGTTCTACGTCACGATTCGAGTTCGTCGCTCGACCGACATTTTACTAGCTACAAGAAGAGAGAAGAGCACGGGGTGGAGAGAACGCGTCACAAAATATAATAAAGATCTTTTAACAGATATTTCGGTAAGGACAAAAAAAAAACCAGCAAACAAATGCCAGTAATGTTGTAATTGTTATCCATCAGTGAAATATAACCCTGCAGACATGCGGTGACGATAGCGAGAATGAATGGCTAGCTAGCTAACCGCTAACTGCATAGTTTTCTCCGGCATTTTAGATGGTTGGCCTGCCCAAATGTGGTAGATAGCTATGTTTTTAGCAAATAGGCTATATATAACGTTAACCACCACTCTGGTCTAGCCAAGGCTTAAGTTTAGAACGGTTGTGAGAAACATTTAGGTTCGCTGTTCTGTTTTGGTTATGTTTAGCTAGCTAGCTACTGTGGCGTTACTAATCTGAAGACCTACAGTACGTTGAAGTGGAATTGTTCGGTCTTTAGCTAATGTTGCTACTAGTAACTACCAATCTTGCTTGTCCCAGTTTTCCATAAGGATCTTATGGCTAAGTTAATGGTTCTGATTCATTTAGCCATAAGATACTTTTGGGAAACCGGGCCCTGGTTAATTAGCTAGCTAGCTAGCTAGCTAGCTACTATAAAGCATTTTCAATGTAGGACCAGCGCCATCTTGACTGTGTTCTCTTTTACATGAATCCAACTAGCTATCTAGCATGACGCTTTTCCTCAAGTAATTATCAGTGGTGCACATCCAAATGGACAATAATGGCTAAAATTATTAAACATTACTGGATGTAATTTGTCTGCGGTCTTCCTGTAGTTTTGCAGAATTTGCTGTCTACCTGCAGCCCTTCAGATTTGGCAACTGCTTTTGTACTCTGACGGACTGAGCTTTTAGCTAACGGTACGTTACTGGCGAATGTGTTTTACAGCGTTGTTCATGTTGACAGCGTTTTTGTGCACATACAATTCCATTGCTGTTATTTCATCAATTTACCCGTGTGTGTTATTTGTCGTGTGTAGAGATTGGGGAACAACAAGTCCAGGTCCCTCTTCAATGTACAAGGTTTTGATCAGTTGAAATAACGTAAACTCTAATGCGTCATTTGGAGACCTCACAAGTTGTGGGCAACTGTCTGGGTTGTTGTCTACCACTTATTTGTATGGGCAATTCCTTTATAACCTTGATGTTTTATTGACACGTACACGGGCTATTCTAGGCCAAGTTAACATCAAGATGAAATACAGATAGAAACGTACTGGTATGTGAGTCATCTGCATCAATATTTATTCCTCCAGTTACCCTTAGAATAGGCCTACATTTTGAAATGATTTCATTTGAATGGCTAGATTTGAAGAAAAGCCCATATGCAGCGCTTGACATTCAGGTAAAATTGCCAGTGGCACCCCGGGCCAGTACCAAGTGAAAACGACCTGCCCGGGCCAAGATCACAGGAAAGCAAGTTATGAAGCAGAATTTAAGTCATGGCTAATTTCATGTTTCATTTGCAGTCTATTTTTTTCATTTAAAAAAAACGAATCCAAACAATGAAATATACCCTCCACCCCGGTTTGCAGCGTAGTGGCTACGTTGAAGCATGGGGATGCTCATCTGCATTGTTTAGCCCTATCATTAGCTAGATATCAGACTCTAAATATATTGTTGCTTGTTTAATGTCCTAAACTCCCACTAGCCTAATAAAATCATGTGATTTTTACAGTGTTTATAGTGTAATTGTGTGAATTTTACATTATAGGCCTACAGTGACTTTTTTTATTGTCATACCAGACACTCAGCTTGTAAAACCCTGCCAATTGTGCAAAAAGTGGAGTTGCGAAATAAAACTGCACGGGAAAGCTGGGATTCCGCTCTTTTCAATAATTACTATCTAAACTTGTCTTCTCCCGAGATTGCATTTAGGAATGTTGCGCAGTGACTGGGTTTATTTGAACACATTTCTTTCCATGCAGCAATCAGCTAGCTGTATGAGGAGTTGCACGCTCTTGCCACCCGACAGTGGATATTCCGCTGATAAACGACAGCTCATTAACAGCTTCTGTAAATTAATCTTGTTTTTAAACAATTATATAGACTACAGAATAGCATTATTAGAATATAGCAGTCGTTTTACAGTCGCAACAGTGGATATCCAATAATGTCCTGACTGTAGTCCTACTTGAAAACACTGTTACAGCTTATCTTTTGATCTCCATGGTCATAACATTTTCAAACAACCTTTAATTGGCGATCCTTCCTTCTCGATTTGGAAGGCACTGTTGTCTTCATTAATGTTTCCAGCAGTGGTGGAACTCCCATAATGAGAAAATAGGAAATCCCAAAAAGATGGCGGCATGTGCATTGATGGATTAATTAATGCACATTTAAATGGATTTAATTTGTAACTGAGCATTTTCTAAACGTCAAATTTCCCCCGACAAGTAGCGATCTGAGTTTATAAGATGGGTACCTTCCAAATCGATAGTTAAGGAAGTATTGTTGGAGATCACAAGCTAAACTGTACCTGCATATGCAAGTACAGTCAGTAGTACATTATTGCATATTGACCATTGCATCTGTAGCTAATATGGCATGTGCATTGAAGTTAACGTTCTCTCATCTAGCTTATTTCTATCTTATTATATTTGCAAATTATTTCACATTTTGTCATCCGAAGGGTTATATTCTGCTTTGTCATGTTGAAGGTACTATTTCCTTAAGTGCACATGTGTTTAAAAGTAAGCCAGTTGATGACCTCACTCATTGTCCATTTTTACTGATGTGTACCAAGTGGTTAGGTTCTCTCAGGAGTGACCTTTGTCTTCTGTATGTTTTGTAGAAAGATTCTCACACAATTGAGAGATTGTAGTGTGCTGAAGCTTTGATGAGGTAACAATGATGAGTATTAATGTGCAGGTGGTTGTTTTTTCTCTAAAATTTTGCATACGATATAAGGAATATGGGAGGCTACATTTCAATGTAGGCCCAGGCTTATGTTTTTCATGGGGCAGGCTCGGAATACAATCCTCAGTGCGAGACTGACACAACAGACCTGATTTAGGGTTTGTCCAAAGATTGGCTGGTTGTTTAGCAACAAAACCGACGCATGCACAATAGTGATGCGCGGGTTGACTCATAACCCGCAGTCCCCGTGCTTATATCCGCGGGGTGGACGGGTTTAGGGTCATTAAATATTGTGGCTGAAGGGCGGGTTGAAGAAAGAAAAACAATACCTTAAAAATGTTTTTATAATTATTGTGCAATTTATGTAGTCTACATTGAGGTTTTTCTTTCATTATTTTAGGCTATCTGGTATTAGTGCATAAGCCTAAACTTTAGGGCTTAACTGGCAGAAGAAGTTAACATCAATCCACGGAGGCAAAAGGACATTGTCAAAGTTTAATTCAATAAGGCAAAAGATGCAAGAGGAGAGTTGAAAATAAAGAAAGGGATGGACAGAAAAGTAATGTTTGGAAAATATTTGGTGAAGTGGTAAAAGAGGATCATAGCAGTGCCGGCTATGTTATCTGTGATGATTGTGAGGCGCTATACAAATTCGACAGTCACAAGACGAGACTTCAAATAGGCCTATGGCATGTCAAGGAAACTGTAGCCTACTGTTTAGATGGGTTAAATGGAAACTGAAATCTGGACATTGACTAACCAGAATAACCTACTGTTTATTGGCAAACTCCAAAGTCCTCTGATAATACTAGTCCCGTGCGAATCGACATCCCTGTGTTTTGAGAGAAATGTCTGAGTTATACAGGGGTTTGCTCACGGTTTAAGCAAGAAAACAATAACTGATTTGATAAATTGAACGAAGTGCAGCACATAGTCTATATATGAAGGGCTTACATAATGCTTTTATTTATACGTTTTGTGCAAATGGATTGAACATCGCAAAATGCATCATAAAAAAACATTGCGGCTACTTAATGCAACCCTTGCTGTTAATAGATGGCAAAGCAACATACAACTGAGCTAAACGTTTGGAACAAGTTCACTTTCTCATCCATAGCCTAAAAACGCCTATCAAGTGCAAGTTAGCGGTTTAGCTCACATCTAAAGGCTGGGGGGCATTTAGGAAGTATTCTACTACGGATCACTAAAATATCCTAATGATTATGATCACACTTCCTCAATTAAGATATTATGGCGACACTATACCAAAGATATAATAATAATAATAATATGCCATTTAGCAGACGCTTTTATCCAAAGCGACTTACAGTCATGCGTGCATACATTTTTTGTTTGTATGCTGTAACAAAAGATGGTTTGTTATGATTAAGAAAACTCGAGCTTGGTTCCCAAGTTATCAGTGTAGCCTGTTATGGCTTGGACTTGTTGAAATATCTTCACACCTAGAAAAAAAACCTCCAGGCTTCCGTCAATTTATTTAAAAAAAAATAAAGAATTACAGGGGGCAGTTTGGGGAGAAAAAAAACGTATCCTGTCCGAATCGTCCTCTGGAATAACCGACATTCTGGGGTAATAAATACATAACCAACGTTCTCTAGTAATACTAGTTCCTTGCGAATAGGGCTATAGCCTTAATAATAGCTCCTGCAGAATTAAGCATTTCTTGCAGTAAAATTATACACCAAATGTAGGCAAAATTTGGACTTGGGAACAGGAGTGGAGAAATACGATTTATTTATTTCTGCATCTTGAGAGAATGCAATGCTCAGTTAGATACGATCTGTAGAGGTGCTGTCTTCATCATAAAAGCTGATAAAATATGCATCGAAGCCGAACTGAAATCAAATCAGAAACATTTTGGGTCGTTTTCACAACTTTTTTTTTTTTTTTTTTTTTTTTTTTTTTTTTTTTACAATCGGTTAAACTGATGTCATTTGGACATTTTGCACAGAAAACCTTTCCCGTTTTGTTTTTGCTTTTTTGTATTTTCTCCCCAGTCCCTAAACATCTTTGCTCCACGAAAGATGACAGAGAACTTTACCGATGTCAACTAGATTGAAGCATTCATTCTTTTGATCTATTACATTATTCTGTTGAGCAAGGGTTTATTTAGTCTTTTAGGGTAACATATAATGACAAAAGAGACGCTACATGTATCTAATTATAGACAAGTTGACTAACAAATATCCTACCAAAATGTCGGAAATTATAAGCAGAAATATATCTAAATCAGGCAAAACAAAGTCCTGCACCCCCTGTCAAAAAATCGTTCTGCCGTCTCTGACTGTAGCCTATAGTGCATTTTCTATTTTTGCGGGTTAGGGTCGGGTGCGGGCCTCAGATTTTCACTTTATCACATATAGTCGGGTGGTTGCGGATGGGTTATTAGCAATTGTGGGCAGGTGCGGGTGAACAAACAGCTGACCCGTGCACCACTAATGCACAACTATGGGGCAAAACATAAGACAAGACATGCTATCAATAACAAGATACAACAAGCTGATTTGGGGTGGTTGGGTTCGTGCTACCCCATTGCTTATAACTAACTAAGAACTATAAGAAATGTAAGATGTGTCAAATAAATTAGATCCAGCTCAGGGCTCCCGCTATGCATTTGGTTTGCTAACTTGCTAGCTATGTGGCTAGATGTCAAGATCAAGCTTCTTGGTTACAACATAGACATTCAATAAATGATCAAGATCCCTGTTGCCTAAATTGTTTTGTGCGTCCCCCAAAATATATATTTTTTAGAAATGGCGCCCCTTGTGTGCACTTCCGGTAATACCCCGGTATGGTACAGAAACGGTATGACTGTATGAAAATCTGGATACCGCCCAACCCTATTCCTTACTGTCATTGTTTCTAGCTATCTGACCATTCAGAATCATAACGCACACCTTCCGGCCACATCGATACGCGTGCATAATTTTCGTGACTTCGTCAGTCAACCCGTCTATAGTTTATTCAAGTATTAGGCTACACGGTCTGTGATAATCATGATCGGATTATGTGTTTAATCCTCAAACAGACCAGTCCACTACCATATTACTATACTGTATTTACATTAGTGATGGGAAGTTAGGCTCTTTTTACGTACTCTGATCTTTTCGACTCGTTCAGTCAAAAGACCGAATCTTTCGACTCGTCGTTCGTTTGAGTCAGTAATGTCCAGAGCACGCAGGACCCATACTTGGGATGGGCATGAGTAATCCAGTACTAGAACTGACTACAAAACTCGATCTTAAACCAGAGATCACATTTTTTTCAAATACTGTTTTAACTATTTTGTCTACATTTTGTCTTGAAGACAACATTACTTTGCTTTGACTCTAGTGTTCCATTTGTACATGTGCATTTGCGGGACACAACAAAAATCAGCCAAGCATCACATAGTTCTGCTCTGTAAATTCCCTTGCCCCCCGTGTCTCTCACTCACTCAATTGCGTTCTGACCACTCCCTGAACACACGCGTGCTGTGTGTGCCTACAGAAATAAATGGCTATAGAAACGCATCTAACTGATGGGATAGACAAGCTACATTCCTTGCCAAATGACGACAGTTTTATCACATTTTAAATGAACTGGTTGACTGAAGTAGGGAAATATGTGTTCCAACAATGAGCAGCAGTTTTGGAATAATTGCGTCATTTACTGCTTAGGCAGTTTGCAGTTGTCACTAGTTACCACATCCACAAAGTGAAAATGGGCTATATCTTTTCATGAAAACAAAAATTAGTGCTTTGTCTTAATTTAAGATTAGGCATAATGTTAACAGTGAGGCGAAGGGTTAGGTTTAAAATCAGATTTGAAAAAGCAAAATGTTAGAAACTGGCATGGTTTATGACTTTGTGGCTGTGGTAACTAATGTTAGTGACGACCCTACTTTGCGAACTGCTAGTGGCATTTATAATTAGTAAGCCTAGGCTATTACCCCAAAACAGACAGTTTGCACACTGAAAATATCCAAAAACATTAGTTTGTTAAAGACAAAGTGTATTTTCATCAGAATCTTTAAGCCTAGGCCTATTCACCAGACAGATGTCCTGTCCATAATTCATCCCCATGCATTGTTCAATGTAGAATTGTTAATCCATTTAGACAATTCTAAGGAACAGGCATAATAAACGAAATCGAACATCTGTATATCGAAAATACTTTTGGTTTGGAACCCAGAAAAATATATTTCAACTTGACAAATTGAAATTGAGCCCTGTTTCAAATGATCACTCTGAGAATAACTGTTCCCGAAGCGAGATGCAAATCACTTCGCCCTATTTTATTATGTTTTACTACATGTTTTTTTGCTACAAAATAGGTGTCTTGACTGTGATAAGGACTCAGGAAAGAAGAGCGACTTGTCTGCTAAATTAACAAAACAAGGCTATGCCATTGCACAGCCATAGGGTTCTACAAACAAGCGCCACACTGCCGAGGTTACTATTTTTGAAGATTGTGTTCCACAATATAATATAACCAGTTTATATAAGTTTCAATAAATGAATCTTAAATTACACTTGTTTTTTTATTGACTGAATATATGAGGCAATTTAGCAATTAGGATTCGTTATCTGTAATGGTTATCATAAATTAGGCATTGTTGCTCACTGTTGTAATGGTTATCATAAATTAGGCATTGTTGCTCACTGTTGCCATATACTGTATATCAGTGGAGGCTGGTGGGAGGAGCTATAAGAGGACGGGCTCATTGTAATGGAATGAATGGAACAGAGTCAAACGTGGTTTCCATATGTTTGGTGTTTGATACCGTTCCATCCATTCCATTCCGGCCATTACAATGAGCCCGTCCTCCTATAGCTCCTCCCACCAGCCTCCACTGCTGTAGATAAATGCGAGAGAGAAAATTCATGTGAAAAATTCAGCCTTTGTTAAAAAAATAGCTTCTTTATTCTAATTTTTGTACGCGAGTAATCGGGGGGGAAAAAATCATTACAAGTACTCGAGCAGTCTCAAAAGGTAAAATACCCATCCCTACTCCCTGCCAGCGAACAATGAACTGAAAACTCGAAAGAGTCATGGTTCTACAAGCCTGTCGTTCACCATAGGGGGCTTTTTTTTTTTGGAGGTGTCATTTGTGACTTAGACTAAAAGTGTGCTTTAAACAATGCACATTTGTTGATTGCTAGGCAATCTGCACATTGCTAGGTGAACTGCACATCCCTCATTTACATTTGGAGACCTTATCATTTACATCATTTTATACAGAACGCTTTAGAAATGTACCTAAGTAAGAATAAGATATTCAGTTAGAATCTGGGAATTTTTTTATTTCACTGCTGAGGTTTTTCAATGGCATGCATGTTTATTTTGCTGTTATGGATTGCTGTGATGAATGAAATGTCTCAACATGCTTGATGTCAACATGAGAAATGATGAGATGCATGATCTTTGTAATTTTTTTAAATGAGTGTATGGCTTTTTGGCGAGGCAGCCATTTCAAAGACGTTGTGCTCTTATTGTTGATGCCAATTTACTGCATTTCTCTGACCATCTCCTGACGCAAAAAAAAAAAGCTGATATGGTGCTGGGGCTGAATCAAGAGTGTTTTGTACATGTTGTTCACTAAGGATGCCTAAATTTGCCTGCTGTTTGCTCATGTTTTTGCTTCCATTTCCTATTCTTTTGTTACAGTCTAGAATTGATTTAAATTGCTTGCCGTCAGGATTGGCTTGGATATCCTGTGCCACAGTTTTAACGAAGCACCACTTATTATTACAGGTAAGCTTGTAAATATGTCCTGAACATAGGTTAATTCAATTGACTGCCAGTCCAACTCTCACAACCTCCTGTGGGCTCTTGGTGATTTTTACCAGTAATTATTTGCTTTGTTAGGCTATATTCATTGATCTTATTGATTCCCTTTTGGGCTCATAGTTCACTCTATTGTGGAAACCTCTGAAGGTGAGGAGAGCTAAGAATGACCTACCAAGGTATGAGTGGTTTAGAGGGAGAGCATGGTATGTTGGTGGCTTTCCTTGGCAAAATACCGCATCCACAAAGCCCTAAGTAAATGTCTCCACTTCATGACCTGACCGCCTTCTGTGGACCACATTCTCTCTACTTGCTTTTTGATATGCTGTTTTGTCCAACACCTGCTCTGAACAACGCTCGAGACTCAAGCCTAAGCATAGGCTAATTGTTTTGCACTTTTAATGTTTTAATATGGTTGGTGTCGTGATAATACATCATTCTTGACTGGTATTTAAATTATTCATAAATGCATTTTTAATGTTTACCAGTTGCTACTGAGATGGCACAGTGTCGTCTAATGGCTTAGGGCTGCATTGCAGTTATATCAATTTGACACGTTTTTATATTTTAAAGGTTGAGTAAATAGGATTTTCATCCACAAGTATACCCAAATTCCTATTGTATGTAAATAATTTATAATTAGTGACTGCCATTGTGTAGTTATTTTGTTAGATACTTCTCCCTATTAGCTGAGGTCTTACTTTTTCAAAGCCATTTTAGCTGTCGCGCTAATTGTTCGGTACAAATCTAGCATAAAATCATGCAAATATGTCGCTCTGCCAGCGTTGCCTCCCTTTCGAGGAATGTGTTGCTAGGCAACACTGGGAATTTCCCGTACAGGCCTGCTCCCCCTGCTGACTAAAGCCAGTGTGAAAAACGTGCTAACCAACGTTTGCACTATGTAACTAAATACTGCATTCTGAACCACAGAACTTCTTTGCTAGATTCAAGATAGTGTAGTTAGACGAAGAAAGGAAAGTCAACTTTGAAACGTGATGTAGTTTTCTTAGGATTTGTCAGTAAGTAATGCATCCTGCAAGCTTCTAAAAATGACTTACTCAACCTTTAAATTCAGGCCCCTTCTTCCACCGGACATTTACTGGACAAAGGCCTCATGATGCATCAGATTGATACATTGGAAGTTGGGCTATAAGTTCATCCAATTTACAGCATTGAAATGTATGGTACTCTGGGTCTAATTATGAGCAAGATTTAGGCCTACGAGCAACATTTCTCCAAGGTTTGCGTATTAGACCTTGGGCCTACATCATCTCCTTGAGCCAAGGCTGATGTATGTGGTAAATGAAGCAATGTGTGGATGGCTGTGTAAGAGTGGTGATGAGTGGACAGACAGCCTAATACTTGCACATGTATTTTGAATTGCTCTATTGATGCATTGGGCTCTCATCGAATATCTCCAAACGTAAGCTGTCTTCTAAATCATGGTTTGTCTCCTGCTCTTTTTGTTTTGTCTGTTCTTTACTCTTTCCTCTAGTCTTACGGTGGTTGCCTTTTTTTCACCTGCAGGTGTGTGTTGTTTCACCTCAGCAGCATGGCTGTGGTCATCCGCTTGCAGGGTCTCCCGATAGTGGCGGGGACCATGGACATACGCCATTTCTTCTCTGGATTGACTATCCCGGATGGTGGGGTGCATATTGTAGGGGGTGAACATGGTGAGGCTTTTATTGTTTTCGCCACAGATGAAGATGCCAGGCTTGGCATGATGCGTACAGGGGGAGCAATCAAAGGTTCTAAAGTGTCACTTTTGCTGAGCAGCAAGACCGAGATGCAGAATATGATCGAACTTAGCCGCAGGCGTTTTGAAACAGGAAATGTGGAGGGAGCCGCAGGAAACGGTAGCACAGGTGGGAGGGGCAGTTTACCCACCACTTTACAAGGCTTCAGCAACACCACACCAACCACAGTCACCACAGCTGCATCTGCACATGAAACTATAAGCAACAAAAATGTGTCCACGTTTGCCACCACTAGTATGGGAAACATGCCCCCCAGTTTCAGCAACAACTTCAGCAGCCCAAATCTTACCATGGGATCCACTATGACAACAGCCATGTCCTCCCTCAACTCTGTACCTATCCCCCCTTTGCCAACCATGCCATCCCTGCCACCCATGCCTTCCATACCCCCCATGCCACTTCCACCACCAGTGTCATCTATGCCTCCTGTTCCCACTGTGTCACCTTTAACCCAAGGCCCTCCTGTCCTTCCCATGAGTCATCTGTCCCACATGGGCTCAATGCCACCATTTAACCCAGGCATCCCACCCCCTGGTGGATTGGCCTCAGGGCTGCCTCTAGGAACCCCAAACCACATGTTTCTCGGCCATATGAACCCTCTGTTAAATCTCCAGGCACACATGAAGGCAGCAATAGGTAATTCAGATGAGTTATATGTCCACCTTCAAGGCCTGCCCTTCTCAGGGACAGAAATGGATATTAGGGAGTTTTTCCGTGGGTTAGCGGTGGACTCCATCCGACTGGTCAGGGACAACATGGGCCGGAGTAGCGGCAGGGCGCTGGCCAAGTTCTTTTCCCCTCAGGACACTTTTGAGGCACTCAAAAGAAGCACCGGAATGTTAGGGCAGAGGTACGTGGACATCTCTCCGGCCACAGAGCGGCAGTGGATGAGTGTCAGCAGTGGTGGCATCGGGGTTGGAGAGCACGCCCACTTAAAATTCAGTAATGAGCCCCAAGACCAGCACCGCCGCAGCAACATGAGTTCAGCGTCCCCGTCAACCAGAGACCGTGCGAGGTCCCGCTCCCCTCACAACAAGGAGTTCTGTGTTTACCTGAAAGGCCTGCCCTACGAAGCAGTAAACAAACAGATCTGTGAGTTTTTCAAAAACCTGGACATTGTGGAAGACAGCATTTACATTGCTTATGGACCCACTGGCCGAGCTACAGGCGAGGGCTTTGTTGAGTTCAAAAATGAAATGGACTACAAAGTTGCCCTCGGCTGTCACATGCAGTATATGGGAAGCCGATTCATACAAGTTCATCCCATCAGTAAAAAAGCTATGTTTGAAAAGATTGGTTCAATTCGTCAAAGGATGCAGGGTGGTGATAAGAAAAACAACTCAGAATCAGGCAAGAGCCCTAGAAACTGTGCTCACATCTCAAATATTCCATATAATGTGTCAAAGAAAGATGTCCGTCTGTTTCTAGAAGGCATTTCAGTATTTGATGAAAGTCTTAAAGTTCTGGTTGACAGCAGTGGTAACGGTCTAGGTCAGGCTGTTGTGCAGTTCAGGGCAGAGGAGGATGCGCTAAATGCTGAGAGACTACACAGGCAGAAGTTAAATGGCAGAGATGCATTTGTACATTTGGTCACCTTTGAGCAGATGAAGGAAATCGAGAGAAACCCACCACCACAGGTTAAAAGAGGCCAGAAAACCCAAGGGAACGCTCAAGGCCAGGCACAGAATCCAGTTCAAGCCCAAGCTCACCCCTTTTCCGTTATGTCAGGAGAAGAGTTCAACTTCCTCAGAAACACTGTAGGCAATTTAGGCAATGGTCCTTTTACGCCGTTTACTGTCCCAGGTAATGGACTAGCGGGCCCTCCTCCTCTACCCCCACTTGCAGCAAGTCTAGGGGATGTAGGCCTTAGCATTCCCCCACCCATGGTTGCCGGTCACTTGCCTGGAGCAGTTCTGGAACCCCCAGGCTTCCGACCAGGCAGCAACAATGGCCCACCTGGCTTTGGGCCAGAGGGCTTGAGGGGCATGCCACCTTTTGACAACGGCCCTAGAAAGAGCGGAGGCCTCAACAACCGAGGAGGTGGCCAAGGGCGATCAGTAGGGGGCCCTCAGTCTGCCTTTGGCCCTGGCTCTGACCCTCTGAGAGGGCAGTCAACCGGAGGCCCTGGTAACCCTCGTGGACCTACCATTGTAAAGATCCAAAACATGCCTTTCACTGTAACAGTCGATGAGATTCTAGATTTCTTTTATGGGTATCAAGTGCTGCCTGGTTCAGTCTGTCTGCAGTTCAGTGAAAAGGGCCTGCCCACTGGCGAGGCAATGGTTGCCTTTGAGTCACACAAGGAGGCAACGTCTGCTGTCATGGATTTAAATGATAGGCCTATTGGAGCTAGGAAGGTGAAGATAACCCTAGGATAAGACTCCCAATTTTCCCCTCTACCAATAATGATTAAGGGAAACTTGCGGTTTCATTAATGCAAAGGTAAGAACTTGCATTTAGGATGAATTTAATCTCCCAATTATCTTTAGTTCCTTTACCAAAATTATGAGGTTTGTAGCGTAGGAATGAAATGGGGAAACTGCTATATCGATTTGATGTATAATATGATTACTAAAGTGGGGTGTGTGGATTTTCAAATGGCGAAAAACCAAATGTTGCCATGTTGATGTAGCTTGAGTCCAATCATGTTTCGAGCACGAGCCCTGAAATTCATTTCATAAGTCTAAATAATATGGTTGGAGTAGGAGGGTAGTCTCTTATTGCTGTACTGAGACATCACTTTCACTTGGAAGCATGTATCATTTTCAAATGCCCTGACACATTTTGTGTTCTTGTATTTCTTCCATAGATTTAACATTCTCTTTACTTTTACCTGTGCTTTGTGATGATATTCTAAAGTGGGTACTCGCCAAATGCTGCCATGCATGGTGTTAGTGCAGAGAACACTTATTGTGCCATGGTTAAAGCATTTGCTTATTTGCTCTATGCTGTTTTTCACTGTTAATAAATGCAAATGTCAATGTTGTTGTTAGCTATGATGTGTGAGAAATTGTACTGCTTGTTTCTGAGAAAAATATGTTGAATTTTGCATTTGGTTTAATGGTCTTCAGAGCTCTTTAGAACGTTTTGTATCTGCCAACCCTCCCACTGCGATATGTTCTTTTTGAAAGTATGAGCTGTTTTGCAAAGATGTAGATACTATTTGGAATGTCTTAGTTTTGTAGTGTTGCCTGACAAGATACATTTTTATGTTTCATTTTTGGGGACGTTCCGGTTTATTATTTCACAAGTGTGTATATAGCCTACTGTTTAGCTTACACTTTTGTCAATAAAATGACATTCCTGACATAGATCTATCTACAAGGCATTCTATTTTTCTCCAATGCTTTCTCACTGCTTGCTGATTTTCCATATGAACAATAAAATGGTTTTAGAAGGGAAGGCACCGAGTTTTTCCCAAACATGTTCCAGGTATGAAAGAATGTTAAGATAGGCCTAAGTATTGCTGTTAGGGTTAGGTTAACCTTAAAGGTTAATATAGGCTAGGCTATATCTAGGTTTTGCAAGTGAACATATAGGATATATTGGGGTTGAATGGGAAATTCAATTGTTCTTACCAAGAAACCTATATGCCCAGTTTCCCAGACCCAGATTAAGCCTAGTCCTGGACTAAAATGCCCTTTCAATGGAAATTCTCTGTTTAGAATTATTTTTAGAACAGGACCAAGCTTAATTTGTTTTAGAAACCAGCCTTTAAAGTAACTCGCCGGTGAAAAATCTCACTTTTAAAAGTTAATTCTGTTAATTTATACCCAAATAATGTTGTTGACCCATCCTATACGTGTATTTGGGGCCAAAGCATGAATTTGATTGAAAAAAAATCAAATCCCCACCTCAAAGTTGTATCTCAAACAGACTGTTAAAAAAATGATTGCTATTTCCTCATAGAACATGTCATGTTGTATCATTGGCTGAGCTGGCCAATCAGCGGGCTACTTGCATGCATATTTGAGAGGGGGGGGGGTTTATTTAAGATACTCTTTGAAGAGGTAGGGTTTCAGATGTTTTCGGAAGATGGGAAAGGACTCTGCTGTCCTAGCTTCAGGGGGGAGTTGGTTCCACCATTGGGGTGCCAGGACAGAGAGGAGCTTGGACTGGGCTGAGCTCAAGAGACCAGAGGTGGCAGAACGGAGTGCTCTGGTTGGGATGTAGGGTTTGAGCATGGCCTGAAGGTAGGGAGGGGCAGTTCCTCTTGCTGCTCCGTAGGCAAGTACCATGGTCTTGTAGTGGACCATCCAAACACAGAAAAGCTGCTTTTTAGCAAGGCCCAATGCAGCAGTTTTTATCTCAATATCAAATTATTTCTGAGTAACAATTAAGTACTTCACTGTGATTGTTTTCAATTAAAATGGTCAAAAAGAGCTTCTTAGCAAGAGCAATTTCTCAAGCAAGAATTTTGCTAGGACTGTCTGGGAGTGGTCTGAGTGGGGAGGGGAAAACTAGCTGTTATTGGCAGAGGATTTGAAGTCTTTCTTATTGGTCTGTTATTGGATGTCACCAGGCAGGCTAAAACTCCATCCCACCAAAAAAGGCTGAAGTTTCAAGCGGTCTTTTCAAACAGCTCTTACACTAAAAGGGCATTATCATTTTCACAGTATTATTCCAACCTCGTAGTGTGGAAATATAAAACACAGGAAAATCTAATTTTTGACTACACTGGGCCTACAATTACAATTTTTTGGGACAGAACTATTTAGCTCATATTGTAATTTAATTATAGGTCAAATTTAATAGAGATCTGGAAACACTGGACAGTTACTTTAAAACACATGTCAAACTCCAGTCCTTGAGGGCCAAGTTCTGCAGGTTTTCGCTCCTCCCTTGTACTTGATTGATCAATTAGTTAAGAACTCCCCTCACCTGGTTGTGTAGGTCTTAATTGTACAAGAATTGAAAGGGAATAACAAAAACCAGCAGACACATGGCTCTCCAGGAATTTAGTTTGACACAGCTGCCTTTTAAATGGATACTTTGGGATCTTGGCAATTAAGCCCTTTCTTTCTTTCCCCAGAGTCAGATGAAGCCGTGGATACTATTTTTGTCTCAGCGTGCAGTTTGAAGGAAGTTGCTAACTAGCGTTAGCACAATTGCTAACTAACGTTACCGCAATGACTGGATGCCTATGGTAACTGCTAGTATATACCATAGACTTCCAGTCATTGCGCTAATGCTAGTTAGCATTAGCTCGCAAAACTACCTTTAACTTCCTTCATACTGGATGCAGAGACATACAAATGATATCCATCCATGAGTAAGTTCATCTGGGGAAGTAGGTCCCAAAGTATCTCTTTAAGGATCACTTCACGCAAATGTTTAAAAAAAAAAGTATTTTGTTCAGTGGTCCCAAACATGTTGCATTTCAGCAGTAAAATTGTCAAGATAGAGCACTGTATATCATTCTGTTCATAAATTATCTCTGTGTTTGGGTTGAGAGTGGAATAAATGTGTACTGTCACAAGGCCCACTTTCAATTCCACTATAGATGCTAGTGGCAAACATGCCTACTATATGGCTAAGATAAAGTCTTTGTTTCTTGTGTGTTACAAGCTAGCCTACCGCTAAACCTACATTTGCCTTGTTTTTATAATGCGGTTTAATGGAAAGTTTTTGACTGAGTTCATATAAGTTCTCTGAACATTAATTATATATTTGTTTAAATGGTGTCAAATGTATACAGCCTTGTTTTGTTTTCGGTCTCTATAAATCAGGCAGAGTAATCATATAGGCTGCTCATCAAAGAAGTTGTTTATTTCATAATGTTTGAAAGAAGAGTGAAATGCTGGGTGTTCTTTGACATTTCTCACTGAGTCCTAACAAGTCCACGGATTGAGAAGGGCCTAGTATACAGCACTGGGGTGAAGTGGTGGGGTTGTTGTGAACAGACATGACAACCTAGGGCATGGTGTGAAGTGATATGGCCTGAAATATGCCTTTGTGTCTGTTAGAGAGAGCCAATGGAAAGAGCTGATGGGTTGCAGTGCAAAGCAAGTTGGGACTTACCTGTCATTCAGTATTCATACATGCATATTTTGGTTTGCTCCCTTTCAAAGTCACTGAGGGTGCTTCTGGATTTTACTTGTTGAATATTATGCATTACACCTACTTTTTGGGTACCAAGCTGTCGGGTATAAGGCAATGAGAGCCACTTGCAGAGCCATTTGGTTCACTATTGGATTTACATGCAAAGGTAAGTACTAGTTATTTTTTATGAATTGTGTGTAATAAATTAAGTATTTGAGCCATTATGCTTCTAATATCTAGGTTTGCTGGACTTGCCTTATTGTGGTTTGACTTAATGATATTCCTGCTTTTCCCGTTTTATCTCACACTGTTGAAATTAAGCAGTCAACCGGATTGTAATCTAAAGCAGTAAGGTACACTATATATAAAAAAGTATGTGGACACCCATTCAAATTAGTGGGTTCGGCTATTTCAACCACACCCGTTGCTGAAAGGTGTATTTAATCGAGCATGCAATCTCCATAGACAATTAAAGTGAGTTCGTCAAATTTCTGCCCTGCTAGAGCTGCCCCGGTCAACTGTAAGTGCTGTTATTGTGAAGTGGAAACGTCTAGGAGCAACAAAGGCTCAGCCGCGAAGTGATAGGCCACATAAGCTCACAGAACGGGACTGCCGAGTGCTGGAGCGCGTAGCGTGTAATAATCCTCAGTTTCAACACTCACTACCGAGTTCCAAACTGCCTCAGGAAGCAACGTCGGGAGCTTCATGAAACTGTTCGTCGGGAGCTTCAAGCCAAGCAGCCGCACACAAGCTTAAGATCACCATGCGCAATGCTAAGCATTGGCTGGAGTGGTGTAAAGCTCGCCGCCATTGAACTCTGGAGCAGTGGAAATGCGTTCGCTGGAGTGATGAATCACGCTTCACCATCTGGCATTCCGACGGACTCATCTGGGTTTGGCGGATGCCAGGAGAGCGCTATCTGCCCCAAAGCATAGTGCCAACTGTAAAGTTTGGTGGAGGAGGAATAATGGTCTGGGGCTGTTTTTCATGGTTTCCCTTAGTTCCAGTGAAGGGAAATCTTAACGCTACAGCATACAATGACATTCTAGATGATTCTGTGCTTCCAACTTTGTGGCAAAAGTTAGGGGAAGGCCCTTTCCTGTTCCAGCATGACAATGCCCCCGTACAAAAAGCGAGATCCATACAGAAATGGTTTGTCGATCGGTGTGAAAGAACCTGACTGACCTGCACAGAGCCCTGACCTCAACCCCATCTAACACTTTTGGGAGGAATTGGAACACCGACTGCGAGCCAGTAGCCTACCAAACTTGCTAACTGCCTGGTACTCTGCGCTCTTGTCCCTCTAATCACTCTGACATCAATGCAAATGTAATTGAAAATCTAATCAAACACTTAATGAAAGCCCATGAGCTCATTTCTATAGGCTATGCAATTGCGTGAGAAAACAGAGTGATGGCTCCCGAGTGGCGCAGTGGTCTAAGGCACTGCATCGCAGTGATAACTGTGCCACTAGAGATCCTGATTCGAATCCAGGCTCTGTCGTAGCCGGCCGCGACCGGGAGACCCATGGGGCGGCGCACAATTGGCCCAGCGTCGTCCAGGGTAGGGGAGGGAATGGCAGGCAGGGATGTAGCTCAGTTGGTAGAGCATGGCGTTTGCAACGCCAGGGTTGGGGGTTCGATTCCCACGGGGGGTATGAAAAATAAAATAAAATAATGTATGCACTCACTAACTGTAAGTCGCTCTGGATAAGAGCGTCTGCTAAATGACTAAAATGTAAATGTAAATGAAAGCCTTCCCAGAAGAGTGGAGGCTGAAATAGCAACAAAGGGGGAACCAACTCCACATTAACATTTTTCACATTTAAATTTTAGTCATTTAGCAGAAGCTCTTATCCAGAGCGACTTACAGTAGTGAGTGCATACATTTTCGTTAATGCCCATGAGTTTGGAATTAGATGTTCGATGAGTAGGTGTCCACATACTTTTGGTCATGTAGTGTATATCAGATATTGCCATATAGCTGGTCTTTGTTGATATAATAGAGGACCACACAATCCTAAATCCAGATTGAATCTGACATGGGACACTAGGACAGCCTTGTGCAGAATAAGCCAATAAGCCATCACTTCCAACTGACACAGGATTTCAAATGTGGATAATTTTTTCGAGAATATTTCTGTTAAGTAAAAACTGTCTGATTTGCCTAATTTGTGTCGTTCCCAATTAGAAGTCTCAATCAAATCTACAAATATTTTTTTTTGTAAACGCAACATGTAAAGTGTTAGTCCCATGTTTCATGAACTGAAATAAAAGATCCCAGAAATGTTCCGTATGCACAAAAGCTTATTTCTCTCTCTTTGTGAACAAATTTGTTTACATCCCTGTTAGTGAGCAATTCTCCTTTGCCAAGATAATTCATCCACCTGACAGGTGTGGCATATCAAGAAGCTGATTAAACAGCATGATCATTACAGAGGTGCACCTTGTGCTGGGGACAAGAAAAGGCCACTAAAATGTGCAGTTTTGTCATACAACACAATGCCACAGATGTCTCAAGTTTTGAGGAAGCGTTGCCAGAGAATTTAACGTCATTTTAGAGAATTTGGTAGTACGTCCAACTGCAGACCACATGCATGGCGTCATGTGGGCGAGCGGTATGCTGATGTCAACGTTGTGAACAGAGTGCACCATGGTGGCGGTGGGGTTATGGTATTGGCAGGCATAAGCTATGGACAACAAACCCAATTGCATTTTATCTATGGCTATTTTAATGCACAAAAATACCGTGATGAGATCCTGAGGGCCATTGTGAATCCCATTTTTTTAAGGTATCTGTGACCAATGGATCAATCTGTATTCCCAGTCATGTGAAATCCATAAATTAGAGCATAATGAATTTATTTAAATTGACTGATTTCCTCATATACACTCTAACTTTTTAATTGTTATATTTTTGTTCAGTATACATTGTGCAATGTTTCCAACAATGTTTAATGGCTGTTTATTGAGCACAGTTGATAGGCCTACAACACTAGAAGATTGGATGTATTGGGTTGTAAATGGCTACATTATTATCATCTAGAAAAATCATTCACTTCCTCAGTGATGCAGTGAAGGGCTAACACTACAGTATTGCTGGTAGTTCATTAACTTAATTGCTGTAGTTATTTGTAAAGTAATTGATGTGCTGAACTTCAGAGACTGACTGCAATGTCTGTTGCACTGTATCATTAGAGCTGAATAGGCAAACTGTCCATGGGCAGAAATGTATGTATAGCTATCAAGTGTGGAGAAATGGCTGGTCAGAATTTGAGAACAAAAATTACAGTGGGAATGTTAGTAGGCCTACATAGGAAATGCAGCCTTGCTATTTGCTATATACAGAAAGTGAAATGTGTGCCCATTATGTGTTAAGTGTATGAATATTTTCCTTTATTGAAATGTGATTAAGATTGTTTTTAACATTTAGACGAGTAGTAGTGCAGAAATTAGCAGTTTCACGAGCTCTGCTCTCTCATTTGAAATAAGGATTTTGATAAGGACCGTATTCATTTGCAAATTCGCAAGGCATGAGTGATCTAACACTAAAATTAAATATTGTACAGGCAAATCCCAATACTATTAAATGTAGCTGTTACACATACATTTGTGTCTGGTTTAGTTAGTTACGTTTCCAACGGTGGTTATGGCTGTTTATTGAGTTTATACATTAACATTCTCTACCAGAACATCGGATGTAGCGGGTCATTTGTAAATGGAAAAATCTGTATTAGCTCTAGGGCGGGAAATATGTCTGAGTGCAGCCTGAACAAGGTATATGTGTGTGTAGTCACTTCCTGCACTGGGGGCACAGCGTGAGTGACGTTGCCTCTTGTCCAATAGGAACGTTTTTTTTTGCTGGCAGTTTATCCAATTGTTGAGCTATCATGCTGATTTGACCATCTGCCACACCTTTTTGTCAGACAGCAAATTTAGGAAGTCTTTGCTCGACTCGACATTAATATCGCGTTACGGCAGGGTGACAACTACAACTGTTTAATAGGAGACCAGATATATTGCCGTTTCGTGCGAAAAGGTAATATTTGTAACGTTAGCCTACTTATTTTTCTAAAGTAAACCAATGCTTGATATGAGTTGAATGCAGTGATTTGTTGTTTTATTGGCGTTCATTGGCTCATGGGATTCGTCAGTCTCTTCAAAATGGGTTTTGATGAAAAATGGTTGTTGCCTTCACAGAAAGCTCTCTCTCTCCTCCAAGTTGAGTCTTTACTGTAAAATACGCACCTGGTAGGTTGCATGCTGGTTCTATGACAAGTTGACAGATGTGAACTAGTAGGAAGTAGGCTACCTGTCCAGTTTTAATTGTCTCAATGCTGATCATGGTGAGAAGCATTCATTCGCAAAATTGCCATTTTACTGAGGAGTGTACGTTAAAGCTTATTTTAATGGTCATGTCAATTCTTTATATTATTGATTCCTGAAGAATATCATTTATATATGCCTCATGGGCTTAGTTCAACTGTCTTTCCCAAAAGGTTTTATTAGTCAATTGTTTACAAACAACAAGAATGTAAATGGCTTCAAAAGTATGTGGACACCCAATCAAATTAGTCATTTCAGGGTAAAAATCGTATGTACTCTGTTGCAACACTCACTACCGAGTTCCAAACTGCCTCTGGAAGCAACGTCAGCACCAGAACTGTTCGTTGGGAGCTTCATGAAATGGCTTTCCATGGCCGAGCAGCCGCACACAAGCTTAAGATCACCATGCGCAATGCCAAGCGTCGGCTGGAGTGGTGTAAAGCTCACAGCCATTGGACTATGGCGCAGTGGAAACGTGTTCTCTGGAGTGATGTATCACGCTTCACCATCTGGCAGTCCAACTGACTCATCTGGGTTTGGCGGATGCTAGGAGAACGCTACCTACCCGAATGCATAGTGCCAACTGTAAAGTTTGGCGGAGGAGGAATAATGGTCTGGGGCTATTTTTTATGGTTCGGGCTAGGCCCCTTAGTTCCAGTGAAGAGATTCTTCAACAGTTTGGGGAATGACAATGCCCCTTTGCACAAAGCGAGTTCCATACAGAAATGGTTTGTCAAGATCAGTGTGGAAGAACTTTACTGGCCTGCATAGTGTCCTGACCTCAACCCCATCGAACACCTTTGGGATGAATTGGAACGCCGACTGCGAGCCAGGCCTAATTGCCCAACATTACTGCCCGGCCTCCCTAATGCTGTTGTGGCTGAATAGAAGCAAGTCCCTGCAGCAATGTTCCCACATCTAGTGGAAAGCCTTCCCAGAAGAGTGGTGGCTGCTATTGCAGCAAAGGGGGGGACCAACTCCATATTAATGCCCATGGTTTTGGAATAAGATGTTCGACGAACAGGTGTCCACATACTATCTATGAATTTGAGAGGATTTTCATTTCCCTGGCCCTATCCCTCAGCTTTATACCAAAACAAGTGGCAGGGGCCCCATTGTTATTGTTTTTCATTGCAGAGCAGAGCAGACTGTTGCTTTAATATACAGTCATAGTTGATCCGAAATCAATTTTTTTCTTCCTGTGTTTTTCAGATGGCTACTCAATGTGTGTCAAAAGTAGAGCTCTCCATCTCGTGCAGCAATCTCCTCAACGAAGACGCCGGATCCAAGTCTGACCCAATCTGCGTGCTGCTGCAGAGCATCGGGAATGACAAGTGGACCAAGGTAGGGAGAAAGAAAGCAAACTAATTGAAACATCTAATAATTGGCAATGAATATAATTAAATGGCCTATGGTTTGTTCATGAAGATGCTTTCTGGTTCACTATACAGTTGGACCGCACGGAGAGGGTGAAGAACTGCCAGGATCCTGAGTTCTCCTAGAAGCTGCTCCTGGCCTACCACTTTGAGAAAGTGCGGAAGTTGAAGCGGGGTGTCTATGACATAGACAACAAGTCTGTCGATCTGAACGATGATGACTTCCTGGGGGGTTTTGAGTGCACACTGGGACAGGTTAGGATATAAGAATGTGTGGACCAATTAGTCTCGCATCATTGTGTACATGCATTGATACAATGGGGGTGTGCCTCCAATGAACAACCATTTGCCTTTCAGATTGTGTCCAGCAAGAAGCTTACCAGACCTCTACAACTGAAGAAGGGGAAGCCTGCAGGCAAAGGCACCATTACTGTAAGTAATGTAAGTGGCTGTGTAAATGTAAAATGGTCCCACTTATGTAAATGTTGTGATAACAAGCATAAGGCTAATGCAAACAGTTTCTTGAGATGATCACATGAATTCCCTAATTTGTGTGTGTGTGTGTTAAAGATGACTGCTGAGGAGATCAAAGATAACAGGGCCATAGTGCTGGAGGTGGAGGCTAAAGGCCTGGATAAGAAGGTACAATAAAGAGACTTCTCAGTGCTTTGTTTTTTCAAATGGAATGTGTTTTACATTATTAAGGAGTAATAAACCGTTTTCTAAATTCTCTCCAACACATTATTAATTCCCCAGTGCTCATAATTGTGTCTCTCTCTTGCAGGACTTGTTTGGGAAATCTGATCCATTCCTAGAGTTCTTTAAGCAAGAAGATGGTGGCAGCTGGTTCACAGAACAGAGGTACTTATCACAATATTTGTTTGTCTTAAGAACCCGATGTCGACCGTTGACTGGGTGTGTCGAAAGGAATAAGGGTGTAGAAAGAATGCAGGCGTATCGAATGCGCACATGTAATTGGTCTGACTTTCTGTCAGTTCTTGCCAGCGAGTGCAGAGATTTGTGGAGACCAGGCTGTAGAGAGAAAGGCGCATCGAAATAAAGTTGGGGAAACACAGAATTAACGTGTGGTAAAATCACTCATACTGTGGAAAAACGCGAATGTAAATTAGGGCTGACCCCAATTAGTCGATTGTTTGGTCGTTAGGCTGTTGGTCGTCCGAGATTCTTTTAGTCGAGCAGTTACATATATTTGCACCAATTTCAGTGAACTAATCCATCGCGGAGGCCTAGACTAAAAGACAATTTATGCTTGATTAGAAAATGTGGACGCAATTACGGAGCCTCCAGAGGCATGCAGAGGCCAAATCGAGCTCTGTACTGCATCACCATGCGCCTCCAAAATGTTGTAATAATGCGCAGGGCTCTGTATAGCTCCGCATTGACATGATTGGTTGACGGTAGATGGGGGCGGTACATCCTGTATAAACACAAACTCACTTCCTTGACAACAGCTCTGCACTGCTCCGCGAAGCACAAGAAGTATGAATGCCCTGACTTCTGCTGAGGCCAATGCAGATGTCGGATTGACCATGCGCCCAGATGCACAATGCACTTCTCTCTCCAGAATGCGCGTTCTCCTGCCAATTTGTTCACATTCATTGTTTCATAACTTAATTGTGTGAATCTTTTGCATTTGATTGTTAGTGTATATCAATTCCCCATTACCTATATCACCAGTAGTACATTTACCGTTAATTTATATTACATTTACATTACATTTACGTCATTTAGCAGACGCTCTTATCCAGAGCGACTTACAAATAGGTGCATTCACCCTATAGCCAGTGGGATAACCACTTTACAATATCTTATTTTTTTTTAGGGGGGGGGAAGACGTTATTATATATGAAATGAAACTGTTTCACAAAAATGTGCATATGAAATCCGTAACTGGCACACAGATCGGTTGAAATGTCCCAGCTATGGAGGCACAAATAACCTTACAACATGTTAGCAATACAATTAGACAGACTAAGCAAAAAACACATGCTCCAGCCCATTGGGCAATCTGAGATCCCCGACTCCCAAACACAGATTTCAATGAAGTTGCAAGCGTCCACTCTGGCTGTGGGGAATTGTTCTTAGCCACAGCAGCAATGTATTCGGCAAGATCGGGAGCATTAGAGTGCCGATCTGGGACAAAAGTGCAACATTCATCTCCAATTATTGCACAAGCTTCCGATTCATCTCGAATCGGAAGCCCCCAGGGAAGAAGGCGCCGGAACCTCTGGATCCAGGGCGGCGAAGCTGTTTCTATTCTGTGTCTGGTCCGGTCTTACTATCACCAAGGAGGCCCCCATTGCCAGAGGTCGCTGCTTTCGACTTCCACGGCGAGTGACATATCTCCATGGCTGGATGGTAGGATCGATGTGCTTAGCTCTATTGTTTCTTTTTATCCAAAAAAAACTGCCTAGTTCTTGCCGATGACGAGCATACCCATAACATGATGCAGGCACCACCATGCTTGACAATATGAGGTGGTACTCAGTGATGTGTTAGATTTGCCACAAACATAACGGTTTGTATTCACGACATAAAGTTCATTTATTTGCCACATTTTTTGCGGTTTAGTGCCTTATTTTAAACAGGATGCAATATTTATATTCTCTACAGCAGGGTTCTTCAATTCCGGTCCTGGAGGGCCGAAACACCTCTGTTTTTCATCCTCTCCTTCTAATCAGGGGCTAATTCAGACCTGGGACACCAGGTGAGTGCAATTAACTACCAGGTAGAAATAAAAAACAGAAGTGTTTCGGCCCTCCAGGACCGGAATTGAAGAACCCTGCTCTACAGGCATCCTTTTCACTATGTCATTTAAGTTAGTATAGTGGAGTAATTGCAATGTTGTAGATCCATCCTCAGTTTTCTCCTATCATAGCCATTACACTCTGTAACTATTTTAAAGTCACCAATGGCCTCATGGTGAAATTCCTGAGCGGTTTCCTTCCTCTCCGGCAACTGAGCTAGGAAGGACGCCTGTATCTTTGTAGTGACTGGGTGTATTGATACACCAATTACAAAGTGCAATTAATAACACCATGTTCAAAGGGATATTCAATGTCTGCTTTTCTTTTTATCCATCTACAAATGGGTGCCCAGCGTTGGAAAACCCCTCTCGACTTTGTGGTTAAATCTGTTTGAAATTCTCTGCTCGACTGAGGGACCTTACAGATAATTGTATGTGTGGGGTACAGAAATGAGGTAGTCATAAAACATCATGTTAAGCACTATTATTGCACACAGTGAGTCCATGCCACTTATTAAGAACATTTTTACTCCTGAACTTATTTAGGCTTGCCATAACAAAGGGGTTGAATAATGTTTGACTCAAGACATTTCAGCTTTTTTCTTTTTCAGCTTTTTTAATTAATTTGTAAACATTTCTAAAACTATATTTCCACTTTGACATTATGGGGTATTGTGTGTAGCCAGTGACACAAAATCTCAATTTAAGCAATTTAAAATTCAGGCTGTAACACAACAAAATGTGGGAAAAGTAACGAGTCACCGGCGGTCATGAGTCATGATGGCAGTTAAATTCCACGTGACCGTTTAGTCATGGCAATTAGGCTTTTCCAAGCTCTAATGCTGCTGATGGTCATTAGTAGCCTACCAAACTTGCTAACTGCCTGGTACTCTGAGCTCTTGTCCCTCTAATCACTCTGACATCAATGCAAATGTAATCGAAAATCTAATCAAACACTTAATGAAAGCCCATGAGCTCATGTTGCGCATCATTTCTATAGGCTATGCAATTGCGTGAGAAAACAAAGTGATGGCTCCCGAGTGGCGCAGTGCTAGCTGTGCCACTAGAGATCCTGTTTCGAATCCAGACTCTGTCGTAGCCGGCCGCGACCGGGAGACCCATGGGGCGGCGCACAATTAGCCAGCGTCGTCCAGGGTAGGGGAGGGAATGGCCGGCAGGGATGTAGCTCAGTTGGTAGAGCATGGCGTTTGCAATGCCATGGAAGGTGAACCTTCGCCCCAGTCTGAGGTCCTGAGCGCTCTGGAGCAGGTTTTCATCAAGGATCTCTTTGCTTTGTACTTTGCTCCATTCATCTTTCCCTCAATCCTGACTAGTTTCCCAGTCCCTGCCGCTGAAAAACATCCCCACAGCATGATGCTGCCACCACCATGCTTCACCGTATGGATGGTGCCAGGTTTCCTCCAGACGTGACGCTTGGCATTCAGGCCAAAGAGTTCAATCTTGGTTTCATCAGACCAGAGAATCTTGTTTCTCATTGTCTGAGAGTCCTTTAGGTGCCTTTTGGCAAACTCCAAGCGGGCTGTCATGTGCCTTTTACTGAGGAGTGACTTCCGTCTGGCCACTCTACCATAAAGGCCTGATTGGTGGAGTGCTGCAGAGATGGTTGTCCTTCTGGAAGGTCCTCCCATCTCCACAAAGGAACTCAGGAGGTCTGTCAGGTGACCATCGAGTTCTTTGTCACCTCCCTGACTAAGGCCCTTCTGCCCCGATTGCTCAGTTTGGCCGGGTGGCCAGCTCTAGGAAGAGTCTGTGGTTCCAAACTTCTTCCATTTAAGAATGATGGAGGCCACTGTGTTCTTGGGGACCTTCAATGCTGCAGACATTTTTTGATACCCTTCCCCAGATCTGTGCTTCGACACAATTCCTTCAACCTCATGGCTTGGTTTTTGCTCTGACACGCACTGTCAACTGTGGGACCTTATATAGACAGGAAAGAGACTTTCCAAATCATGTCCAATCAATTGAATTTACCACAGGTGTACTCGAAGTTGTGGAAACATCTCAAGGATGATCAATGGAAACAGGATGCACCTGAGCTAAATTTCGAGTCTCATAGCAAAGGGTCTGAATACTTATGTAAAAAGGTATTAAAAAATAAATAAAAATTATATAAATTTGCAAAAATGTCTAAACCTGTTTTTGCTTTGTCATTATGGGGTATTGTGTGTAGATTGATGAGAAAAAAAACTATTTAATCAATTTTAGAATAAGTCTTTAATGTAACAAAATATGGAAAGAGTCAAGGGGTCTGAATACTTTCTGAATGCGCTGTATAGCCCAACATTTGTATCACAACTAAAGTTACATTAATAACTCTAAATTAAGCATATAGGAGTACCTGTTTCTTTGTTAACCACTCAACACAGAATAGCCGCATGTGCGCATTCCCTCAAATTGTTTGGAGAAAATATCCTTTCTATTTTATTCAGCTTTGTTCAATTGTATTCTTCACACTATAAAATAATATCAAATAATGCCACGGAATTCTAAGCAAATCTTGTCTTCTAAATGAACTAGTGTAGCCCACAGCCATATGGCATAGCCAGATCAGTTCCTAACATAAGAACAACTCAGAGTATACTATTCTGTTCTTCTGAAATAGACTACATTTTCTTCATGTCATGTTTCTTTAGACCTGTCTAAAATAAATAATGGATTTATTGTGATGGTGTAGTCTATACTACAGTCGTGGTCAAAAGTTCTGAGAATGACACAAGTATTGGTCTTCAAAGTTTGCTGCTTCAGTGTTTTTAGATATTTTTGTCAGATGTTACTATGGTATACTGAAGTATAATTACAAGCATTCCATAAGTGTCAAAGGCTTGTATTGACAATTACATTAAGTTTATGCAAAGAGTCGATATTTGCAGTGTTTACCCTTCTTTTTCAAGACCTCTGCAATCCGTCCTGGCATGTTGTCAATTAACTTCTGGGCCACATCCTGACTGATGGCAGCCCATTCTTGCATAATCAATGCTTGGAGTTTGTCAGAATTTTTGTGGGTTTTTGTTTGTCCACCCGCCTCTTGAGGATTGACCACAAGTTCTCAATGGGATTAAGGTCTTTTTTCTTTGTACTTTTGCCCCTTTTACTCCCCAATTTTGTGATATCCAATTGGTAGTTAGTCTTGTCCCATCGCTCCAACTCCCGTACGGACGACCCGGGAGAGGCAAAGGTCGAGAGCCATGCGTCCTCCGAAACAAGACCCTGCCAAGATGCACTGCTTCTTGACACACTGCTCACTTAACCCAGAAGCCAGCCGCACCAATGTGTCGGAGCAAACACCGTACAACTGGCGATCGAAGTCAGCTTGCAGGCGCCCGGCCCGCCACAAGGAGTCGCTAGAGCGTGATGGGACAAGGATATCCCGGCCGGCCAAGCCTTCCCTAACCCGGACGACGCTGGGCCAATTGTGCGCCGCCTCTTGGGTCTCCCGGTCACGGCCGGCTGTGACACAGCCTGGGATCGAACCCGGGGCTGTAGTGACGCTTCATGCACTGCGATGCAGTGCCTTAGACCGCTGCACCACTCGGGAGGCCCCAATAATAGTGTTTAACATGATTTTAAGGACTACCTCATCTCTGTACCCCACACAATTATCTGGAATGTCCCTCAGTTGAGCAGTGAATTTCAAACAGATTAAACCTCAAAGACCAGGGAGGTTTTCCAATGCCTCGCAAAGAAGGGCACCTATTGGTAGATGGGTAAAAATTAAAAAAGCTGACATTTGAGCATGGTGAAGTTATTAATTACACTTTGGATGGTGTATCAAAACACCCAGTCACTACAAAGATACAGGAGTTCTTCCTAACTCAGTTGCCGGAGAGGAAGGAAACTGCTCAGGGATTTCACCACGAGGCCAATGGCGACTTTAAAACAGTTAGAGTTTAATGGCTGTGATAGGAGAACGGAGGATGGACCAACAACATTGTAGTTACTCCACAATACTAACCTAATTGACAGAGTGAAAAGAATGCCTGTACAGAATACAAATATTCCAAAACATGCATCCTGTTTGCAATAAGGCACTAAAATAATACTGCAAAAATGTGCCTTGGCAGCAGCTAATGGGGATCCATAATAAATACAAATACGAATGTGTATGCTTGTAGTCTTTAAGGACTGTGGAGTTTTTCAGGATAAAGCGGAATGGAGCTAAGCACAGGCAAAATCCTAGAGGAAAACCTGGTTCAGTCTGCTTTCCACCAGACACTGGGAAATGAATTCATCTTTCAGCAGGACAATAACCTAAAACACAAGGCCAAATCTACGCTGGAGTTACTTACCAAAACAGTGAATGTAGGGCTGGGCGATATATCGAATTATAATTTGTTTTCGATATTCCAAATGCCTGTATTGCAGAATCTAGTTTCTTTTTGTTTTTTTTGTTTTTATGAGTTTACTGTATGTCCGCTTGTTCTCATGTTGTCTTTTTGGTCTCGTCTCGTTCGCTCCTTCTGTGCTGTGCACTCTCCCATTTACACCAGAGATCTGTATATAATGACGAGAAGCTCATGTCTCCGCCCTAACAATGGGAGTCATTGTCCCAAAGGCAGGAAGGCAGGCGACAAGCTTAGGTTCAAAATAAGCGCATAGAAATGCATTGGGCTTATTTTGGACAGATTTTGTCGAAAGTGAAACCTCTCGCTTCGCCTCTTTGTCCCAAGCCCTCTCCCTACCACTCACAACAACAAAGATGAGAGATCACTTCTTCCTCTCTGACATATGCATTTGAGGTTTGGTCCAACAGAATCGGTCATATGGACACCGAAACACATGGAGACATTATTTTACTGTAATAGAGGAGACGTTAACCTTTCGAACCATACCCTGTTTATGTTTCAACTCCTCAAATTTCGAGCAGAGCAGACACTACTAAAACGGATGTACCAATGAACATTCATTCTGGAAAATGAATGCTCAAGTTTGTCGCGCGTGCATGTATGTTCCAGCTAAGTGAATGTTCCTGAGTGGCCGAGTTACAGTTTTGACTTAAATCTACTTGTGAATACTTTCTGAAGGCACTGTATGTAGAATAGGGTTGACCCCATTTAGTCGACTGGTCGATTGTTTGGTCGATAGGCTGTCGGTCGACCGAGATTTCTTTAGTCCAGCAGTCACCATTTTTTTTCATGGTGCACAAGACACCTGTCTGATTCGAGCCTGTCTCAGTGGACTTATCCATCCACGGGGATGGCACAGTCCATCACTCTACGACATGTGATACTGAAATTGTAAATGGTTATTATGTAAAAATAATGGCGCAACACTAATAAATCTAATATTATTTTACAACAAATGCGCTTACTCCCGCGATGGATACGATCGCTGTCTGCGGTTCTGAAACAATCTTCAGCGCGCCGTGGAATTGGTGCCTTTCCCTATGTTGCGATGTGAATAATAGCAAAGTTAACCAGTATATTGGGATTGAAAACAATGCGGCGGAGGCAGCAGAGACGAGATGGTTTGGGATGAGTTGGACCACAGAGTGAAGGAAAAGCAGCCAAGAAGTGCTCAGCATATGTGGGAACTCCTTCAAGACTGTTGGAAAAGCATTCCAGGTGAAGCTGGTTGAGAGAATGCCAAGAGTGTGCAAAGCTGTCATCAAGGCAAAGGGTGGCTACTTTGAAGAATCTCAAATATAATATATTTTGATTTGTTTAACACTTGATTCCATATGTGTTATTTCATCACGATTATTCTACAATGTAGAAATAGTAAAAATAAAGAAAAACCCTTGAATGAGTAGGAGGGTCCAAACTTTTGACTGGTAGTGTTTATGGAAAAATAAGTTTAAACATTTCGACTAATCAATTGGTCGAAAGAACAGGACGACTCTCGGTCGACTATGATTTTTGTTGTTGTTGGGGACAGCCCTAATGTACAAACATGATACAAATCAGACATTTGCAGTAGATGGGCTACTCAACCGTTATGAAAATGGTCTCAGAATGAACACGCAGTGGAAAGCAGAAGGATTTGTTTTGTCTACCTCATTGTGTTCATTGCAAACTGAATGAAATCTAACAAACTGTTCTGTCCTCTTCATTTCCCTCAGCAATACTTTGTCCTGCTCATCATCACCAATGGGGAGATCACGGACGCCATCGTCATGGCCTCACGGCTGCCCATGTCCATCATCATCATCGGAGTGGGCAAAGCCAACTTCAAGGCAATGGAGCTGCTAGATGGAGACGACGGCATACTCAAGTCCCTGAGTGGCGAACCCGTGGCCAGGGACATTGTGCAGTTTGTGCCCCTCAGACAGTTCGCCAATGTATGTTTGTTAGTCTGCGGTTGTGTCATTGTGCAGTGTGTTGTCAGTACCACTGAGAAGATTCACGATGGAACATCACTTTACATCAGTTTAGTCTGTAATAGTATCAGTGGGCTGTGAAGCACCATTCCATAACACTTCGGTGCGATATTGACAGATTTTACATACTTTTCTATCTTGAGTTTGTTTTGTTGCCCTGCTGTTGGAGCTCTTCCCTTCACGGTGTCATTCTGTCCTCTGAAGGCCCCTAAGGAAGCCCTCGCCCAGAGCGTCTTGGCTGAAGTGCCAAGTCAACTTGTGTCCTACAAGATGCTGAAACTAGATCCAGTCAACGTTCCTGCCCTCAAGGCTTAGTGGAGCGAGCAGAACTGCAGCGCTTCGCCCTCCTAGCCACACGAGGGAGCCAGCGCACCACACAGGCAGATGAGTAGGCCCACTATCAGAAGTGTAAATCACATCCTGTAATTGTCAATGCTCATTGTGCCTTTTGATACCACTTATGACAATTATGACCACATGTAACCATATTTTCTATTTTATTTTCTACAATCATAGATTTATCTTTACTGCTTCAGATATTCTGCTTTCATTCCTCTGAGTCAGGAAATAACAAGGAGTTGGAACAATGGTGATGAGCCAAAATTGGGGAAAAGGAGGGCTTTAATGCATTTCATGAAATGCACCTTCAAAACATTTGATGTAATAAAGTAGGCTACTCACATAAGGTTTAACTGGTGGTACATTTATTTATTTATTTATTATATAATATATATGATGAAACACATCATATAATGGCTACAAATGCTCAGAGTTTGCACCGCACATTACATGTTTCTTAGTCTTGTGTGGCCAGCCTTCCAAATCCCCTCTTGTTCACTCGACTATTGGAAGTCCGATTTGGATTTCGAATTTGAAGTGGTGGTATTCAGTGCATACATTTGAGTAGAAATTACATTTCTCCTCAGGCATTTCCTTGTTTCGTTTTACAATTTTTCTTGATTTCTCAGTTTCTTTAACTACCGTGTCGTCACAAGGTTTTAGTAGCCTATGCGGCGTTCATTTTGTATCTTATGCTTGTTGCAAGTCAGTATTTTTTTGGGAATAAACTTCTGGTTGGAACTATACCGAATTCCACCCACGTCAGACTACTTTGAGTAGAACCTCCTCAGGCTTTCGAACGGTAACGTGTTTCTTAGCAGTCTTCCTCAGGCAGTGGCATAGTGTGTAAGTGTGTTTGTAGCCCAAAGTTTTTTGGGTTAGGTTAACTTCACTTTATTGAATCTTTATTTTCATTGCAAAGACGCTCTCTTTTCCCTTATTTTGTATTTTATTCCTTTTAAATATTCCTCTACTTATATTTGTAGAGGTTAGGCAGGGTTATTCTACGTTATCAGTGCAAAAGCTTTGACAATTCATTTTCTAATTGTTTTTTACATCTTGGTTTTCTGAAGTTAACTGCCATCATCACTCCATCACTCAGTATTCCACCACTCAAACGTGCACACTTGTGCATGTAATTTTGAACAGCTTATTAACCTTTATGCAATCTAGTTTAATGATACTGTATGTCACATTACAGTGCATTCGGAAAGTATTCTGACCCCTAGACTTTTGACATTTTGTTACGTTACAGCCTTATTCTAAAATTGATAAAATTGTTTTTTCATCAATCTACACACAATACCCCATAGTGACAAAGCAAACACGGGTTTTTTGAATTTTTTGCAAATGTATGTATATATAAAATGTACATAAGTATTCAGACCCTTTACTCAGTACTTTGTTGAAGCACCTTTGGCAGCGGTTACAGCCTCGAGTCTTCTTGGGTATGACGCTACAAACTTGGCACACCTGTATTTGGGGAGTTTCTCCCATTCTTCTCTGCAGATCCTCTCAAGCTCTGTCAGGTTGGATGGGGAGCGTCGCTGCACAACTATTTTAAGGTCTCTCCAGAGATGTTAGATCGGGTTTAAGTCCGGGCTCTGGCTGGGCCACTCAAGGACATTCAGAGACTTGTCCCGAAGCCACTCCTGCGTTGTCTTGGCTGTGTGCTTAGGGTCGTTGTCCTTTTGGAAGGTGAACCTGCGCGCCAGTCTGAGGTCCTGACCGCTCTGGAGCAGGTTTTTATCAAGAATCTCTCTGTACTTTGCTCCGTTCATCTTTCCCTCGATCCTGACTAGTCTCCCAGTCCTTGCCGCTGAAAAACCTCCCCACAACATGATGCTGCCACCACCATGCTTCACTGTAGGGATGGTGCCAGGTTTCCTCCAGACGTGACGCTTGGCATTCAGGCCCAAGAGTTCAATCTCTGTTTCATCAAACCAGAGAATCTTGTTTCTAATTGGTCTGAGAGTCTTTAGGTGCCTTTTGGCAAACTCCATGCGGGCTGTCATGTGCCTTTTACTGAGGACTGGCTTCCGTCTGCCCTCTCTGCCACAAAGGCCTGATTGGTGGAATGCTGACGAGATGGTTGTCCTTCTGGAATGTTCTCCCATCTCAATAGAGGAACTCTGGAGTTCTTTCAGAGTGACAGTTGGGTTCTTGGTCACCTCCCTGGCCAAGGCCCTTCTCCCCCGATTGCTCAGTTTCCCCAGGCGGCCAGCTCTAGGAAGAGTCTTGGTGGTTCCAAACGTCTTCCATTTAAGAATGATGGAGGCCACTGTGTTTTGGGGACCTTCAATGCTGCATAAATGTTTTGGTACCCTTCCCCAGATCTGTGCCTCGACACAATCCTGTCTTTGAGTTCTACAGACAATTCCTTCGACCTCATGGCTTGGTTTTTGCTCTGACGTGCACTGTCAACTGTTCTCATGCTGGAGATTAGTTAGAATGCTAAATCATTTTGATACATCTGGTGCAATAGAATGTATGCTAAGCTCCTGAGTGGCGCAGTGGTCTAAGGCACTGCATCGCAGTGCTAACTGTGCTACTAGAGATCCTGGTTCGAATCCAGGCTCTGTCGCAGCCGGCCGCGACCGGGAGACTCATGGGCGGCGCACAATTGGCCCAGCGTTGTCCAGGGTAGGGGAGGGAATGGCCGGCAGGGATGTAGCTCAGTTGATAGAGCATGGCGTTTGCAACGCCAGGGTTGTGGGTTCGATTCCCACGGGGGGCCAGTATAAAAAATAAAAAAATAAAAAATAAATATGTATTCACTAACTGTAAGTCGCTCTGGATAAGAGCGTCTGCTAAATGACTTAAATGTAAAATGTAAATGTAATGCTATGAATTATCCCAAAGATAAATAAGCATTGCCTTAAGAGTAGTGCTGTAGAACTTATCATGGATTGTTTACTACTCCCATTAAAAACCATACAATTATCAGGAAATTGCTGTTGGTCCAGATGTTGTTAGATACTTTCGCCCATTCTATTTTCTCGCTTTATAGACTCGTTCCACATTAATTAAATAAAAAAGAGGATATGTTTGAGCGTACCTCTTTTTGATTAGAACAAAACTTGCATGCATATTTGCCCATGATAGAAATGGTCAGAATATTAATATTGGACCTGAAAGAGATATTGGTCCTCAAAGTTGGACCATTTTGCCTTTTCTTTTTCGCTTATGCTGTAGTTTACATCCTATGAGGTGTTTTGTGTTGTGCCCATCATTGGTTGGGACATACTCTTGAATACAGTACAATACTAAAATGTGAATAAAATAAACATTTCTACTTTCAAATGGTACCACAAAGTTGGTTGCAGGTCCACCCATCAGAGAATGTTGAATTGAATGGGAATATCCATTGTTTTAAATAATATGATCAATCTATAGGAAACATACTTATATGATAGAATAGACATTCCCATTCAAGTTGACATTCAACAGTGGGAGGACCGGCAGCCATCTTTGTGGTAGTAGTTGGGAGTTAAAATGTCAATGCTATTTACGTTTCAATGGTGTACCTGCTAAATTGCAGTGGTCTGAAGGGTTAGGTCCAATCTATGAATGTTTGTTGGATTGAAATTACACCCACCCTGTATTCAAGAGTATGCTGTGTCACAACCGATGGCGGGCATAACTCATGTAAAATAGGGTCTAAGCTACAACATATGTGAAAATTAAATAAAATCTGAGTTGACTAGTTTTAGATAATTTACCTGAATTACAAGAATGATTGATTATTGACAATATAAGATGAAGGGAAAAACAATGATATTTAAAACAATTTATTCATGAAATGATACAACAAACATACTGAGAAACAGACGACGTAATGACAGCTGTTTTCAAAGGGGTCTATGTATTTCCTAAATGTGATCTGCAATTATAATTCAGTCATAAATATAGCATTTTATTAAATGTACCAGTTATGAAAATGAGTGTGTTCTCTGTATGTAATGAATGTGGGTTGCTTTAGTAATATGCTTTTGAAGCTAAAGAAGTGGATTTGATGTTGTGTTGGTGATACACATACAGTGCATTCGGAAAGTATTTTTCCACATTTTGATACGTTACAACCTTATTCTAAAATTGTCTACACACAATACCCCATAATGACAAAGCAAAAACAAAAGGGTTTGACAAAAGGCATCTAAAGGACTCTCAGACCATGAGAAACAAGATTCTCTGCTCTGATGAAACCAAGATTGAACTCTTTGGCCTGTATGCCAAGCGTCACATCTGGAGGAAACCTGGCACCATCCCTACGGTGAAGCATGGTGGTGGCAGCATCATGCTTTTGGGATGTTTTTCAGGGACTGGGAGACTAGTCAGGATCGAGGGAAAGATTAACAGAGCAAAGTACAGAGTTCCTTGATGAAAACCTGCTCCAGAGTGCTCAGGACCTCAGGCTGGGGTGAAGGTTCACCTTCCAACAGGACAACTACCCTAAGCACACAGACAAGACAACGCAGGAGTAGCTTCGGGACAAGTCTCTGAGTGGCCCAGCCAAAGCCCAGACTTTAACCCGATCAAACGTCTCTGGAGAAACCTGAAAATAGCTGTGCAGCGACGCTAACCATCCAACCTGACAGAGCTTGAGAGGATCTGCAGAGAAGAATGGGAGAAACTCCCCAAATACAGGTGTGCCAAGCTTGTAGCCAAGAAGACTCGAATGTGACTTCTTGGCTGCCCAGTCATGTGAAATCCATAGCTTAGGACCTAATGCAGTTATTTCAATTAACTGATTTCCTTTAACTCTAACTCAGTAAAATCTATGAAATTGTTGCATGTTGCGTTTTATATTTTAGTTGAGTGTATTTATGAACTCAAGCCGTATCTCCAGTCATAACTATCAGTAAAGACACCCATGTGTATGCTTCAGTCTGTCTAATATGAGCAACTTAATTTATTCTAAAAACATTATTTGGAATCCAGTTGACATGGACAGACCCTTAAGGTTTACACAGGCAGCCCAATTCTGTTCTTTTTTTAAACTATTTGGTATTTTGACTGATCAGATCAGCTCTTTTGTCAATAATTGGGCAAAAGATCAGAATTGTGCTGCCTGTGTAAATGCAGCCTATGTGTTCTGTCAGATTGTGACTAAACAGGCTGGGCAACTCCTACCTCACTTTCTCAAACATTAGGAACTTCCCCTTTAGAAAAAAACACTTATAGTTCCTCCTATTGAATCAACACCTATGTGGATAGGAGATAGGGCATTTTGTTAGAGGCTCAGTTGACAGCATGTGAGCTACTGGTCTCTACACTGAAACAGATCAGAGCTGTACCGATGATATCTATTGGATACAGTTACATACTTAAACAGAAACATGTCCATCACTGTCAACCTGAAGAGGATCACCAATCTACCTGGGACGTATGATCGAAAAGTGGAGTTATCCTTTCGAGGTACATAAGTGCAGTTATTTTGAGCTTTCAGGAATTCAGCTTTCATTAATATATTTGATATGATTGTCTGCCATGGATGCAAGTTATCCTCTGAACATTTATTGTATTTGATTGACATGAAAGTAAATGTTTGCTTTACCTGGAATTAAACCTGAGGATCAACTAGGTGAAATAGGATTATTTCATATGGGGTGGTGTTGTACATTTAGTCCTTTTGTAGATCCACAGGTGTATTACAGTTGTTCTTGAATTATGGTAGCATTTGAAGCTATGAAGTGTTTGTTTATAATTACATTGTTTACAAACAATGCAGTGAATGCATTGTTTGTAAACTTAGCTTTTGGGTTCTGATGGAGTTAGACAGTTGAACTAAGCTCATAAGCTTAAGTTATATTCTTTAAGAATCAATGGCTACATATAATTAATTTAAAACTCAGAACATGTATGTGGCAATAGCAGATTGCCCCTTTAAACAGAGGCCACAGATTATCAATCCTAAAGTCATTAACACCCTTTTTCTTTAAATAAAGTGATATGATTAATAATTTTGCTCACAATGTAATTTCCCTTAATTTAAATTGAGGAACACCAATGACACTTTCAATTTAGACATCAAATTATCAATGGATACATTTATGACATGCTAAAAGGGTGTGATTAGCTAATAATCCTCTTTAATATAGACACCTCCCCCGATAACAGTTTGCCACTCGAGGGAATGCTCAAGGTCCTTGTATATCTTTGTAATAAGGAATTTTCAATAGTATTTTTAATAGCATTTTGTTTTTATTGACCTATACAATATATTACACATGTTTACTTTCTTCCATTTAAAATGGTAGATATACAGTATATCTATACATTCCCAAATGTCACTACAACTGTACTCGATTACTACTGGGACAAACCAAGTACTTTTAACAAATCATAAACATAATGTTTTGCAGTATAAAGGACTTTCATTATGTTGTATCAATGATAAACAGTTCAATATAAACAAAAACATGCATGATGTGTAACTATTTGCCATTTTAAAGTGTTTTTCATGGTTGCAAAGGAGAGGGATGCAAATGCCACCGCAATTCAAGAACGACCCATTCAATTACTTATAGGAAAACAGTATCATCTTATTAAAACTACTGTGGTTTATATACTTATTTTCAAGTTTTTGCCAGTGTAATGATAATTTCTACTGTTTTCTGTCCTACAGTATATTCATACAATGTGTGTATGTCTGTAGTCTTCTCAGCATATTTATCCATTCTCTAGGTTTTACCCACAAAACCAAGATTCTTCAGTGTGAAAATATTGCCATTTTAAATGAGGTAAGATCCTTCTTGAATTAAATATTTTGCCCACTATCAGGGTTGGAGTCAATTCGAGTTGAAATCATACAATTCAGGAAGTGATTTTAATACAAAATAAAAAATAAAAAAACTTTTGAAATAAATTATAGTTTCTCCTTTTCAGTTTATTGAAAAGTCATTGAAAACAGATGCCCTTGTTAAATTATTGTAATGGAATTTCAGTTTACTTCCTGAATGAACTGATTTCAATTCGAATTTACCCCAACCCCAAGCCTGGGTACCACTCCCTGTACTCCATGTCGTGCCAAAGAGACTGGCCTTTCTGCTATCGTCAAATATTAGAACTCCTATCACTTTTAACTTTTTCTCCACAGAACACGTTGGTATATGGTTGCGCTAAGCAACCGTTTGTTTATCCAGACGAAACCAGTTTGTCAAAAGTTGCTAGCTCATGTCTTAATTCTCAAACTAAATAAATACTGTAATTCCAACCACAACATTTATTCGTTTTAAGCCTCAAACTACAACAACTTGCCTAGCTAACAGCTAAATGTTTGTTTTTGACTTTGTTATAAATTCTAACTCTATTTTTTGAGGCTCCACATGTTGTCATGGAAAATATTAATGTTATTTCCAACAACCAATGAGCAACTCCACCGTAGATCCAGCGCATATTGAATGCTGAGAGATGCCGAAAGGCCAGTCTCTTTGGCAATAATAAGGAATGGAATGTTAGCTAAAGAGACTGGTACTCAGACTGCCCTAACCCTGCTTCCCGTTAATTAAGCAGTAAGGCCCGAGGGGGTGTGGTATATGGCCAATATACCAAGGCTAAGGGCTGTTCTTGTGCACGACGCAACGCAGGCAGGATACCGCCCATAGCCATGGTATATTGGCCATATACCACAAACCCCAGAGGTGCCGTATTGCTATTATAAACTGGTTACCTAATCCTGAATGCTGATTGGTTAAAACCGCATTCCAGCCAGTGTCTATTCCACAAGTTACCACCAGCTAAATCTACAGTGAGGAAAAAAGTATTTGATCCCCTGCTGATTTTGTACGTTTGCCCACTGACAAAGAAATGATCAGTCTATAATTTTAATGGTAGGTTTATTTGAACAGTGAGAGACAGAATAACAACAACAAAAATACAGAAAAACACATGTCAAAAATGTTATAAATTGATTTGCATTTTAATTAGGGAAATAAGTATTTGACCCCCTCTCAATCAGAAAGATTTCTGGCTCCCAGGTGTCTTTTATACAGGTAACGAGCTGAGATTTGGAGCACACTCTTAAAGGGAGTGCTCCAAATCTCAGCTTGTTACCTGTATAAAAGACACCTGTCCACAGAAGCAATCAATCAATCAGATTCCAAACTCTCCACCATGGCCAAGACCAAAGAGCTCTCCAAGGATGTCAGGGACAAGATTGTAGACCTACACAAGGCTGGAATGGGCTACAAGACCATCGCCTAGCAGCTTGGTGAGAAGGTGACAACAGTTGGTGCGATTATTCGCAAATGGAAGAAACACAAAAGGCCTGTCAATCTCCCTCGGCCTGGGGCTCCATGCAAGATCTCACCTCGTGGAGTTGCAATGATCATGAGAACGGTGAGGAATCAGCCCAGAACTACATGGGATGATCTTGTCAACGATCTCAAGGCAGCTGGGACCATTCACCAAGAAAACAATTGGTAACACACTACGCCGTGAAGGACTGAAATCCTGCAGCGCCCGCAAGGTCCCCCTGCTCAAGAAAGGACATGTACATGCCCGTCTGAAATTTGCCAATGAACATCTGAATGATTCAGAGGAGAACTGGGTGAAAGTGTTGTGGTCAGATGAGACCAAAATGGAGCTCTTTGGCATCAACTCAACTCGCCATGTTTGGAGGAGGAGGAATGCTGCCTATGACCCCAAGAACACCATCCCCACCGTCAAACATGGAGGTGGAAACATTATGCTTTGGGGGTGTTTTTCTGCTAAGGGGACAGGACAACTTCACCGCATCAAAGGGACGATGGACAGGGCCATGTACCATCAAATCTTGGGTGAGAACCTCCTTCCCTCAGCCAGGGCATTGAAAATGGGTTGTGGAAGGGTATTCCAGCATGACAATGACCCAAAACACACGGCCAAGGCAACAAAGGAGTGGCTCAAGAAGAAGCACATTAAGGTCCTGGAGTGGCCTAGCCAATCTCCAGACCTTAATCCCATAGAAAATCTGTGGAGGGAGCTGATGGTTCGAGTTGCCAAACGTCAGCCTCAAATCCTTAATGACTTGGAGAAGATCTGCAAAGAGGAGTGGGACAAAATCCCTCCTGAGATGTGTGCAAACCTGGTGGCCAACTACAAGAAACGTCTGACCTCTGTGATTGCTAACAAGGGTTTTGCCACCAAGTACTAAATCATGTTTTGCAGAGGGGTCAAATACTTATTTCCCTCATTAAAATGCAAATCAATTTATAACATTTTTGACATGCGTTTTTCTGGATTTTTTTGTTGTTATTCTGTCTCTCACTGTTCAAATAAACCTACCATTAAAATGATAGACTGATAATTTCTTTGTCAGTGGCCAAACGTACAAAATCAGCAGGGGATCAAATACTTTTTTCCCTCACTGTATGGCGTTAAAATGCCTATTTAATCTGTTCCATCTGACTGTGCAATCCACTGTCTCATCAGTCCAGCCAAGCAATTTATAAACTTGATCTCCACTATAAAAAGCATCTAGACATTATCTCACATTTCTTTTAGACTAACATTTAGTTTTCAACAGCGGAGATTTGTATAAACCTTGCTGTCTGTCTCTCCGACATTTGCAACATTGTTTCAATATTCAAATTCGATCTCCAGCTGTCCCATAGTAATGAACGAGTCGGGATGAGACAGACAGGCAGAGTTTCTCAGCCAGTCGAAATCATGAATCAGCTGGCATAATTTTTATGGATATATACAAAGAAATGTCAATTAAAAAAAGGTCAAATGAAACGAAGTGCAGCTAGTTTGCAGTCTTTCCAGCTTCAGTTTGAAGTGATTGTGTTAGCTATGTTGTTGGCTAGCTCCTCTGAACAACAGTGTCCTGACGAGTGAGCACATTTTCTACGCCAGGCGAAATCGCTCCTCATTAGCTCATTGTTATGGATGTATCCAAATAAATGTCACTAGAAAACAGCTTAAACAAATGCAAATGCAGCTACTTTGCTGTTATTCTGACATGACCTTAAGTTAGCCGTAGTTGGCTAGCTAGCAAGCAAGGGATAAGAACGTTGCCAGCAAGTATGGCAATGGAACGTTTAGAACGAACGACTGGGTCGCGTCCATAGATACAGAACAAAAGACTGAACGACTGGGTCACATCTCTGGCAACAAGCCGGCTTGGGTAGCAACCCTAGATTTGTGTCGGGACTATATATTGTGGAAGGATGAAATTATATGATTAAATTCATCAAAAATAACATTTTTAATGAAAATATGTCAATTATTTTTTGAATATGTTGGTAACCCTAGTACACTAGTATACCCCCAAGTACTTCTCTGCAGCTGCCACAACAACATCTATTTTCTGTGATTTAAGTTCCAATTCTGCGGTACAATTGATAACCATTGCTATAAATGCTAAGAAGCCAACCTTACTGAAGCATATATCACTCATTGGCCTATCCCTCTGTGCTCGCACAGATCTACAGTGGCTTGCGAAAGTATTCACCCCCCTTGGCATTTTTCCTATTTTGTTGCTTACAACCTGGAATTAAAATGTATTTCTTGGGGGGTTTGTATCATTTGATTTACACAACATGCCTACCACTTTGAAGATGCAAAATATTTTTTCTTGTGAAACAAACAAGAAATAAGACAAAAAAACTGAACTTGAGCGTGCATAACTATTCACCCCCACAAAGTCAATACTTTGTAGAAACACCTTTTGCAGCAATTACAGCTGCAAGTCTCTTGGGGTATGTCTCTATAAGCTTGGCACATCTAGCCACTGGGATTTTTGCCCATTCTTCAAGGCAAAACTGCTCCAGCTCCTTCAAGTTGGATGGGTTCCGCTGGTGTACAGCAATCTTTAAGTCATACCACAGATTCTCAATTGGATTGAGGTCTGGGCTTTGACTAGGCCATTCAAATACATTTAAATGTTTCCCCTTAAACCACTCGAGTGTTGCTTTAGCAGTATGCTTAGGGTCATTGTCCTGCTGGAAGGTGAACCTCCGTCCCAGTCTCAAATCTCTGGAAGACTGAAACAGGTTTCCCTCAAGAATTTCCCTGTATTTAGTGCCATCCATCATTCCTTCAATTCTGACCAGTTTCCCAGTCCCTGCCGATTAAAAACGGGGATGGTGTTCTCGGGGTGATGAGAGGTGTTGGGTTTGCGCCAGACATAGCGTTTTCCTTGATGGCCAAAAAGCTCAGTTTTAATCTCATCTGACCACAGTACCTTCTTCCATATGTTTGGGGAGTCTCCCACATGCCTTTTGGCGAACACCAAACGTGTTTGCTTATTATTTTCTTTAAGCAATGGCTTTTTTCTTGCCACTCTTCTGTAAAGCCCAACTCTGTGGAGTGTACGGCTTAAATTGGTCCTATGGACAGATACTCCAATCTCCGCTGTGGAGCTTTGCAGCTCCTTCAGGGGTATCTTTGGTCTCTTTGTTGCCTCTGATTAATGCCCTCCTTGCCTGGTCCGTGAGTTTTGGTGGGCGACCTTCTCTTGGCAGGTTTGTTGTGGTGCCATATTCTTTCAATTTTCTAATAATGGATTTAATGGTGCTCCATGGGATGTTCAAAGTTTCTGATATTTTTTTATAACCCAATCCTGATCTGTACTTCTCCACAACGTTGTCCCTGACCTGTTTGGAGAGCTCCTTGTTCTTCATGGTGCCGCTTGCCTGGTGGTGCCCCTTGCTTAGTGGCGTTGCAGACTCTGGGGCCTTTCAGAACAGGTGTATATATACTGAGATCATGTGACAGATCATGTGACACTTAAGATTGCACACAGGTGGACTTTATTTAACTAATTATGTGACTTCTGAAAGTAATTGGTTGCACCAGATCTTATTTAAGGGCTTCAGAGCAAAGGGGGTGAATACATATGCACGCACCACTTTTCTGTTATTTTTTTTTTTCATTTCACTTCACCAATTTGGACTATTTTGTGTATGTCCATTACATGAAATCCAAATAAAAATCCATTTAAATTACAGGTTGTAATGCAACAAAATAGGGAAAAAAATGCCAAGGGGGATGAATACTTTTGCAAGGCACAGTACCATTCACAGGGATCCTCTCAGAATCCCTCACCCTTGACCCATCCTCCTCTACTTTATTCACTGCCTCAGCATACCACACCTTCTGCACTATTCTGACTGTAGCCACCTCAACCTGCCTCTCTCGATCCGGACACTTCCGATCACCAGCAACATGTGCACCCTTTACAGTTGACACACACAACTTTATCCACCGAAACTACACAATCCTCTATCCCATGCCCTCCTGCACTCTTCCCACATCTTGGAATCTCCCTCCTACACACTGCTGCGACCATAAACGTTGCACTTGAAACAGCGCAGTGGATTCAACACAAAAGCTCTAACAGGATAACTGATATGTCCTAACGTGACCTTGTCGGGTAAAGACTGACTCAAAACTCAAAAGGACTGACAGTGACTCCTCTGTTTCACCATGCTCCCCACTGGGTCAAACGGTGGGCGTTACGAACACCAGGAATCTTCAACTTGAATTGTTCCACCTCCACACTTAACTCTACACCAGAAATCACTCCCCTCAATGGTGCCCTGTACCAAAGCGCAAAGCAAGATACAGGTCTTTCCCCAAGTTGCATCGCACGGAGCGCCTGCTCCCTCTGATCTGAAGAAACACAAACAAACATCACAAGTCCACTTTGGATTTGTGCATTAATTGCAAGCAACAGCCAATCAAAACGAATGCGTTTGTCACATGATCCATTCAAAGGTTCGGAAGTCCGGCCCAGTTGTCATGTCAACAACACAGTGCTGCGGAACCGTGATCAAGGTGGACAGAAGAGACATTAACCAAATGGGAGCTGTATAAAATAAATACTGGCATCAGGGCTAGTGAAGGTTTATGTACATGGTTTGGAAGTCAGTAGCTAGGTTTCCATCCAATTGGCGACAGATTTTCATGTGAATATTCTAGAATCCGCATAAAGAAAATATGTTCAGTTTCCACCAAATGGACTTGTTGCAGATAAAATCAGTGTGTGATGACAGTGCACACAAAATGTACTTTTTCGCTGAAGTTTTCATGTACTAAATAAAAATCTAAAGTTCGATGTGTTTCATTTGTATTTCCAAGTCTACCGATAGTTTTCTCACAAAAATGGTTGCATTAAATAGCAAATGTGCCTACTCTGGTCTTGGCACCTGCGCTCTAGCCTACAGCTCGCAGATACAGTGTGGGTAGGCTGTGCGGGTTGTCTAGTCTACATGGTGAGATTATTATGGATAAGATCGAGAATATTTGTCAAATGGCAGTTAAGCCTTGATCATCATGTCACCAGAATAAGACCCTCGATATTTATTGAAAAGCAGCATCAAGCTCATCACCATGTACTTTCACCACCCTGTGAAGTTCACCGTAACTTATTTCCTCTGTAGCCTAATAAACTGCATGGTTTCCCAAGTCGTAGCGGGAGGACCACACACACGATATCATCGCGTGACTCCAAATCTACTTCGATATGATGGTTTTTGGTTAATTCATGAGATGATGTCACTTGCAACCTGCACGTTGCTTTGTTTAGGGGTTCACAGGATGTTGCACTCACCTTGGCTGTTGTCGAATCCACAAGATAATTTTGCCACTAACCTTGGCTGTAGTCGAATCCACAATACTTTTTGGATATGTATTTTGATATTTGATGATCATGTTAGGTTCTAGAGTGCAACATCCCTTTTGATTGTATTGTGGTAAATTAGGGGGTGGACTGTAATTTGTGTGAGATTTTACAATCATTTCGGAACTGTCCGCATAGGAAAACTAGGTCTCTCTCTCTCTCTCTGTGTGTGTGTGTGTTCTTTGTATGATCTTTTATTAGCAATGCTATCACTACTTGTAGGTTGGATGGAGCTCAAGGCTCTGTTCCTCTCTCTGTGAGTCATCAAGTTGTCATTTACCTTACTGGTAATGGGTGGATATTCTCCACACACAGCAAACACGGGTGCTAAGCTCACAGTGGCACTGTGTGACAAGCATGCACGCACAAATACAGACAGAGAGAGAGAGAGACTGGGGTTAACCTTTCACAAACACACGTTGAAGGTGGTACTGAATCAACATGAGGAGTCTCCATATCAATTGTAAAGAAACGTATTCAGTTTCTTATTTGCGTTCGCATTTGTTGAGGGTTAGTTAGTGGAAGTTATCGACTGCTAATTATCTTTTTGCTATTTACAGGTATGTTTGATTGATGCTATTATACAAATGTGAACAAACACATGCATGGTTCCATTTTATGGTGTTATTGTTTTCCTGAACATAGATTTGCAGAACTTCCAATGATGTTGGTCCCTCTTTAAGAAAACTTTAAATATAGATGTCATCAGTGACTTTTAAGTGTTTTGTTTACAGAATACAAAGTACACTTCTGTCCTGGGATCCTGGTAATGGCAAGCAAATGTGTGATTGATGAAAGAATATCGCCCCCTCACAAATTACCCCCAGCTATTCCATACTCTTGAATGTCTCCATTTCTGCAGCACTTCAGGTGGCCACACTATGGGAAGGTCATCAAGGGTGAGGTTCTCTCTGTCAGTGTGTACAACTGCAGCAAGGTTTTCAGCAACAGGTCAGTCTACAGATCATCTGACGTAACACTGACATGCAAGGCCACACATATCAATAGTGGTTATCTTTCAAGTAATCATTCGATATCTCACTATGGGATACATCTTTGGGGTGTCACCACTTCTGTCGAAGACAGACTGGCTGCGCTGCGACTGGGAGGGACCCTCCCCTTTATAAGTCGCTGCGTGCGAAAAAAGAGGCTAGCTAACGCTGCAAAGCTAAGATAGCTAGCCTAGTTAACACTGCAAAGCGAGCTAACCAAGCTAGCTAACTCGTGAAGGCGAACTACCTACCGCTTCTAGCTAGTCCTACCCACCAACAGTGGAATTGCTATCCAGCGCCCTTGTTTAGTGCACCTAGCATTCAGTCATTTTGTGCTTACTGAACTGCCCAGTCCCACCTCACGGTGCTACGGTCAAAGGGACTTGCAAGACCGGAGAAAGACGCCACACACGCGGCTTTCTTCGGCTAGCTTTGTGCTAGCTCAAGCTAGGCTACTAGCCCATGAGACGAACGCCAGCTAGCTAACTACCAGCTTAGCTAACTACCAGCTTAGCTAAAACTAAAGCCTCACAGCTAACGTTGTGCTTACTAAACTGACCAGTCCCACCTCATGGTGCTAAGGTTTGAGAGACTCCAAAAGTGAAGGAAGACGCCACCCACGTTGCTTTCCCGCGGCTTAAGCTAGACTACTAGCTCACACAACTAACGTCAGCTAGCTAACTGCCATCTAGTGACTGCTAGCTTAGCTCTCGTATTTAGTTCACCTAGCAATCAGTTGCTTTGTGCTTACTAATTGAACCAGTCCCATCACACGGTGATCCGATCTGATGAGCGAAAAACAGGCTAGCTAACGCGTCAAGGTGAGCTGTGCCACTGCTAGCTTAGCTTATGGGCCAAAGCCCACACGGCTAACGTCGGCTAGCTTACATAGCTACCAAACTTTCTCCCTGCGATATGGCTGCCCTCACCCCTTCACAAGGCGACTCTAACAAGGCTAAGGACCCTGCACGTCATCCGTGTGCATGCAGGTCTTTGATTTCAAACAAGGATTCATATACCCTTTGTATTGTTTGTCTGGGGGTCGAGCAGGGCCAAGCCTCGTTCGATAACCCTGAATCTTGCTCGCATTTCCGTGTGTTGCCAGAGGAAAAAGTCTACAACCTTTTTTTACCAACAGAGTTCCTGTCAAGGGCTACTCTAGTTCGGACATGTATGGAATAAAATAGCTCAGACTGCTGACGGCTAGCTAAATACGGCTAGCTTAGCTAAATTAAAGCCCATAGGCAAGGACATGTTAAAACAGCCCCAGGCTAACACTAGCTGGGCTGACATCACAGTTGCCACCAAGCACTGTTCCCACTCCAAGGGCACAGGGCCTTGTTTTTTAAGTGAAAAGGGTGACTCTCTAGAACGCCACCAGAGAGTGCCACCACACCATCTCTGGTGAGCGCGAGTCATCAGTCTTGTGGACAGCTCACTGCCAAAGGGGAGAATTGATGCACATGCGCAGTTAATCCCTGGGTGCTATCCACGATTACGAGGGGATACAGGGTTCAGTTCGCTATAAAACCACCCATTTTCTTCTGGATAAATCTTCCATCCTCATCCGGATCAGCTGGCCCTCTGGGCATGCCCGTAAACTGATTAATCTAAATCCGACAGGCCTGCCACTTAAAGTTGTTGCGGGTGCCAGGGCCCCTTCCACATGTTCACTGTATGACAATAAGTGGCACGTGTTTGAGAGATGGCGCGATCTGCAACAGATAATTCCTTATCAGTGCTCTGTATCCGAAGTGTTATGCTTTTTACAAAACAATACAGTAGGAAAACATCCACTTGTATGTCATTTTATGAAGGGTGTGCGTCGTTTATGCCCAGTTTCAAAGCCTTGAGTCCCGTCATGGGACCCCAAATCAAATCAAATTGTATTTGTCACATGCGCTGAATACAACAGGTGTAGACCTTACCGTACCGACCCATGGGGCGGCGCACAATTGGCCCAGCGTCGTCCAGGTTAGGGGAGGGAATGGCCGGCAGGGATGTAGCTCAGTTGGTAGAGCATGGCGTTTGGGCCACTATAATATATATATTTTTTTAATGAAAAAATAAATAATGTATGCACTCACTAACTCTGGATAAGAGCGTCTGCTAAATGACTAAAATGTAAATGTAAATGCTTACTTACAAGCCCTTAACCAACAATGCAGTTTTAAGAAAAATAAGAGTTAAGAAAATATTTACTAAATAAACTAAAGTTTAAAAAAGTAACACAATAAAATAACAATAACGAGGCTATATATACAGGGGGTACCGGTACCGAGTCAATGTGCGGGGGTACAGGTTAGTCGAGGTAATTGAGGTAATATATTCATGTAGGTAGGGGTAAAGGGACTATGAATAGATAATAAACAGCGAGTAGCAGCAGCGTAAGAAAAAGGGGGGTCAATGCAAATAATCTGGTTAGCCATTTGATTAGCTGTTCAGCAGTCTTTGACTTGGGGGTAGAAGCTGTTAAGGAGCCTTTTGGACCTAGACTTGGCGCTCCAGTATCGCTTCCCGTGCGGTAGCAGAGAGAACAGTCTATGACTAGGGTGGCTGGAGTATTTGGCCATTCTTAGGAATGGAAGCTTGGCCCCAGTGATGTACTGGGCCGTACGCACTACCCTCTGTAGCGCCTTGAGGCGGTGATGCAACCAGTCAGGATGCTCTCGATGGTGCAGCTGTAGACATTTTTGAGGATCTGAGGGCCCATGCCAAATCTTTTCAGTCTCCTGAGGGGGAATAGGCATTGTCGTGCCCTCTTCACGACTGTCTCGGTGTGTTTGGACCATGATAGTTTGTTGGTGATGTGGACACCAAGGAACTTAAAGCTCTCGACCTGCTCCACTACAGCCCCATCGATGAGAATGGGGGCGTGCTCGGCCCTCCTTTTCCTGTAGTCCACGATCATCTCCTTTGTCTTGATCACGTTGAGGGAGAGGTTGTTGTCCTGGCACCACACTGCCAGGTCTCTGACCTTCTCCCTATAAGCTGTCTCATCGTTGTCTGTGATCAGGCCTACCACCGTTGTGTTGTCGGCAAACTTAATGACGATGTTGGAGTCGTGCTTGGCCACACAATCGTGTGTGAACAAGGAGTACAGGAGTGCAGGAGGGGACTAAGCACGCACCGCTGTCTATTGTGCTCGAAGCTACAGTATTTCACAGCAGCCTTTAGAGCCGATGGAAAGCGTGAGTGCCTCTCTTTCAAAACTGCTTTGCTACTTGCCCTTACTTCTGCAAAGCAAGAAATGTGTGAGCTGCATGCAGTTCATCACTCGTGCCTGCAATTTGCCCTGGGGTTGCCTAAGGTCAGCAAATTGTGCCTAAGGTTAGCAAATTATCCTACAATTGCCTCACCCACTGCCTTTCTCCTCTCTGGAGGAAGTACGGCTCCATTGTTTCTGTCCAGCGCGCACTTTACGCATCTATATGGACAGGAGGAGGGTTTTAAGGAGGAGAAACTAGCTTTTTGTCTCCTGGGTACCTCCTCACACAGGTAAACTACTCCGCAGAGCAACCTGTCAGACGTGGTGTAATTCGTGCTTCAATGGTGATCACGCCCCGAAAGTGTTTCCCATAGTGAGATACCTCACTCTATTATCAGAGAACCGGGGTTACGCAAGTAACCTTACGTTTTGTGTATAGGTTTTATAGTATATTTTGTGACCAGCCTTTCTTCACTGAGGGGAAAAATAAATCCCAACAAAAGACAAATGCTGAATTTAATCTAATGTTTAATTCAATTGATTTATATAATATGCTTATATGGAGGGGTGGCCCAATGCTGTTTGACCGTGATGTCTCCCTCAGGCTCCTGGGTAAATTAATCATTAGTCTCCAGCATGTGGTGACCGCTGGGAGACTGCTACTTCGAGAGCCACTGACAGACAGCAACTACAGCCAGACAAATGTAAGTCAAACACATACACCAGTGGAGGCTTCTGCAGGGAGGATACGGAGAATGAACCTCCCCTGTAATGTGGAAGAAATGTATATTTTTTAAACGAATGAAAAAAGCATCCTGGTACACACATACACAACACACACGCATACACAGGTTTATTTATCTATAAAGGCACTTTTTATACTTTATATGTTCAGATATACATTGAGCTGGACGTACGATACCACCCTGTGCAAGGTGCTGCCGGTGGATGGGAGGGGGAGGAATTCCTCAATGTGGAAGACAATGATGAGTGAGTGAAAGAATAGTATGCAGAATACTGCACCATATTTCTTCCACCATATTTGTCTATACTTGATAACAGATTGCATGCTCACCGACATTGTTATGTTCTTCCTAATAATGTTGATGAATTAATATATCATTATATTTCAAAAAAATCTTCAAGTCACATATCAAACTCTCTCTCTCATTTTCTCTCCCACCTTTCCCCGTTTCTCAGCTCAGGCCTTGTTATCAGAAACTCTGGTTTTGCTGAGCCTGGGTAAGTCCTAGACACTGTAATTGAGATTGTTATTGAGGAGTGCTCAAATTTGATTGATTGATGTCATTCTGAGATGAGATCACATTCAGTGAACTCTAGTCATATGGAACGTTTCTGTGGACGATTTCTCAAGTTTGAGACATTTTGTTCATTTGTTTCTTATTGTATTTCATATGACAATGATCCAAACGATGATCCTTTGACTCAGGTTAAAGCAGAGTCTGCGACCCGAGAAACTCGACCGAGAGACCAGGAAATTAGGGCGCGGTCTGGTCAAAACCGGGGACGAGGATGATGAAGACGATGACGAGGATGATGACGATTATGACATATCAGACATGGAGTCTGCCAACATAACGTTCACTCCCATTTTAAGGTGTTTTGTTTTTTTCTCTTGTTTCTGTAGAGGGATTTTTTTTATTTTTTTTTATTTTTTACACACAGTAGTTTTCGTTGAAAAAGTGTATATTTATATGTTGTCTGTGTTATATGTTTTAGTCGTTGCAGACCTCTTTCAAAGCATGTGCTTGCCGCCACACCTCGAGTACAGAGCTTCCAGGTGAGTGAGGAAAGTTATGGACGAGAAGGCATAGGAACAGTTTCCCTCAACACCATTATTAAGAGATGCTTATGTCAACCTTTAAAACGCACTGGTTTATGTAATATTTGACATAATGGGTTATGTCACATTCGACATTGGTGGTTATGTCACACAGTTATGGCACATTTATGAATCCTTTATAGAGCGTGGCATACAGTTCTAGATGATTTGTGACCCATTTATATAGTGCTTTTGAAGCCTTTATTAATGCTTTATAAGGACTTCATAAATGGCACTTCATTTAAAGCGGGACAAAGTTGGGTCCATCTAATCTAATCTTTATGATCACACCATTATTTGGTCCATGGAAAACTTAATTCAAGACCAGCATCTTAAAGTCTCTTTCACTCTTTCTCTCAGGTTAATGTGAATGTGTTGGAGGCCCAGAAACTGGTGGGTGTGAACATAAATCCAGCCGTGTATGTCAGAGTGGGAGAAGTGAAAAGGAAAACCGCTACACAGAAGTCCACCAACTGTCCATTCTACAATGAGGTGGTCTTTTTAACCCTGAGTATCAGGGGGTATAGAATATACACTCAACACCATATGTATTTGGACAGTGAAGCTAAAATGTTAAATGTGTCTTTATACTCTAGCATTTTGGATTTGAAATCAAATGTTTCGTATGAGGTGACAGTTCAGAATGTCACCTTTTATTTGAGGGTATTTTCATACCTTTTTCACCAGATTATGTTTTGCCCAATAGGAACTGAATGGTGAATAATGCATTGTGTCATTTTGGAGTCACGTTTATTGTAAGTAAGAATATAAGATGTTTCTGAACACTTCTACATTCATTTGGATGCTAGTGCTACCATGATTATGGATAACCATGAATGAACTGTGAATAATGATGAGTGAGAAAGTTACATAGGCACACATTTACATACCCCCCCAAAAAATTGTTTTAACCTCCCCTGTCATCATTATTCATGATTCATTCATGGTTTTCTAATCATGACTTATCAGGATTAATTTGTGTTCAGAAATATCTTATCTACTAAACTTAGAAAGAAAATTACTCCATTCATCATTCAGCGATCAGCTCCTATTGGGCAAAACATAACCCAAAACACAACTAAGACAAACTGCAAATGCATAAGTGAATTTATCCAAATACTTATGACTTCTTCAAACTAGATAGTGCTTTCATTTCTTAACAGTAAAACCGATATGTTTGAGAATACCCTCAAATAATACCCTCGTGTGTAACATTTGATCTCAAATCCAAAATGGTGGCGTATAGAGACAAATAAAACATGTTAGCGTCACTGTCCAAATACAATGATGTTGTGTAATAGAATAAGATACATTATTTTACATGTGGAGGTATCCAAGATACTTTTTACTTAAGGTTTCAATTCCCCACACATTACTTAAATGTTTCTTCCCTCTCTCAGAACTTCATGTTTGAGTTCCAGGAGACACAAGATGTGCTGTTTGATAAAGTTATTGAGATAACGGTAAGTTGTAAAAATAGTTTGTTGTAAGTCTGGACTTCACATTTTTGATTATCAGAATATGATTCAATATATGTCAATGTAAAGTGAAAGGAGGTATCTTTGTCCTGAAGCCACATTTGCACACTGGAACCACAGGATCATGTGGTATGATACATAATGTCCTGGGCTCACCGGATCAGTTAAGATAATGTCATGCTATCCTTGGATATACTGAGCCTTTGTTTTACCACATAGGTTGTTCACAAAAAGATGCTGGGATTTATGATGACACTTATCGGCACCTTCAAAATTGACATCAGCACTGTCTACAGTCAGCAAGGTAAACAATATATGACACAAAAACTTGGAAGCATGTATAAAAGGGAAGATAAATCTGTGGTTCCCTGATAAGATTATGATTTAAAGGTTAAAGGGCATAGTCCTTATTCTTTCAATATTGTAATTTTAGTCATTCTTTTTGACATCACTACTCAATAAAAGTATCAGCCTTGTATTTTTTTACTCATAAAGAAGTATCTCTTTCTGTCGCAACAGATCACAGGTTCTACCAGAAATGGGCTCCCCTTACTGATCCCAGTGACACCCGGACAGGGATAAAAGGTTTCGTGAAGTGCACCTTGAGTGTTGTGATGAAAGGAGACGCAATGGGAATGCCCAGTTTGCCCAATTTAGGCAGTCAGAACAATGACATTGAGAAGTGAGTCATAGCTTTTTCTTGAAGGAACCTCCTAAGACAAATGCTGAACATTTTATTAGCCATGTAGACCACTCCTTGGTGGGTGGTGTTTATAACTCACTTTAAGCTATTGCTTGAATTCATTGGCTGATTTCCCATTTGGTTTTTTTCTTCTGCCTGTATTGTTAATTCATTCATTCAAAAAAAATGAAATATTGATGCAGGAAAGCTTTTAGATAACTGATCACTATTCCTGGACTTGCCTTTCTTAATTGCCTGAGGGGATAAGTCAAGTTGTATTGATTTGAATTGAAATTGGGCTCATGTTGCTCTCTGTGTAGGAACCTGCTCTTGCCCAAGAGAATGCCAATGGAGAGGCCCTGGGCCAAGTTCCTGGTGAAGATCTACAAGGCAGAAGGCTTGCCCAGTATGAGTGCTGGCTTCCTGGGTGGCCTCTCTAAGATGATGCGGGACAAGAAGGTCTTCATTGACCCTTACGTGCAGGTCACATTCGCAGGCCAACAGGTACAGGTGCAGGTTCTTTTAGATGTTGGATATCAAGGTTTTGGTCAATTCCATTTAAATTCAGTCAATTCAGGAAGTAAACTGAAATTCCAATTCCATTGGAATTCAAAACCGATTTCGGTCGCATTCATATCACAAATATTCTATTAAATGGTTTTGTTTGTTTTGTGAGTCATTAGTGCAGGTTTTTTGTTGTTGTGCCAGTTCACATAAAAAAATACTATAGTATACCATCTTTTTTTATTTAACCAGGGAGTCATGCTGAGACCACTGCCTATTTTGCAGATGAGCCCTGCATTTAAATACTATATTATTCACTGTGGTGTTTTTGCAGACTAAATTCAGCACACTTTAAATCTTTGTTTCTTAACAAGCTCAGTCATATGTTTTCTAAACAATAAATCATTGTCAATCTACATACCAAGGTATTTGTATATAGGGACTCGTTCGATTATAGAACCATCCAATGAGTAAAGATATAATCCAGCTGAGGCAATCTTACATTAACTTGAATACAACGTATTCGTTTTTTGCACGTATTAAGTACGAGTTTTAAATCAGTAAGGGCTTCCTGCACAACTGCAAAATCGGACTGTTGCCTTGTCACAGCCAGGTCAATTGCGTACATAATAGTATGATCTGCATATAGATTATTATTTTAATTTTTTTTACGGATTGACCAATAGCATTTATATAAATAGTGAAAATAACAGGTCCTAGTATCGACTTCAAGAAATTCGGACTTAAAGGACAATTCCACCCAAAAACGATATTTTGGTATTTGTTTCATTAGTCCATTGTTGACATAGTCCCAAAATGTTTTGCTTGTCAGCAATCAAGTTTTCAAAACAAATACCAAAAGATTGTTTTTGGGTGGAGTTTTCCTTTAACCCCATCAATCATGATGGCCTGAGTTCTGCCACTAAAATAATCATGAAACCATGAAAAGGCGTCAGAGCTCAGGCCTATCGAGGACAACTTGTTCAATTAAATAGCACAATCAACAGTATCAAAAGCCTTTGACAAGTCCACAAACAAAGCAGCACATTTCATTTTAGTGTCTAAAGCATTGATAAGATCATTAACAACTAAAGGGATTGCTGTAATAGTACTATGCCCAGGCCTAAACCATGATTGGTTTACATTCAAAATTAATTTCTCAGATAAAAAAGAGCAAAGCTGTACCAAGGATTCAAGAATCTTAGCTAGACAACGAAGCCTTGAAATGGGGCTATAATTAAGATCACTACTCTCCCCGCCCTTATGGAGTGGCGGCACAAGAGCTGATTTCCATACTTTTGGAATATTTCCTGATAACAATGTAAATAAAGAAAAGTGGGTGATTGCGCTAACAATAATGGCCGCTGCACACTTTTTTTCATGTGGGATGTCACTTCAGTGAAATGCTTTCACATGTTTACCAAGACCCATTATTTCACCTATACCTGGTCTCATACAAGCCATCTATGTCCTCCCTGTGATATGCTTGTGTTTCTATGTCTCAACTCCCACTGATACATCCACAACACTCACTCTTACAATACACATACTATTTGTTTACTGGGTTGTGGTCCCTTTATTTGTACAGTACACTCTGCCTTTCTTGGTGAGGTAATGGAAAACACACTACTGTTTCCAAACCAATGGAGTGTGTCACTGTGGCTTATCACCTCATTCACATCACGGCACAACCCTATATTTCCTTTCCTGCATTCCTTCTCTTGATGTACTGTAAGATTAGCACTGAACTGCTTTTGGGAGTTTTATTATTGAAATCAAATAATTAACCTTTATTTAAAATTAAATGAGCCTGATTTGTATAATTTAATTGTAAGACCTACAGTATGTGAATTTATCAATGGACTGCACCAATTGAGAAATACTGCTTTTTATCAAAGGGTGAGACATCAGTAGAGTCCAACACCAACACTCCTGAGTGGAATGAGCAGATCTCTTTCATCGAGCAGTTTCCTCCCCTTGCCCGGCGAATCAAAGTGCAGATCCTGGACGATGCCAACATTGGCGATGTGGCAGTGGGAACACACTTTCTTGACCTGCAGCAAATCTCCAACCCCAACAGAAATGGTAGCGTATGCAGCAGAACACCTAAACTCTCATTTTAGCAGACTACTATCGACATGATGGGACATTGGGCTTAGATGGATCCTAGTTGCGTGAGGTTCCAGTGCCTGCTGTCCGAAATCAATACAGACCTAAAGTGTGAACGGTTTCACCAAAAAAATGTCCCTTCAACAAAGGCATATCCATAATCTCTAGGAACAAGACTTACCACCAGGCAGTTTTAAGTTGTCAGGCTTGAAAATCAGTTCAGCCATTTTCACACAGTGAGTCGCTACCCAAACCAGCTCAAACCAGACACATCTGGTTTCAAGTGGCCAAGTCACGTGATGTGATCTTCTACTGCGATTTAGTGGACGCACTTGGAATTGGACATGAGATCTGATTACATCAGTGAAAAGGTTACGACTTCAGCTTTTCTTCTATGTACAGTACCAGTCAAAAGTTTGGACACACCTACTCATTCAAGAGTTTCTTTATTTTTACTATTTTCTACATTGTAGAATAATAGTGAAGACATCAAAACTATGAAATAACACATATGGAATCATGTAGTAACCAAAAAAAGTGTTAAACAAATCAAAATATATTTTATATTTGAGATTCTTCAAAGTAGCCACCCTTTGCCTTGATGACAGCTTTGCGCACTTTTGGAATTTTCTCAGCCAGCTTCACCTGGAAGGCTTTTCCAACAGTCTTGAAGGAGTTCCTACATATGCTGAGCACTTGTTGGTTGCTTTTCCTTCACTCTGCGGTCCAACTCATCCCAAACCATCTCAATTTGGTTGAGGTCGGGTGATTGTGGAGGCCAGGTCATCTGATGCAGCACTCCATCACTCTCCTCCTTGGTCAAATAGCCCTTACACAGCCTGGTTGTGTGTTGGGTCATTGTCCTGTTGAAAAACAAATGATAGTCCCACTAAGCGCAAACCAGATGGGATGGCGTATCGCTGCAGAATGCTGTGGTAGCCATGCTGGTTAAGTGTGCCTTGAATTCTAAATAAATCACAGACGGTGTCACCAGCAAAGCACCATCACACCTCCTCCTCCGTGCTTCACAGTGGGAACCACACATGCAGAGATCATCTGTTCACCTACTCTGCGTCTCACAAAGACACGGCGGTTGGAACCAAAAATCTCACATTTGGACTCATCAGACCAAAGGACAGATTTCCACCGGTCTAATGTTCATTGCTCGTGTTTCTTGGCCCAAGCATGTCTCTTCTTATTATTGGTGTCCTTTAGTAGTGGTTTCTTTGCAGCAATTCGACCATGAAGGCCTGATTCACGCAGTCTCCTCTGAACAGTTGATGTTGAGATGTGTCTGTTACTGAACTCTGTGAAGCATTTATTTGGGCTGCAATTTCTGACGCTGGTAACTCTAATGAACTTATCCTCTGCAGCAGAGGTAACTCTGGGTCTTCCATTCCTGGGGCGGTCCTCATGAGAGCCAGTTTCATCATAGCGCTTGATGGTTTTTGCGACTGACCTTCATGTCTTAAAGTAATGATGGACTGTCATTTCTCTTTGCTTATTTGAGCTGTTCTTACCATAATATGGACTTGGTCTTTTACCAAATAGGGCTATCTTCTGTATACCGCCCCTACCTTGTCACAACACAACTGATTGGCTCAAACGCATTAAGAAGGAAAAAAAATCCACAAATTTACTTTTAACAAGGCACACCTGTTAATTGAAATACATTCCAGGTGACTACCTCATGAAGCTGGTTGAGAGAATACCAAGAGTGTGCAAAGCTGTCATCAAGGCAAAGGGTGGCTACTTTGAAGAATCTCAAATATAAAATATATTTTGATTTGTGTAACATGTTTTTGGTCACTACATGATTCCATATGTGTTATTTCATAGATTTATTGTCTTCACTATTATTCTACAATGTAGAAAATAGTAAAAATTAAGAACAACCCTGGAATGAGTAGGCCTGTCCAAACTTTTGGTACTGTATATACTATAATTCCTGTAAGATGAAAAATAAAGGCAAGGCTCATTGTACAAGCCCTACACTTTTAAAATGGCTGTGTTCCTATGGGAACTGTGCATGTTTAGAGCGCCACCATTAGTTAAAAGATAGATATATTTTTCCCCTCTTTAAAGAATCTACAATCCTTTAAAATGGTAATGAACCCTTTTGTTACATTGTTTGCTAGCTCAGCTGGTTAGCTAGCTCTCAGTCTTATTGACCACCCAACGTTGCTAACGCTAGCTACCTAGCTAATTAATATTTTTTCGAAATGTATGTTAGGTAAGTTAGTCATGTTATAAATACAACTCTCATCTGCTGTCGACATCAGGATATGATTTGAGAGCACCAGTTAGCTCCAAAAGTGGTTAGTAACTTTGGCTGCATACTGACAGTGCATTCAGAGCCATCCAGTGGCTAGCCACACTACAACCTTCATTTAAAATCCACTAGTGCATCAATCTAAGTAACATAATAAAAAAATCCCCATCAAAATCTGTCAGTTTAAGCTAGAGATAGCAGGGTGGTAAGGTGGCCGAGCTACAGCAGTGATTGTCAGACCATGAGACATCCCGAAAATCGGTCTTCTCACGAAAACGTCCATAACATCCGAACGGTTTGGCTCTACGACCCCCACAAGTGTCACAGGACTCATATGCAGGTAACCCATACAAAGGAATGAAAGTATGGAGGTAAATATGGGGTTAAATATGTGTAAAAAAAAAACTACAAATATTTCCGGAGGTTTCTTATATCTCCTAGATATAGGTCAGACCAGGGCTGGCCCTGGACGTTCTGCCTCCCTAGGCGAGAAGAAAAAAGAGACTGTGCCTCTTTTCTCATTCATTTTTTAAAAATATTTGCTTCCTGATAGTTTTTGTCTCTTAGGCATGGTAGCAAATTGTTTCAATTCTCTATAGCTTACTTTTAGCTAAAATTCTATCCACTATTAGTAGCTAGCTAACATTAACAGGCTAGGTTAGGCTACTGCCTTATTCACTAATCATCTTCATCATACACAAACATAAAAAACAAAACAATCATTTAATTGGCAGATTCATTTTTATTAATGTTTCACAATTGGATAATCCCATATAAACACACACATCACCAAAGCTACCAAGGATAGTGGGAGTGAACTTCGGGAGAAGCGGGAATGGGGTGAGGGAAGGAACTGCAGCTACGCTATTATTTTTTTTACATTTTAGTCATTTAGCAGACGCTCTTATCCAGAGCGACTTACAGTTAGTGAGTGCATACATCATTTTTTATACTGGCCCCCCATGGGAATCGAACCCACAACCCTGGCGTTGCAAACGCCATGCTCTACCAACTGAGCTACATCCCTGCCGGTCATTCCCTCCCCTACCCTGGACGACGCTGAGCCAATTGTGCGCCGCCCCATGGGTCTCCCGGTCGCGGCCGGCTACGACAGAGCCTGGATTCTAACCAGGATCTCTAGTGGCACAGCTAGCACTGCAATGCAGTGCCTTAGACCACTGCGCCACTCGGGAGACAATGCTATGAGTTGGTGGCTGGGGTGCTGTCGGCGGTGTAGCAGCCGATCAGGGGTGCCAAAGGGCGACAGCCAATTGTCAAAATGCTGCCCCAAATTCAAGTGCCGCCATAGGCGGGTGCCTAATCTTGCCTAATGGGAGGGCCGGCCCTGGGTCAGACACTTCAAAACCTTATTCCATATGATTTAATTTTTAACTGTATTTTTTGCCATTTATGAATGTGCTTTTCAATGTGATTCTATGGGCTATTGTAGTAAAAGCCAGATTCAATATTTTATCAAATACTTTTTAAATATTTTTGATTTAATACATAAAGGGGTCCTACAATTCTAAATCAAATAGCTAAATGATCCATGGTATGACCATCTTAAAACAATTCCATACTTTATGTTAGCTTATCCCACCCCTCCTCCAACAGCTTATACTTTTAGCGGTTTTAACCAGGATCCCATGAAGCAATTGTAATGACAGTCCACCACAACATATGAGAGTCTCCTGATTACCAAGGGGTAATGTTTCATTTCATTGTGTATTAAAATCACAGTTTGAAATGGGCTTCGGGGGAAAATGTTGACCGAGGTTGCAACATTAACCAAGGTGGGCTGGGTTTAGTGAATGGTCAATTGGTATAGGGTCCCAGATTGTGTGGGACAATGTCCCAGATTGTGTGGGACAATCTTGCATTTTGGCTCTTTGTCCCGTGACCCGCAACCAATCAATCATGTCCGGTGTTTGATCAACTAATTCAAACACCACTAATTTAGAAGAAAAGGTAGATTTTTCTCGTATTTCCAGCCTGGTTTCATCGATTAGTCTTACATAGTAAACGAAAGAACGGCACATTCAAATTAGTATGATATGTTACGTTTGGTATGGTTACATAAGACAGAAGGTTACTTAAGGCAAAAACGAAAGTAGGGTGGTGACGCGAACGTCTAGCAACCCAAAGGTTGCATGTTTAAATCTCAACACAAACAACTTTAGCATTTTAGCTAATTAGCAACTACTTACTACTTTTTAGCTACTTTGCAACTACTTAACATGTTAGCTAACCTTTCCCCTAACCTTAACCCCAAGCCTAGCTAACGTTAGCCACCTTGCCACCTAGCTAACCCTTAACCACAACAAATTTGAATTCGTAACATATCATACAAATTCGTAACATATTGTACAAATTGCAATTCGTAACATATTGTTTCCATTGCAATTCGTAACATATCATACAAATTGTAATTCATAACATATCATACGAAATGGTTGATGGACATCCCCAAATTAATACATACCATACTAATTGGAGTACCCTAGATGTACTTTTATTATGTTACATCTACCCCTGAGTCCAGGTTGGTATTTAAGTCAGACATTCCAACCTGCCTCTTGCTTATGAAAATATATATATCATAAGGTAGGCCTACTGGTGATGTTAATCGTTGTTAACCCTTTAACCTTAAACCTAACCTTAACCCCTAACCACAAATTGTAATTCGTATCATATCATACGAAATGGATGATGGACATCCACAAATTAATACATACCATACAATATCACACAAATTGGAGTGTCCCGGATTGACATTTACTATGTTACGTAACCCTGAGTGCAGGTTGAAATTCCAGCAACATTTGGAGAGGACAGTTAGCTGGCCTAACTACTTACAAAAAGTGTGCTTCTGACTAAGAGCTACAAAAGTAAGTACATAGTCGTATTAGACTGAAAGATAAGGTAATTTCGTCAAGCTCTCCATGCTCATTAGTTGCTCATTCAACATATTTGCTGCTACTTTACTCAATCCCATTTCAAAAGCCTCCATTCCTAACTGTTTTACATTCCCTGAGACCAACCAGAAATGTTTCCTTGGCAAAATATTCCCAGATTTTCATAAAACGGCCACGTGGTGTCTCATTTCTGCATCACCAAATTTTATGCAAGGCAAAATACTAGGACTTGGTGCTCATCAATTAGCTTGTTTGGTGCAGCGGGAGCAGGGGTGCAGTGCTGCAGGGGTGTAGTGCTGCAGGGGTGCAGTGCTGCTTGAGCGCACTACACCCTCCCAATGGTGCTCCGACACTTCTCACAATGGTGCTCGTTTAGTAAAGTTAGATCAAAGCTGAATCAATGTCTTGGAAGATCATATAATGATTCATTAGTATTCTACATAACAGAACCAAATACAATAGCTTAGCCTTACTGTTACACCAAAAACACCACCTCATTTCTTATGAGATTTTAGAATGATTAGCCGAATAGTCAAACAATTATTCTCATGCGTCCAAAACTCAACAGCGTGCGCCACTAGGCAGAATGTGCTTTGATTGAAACAAAATACAGAAAGGCTATATAGTTTGTTTACACCATCTGCTCTAACTTGCTTACAAAACAGTAATTCAAGAAGATCTAAATGCATATTCCCATAAAAATTATTGATATCAAATGATTGGCATGCAGATGCAGTTTGGATGTTTCACAGTAAAACGTGAGGAATTATCATTTTGAAATTAGGTATGCCTAATTTGGGGTTTGAGGGTATCTATCTATTTTATTTTTTGACTATGTTTGGGCATGGGCAGACGTTGCAATTTATGCATTTTATGCATCCTCCAAAGGGGGGAGTGCTGCCCCCCAAAAATATTCACGTAGGATACACTGTCCCGCGAATGTCCCGCAAAATCATCCTGTTGTCCCGCATTTGGGTATTTTAAATGTGGTCACCCTAAATTAGTGATATATTTTATTTAAAACCTAGACTTTCAAATATTTTATTCCCCAACATGGGGACAATAAATAAATAAATATATAATTAAAAAAAATAATTAATAGCTTTTCATTGCCTGCTGTTGCTCTGGCTCTGTAATAGTCAAGTTGTGGCTGACACCTGTATCAGAATCCCACCGTTCTTACCTTTCTAACAGTACTAAGCATGTGTTGGTAGGACTTATACAATTTAAATGTATCTAATGAGTCAGAGTTTAACAGGTTGCCTGGTGGTAAGTATTGTTCTTGGAGATTATGGATATGCCTTTGTTGACAGGAAAAGTTTTTTGGGTGAAACCGTATACTTTAGGTCTGTATTGATTTCAGACACCAGGCGCTGGAGCCATGTTGCGGTCCGAAGCTACTATCGACAGAATGATAAAGGTTTTTCTTGGGGGAAGGGATTTACTATAAAAATATTGGAAATGTCTTAAGTAACACTTACCTTATAATACCTTCTTCATAATGCACATTTATAATGTATTATGCATAATGATGTGCATGCACAACATAGGTGTTTATAACTGCTGATAAAGATCTTTAACTACATCCCAAGATAATTATAACCAGGCTGTATAATCAGGGGTTCCACCCTCTTCGTCAATAAAAATTTATCACAATGTTAATTACAATGATTTAATATAGGGGATTATAACACTTGGTTCATTAGGCAATATGTTGCCTGTTCATAATGCTGTATGAATATAATTACATTACGGTATTATTATGCTGTGTATTATATTGCATTATGCATAGCTCATAACATTAATGCACTTGTAATGCATTATGGAGATGGTATTTGTAGGAAGTGTTACCATCTTTGGTCCTGTCCATTGCAAATTTGATGTAAACATCCATCTGTCAATTATACTGTATCTCTCAGTAATGACATTATCATTCCCCTGTCTCCCTGGGTTCATCCTCTCCATCCTCTCCAGGGTTCAACCCCACCTTTGGCCCGTCCTGGATCAACCTGTACGGCTCCCCTCAGAACTCTGCCCTGGGCGACATCCACCAGGTTCTGAACGAAGGTCTGAGCGAGGGCATCTTCTACCGGGGTCGCATACTGCTGTCTCTCAGCGTGGAGGTCTACTCCTCCCCCAACACTGCTGCCGTGGAGAGCAGCAAGGCCACAGCCAGTGTCAGGAGCGCCCTTGGCAAGCTCTCCCTCAGGAAGAAGAGCCGGAAGTCCAAGCAAAAGAAGGAGGAAGGTAGCGAACAGTTATTGTGCAAGTTACAATGGTTGTTGTATTTTGGGTTGCTGTGTAGTATATTGTTAGTTGGTCTGTGTGATGTTGTTTTATGGTATAGTAAGGGGTCATCAGTTAAAGGCTAAGTATAGGAAGGGATAGGTTGTTCTGTGAGCTTTGGTGATTTGTTGTTGTTGTTGTGATGTATAGCAGCACCGGGCCCTAGTGGGCCTGCAGAGGAGTCTGAGGAAGCAGGTACAGAGGTACCCGGAGCTGTGACTGTGGAGGTGGAGGAGATTCATCCCCTGCCTGAGGTCAGCACCGCCTACATCCCCCAGAAACCTCACACTATAATAAACCCACTCTGACATACCATTTGCGGCATTATTATTGCCTGATTGTTTAAGATTGAGTATTTAAGACCCCTCTTCTTGTGTTCTTGTTACAATAGACTACCTGGTGCATTTGACGACTTGTCTTATTTTGTCTTGCAGAATTTCTTTGGAGAAAAGGATGAATTTTTGCTGTTCGCATCACTCTTTGAAGTGACCATGATTGATCCCATAATTGGAAGCAAGCCAGTGACCTTTGAGTTGTCCATTGGTAATACTGTGACATTTTGCCCACTTTTTCAAGATAAGAAACTAGAGATTGCTGGGATTAGTGTTAAGTTCATTAGCCATCATCTAACTATAGCCTATGTTAATGCACTGGTGGTGCACTTACATCGACCTTGAAGTGTTGCAATACAGGTTAACCTTTCAGTGCCCATAATTGTTTTTCTATCAAACATGGATTTTGTCAAGGTCTTTTCACTGAGATAGATTCTGTGTGAAGTGTATTTTTGGTACGTGAACAGGGAACTATGGGAAGGCAGCGGAGGTGGTGGTGAGGCCAAAGAAGACTCAGAGCAGAGAGGATCTCAACAGTGAGAGACAATCTCTGTTGGAATCATCAGAAGATGAACTGGAGAGGGAGGAGATTCCAAGCCCAAGCCCTGGGCCACAGGACAGTTCTGTCACTGCTCCAAGAAGACCACAGTTTACAGAGTATGACAGGTAACTCAAAGTCTTATTCATCTGGTAAAATATAAACAGACTAACTAACAATGGATGCACCCCAGCCATCTTCCAGATACCAGGGCAGTGTAAATCTTTTTTTATTTTTTTACATTTACAGATCATTTAGCTGTGTCCCCATGACATATGAGAAGCCTTGTATGTTTCTGTGGACCCACTTTGAGGACCACTGCTTCCGTTACCACAATGCTAACTGGTTGCACAAGATGGCTGATAGGCTGGTAAATGCTCAGATCTAAATACTGTAACCTGTGCTTAACCTGTGACCTGATCTTCAATGGTTCCCTGGAAGCCGCAAAGATACCGATGTTGATGGCTGTTCCCTCTTCATTAGGAACATGGCATTGATGAGGTGGAGAAACTTCTAAAGAGACCAAGGAGCAATGCCAAGGAACGCTTAGGGGAGGTGCTTTTGGAGTTTGTCGCGAGTTGCAAGTGAGTTGCTACAGTACCATCTCAGCATTTGGAATCAACAAGTGGACAACCTGCAGCATTTTAGCCAATTGCTTAGGTTGCCATGAGGCTTTTAAATGACCTTGTCTCTCCCTGCCCTGAAGGCAGTACAACTCCAACTCAGATAGGAAGACACCAGCGAAGCGCAACAACCTGGACAAATTCCGCAAGGAGTTTATCAAGAAGAACATTGTGAGTGATGCAAAAACATGAGCCACTAATCTCATCCATTATTATCTCAATCCACATTTTATTAAATTGTATTATATCGATACTATGTTTCTATCCTGTGATATGGTATCTATGAAAAGACACACACAGGTACAGACACATGCATACGCACACACACGTACATTGTAATATTGTTGTATGGTGTATTATGCATTTTGAATTGTAGATATGTAGTGGTGTAATAAGGTTATATATAATGTACTGTTTTATCTTTTGTTATGTGTGATGTACAGTAAGTGCCTTAATGTGTTTGGACCCCAGGAAGAGTAGCTGATGCCTTGGCAGCAGCTAATGGGTGTCACGATCGTTGGAAGAAGCGGACCAAGGCGCAGCGTGATAAGCGCACATTCTTTTATTACGTGTAGTACACAACTCACAAACAAAAACAACAAACCAAACGATACGTGAAGTCCTAGGGTTAAACACAAACTTTAAGGATCAAGATCCCACAATTAACATGTGCCAACAGGTTGCCTAAGTATGGTCCCCAATCAGAGACAACAAGCTACAGCTGTCTCTGATTGGGAACCACCCTGGCCAACATAGAAACTAAACGATCTAGAACACAACATAGAAAACTATAACATAGAAACTAACACCCTGGCTCAACATTAACGAGTCCCCAGAGCCAGGGCGTGACAGTACCCCCCCCCCCCCCCCCCCAAAGGCGCAGACTGCGACCGCGCCAACCAAACACCACAGGGGAGGGGCCGGGTGGGCATTCCGCCTCGGAGGCGGATCCGGCTCCGGGCGTGACCACCACTCTCTCTCTCGCCCTCGTGGTCTGGCCCTGCTGGCCGGAGCTGGACTGAACACCGGTGGAGCGGATTGCTCTGGCTCCGCAGTGGAGCAGCTGACCGGTGCCGGACCAGGCACCGGTGGAACAGGCACGGGCCGTGCCGGACTGACGACGTGCACCACTGCCTTGGTGCGGGGAGCAGGAACGGGCCGGACCGGGCTGACGACGCGCACCACTGGCTTGGTGCGGGGAGCAGGAACAGGCCGAACCGGGCTGGGAACACACCCCACTGGCCTTGTGCGGGGATCAGGAACGGGCCGGACCGGACTGGTAACACACCCCAGTACCTCTCGCCGTGCCTCTACACTCTCCTTCTCCCTCGTGACCAGTGGCCCCCGTAACCTGGCGGCCTCCTCTGCAAACCTGCCGAACCGCTCTATCGCGGCCTCCCGCTGCCTCGCCGTCCACGGTGTGAGCCCCCCCCTAAAAATATATTGGGCTTGTCTCCATGGCTCTCGCCAGACTCTCACTCTTCTCCTCCCAAGTCCATCCTCTCTCCTCTTCACACTGCTTGATCCAGTCATGGTGGGATCTTCTGTCACGATCGTTGGAAGAAGCGGACCAAGGCGCAGCGTGATAAGCGCACATTCTTTTATTACGTGTAGTACACAACTCATGAACAAAAACAACAAACCAAACGATACGTGAAGTCCTAGGGTTAAACACAAAACTTACGGATCAAGATCCCACAATTAACATGTGCCAACAGGTTGCCTAAGTATGGTCCCCAATCAGAGACAACAAGCTACAGCTGTCTCTGATTGGGAACCACCCTGGCCAACATAGAAACTAAACGATCTAGAACACAACATAGAAAACTATAACATAGAAACTAACACCCTGGCTCAACATTAACGAGTCCCCAGAGCCAGGGCGTGACAATGGGGATCCCTAATAAATACAAATACAAATCTCCTCTTTCCTCAGATTGTCCTAGCCAAGCAGTCTCTGCGAGTGAAGCGGAAGGTGACCAGACGTACAGTGAAGGAAAGACTGACAGACGCCAAGAGGATCCTAAAGAGACTACAACTCCTGATGAAAGAAGTGAGTCGAAACGGGGGCTTTGCGGGGATGGGATTGGGTCTTTCAATCAAATGTATTTATAAAGCCCTTTTTACATCAGCAGATGTCACAAAGGGGACAGCCAGGAGTCATCAGGCCAGATAGTCCTGAGGCATGGTCCTAATGCTCAGGTCCTCCGGGAGGGGAGGGGGAGAGCGAAAAATGGGAGAATTAGGAGCACACTTAAGTTCACACCGGACACCAGATAAGACAGGAGAATTTCACAAGATAGGACAGACTGACCCTAGCCCCCCGGCACATAGACTATGGCAGCATAGATACTGGAGGCTGAGACAGGGGTGGGGTCTAGGGACACTGACTTCGATGGTACCCCCCGGATAAGGCAATCCAGGCAGGATATAACCCCACCCACTTTGCCAAAGCACAGCCTCCACACCACTAAAGGGATATCAACAGACCACCAACTTACTACTCTGAGACAAGGCTGAGGATAGCCCATGAAGATCTCCTCCACTGCACGAGCCCGAGGGGGCACAAAACCGGACAGGAAGATCACGTCAGTGACTCAACCCACTCAAGTAGAGTATAGCGAAGAAAGCCTGGCACAACGTGATGCACCCCTCCTAGGGACAGCATGGAAGAGCACTAGTAAGCCAGTAACTCAGCCCCCTTAATAGGGTCAGAGGCAGAGAATCCCAGTGGAGAGGGGAGCCGGCCAGGCAGAGACTGCAAGGGCGGTTTGTCACTCCAGTGCCTTGCCATTCACCTTCGCACCCCTGGGCCAGACTACACTCAAGCATAGGACCTACTGAAGAGATGAGTCTTCAGTAAAGACTTAAAGGTCGAGTCTGCGTATCTCACCTGGATAGGCAGACCATTCCATAAAAATGTAGCTCTATAGGAGAAAGCCCTGCCTCCAGCTGTTTGCTTAGAAATTCTAGGGACAATAAGGAGGCCTGCATCTTGTGATCATAGCTTACATGTAGGTAAGCACGGCAGGACCAAAGTGAAGAGATACACTACATGACCAATAGTATGTGGACACCTGCTCGTCGAACATCTCATTCCAAAATCATGGAATGTTCCACTAGATGTTGGAACATTGCTGTGGGGACTAGCTTCCATTCAGCCACGAGCGTTAGTGAGGTCGGACATTGATGTTGGGCAATTAGGCCTGGCTTGCAGTCGGTGTTCCAATTCATCCCAAAGGTGTTCAATGGGGTTGAGGTCAGGCCTCTGTGCAGGGCGGTCAAGTTCTTTCACACCGATTTCGACAAACCATTTCTGTATGGACCTCGCTTTGTGCACGGGGCATTGTCATGCTGAAACAGGAAAGGGCCTTCCCCAAACTGTTGCAACAAAGTTGGAAGCACAGAATCATCTAGAATGTCATCGTATGCTGTAGCATTAAGATTTCCCTTCACTGGAACTAAGGGGCCTAGCCCGAACCATGAAAAACAGCCCCAGACCATTATTCCTCCTCCACCAAACTTAACAGTTGGCACTATGAATTTGGGCAGGTAGTGTTCTCCTGGCATCCGCCAAAACCAGATTTGTCTGTCGGACTGCCAGATGGTGAAGCGTGATTCATCACTCCGGAGAACGCGTTTCCACTGTTCCAGAGACCAATGGCGGCGAGCTTTACATCACTCCAGCCAACGCTTGGCATTGCACATGGTGATCTTAGGCTTGTGTGCAGCTGCTCATTTCCGCTTCACAATAACAGCATTTACAGTTGACCGGGGCAGCTCTAGCAGGGCAGAGATTTGACGAACTGACTTGTTGGAAAGGTGGCATCCTATGACGGTGCCACGTTGAAAGTCACTGAGCTCTTCAGTAAGGCCATTCTACTGCCAATGTTTGTCTATGGAGATTGCATGGCTGTGTGCTCGATTTTATACACCTGTCAGCAACGGGTGTGGCTGAAATAGCCGAATCCACTCATTTGAAGGGGTGTCCACATACTTTTGTATATATAGTGTAGGTAGGAGCAAGTCCATGTAATGCTTTGTAGGTTAGCAGTAAAACCTTGAAATCAACCCTAGCCTTAACAGGAAGCCAGAGGCTAGCACTGGAGTAATATGATGCAATTTTTTGGTTGTAGTCAAGATTCTAGCAGCTGCATTTAGCACTAACTGAAGTTTATTTAGTGCTTTATCCAGGTAGTCAGAGAGTAGAGCATTGTAGTAGTCTAATCTAGAAGTGACAAAAGCATGGATTAGCTTTTCTGCATCATTTTTGGACAAAACGTTTCAGATTTTTGCAATGTTATGAAGATGGAAAAAAGCTGCCCTTAAAATATTATTGATATGTTCATCAAAAGAGAGATCATGGTCCAGAGTAACGCTGAGGTCCTTCACAGTTTTATTTGAGATGACTGCACAACCATCAAGATTAATTGTCAGATCCGACAGCAGATCTCGTTGTTTCCTCAGACCTAGAACTAGCATCTCTGTTTTGTCAGAGTTTAAAAGTAAAACATTTGCCACCATCCACTTCCTTATGTCTGAAACACAGGCTTCCAGGGTAGGCCATTTTGGGCCTTCACCATGTTTCATCGAAATGTACATCTGTGTGTCGTCTGCATAGCAGTGAAAGTTGACATTGTGTTTCCGAATGAAAACAATAGTGGTCCTAAAACGGAACCTTGAGGAACAACGAAACTTACCATTGATTTGACAAACCATCCACAGAGACAAACTGATACAGTTCCTTTCTGAGAGATAACATCTAAACCAGGCAAGAACTTGTCTGTGTAGACCAATTAGGGTTTCCAATCTCTCCATTGATCCGAGGTCCTGGCAGTTCTATGCAGAGTCAGGACAACTGAGTTTTTGAGAAATACAGTGCCTTGCAAAAGTATTCATCCCCCTTGCCGTTTTTCCTATTTTGTTGCAATACAACCTGTAATTTAAATTGATTTAACTGTAAGTCGCTCTGGATAAGAGCGTCTGCTAAATGACTAAAATGTAAAATGTAATTAGTTAATTGACTATGACTGCCTTGGAAGTGAGGGACCTAACATTAAGTAGTCCTATTTTGAGATGTGAGATATTATCACAATCTCTTTCAATAATGACAGGAATGGAGGAGGTCTTTATTCCAATGAGATTGCTAAGGCGAACACCGCCATGTTTAGTTTTGCCCGACCTAGATCGAGGCACAGACACAGTCTCAATGGGGAAAGCTGAGCTGACTACACTGACTGTACTAGTGGCAGACTCCACTAAGCTGGCAGGCTTTGTGGAGCTAGAGGAGTTAGAGCACGGTCTATGTTGATAGATAAGATGAGAGCACCCCTCCAGCTTGGATGGAGTCCGTCACTCCTCAGCAGGCCAGGCTTGGTCCTGTTTGTGGAGGAGTCCCAGAAAGAGGGCCAGTTATCTACTAATTCTATATTTTGGGAGGGGCAGAAAACAGTTTTCAACCAGCGATTGAGTTGTGCGAGTCTGCTGTAGCGCTCATCACTCCCCCAACTGGAAGGGGGCTAGAGACAATTACTTGATGCCAACACATCTTTCTAGCTAAGTTACACACTGAAGTTATGTTGCGCTTGGTGACCTCTGACTGTTTCATCCTAACATCGTTGATGCTGACGTGGATAACAATATCCTTATACCATCTACACCTGCCAGTTTTAGCCTCAGCCAGGACCATCTTCAGATTAGCCTTTACGTCGGTAGCCCTGCCCCCTGGTAAACAATGTATGATCGCTGGATGATTATTTTTAAGCCTAATATTACAGGTAATGGAGTTGCCAATGACTAGGGTTTTCAATGTCAGAACTAATAGTGGGAGGCTTCGGCGGCTCAGACCCCGTAACGGGTGGAGGAGAGATCTGAGAAGGTTCAGGCTCTGAAACCGACTCCTTGCTTAGTGGGGAAAACCAGTTGAAAGTTTCTATCGGCTGAATGAACGACACCAGTTGAGCATGTCGACAGCATTTCTTTCCAGAAGCCATGAGAAAATTGTTCGGCTGGGTGGACTGTGCAGGGGGATTATCACTACTACCTGTATTTACTGGTGGCACAGACGCTGCATCATCCTTTCCTACACTTAAATTGCCTTTGCCTAACGATTGCATCTGAAGCCGAGCTTGCAACTCAGCTATCCTAACCATAAGGCGATAGTTCTCCTGTGTATTAAGAGTACAGCGAATGCAATGAGAAGGCATAATGTTACTTAGCTTTTTTTTCGGCCGGAGGAGGTCCTGCAGATCTATGTTCAGATAAAGCGCCCGGGGTGATAAAGTTGAATTTAAAAAGTTGTGTGAGGACAAAACTAAGATGTTGGTAAACTTGTTAAATACAGAGTTTGATTAGGGTGCACTTCAGCCACGCTCAAGGTCCTAAACGATATTATAACCGCGATCGATAATAGACAGTACTGTGCAGCCGTCTTCATTGACCTGGCCAAGGCTTTCGACTCTGTCAACCACCACATTCTTATTGGCAGACTAAATAGCCTTGGTTTCTCAAATGACTGCCTCGTCTGGTTCACCAACTACTTCTCAGATAGAGTTCAATGTGTCAAATCGGAGGGCCTGTTGTCTGGACCTCTGGCAGTCTCTATGGGGGTGCCACAGGGTTCAATTCTTGGGCCGACTCTTTTCTCCGTGTATATCAATGATGTCGCTCTTGCTGCTGGTGACTCTCAGATCCACCTCTACACAGACGACACCATTTTGTATACATCTGGCCCTTCATTGGACACTGTTAACAAACCTCCAAACGAGCTTCAATGCCATACAACACTCCTTCAGTAGCCTCCAACTGCTCTTAAACACTAGTAAAACTAAATGCATGCTCTTCAATCGAACGCTGCTGGCACCCGCCCACCCGACTAGAATCACTACTCTCGACGGGTCTGACCTAGAGTATGTGGACAACTACAAATACCTAGGTGTCTGGTTAGACTGTAAACTCTCCTTCCAGACTCACATTAAGAATCTCCAATCCAAAGTTAAATCTAGAATCGGCTTCCTATTTCGCAACAAAGCCTCCTTCACTCATGCTGCCAAACATGCCCTCGTAAAACTGACTATCCTACCGATCCTTGACTTCGGCGATGTCATTTACAAAATAGCCTCCAACACTCTACTCAGCAAATTGGATGTAGTCTATCACAGTGCCATCCGTTTTGTCTCCAAAGCCCCATACACTACCCACCACTGTGACCTGTACGCTCTTGTTGGCTGGTCCTCACTACATGTTCGTCGTCAAACCCACTGGCTCCAGGCCATCTATAAATCACTGCTAGGCAAATCCCCGCCTTATCTTAGCTCATTGGTCACCATAGCAGCACCCACCCGTAGTCTGCGCTTCAGCAGGTATATCTCACTGGTCATCCCCAAAGCCAACACCTCCTTTGGCCGCCATTCCTTCCAGTTCTCTGCTGCCAATGACTGGAACGAATTGCAAAAATCTCTGAAGCTGGAGACTCTTATCTCCCTCACTAACTTTAAGCATCAGTTGTCAGAGCACCTCACCGATCACTGCACCTGTACACAGCCCATCTGAAATTAGCCCACCCAACTACCTCATCCCTATATTGTTATTTATTTTTGCTCTTTTGCACCCCAGTATCTCTATTTGCACATCTAGCATTCCAGTGTTAATACTAATTGTAATTATTTTGCACTATAGCCTATTTATTGCCTTACCTCCATAACTTGCTACATTTGCACACACTCTATATATATTTTCTGTTGTATTTTTTGACTTTATGTTTTGTTTACCCCATATGTAACTCTGTTGTTGTTTTTATCGCACTGCTTTGCTTTATCTTGGCCAGGTCGCAGTTGTAAATGAGAACTTGTTCTCAACTGGCTTACCTGGTTAAATAAAGGTGAAATAAAATAAATAAAAAGATAGTTATTAAGAGTAAAAAGCCCCCCAGAAAGGTGGGCAGGTAGTAGCAACAAACAGTACAGCAGTAAGGAGACAACGCGGAAGTGCGTTGCGTCACCAGTCACGCAATCAACAGCTCTTACTGACTTCTAGATGGACTTTTTTTCTCACTCGATTTCTATTTTTGTCTGTCTGCCTCTATCTCTTTCACTCTCTATCTGCAGCCTCAGAGCACCCTGCCAGATGTGTTTGTGTGGATGATGAGTGCAGGGAAAAGGGTGGCCTTTGCCAGGATCCCCTCCCACTCCATCCTCTTCTCTCTGGTGGAGGAGGAAAGGGGGAAAGATTGTGGGAAACTCACCACCATCTACTTGAAGGTATCTCCCAAATCTCTATATGGTGTTCTATACTAACAGTATTAATGTACAGTATGTATCTCTGTTTAATTGAATTCATACAAGTATCATATTACATTTGAATGTTATTCTATGGCATTTCTAGAACTTTGTTTTCCTGTGTGGAACAATGAACAATCAACACTAAATCAAAGGTCTCTGGTGTCTTTAGGCTCCGGGTGACCCAGTGGGGGTGATCTTTGCTAAGCTGGAGGTGTATCTATGGCTTGGTATCACCAAATACTCCAAGAACTGTGTTAGCAGCCTGCCAGCTGAGTTCAAGCCTGTGTACGAGGAGGCTACGGGCATCATCCCTGTCCCTATGAACATGGCCCCCATCAAACTCTCCTGCGAGGGTAAGAGTTCCACCTTTACCTCTGATGACTCCCTCGGATGCAATACACACACTCAAACTCACTCAGTCACATATGCAGCCTGCACATGTAGTGGACATGAGTCGGGCTCATGGGTCTCGTGATGAGGTAGCCCCGCCTTGCGACTTCAAAATCAGTGTCACACTCGGCCCAAGGGGGAATTCCCTCTTGGACTAATGGTCAAGATATTGGTATTCACCCACACACACCCTTACATTGGCATGCGCGGATGGGCACACATACAGATGTTGGATCTTAATTTGACCAGTTTCGTTGCACAAGTAAAATAATCCTGCAGAAGGAGGATTTGATTATTTTTTTTAAAGTGATAATTTCTAACTGGAAATGACTTTTTATAGGCTACAGTTGGCTATAGTTTAGGTGTAAGATCTATTGAGAGAAAGAGAACTGCGGCGCAGGAAAATTCTCTGCAACAACAAAGTAAACAAATTAAGATACCACATCAAGATACACAAACCTCTTGCAATTTGTAAGTCACAATGGATAGACTACACACCCATTATTTGAATCTGACATCTTAATGAGTTTCTCCGGCTTTTCTGTATTTCCAGACAGTCGCTACTTCCAGTTGCGTGCCCATATCTACCAGGCGCGTGGCATCGTGGCAGCAGATGACAACGGACTGTCTGACCCCTTCACCAAGGTGGTGTTCTCTACACAGTGCCAGGTCTCACGGGTGAGTGGAGGCACTTGTTAACCCACCACTAGAGTACCACCTGGGTTTCAATGGGAGGAATGGAGTTCATCTACTTCTGGGATAGAAGATGATATACAGTGGAGAATTAAACACCTATAGGATGGCCAGACAGCATACAGAAGGAATTGAACAGTTTACTATCATATAAATGATCTACAGTAAAGTTTTCAGGTGAACAAAATATATAGTAAATCATAAATCAACCTGGTTTAATACAAGTTGCAACAGGGAGACACCTCTAGCACAGAAGCAGAGACAATGTCTAACTTGCCTTCTCTAAGCAGACCCTTATATTCTAATCTCACAGCACTAATGTTCTGTAAACGTCAGCCCGAGAGGCTTGTACAGAGTCAAAACTTTGCCAGCTGCTACAGAATAACAGTGTTCAGAATGACACAAGGTCATCAATACAATAACATATCGGTGTCCTCGATCCTTGTACAGCCAGTCTGGGGTCAATCCCTATCAACAGATATTAATTTAATACATAACATACAGCATCGAGTCTAGTGACCATCAACCCCGAGAGTCACAAATAGAACACTGGAAATCATGTGTATTACAGAAAGGGAAAACAAATATGCTAAGCATTGTGTTAATCATTCTTAACTGAATATGAACTTTACTAATCTAAAATATTCCCCATACATCTACTGTCATGATCTACTATCATAGATTATCATAGAAAAGCAACGTATTTCCGAGAAACAGTTTGTCCACAAACAAAATCCCAATTCAACCTTCGATTCACCTGTCACACATGCAATGGAATACTCTGGAACAATGCAGTTTACAATTGGCTTTTGGGCTATGTGTTTGAAGTCTGTCAGTACCCATGATAATACAGTAATGATGTCTTTATAAATGAAATGCAAACATGCACAAATAAATACCCATGTATGTAGGTCTACATGAGTTCCTTGGTTGTTTTTTGTGGTTGTATTTTAGGTGATGGAGGAGACTCTCTCCCCCACCTGGTGTGAGCTGCTCCTGTTTGACCAGATCCTCATGGAGGGTAGTAAGGACCAGTTAAGAGACGACCCCCCAGTAATCATCATCAATGTCTATGATTACGACAAAATGGTAAGCTCTGTTATGCTATGAATCCAGTATGGCTCTTTTTGTCAACTTTAGTGTTGTTGTGTTGTGAAGCATTTGTTCTACTGCCTTGGTTGAGTGCTAAATGTCTGCCCTCTTTTGTATATGTGAGGTGGTAGAGAAATAAGTGTAGCCGATCCTACGCCACCCCAGGTTTAAACCAGAGCATGGGGAGTTCTGCCTAACCATACAATACGGTTCTTAGATCTGGTGGGAGGGAAGAGGCCGAGACTGGAATGACCTTCTGATAGTTATTATACAGAATGTCTCTTTATAAAATGGTACCAAGTATTTCAATGATTGGCCTAGGAAAAATAAGTAAATGAAACAATGAAAATACAATACACAATAATGTTAAGTCCTTGTTGATGCTGCCACTGTAACTTAGGCCGTAGTGCAGATTAGCAGTAGTGCACTTGAGGAATGGGCCGTGGCAAGAGTTAAGAGTTCTAGGGGAGTCGCGTCAATGCCTCCCAAAACATCCACATATAGAACTACAAGACAGAGAAAACTGGTGACAGTATGATGCCTTAATCACTGAATAACTCCTATCAGTCTATGTTAAATTGTCAGGAACAATAGCAATACAATATGCCCAAGGACTAAGCCAAACCAAAATAGTAAAAGGCGTCTGCATACTAGGTTTGGATTGCTCCTAGCAGAACTCGGCTAGGCGTAGTGAACGTCTGTGCCTCGCATACTCCCTTAAAACACCTTCGCTTAAAAAAACTAGAAAAATAATGCAATAGTACTGTTGGTCCCTCTTGAGACGCCGTAGCCAGTATACACTTCCTCAAAAGTCAAAATTATTCTAAAATAACTGAAGAAATCTGTAATACATTGAGGTTTTTGCCAAGGAGGTCTTAGTCGCGCAATTTTACATATAACTTTTTTTTTTAGGGGGTAGATCAGCTTCAATATTGCAGATAGATTGTGGCTTCCATCAACGTAATTGTCTGCATCATTTCCAATCCTCATATATACATTTTTTTAATGATATTTTCCATAATTATTTTCCCCTAACCCTACCACCCCTCCCCTAATTGGAGTAAACTAATGGACAACAACACTTAGGCTTCTACTTCCAGCTTATACATACTATATACAGTGCATTCGGAAAGTATTAAGAACCCTTGACCTTTTCCACATTTTGTTACGTTACAGCCTTATTCTAAAATGGATTAAATAGTTTTCGTTCTACTCCTCCAGGCTATCCCTATCTTGGTTACACACACCACATCGTGTCTATGGAATGCAGGCACAGTCAATTGTCAGCTCAAGCTATATCTAGTGACTATACGCTCAGATTAGCTGCAGGGAGTTAGTGGAAACCATCCCTTTACCAAAACACAGTATTAGTAGAACAGAAATGTCTTACTATTTGTTAAGTATATAATTGTTAACTATTAATATCAAACAAATAAGGTAAACACGTAATTTCTCTCTCACACCTCATGGCTTGGTTTTTGCTCTGACTTGCACTGTCAACTGTGGGGCCTTATATAGACAGGTGTGTGCCTTTCCAAATCATGTCCTAATAATAATAATAATAATAATAATAATAATAATAATAATAATAACAAATCAATTGAATTTACCACAGGTGGACTCCAATGAAGTTGTAGAAACATCTCAAGGATGATCAATGGAAACAGGATGCACCTGAGCTCAATTTCATAGAAAAGGGTCTGAATACTTATGTAAATAAGGTATCTTTTTTATTTTTAAAACATTTGCAAAAATGTCTAAATACCTGTTTTTGCTTTGTCATTAGTGTATTGTGTGTAGATTGATGAGGATAGTTTTTTTTAAAATCAATTTTAGAATAAGGCTGTAACGTAACAAAATGTGGAAAAGGTCAGGGGGTCTGAATACTTTCAGAATGCACTACATTTTACGGCACAGTATATTTTACAATAGTTATCTTTTGTTTGTTTTTAGTCCCATCCTTCAGCTACCCTCAACCCCTCCCAGCTATCTCTGAAGACCATTCAGTTTTGATTTCTATTTGCCATATATTTTTCAACTTTGCTGTGATGTTTCACAAAAGTTCTGAACCTTTCTATTCTCATAGTTTCTACAGATTGTGAATTAAAGATAAAAAAATGTTGGTAAGAGTATTGTTATTTTATTGATTGACTGACTATGAATTTTCAAATCACCCAGCAGTGCTATGTTGCAATTCTTCAGCCATTCCTGAACCTGTGTCCAAAAACAAACTACATATGGACAGTACCAAAACAAATGATCTAATGATTCTGTCTCTTCACAGGCAAAGTCTGCAGAGCTGGGATGGTTGTATCCCCATATAACATTCTGTTGGTTGCAATAATTTTGTATAATAATTTACATTGAAAAACTCGAAGTGTTTAATCCGGCGTCGTTTTGTGCATCTAACTAAGATGTTTGGTGCAGTATTTTTTAAGTGAAAAAAAATCTGAATTAAAACGAGTCATCTCTCGTTGAATGACAACTTTATTGAAAAATCCCTACTGTTGACCAATCACAGACGAAGGGGCGTAGACTACGGCTACCGAACATCAGCTTGCCTCAGGAATTTTAAATGTAATGTACGTTTTTTTTATTTGGCATTTATGATTATACAGATAACACAGACAGAACAGGTAGAGGACAAAACACACAGATCCTACCAAATCAAACCCACCCCAACGCCCCCATACTCTAACAGAGCCCCACCCCAAAACCAGACATGATATACAATGAGTAATATAATCAAATAGTTGAAAAGTAACACAAAAAAAATATATATAATTGCAGGTCCCCTAACGGAGTAGTGTATTTTCTCTAGCTTGAGATGTTGCATAACTTCCTTTATCCAATGGTTAAACGTAGGAGGAAACCGATCCTTCCACTTAAATAGTATAAGATGTTTGTTTTTGGTTTTTTCGATGACCAAAACAAACAAAAACGTCACAAAATGTCGTCATAATATACCCACGGTTGGGAAGCATGCGAATGCCTTTAGGGTGCCAGGAAGAAAGGAACAAGTCAACTATAGTAAATCTAAAACCCAAACTCGCTCCAGTGCTCACTAGTCAAGAACACAAACACAATACGCACACAACAATAGCTCTACCACGAGCTACTAGTAGGCTACGGCTTCTTCAATTACGTTCGACTCCACAATTCAACACACAACGTTTGGACAAGCTCCCGGGAGTTGACGGGCCCTGTCAAACTCCCAGTGAGTGTGGTGTTTTTCCTTGTTGAGTGTACGTGGCCGCCCGTCTGCTTCTATTCGTCTAATTCTCCACCACGCTTCCTTTGTCGATGGTTCTGTTGGATTGGTAGCTAACTGTTGTGGTAGTGTTTGGTTTCGCCGTGGCTGTGTCAGAGCGTGGAGATGGAGCTCCGGTTGGTAGCGAGTGCGAAAAAGGTGCGTCCATCCCTCATTATAAGGTGACCCACGCAGGTGCGCCTGTTCAGGTAGAGGGAACCTATTAACCTAACATGATTTGGGCTCACGCACACACAAATGGGCTGGTTTACAGCATGAGATTGACACATGAAATACAAATCACAATAAGGCCCTTAACGCGCCACCACTGCCGCCATACTTTCACAAAAAAGATTGCAGTTTTGAAACTGCAGTCGACTGTGGTATTTTGGACGCAGTAATTGCAGAACTGCAGTGTAATATAAATAGCTAACCAGCTACTTAACCCTGTTGCCCAAAGCTAACGTTATAAGCAGCCAGCTAGCTTCATCTGGCTAGTGAGGCTTGACTGGACCGGGTTTTGTGTTGTGAAGCTAGCCACAATAAGGATTAGCCACAATAGTGGAATTTGCGGTTCGCCTTGAAAATAGGTCCCTCTTTAAAGTGACGCAAATGGTAACAATTGGTGGAATCATGTCATATTTAGACTAGATGTGGAGCAATGAAATGGGGTATCAGTCTACTCGGTGACACCCACAGAACACAACTGTGAAGAGTTTATGCAAATATTAGCGTAATAGCTCTTATTGCAGGACTTTGGCTGTGGGAAATCACCTTCCCAGTCAGCTTATTGTGCATATTGACATTAATATTGCACTGTACAGCCTTACCTAAGGATTTGGGATCAATGAAATGGGGTATCAGTCTACTCAGTACCCAAGTTATCCTCATAGTTACCAGACTCCAAAACATCCAGGTTGTATTGTTTCCCCTCTGGAATAGTGTTCAATATACATAGTAGGTTGACTGGTACAATAAATGTGGCTCATTTCACAGTGGTTTCAGAGTCCCGCAATAAGAGCTACGATGCTAATGTTCTGTGGGTGTCACTGAGTAGACTGATACCCCATGTCATTGATCCATAATCCATAGGTAAGGCTGTACAGTGAAATAAGTATGCCCCCAATGCAATTCTAAAGTCTAATACACCCACGGTGTGATTTCAAACGATTTTCTGTCAAATTAACAAATTATTGTCTTTTGTTGAATTTATATAACAACATTCCAAACTCGTTTAGCATGAGCTATTCCATTATGGCCCTATTTGTGTTAATTTGCGTCACTTTCAAGGAGATACTTTTATTTTGAAGGTGAACCGCAAATGTCTTTATTGTGGCTAATCCTTATTGTGTCTAGCTTCACCTAGGTGAGTCACACCATCATTAACCAAATAACTGTTTTATAAATTAGGGGTATTTTAGATTATGACACCTAGCTAGATAGTTAGCTAGCTAACTATAGCTACAGAAACAGATTATTTCATTTTGCTATGTTTTGGGGGAAGAACATTGTTTGCATCCATCAGCTTTTTTTATGACCAGCCCTGTCCCAGAGCTTGGGGAAGTGTGTCTGCGCCCGCAGCGAGACAACACTTTACCAGCATCATAGCATACGTATCGGTGAATCGCTGTGACATACGAGTGATTGATTACACAATGTATAATAACTACGTAAAACATTTATGAACGTGTTAAATTATTATGTGACGTGCAGTCATATTCAGGTCCTGATTGGTCAACAGGCTTAATTGATGCCTCAAATAGTGTTATTTGACACGTCAAATAGCTATTTTTTACGTGTATCTTTTTTGACACACACATTTTCCATACATTCCATATGGAGCGAGTAGGTGTTCTTAATGTTTTGTATACTCAGTGTATATATATTTGTATTTGTTTTATTAATATTACTAACAGATTAAATACATGTATCCATGGAATAAGTTTAGAGTGTGTAATACAATGTTATCCTAATCTACAATTTATGTTCTTAACCCTGGGCAACATGGGCCTTGGAGGCTCACAGGAAAAAAAAAAAAAGATTTAAAAAAACATCTCTGCCACCATACAAAATGTGTAGAATTGCAAGAAATTAGCTTAAACTGCTAAATGTTCTCTCTGATGTCAAGAGGTTGGCCTTTAAAATGTTTATTTCCAGGGCACAAGACTTGGTTTGTCCGGGCCCTGCACTGCCGAAGTCATAGTAAAATGACTTGTATGCTATTTTTAGCTCACTCAAGTTGTGTTCTGATTATGAGGGGGTCTCTGATTAATTTTCTATTACATTTACATTTTAGTCATTTAGCAGACGCTCTTATCCAGAGCGACTTACAGTTAGTGAGTGCATACATTTTTTTTTTTTATACTGGCCCCCTGTGGGAATCAAACCCACAACCCTGGTGTTGCAAACTCCATGCTCTACCAACTGAGCTACATCCCTGCCGGCCATTCCCTCCCCTACCCTGGACCAATTGTGCGCCGCCCCATGGGTCTCCCGGTCGCGGCCGGCTACAACAGAGCCTAGATTCGAACCAGGATCTCTAGTGGCACAGCTAGCACTGTAAAGCAGTGCCTTAGACCACTGCGCCACTCGGGAGAGTATCACAAAAGGACTCAAAAAGTTTGTCCTCCAAAGGCACGCCAGCCTGCAAATAGTAAGGAGATCCCCTAAATGAATGAAACTGACAAACATGTATACCTTGGGCCACGTTCGTAATTACAACGAGGCACACCTGGGAACCAACAGGCCAAGAGACGGGTTCAAGCATAGAATTAGGAATTAGAATAGGATCTCTATGGGTTCAAGACAATTCAGCAGTTCTACCCTGTTACATCTTTCCCATATACAGTGGGGGAAAAAAGTATTTAGTCAGCCACCAATTGTGCAAGTTCTCCCACTTAAAAAGATGAGAGAGGCCTGTAATTTTCATCATAGGTACACGTCAACTATGACAGACAAATTGAGGAAAAAAAATCCAGAAAATCACATTGTAGGATTTTTAATGAATTTATTTGCAAATTATGGTGGAAATAAGTATTTGGTCACCTACAAACAAGCAAGATTTCTGGCTCTCACAGACCTGTAACTTCTTCTTTAAGAGGCTCCTCTGTCCTCCACTCGTTACCTGTATTAATGGCACCATGTTTGAACTTGTTATCAGTATAAAAGACACCTGTTCACAACCTCAAACAGTCACACTCCAAACTCCACTATGGCCAAGACCAAAGAGCTGTCAAAGGACACCAGAAACAAAATTATAGACCTGCACCAGGCTGGGAAGACTGAATCTGCAATAGGTAAGCAGCTTGGTTTGAAGAAATCAACTGTGGGAGCAATTATTAGGAAATGGAAGACATACAAGACCACTGATAATCTCCCTCGATCTGGGGCTCCACGCAATATCTCACCCCGTGGGGTCAAAATGATCACAAGAACGGTGAGCAAAAATCCCAGAACCACACGGGGGGACATAGTGAATGACCTGCAGAGAGCTGGGACCAAAGTAACAAAGCCTACTATCAGTAACACACTACGCCGCCAGGGACTCAAATCCTGCAGACCCAGACGTGTCCCCCTGCTTAAGCCAGTACATGTCCAGGCCCGTCTGAAGTTTGCTAGAGTGCATTTGGATGATCCAGAAGAGGATTGGGAGAATGTCATATGGTCAGATTAAAACAAAATATAACTTTTTGGTAAAAACTCAACTTGTCGTGTTTGGAGGACAAAGAATGCTGAGTTGCATCCAAAGAACACCATACCTACTGTGAAGCATGGGTGTGGAAACATCATGCTTTGGGGCTGTTTTTCTGCAAAGGGACCAGGACGACTGATCCGTGTAAAGGAAAGAATGAATGGGGCCATGTATCGTGAGATTTTGAGTCAAAACCTCCTTCCATCAGCAAGGGCATTGAAGATGAAACGTGGCTGGGTCTTTCAGCATGACAATGATCCCAAACACGCCGCCCGGGCAACGAAGGAGTGGCTTCGTAAGAAGCATTTCAAGGTCCTGGAGTGGCCTAGCCAGTCTTCAGATCTCAACCCCATAGAAAATCTTTGGAGGGAGTTGAAAGTCCATGTTGCCCAGCAACAGCCCCAAAACATCACTGATCTAGAGGTGATCTGCATGGAGGAATGGGCCAAAATACCAGCAACAGTGTGTGAAAACCTTGTGAAGACTTACAGAAAACGTTTGACCTGTGTCATTGCCAACAAAGGGTATATAACAAAGTATTGAGAAACTTTTGTTATTGACCAAATACTTATTTTCCACCATAATTTGCAAATAAATTCATAAAAAATCCTACAATGTGATTTTCTGGATTTTTTTTTCTCATTTTGTCTGTCATAGTTCACGTGTACCTATGATGAAAATTACAGGCCTCTCTCATCTTTTTAAGTGGGAGAACTTGCACAATTGGTGGCTGACTAAATACTTTTTTTCCCCACTGTACAAGGACAATCGCAGACCCAATAATGACATGACATCATGATGCCAAATATGTTATCCTAATATCCAATTAGGATAACAGTTTGGCAATAAAATCCCTTAAAAATAACAATCAGTTGAAAACCTGCATACACAGGTGGTCATCAGGCACTTCACCCAGGTCTCATGTATTTCTCTGTGTTAATGATGTCACAGGGGAGTCCTGAGCCCCTGGGCCAAGCGTTCGCTGAGCCGGAGCTGAAGTTTGTGGAGGAGCCATATAAGAAGCCCATGCTGAAGTTCTTTGACATCACCCGAGGCAAAGCCTCAGCGGGGGAGCTCCTGGCGGCCTTTGAGCTGATAGAGCTGGACTACTCAAGCTTTGGAGAGGTCAGACACTTAAAGCAACTATTAAACACTATAGCAAGTGAGTGAGTGAGACTGGACAGGGGGAAATGGAGGGGGAGAGAGAGAGAGATTGAAATGTCAAAGCATAACTCAGAAATACTATCTTATACGTTATCAGTCCACTATGTTTACACTTATGGTGTGGTAAATATATCAACAATTTTGAGGTATATAGGCCCCACGAAGGTAGTATTGCTGCTGTGGTTGGAAAAGTATACTCTTTCTGACTATATTTCGCCTCTCTATATACCCAGCCATCACTACCTGCTGATGTGGACCCCAGGGAGCCTGAGTATCTGAAGGAAGAGAAGCATTACATCATCCCAGCTGGGGTTAGGCCTGTGCTGAAGAAATTTCGTATAGAAGTATGTGAAAACCTTTCCTCTATAAAAAGTGTATGACATTATAATATATGTCACTTTATATAAACTTTTTATCCAAAGTGACTTATACAGGACTGTGAGTGCATACAGTATTATGAGTATGTGATCCCTGTGGGACATGAACCCATAACATTGGTGTTGCTAGCGCAACACTCACCAACTGAGCCATATCACTGAACAATGTTATGTGGGACACAATACCTTTTGTTGGCTGCTGTCCTACAGTATGTTGTGTGTTTCCTATAATGTGATGCTGCTGCCTCAGTGCTATGGTGTGTTGAGTGTCAGTTGAGAACTCTGTGATGCTTGTGTTCAGGTGCTGTACTGGGGTGTGCGAGACCTGAAGAGGGTCAACCTGTTTGAAGTGGAGAGGCCTCAAGTGAGAATGGAGTGTGCGGGACAAAGGATCGAGTCAGAGGAAATCGAGAGCTACCAAGTCCTTCCCAACTTCAAAGAGGTTGTCAAACACTTTGATGTGGTGAGTACCTCTTTTCCACTGCCATAACTGGCCCACTGTGTTTAACATCGAACTGTAGCTCCAGGTTTTAGATGTGAATTATTAACCGACTTAGATTTTGGAACATGAGGACTTGTAGCACAGCGAATATGACCAGAAGGATTACTTCAAAGGGGGTTGGACACACTTGCTGCCTTTAGTCCAGCCATGCATTTAGTGTAAGGGTGCACAAGTCTGATGCTTGACGGCCAGATTGTATGCTGGTTTTTGTGCCCATCTGGCGTCTTTTAATCAGAGACCAAATGATACCGATCAAAAGACACTAACTGAGTCAATGACACTAATTTATCAATTAAGTCCCATAGAGACATGACAACCAGAACTGCGGCCCTCAAGGGACTAGAGTTGTGCACCCCTGATCTCCAGTTTCTTGTTTTATCCCCCTATAGGAGCTTCCAGAGCTGACGTACCTTCACCCTCCTCTCACCATCTTTGTGATGGAGCAGCGGGCGTTCGGCAGGCTGGTGCTGGTGGGCACACACATGGTCCAAAGTCTGATGCAATTTGCACCAACAAACCTGGAGGAATGGCGAGACGATGAGGAGGAGCCTGAACCTTGGGGTACGAGTGACTAACACCGTCCCAGTCTCAAATCTCTGGAAGACTGAAACAGGTTTCCCTCAAGAATTTCCCTGTATTTAGCGCCATCCATCATTCCTTCAATTCTGACCAGTTTCCCAGTCCCTGCCGATGAAAAACATCCCCACAGCATGATGCTGCCACCACCATGCTTCACTGTGGGGATGGTGTTCTCGGGTTGATGAGAGGTGTTGGGTTTGCGCCAGACATAACGTTTTCCTTGATGGCCAAAAAGCTCAATTTTAGTCTCATCTGACCAGAGTAACTTCTTCCATATGTTTGGAGAGTCTCCACATGCCTTTTGGCGAACACCAAACGTGTTTGCTTATTTTTTTCTTTAAGCAATGGCTTTTTTCTGGCCACTCTTCCGTAAAGCCCAGCTCTGTGGAGTGTACGGCTTAAAGTGGTCCTATGGACAGATACTCCAATCTCTGCTGTGGAGCTTTGCAGCTCCTTCAGGGTTATCTTTGGTCTCTTTGTTGCCTCTCTGATTAATGCCCTCCTTGCCTGGTCTGTGAGTTTTGGTGGGCGGCCCTCTGTTGGCAGGTTTGTTGTGTTGCCATATTCTTTACATTTTTTAATAATGGATTTAATGGTGCTCCCGTATCAGCATCCAGCCCAGTTGTGAATAGGCTTAGAAGTTCTTTCAAAGAAAGAGCCTGCTGAAATAAAATGATAAAATGCATCAATGATGCCATTTTTTTTCGTAATGAGGCCAGTGTCTGAATTCATTTTTTTGTGGCAGAAAGGAGGAAGTAGAACCCTTCAGGGATTTGACAGTTTTCCAGAATTTAGCCGGGTTCCCATTACAATCCGAGAGAGCGGTTACATAATAATCAGATTTTGCCTTTCGTATTTGTCTTACACAATGATTCCTCAGTTGCTTAAAAGCTTGCCTGGCCTTGACCCAAGCGTAATCTATTTTATTAATGACTCAGATCAATCAGAGTTGACTTTCAAGGATCTTTAGGGTTGGGCCGTGTAGGCTTAGTCACCAGCTGGGTTATGTTTAGGTCATTACTCATGTCTTTTAGAATGTCTGAAGCCTGCATTTCCCAATCATAATTTAGGTTACCCAGGATAGTAACTTCTGATTTAGTAAAAGGAAGACAACAAACTAGTTAACTCCTCGAGTTAGCCGAGGGAGGGAGGTAGACCCCTGTCACAGTTATGGATACATTTTTCCCCAGACAAAGCCTTAAAGTGGAACTGACAGCATTTTTGCAACATAAAACCCCTCAAATCTGTCCATATATACCCCCAGGAAGAATATGACACTTTTTACAATAGTTTTCTGACAAGCGAGCACTTAGATATGTTAATTTTCACATTTTCATAAATTCTTAGAATGTTTGGATATTACGTACACTACCAGTCAAAAGTTTGGACACCTACTCATTCAAGGGTTTTTCTTAATTTTTTTAACTATTTTTTTACATTGTAGAATAATAGTGAAGACATCAAAACTATGAAATAACACATATGGAATCATGTAGTAACCAAAAAAGTGTTAAAACAAATCAAAATATATTTTATATTTGAGATTCTTCAAATAGCCACCCTTTGCCTTGATGACAGCTTTGCACACTCTTGGCATTCTCTCAACCAGCTTCATGAGGTATTCACCTGGAATGCATTTCAATTAACAGGTGTGCCTTCTTAAAAGTTAATTTGTGGAATTTCTTTCCTTCTTAATGCGTTTGAGCCAATCAGTTGTGTTGTGACAGGGTAGAAGATAGCCCAATTTGGTAAAAGACCAAGTCCATATTATGGCAAGAACAGCTCAAATAAGCAAAGAGAAATGACAGTCCATCATTACTTTAAGACATGAAGGTCAGTCAATCCGGAAAATGTCAAGAACTTTGAACGTTTCTTCAAGTGCAGTCGAAAAAACCATCAAGCGCTATGATGAAACTGGCTCTCATGAGGACCGCCACAGGAATGGAAGACCCAGAGTTACCTCTGCTGCAGAGGATAAGTTCATTAGAGTTACCAGCCTCAGAATTTGCAGCCCAAATAAATGCTTCACAGAGTTCAAGTAACACACATCTCAACATCAACTGTTCAGAGGAGACTGTGTGAATCAGGCCTTAATGGTCTAATTGCTGCAAAGAAACCACTTCTAAAGTACACCAATAAGAAGAAGAGACTTGCTTAGGCCAAGAAACACGAGCGATGGACATTAGACTGGTTGAAATGTGTGCTTTGGTCTGGAGTCCAAATTGGAGATTTTTGGTTCCAACCGCCGTGTCTTTGTGAGACGCGGTGTGGGTGAACGGATGATCGCCGCATGTGTATTTCCCACCGTAAAGCATGGAGGAGGAGGTGTTATGGTGTGGGGGTACTTTGCTGGTGACACTGTCTGTGATTTATTTAGAATTCAAGGCACACTTAACCAGCATGGCTACCACAGCATTCTGCAGTGATACGCCATCCCATCTGGTTTGGGCTTAGTGGGACTATCATTTGTTTTTCAACTTGACAAAGACCCAACACACCTCCAGGCTATATAAGGGCTATTTTACCAAGAAGGAGATTGATGGAGTGCTGCATCAGATGACCTGGCCTCCACAATCCCCTGACCTCAACCCATTTGAGATGGTTTGGGATGAGTCGGACCGCAGAGTGAAGGAAAAGCAGCCTACAAGTGCTCTGCATATTTGGGAACTCCTTCAAGACTGTTGGAAAAGCCTTCCAGGTGAAGCTGGTTGAGATAATGCCAAGTGTGCAAAGCTGTCAAGGCAAAGGGTGGCTACTTTGAAGAATCTCAAATATAAAATATTTTTTGATTTGTTTAACACTTTTTTTGGTTACTACATGATTCCATATGTTATTTCATAGTTTTGATGTCTTCACTATTATTCTACAATGTAAAAATAAAGAAAACCCATTGAATGAGTAGGTGTGTCCAAACTTTTGACTTTTACTCTATACTAAGGCATTTGTGAAAATTCTATAGCAAATATGTCAGTACCACAGGAGTCCTTTTACATTTGGGAACTTTACAGTCCTATTGATCAAACAACCATAAAAAGGAAGGCTGTCTTTCCCTGTATGCACGTCAACAAAATCAACAACTAATGCTAACCAGAGCAAGATGAGCTAAAATCTAACGAAGGAACATTAGATAAACCCTCTCAAACTTTTTCAGCTAATTGGCCCTCAAAATTGTTATGCAAAACAATGGGGAATTTTAGCCTACTCGTCCTTCTGCAGCTTGCCTGCAACCAAGCAGCCAAGCTAACTGGCTAGCTAGCTACTTCCAGGAACAAATGAGAGAACACCGCACTCTGACCATTTTACTCGCCCTAGCAGAGCTGGTTAGCTAGGCGGTTTACATTACATTTGTTTAAAAAAAAAAAGTAATTTAGCAGACGCTCTTATCCAGAGCGACTTACAGTAGTGAATGCATACATTTCCGTACTTTCTCGTACTGGTCCCCCATGGGAATGCGAACCCACAACCCTGGTGTTGCAAGTGGGCATGCTCTACCGATTGTTACCTAGAGCGTTCATGACTTTTTTTGCCTACGTTTACCTGACATCGATCATATTTAGCGGATGTTGCGCGTTCGTAAATTCATCAGTTATTCTACGCTCTGGCACACTCAAACGAGAGTGCTCTGAAATCGGAGTAGATAGCCAGAGTGAATTTGTATGCAAGAGATATGCTAACTGGATAAGTCTTTCAAGTTCATGCAAGCTAACCAAATGACATCTGCATCTCTAGCTGTGTATTGCCACCGAAAAATTATATGAGGGGAAAAAGTCAGTAACTCACCCACTCCTCCAATGCACATGACATGACATCCTCCTAGCAGCTAGCTAACGTTAGGCTCCGTGTTTTTAGCTTGCTAAATAAATAGATATGCTAGCCTATTAGCCACGTTATGACTGACTTGTGGTCATTGCCCTTGCTAGTTTGATTGTATTGACATTCCCAGCCTTAGTTACTGTACATTCGTCTGTTTTTGTCCAAAATATTGAGTCATTGTAACTGAAACAGTGCATCCCAAATGGAGGCAGGAAACAATGTACCAGGCCAGCTATGATTTACAACCTGATAGCAATATTTTTGGGAATACCAAGAAATGTTTTGGTGAATTATATTAATCATGCATTGAACTGCATCCATCTATTATGCCAACAATGCCTTAGTGTACGTCATGGAATGTTGAGTCAAATACAACCTATTTTTAAAACCTCTTATAAAGTTGGTTTTGTAGCATAAACTGGGAATTTGATATTTTTGACTGATATTATGATTGTCTGTTTGTTTCATATCTGCAAAGTAGTTAAAACACTGTCAGTTCCACTTTAAAGATAGTAGCTAACAATTGTTGGCAAGGGAAATGGATTTCAGTAAAGAGACCACTCCACCACCTCTACCCTGTCTGTCAGCTCTGAACTCATTATAACATTCAATATTAATATCAGAGTCCAGAATGTCCACAGATATCCAAGTTTCAGTCAATAACAGAATGTCCGGATTTGTCTGCATAGCCTAGATCTTTTTAGGATCCAGTTAGAATCCGGTTTAGGATGTAAGCTCCTAACGTTCAGATGCAGATTCAGATCAACCCAAGTCGTTTATGATTTTTAAAGTCACATGGAGTCTCCAACTCAAACAAGCTACGTTCAATAGGTGGTTGCAGGCCATGTCTGATGGTTGATATTGATAAAGTTGGTATGGCTATAAGATTGCATAGAACTGCACCATTTGGTCTATCCCTATTTGTAATAAAGGAGAGATTAGAAATTGAAATTACTTTTCCAAGGTTAGCACCATTGGGCCTGAGGCCACAGCCAATGTCAGTATGAGGAACTCTCAGAGTAACCAATGATGGAATGTTATAAACTGACTTACGTTAGCTTTGGTTGCTATCATGCAACATCCCAAGCCCTCTACGTGATTTGAAAACAGAGGGGGTATTCAAGTTTATTGAATTAACATTTGAACTAATAGTACTGGGTGAGCAGACCACTGTGGGCTTCTCTTTTGAGCTAACAATAGCAGATCTAACAGTGGAGTACAAACAAATTGGTACAAGATTGCAACTGACAACACCCCTGGCAGTATAGTCAACAGTACGACGACAATGCTTAGAAAAGAGAGGAGGTATTACCTGAGCATTTAGCACTAGCTGAAGTTTATTTAGTGCTTTATCCGGGTATCCGGAGAGTAGAGCATTGCAGTAGTCTAATCTTGAAGTGACAAGAGCATGGATTAGCTTTTCTGCATCATTTTTAGACAAAGGGTTTCAGATTTTTGCGATGTTACAAAGATGAAGAAAAGTTGCTCTTTAAATATTTTTTTTGTTCGTCAAAAGAGAGATCAGGGTCCAGAGTAATGCCGAGGTCCTTCAGTTTTATTTGAGACAACTGTACAAACATCATGAATAATTGTCATATCAAACAGCAGATCTCTTTGTTTCTTGGGATCTAGAACTACCATCTCTGTTTTGTCCGACTTTAAACGTTTAAAAAAATCTACCATCCACTTCCTTATGTCTGAAACACAGGCTTCCAGGGTAGGCAATTTTGGGGCTTCACCATGTTTCATCAAAATGTACGCATAGAATTAGGTTCGTCTGCATAGCAATGAAAGTTGACATTGTGTTTCCGAATTACATCACCAAGAGGTAGAATATATAATGAAAACAATAGTGGTCCTAAAACGGAACCTTGAGGAACACCGAAACTTACCATTGATTTGTCAGAGGACAAACCATCCACAGAGACGAACTGATATCTTTCTGACAGATAAGATCTAAACCAGACAAGAACTTGTAATTTGTTTTTCTAAAAACCTTTTTTGCTTTGTCATTATGGGGTATTGTGTGTAGATAGATGAGGGAAAAAAGTCATTTAATCCATTTTAGAATAAGGCTGTAATGTAACAAAATGTGGACAAAGTTAAGAGGTCTGAATACTTTCCGAATGCACTGTATTTAGAGAATATGATGCCACGAGTTGATTTCACATATATATCCACCCCTCCCCCTTTTTTCAGTCTGTCACACCTGAAGTCTAGTCCCCTGTAGCTCAGTTGGTAGAGCATGGCGCTTGCAACACCAGGGTTGTGGGTTCGTTTCCCACGGGGGGCCAGTATGAAAATGTATGCACTCACTAACTGTAAGTCGCTCTGGATAAGAGCGTCTGCTAAATAACTAAAATGTAAATGTAAGATGTTGTAATCAGCAATGTTTTTATCTGGGATCAAGCCATTTAGCCAAGTCTCTGTTGAGAACCAAAATACCTAGGCTCGTATCATGCACGATGATAACGCTGTGAAATAGTGGGATTGGGAAGAATTACCTGAGCAGGGCTCTTGTGCAAGGCACTTAACCCTAATTGCTCCTGTAAGTCGCCTTGGATAGGAACACCTGCTAAATGACTCAAATGTAAAATGTAAATGTTATAGGAGCCTCCTCGATGTTGGCCAAGATAACTTTTGCCCCTCTCCTATTTGGATGCAAGCCATCCCTCTTGTAAAATTGGGGCCTCTCCCAAAAGTGGTCAATTGTCAATATAAAGTTAATTTGTGTCAAATTTTTGGATTTGTCTGATATGTAATCTTGGCACCCAGAACCAAATCTTGTGTGCACACCAGTCGGCTACTAAAATGCGTTTGACCTGAAATGTAGCATTATCCCTACGAGGGATAGGCCTATAAGAGTTGCAATTTGTTTGAACTTGTCCCTGCTTTGGAAACACCTTAGGTCATTAGATATATTTCCAGGGCTCTCCATACCTTATGACATTTCATGAATGGCCTTCATTTACTAATTCTGCATAGTTTGATTTTATCCTACATTTTAATTACTGAGAATAATTTAAGCCTACTAGAAAGTGTGTGCCCTCAGGCCTGTACGGAAGCAAAAGTCACACCACTACCTAAGAATAGTAAAGCCCCCTTTACTGGCTCAAATAGCCGACCAATCAGCATGTTACCAACCCTTTGTAAAGTTAAGGAAAAAATGGTGTTTGACAAGATACAATGCTATTTTACAGTAAACAAATTGACAACAAACTTTCAGCACGCTTCTAGGGAAGGACATTCAACAAGCACAGCACTGACTGATCATTGGCTGAGAGAAAATGATGATAAAAAGATTGTGGGGGCTGTTTTGTTGGACTTCAGTGCGGCTTTTGACATTATCGATCATAGTCTGCTGCTGGAAAAACGTATGTGTTATGGCTTTACACCCCCTGCTATATTGTGGATAAAGAGTTACCTGTCTAACAGAACACAGAGGGTGTTCTTTAATGGAAGCCTCTCCAACATAATCCAGGTAGAATCAGGAATTCCCCAGGGCAGCTGTCTAGGCCCCTTACTTTTTTCAATCTTTACTAACGACATGCCACTGGCTTTGTGTAAAGCCAGTGTGTCTATGTATGTGGATGACTCAACACTATACATGCCAGCTGCTACAGCAACTGAAATGACTGCAACACTTAACTAAGAGCTGCTGTTAGTTTCAGAATGTGTGGCAAGGAATAAGTTAGTCCTAAATATTTCAAAATCTAAAAGGATTGTATTTGGGACAAATCATTCACTAAACCCCAAACCTCAACTAAATCTTGTAATAAATCCTGTGGAAATTGAGCAAGTTGAGGTGACTAAGCTGATTGGAGTAACCCTGGATTGTAAACTGTCATGGTCAAAACATATTGATACAAAAGTAGCTAAGATGGGGAGAAGTCTGTCCATAATAAAGTGCTGCTCTACCTTCTTAATAGCACTATCAACAAGGCAGGTCCAAATTGCAATTGGCTCAGAACAGGGCAGCACGGCTGGCCCTTGGATGTACACAGAGAACAAGCATTAATCAATCTCTCCTGGTCTCATCACTACTTGTATTTGTGAGAGATATTGACATGTTGAAAGCACCGAGCTGTCCATTTAAATGACTAGCACACAGCTCAGACACCCATGCATACCCCACAAGACATGCCACCAGAGGTCTCTTCACAGTCCCCAAGTCCAGAACAAGAACACACTATGGGAGGCGCACAGTACTACATAGAGCCATGACTACATGGAACTCTATTCCACATCAGGTAACTGATGCAAGCAGTAGAATCAGATTTAACAATAGATAAAAATACACCTTATGGAACAGCGGGGACTGTGAAGCAACACAAACATAGGCACAGACACATGCATACACACACATGATAACATATGCACTATACACACACACACACATGCACATGGATTTTGTGTTGTAAATATGTGGTAGTGGAGAATGGGCCTGAGGATACACACTTAGTGTGTTGTGAATTCTGTAATGAATGTATTGTAATGTTTTAAAAATTGTATAACTGCCTTAATTTTGCCGGACCCCAGGAAGAGTAGCTGCTGCCTTGGCAGCAGTTAATGGGGATCCATAATAAATACAAATAGTCAGTCCCATGTCCTTATTATCCATGTCTTTATTGCCTTCAGAAAATAACCCCCCCATGAGGACAACCCTTCTCAATACAGTGAAGCAAATGGACCTGAGTGGCCTTCCGATCAAAACCTCCAAGATTCCCATCAACCCCCTTAACTTCACTGTGAGTATTTGTACCATAGCCTGTCTCATCTTTCTGCTCAACAGAGCCTACTGCAGCTCCTCTCTTTTCCGATCAATCAACCCACCTGCAAAAGCTCCTTCCCTCCTCCAAAAAGACTAAAAAGACAAAAGGTTGCCATTTACTCTAAAGCCCTGTTTATACCTGGTGCTAACATGCATCCTTTGTCCTGATCTTGTCCACATTCTGATTGTGCACACATTTTAGACAGGTGTAGACGATTAAAATAAACATTTTGATCTGATTGTGATCAGATCTTCCTGACTACCTCCGGAGGTAGTCAGACACACATTGTGCAGTGGGGTTCGCTGTAATACTGGTGCCGGTCGTTTGTCTCAGAGGCCACTGATTACTGTCGGATTAATTGCACATCATGCTCACAGCAGGGGTCCTGTTGACTCCCCGCTGAGGAGTAGTCAATCTGATTCACACTCTCTCACCCTGCACCTCGGCTGAGCATTTGTGCTCAGTGTACTGTCAAGGCTTGTTTGTTTCCTGGAGCTTTGGTAGTCCCACCGTGACGCTGGCGCGTTTTGGACTTCTAACCCCTTTTTAACAATGTGTGTTTGAGCTACAGACTATCTATTTCTTCTGCATCCACTGATTTCAGTAGAATGTGTGATTAACAGGCTGAGCTAGAGCAGTGTTTGTGAGACAAGGGCGGATCCCGAAAACGGTTCTTCTCACAAAAATGTCTGTAATTTCCGAACGGTTTGAGCTACAAACTATTATGACCCATCTATGAAAAGCTGAGACTCTCACAAACCGGTTTTCAGTGGTGGCAAAAGTACCCAGTTGTCAGACTTGAGTAAAAGTAAAGATACCTTTGTAGAAAATGACTTAAGTAAAAGTGAACAATTTCGCATTCCTTTTTTAAGCAAACCAGACGGCACAATTTTGCTATTTAAAAGTTTTTTTTTTTACAGATAGCTGGGGTACACTCCAACAATGTGTTTAGTGAGTCCGCCAGATCAGAGGCAGTAGGGATGACCAGGGATGTTCTTTTAATAAGTGCATGAATTGGACCATTTTCTGCCTAAACATTCAAAATGTAACGAGTACTTTTGGCTGTCAGGGAAAATGTATGGAGTAAAAAGTACATTACTTTCTTTAGGAATGTAGTGGAGTAAAAGTAAAAGTTGTCAAAAATATAAATTGTAAATTACAGATACCCCAAAACACTGCTTAAGTAGTACTTTAAAGTATTTTTACTTAAGTACTTTACACCACTGCTGGTTGTTGTGGACTCGGCAGAGGCGAGTCCCCTACAACCGGATGTTCCGGTTTTTAGGGGAAATGGAAAGAGAGCCTCTAATGAGACTTCCGCTTTTGTACATTAACAAGGCGACACTCAATCTTAACTCCTCTTCCACATCTACTGGATTGGTTGAACAGTGCAGCAGAGAACCTCCACTGACAGTTTTTTTACTTCTCGTCAAGACCAGTATTTAGGGGGATCTAGTTTCAGGTGTTTATTTTACATCTGCTACGTTAGGTTAGGGGTTCTTCTACACAGTTAAAATATAAGCGCCCCCTATTTGACCTTTGACCTTTTTTGAAGATCATAGGAAATCCCAGGACAGTATCTATAAAACTATAATAAGCTCACATAGTTGCTGTCACAAACTCTACAGTTTTCACTGTGCCGCTGAGCAATTTCTGTACCTACAGCATTCTTATAAATGTATATTTTATCAGGTTTTTGCTGACATTGTCACGATCGTCGGGAACAGATGAGGACCAAGGCGCAGCGTTGCAGGCAAACATACTCTTTATTGAGCGAAACGCGATCAAAACAACAAAGACGGTAACGTGACAGTACACGGTCAAACAGAACCAACTTGAAACAAGAACCCACAAAAACCAAAGGAAAAACCGACAGTTTAAATATGGCTCCCAATCAGAGACAACCAGCAAACAGCTGACACTCGTTGCCTCTGATTGGGAGTCACTCAGGCCAACATAGAAATAGAGAACATAGATCTACACACCCTGGCTCAACATAACAGTGTCCCCAGAGCCAGGGCGTGACAGTACCCCCCCCTAAAGGCGCGGACTCCGACCGCGCCAACTAAATACCACCGGGGAGGGACCGGGTGGGCACTCCGCCTTGGCGGCGGATCCGGCTCTGGGCCCGATCCCCACTCCCTCTCCAACCCCCCAAAGTACCCCTGGTCCGGTCTGGCCCCGCTGGCCGGAGCCGGACTGACGACACGCACCCCTGGCTTGGTGCGTGGAGCAGGAACGGACCGGACCGGGCTGACGATGCGCACCCCTGGCTTGGTGCGTGGAGTAGCAACTGGCCGGACCGGGCTGACGATACACACCCCTGGCTTGGTGCGTGGAGCAGGAATGGACCGGACCGGGCTGACGATACGCACCCCTGGCTTGGTGCGGGGAACAGGCACGGGCCGTGCTGGACTGACGACGCACACCACTGGCTTGGTGTGGAGAGCAGGAGCGGGCCGGACAGGGCTGACGAAACGCACCACAGACTTGGTGCGGGGAGCAGGAATGGCCCGAGCCGGGCTGACGAAACGCACCACAGACTTGGTGCGGGGAGCAGGAATGGCCCGAGCCGGGCTGACGAAACGCACCACAGACTTGGTGCGGGGAGCAGGAATGGGCCGAGCCGGGCTGACGCGACGCACCACAGACTTGGTGCGGGGAGCAGGAATGGGCCGGACTGGGCTGGCGACGCGCACCACAGACTTGGTGCGGAGAGCAGGAACGGGCCGGACAGGGCTGACGAAACGCACCACAGACTTGGTGCGGGGAGCAGGAACAGACCGGACCGTACTGGGGACACACACCACTGGCCCTACACCGGGATCTGGAACGGGCCGGACCGGACTGGTAACACACCCCAGTACCTCTCGCCGTGCCTCTCCACCTTCCATCCCCTCTTCGACCAGTGGCCCCCGTAACCTGGCGGCCTCCTCTGCCAACCCGTTGGACCGCTCTATCGCGGCCTCCTGCTGCCCCGACGTCGTGAGCCCCCCCCTAAAAATTTTCTGGGGTTCTTTCCTACCCGTGGACCAGGTCTCCATGTCTCTAGCCAGACACTCACTCCACTGCTTCAAAGTCCAACCTTTCTGCTCCTCACTTGGCTTGGCCCAGTCGAGACTCCTACTCCACTGATCCCAGGTCCATCCTCTCTCCTCTTCACGCTGCTTGGTCCTGTCTTGGTGGGTTCTTCTGTCAACGCGTGCTGTAGGTGGGTGCAGTGGTGGAATCAAACGCAGGACACAGACGGATAATCCAACAGACTTTAGTGATCGCCAAACACGGCAATAGGTCCACTCTTGCCCGAAGGCGAAATACGCACGAAGGCGAACAAAACAAAAGCGCACAAACAGGTGCGTAAAATACTCCAACAGTGGAGGGAAGCTCAACCGAGCGAAATACAGGAAACACGCCCTATACACGACTGACAAAAATCAATAACACACAACACTAGACAAACACAACGAGAAACTTATAGAACACTAATTAGGCTTAAACAAGAACAGGTGTGACCACAAACAGACAAAAGCAAACGAACATGAAACATACAACGGTGGCAGCTAGTATTCCGGAGACAACGAACGCCGAAGCCTGCCCGAACAAGGGAGAGAGGCAGCCTCGGCCGAAACCGTGACAGTACCCCCCCCTTGACGCGCGGCTCCAGACGTGCGCCGACTCCGGCCTCGGGGACGACCCGGAGGACGCGGAGCAGGGTGCGTCGGGTGCCCACGATGGAATTCCGTCAGGAGAGACGGGTCCAAGATGTCTCTCCTCGGCACCCAGCACCGCTCCTCCGGACCGTACCCCTCCCACTCCACTAGATACTGGAGACCCCCCATCCGACGTCTCGAATCCAAGATGGACCTCACAGTGTACGCCGGTGCCCCCTCGATGTCCAATGGGGGCGGAGGAGTCTCCCTGATCTCACTTTCTTGGAGTGGGCCAGCTACCACCGGCCTGAGAAGGGACACATGGAACGAGGGGTTAATACTTTTATATTCAACAGGCAGTTGTAATTTGTAACACACCTCGTTCAACCTTCCCAGGACTTTAAATGGCCCTACAAACCGCCGACCCAGTTTCCGACAGGGCAGGCGGAGGGGCAGGTTTCTGGTAGAGAGCCAGACTCGATCACCAGGTGCGTACACCGGTCCCTCACTGCGGTGGAGATCGGCGCTCGCCTTATGACGTCGGAGGGCCCGCTGCAGGTGGACGTGTGCAGCGTTCCATGTCTCCTCCGAGCGCCGCGCCCACTCATCCACCGCAGGAGCCTCGATCTGGCTCTGCTGCCAAGGTGCCAGAACCGGCTGGTAACCTAGCACACATTGAAAAGGGGTTAGGTTAGTGGAGGAATGGCGTAGGGAATTCTGGGCCATCTCGGCCCAGGGAACGTACCTTGCCCACTCCTCCGGCCGGTCCTGGCAGTATGTTCTAAGAAACCTACCCACATCCTGGTTCACGCGTTCCACCTGCCCATTACTCTCCGGGTGGTAACCCGAGGTGAGGCTCACCGAGACCCCCAACCGCTCCATAAAGGCTCTCCAGACCCTGGAGGTAAATTGGGGACCCCGATCAGACACAATATCCTCGGGTACCCCGTAGTGCCGGAACACATGGGTGAATAGTGCTTCGGCGGTTTGCAGGGCAGTAGGAAGGCCCGGCATGGGGAGCAAACGACAGGCCTTAGAAAACCGGTCCACAACGACCAGTATAGTGGTGTTCCCCTGTGAAGGAGGAAGGTCAGTAATGAAATCCACCGAGAGGTGAGACCATGGTCGTTGTGGAACGGGCAGGGGTAGTAACTTACCCCTAGGCAGATGTCTAGGCGCCTTACACTGGGCGCACACCGAGCAGGAGGAAACATAAACCCTCACATCCTTCGCCAACGTTGGCCACCAGTACTTGGCACTAAGACAGTGCACTGTCCGGCCGATACCAGGATGTCCAGAGGAGGGTGACGTGTGAGCCCAATAGATCAATCGATCCCGAACCTCGAGCGGAACGTACTTCCGACCCTCAGGGCATTGCGGTGGACTAGGGTCGGTGCGTAACGCCCGCTCGAGCTCAGCATCGACCTCCCACACTACCGGTGCCACCAGACACGACTCCGGCAGTATGGGAGTGGGCTCCACGGACCTCTCCTCCGTGTCATACCGCCGAGACAGCGCATCTGCCTTACCGTTCTGTGACCCAGGGATGTACGTGATCTTAAAAGTAAACCTGGTCAAGAACATATTCCATCTTGCCTGGCGAGGGTTCAGCCTCCTCGCTGCCCGGATGTACTCCAGGTTACGGTGGTCCGTCAAAATGAGGAAAGGGTGTTGAGCCCCCTCAAGCCAGTGCCTCCACACCTTTAGGGCCTGTACCACGGCTAACAGCTCCCTGTCCCCTACGTCATAGTTCCGCTCCGCCGGACTGAGCTTCTTAGAATAAAAAGCACAGGGGCGGAGTTTAGGTGGCGCGCCAGACCGTTGTGAAAGCACGGCTCCTAGACCGGCCTCTGACGCGTCCACCTCTACCTGGAACGGCAAAGAGGGATCCGGATGCGCCAGCACCGGGGCCGAGGTAAACAGGTCCTTCAGCCTCCCAAACGCCCTGTCCGCCTCGGCCGACCACTGCAGACGCACCGGACCCCCCTTCAAAAGAGACGTGATGGGAGCTGCCACCTGTCCAAAACCCCGGATAAACCTCCTGTAGTAATTTGCAAACCCCAAAAACTGCTGCACCTCCTTCACAGTGGTTGGTGTTTGCCAATTACGCACGGCCGACACCCGGTCTACCTCCATCTTCACCCCTGACGCAGACAACTGATACCCCAAAAAGGAGACCGACTCCTGGAAAAACAGACACTTCTCTGCCTTAACATACAGGTCGTGCTCCACCAGCCTCCGCAACACTCGGCGCACCAGGGCCACATGCTCGACACGGGTAGGCGAGTACACGAGAATGTCATCTATGTACACAACCACCCCCTGCCCCTGCATATCCCTGAAGATCTCATCCACGAATGATTGGAAAAATTTTCTGGGGTTCTTTCCTACCCGTGGACCAGGTCTCCATGTCTCTAGCCAGACACTCACTCCACTGCTTCAAAGTCCAACCTTTCTGCTCCTCACTTGGCTTGGCCCAGTCGAGACTCCTACTCCACTGATCCCAGGTCCATCCTCTCTCCTCTTCACGCTGCTTGGTCCTGTCTTGGTGGGTTCTTCTGTCACGATCGTCGGGAACAGATGAGGACCAATGCGCAGCGTTGCAGGCAAACATACTCTTTATTGAGCGAAACGCGATCAAAACAACAAAGACGGTAACGTGACAGTACACGGTCAAACACAACCAACTTGAAACAAGAACCCACAAAAACCAAAGGAAAAACCGACAGTTTAAATATGGCTCCCAATCAGAGACAACCAGCAAACAGCTGACACTCGTTGCCTCTGATTGGGAGTCACTCAGGCCAACATAGAAATAGAGAACATAGATCTACACACCCTGGCTCAACATAACAGTGTCCCCAGAGCCAGGGCGTGACAGACATAATGTTTTTATTGACATTTGTCGATAAAACTCATGAATGCAGCTGTTTATGTCGTCCATCCATCCGTCCCCCCACAAAGAAAAATAAAGAAAAATAAAATTAATCTATATACTCGTAGCCCTGGTTGTCCTGAAAAGAAAATGGCTAAATATGAGGGCAGAGCAAGCAATGAATGAAAGTAGTGAATTTCACTGTGGGATTTCCTGGGACTGATAAGGTTAAATGTTCCCACCATTGCTTGTTTTGAATAATACAAAGCAGCAATATGGTAGTATAGTATATTTCCTCTGTACATATTTTACTGCAAAGGCACGGGGTCTTATAGTATATAGTGCAGTATGAGATTTGTGACAGAATAAATCCATTTCAAATCAACTTTCTCATCCTCAGTCTCCACTGAACAAACTAAAGAAGAAGAACGTGGAGGAGCTTGAAGAGGAGACCCCAGAGAAAGAGGAGTTGGATTGGTGGTCCAAGTACTACGCGTCACTGGACGAGCTTAGAAACCAGGTATATAGTGAGTGTTACCAAGCAATGTTTTTATACCAAGGGTGGGCTTGGTGTGCTGAAATGTAATCTCAACAGTGAGCTGCGGGCCAAAAAAAACAGACAACATTGTTCATAATTACATCAGATGTTTCTGGAAGTCTCTGGTGGGCCAAACCAACATTTGTTGTTTGGGGACCAGGTTTGTTGCTACTTTATACAGCATCAGAATACAATCAAATCCCTCTTTTAATTTGTTTTGCAATACATTTTTAATTCACAAGAAATGTCAGTATTTGGTTTTGCTACAGTACTATCATAGAATTGAAGCCAGTAATGTTTCTCTGTTTTGATGATAGTGAGACACATTTTTATTATTTCCAGACTGAGAACGAGGAGGACATGGATGAACAACAGGAAACAGGTAACTCCACACAGCTGAGAGTTGTTGTCTGTCTAATACAGATGTCTATGGCTCGGTCTTAGTTAGATGCATAGGGGAATGACAATCATCACAGACTATTTGATTGTTTAATATACCTGGGGTGAGTTTCCCAAAACCTCATAGCTAAAATGGAGAATGCAACCATTTTAAAATCAAAATATTTGACTGTCAATCTTAATGAAATCTTATGTACTTTGCCGCTCTACCAGTGACGTAGGTGTCATCAAGAAAAATAGTACTACTTTACTTACCAGAACTTTTTTAATTAAATAGTTATATTTATCCTTTACTTTCTTATTTGTGCCCTGTTCTTCATAATTTTTTTGGGACTCTAATCTTTTATACAAGAGTTGAATATAATGACATTCCCAGCATGCATTAATGCAGTAATGCATCAGCCATGTGTGCCAAGAGATCCTTTCCCCATCTCAGTGTGGAAATCTGCACATACTGTATCTCAATGAAGGCCTCAATGCACAGAGCCATTGTAATCTCTCAGTTAAAAGTAATGTTTATTCAACAGATGGTGGCACATTAGAAGCAGAGGAGGAGGATGCAGTGATAGTGGAGATGGAGCCACCGCCCAAACCGAAACGGAAAAAGATAGCAACTCTCCAGGTGAGAATTTGCAAATAATTTTCTCGGTGAGAATTTGATGAAGCCTGTACAGCACATGTTATACAGAAGTAATGGCACTATGGCAGGTGAACAAAAAGCCCCTTCTAGAGATTGTTCACACAAAACATAAACATGTTATGGCCACAGTAATGTTATGGTAAAACGAACGTTTTGGAAATGTTAGATTCCTACCACGGTATATCCACAGTTAAATACAGTAAGGCTGTGGCCTGGGGTGGTCTCGCAGTATGGATGCCAATGCTGGCGTAGATTCAAATCCGGTCCATGCCCTTCTAGCACACCATCCCTCCTCCTTACTTTCTTGTATCTCCTCATTGTGTCTGTCCAATATACTTGAAAATGTGAGCAAAAAATACAGTAAGGCGACAGGAATAACCTGGGTGTTTTCTCAGCTCTATAAATCAGAACTGGAGGATGGGTTTAGTGAATTCATGGATTGGCTGCACACATTCCCCATCTACAAAGGCAAAGCCATTGAGGAAGAGGATGAGGATGAAGAGGAGAGAAGCATGGGGAAATACAAGGTGAGTGAGATAAGAACAAATCATTACTCTAGACCTAAAAGAGAAATCTGTCTCCCTCAATAAATCAAATCAGATTGATTTTTACTGTCATAAGTGTCAAACCACTCTTCAGTACTGAGACAGTGTTAGTAAAAAAGTGTTTTTTGTTGCCACAGGGTTCCTTTTTGATTTATCCCATCTCACCTGAGGATGAACATGCAGAGTGCCGGATTACCAACGGAATTCCCAAAAATACACCCATTAAAGTGCTAGTGCGGGTGTATGTTGTGAAGGTAGGCTTATAAGCTAGCATGTTTTTGATGCTTATATGTTTTCAAGAAATGTGAATTGAACTGAATTTGAAAAACCTCTGCTCAACTTGTAATATGTTAATACAATGTTATTACTCGAGTAATAACAACCTTACTACATAAGTATAAGAGCAACTTAATGAACAATGTTACCAATCTCCCCCATGATTTTCCAGGCCACCAACCTGGCCCCTACTGACCCCAATGGAAAGGCAGATCCCTATGTGGTGGTGAAAGTTGGTGGACAGAGCATGGGCAGCAAGGACCGCTATATTCCCAAACAGCTCAACCCAGTGTTTGGAGAGTGAGTGGTAACAGGAAGAATTATAAATATTAAACTACCTAGTATGAATATACAGAGTTAAACCAAACATTAAACCAATAACCATTTTCAAGGAGTATTGCAGAAACTATCACTATTTAACAAACACATTAAAGGCCCAGCGCAGTCAAATTCTGATTCATGTCCTCTTTGTACAATAGCTGAAAAATCTGTGAAAGTGTGACAATATGATTAGTGTTATTTTACGATTGTTTCCGTTTGAAAATACGATCTACAGGTCCTTTTTTCAGCCGGTTCTGCATGTATGGAGTTTTTACATGTTGCCTTCTCCTGTAGAGTGTTTGAGCTGACCGTGTCCTTCCCACTGGAGACGGAACTTACTCTGATGGTGTTTGACCACGACTTGGTGGGCTCTGATGACCTCATCGGAGAGACGCGAATCGACCTGGAGAACCGTTTCTACAGCCGTCACTACGCAGGCTGTGGCATCGGCCTCTACTATGACAAGTGTGTCTGATATTCCTGTCCATACAGGACATTACATCTCAATAATGGCACAAGATATTACAGTGCATCAGAATGGCATAACCTCATCACTGGTCTTTGCAGCGTCATTTTAGGCAGCTGTTTTCTGTGATTGCAGAGACGGATACAATAAGTGGAGAGACGCCAAGAAACCATCCGCCATTCTGGCAGAGCTCTGCAGGAAAAATGCGATTCCCTCTCCGGAATACCGTGAATCGGAAATCAAAGTTCTAAACAAGATCTTCAAAGTGCCTGATGAAGCGTTTCCTGAAGGTCTGTTTCCTTTAAGATGTGGGTCGTTCTGTACGAAACTGAAACAAAAAAAGACCATGGCCAGGATTCAATCAGATCAGCGGTAACCCGGGTTAGCCGACAAACGCATAGCTTTTCATTGCTTTTGTTTTGGCGGTGTCGCAGGTGTAACTGCGTTGGAACTGTCAAATCGGTGAGCAGCTGCTCTTGTGGTCATTGTCATGAAACCACACCCGTCCTTATATCCCACCTGTGTTAGAAGTTCAGAAGGAGAAAGTGTAGGCGATATAGAGATAATGATACTAAAATAGAAAATCATTAGACAAAATAATAAGGATTTATATCATCCTAGTTGAGGTGTAGATTACAGCTCACATTCCAGTTTTCAAACTTGTAATGAAATGAACGTTATAGAGTCTAGATCCAAATATCAAATATACAGTGCATACCAAATATCCTTGCTCCAGAGGGCATTTTCATTTATTACATTTCAGAATGATCCAAAAAGTAATTGGCATTTTTTAAATTCCAGTTTCGTGTGGAGCAACGCATAACTGATTTACACAAATGACAATCATGTGCTCATAGACAATATTTGCAGCTGCATTATAAACATGTTAATAACTCATCCATAACATGAACAAGTGGTGCTATCATATTCCTGTTTCCTTTGTGTCCTCAGAGTTGCTGAAGAAGAACAAGAAGACAGAAGAGGATCTGCATGAGCTGGATGAGCACAAGGCCCTGAGTGTGTTGCACCGGTGGGGGGAGATGAGGGAGTTCTGCGAGGGAGCCTGTCCCCTTGTACCAGAGCACGTGGAGGTGCGCTCCCTCCTCAACTCTGAGAAACCAGGACTGCCTCAGGTGAGAGCACATTTCTTACAACAAATGCAGTTCAAAGTGCTTAACAACCAATCAAATAAAAGGTGAGAAATATAACAAACACAATACGTTTCTATACAAATATAAAATTAAGATAGGCAAGAATAAAATTAAGAGACAACTTAAAATAGTAAAACAATAGTAAAATAAATAAATACAAGGGGATAAAGTAAACAAAAGACAACTAAGAACACCTTTAGTAAAAGCACAGCTAAAGCGAAGCTTTTTTCTAAAAAACAATTTAACCGTTTCTGAAGCTCTCAAAAGCCTCATTAGTCCATGGGCCAGTGGGAAAATGTGTCCACTTTGGGGGATAATCAATGTGTGAAATTTGGCTGGCTGGCCTATGGACTATCTGGCAGGCTGTTCCAAAGGCCATGACCAGAGTGACTGAAGGAAGCCTCACCAAAAGTTTTTGTTCTGAGGGACCGACCAGGCACATACAGTGAGCTACAAAAGTATTTACTGTTTGTTTTGTTTTTGTTTTTTGCCCAATAGAAAGTAATGGTAAATGATGTATTGTGTCATTTTAGAGTCACTTTTATTGTAAATAAGAATATAATATGTTTCTAAACACTTCTACAATTATGTGGATGCTACCATGATTACGGATAATCCTGAATGAATCGTGGATAATGATGAGTGAGAAAGTTACAGATGCACAAATATCATACCCCCCCAGAAATGCTAACCTCCCCTGTTATTGTAATGATGAGAGGTTAACATGTCTTAGGGGTATGATATTTGTGCGTCTGTAACTTTCTCACTCATTATTATTCACGATTCATTCAGGATTATCCGTAATCATGGTAGCATCCACATAATTGTAGAAGTGTTTAGAAACATATTATATTCTTATTTACAATAAAAGTGACTCCAAAATGACACAATACATCATTTACCATTCCTTTCTATTCTCAGCTGACAGTTTGCACTTTAACCTCATAGTCTTTGTATCATTTCAAATCTAAAGTGCTAGAGTACAGAGCCAAAACAACAAAAAATGTGTCACTGTCCCAATACTTTTGGAGCTCACTGTATCTTAAGCCTTGTTCACACTGGCAGTTTGAAGTGACTCAAATCCTATTTTGTTGCATATCTGATTTGAATCTGATATTTTTCCTGCAGTATGAACAGCCAAAACACACATGGAATCAGATATTTCAAGCCATATTTTAAACTACCTTCATAGGTGGTTTGAAATCAAATACAAGTCTGATTCCTGGCAATGTGACTTGTGTGAACTGTCAAATCTGATTTATTTGCCCTCAAGAGTTATTTTTTTTCCTTTACTGTTATTTGGCATACAGTGAGGGAAAAAACGTATTTGATCCCCTGCTGATGTTGTACGTTTGCCCACTGACAAAATAAATGATCAGTCTATAATTTTAATGGTAGGTTTATTTGAACAGTGAGAGACAGAATAACAACAAAAAGATCCAGAAAAATGCATGTAAAAAATGTTATAAATTGATTTGCATTTTAATGAGGGAAATAAGTATTTGACCCCTCTGCAAAACATGACTTAGTACTTGGTGGCAAAACCCTTGTTGGCAATCAGAGGTCAGACGTTTCTTGTAGTTGGGCACCAGGTTTGCACACATCTCAGGAGGGATTTTGTCCCACTCCTCTTTGCAGATCTTCTCCAAGTCATTAAGGTTTCGAGGCTGACGTTTGGCAACTCGAACCTTCAGCTCCCTCCACAGATTTTCTATGGGATTAAGGTCTGGAGACTGGCTTTTTTAAATTTTTTATTTCACCTTTATTTAACCAGGTAAGCCAGTTGAGAACAAGTTGTCATTTACAACTGCGACCTGGCCAAGATAAAGCAAAGCAGTGCGATAAAAACAACAACACAGAGTTACATATGGGGTAAAACAAAACATAAAGTCGAAAATACAACAGAAAATATATATACAGTGTGTGCAAATGTAGCAAGTTATGGAGGTAAGGCAATAAATAGGCTATAGTGCAAAATAATTACAATTAGTATTAACACTGGAATGATAGATGTGCAATAGATGATGTGCAAATAGAGATACTGGGTTGCAAATGAGCAAAATAAATAACAATATGGGGATGAGGTAGTTGGGTGGGCTAATTTCAGATGGGCGGTGTACAAGTGCAGTGATCGGTAAGGTGCTCTGTCAACTGATGCTTAAAGTTAGTGAGGGAGATAAGAGTCTCCAGCTTCAGAGATTTTTGCAATTCGTTCCAGTCATTGGCAGCAGAGAACTGGAAGGAATGGCGGCCAAAGGAGGTGTTGGCTTTGGGGATGACCAGTGAGATATACCTGCTGGAGCGCATACTACCGGTGGGTGCTGCTATGGTGACCAATGAGCTAAGATAAGGCGGGGATTTGCCTAGCGGTGATTTATAGATGGCCTGGGGCCAGTGGATTTGGCGACGAATATGTAGTGAGGACCAGCCAACAAGAGCGTACAGGTCACAGTGGTGGGTAGTATATGGGGCTTTGGTGACAAAACGGATGGCACTGTGATAGACTACATCCAATTTGCTGAGTAGAGTGTTGGAGGCTATTTTGTAAATGACATCGCCGAAGTCAAGGATCGGTAGGATAGTCAGTTTTACGAGGGCATGTTTGGCAGCATGAGTGAAGGAGGCTTTGTTGCGAAATAGGAAGCCGATTCTAGATTTAACTTTGGATTGGAGATTCTTAATGTGAGTCTGGAAGGAGAGTTTACAGTCTAACCAGACACCTAGGTATTTGTAGTTGTCCACATACTCTAGGTCAGACCCGTGCCAGCAGCGTTCGATTGAAGAGCATGCATTTAGTTTTACTAGTGTTTAAGAGCAGTTGGAGGCTACTGAAGGAGTGTTGTATGGCATTGAAGCTCGTTTGGAGGTTTGTTAACACAGTGTCCAATGAAAGGCTAGATGTATACAAAATGGTGTCATCTGCGTAGAGGTGGATCTGAGAGTCACCAGCAGCAAGAGCGACATCATTGATATACACGGAGAAAAGAGTCAGCCCAAGAATTGAACCCTGTGGCACCCCCGTAGAGACTGCCATAGGTCCAGACAACAGGCCCTCCGATTTGACACATTGAACTCTATCTGAGAAGTAGTTGGTGAACCAAGCGAGACAGTCATTTGAGAAACCAAGGCTATTTAGTCTGCCAATAAGAATGCGGTGGTTGACAGAGTCGAGAGCCTTGGCCAGGTCGATGAAGACGGCTGCACAGTACTGTCTATTATCGATCGCGGTTATAATATCGTATCGGACCTTGAGCGTGGCTGAGGTGTACCCATGACCAGCTTGGAAACCGGATTGCATAGCGGAGAAGGTACGGTGGGATTCGAAATGGTCGGTGATCTGTTTGTTAACTTTCAAAAACTTTCGAAAGGCAGGGCAGGATGGATATAGGTCTGTAACAGTTTGGATCTAGAGTGTCACCCCCTTTGAAGAGGGGGATGACCGTGGCAGCTTTCCAATCTCTGGGGATCTCAGACATTACGAAAGAGAGGTTGAACAGGCTAGTAATAGGGGTTGCGACAATTTCGGCGGCTTGTTTTAGAAAGAAAGGGTCCAGATTGTCTAGCCCAGATGATTTGTAGGGGTCCAGATTTTGCAGCTCTTTCAGAACATCAGCTGTCTGAATTTGTGTGAAGGAGAAGCGGGGGGGGGGGCATGGGCAAGTTGCAGCGGAGGGTGCATTGCTGGTGGCCGGGGTTGTGGTATCCAGGTGGAAAGCATGGCCAGCCGTAGCAAAATGCTTGTTGAAATTCTCGATTATTGTAGATTTATCGGTGGTGTTTCCTAGCCTCAGTGCAGTGGGCAGCTGGGAGGAGGTGCTCTTATTCTCCATGGACTTTACAGTGTCCCAAAACTTTTTGGAGTTAGTGCTACAGGATGCAAATTTCTGTTTGAAAAAGTTAGCCTTTGCTTTCCTAACTGCTTGTGTATATTGGTTCCTAACTTCCCTGAAAAGTTGCATATCGCGGGGGCTATTTGATGCTAATGCAGTACGCCACAGGATGTTTTTGTGCTGGTCAAGGGCAGTCAAGTCTGAGGAGAACCAGGGGCTATATCTGTTCTTAGTTCTGTATTTTTTGAATGGGGCATATTTATTTAAGATTGAGAGGAAATTACTTTTAAAGAACAACCAGGCATCCTCTACTGACGGAATGAGATCTATATCCATCCAGGATACCTGGGCCAGGTCAATTAGGAAGGCCTGCTCGCTAAAGTGTTTTAGGGAGCGTTTGACAGTAATGAGGGGTGGTCGTTTGACCGCGGACCCGTTACGGACGCAGGCAATAAGGCAGTGATCGCTGAGATCCTGGTTGAAGACAGCGGAGGTGTATTTAGAGGGTAAGTTAGTCAGGATGATATCTATGAGGGTACCCATGTTTACGGATTTAGGGTTGTACCTGGTAGGTTCGTTGTGTTGGCTAGGCCACTCCAGGACCTTAATGTGCTTCTTCTTGAGCCACTCCTTTGTTGCCTTGGCCGTATGTTTTGGGTCATTGTCATGCTGGAATACCCATCCACGACCCATTTTCAATGCCCTGGCTGAGGGAAGGAGGTTCTCACCCAAGATTTGACGATACATGGCCCCGTCCATCGTCCCTTTGATACGGTGAAGTTGTCCTGTCCCCTTAGCAGAAAAACACCCCCAAAGCATAATGTTTCCACCTCCATGTTTGACGGTGGGGATGGTGTTCTTGGGGTCATAGGCAGCATTCCTCCTCCTCCAAACACGGCTAGTTGAGTTGATGCCAAAGAGCTCAATTTTGGTCTCATCTGACCACAACACTTTCACCCAGTTCTCCTCTGAATCATTCAGATGTTCATTGGCAAACTTCAGACGGGCATGTATATGTGCTTTCTTGAGCAGGGGGACCTTGCGGGCGCTGCAGGATTTCAGTCCTTCACGGCGTAGTGTGTTACCAATTGTTTTCTTGGTGACTATGGTCCCAGCTGCCTTGAGATCATTGACAAGATCCTCCCGTGTAGTTCTGGGCTGATTCCTCACCGATCTCATGATCATTGCAACTCCACGAGGTGAGATCTTGCATGGAGCCCCAGGCCGAGGGAGATTGACAGTTATTTTGTGTTTCTTCCATTTGTGAATAATCGCACCAACTGTTGTCACTTTCTCACCAAGCTGCTTGGCGATGGTCTTGTAGCCCATTCCAGCCTTGTGTAGGTCTACAATCTTGTCCCTGACATCCTTGGAGAGCTCTTTGGTCTTGGCCATGGTGGAGAGTTTGGAATCTGATTGATTGATTGCTTCTGTGGACAGGTGTCTTTTATACAGGTAACAAGTTGAGATTAGGAGCACTCCCTTTAAGAGTGTGCTCCTAATCTCAGCTCGTTACCTGTATAAAAGACACTTGGGAGCCAGAAATCTTTCTGATTGAGAGGGGGTCAAATACTTATTTTCCTCATTAAAATGCAAATCAATTTATAACATTTTTTACATGCGTTTTTCTGGATTTTTTGTTGTTGTTATTCTGTTTCTCACTGTTCAAATAAACCTACCATTAAAATTATAGACTGATCATTCCTTTGTCAGTGGGCAAACGTACAAAATCAGCAGGGGATCAAATACTTTTTTCCCTCACTGTATCTTGTCACTCTGTTGACAGTTTGACAAGAACATGTGGTAGCTAACTAGCTTGTTAATTGTTTACAAACAAATTAGTGAATGTTCTAGCATGCTAAACAGCTAGCTTTAAAAGTGATTTTAAGGCCTTTGCAGACTGTATGTCGGATTCAGTATTTTACGAATATCACGTCACACTGTGCAATGTTACCAAATAAATATCTTGCTACAGTGGGGGGAAAATGTATTTAGTCAGCCACCAATTGTGCAAGTTCTCCCACTTAAAAAGATGAGAGAGGCCTGTAATTTTCATCATAGGCACACGTCAACTATGACAGACAAATTGAGAATTTTTTTCTCCAGAAAATCACATTGTAGGATTTTTTATGAATTTATTTGCAAATTATGGTGGAAAATAAGTATTTGGTCACCTACAAACAAGCAAGATTTCTGGCTCTCACAGACCTGTAACTTCTTCTTTAAGAGGCTCCTCTTTCCTCCACTCGTTACCTGTATTAATGGCACCTGTTTGAACTTGTTATCAGTATAAAAGACACCTGTCCACAACCTCAAACAGTCACACTCCAAACTCCACTATGGCCAAGACCAAAGAGCTGTCAAAGGACACCAGAAACAAAATTGTAGACCTGCACCAGGCTGGGAAGACTGAATCTGCAATAGGGAAGCAGCTTGGTTTGAAGAAATCAACTGTGGGAGCAATTATTAGGAAATGGAAGACATACAAGACCACTGATAATCTCCCTCGATCTGGGGCTCCACGCAAGATCTCACCCCGTGGGGTCAAAATGATCACAAGAACGGTGAGCAAAAATCCCAGAACCACACGGGGGGACCTAGTGAATGACCTGCAGAGAGCTGGGACCAAAGTAACAAAGCCTACCATCAGTAACACACTACGCCGCCACGGACTCAAATCCTGCAGTGCCAGGCGTGTCCCCCTGCTTAAGCCAGTACATGTCCAGGCCCGTCTGAAGTTTGCTAGAGTGCATTTGGATGATCCAGAAGAGGATTGGGAGAATGTCATATGGTCAGATGAAACCAAAATATAACTTTTTGGTAAAAACTCAACTCGTCGTGTTTGGAGGACAAAGAATGCTGAGTTGCATCCAAAGAACACCATACCTACTGTGAAGCATGGGGGTGGAAACATCATGCTTTTGGGCTGTTTTTCTGCAAAGGGACCAGGACGACTGATCCGTGTAAAGGAAAGAATGAATGGGGCCATGTATCGTGAGATTTTGAGTGAAAACCTCCTTCCATCAGCAAGGGCATTGAAGATGAAACGTGGCTGGGTCTTTCAGCATGACACTGATCCCAAACACACTGCCCGGGCAACGAAGGAGTGGCTTCGTAAGAAGCATTTCAAGGTCCTGGAGTGGCCTAGCCAGTCTCCAGATCTCAACACCATAGAAAATCTTTGGAGGGAGTTGAAAGTCCGTGTTGCCCAGCGACAGCCCCAAAACATCACTGCTCTAGAGGAGATCTGCATGGAGGAATGGGCCAAAATACCAGCAACAGTGTGTGAAAACCTTGTGAAGACTTACAGAAAACGTTTGACCTGTGTCATTGCCAACAAAGGGTATATAACAAAGTATTGAGAAACTTTTGTTATTGACCAAATACTTATTTTCCACCATAATTTGCAAATAAATTCATAAAAATCCTACAATGTGATTTTCTGGATTTTTTTCCTCATTTTGTCTGTCATAGTTGACGTGTACCTATGATGAAAATTACAGGCCTCTCTCATCTTTTTAAGTGGGAGAACTTGCACAATTGGTGGCTGACTAAATACTTTTTTTCCTCACTGTATCAACCTGGCCAGATTGTACGGTTTACTTCAGATTGTACGGTTTACTTCAGTTATGTCGTCACATCCTGCAATTGGTTTGCAAGGCTACGTCAGCCAACGTAGGCTACGTCAACTGTGGCAGTGTATTTGATCTGCACATGTCCCAGCAGCGCAAGCCTCACTCTATGCTTATGCAAAACTTAAAGTATGCATCTTAGAAATAGTTTTCACATACAAACTTTATATATGTCTGATCTCAGATTCAAACAGGCTTCCCCAAAATAACATGGTCGCTGTGGTAGAATGTTTATTTTGAGTGCCGATTTTGTGCATTCATCAAAATCCCATCAGGGAGCCTGATTTCAGATGTGTCATGTAAACAAGATTGTTAGGGAAAGCGTTCTTCTTGCACAGCATGTTAGCTAAACATTTAAATCAAACTATTATATTAATCGGACTATTCCTAATAATCATATTATTGTGCGCATACTCAGTGCCGGCCGTGTTCCTATTGGTCAGTCACCGGGATCGGCTCGTAACACCAGCCACACGACAGGATCAAGGCAAAACAAATCGGACACGTAGCGGTACTTCATCGGCAGACCTAGACCCTGTCACACTGAACGAGCCAAGACGTTACGACCTAAGAATTTGCCCACAACGTGGACATCTTGGTTGGGGCGGCAAAATTGTGACATAAAATCGTACAGTCTGCAAAGGCCTTTACACTATGATTTAGAACAACTTCCATGGCAGGCATTGTTGTCACCTTAGCTTGCTACACAACAACTTCTGAGTGAGAAGAAGCACGAGCACCACCACCAATCAGTCTACACCACTGCACACACACCGCCATTACCATGACATGTAGCGTAGCCACGTCTGCAAATTACTACAGTCTGAACACACACACATCCGATTTGGTCACTTGTAACTTACTGTTAGGACAGTCAGTATTCTAAAATGGATTTTAAAAACAAAACTGATTTGAGCATTAAGGCCTGCAGTGAAAACAAGGCTTTAAAAGCATGTCAGACATGTATTCAAATACATAATCTTTAAACAAAGTGCTAGTGTGCTTTCCTCCCACGTAAAGTGAAAATTGCAATGCAAATAAGCCTTGTCTGGGAATTGTGTGACTGAAATAAACTACTTTTAAGAACTCTGTATACGGCTGCCTTGCTTCGCCTCTTCACCTCTGCTCCTTGATAAGCCACATGTCACGTGACCAGATCAAGGAGGCGGTTACAAAGTGCTCAAAAGTTGTTTATTTAGGATTTTTGAGAAATGACACCCCAGTGCTCGGACAGAAAAGTTTGTCAGCACTCTAGCAACATTGTATTTATTTAACCTTTATTTAACCAGGAAAAACCCTTGAGGTTAGAAACCTCTTTTGCGAGGGAGACCTGGCAAGAGGTCAGCAGGAAGTAGTCAGTGTGTACATAACACAAGAGCACAATACAATATATGGTCAACAACATTTTCTTCTATCAGAGCTTTAAATTCAGCAAGCGATACCCTCTCCTCCAGTTTTAAAGTATTTTGAAGATCGTTCCAAGACCAAGGAGCAATATAGGAAAATAATATTTTTCACATATTTAGTCTTGGCCTTAGGAACAGTGAAAGATAGTAGTAGCTGAGAACAGAGACTATACGTTTGTGATGACCTTATTATTAAGGAGCACAGATAAGTAGGCAGTAGTCCTTCTCGTAGGAAGGGAGGGCCACTTCACCATATCGGATAGATCAGAGTGATGGGTGAGTGGTCTTGCATTTGTTATAAATGTATATTAAGGGTGAATCCAGTCCCAAAACAAAATTCCTCTATGGGGCGTCACACTCAGTGCTTCAGGGTGCCCGGGAGGCATGAACCTTTTCCTGCAGTGGGCTAAATCAGGGTCACACAGAGTGTTTCTTGGTAGTCTTAAACACATCTACTTTGAAACAAAAGTATACACCTCACACACATGGTTATTGGATTAAAAAATGACACCTGTACTAATCAGATATGGAGTTGAAATGTATTGAATTTTGAGTTTGCATCCCAATATTACACTTAATATACATCACAGAAGACTGAAATATAACGAAACAGTTTGACATAGAAACACTGGATTTTCAGCGTTACATTTGTAAAAATGTTTATTAATTATGTATGTATATGAAAAAGATTAATACAATTCCACCCATGAGGCCACTAGGTCATTTGGCTGCAGGAAAGGGCTACAAAAGCTGCCCTTGACGGCCTGGACAAGTGTTAGTGGATGACCTGATTTGTGTTTAATGTAACCACACATTTTAGACATGGAGATGTTGGTGTTCCAGGGATTACCCCGGAACACTTTGGTTTAGGAAGCATTTTCTTTCACTAGTCCTGCTCTGTGCCCGGTGCTTTCAGGGCTACGCTCACATGTGGATCGATATGTTTCCTATGGACGTACCAGCACCTCCACCTATCGATATCAAACCCCGGCTGCCTATAAGGTAATCCAGACTGATCCAAAATGTATCTTTGAGTGTTCAAAGATACATTTTACAGTGTCCGTGAGGCACCATGTCATACTACTACATACTAGGATCCACATCCTAAAGATAACGCCGCAACATTCGCTTTTCTCTCTCACTAAAGCTATGAGTTGCGCGTGATCATATGGAATACTGATGATGTTGTCCTGGATGATGTCAACCCCTTCACTGGAAATCCATCCAGTGATATATACATGAAAGGGTCAGTAAAAACCACACACACACACACACACACACACACACACAGAACAACCTGGTAAACCAAATGGATGAATTCTTTTGTAAGTCAATTCGGTGATGAAATGCCAGATGTAACAATGGGGCCGTTTGAGTTGTGCTTACCAGATGTGCCTCTCAGATGTACAGTAACTGGATTCTGATTATATGGATGATATATAAAGATTATTTGTAGACAGATGTTGTGTGAATTGACGTTGAATTGTTTGTCACTCTGAACACAGCTGGATTAAAGGCTTAGATGGGAACAAACAGGAGACTGATGTCCACTTCAACTCCTTGACTGGGGAGGGGAACTTCAACTGGCGTTTTGTCTTCCGGTTCAACTACCTCCCCACAGAGAAAGAGATCACCTATACGAAAAAGGAGTCAATCTTCTCTCTGGAGGAATCTGAGTTCCGCCAGCCTGCTGTTCTTGTGCTTCAGGTCTGGGACTATGACCTCATCGCTGCAAACGACTTCCTGGGTGAGAGGTCACGATGAGTTTGTATCTTTGTGGTTCTGTTGTCCTGTGTGGCTCAGTCGGTAGAGCATGGCGCTTGCTACGCCAAGTGTCGTGGGTTTGATTACGCTGGGGCCAACCATACGTATAATTTATGCAGGCATGGCTGTAAGTCGCTTTGGGTAAAAGTGCCTGCTAAATGGCATATATTATTGTATCTAAGTATAGTATAGAATGATTGTAAGTATTAAATTATTTAGATTTTTAGTTTTTTCCTCTTATAGGTTCTCAGCTCAGATTGGCTAAGAAAACAATACCAGAACTACTGATGAACGTAACAACTACTAGTAAACAAAAACTATAAATTAGCACTTCATTTTTGTATAGATTTTTTAAAACCTTTATTTCAACAGGGAGTCCCATTGAGACCAAGGTCTTTTTCACAAGGGAGCATTTTACAATTTTACACCTTTTACAAAATACAGGAAAAAACAAAAATACAGACGCACTCAAGAAAAACATTTCTCAAAAAAGAAGTCCTCGATCAACATTTTGATTTGCCCGAGAGGCACCAATGTATCCAGTTTAAATTATTAATTGGCCCAGGCACCAACGTATCCACTTAAAGTATTTACTGGCCCAGGCGCCAACGTATCCACTTAAAGTATTTACTGGCCCAGGTCTTTTCATGAAGACTTAATCAAGTATTTTCCACTTCTAATGAAGTAGAACAAATGCAAATATGAAGAGTTAATGGTGCTGTTGACAAAACAAAATCAAACACAATCCTTTATCTAGTGTATGTTTTTCATAATATATAATGATTTGTTTCTAGATTGTTTAGTAGAATTCAACACTGTATATCCCTACAAGTAAACATATACTAATAGAGAAATGAAGGAAAAGGCTGCTACAGGTTCAGATCTTAGTCGTGAGTGTTGGCATGAGCGAGTGTTGGCATGATAAACATTGGTCTATATTCATACTGTCCAAGCAGAAATTCATAAATAGTCATACAAAAAAATTACTTTAAAGTGACAGTTTCCTGGCATCTTAACCATCTTCTTACCTCAGAAGGACACCACAAACGATTTATCACAGCAATCGACTAATGTATTTAATTACCATAGTTTGTCATGTTAGCATAATGGGACCAGTTGAAAGTTGTAGCCGGTACGTCACCTTTTTGGAGAGGTGATCGGTCCTTTGATAATTACGTTAAGATCTGAAATACTATAAACCACACAGGTTCTTTTCCAACAGGGGTAGAACATGGAAATAACAAGCACACAACGAGATTGCAATAGAAGTCATTTTATTTTCTGCAGCAGCAATTAATAGTTTTAGGATCAGCTTTGTATTCAATAAATTCGTAGTTTCACACATCAATAATTAACATCGGAGTGCTCCGCATATAAGTATAAATAACTACATCTTCAGAGCTGTCACACGTACAATTACTCTATCACCATAATTAACTTGATACACATGCACACAATATTACAATTATTGTGAATAGTCAGATTAATATAATAGTTATATTTCATTGTTTACATGCTTTGTAAGACGAATGAATTTTCTAATAATCCTGTTTACATGGACACAACTGAAATCAGGCTACCTGATGGGACTTTGATAAATGCAGAATAACAAAATAAACGTTCCACCAAGCTGTGAAGCCTAGTTGATTCTGAGTTCGGACATTTGTATTTATTAAGGATACTCTTCCTGGGGTCCAGCAACATTAAGGCAGTTATATACAATTACAAATATTACATGACATTACATTTCATAACACTTTTCACAACACATTAAGTGTGTGCACTCAGGCCACTACTCTACTACCACATATCTACAATACAAAATCTCTGTGTGTAGAGTGTGTGTGTTAGCATGTGTATGTGTGTGTCTGTGCCTGTGTGTGTGTCTCTTCACAGTCCCCGCTGTTCCATAAGGTGTATTTTCATCAGTTTTTTAAATCTGATTCTACTGCTTGCATCAGTTACTTGATGTGGAATAGAGTTCCATGTAGTCATGGCTCTATGTAGTACAGTGCGTTTCCCATACTCTGTTCTGGACTTGGGCATTGTGAAGAGACCACTGGTGGCATGTCTTGTGGGGTATGCATGGGTGTCCGAGCTGTGTGCTAGTAGTTTAAACAGACAGCTCGTTGCATTCAGCATGTCAATACTTCTTTAAAAATAAGTAGTGATGAAGTCAATCTCCTCTACTTTGAGCCATGAGAGATTGACATTAATGTTAGCTCTCCGTGTACATTTAAGGGCCAGCCGTGCTGCAATTTTTCCTAAGTCCATCTTTGTGGCACCTGACCACACGACTGGACAGTAGTACAGGTGTGCAAAACTACGGCCTGTAGGACCTAACTTGTTGATAGTGTTGTTAAGAAGGCAGAGCAGCGCGTTATTATGGACAGACTTCTCCCCATCTTAGTAACTGTTGCATCAATATGTTTTGACCATGACAGTTTACAATCCAGGGTTACTCCAAGCAGTTTAGTCACCTCAACTTGCTCAATTTCCACATTATTCATTACAAGATTTAGTTGAGGTTTAGGGTTTAGTGAATGATTTGTCCCAAATACAATGCTTTTAGTTTTTGAAATATTTAGGACTAACTTATTTCTTGCCACCCATTCTGAAACTGACTGCAGCTCTTTGTTAGGTGTTGCAGTGAATTCACTCGCTGTAGTAACTGACGTGTATCGTGTTGAGTCATCCACATACAGTGGGGGAAAAAAGTATTTAGTCAGCCACCAATTGTGCAAGTTCTCCCACTTAAAAAGATGAGAGAGGCCTGTAATTTTCATCATAGGTACACGTCAACTATGACAGACAAATTGAGATTTTGTTTTCCAGAAAATCACATTGTAGGATTTTTAATGAATTTATTTGCAAATTATGGTGGAAAATAAGTATTTGGTCACCTACAAACAAGCAAGATTTCTGGCTCTCACAGACCTGTAACTTCTTCTTTAAGAGGCTCCTCTGTCCTCCACTCGTTACCTGTATTAATGGCACCTGTTTGAACTTGTTATCAGTATAAAAGACACCTGTCCACAACCTCAAACAGTCACACTCCAAACTCCACTATGGCCAAGACCAAAGAGCTGTCAAAGGACACCAGAAACAAAATTGTAGACCTGCACCAGGCTGGGAAGACTGAATCTGCAATAGGTAAGCAGCTTGGTTTGAAGAAATCAACTGTGGGAGCAATTATTAGGAAATGGAAGACATACAAGACCACTGATAATCTCCCTCGATCTGGGGCTCCACGCAAGATCTCACCCCGTGGGGTCAAAATGATCACAAGAACGGTGAGCAAAAATCCCAGAACCACACGGGGGGACCTAGTGAATGACCTGCAGAGAGCTGGGACCAAAGTAACAAAGCCTACCATCAGTAACACACTACGCCGCCAGGGACTCAAATCCTGCAGTGCCAGACGTGTCCCCCTGCTTAAGCCAGTACATGTCCAGGCCCGTCTGAAGTTTGCTAGAGTGCATTTGGATGATCCAGAAGAGGATTGGGAGAATGTCAAATGGTCAGATGAAACCAAAATAGAACTTTTTGGTAAAAACTCAACTCGTCGTGTTTGGAGGACAAAGAATGCTGAGTTGCATCCAAAGAACACCATACCTACTGTGAAGCATGGGGGTGGAAACATCATGCTTTGGGGCTGTTTTTCTGCAAAGGGACCAGGATGACTGATCCGTGTAAAGGAAAGAATGAATGGGGCCATGTATCGTGAGATTTTGAGTGAAAACCTCCTTCCATCAGCAAGGGCATTGAAGATGAAACGTGGCTGGGTCTTTCAGCATGACAATGATCCCAAACACACCGCCCGGGCAACGAAGGAGTGGCTTCGTAAGAAGCATTTCAAGGTCCTGGAGTGGCCTAGCCAGTCTCCAGGTCTCAACACCATAGAAAATCTTTAGAGGGAGTTGAAAGTCCGTGTTGCCCAGCGACAGCCCCAACACATCACTGCTCTAGAGGAGATCTGCATGGAGGAATGGGCCAAAATACCAGCAACAGTGTGTGAAAACCTTGTGAAGACTTACAGAAAACGTTTGACCTGTGTCATTGCCAACAAAGGGTATATAACAAAGTATTGAGAAACTTTTGTTATTGACCAAATACTTATTTTCCACCATAATTTGCAAATAAATTCATAAAAAATCCTACAATGTGATTTTCTGGAGAAAAAAAATCTCATTTTGTCTGTCATAGTTGACGTGTACCTATGATGAAAATTACAGGCCTCTCATCTTTTTAAGTGGGAGAACATGCACAATTGGTGGCTGACTAAATACTTTTTTTCCCCACTGTACATAGACACACTGCCTTTACTCAAACATATAAATATAACGTTTGTATGTGAAAACTATTTCTAAAATGCATACTTTCTCCAAACACACTTCAATCATGCATAAGAGGGAGGCTTGCGCTGCTGGTGCTAGCACATGCGCAGATCAAATACACTACTGGAACTCCGATTAAGCTATTTACATGACCTAATAATTTGAAAGATTGCTCAGAAAACCAGGTTTTAATTGGTGTATGCTTACTTCAATTATGACATTACACCGATTAAGATAAGCAAAGTAAGGTGTTTACATGACTAATGCCATAATCAGTTTAATATCGAATTACTAGTGTGCCTGTAAACATACTCAATTGACCACCCCTCCTGTGTTCCCTGTGCATGCCAACCTTCTCACAGCAATGAGATCTGCTGAATGAACAAACACCTATTTTTATAATGAAGGCCACACTCATAATTGCGATCTCACACACCTGGCACTGACAGAAGCGCAAGGCTGCGATTACAAACTGTACCCTGTTAGACATTTAATGTTAGCATCCTATTGGTTTCCATTCATTCACGTCACTACTAAAAAAACTTGCGAAAAAATACTGTTGGTTGCTGTGATGTCGACTCCTTTTGGGATAGATATTAAAATGGCAGGAAAACTTTTTCTTAGCGTGATACTCTTCACCTGCTAAAGGTTGCTCCCTCCCCTCTGTCACCTCTCTCTCCCAGGCTCCATTGAGCTGCGTCTGAACGACATGGTGCGGGCGGCCAAGACCTCAGGGCAGTGCAGCATACAGATGGCCAAGGACAAGGCCAGCCCCCGCTTCTCGATCTTCCGTAGCAAGAGGATGAAAGGATGGTGGCCCCTCATCAAGCTCAAGAGTCAGGAGGACATTGAGAGGGAGGAGAAGGAGGCTGAAGAGGCAAAGAAGAACAAGAAGAACAAGAAGAAAAAGAGCAAGCACAGCAAGATGAAGCCGGAGGACCTTCAGTTTGTAGACAGCAGTGGGAGCACTTATCTCCTTATGGTAATGCATTATGAGATTATAACTAACCTGGAGGGTTATTATGGCTGGGCAGGAGTAAATCCTGGTGTGGGTCACAGAGTAATAGCTGAGGTTATGGGGAGGATCCTAGTTAGCCCAAACTCCATGGAAGTTAGGTATTTTATACATTACCTTCCACTTTCAAAGTTCCAGACACTTTTAAAGTGCAGGGCAGTTATCCTTAAGAGTCTATTGACGCATCCGTGCGTCAATCTAAGAAACATAATAAAAGAATCCCCATCAAAATCCGTCAGTTTAATCAGCTTCTTGATTATCTTGGCAAAGGAGAAACGCTCACTAACAGGGTTGTAAACAAATGTGTGCACAAAAGTTAAGAGAAATAAGCTTTATGTGTGTATGGAAAATTTCTGGGATCTTTTATTTCAGCTCATGAAACATGGGACCAACATTTTACATGTTGCGTTTAAAATGTAAATGTAAATGTAAATATTTTTGTTCTGTGTAGTAAAGGCCAAATTCAATATAAATAAATATATTTTTATACCTAAAGCGGTCCTAAAATTCCAAATCAAATAGCTAGAGGTTAATGACTTCCAGCAGCTTCGGTCGAGCCTGGACATAGTTTGGAATTGGTGGTAGTGATACGTGTAGGGCTTAAATATAACCTTTCTGGATGTGTGTTGTGATTAGGGCCCTGTGTTGTGTGCAGTCATGTGACATAGCAAGATTGTATCCTGTATTTTAAGCCTTATCCAGAAATTAGAATTACACAAAAAATGAAAGCAATTGTCTGAGGATGTTGCTGGACCATCTGGCATGAAATGAAAAGGGGATTATTTGATGAAAAACCTTAAATAGGGTAATAAGGTTAAAGTCCAGGCATGTCACATATGATTGTGCAAGACACAGGGCCCTATATGATTCCTCTTTGTATTTTCTTTGTTGTTTAGGGAAAAGTGGAGGCAGAGTTCCAGTTGGTGACCCTCGAGGAGGCAGAGCTGGCTCCTGTGGGAAAAGCCCGCAAGGAACCTGAGCCACTTGAAAAACCAAAGTAAGGGACTAAAATAATGCTATTCAATCAACATAATTGTGCAAAAAGCTTTCATGGTCATAGGGGATGTGGTATATTTAAGCAATAAGGCCAGAGGGGGTGTGGTATATGGCCAATATACCACGGCTAAGGGCTGTTCTTAGGCACGATGAGTTCTTAGGCACGACGTGTTCTTAGGAACGATGGCTAAGGCTTGGATACAGCCCTTAGCCATGGTATATTGGCCATATACCACAAACCCCTGAAATGCCTTTTTGCTATTATAAACCGGGTCCATTATTTTCCCATTTCCATCTTCCAAGGCAACCCTATGCTTGGCGTGTTTGTATGGCCACAGGCCATGATTTCATCATGGGTCACTGTTCTGTACTAAACAGAAATGCAGAATTATGGATATGAATGTCATAAATAGGTACACAAAGGCAGAAATCTGCACTATCCTCCTTTGCATATTTGGGTATTATTCTACACACTGGCTTTATTTTAATGAGCTCTGCCACCAAACAAGACCACATTTGGTTGTTACAGACCGGACCAAATCTGAACCAAACATAGAAGTCCATGTTTCACAAGTTTGGACATCAACATACAGCACAGTAGAGCTCAGAAGAGTACAGTACAGTATAGTACAGCATAGAACAGTAAAGTAGAGTACAGTACAGTAGAGTTCAGTACAGTATTGTTCAGTAGAGTACAGTAGAGGATAGTACAGTACATTATAGTGTACTCAACTCTAGTGTGCTCCACTGTGTACTATACTGAACTCTACTCTACAGGACTGTACTGTGCTGAACTATACTCTACTTTTCTTTACTGTACTGTACTCTACTGTGCTGTAATGTACCAGCGCTTCTATCAAAGCCTCTCCCTTCAAATTGGTCCCTTTTGCGAGCAATTTTGTTAGGCTACATTGTTTCTTCTTCAGAGCACACTGGCGACATTACATGTCATTTTGGAGTGCAATTTCATTCATTCGTTTCCATCATCCCTTTGACCGATATTTGCTACCATCTTCGCCACAATATTGCAATAACTATTTACCTATTGTGTGCTAAACTGCGGGCATATATTCTGCATAGGTTTATTGCATATTGTGATTCGTGGGAATGTGCTCGTTGTTCGCAGTGTCCAGCCCAGCTGGTGGTGCGGAAATAGCAGAGGCAGCACTTTTTGCATGACTTACAGTAACTGTCTGTGGTCCTAAAACAATAGGTGTGCGCCTTTTTAATGTAGGGTTACCGTCAGTAATCTGGGGGCTTCTCCCTATACTTAGCCTGCAACATGTCAAAGTTGAAGTGCATTGCAGTTGTATTTCCCATTATAATAATCTTGCTGCTTCAGAAACATTTTAGTGAGGACTTTATTAGCCTACAAGTTAAGCAAAACGATAGTGACATTTGGGCCAAGATTATTATTATTATTATTATATGAACTTGCATTTGATCATGCTGTGTAAGTCATGTAACTGTTACATGCAATATTTGCTTTGGGGACTTTACCAAACAGATGTTGCTCTCCGGTTTTAACTGTGATGAACACAAATAGCCTAGGCTATGTGGTTGAATGTATTCTGCCACTGTTTACGCCAACTGTTGTTTTCTGGAACAGTGTCTGTAAAAGCCAGGTCACCCGCGATACAAGTCAGTATTCGACGTCCATCCGTGTCTGAGGATGTCGGGAGATGATGTGGAAACAAGCCACAATGGGCAACAGTGAGCGCTGTTACCTTCAAGTAGGTTTCGGTTTTGCTAGGGAGTTGTGGACAGGGATGGTGGATGGGCGTAAGCATTTGCCTCTTTTGCAAGTTCGAATCCAGCAATTGAAAGTTGTTTTTGAGATTTCTGTTTTAAGCCTATACCAAACCTTAACCCTTACCTTAACAATTCGGAGTTCATGCCTAAACTTAACCTTAAACACTTCAAAATTGGACGTTTGCAACAACTTTGAAATTGGACATTTGAGTAACATGGATGAACGTCTAATTCTGACGTGAGACTGTGAGAGCTAGTTGGTCTGTAGAAGATGTATGGCTTGTCGGCCTTACTGTATATATCACGGTGGTGTATGAATGCAATTGCAATGTATCATAGAGAAAACAACGCAATTATCACTACAGGTTGAATATTTTAATATTCATTGCATTGTGTTGTTGTAGGTAGGATAGATAGGATAACTGTCTTGTCCCTAAAAACATAGGCCTAATCAGTAGGAGAGTTGGAAGCACAGCCTGGAGAGCTCACACAATGCACCTGTCATTTCATAATCTGATAGCTTTTTTTATTGCGACAAGATAAGTCTATACTCTTTCAAAAAGACCTGTAGCAAAATGTCCGACATAACATCACCTATAGCCTACCGGATAATGCAAAGACACAATGTATGAAATGTATGAAATTAATTGATGGGGAAAATCTTGTAAGAAAGCTCGCTAGACCACCCAAGAGGTTGGGCAAGTGTTGGATTGAGCAGAGTAGAGTGATGCTGCCACCACCTTTGTTTGACCGGTATGGTCCAGCATCAAAGGATAGGACACCAAAACTCAATACAGATTTAGCAAATACAAATATAGCAAACAATGATATTTATTAACTACACAATTTCACAAGACGGCATGCATGAAATGGTAGGCGACCTACTCAATTCCTGCAGTCTCTGTAACCCAATCAGAAGTGCTGCAATGACCCGACGAAGGTGCTAAAAGGTGACACTACACACACCAGTGAGGTATACGTTTAAGGAGAACTGAACATCAAAGGTTCTACTAGTATTCACTGCAAATAGGGCCTAGCCCAATGAAACGCAATTGTACAAACATGCAAATTCACTGCACACAGGGGCATAAAAGATTACACACGGACCCACACCTGATAATAAAGTCATAAAACGTTTAAGGTTCTACTGCTACTTCACTGCAAACCTGGCTTAGCCCACGAAACGCAATTGTACAAACATAAAAATTCACTGCACACGGGCATAATAGCCAACAAAAATATTCTGATCTTGTAGATTATTTACGCACATTTTAGGGTTAGGAAAGTATGTATGAATCATTTAAAAAAATGGTTTGGAGAGCCTTTACGCACTAAATATATTGCTGAATAAAAAATACAGTGGTTTGATTCATCCTGAAAGTTGTCTCATTCAAGTTCAATCCATGAAATATTGGAAATGGAAAAAAGTGTACAATAGGGGTTGAACAATAGTCCTATAAATCTACCCTAATTCTCACTAATCATGGAACTGTATGACAACGGTCCAGTCGTGGCGAATTATTGCACAACGGTAGCCTAATATGATCCACTAATGCTAGCGACCCTCAGGAACAACTTACACAGACGTGACAGAGGAAGGAAAGGTAAACAGAATGGAATGATGCAAAATGTAATCTACAAATTGAAGACAACGAACACTAAAGTGACAGTTCTAAATATATGTCGGTATTACTGACGGTGGCTCCCGATAGTGGCTAGTATTTAACATGATACAAATTGTAAAATAAAATGGAGTATAGCCCGGGCATACTGTAGACTATAATTAAAACATACATCAAATCGGCAGGTTCAGCCCTACAGAAGCCTATAGCTTGGGTGTCCAGATTTCATCCATTCAAATTATGACACAATACAAATTCTGAATACCGGCACAGCTACAGTGCATTCGGAAAGTATTCAGACCCCTTGACTTTTTCCACATTTTGTTATGTTACAGCCTTATTCTAAAATTGATTAAATTGTGTGTTTTTTTTGTCATCAATCTACACACAATACCCCATAATGACGAAGCAAAAACAGGTTTTTAGAAATGTCCTGTTGGAAGGTGAACCTTCACCCCAGTCTGAGGTTGTGAGTGCTTTGGAGCAGGTTTTCATCAAGGATCTCTCTGTACTCTGTTCATCTTTGCCTCAATTCTGTCTAGTCTCCCAGTCGCTGCCGCTGAAAAACATCCCCACAGCATGATGCGGCCACCACCATGCTTCACCGTAGGGATCGAGCCAGGTTTCCTCCAGACGTGACGCTTGGCCAAAGAGTTCAATCTTGGTTTCATCAGACCAGAGAATCTTGTTTCTCATGGTCTGAGAGTCTTTAGGTGCCTTTTGGCATACTCCAATTGGGCTGTCATGTGCCTTTTACTGAGGAGTGGCTTCCGTCTGGCCACTTTACCATAAAGGCCTTAATGGTGGAGTGCTGCAGAGATGGTTGTCCTTCTGGAAGGTTCTCCCATCTCCACAGAGGAACTGTAGAGCTCTATCAGAGTGACCATCGGGTTCTTGGTCTTTGGTACCCTTCCCCAGATCTGTGCCTTGACACAATCCTGTCTCGGAGCTCTACGGACAATTCCTTCGACCTCATGGCTTGGTTTTTGCTCTGATATACGCTGTCAACTGTGTGACCTTATATAGACAGGTGTCTGCCTTTCCAAATAATGTCCAATCAATTAGATTTACCACAGGTGGACTCCAATCAAGTTGTAGAAACATCTCAAGGATGATCAATGAAAACAGAATCTAAAAAAAAAATCTAAAAACCTGTTTTCGCTTTGTCATTATGGGGTATTGTGTGTAGACTGCAGAGATTTTTATTTTATTTAATCCATTTTATAATAAGGCTGTAACGTAACAAAATGTGGAAGAGGTCTGAATACTTTCCGAAGGCACTGTATAGCCACAATACATGTCATGTTATGATTTTCAGTTAGCTTCCATATGGCTGGTTTCACAGTGCTCATAAGGAAAAATCATCTAAAACAATTGCTATGTGTATTTACAATCCCCATTCTCCAAACGGATTATTCATTTACCTAGCTCTTATCAATAGCTCTTATGCATTTGTAAATTACAGTGCATGGAGAATGCTGTTATTTATATAGGAAAACATTTAGTAGATGCTTTTTCCACTTGGAACCGGTAGGTTCGCTAAACCTTATTTATGGTTTCCTCGTGCGTAACGGTGGTGAAATTAAGTCAAGGTCAGAATACGGCTTATCTGAAGACACCTCTACCACACCTTCATTTCTTAGATCTCCACCCTGAACGAATAGCGGGTGAATAGCTTAAGTTCAAGGACAAAATACGCATAGAGTGAAAAGTGCATAAAAAGGGAATAATGTTACATTTACGCGTGCTTAACTCAGGTCGTAATTGGGGCCATTGAGCACATTTGATCTGGCATTAACATGTGTTTGTTGTTAAGCGAATACAAATGCACATACCGTTCACATTTTTAATACAAGGTGTAAATGGGGTCATAGACTGCATTTAAACATTGCTACAGTATAGAAGGTTTGATTGAATCTGGTCGGTAGGGCACACTTTGTGCAATTTGCTAGGTTTACACTGAAAACAAAGCTAAAACATTAACATGTATTAATGTATTCTTTACTTTAATGCCTTATTCCTTTTTTCTACTTTTACTTGACCTTTTTCCCTATCTTCTATTCCCCCTGGAGAAATCGGTGCAAACACTACACCTGAGTCCTACTGCTCACACCATGTCATAGCCTAATGTATACAAATTAAATTTCCTTGAAACTGGGAAACATTACTCACTTTTTTGTTCATTTTGTCTCTTTCCTCATTCTACCTTTTTATTAGTCGCCCCAAGACAACCTTCAACTGGTTTATCAACCCCATGAAGACCTTCATCTTCTTCATTTGGAAGAAATACAAGAAGTACATCATCGCTCTACTCATCCTGGCAATCCTGCTGGTTTTTCTCATCCTCATCATCTACACCCTCCCTGGACAGATCAGTACGCTCATCGTAAATGGATGAACAGTCAAGTGCATTAGGATCAGACGGAGAATGAAACATCTATGAGAAATGTACTTAGTTCTCATAAGTTCCATTTAATTTGTGTTAGGACATTGTGTGTGGTAGATTTGCTGTTGGGATAGACTTTATCTATGTAAGTGCTCATTTCCATTGTATAAGACTTTTAATTTTCAAATACTTAGTTATTATTAGACCAATCTTAAACCTATATTGAACAATCAAAGCTACTGATGAGGAATTATTTGCACTGACTTGAATCTTTTGCATTTTTGTGTTTACTATTCACAAATGTTTGTATTCATCAACTACATTATTTACAATATGTACTTTTTCAATAAATCTATGTCAGTGAAATAACCTGGGTCATGCCGTTCTTAATATATGGAATGTTTAGGCTTATTTGCTATCTTCTGGTCCACTACTAGACCATGAAGGGTATTGCAGAAAGGATCTCTCTGTTAAAGGGGAATGGAAACACTAGGCTTTAGAACACCAGCTAACTGTAACTATAGAGATCCTATTAAATTACTTTTTAAATGTTTTTATTCGAATTCCGAATTCTATGACTAACTGTAAATCGCCATATTGGCATTTTTGCATCATCGGTAGGAGAGTTTTGGAATTCCTGAATTTACTGAGACCATGACCTCTGTGTACGTTAATGAGCATGCTTTGCTGGTGTCAAACCATATATGAAAACATTATACATATTTTGAAAGCTGAAAAACAGCCCTTTCAAATGATATGACATGCAATAAATAGCACCACATCAATCAAATGGCAATCAGTCAAGAAAAAACACCTGTGCAAATGTGTGCTTATATGCTTTTTTTCCAAAACAACTGCCATTTACACAACTTCCTAATGAAGAGCATATTGAGTCTTCCAGATTGATAATCTGCGATCAGCATAGTAATACCTTTTACTGTGAATAAGTTACAGACGTTTTAGTGACCGGTGGTATTTTTCTAGAATTCTATGGAATGTTCTGTGATCAGACACTTTCTTATGTGGATAGTATATTAAACACATACACTAGGTGTACAAAACATTATGAACATCTGCTCTTCCCATGACATAGACAGACCAGGTGACTCCAGGTTAAAGCTATAATCCCTTATTGATGTCACTTGTTAAATCCACTTCAATCAGTGTAGATGAATGGGAGGAGACGGGTTAAAGAAGGATTTTTAAACCTTGAGCCAATTAAGACATGGATTGTGTATGGGTACCATTCAGAGGGTGAATGGGCAAGATAAAATATTTAAGTGCCTTTGAACGGGGTATGGTAGTACGTGCCAGGCACAACTGGTTTGTGTCAAGAACTGCAAAGCTGCTGTGTTTTTCACGCTCCCATGTGTGTCAAGAATGGTCCACCACCCAAAGGACATCCAGCCAACTTGACACAACTGTGGGAAGCATTGGAGTCAACATGGGCCAGCATCCCTATGGAACGCTTCGACACCTTGTAGAGTCCATTCCCCAATGAATTGAGGCTGTTCTGCATCTCAATACTCTGAATGTAAATAGTTATCTCTGCAACACTGATTTTCTTGCTATGTGGAGACATAGCAACATAATCTGTGTTGCAGAGATAACTATTTACATGGAGGATTTCCAGTTCCATGTATCTTTGGTGCGCTGCAGGAGCTGTATTTACTATGCTCTCGTCCGGGACAATGTGGACCAACCGGAGTTCCAATGCAACAATTGTTTACTCCCAGAGGTCTATAGAGAAGAAGTGGCTACTCTTAGCAAACAGATTAAGAACTTAATCTACTGGGGAAGCACCCCCGCCTACCTTCTCTACTTCACAGGCTGGACGCCGTTCCGATGTGTTGAGAGTATCACCACCATGTCAACATTTATTGACTGAATGGCCAATGCCTTCCAGGGACACCTTCCCAATAAGTCTCCCACTCCCTGTAAAATGGAGCAGGACCGTCACTTCTGATGGATTTAGTAGATGATACTGTCACCATTCCTGTTGCGCAACCATGGAAGCATGTCACCCGCCGTAGGCCAAATGGAGGGAAGCTGCCTGGGCTTCTCTGGCTTCGGAGGTTGCAGCGCCATTGTCCACTATCCTGCCTCGGATTCTGCCTTGGACTCGGATCACCGGACCTCGAGGGTGCCTTACGCACCGGCTCCTCCGTAAGCCACAATGGGTTTTGGCCAGCTCGAGATGTAAAAACTGCCGGACCTCCTTTGCCACCTCACCAGCCATTATAATCAACAGCTCTATGGTGAGAAAATTATTGGTTCCTGGGCAAAGATCTTGTGCTATCCTGGGGCTCAGTACAGGACATTACTAGGCTGCTTCCTACTGTTTTACACCAGAAAAACAGTTTAAGTTCAAATGGCTCTTCTGTGAAGTAGTGACGCGCAACATACGTCTAGTTTCCTGAAACGAGTCACATTTGCCAATGGGTTTAGTGACCATTGTCCCGTTGTATAACATATATGCTTGGAGTCAGGAAGCAGGTGCAGAAGGTGAGTTTAATGATGAGAGAAGGCTCATAAACAACACAGGAGAAGCGTACGGAACGTGACCAAAACCAACACTGCCTGATGACTGAGGCTACTGAGGGATAAATAAAGGGAGAGTAATCAAGGTGGTGATGAGGTCCAGGTGTGCGTAATGATGGTGCCAGGACCGGTGGTTTATAGAACGGCGACGTCGAGCGCTGGAGAGGGGGAGCGGGGGAGTACCCCCCCACCCCCAGCTCCAGCTGCAGGACGACGCCGGCCAGGAGTACGGCCCCGAGGGCGAGGAGCGGGCCGGTCCGGACGGCGGAGATGGAAATCCCGGATTATGTTGGGGTCCAGGATGTCGGCCACCGGGACCCAACAGCTCTCATCTGGACCGTACCCTTCCCAGTCCACCAGATACTGAAGCCGACCCCCAGGACGTCGGGAGTCCATTAGGGACCTGACGGCATAGGCGGGGGTCCCATCAATGTCCAGGGGAGGCGGAGGGGTGTCGCGGGGGACGGCATCAGCCAGGGGACAAGGAACCACCGGCCTGAGGAGGGAAACATGAAAAGAGGGTGAGAGCAGGTAGTTGGTGGGGAGTTGTAAACCATATGTTACCTCGTTGACCCTCCGGAGGACCTTGAAGGGCCCCACAAACCGGGGGCTCAGCTTCCGGAAGGGCAGGTGGAGAGCCAGATCACCATGATGAAACACGGTGGCCTCACTGCGGTGGCGGTCCGCCTGCTCCTTCTGGCGGAAGACGGTGCACTGGAGCCTCACATGGTCAGCATTCCAAAATTCCTCTGCGTGCCAGAACCACTCATCCAACGCAGGAGCTTCGGTCTGGCTTGGGGTCCCAGGACACACTGGAAGGGAGTCAGCCCAGTGGAGGAGTGACGAAGTGAGTTCTGGGCATACTCCGCCCAGAGAAGGAACCGGGCCCACTCCCCCTGCCGGTCCTGGCAGTGACTCCTAAGGAACCTCCCCAGCTCCTGGTTGGTCCTCTCCATCTGCCTGTTGGACTGAGGCCGGTACCCAGATGTGAGCCTGGCCGTGGCCCCCAACTGCTCCATGAAGGCTCTCCATACCCGCGACGTGAATTGGGGGCCACGGTCAGAGACAACGTCCTCTGGAAGTCCATAGTGCCGGAAGACCTGCTGGAACAGTGCCTCAGCGACCTGGAGAGCAGTAGGAGACCAGAGAGAGGGATCAAATGGCAGGATTTAGAGAATCTATCCACAACAACCATAATTGTTGTGAAACCATCAGACGGAGGGAGATCAGTAACAAAATGGACAGATGGGACCAAGGCCACTGAGGCATGGGAAGGGGAAGGAGATTCCTTGCTGGAGCGTGCCAGGGAGATTTTATTTGGGCACATACGGAGCAGGAGTTGAAATAGCGGGCGTCATCCTGCGCCAAGGTGGGTCACCAGTACTTTGTGGAGATGGATTGAATGGTGCGGGTGTTACCTAGGTGCGCCCAGGTCAACAGCCTATCCCTTACCCCCGTGGGGACATAGATGCACTCAGGAGGGCATGTCGCAAGTTCGGGTTCCCTCTCCAGAGCCTGGCTGATGTCCACATTTACATCCCAAAACACAGGGCCAACGATACGGGAGGACGGAATGATGGGCTGGAGGGCACCTACAGGACTCTGAACCAACGTGGAACCACAGAGTAAGGGAAAGCAGGTCCTCTGGTGCCCAGGCTGTGATTTTCATCCTCAACCAGGAGATGGTGGGGTTATGACATTGGAGTCACGGGAGGCCGAGGATGACTTTATGTACGGGTCCAGTGATGATGAGGAAGTGAAGGATTTCTTGGTGCATGGGTGAGTGGTGAGTGGTGCTGTGATGTGTGTGATTGTACCGGATCCCAATGGTCGATTATCCAGGGCTTGGACTGGAAAAGGAGAGGAGGTGATGTTTAGGCAGGAGGCAAGGGCCTAGTCAATGAAATTCCCTTCAGCACCAGAGTCCACTAGAGACAACACCTGTAGAGCTGTAGAGACAACACCCGAGGGACAGCCAGCCAGTGAAATGAAAACCAGTAAGTGTTTGGCGGTAAACGATGATGAAGGAATACTCACGCCTACCCTGGGAGACGGATGATCACGGGGCCGTCCCTCTGCCCCAGTGGACCTCGGGTTGGGACTCAATGGACACGGCTGGGTCTGGTGCCCCTCCTGGCCACAATAGGAACACAGCCCCAGCTGTCACCGGCAACGCCTCTCTGCCGCGGAGAGCGAGGGAGGTGCCGGCGCTCCTGAAGAAGGTTGTCCAGACGGATGGCCATCGTGATGAGCGCGTCCAAGGAAAGGTTGTCTTCCCGGCACGCCAACTCCGTCTGGACCTCCTGGCGCATTCGTCTACGGAATAGGGTGCAGAGCGCCGGTTCATTTCATTCGCTGGAGGCTGAGGGCGTACTCCACTGCGGTCTGGGCACCCTGCCTGTATAAGAAATGATAAACTACTTAAATCTCGCTCATGCATTATTATAACGATACATTTTTTGAATTTTAATGAGCAATTTATTTTGTCTGAGCTGGGGTTGAGTGACTGGTGGGTTCTGTCAACTGTCACTGACTCAGATCCTTCATTGTAAAAGACAGATGTAATCCTTGGTTTACGCATTAATTGTCTGAGAAATTACAGGAAATAAATGTAGGTTGGGCTAAGGCTAGATGGACTGATTCTACGTCTGATTGGCTGTCCTTCAGACATTTGAAAAATAGATCCCTGGTTAAAAAAGCAAAATCTACATATTTCTTGAATTGTGTATCAGAGAGTGGTGGTAATCCAGCCAATTTCTGGAAAGTGTTGAAATATTTTAAACAAAACTCCCCCCCCCCCCCCCCCCCCCCCTCATTGCCCCAGCAGGTTTTGACAGCCTCTGGTACCATTCTAGACAAAATTGAAATTTGTGATGCTTTTAATAACCATTTTGCTTCAGCTGGTTTTCTCACTCTATTCTTAATGTGCACCAATCTGGTTTTGGAACTGGACATAGCACAGTTTCAGCTGCTACACTTGTTTTAGATGATGTGTTAAATTGCTTGGATCTTAAAATCATTGTGCTGACTTATTTATAGACCTTTCCAAGGCCTTTGATGCCGTTGACCATCACATTCTGATCGGGTTCCCACCTACAAATCGGGTTCCCACCTACAAATATCTCTGCAACTGGATTGGACAAAGACTTCATGTTTAGAAAAAAGGATGAGCTAGTTAAAAAGCTAAGATTTAAAGTGGGCTTCTTTTTTAGAAATAGATCTTGCCTCTCCCTAAATAGCAGGAAGCAGATTGTACAGTCGACTTTCCTGTCAGTTCTTGATTATGGTGACACAATTTACCAGATTGCTGCAGCCACTACTGTTAAACCTTTGGATGCCATCTACCATAGCGCCATTAGTTTTATCACTGGACAGTTTTAATACTCACCACTGCATCCTGTATAAAAAGGTTGGCTGGTCCTCATTAAAGTCCTGTAGATCAATTCATTACTCCCTTTTTGTTTACAAAGCCCTACTACACAAGCTTCCAACTTACCTAACTTTGTTGCTAACGTATAAAAGAATGAGATACCAAACCCAATACACACACACACGCACTCTACACACACATACATTGTAATATTGTTGTATGGTGGTATTATACATTTTGTATTGTAGATATGTAGTATTGTAATAATATTATATGATGTACTGTATTATCTTTTGTTTTATGTATGACGTAAATGCCTTACTGTGTTTGGACCCCATAAATAAAGATACAAAGGGTTGGTTAACTCTTCAGATTCCTCGGGTCTCCACGGAATTAGGTAAATCCACTTTTAGTTGTCACGCTCCTTTTTGGAATCACTTACAAAATGCGTTACATTTGGATTCCCTGGTGCCACTAGGGCATTTTAAAACGCTGATGATAAATGAGTTCACCGCAGTGTGCAATTGTTTTGAAATATTGATTTAATACCTTGTTTATGATGGATGTGATGTTCTAATGTACTTGTTATTGTATTGTGCTATATATTATTTTATTTTACTTTATGGTCTCAGGACACCATTGAAAATGAGACCCTGATTAAATAAAAGTTAATAAATAAATATTAGGAAGATGTTTTGTATACTCGGTGTATATGCACCAGAACATATTACAAATGGAAAAGACATACACAAGTAATATAATATTAATCAAACCCGAAAACAAAGTGCAAGTTATATCATGTTATTATAACCATAACCTTATATACAATATTCATCTCAGGATATTGTCATCAAAATTGAACTGGAATTACAAAATATTATAAGAATAAGGCATATAATAACAATAATTAGCTTGTACAACTTCAATTTCTTCTTACATACATTCCACTAGGCCTATAGCCTAATACACAAAGAGTCAGAATTAAAAGCATGCAAGAAAGGGGAAATTACCAGTGACAATCTGAGCTACTGGGTGCCCTTGGGCTTCAAAGCTCACCTGCATACCGTTTATTACTTATTTGTTTTTATCTGTATTGTTGTTTATCACTTATTTTCTATGGTGCAAATAAAATAAACCTAAACCTAAATACTAGGGGCTCTATTCAATCAGATCCGCTTTGGCGGTGTAGGAGGTGGAACTGCATTATAGCTGTAAAATCCACAAGCAGGTCCTGGCCTTATACCTAAAGTGGACATTGCTATTGTCTGCACAGAGTCGCATTAAGAGAAATTCCATGCAGCCTTGTTCACAAGTTCTAACACGGGAATGTGAGATGTACTCTACACCTACATTAGGATGATAGAAATCCTCATTATTTAGTTGAATGAGTTTTCAATTTGAGCGTAAATATTTCTATATAGCCTTCACTTTCTCGTTTTGAACTTATAACACAAGTGTGGCAGGTGGGGCTTCGTGACAATGACTGCAAGAGCACACCGATTTGAAGGTTCCAACACAGTTCCACTTCCAACAACGCCAAAACATCTGCTATGCGGCTGTCTGCTATCGCCGGTTAACGCTTGATCTGACTGAAACTAGACCTAGACCTGTGATTGTCTGCCTGCCTCAGCAGCATGTTGTCCAGTCTTTTGTATTTGTATTTATTAAGGATCCCCATTAGCTGCTGCTAGTCTTCCTGGGGTCTAGCAACATTAAGACAGTTATATACTTTTTAAAATATTACATGACATTGCATTTCATAACATTTTACCCAATACATTTAGTGTGTTCACTCAGGCCACTACCCTACTACCACATATCTACAATACAAAAGCCATGTGTACGTGTGTGTAGAGTGTCTTATCATGTGTATGTGTGTCTGTGTCTGTGTGTGTCTCTTCACAGTCCCCGCTGTTCCATAAGGTGTATTTTTATCTGTTTTTTAAATCCGATTCTACTGCTTGCATCAGTTACCTGATGTGGAATAGAGTTCCATGTAGCCATGGCTCTATGTAGGACTGTGCGCCTCCTATAGTCTATTCTTGACTTGGGGATTGTGAAGAGACCTTTGGTGGCATGTCTTGTGGGGTATGCATGGGTGTCCGAGCTACAAAAACAAGTAATGATGAAGTCAATCTCTCCTCGACTTTGAGCCATGAGAGACTTACATGCATATTATTAATGTTAACGCTCCGTCTGCATTTAGGGGCCAGCCGTGCCGCCCTGTTCTCAGCAAATTGTAATTTTCCGAGGTCCCTCTTAGTGGCACCTGACCACACGACTGAACAGTAGTCCAGGTGTGACAAAACTAGAACCTGTAGGACCTGCCTTGTTGATAGTATTGTTAAAAAGGCAGAGCAGCGCTTTATTATGGACAGACTTCTCCCCATCTTAGCTACTGTTGTATCAACATGTTTTGACCATGACAGTTTACAATCCAAGGTTACTCCAGGGTTTAGTGAATGATTTGTCCGAAATACAACGCTGACTATGATCGAAAATGTCAGAAGCCGCAATGAAGTCTAACAGAACAGCTCCCACAATATTTGTATCATTAATTTCTCTCAGCCAATCGTCAGTCATTTGTGTAAGTGCTGTGCTTGTTGAATGTCCTTCCCTATAAGCGTGCTGAAAGTCTGTTGTCAATTTGTTTACAGTAAAATAGCATTGTATCTGGTCAATCTTTCAAAAAGTTTACTAAGGGTTGGTAACATGCTGATTGGTCTGCTATTTGAGCCAGTAAAGGGGTCTTTACTATTTTTGGGTAGCAGAATTACTTTTACTTCCCTCCAGACCTGAGGGCACACACTTTCTAGTAGGCTTAGATTGAAGATATGGGAAATAGGAGTGGCAATATCGTCCATTATTATCCTCAGTTTTTTTCCATCCAAGTTGTCAGACCCCAGTGGCTTGTCAATGTTGATAGACAATACTTTTTTCACTTCTTCTACAATCACTTTACGGAATTCAAAATTACAATGCTCGTCTTTCATAATTTGATCAGTTATACTTAGATGTGTAGGGTCAGTGTTTGTTGCTGGCATGTCATGCCTAAGTTTGCTAATCTTGCCAATGAAAAAATCATGAAAGTAATTGGTAATATCAGTGGATTTTGTGATGAATGAGCCATCTGATTCAATGAATGATGGAGCTGAGTTTGCCTTTTTTCCCAACATTTAATTGAAGGTGCTCCAAAGCTTTTTACTATCATTCTTTAGGTAATTTACCTTTGTTTCATAGTGTAGTTTCTTCTTATTTTTATTCAGTTTAGTCACATGATTTCTCAATTTGCAGTACGTTTGCTAGTCGGTTGTGCAGCCAGACTTATTTGCCATTCCTTTTGCCTCATCCCTCTCAACCATAACATTTTTCAATCCACGGAGATTTAACAGTTTTTACAGTCATTTTCTTAATGGGAGCATGCTTATTAGTAACTGGAATAAGTAATTTCATAAATGTTGCAGGCACTAGTTACAGTTTGAAGCTTTCTCTTCAGTGGGGCAGCCTGATGAAAGCCAGTCAATATTTAAATCACCCAGAAAAGATACTGTTCTATTGATATCACATACATTATCAAGCATTTCACACGTTATCCAGATACTGGCTGTTAGCACTTGGTGGTCTATAGTAGCTTCCCACTAGAATGGGCTTTAGGTGAGGCAGATGAACCTGTAGCCATATAACTTCAACTGTATTCAACATGAGATCCTCTCTATCCTTTACAGGAATGTGGTTCTGAATATAAACGGCAACACCTCCAACTTTGGCATTTCTGTCTTGCTGTAGATGTTATAACCATGTATTTCTACCACTGTATCGTCAAATGTATTATCTAAGTGAGTTTCAGTGATTGTCAGAATATGAATGTCATCTTTTACTAGCAAATTATTGATTTCATGAACCTTGTTTCTTAAGCTACATATACAGTGAGGGAAAAAAGTATTTGATCCCCTGCTGATTTTGTACGTTTGCCCACTGACAAAGACATGATCAGTCTATAATTTTATTGGTAGGTTTATTTGAACAGTGAGAGACAGAATAACAATAACAAAAATACAGAAAAACACATGTCAAACATTTTATGAATTGATTTGCATTTTAATGAGGGAAATAAGTATTTGACCCCTCTGCAAAACATGACTTAGTACTTGGTGGCAAAACCCTTGTTGGCAATCACAGAGGTCAGACGTTTCTTGTAGTTGGCCACCAGGTTTGCACACATCTCAGGAGGGATTTTGTCCCACTCCTCTTTGCAGATCTTCTCCAAGTCATTAAGGTTTCGAGGCTGACGTTTGGCAACTCGAACCTTCAGCTCCCTCCACAGATTTTCTATGGGATTAAGGTCTGGAGACTGGCTAGGCCACTCCAGGACCTTAATGTGCTTCTTCTTGAGCCACTTCTTTGTTGCCTTGGCCGTGTGTTTTGGGTCATTGTCATGCTGGAATACCCATCCTCGACCCATTTTCAATGCCCTGGCTGAGGGAAGGAGGTTCTCACCCAAGATTTGACGATACATGGCCCCGTCCATCGTCCCTTTGATGCGGTGAAGTTGTCCTGTCCCCTTAGCAGAAAAACACCCCCAAAGCATAATGTTTCCACCTCCATGTTTGACGGTGGGGATGGTGTTCTTGGGGTCATAGGCAGCATTCCTCCTCCTCCAAACACGGCAAGTTGAGTTGATGCCAAAGAGCTCGATTTTGGTCTCATCTGACCACAACACTTTCACCCAGTTCTCCTCTGAATCATTCCGATGTTCATTGGCAAACTTCAGACGGGCCTGTATATGTGCTTTCTTGAGCAGGGGGACCTTGCGGGCGCTGCAGGATTTCAGTCCTTCACGGCATAGTGTGTTACCAATTGTTTTCTTGGTGACTATGGTCCCAGCTGCCTTGAGATCATTGACAAGATCCTCCCGTGTAGCTCTGGGCTGATTTCTCACCATTCTCATGATCATTGCAACTCCACGAGGTGAGATCCTGCATGGAGCCCCAGCCCGAGGGAGATTGACAGTTATTTTGTGTTTCTTCCATTTGTGAATAATCGCACCAGCTGTTGTCACCTTCTCACCAAGCTGCTTGGCGATGGTCTTGTAGCCCATTCCAGCCTTGTGTAGGTCTACAATCTTGTCCCTGACATCCCTGGAGAGCTTTTGGTCTTGGCCATGGTGTAGAGTTTGGAATCTGATTGATTGATTGCTTCTGTGGACAAGTGTCTTTTATACAGGTAACAAACTGAGATTAGGAGCACTCCCTTTAAGAGTGTGCTCCTAATTTCAGCTCGTTACCTGTATAAAAGACACCTGGGAGCCAGAAATCTTTCTGATTGAGAGGGGGTCAAATACTTATTTCCCTCATTAAAATCAAATCAATTTATAACATTTTTGACATGCGTTTTTCTGAATTTCTTTGTTGTTATTCTGTCTCTCACAGTTCAAATAAACCTACCATTAAAATTATAGACTGATAATTTCTTTGTCAGTGGGCAAACGTACAAAATCAGCAGGGGATCAAATAATTTTTTCCCTCACTGTATCTATCCTGCCCTGCCTTTCGAAAGTATTTGAAAGCCAACTTAACAAACAGATCACCGACCATTTCAAATCCCACCGTACCTTCTCCGCTATGCAATCTGGTTCCCGAGCTGGTCATGGGTGCACCTCAGCCATGCTCAAGGTCCTAAACGATATTATAACCGCGATCGATAAAAGACAGTACTGTGCAGCCGTCTTCATCGACCTGGCCAAGGCTTTCGAGTCTGTCAATCACTGCATTCTTATTGGCAGAGTAAATAGCCTTGGTTTCTCAAATGACTGCCTCGCCTGGTTCATCAACTACTTCTCAGATAGAGTTCAATGTGTCAAATCGGAGGGCCTGTTGTCTGGACCTATGGCAGTCTCTATGGGGGTGCCACAGGGTTCAATTCTCGGGCCAACTCTATTCTCTGTGTATATCAATGATGTCGCTCTTGTTGCTGGTGACGCTCAGATCCACCTCTACGCAGACGACACCATTTTGTATACATCTGGCCCTTCATTGGACACTGTGTTAACAAACCTCCAAACGAGCTTCAATCCCATAAAACACTCCTTCCGTAGCCTCCAACTGCTCTTACATGCTAGTAAAACTAAATGCATGATCTTCAATCGAACGCTGCTTGCACCCGCCCGTCCGACTAGAATCACTACTCTTGGCGGGTGTGACTTAGAATATGTGGACAACTACAAATACCTAGGTGTCTGGTTAGACCGTAAACTCTCCTTCCAGACTCACATTAAGCATCTCCAATCCAAAGTTAAATCTAGAATCGGCTTCCTATTTCTCAACAAATCCTCCTTCACTCATGCTGGCAAACATGCCCTCGTAAAACTGACTATCCTACGTATCCTTGACTTCGGGGATGCAATTACAAAATAGCCTCCAACACTCTACTCAGAAAATTGGATGTAGTCTTTCACAGTGCCATCCGTTTTGTCACCAAAGCCCCATATACTACCCACCATTGTGACCTGTACGCTCTCGTTGGCTGGCCCTCACTACATATTCGTCGCCAATCACACTGGCTCCAGGTCATCTATAAATCTCTGCTAGGCAAATCCCTGCCTTATCTTAGCTCATTGGTCACCATAGCAGCACCCACCCGTAGTCTGCGCTCCAGCAGGTATATCTCACTGGTCATCCCCAAAGCCAACACCTCCTTTGGCCGCCATTCCTTCCAGTTCTCTGCTGCCAATGACTGGAACGAACTGCAAAAATCTCTGAAACTGGAGACGCTTATCTCCCTCACTAACTTTAAGCATCAGTTGTCAGAGCAGCTTACCGATCACTGCACCTGTACACAGCCCATCTGTAATTAGCCCACCCAACTACCTCATCCCCATATTGTTATTTATTTTGCTCATTTGGACCCCAGTATCTCTATTTGCACATCATCTTCTGCACATCTATCACTCCAGTGTTAATACTAAATTGTAATTATTTTGCACTATGGCCTGTTTATTGCCTTACCTCCATAACTTACTACATTTGCACACACTGTATATAGATTTTCTATTGTGTTATTGACTGTGTGTTTTGTTTATCCCATGTGTAACTCTGTGTTGTTGTTTTTATCGCACTGCTTTGCTTTATCTTGGCGAGGTCGCAGTTGTAAATGAGAACTTGTTCTCAACTGGTCTACCTGGTTAAATAAAGGTAAAATTTAAAAAATTAAACTATCAACCATTACCAACATATCTTTTTTGCTTTTAGAGGCAGGAAAGAAAAATATAAACAATTTGCATATTTACCAAAGATCAATTTGCATATTTAACAAAGGGTGCCAGGGGACCGGTAATTCCCCCTTTAGACACTTGACTCACATCGTGATTCATTCTTCCGTAAAAAACAACAACACTGCCTGGTAAATCAAAAATTGTGACGAGAATTGAGTATACGAAGAGGCAGGACGCAGACGCAGGAATTAACAAGGTCAAGGTTTACTTAAACAATGACAAAGATTAATAACAAAGATAGAGTACACGACACGAAGCTAAACAATCACACACAACATATTACAGAACAGTCCAGGGCTAAATAGGGGTGATGATGAGGTGCAGGTGCGCTGGAGGTGATTATGGTGCGTTGGGTTTCCATTCCAGTGTTGCCGAGGTGGTGCGCTCAGACCGGTGGCTCAGTAGACCGGTGAATCAGAGGGGAGCAGCGGGAGGAGACGTGACAAAAATTTACAAATTAGAATAACAAATCGAATTTTCTCTCGATAACTCCATAAGGAAATCATTGTATCCCATAAGGTAATGGTAAAATAGACTAGAGACTGCTCTGTCTCTGTCCTTCTCGTGGTCCGAATCACACATAAGACTATTGATAAATTATAAACTTCTTCCTAATTATTTGCTTTTACATAGCCCATAAAAAACAAAACAATGTCTCCTGTCTTTCTAGTGAGGGTGATCAGGCCTCACCAGGAAGTCAGAACAGACGTCAGAGGTCAGTCAGCCCTATTAAGTGAGTGTTTGTTTTCCTGTACCTCAGACATTGTTTAAAGATATTTCAAACATTTCAAACATTTTATGTATCAGGTTTACATTGGGTTTTTCAGTACTTTTATTCTAATCATGTGTGCAACAAAACTCGGACAATATAAACTTTCCTTTGTGTACAGCATCCTTTCTAACCCGTGAAAAACCCACTAAAACCAAATAAAAAGACCCCACACCATAAATCTGTATTAACACCACTAACAAATATTCATTAACAGGTGGGTTGTGTGTGGGTGCTGGCGTGTGCGGTAAAACGTTGGGTAAAAACAAACAAAATTGCCAGGCCTTGCTTCATTTGGGAGCTCCCTTAACAGCTGGATCCGTGTACTTTTAACTTCTCTCCCAAGGCACCTGCCTCAGGAAGCCTTTCAAAGGGAGAGATACAGAATCATTGATAAACATGTTAAAAAAAACTTGGTAGCGGATATTAATCAGTCCTGGAAGAAATAAAATAAACATAATCGAGTTTACTGCATCTTGGGCAGGAAGTGTTAATAAATCTATGTGTATACAAAATTATACTTCAGACGCATTTATACTTCCGACACATCAGATAATACGGTGTCCCTTAAAACGGAATTAGGCGCCTTCTAAAGTAAACAATCCCAGAGCCCCTCTAGCTAAATTTCTCAATCAATCTTATTATCCAACTTCCAATCTTAAAAGTAATAATTTAAATCCATTTATTATCCACATTTCAATCAGCCAAATTTCAATCTTAATAGTAATAATTTCCAAATGTCAATCAATCTTATTATCCAATCAGCTTAATATCCACATTTCAATCAATCAGCTCTTGTTATCCAAATCAATCAGCTTAATATGTCATATCTCACAATCACACAACTTTCACATCCACATTCACTTAGTACTATTCCCAAACTCACTCGGTAATCCAATCAGCTTAATATCCACATTTCAATCAATCAGCTCTTGTTATCCAAATTTCAATCAGCTTAATATGTCATATCTCACAATCACACAACTTTCACATCCACTTAGTACTATTCCCAAACACACTCGGTAATCTCCCTCATTACCCCATGTGCATCGTCAGCGATTCTCTTGTCGTTACTTGCTATGCACAATATGTATCTTCACTATACAGTGGGGGAAAAAAGTATTTAGTCAGCCACCAATTGTGCAAGTTCTCCCACTTAAAAAGATGAGAGAGGCCTGTAATTTTCATCATAGGTACACGTCAACTATGACAGACAAATTGAGATTTTTTTTCTCCAGAAAATCACATGGTAGGATTTGTAATGAATTTATTTGCAAATTATGGTGGAAAATAAGTATTTCGTCAATAACAAAAGTTTCTCAATACTTTGTTATATACCCTTTGTTGGCAATGACACAGGTCAAACGTTTTCTGTAAGTCTTCACAAGGTTTTCACACACTGTTGCTGGTATTCTGGCCCATTCCTCCATGCAGATCTCCTCTAGAGCAGTGATGTTTTGGGGCTGTCGCTGGGCAACACGGACTTTCAACTCCCTCCAAAGATTTTCTATGGGGTTGAGATCTGGAGACTGGCTAGGCCACTCCAGGACCTTGAAATGCTTCTTACGAAGCCACTCCTTCGTTGCCCGGGCGGTGTGTTTGGGATCATTGTCATGCTGAAAGACCCAGCCACATTTCATCTTCAATGCCCTTGCTGGTGGAAGGAGGTTTTCACTCAAAATCTCACGATACATGGCCCCATTCATTCTTTCCTTTACACGGATCAGTCGTCCTGGTCCCTTTGCAGAAAAACAGCCCCAAAGCATGATGTTTCCACCCCCATGCTTCACAGTAGGTATGGTGTTCTTTGGATGCAACTCAGCATTCTTTGTCCTCCAAATACGACGAGTTGAGTTTTTACCAAAAAGTTATATTTTGGTTTCATCTGACCATATGACATTCTCCCAATCCTCTTCTGGATCATCCAAATGCACTCTAGCAAACTTCAGACGGGCCTGGACATGTACTGGCTTAACCAGGGGGACACGTCTGGCACGGCAGGATTTGAGTCCCTGGCGGCGTAGTGTGTTACTGATGGTAGGCTTTGTTACTTTGGTCCCAGCTCTCTGCAGGTCATTCACTAGGTCCCCCCGTGGGGTGAGATCTTGCGTGGAGCCCCAGATCGAGGGAGATTATCAGTGGTCTTGTATGTCTTCCATTTCCTAATAATTGCTCCCACAGTTGATTTCTTCAAACCAAGCTGCTTACCTATTGCAGATTCAGTCTTCCCAGCCTGGTGCAGGTCTATAATTTTGTTTCTGGTGTCCTTTGACAGCTCTTTGGTCTTGGCCATAGTGGAGTTTGGAGTGTGACTGTTTGAGGTTGTGGACAGGTGTCTTTTATATTGATAACAAGTTCAAACAGGTGCCATTAATACAGGTAACGAGTGGAGGACAGAGGAGCCTCTTAAAGAAGAAGTTACAGGTCTGTGAGAGCCAGAAATCTTGCTTGTTTGTAGGTGACCAAATACTTATTTTCCACCATAATTTGCAAATAAATTCATTACAAATCCTACAATGTGATTTTCTGGATTTTTTTTCCTCAATTTGTCTGTCATAGTTGACGTGTACCTATGATGAAAATTACAGGCCTCTCTCATCTTTTTAAGTGGGAGAACTTGCACAATTGGTGGCTGACTAAATACTTTTTTCCCCCACTGTACACATAAAATAGCACCTTATGCTATTCTCTACCGGTGGCTGCAGACCACATAGAAAATGTCTCTTATAAATGCCTACAGACAGCAGTCAGCGGGGCATGGTACCGTTACTAGCCCTCACTCTAGTCTTCTCTCTAAGACTAGCTCTAGCCTTCTTATGTCATATGTATTTTCAACGGTTCCTCTATGGTCTCTACAGTATCTATACTCTCTATAGTATCTATAGTCTTGTGTATCTGTAGTCTCTCAATGTCTATAGTCTCAGTAGTTTATATAATCATAAGTGCTATGGTCTCTATAGGCTCTATAGTCTTGCCGCTTCCCATATATATAGAATAGCACCTTGTGCTATTACTTAAGGTTTGTGGTTCCCTGTTCCCTTTTCATTGGTTTTTTATATTTTATTTTATTCATTTAAATTGACTTACTAAAATCAGTCCCTCAATTGTTCGCAGATGATGTGTCTCATCCTGGACAGCTCACAGTAAGGGTCTGGTCTGGGCAGGTCCTCGTCCTCTTTTGGTCAGATGGGAATTTCCCTCACGCTTCATAAATGCGCCACCGGTTTTCCTCACAGACCCCCACTGGAAAGCTTCGCAGGCAGAATCAAACATATTTCTCGTGACGCTAAATGTTGTGGAAATTATTTTACACAGGGACACTCAAAGTCAATCTTAAATTAATCACAGTTTATTTGTTAGCGCGCTGGAGAGGTTCCAACCAACTCAATGCACCATAGTACACATGTCAATCAGGAGCTCTGCTGGGGCAGTCCCAGCAGTTGTCTTATATACGGCTATACACAGACAAGTTATATTTGCATGATTTAGCATAATTAATTCATCATTACCGTTTTGTTCTATTCATGTGACCAACCAATGCTGGTTCATAACATGTGACAGACCAATACCTCACGAGGCTTCTTCTCACTAAGCTGAGACCTTGAAACTGAGATATATTTCGTTCTCAAAACAAGGTCTGGGCATACTGCCAATTGCAGCTACTGATAGTGAGGATTCCTTCAGTCAGCCACTTGCATGAACACAGAAATTGGTTTATAGAACAGCACATGAATAGAACATTGAAATGTATAGAATAGAAAAGCACCAACAGTAACATTTCCATCACAAGGCTTTTTTTTTTACATGATCTTCAATGTAGTGACATTGTCTGTATCTCATCTATTCATGATCCAGAGCTGGCTCTAAAACACTTCTCAAATGTCTTCAATGCTATTGTCAATAAGCATATTCCCTTAAAAACCGTAAGAGTTAAAAGTAGGTCTAACCCTTGGTTCACACCGGAGCTAGCCAACGTTATGCACAATAGAGATGCTGTCTGGGCCAAAGCTAGATTTACAGACTCAAACCCAGATTGGCAATCATTTAGGAGATTGAGAAATCTATTTGTAAAACTAGTTAGAAAAGCAAAACCTGATTGTGCAGAGAATCTGGCCAAGTTCTGGAAAAGTGTTAAATATCTGAAGGTTGTAACTCTTCTTCTCTTCCCCATCAAATTCATCTCTGGCTCCATTTCTGATAAAATGTATATAATTAACGCATTTAATCACCATTTTATTTCTGCGGGCTATAATTTTGACTCAGTTTCTAAGCCAACTCACTTTAAGTGTGGTCTGGATATTAATTGAGGTCACTTGTGACCGACCGGCTCGATTCGGTCTTATGTAGCAACATTTGAAATTGTATTTTTTACATTGGATAAAAGTAGAGACTCTGAGCTAGAAAATTGTATATCATACACTACAGTTGAGGAACAATGGGAAAGTAATTCTGCTTTGAAAACGGATAAACTTGTAACCTCACTTTTGAGAAAATGGTCCTTGAATGGTTTGGTACACCTACTGTAGAGCTCTTCTTTGTCTACACCCATTCAGCATCGTTCACACCCTCTAAAGCCCCACCCATCTCTTTAAGGATTCAAACGTGAGGCCATGTACTAAACAACCAAAGATGTCAAGACTAAAGCCTGGTTTATGCTACGGGTGTGTTCGTAAATTTTATCTGGAGTGCCAGAGTGTGCTCAGAGTGGGCTCTGGGCGTTCGTAAACTCAGAGCTTGTCAGATTGTCCGTTCGTAAATTCAGAGCGTTTCGCTCTTGGAGCGTTCAGAGCGCACACTGGACGCTCTGGCTGAGGAGGAGGGTTGATCCGAGCGTTCTGCCTAACAACAGCAGTCAGGCACCCAAGCTAACTGGCTAACGTTGGCTAGCTTGCTAGCTACTTCCAGACACAAATGAACAGCTCACTCTGACCATTTTACTCTCCCTAGCAGAGCTGGTTAGGCTGTTTTTATGTTATCCAGAACGTTGGTGACTGCATCTGTGCTGCTGGCAACAATTTAATTAGGCTTTTTTGCCGACGTTTACTGACACCGTCCATATTCAACGGGCGTTGAGCATTCGTAAATTCGTCAGTTATTCTGCACTCTAGCACACTCAGATGAGAGTGCTCTGAAATCGGAGTAGATAGCGAGTGCGAATTTACCAGCTACGTCTATCGACAGTTGTCGCAGTGACATCATGGATATTCTATTGAAATGGTTACTTGCATAGTGGGAGTCTTTTGTTTAGACATGTAGCTAGCTAGCTAAACAATGAACTATAATCCCAACTCATAACGTTACTACCCTGCATGAATCTGCAGGTAGCTAACCAACCAGGTTCAATGTTAGCTAGTTAACGTTAGGCTATAACTAGCAATGCAAATGGCTCTAAGATAGGAATAATATAACTACACAGACCATACACGTAACATTAGCTAGCGAGCCAGCCAGCTAACGTTAGCTAGCTAGCTAACAGTACACTTTAACTTGAAATGAAAACAACTTTCTGACAAAATTAGAAACGTGTAATATCTGAAAATGTAGCTAGCTAGACTATCTTACCCATATACATGGATGGGCGCTTCTCCCTCTCTGTCACGGATGCCATGGTTGCCCTTAGTTTGAAGATGTAATCCAGAGACAGGTGTTTTATACAACAGCCTTCTGTGTGTTCTCTTTTCGACTCCGTCTGCATATTTGCAATCAAACGCCAGAATTTTCTCCATCTCCTTAGCTATCATACTCTAATTCCACTGATTTCAAAACTCAGTCCTCCAGAAAGTGGAGAGCAACACTTATGCAGTTCTACTACATTATATATATATTTTTAAAGCCGCATTAGAAAGGATTACCTACACATACTGACCAGCTCATGTTATAGACAGAAGCACGCTACATAGCTGAACAATCCGAACTTATCTCTCGGCATGTCCAGCCCACTCATTATCTCAGCTAATCATGGCTAGCGCTGTGGTCCAAACATATTAAAACACTTACATTACATATAAAACAAAATATAAAACAGTACATCATATAACATTATTACACCACTACCTATCTACAATACAAAATGTTTAATACCACCATACAACAATATCACAGTGTGTGCATATGCATGTGTCTATACCTTTGTGTGTGTCTCTTCACAGTCCCCGTTGTTCCATAAGGTGTATTTTTACCAGTTTAAAAAAAATCTGATTATACTGCTTGCATCAGTTACCTGATGTGGAATAGAGTTCCATGTAGTCATGGCTCTATGTAGTACTGTGCGCCTCCCATAGTCTGTTCTGGACTTGGGGACTGTGAAAAGACCTCTGGTGGCATGTCTTGTGGGGTATGCATGTGTGTCCAAGCTGTGTGCCAGAATTCCAAACAGACAGCTCGGGAACATTCAGCTTGTCAACACCTCAGAACACCTACAAAAGCAAGCAGTGATGAAGTCAATCTCTCTTCCACTCTAAGCCAGGAGAGACTGACATGGATGTCATTCATGTTAACTCTCTGTGTACTTTTAAGGGCCAGCCGTGCTGCCCTGTTCTGAGCCAACTGCAATTTTCCCAAGTCCCTCTTTGTGGCACCTGACCAAACTACTGAACAGTAGTCTAGGTGCGGAAAACTAGGGCCTGTAGGACCTGCCTTGTTGATAGTGTTGTTAAGAAGGCAGAGCAGCGCTTAATTATGGACATACTTCTCCCCATCTTAGCTACTGTTGTGTCAATATACTTTGACCATGACAGTTTACAATCCAGGGTTACTCCAAGCAGTTTAGTCACCTCAACTTGCTCAATTTCCACATTATTCATTACGAGATGTAGTTGAGGTTTAGGGTTTAGTGAATGATTTGACACAAATACAATGCTTTTAGTTTTGGAAATATTTAGGACTAACTTATTCCTTGCCACCCATTCAGAAACGAACTGCAACTTTTGTTAAGTGTTGCAGTTATTTAAGTTGCTGTAGTAGCTGACGTGTATAGTGTTGAGTCATCCGCATACATAGACACACTGGCTTTACTCAAAGCCAGTGGCATGTCGTTAGTAAAGATGGAAAAAAGTAAGGGGCCTAGACAGCTGCCCTGGGGAATTCCTGATTCTACCTGGATTAAGTTTGAGATGCTTCCATTAAAGAACACCCTCTTTGTTCAGTTAGACAAGTAAGTAACTCTTTATCCACATTATAGCAGGGGGTGTAAATTCATAACCTATACGTTTTTCCAGCAGCAGACTATGATCAATAATGTCAAAAGCCGCACTGAAGTCTAACAAAACAGCCCCCACAATCTTGTGTAAGTGCTGTGCTTGTTGAATGTCCTTCTCTATAAGCATGCTGAAAGTTTGTTGTCAATTTGTTTACTGTAGAATAGCATTGTATCTGGTCAAACACAATTTTTTCCAATAGTTTACTAAGGGTTGGTAACAGGCTACTTGGTCGGCTATTTGAGTCAGTAAAGGGGGCTTTACTATTCTTAGGTAGCGGAATGACTTTTGCTTCCTTCCAAGCCTTGGGGCACACACATTCCGTTGGCATTTCTATTTTTTCTGTGCATGTTATAACCTTGTATTGCTACAACTTTATCATCAAAGGAATTATCTAAGTGAGTTTCAGAGATAGTCAGAATATGAATGTTTATCTGTTACTAGCAAATTATTGATTTCATGAACCTTGTTTCTTAAGCTACATATGTTAACGTGGGCAATTTTGAGCACTTTTCTTCTGGGATGCTTACTTGTTTTTATTGCTTTACTGGGAAGCTTAGCAGCAGTAGATGTGCTCGTGTTCTTTATGTTAGTGCAGGGGGAGCTGCACACAGTGGGCTTCCTCGGGCACACCGGCTCAGTGCTAACAGTATAAATCTGGTTCTTAGGCACATGATTACTGCATACAATAGCTGTAGGATCAGCAGAGGCATTCAGGGCAGTTAGAGGGACATAAATTAGGTTACTTATATTGTGTCTACCGACACCCCTGATGTAATGTACATTTGCTGAAGCATTTGGACAACTCTGTGTCACAATGGTAGGGATTAGCTGAGCTGGGCTTGGGTCATTGCTAAGTCATTGTCTCAATGCAGCCTTGCTGAAATGCTGAAATAAGATCCAGGAACCCAAATGATTTGGGTGGATCCCATCCTCCTTATAAAATGTGTTTTGTTTCCAAAAGGTATCGAAATTGTCAATAAAAGTTACACCCATTGAGCTGCAATAATCACGTAGCCTGTTGTGAAGAGCAAGAATCCTGCTAAAGCGTTCAATGCCACAATCCAGAGAGGGCACAGGGCCAGATATTATGGGTTTTTTGTTAGTGTCTAGCAGCGAGTCAATCAGCTCTTTAAAATCCAGTTTCAACTGTTCAGAGCTGCCCATCATAATGTCATTAAAACCCACATGGACTACGATAGAATCGATTTCCATGTCCTGACTTAGTACATTCAGGAGCAGCTTATTAATGTAATTTACTCGAGCTCCGTGATAGGACATTGTTTTTGCACTAGGAAAGGTCACATTTCTTACCATGGAGTTGCCCATAATCACGGCTGGCGAGAAGGATGAGGAAATCCGCCCACTCCCACGCTTCACAGGGTGCAGGCCTCCGACAGATGGAGAAGCCCCGCTCGATCCAGAGCAGGGACGGAAGGTTGCCGACATCGACTTCGAAATCGTAGTAGTAGGCACTGCGGCCGCAGACACCCCCAGCAACGAAGGTGCAGGAAGATTAGGCTCCAGGATGGCAAAACTATTTGTTGTTTGTATCTGCTCCGGGCCTCGCTCCGGGCCTCTTCCTTTGAAAGATCTCTGGGGCTGGACTGATTCCCATTGGCATGCACAGCCACCTGTAGTGTCCCATGGGAGTAGAGAACGTGGTGAGACAGCTGGATTCCTCCTCCAGTTCCACATGCCAAAATCAATTTTTTACATCCCAAGCAGAGAACACACGTGCTCAGTTCAGATCTGGCAGCACGTCTTCAATAGTTGGAAGTGGGTAATGGCTCCTCTTGAGCGCCTTATTGAAAGGTTTTGGATCAATACACACTTGTCGTTTTCCAGACGGTTTCTGCACTACGATCAGGCGGCTAATCCAATCTGTACTTTTTTCAACTGTTTTTAACATCCTTCTTTTCTCTAGACCACCGAGCTGCTCTTTGAGTGGTTTAAATAGTGCTACTGGCACTCTTCTCTTTGGCAGCTGGACAGGCTCCACTCATTCTTCCACTTCCAGTCTCCCTGGAATGCATCAGCGGACTCCTGTTTTATTTGCTCTTTAGTCCAGGATCCTGTTGTTTTCTCGATGGCCAGGATGTTGTGATGCTGCACAGTAATCAACTCCATTGCCTGGATAGCCTTACTGCCTAGAATGGGCCTGTGCACGTTCTTGTTGACTACGATGAACTCAACTCTGTAAGTTTTCTTATTGCGTGGATTGATCACTTTAAGTGTGCACTTCCCCAGTGGTGTCAGAGTACTCTTGTTATACATCACCAATACCTGACTACAGGGCTTTAGGTGACTGGATATTGTGAGGTTTGCAGGGATAACATTACAACAAGCACCACAATCTAGCTGAAATCTTGACTTTTTGTTGACCAGCATGGTTGCAAAGAGACCTGCATTGGGGTCTGTGGTTTTCTGCTGTACCACGTTGATGCTCTCTGACTTTGGCCCTAGTGTGATGCAGAGAACATCCTCACCGCTCTCTGAGTCAGCTGACGCATTTTCCATTGCCAGGACTCTGTTTCTCTTGCTGGTCCCTGCCCTTTTGCAAACCGTAGAGAAATTATTGTTTTTTCCACAGGATTTACATTTTTGTCCATATGCAGGGCATTTTTCCTTTTTTCTCTCATGTGTCCGTCCACAGTATCTGCATTGTATAATGCTCTGTCCATCTGTAGGGTCTCCTCTCCCTCTCGGTCTCTCTTTCTGTGTTACTGCATGCATTGCTACAGGGCCCTGTACATTTAGGACTTCAGCTCTCTGTCTGGACAGTTCTGCAGCTTTTCCAACCTGTATGCATTTCTCTAAGCTGAGATCAGTCTCTCTGAGCAAGCGCTCTCTTAAGTGTTGGTCACACGTGCCACACACAATCCTGTCCTTGATAAGAGAGTCTGTGACTACTCCAAACTTGCAGGTGGCCACTAGAGTCCTCAATTCAATGAGATATTTGTCTAAACTCTCATCTTGGCCCTGACTGTGCATGAAAAAATGATATCTCTCAATTTTCATTTTCCTTGGGATCACAAAATGCATCCAGTGCTGCAATTACTTCCTCAACAAAGAGATTGTCTTTTGTACTGCCCACACAGAGGGTCTCACAAATCTCTCTGCCTTTTTCCCCAATGAGATAATACAGTAGCTTCACTTTGTAGTCATCAGGTTTTTCTCCCATTGTAAGAGCCATGTACAAATTGAATTAGTCTTTCCATCTTTTCCAGGTCAGTGCTAAATTACAATCATCAAAGTCTATTTTTCCCGGAGGTTTCAGTGCATTTTCCATGGCGATTTATTTGTAGAATGGAATGTTAGCTACTCACAAATCTGCTTGTGTCCAATAGCCAGTTAGCTTTTAGCATAGAGTCACTCACGATAGCCAGCTAGAGGCACTTTCCAAACTGTAGCCTGGGATGTATTCTTCATTTACATCAATGAGATCCAGGTTCTTTTGAGTACCGCTGCCACCATGTTTCAATATGCTTTGTGTTGTAGTCACAACAGACAAAGATATATAGTTAAGAAAACTTTACTATGTATGTTGTTGACCAGCATATCAAGTACATGAAGACGGTAAGTAAGAATTGGTTTCAGTTTCCTGTGTAACATCAATATGAGGAACATCAATATTGCTACAGTTTTGCTCTCAAGAAAAGGGCGCCATTGAAAGGAGTGATTACTGGGGTAGAGGTAAATGTGAAAGCTGACCAACTGAAAGGGAAGATTCCCGGTGTTTGTGATGCTGGTCGTTTGGTGCGACGCAGACAGGGTGGCATGACTGGTGAAACAGAAGAGTCGTTGTCTGTTCTTTTGAGTTTTGATGTTGAGTCTTTGCTCGACAAAGTGATGTTAGGATATATGTTATCCTGTACGAGCTTTTGTGCCGAATACATTACGTTGTTACAGGTGTCAAGCTTATGGGCATGTGGCAGCAGTGTGTAGGAGGAAGGTTCCTAGGTGTGAGAAGTGTGCAGAAGGGAAAGAGACAAAGGAATGTATAGCATTGGGGAAAGTGATATGTGTTAATTGTAGGGGTGGCCATGGGGCTGGGGATCAGAAATGTCCGGTGCGAGAGAGGCAGGTTGAGGTTTCAAGGGTTAGAGTAGTGCAGAAATGGTCATATGCTGAGGCAGTGAAGAAAGTAGAGGAAGATGGGTCAAGGGGGAGGGATCCTGAGAGGAGTGGTGTGAGTAGTAGATCTGTACCTGTACAGAGGGATAGGCCAACAAGTGTTATATGCTTCAGTAAGACTGGATTTTTAGCATTTATAGCAATGGTTATCAACTGTACTGCAGGGATGGAACGCAAGTGGTGGCAGCTGCAGAGAGGTATTTGGGTGTGTGAGACTTGACATCAGAAGAGTTACAGGGTGTGTTAAGTGGTGGTGTCCCGTCCTTTCAGGTTGTTGGCCTTAGGTAGTACTAGATAGATTTAAACAGTGGAGTAGGGTGGTGTTATAATTTTTTTTATGTGAGTGTAGTGTTAGATGGTAAGGAATTTGTTTATAAATTTTTTCAAGCAAAGTATAAGGGAGTTATACTCCAGTCTAGTTGGTGGCAGTAATGCAAAATGTATTGGATGCCAACCGCCGTTAAACCTCATCGAAGAAGAAGTAATCTCAGAACTTCTGTAGGCAAGATTCTTTTCATAAACGTTTGTTTTTCACTAATGTTTGTCAACATGCCCGTGTGATGCTTCTGTACTAATTACAAACAAGCGCAAGGAGTTATCTATCCATGGTTCTACTTACCCGAGATTTCCCCCGATGCTGCCAGTGGCTATCAAGAATGATGCTTAAGGTGACCAAAGATTTTATCAGAGGGATTTTCAGGCTGTATTGATACGGAATCCATAGATATTTTCCTTCACACCAAAACGGAAGGTTCTCGATTAGAGGTAACCTAACGTTAGCTAGCTCTCTAACCTTGGTGGCTAACCTTACAGTCCTGTATTGAACTTTGAAAGCCATCAGATAAATAATATAGCTAGCTATCGTTTGGATAGACACTGTCAATCAATTTCACCTATACCATGGTAGTCACTACTAGACTGGTATCCATCTATTCCACCCTTGTCTGGAAAACACTCTGTTACTAAAAATGGAATTGTTGATATAGGTAACTCACTCTCTGTGTGTTTGGTAGCAATGATGAATGTGTATAAATCATCTATCGTTGGTTCTCAGCTGATTTACCACAGAACAGCGCCGGAGAAGATGGCTGCCATTTTACAGCCCTCTAACCAATTGTACTATTATGTGTGTTTTTCCGCGTTATTTGTAATTTATTTTGTACATAATGTTTCTGCCATCGTCTCTTATAACCAAAAAGAGCTTCTGGATATCAGGACAGCGATTACTCACCTCGTATTGGACGAAGATTTTTTCTTCAACGAGGCGGCCGCGAAGGATATCATACAGACACCCGATAAGGCCCAAATCCCCGTCATTCGCGTGAGGAAGAGACGGAGATATCGTGGACGCAGATCGGGGTGCCTTGTAAGGATCCGACGGCGAGCGAGTAAACTGCCTCTTCCATCAATCCTATTAGCCAACGTTCAATCTTTTGAAAATAAAGTGGACGACTTAAGATTACGGTTATCCTACCAACGGGACATTAAAAACTGTAATATCTTATGTTTCACCGAGTTGTGGCTGAACGACGACAATGATAACATTCAGCTAGCAGGCTATACGCTACATCGGCAGGACAGAACGGCTGACTCCGGTAAGACAAGGGGTGGCGGTCTGTGTATATTTGTAAACAACAGCTGGTGCACAAAGTCAAATACTAAGGAAGTCTCGAGGTTTTGCTCGCCTGAGGTAGAGTATCTTATGATAAGCTGTAGACCACACTATTTACCAAGAGAGTTTTCATCTATATTTTTCATAGCTGTCTATTTACCACCACAAAACAATGCTGGCATTAAGATTGCACTGAATGAGTTGTACAAGGCCATTAATCAACAGGAAAACGCTCATCCAGATGCAGCGCTCCTAGTGGCCGGGGACTTTAATGCAGGGAAACTTAAATCCGTTCTACCTAATTTCTACCAGCATGTTAAATGTGCAACCAGAGGGAAAAAAACTCTAGACCACCTTTACTCCACACACAGAGACGCATACAAAGCTCTCCCTCGCCCTCCATTTGGCAAATCTGACCATAACTCTATCCTCCTGATTCCTGCTTATAAGCAAAAACTAAAGCAGGAAGCACCAGTGACTCGGTTAATAAAAAAGTGGTCAGATGACGCAGATGCTAAGCTACAGGACTGTTTTGCTAGCACAGACTGGAACATGTTCCGGGATTCTTCAGACAGCATTGAGGAGTACACCACATCAGTCACTGGCTTCATCAATAAGTGCATCGATGATGTCGTCCCCACAGTGACCGTACGTACATACCCCAACCAGAAGCCATGGATTACAGGAAACATCCGCACTGAGCTAAAGGGTAGAGCTGCCGCTTTCAAGGAACGGGACTCTAACCCGGACGCTTATAAGAAATCCCGCTATGACCTCCGACGAACCATCAAACAGGCAAAGAGTCAATACAGGTCTAAGATTGAATCGTACTACACTGGCTCTGACGCTCGTCGGATGTGGCAGGGCTTGAAAACAATTACAGACTACAAAGGGAAGCACAGCCGCGAGCTGCCCAGTGACACAAACCTACCAGACGAGCTAAACCACTTCTATGCTCGCTTCGAGGCAAGCAACACTGAAGCATGCATGAGAGCACCAGCTGTTCCGGATGACTATGTGATCACGCTCTCCGTAGCCGATGTGAGTAAGACTTTTAAGCAGGTCAACATTCACAAGGCCGCAGGCCAGACGGATTACCAGGACGTGTACTCCGAGCATGTGCTGACCAACTGGCAAGTGTCTTCACTGACATTTTCAACATGTCCCTGACTGAGTCTGTAATACCAACATGTTTCAAGCAGACCACCATAGTCCCCGTGCCCAAGGACTCTAAGATAACCTGCCTAAATGACTACCGACCCGTAGCACTGACGTCTGTAGCCATGAAGTGCTTTGAAAGGCTGGTCATGGCTCACATCAACAGCATTATCCCAGAAACCCTAGACCCACTCCAATTTGCATACCGCTCCAACAGATCCACAGATGATGCAATCTCTATTGCACTCCACACTGCCCTTTCCCACCTGGACAAGAGGAACACCTACGTGAGAATGCTATTCATTGACTACAGCTCAGCATTCAACACCATAGTGCCCTCTAAGCTCATCACTAAGCTAAGGATCCTGGGACTAAACACCTCCCTCTGCAACTGGATCCTGGACTTCCTGACGGGCCGCCCCCAGGTGGTAAGGGTAGGTAACAACACATCTGCCACACTGATCCTCAACACGGGGGCCCCTCAGGGGTGCGTGCTCAGTCCCCTCCTGTACTCTCTGTTCACCCATGACTGCATGGCCAGGCACGACTCCAACACCATCATTAAGTTTGCCGACGACACAACAGTGGTAGGCCTGATCACCGACAACGATGAGACAGCCTATAGGGAGGAGGTCAGAGATCTGGCCGTGTGGTGCCAGGACAACAACCTCTCCCTCAACGTGACCAAGACAAAGGAGATGATTGTGGACTACAGGAAAAAAAAGAGGACTGAGCACGCCCCCATTCTCATCGACAGGGCTGTAGTGGAACAGGTTGAGAGCTTCAAGTTCCTTGGTGTCCACATCACCAACGAACTATCATGGTCCAAACACACCAAGACAGTCGTGAAGAGGGCACGACAAAGCCTATTCCCCCTCAGGAGACTAAAAAGATTTGGCATGGGTCCTCAGATCCTCAAAAAATTATACAGCTGCACCATCGAGAGCATCCTGACTGGTTGCATCACCGCCTGGTATGGCAACAGCTTGGCCTCCGACCGCAAGGCACTACAGAGGGTAGTGCGTACGGCCCAGTACATCACTGGGGCAAAGCTTCCTGCCATCCAGGACCTCTATACCAGGCGGTGTCAGAGGAAGGCCCTCAAAATTGTCAAAGACTCCAGCCACCCTAGTCATAGACTGTTCTCTCTGCTACCGCACGGCAAGCGGTACCGGAGTGCCAAGTCTAGGTCCAAAAGACTTCTCAACAGCTTCTACCCGCAAGCCATAAGACTCCTGAACAGCTAATCATGGCTACCCAGACTATTTGCACTGCCCCCCCACCCCATCCTTTTACGCTGCTGCTACTCTGTTAAGTATTTATGCATAGTCACTTTAACTCTACCCACATGTACATATTACCTCAACTACCTCAACTAGCCGGTGCCCCCGCACATTGACTCTGCAACGGTACCCCCCTGTATATATAGCCTCCCTACTGTCACTTTATTTTACTTCTGCTCTTTTTTTTCTCAACACTTTTTTTGTTGTTGTTTTATTTTTACTTTTTTTGTTTAAAATAAATGCACTGTTGGTTAAGGGCTGTAAGTAAGCATTTCACTGTAATGTCTGCACCTGTTGTATTCGGAGCATGTGACCAATAACATTTGATTTGATTTGATTTTGATTTGATTTAGTGGTTCTGAGCTGACTTAGCCAATTTAGTGACGCTAGCTAGCTAACAGCAAGCGGATAATATTGAAATGTCCATGTTAGGTGTGCTAAGCTAGCCAGTCTAATAGAGATTAATACAATTAGTGGGGTGGTTGAAATGTGTATTGTTGTAGGTGGTACAGAATCTGATTCCACCAGAATGTGTTTCAAACCCCTAGCTCTGCGCAAGGTGATTATTATTATTTTTTTTAATTTAACCTTTATTTAACCAGGTAAGCCAGTTGAGAACAAGTTCTCATTTACAACTGCGACCTGGCCAAGATAAAGCAAAGCAGTGCGATAAAAACAACAACACAGAGTTACATATGGGGTAAAAAAACATAAAGTCAAAAAAATACAACAGAAAATATATATACAGTGTGTGCAAATGTAGCAAGTTATGGAGGTAAGGCAATAAATAGGCTATAGTGCAAAATAATTACAATTAGTATTAACACTGGACTGCTAGATGTGCAAGAGATTATGTGCAAATAGAGATACTGAGGTGCAAAAGAGCAAAATAAATAACAATATAGGGATGAGGTAGTTGGGTGGGCTAATTTCAGATGGGCTGTGTACAGGTGCAGTGATCGGTAAGGTGCTCTGACAACTGATGCTTAAAGTTAGTGAGGGAGATAAGAGTCTCCAGCTTCAGAGATTTTTGCAATTCGTTCCAGTCATTGGCAGCAGAGAACTGGAAGGAATTGCGGCCAAAGGAGGTATTTGGCTTTGGGAATGACCAGTGAGATATACCTGCTGGAGCGCAGACTATGGGTGGGTGCTGCTATGGTGACCAATGAGCTAAGATAAGGCGGGGATTTGCCTAGCAGTGATTTATAGATGGCCTGGAGCCAGTGGGTTTGACGACGAACATGTAGTGAGGACCAGCCAACAAGAGCGTACAGGTCACAGTGGTGGGTAGTGTATGGGGCTTTGGAGACAAAACGGATGGCACTGTGATAGACTACATCCAATTTGCTGAGTAGAGTGTTGGAGGCTATTTTGTAAATGACATCGCCGAAGTCAAGGATCGGTAGGATAGTCAGTTTTACGAGGGCATGTTTGGCAGCATGAGTGAAGGAGGCTTTGTTGCGAAATAGGAAGCCGATTCTAGATTTAACTTTGGATTGGAGATTCTTAATGTGAGTCTGGAAGGAGAGTTTACAGTCTAACCAGACACCTAGGTATTTGTAGTTGTCCACATACTCTAGGTCAGACCCGTCGAGAGTGGTGATTCTAGTCGGGTGGGCGGGTGCCAGCAGCGTTCGATTGAAGAGCATGCATTTAGTTTTACTAGTGTTTAAGAGCAGTTGGAGGCTACTGAAGGAGTGATGTATGGCATTGAAGCTCGTTTGGAGGTTTGTTAACACAGTGTCCAATGAAGGGCCAGATGTATACAAAATGGTGTCGTCTGCGTAGAGGTGGATCTGAGAGTCATCAGCAGCAAGAGCGACATCATTGATATACACGGAGAAAAGAGTCGGCCCAAGAATTGAACCCTGTGGCACCCCCATAGAGATTGCCATAGGTCCAGACAACAGGCCCTCCGATTTGACACATTGAACTGTATCTGAGAAGTAGTTGGTGAACCAGGCGAGGCAGTCATTTGAGAAACCAAGGCTATTTAGTCTGCCAATAAGAATGCGGTGGTTGACAGAGTCGAAAGCCTTGGCCAGGTCGATGAAGACGGCTGCACAGTACTGTCTATTATCGATCGCGGTTATAATATCGTTTAGGACCTTGAGCGTGGCTGAAGTGCACCCATGACCAGCTCGGAAACCGGATTGCATAGCGGAGAAGGTACGGTGGGATTCGAAATGGTCGGTGATCTGTTTGTTAACTTGGCTTTCAAATACTTTCGAAAGGCAGGGCAGGATGGATATAGGTCTGTAACAGTTTGGATCTAGAGTGTCACCCCCTTTGAAGAGGGGGATGACCGTCGCAGCTTTCCAATCTCTGGGGATCTCAGACGTTACGAAAGAGAGGTTGAACAGGCTAGTAATAGGGGTTGCGACAATTTCGGCGGCTAGTTTTAGAAAGAAAGGGTCCAGATTGTCTAGCCCAGCTGATTTGTAGGTCCAGATTTTGCAGCTCTTTCAGAACATCAGCTGTCTGAATTTGTGTGAAGGAGAAGGGGGGGGCATGGGCAAGTTGCAGCGGAGGGTGCAGAGTTGGTGGCCGGGGTAGTGGTAGCCAGGTGGAAAGCATGGCCAGCCGTAGCAAAATGCTTGTTGAAATTCTCGATTATTGTAGATTTATCGGTGGTGATAGTGTTTCCTAGCCTCAGTGCAGTGGGCAGCTGGGAGGAAGTGCTCTTATTCTCCATGGACTTTACAGTGTCCCAAAACTTTTTGGAGTTAGTGCTACAGGATGCAAATTTCTGTTTGAAAAAGTTAGCCTTTGCTTTCCTGACTGCTTGTGTACAGTGGGGGAAAAAAGTATTTAGTCAGTCACCAATTGTGCAAGTTCTCCCACTTAAAAAGATGAGAGAGGCCTGTAATTTTCATCATAGGTACACGTCAACTATGACAGACAAATTGAGATTTTTCTTTCCAGAAAATCACATTGTAGGATTTTTTATGAATTTATTTGCAAATTATGGTGGAAAATAAGTATTTGGTCACCTACAAACAAGCAAGATTTCTGGCTCTCACAGACCTGTAACTTCTTCTTTAAGAGGCTCCTCTGTCCTCCACTCGTTACCTGTATTAATGACACCTGTCCACAACCTCAAACAGTCACACTCCAAACTCCACTATGGCCAAGACCAAAGAGCTGTCAAAGGACACCAGAAACAAAATTGTAGACCTGCACCAGGCTGGGAAGACTGAATCTGCAATAGGTAAGCAGCTTGGTTTGAAGAAATCAACTGTGGGAGCAATTATTAGGAAATGGAAGACATACAAGACCACTGATAATCTCCCTCGATCTGGGGCTCCACGCAAGATCTCACCCCGTGGGGTCAAAATGATCACAAGAACGGTGAGCAAAAATCCCAGAACCACACGGGGGGACCTAGTGAATGACCTGCAGAGAGCTGGGACCAAAGTAACAAAGCCTACCATCAGTAACACACTACGCCGCCAGGGACTCAAATCCTGCAGTGCCAGACGTGTCCCCCTGTTTAAGCCAGTACATGTCCAGGCCCGTCTGAAGTTTGCTAGAGTGCATTTGGATGATCCAGAAGAGGATTGGGAGAATGTCATATGGTCAGATGAAACCAAAATATAACTTTTTGGTAAAAACTCAACTCGTCGTGTTTGGAGGACAAAGAATGCTGAGTTGCATCCAAAGAACACCATACCTACTGTGAAGCATGGGGGTGGAAACATCATGCTTTGGGGCTGTTTTTCTGCAAAGGGACCAGGACGACTGATCCGTGTAAAGGAAAGAATGAATGGGGCCATGTATCGTGAGATTTTGAGTGTAAACCTCCTTCCATCAGCAAGGGCATTGAAGATGAATCGTGGCCGGGTCTTTCAGCATGACAATGATCCCAAACACACCGCCCGGGCAACGAAGGAGTGGCTTCGTAAGAAGCATTTCAAGGTCCTGGAGTGGTCTAGCCAGTCTCCAGATCTCAACCCCATAGAAAATCTTTGGAGGGAGTTGAAAGTCTGTGTTGCCCAGCGACAGCCCCAAAACATCACTGCTCTAGAGGAGATCTGCATGGAGGAATGGGCAAAAATACCAGCAACAGTGTGTGAAAACCTTGTGAAGACTTACAGAAAACATTTGACCTGTGTCATTGCCAACAAAGGGTATATAACAAAGCATTGAGAAACTTTTGTCATTGACCAAATACTTATTTTCCACCATAATTTGCAAGTAAATTCATAAAAAATCCTACAATGTGATTTTTTGGAAATATTTTTCTCATTTTGTCTGTCATAGTTGACGTGTACCTATGATGAAAATTACAGGCCTCTCTCATCTTTTTAAGTGGGAGAACTTGCACAATTGGTGGCTGACTAAATACTTTTTTTCCCCACTGTATATTGGTTCCTAACTTCCCTGAAAAGTTGCACATCGCGGGGGCTATTTGATGCTAATGCAGTACGCCACAGGATGTTTTTGTGCTGGTCAAGGGCAGTCAAGTCTGAGGAGAACCAGGGGCTCTATCTGTTCTTGGTTCTGTATTTTTTGAATGGGGCATGTTTATTTAAGATTGAGAGGAAATTACTTTTAAACATTTTTACATTTTAGTCATTTAGCAGACGCTCTTATCCAGAGCGACTTACATGAGCAATTAGGGTTAATTGCCTTGCTCAAGGGCACATCGACAGATTTTTCACCTAGTCGGCTCAGGGATTAGAACCAGCGACCTTTCGGTTACTGGCACAACGCTCTTAACCACTAAGCTACCTGCCGCCCCTCTAAGCAACCAGGCATCCTCTACTGACGGAATGAGATCTATATCCATCCAGGATACCTGGGCCAGGTCAATTAGGAAGGCCTGCTCGCTAAAGTGTTTTAGGGAGCGTTTGACAGTGATGAGGGGTGGTCGTTTGACCGCGGACCCGTTACGGACGCAAGCAATAAGGCAGTGATCGCTGAGATCCTGGTTGAAGACAGCGGAGGTGTATTTAGAGGGTAAGTTAGTCAGGATGATATCTATGAGGGTACCCATGTTTACGGATTTAGGGTTGTACCTGGTAGGTTCGTTGATAATTTGTGTGAGATTGAGGGCATCTAGTTTGGATTGTAGGATGGCCGGGGTGTTAAGCATATCCCAATTTAGGTCACCAAGCAGTACGAACTCTGAGGATAAATGGGGGGCAATCAATTCACATATGCTGTCCAGGGCACAGCTGGGGGCTGAGGGGGGTCTGTAGCAAGCGGCAACAGTGAGAGACTTATTTCTGGAAAGGTGGATTTTTAGAAGTAGAAGCTCAAACTGTTTGGGCACAGACCTGGATAGTATGATAGAGCTCTGCAGGCTATCTCTACAGTAGATTGCAACTCCGCCCCCTTTGGCAGTTCTATCTAGACGGAAAACGTTGTAGTTGGGGATGGAAATCTCTGAATTTTTGCTGGCCTTCCTAATCCAGGATTCAGAAACTGCTAGAACATCAGGGTTGGCGGAGTGTGCTAACGCAGTGAATAACTCAAACTTAGGAAGTAGGAAGACTTCTGATATTTACGTGCAAGAAACCAACACTTTTGCGATTACAGAAGTCAGCAAATGATAGCGCCTGGGGAGTAGGAGTGATACTGAGGGCTGCAGGGCCTGGGTTAGCCTCTACATCACCAGAGGAACAGAGGAGGACTAGAATAAGGATACGGCTAAAGGCTTTAAGAACTGGTCTTCTAGTGCGTTGGGTACATAGAATAAAGGGGGCAGATTTCCGGGCGTTGTAGAAAAGATTCAGGGCATTATGTACAGACAAGGATATGGAAGGATATGAGTAAAGTGGAGGTAAATGTAAGCGTTGGGTAACAATGAAAGAGATAGCATCACTGGAGGCACCAATTGAGTCGGTCTCCGCGCGTATGGGGGGTGGGACAAAGGAGCTATCTAAGGCAGGTTTAGCTGGGCTGGGGGATCTACAGTGAAATAGTAAAATTAGAAATAACCGAAACAACAATAAGCTAACCATATTGACAAGGGAGAGAGGCATAAAGCAATCACAGGTGTAATTTGAGAGAGCTAAGACAACAGCTGGTTATGACGACACAGTTTGGGCTGAGGCTAAACATAAACAGGATGCAGTACCGTAAAAAGGAACAGTCCAGCAGACATCAGCTGTATAGCTGAGTTATCATAAGGTCCGGTGAACAGCAATAGGATAGTTCGGAGGTAGTTCGGGGGCTGCTAAAGCACTAGTGAGCAAGAGGCCACGGCTAGCGTGTGCTAGCGGGCCGGGGCTAGCAGATGGAATCTTCGTGGTCGACGTCGTAACGTGATTAAATTATTCCGGCAGAAAAATCCAATGTTCTGGGTGAAATACCGCTAACTGTGGCTAATAGCAAGTAGCTAGTTAGCTGGCTAGCTAGTTTCAACTGGAGATTCTAGATAAAAGGTAAGTCAAGAATCCGTTCCACATTGAGTGAGGCGGGTTGCAGGAAAGTATATTTTGTAGAAGGATGAAAAGTCTGATAGGGAAATATGTACGAAAAATACAAAAAAAACAGGGTATTTACAGGCTATTTACAGACACACGACAAAAACAGGACTGCACTACTACGCCATCTTGGATTCTTTAGGGTAAGTTGACAAAAATATTTACAAGCTGACATCTAAGATAGCTCAATTTACAGTTAGCATGGCATAAACATGATTTGGGTAGTGTTTGTGTTATGGGGTTAGAGGTAGTCGGAGGACCACAGACTAATTTCCAGACCATGTAATCAATTTAGTCTACCCCTTTTCTCTTTTTACCTTTTTCTCTTTGTAAAACTCAGGTTATTTGGAGTCCTTCCACAGCGCCCTGCTGAAAAATACCCCAAAGCGGCAGCATTCTGGGTACACGAGCATGAGGGAGCGGACACACCTTGCGGTTATGGAGCATACCAAGATTGTTGGACAGAAACCTGCAAGGGACACTGAAAGGTATACAATCAAGACTACAACAGTAATGACACAACCACCTCATTCTTCTCTCTGCAGATTCTCAAAACACAATACAAAGACATGTCTACAAAAATCCCCTGCCAAGGGCTATTATTGACAAGAATGATCTGTCAAAGTCAATGGGCTGGGGGATGTTTACAGACAGATATTTGAGATGAGGAAAGGGGTTTTGGTTGTGCAGGGTTGGTTTTTGCGATAAAAGTATTGTGTATGAGAACGATTGAGAGGTGCCATTTCTCCTCAATCTCCCATACACAACAATACATACTGTGTAAGAACTGACCTCCTATGACTTTTCACACCTTCTGCAGGCCCTCAGCCCATTCACTTTGTTGACTGAGCTTTCCTCTCAAAAGCAGCTCCCAATATCCCTCATTGTCCCTAAACAATACACTAGCCTGTCTCTAAACCGTTACAGTATGGTTCATTCGGTTAACACCTTTACCAACAAAGGCGTGTTGCCCTTCCATAAAAAGTGTAAAATGCTAACACCACAACCATGTCGTTCCAGGAGACATGCATTACCAGCAAATCTTCTGCAAGAGGTCCAAACAGTTGGTGGTTAAGAAGGTCTACGAGTGCTACACCATAAAATAAACATGGATATTTTCTATCAATCTTCTAAATTTGTTTTCCTTTATGGATTCACAGAATATATTTATATACAGTAAGCTATACAGGGTTCTGTAGAATTGAACAGATGTTAGACATTCAGATACAGTATATCCAAATAATGTTTATTTTTCAAATTCTAAAATACAGGGGAGTGTACACTATTTAATGCTAACTCAAAAGGAGAACTGGGTATTCAACAACAATGTTAAATGGTAAAAGTAACATAAAAAATATACAGTATGGGGCCTCCCGAGTGGTGCAGCGGTCTAAGGCACAACAGATCTGGGTTCGATCCCAGGCTGTGTGACAGCTGGCCGTGACCAGGAGACCCATGAGGCGGCACACAATTGGCCCAGCGTCGTCTGGGTTAGGGGAGGGTTTGGCCGGCCGGGATTTCCTTGTCCCATCGCGCTCTAGCGACTCCTTGTGGCGGGCCGGGCGCCTGCAAGCTGACTTCAGTCGCCAGCTGGACAGTGTTTCCTCCGACACATTGGTGAGGCTGGCTTCCGGGTTAAGCGAGCAGTGTGTCAGGAAGCAGTGCGGCTTGGCAGGGTCGTGTTTCGGAGGACGCATGGCTCTCGACCTTCGCTTCTCCCGAGTCCATAGGGGAGAAAAAGGGGTAAAAGTACAAAAAATACAGCATGAAAAGTGTAGTATAGTTCAATTTGTCTGAGTGTCTCAGGTGTAGTAAAGTGCGGAGAACTGTAGCTACAGATTGCTACACAAGATAATGTGATTTAACCAAATATTTTTGGTATCCATTACTGGAAGTAATCCAACAATGTGTATGCCGCCATCTTGTCTATTTCAAATCTTCTCTCATTGATCGAGACACGTGAGTGTCCACCCGAAAGTGCCGCATGTCATTATGACAGACACCTGTCTCGACCAATGAGAGAAGACTTGAAATAGACAAAATGGCAGCATACACATTGTTGGATTGCTTCATGGAGAAAAATAAGTATTGTGCGCCATAGGGTGTATCGTGCTAACAAGTTACAAATGACAGGTGTAGCGCATACCAAGTTAGCACCAGGCTAATTAGCTAGCCAACTCCATTCACGTGCTAACGTTTGCTGGTAAAACTAGCATTAGGTGGCTGGTTGTAAAGTTGTAGCTTGCTGTTTAGTAGCCATATCTACATATCTATACTATATATACAATAGATCTCCAATTGTAAAACCACTTATCTTTTTAGTAATAGTTATGGCTACCGGTAGTTGTTTAGATAACTTAGCTAGCTACCTAAGTTAGCAAACTGAAAAATAATTAGATTTCCCCCACTGTAACAGAGTAGTATGTTAACCAGCAATACATAATATGGGTTTCAGTAGACAAACTAAAGTTAGCTAGGTAGCTAGCTATCTGGCTTGCATGAAAAATAACTTACTTAGCCACCGTATTTTTCACCTGCCCTCCTGGTGCTGTCATCGGCTGTAGCTGAGCTTCCTTTTCGCTATATTCTGGTTGAAACATGTATGGATGAAGGTCACCATGTAGCTAATAGAAAATCAAAAAATGCTTCATCGTCAAATTCGAGTTGATGAGCAGTAGCGGTGCGTGGGCAAAATAAAAAGATAATTGTGTTGTTTGCTCTATAACCTGTTAGTTCATATGCATTGACACCGTGATATATAGGCCTAAGGCCGAGACAATAAGAAGACACAGTGGCAGAATAGATTCAACCACACTTTTGTTTCATTACAAAACCGGAGAGCAACATCTGTTCAGTGAAGTCCACAAAACATATTGCATGTAACAAACAGTTATATGACCTAAGGATAGTCAAGCAAGGTAATGTTTCCAACATTTTTGGACTACTAAACAAATATTGATTTACCGCAAGTCGCAAAGAAAACAGGAGCTGCCTCCACTATTCCAGCACCATTCCAACTTCAACATTTCAACTTCATCGAATCACCTATGCTTAGTCTAATACAGTGACAACTAAAATATACCAAAAATGATTTAGTCCAATCAACGTAAGGTAAATATGATGTGGCTGTCCATGGTACTGATTTCTCTCTGTGTGGTGTGTGTGCGAGCATGCGTGCAAGTAGAAGAAACATGTTGACCTACCCTACTTGTAGAGAAATGCCAATGCCATCCTCATCTTTTATGTTGACTAAACGGTCTAGGACTCTGTCATACAGTACATGCTTTTAGTTTTTGTTGTCCTAGGCTAACTGGCTAAAATACTTGCTCACTAGCCTAACTTCCTTTCATGGGCAATGCCAGGCCATCTAGTTAACATTAGCATACTACATCTAGCTACATGTTGAACTTCAAACCTCTCAGGCCAGGGGCACAATGTATGAATTTATGGTTGGATCAGAATCGCGGTTATAATCATTGGCCAGTACGGAGAATTAAGAAATACCACAAGTTCAAATCCCTATCTCCATTGATGGTTAATTTAGGAAAGGGACGATTTTAGCTAGCTAGCTAGCCACAACACACAACGAGATGCAACAGTTCAAGTTTTTTTCTGTCAATAATAACGTTTGGCTTGTGATATGATTGGTCTGAAGCCTAATCCAAACTGGCTTCTCTTGACACTTTTTTTTTTGGTGCGCCAGGACCATTCACAGCTCAGCTCACTCAGTTTAATGCAACGCTGATTGGCTATTATTTTATATATTTTTTATCAAGGGAGGCCAAATTCTCGCAAAGCTACGGGTGGCAACAATGTCATACTCTTTCTGAACAGACAGCATCAGATAGATACGCTACACATTCTGAGACAGAAGGGCGCTGTTTTGTTCGCTCGGATGCTTTCGCCGGTGAGAAACATTCAGCCTCTTGTGAACTGAAGGAAATGTATGAAACACAGAGAGACTAAAGATACATTATTTTGTTTTGTTTTTTCTTTGTCCATTTTTTGGGGAAGCCTGGCATCCCTTGGCCTCCATGAATACACGCCACAGTTGATGAGAGGAATCATTTGAAGCCATTATGGTCTGGTCAGTTCTTTCAGTTTTGCCCAAAGGATTTTTGGTTGTGTGTCCGCTTCCCTTTCAAAAATGCCTGCCTTGGGGGAGGGACAGGCCAGAGCACTCAGCACCATTGCAGCCTTTCAGAGACTGGACTTTTTTTTCTCACCTTGTATATTTAGCAATGAATCTGCCGATGTTTGCTGAAAGACATGTGAAGCCCCTCTTAGTGGCTAATTATGTGTGAAACACATTTCACTGACCTAGAAATCCCTCTGACATGATCAAAACAAACCCAGGGGTCCCCCAGGTTGAAATTCCCCTTTAAAATTACCTTGATATCATGTGAGTTATGATCAATGGAGTTATACCTAATGAACGGCAAAGATTAGTCTACAAAAGAAGCCTGAAAAAAGGAAATTGTGGGAAAGTGTTTATGATATAGGCCAAGGTCATTACAATGTGATTTGTGGTGAATTTTTCTCCACTCAAAAAATGCTATATTGAAGGTAGGCTAGTCACTCCGTTGAGCGCCTACAACCACAAATGAACCATGAAGGAGCGTGTTCGGGCATGCGAGTCTGACGATGATGCACGCACGCACGCACACACACACACTCTCACAGAGGAGTGTAGCGTCAGTTCCTTCCTCCTTTCAAATGTTGTATGGATTTCAGATGGGTTGTCGAAAGGATAAACATTAACATTACTTACTTAGCCTAATAAACGGCGCATGTTTAGGCTATCACGTTGTGAATTCAAGTACATTTTTTGATTAAATTCCGTGCTCTTTTTAAGATCAAAATGCCAGAGTTTATCTCTGTCGATGGGTTTATCGCCGAGACCTTGGAGGACTATAGCTCTCCAACAACCTCGTCCTTCACCACCAAAATGTCAAGTTGTAGAAACGCTGTAAACAACATCGAAGAGGTAAGTTAATTGTTTCTTTACATTATGGCTATCATAATCTGTTATCAGTTGAGAAACACTCTTTTCATGCCACTTCGATACAGAAACGACTACAGTAATGGGACTTTTTGGGAGGCTTGCCAGGATAACGTAACGTGCACAGTACAAAGGTGTGCTATGCAATTCAGGCATCAACCAACTATCGCTCAATCTATGGACTGGGGTAGTAGACAAAGCGCCTGACGGCTTTCTTTGTGTCGGCCGCATCTTTTTTCTCGTTTGTTCATGGATTAATTTAATTCAACAATGCATTCGCATGGCTTTTCTCATGAAAGGCTCAATGTTGCATCAGAGATCACCAATATGCGTAAAAACATCTACATGTGGTGATGTCCTTTGTTTATCAAATGATTCCTTGTGGCGCTCGTGGTCATTATATGGAACGCGAGGAAAAACATTCAAATGTATTCCATATCAATAACCATAATACTAACCACTACTATTATATGATGGTGTACAAGCAAAACGTCCTATTTATGTTGCCATTGAAACCATTGCCACTGCTTTTATTGTGGGACCGACGACGTAATTCTACCACTATACTCAACAGTAAATAGACTGCTGTAGCTCAGTCGATTCATTAGGAAAGTGGTGAAATTAACCATTTAGGCAAATACGCCTATGGCATTGAAAAATGACAACACAACTTTGTCAAGTCCATTTATCTAGCCTAGATATCAATTCAATAAAGTGATTTTTATAATAGTCATCAACACTACTGCAGTTTTTATGATTTTGATTCAAGCTAGTTATCATAATAGAAGGCTATTAAGGCCCATATAGCTGTTTTTTAAAACAATATCTGGCAGTTATTTTAAAGATTAAGATGCTTAAACCATCATAAAACAGTTATTTAGTTTAGGCTTACTGTATATCTATCCATGATTAGTCGATGATCATAAATGCTGGACAGCTGTTTGTGACCAGCTCAGAGATTAGGCTATGCTGTATTTGCCATCCCATATACATCAGAGGAATGTTTTTTACCCCTTTTTCGTCCCAATTTCGTGATATCCAATTGGTAGTTAGTCTTGTCCCATCGCTGCAACACCCATATGGATTCGGGAGAGGTGAAGGTCGAGAGCCATGTGTCCTCCGAAACACGACCCTGCCAAGCCACACTGCTTCTTGACACACTGCTCGCTTAACACGGAAGCCAGCCGTACCAATGTGTCGGAGGAAACACTGTACAACTGGCGACCGAGGTCAGCTTGCAGGCACCCGGCCCACCACAAGGAGTCGCTAGAGCGTGATGGGACAAGGACATCCCGGCCGGCCAAACCCTCCCCTAACACGGACGACGCTGGGCCAATTGTGGGATCCCGGGTCTGTAGTGAAGCCTCAAGCACTGTAATGCAGTGTCTTAGACCGCTGCACCACTCGGGAGGCCCCAGAGGTAATGTTTTTAACAATGGGTTTGTTATGGGTGGAATTATTTTTGATTTAGAATGGCCCACAATAAAAAACGCTGTCTGTAGCCTGTACTCGAATAACGAATGGAGGCAACGTGCAGTTACGTTTTCAATAGGCAAGCATGGGCAGCGTGTCCATAAGGCTAGGGGAAGTTAAGATTTTCCTAATGTAAATTGAATTAAATTGCTAAAATTATATAGCCTAATTAGCCTACTCTTGTCTATACAGAAATAAAATAATTCAAAATAGTCTACAAAAGCATGATGTGGCCATAAAGGATTATTAGCTTCTTTTAACATTAGTACCGCTGGGCCTCGAGGGACCCTCCCCCCCTTCAAGCTAATGAGCAGTCATTCTGACTGCAACATTCTAACAGTGTAATTACTACATTTTATATACACTATCTCTAAAATAATTATTTGGTTCTGTTCATGAAGGTGTTAGGTAACATTAAGATATTTGTTTTTTTTCATTTTAAATAACAAAATTGCATTTTCATTAGTTTTTTACTGTAGGCTATATGTAAAAACACAAATTCAACTGTTAAATCAATTTTATTCGTGGCATGCCTTTGTTACAACTATGAAACAGAAACCATATGTGTTGGAACATGGTAACAGTTTCTTTTAATAAAGATTTTTTACAAAATACCCCAACCACAAAGACGTACGGTCAGCAAAATGTGTGGTCAAATGATGAAAACGGTAGCCTAAACATCATAAGCGCCAAGTGTGCTTGATAAATAGTGAATATCAGCACAAAAGCAATAATGGCATTATAATTAATGTGTCAATATGACAGCAGTCAAAAATAGTTAATTATTGTCAGCTCGTGCTTACAGGGGTGCGTTTTCACGCAGTGGCATGAGTTGGATTTAATTTAGCCGTTATCCCTTGGCCTAACTCCACACATATCTTCGCCACTTTCACTTGCTTGACACACTTCCCACAAAAAGGTTGCTTGCAGGCGACACAGGTGTCTTGGGTTCTGTTCTTTGGTAATCTGGCCACCTGGCACTGTCACCTCCCCGGGAGCTGTGCGCAATTTGACTTGCGCAAAGGCTTGTGTGGAATCTTTGCTGCTGCCTTGGCCCTCATATGTCTCTCACGTAGCACTTATGCCAGACTCATGATGAAGTCTCTCCTGGGCATGGTGTTGTTCATGCAGTGCTTGAACAACACGTGTGCGTTGATAGCACCCTAGTCAAGCATGTTGTAGAACGCAGCAACAGGCCAGCTGCGAGTGTTTCCTTTCACAGAGTACAGCCGTGCCATCTGATCCAAAACATCCACCCCAACCTGTTTTTTAAATCTGATTCTACTGCTTGCATCAGTTACCTGATGTGGAATAGAGTTCCATGTAGTACTGTGCGCCTCCCATAGTCTGTTCTGGACTTGGGGACTGTGAAGAGACCTCTGGTTACATGTCTTGTGGGGTATGCATGGGTATCCGAGCTGTGTGCCAGTAGTTCAGACAGACAGCTTGGTGCATTCAACATGTCAATACCTCTCACAAATACAAGTTGTGATGAAGTCAATCTCTCTTCCACTTTGAGCCATGAGAGATTGACATGCATATTATTAATGTTAGCTCTCTGTGTACTTTTAAGGGCAGCCGTGCTGCCCTGTTCTGAGCCAACTGCAATTTTCTTAAGTCCCTCTTTGTGGCACCTGACCACATTACTGAACAGTAGTCTAGGTGCGACAAAACTACGCCCTGTAGGACCTGTCTAGTTGATAGTGTTGTTAAGAAGGCAGAGCAACACTTTATTATGGACAGACTTCTCCCCAGCTTAGCTAATGTTGTATCAATATGTTTTGACCATGACAGTTTACAATCCAGGGTTACTCCAAGCAGTTTATTCACCTCAACTTGCTCAATTTCCACATTATTCATTACGAGATGTAGTTGAGGTTTAGGGTTTAGTGAATGATTTGTCCCAAATACAATGCTTTTAGTTTTAGAAATATTTAGGACTAACTTATTCCTTGCTACCCATTCCAGAACTAACTGCATCTCTTTGTTAGGTGTTGCAGTCATTTCAGTTGCAGTAGTGTATAGTGTTGAGTCATCCACATACATAGACACACTGGCTTTACTCAAAGCCAGTGGCATGTCGTTAGTAAAGATAAAAAGTAAGGGGCCTAAACAGCTGCCCTGGGGAATTCCTGATTCAACCTGGATTATGTTTGAGATGCTTCCATTAAAGAACACCCTCTGTGTTCTGTTAGACAAGTAACTCTTTATTCACATTATAGCAGGGGGTGTAAATCCGTAACACAAGTTTTTCCAGCAGCAGACTATGATCAATAATGTCAAAAGCTGCACTGAAGTGTAACAAGACAGCCCCCACAATCATTGTATCATCAATTTCTCTCAGCCAATCATCAGTAATTTGTGTGAGTGTTGCGTTGTCATTCTTCAGCACCATTGTGGAGTACAACGGCTGTGCGGGTGCCTTATTTTGCGGGAGGGGGCTGCCGTCTCGCTTTGTTCATGGTGCCGACTACGCTTGTTTTATTTCCAAGCAACTTGTTCGCCAATGACCGTGAAGGGAAGAAATTGTCCATGGTGACATTTCTCCCCTTGCCAACATATGGTTCCACCAGCCTCAACACCACATTCTGTCATTCGCTCACCTGCTACCTGATGTGGATATTTTCCCAAATGGTGCTGTCCCTTCCTCTCTTCTGTCTCACCTTTAATTTGGTGGTGGCGCTGGCACCTGCTCAGTGCATACCGTTCTGTCTTATTTGTGCTTAGTCCTCAGGGTTGTAGGTTTAGGCTGAGGCTCAGAATGAGAAGAATAATCATCAGAGATGTCATGATTACTTTCTTCCCCACCATCTGAGTCGCTTTCATTCAGATCTTGTAGTAGCACTAATGCAGCATGTGCTTTCATTTGTTTTGGTATTCTTGGCATTGTAAATTACGCATGTTCTCACTGTGCACTCCAAGTAGGCCAGAGTAGACTATTAAGACTGCTTGGATTTGGTGGACTGATATAGGGTACGTTCCGTTTTGAGATTATAATTAGAATATACCAATAAAATAGAAAGGTCACAATTGGTGATTTACATAATTATGCATCGTTCGCTTCCCCTTGCTCATCAACACACCCGTTCTCACTCTTTCATTGATTTAATCTGTTGTTATATGTGTGAAATTTGTTTCTGTATAGTTTATGTTCAGTTTCGAGGCAATTATCGACGTGATTATCAACTGGGCACTGCACATTCCAATGTTGGGAGAATGAGCGGAGCAGGCCCTACTGTCGGGAGGAGGGGCAATGGGGAAACCCATTCAAATAATGACATGCTCTCCTAAAACTGGTTAAAGCTCCAGTTCTGTTTGTAATATTACGATTCTAACAACAGCAATGTGTTGTATTTAGGACTTAATTAATATAACAAATATAATTAATGAGCAGTCAAAATTACTGCTTTAGTGTTAATAAATAAGTTGTGGCTTGTTTTAAATCATATTGCCTACAGTTGGATGGAAAGGTATTTTGGGCAGATTATAGTTGAGTTGCGACTGTCTGTGAAATGTAGAGGCCAAGCCAGGCATATCGCAATATTTCAAAGTAAAATCGCAGGAAAAATATAGTTTGGAAAGCATATGGTTATTGCTGTAAAGAGAAGACAATGAAAAGACCAATTTGTCTTTTAGTTATAAATTCTCAACTTAATTGAGCAAACAACAGTATAGCCTATCTGATTGGCACCAGAGGAGTAACTCAACAATGATAAATAATGAATATGCGCAGTATACACTCAATGTGGAATAAGTCAAGGGGTATGAATACTTTATGAAGGCACTGTAGGCCTAAAGCCGAGACAATAAGACGACACTGCCAGAATAAATTCAACCACACCTTTGTTTCATCACAAAACCCCAGAGCAACCTCTGTCCGGTGAAGTCCACAAAGCATATTGCATGTAACAAACAGTTACATGACCTACAGCATGGTCAAGCAAGTTAATGTTTCCGACATTTTTGGACTACTAAACAACTATTGATGTAGAACCACGGAGAGTTACCGCAAGTTATTTTATTGATTAGAGCAAAAATGCTATTCATAAATACGAATGCATAACTTGTTTTTGCGTGAATTCCACGATGCGGTTAGCTTTTAACAGCTAGGACCGCTATTTCTTGTCCTGGAATCCCATTTAAGAGAGAGGTTTAAGCCTGCTTGACAGAGACGCTAAGCTGCTAGCCATCAAGCTAACAAAGTTGGTACCAGATGAGTTTTGCAATGGAGCCCTCTTTGTCTGGAGAACTAAATGAACGGTTCCAGCGCTGTAGGAGCTGTATCAATTACGCTTTGTTTTGGGACAAACCGGATCATTCGGAGTTCCAATGCAGCAATTGTTTGCTTACCGAGGATTATAGGCTTGAGGTGGCTTCCTTGATCACGCAGGTCGCCAGCCTACGTAAGAAACTGGGGAAAACGCAGAGTGGAATGTTGACATTTTCTGCGCTGGTGGCTGGACGGCGTTCACGCTTGTTGGATGCATCTCCGCCTTCTCGTTTGTCGTTATCCGACCGGCCAGGGTTGCCCGGAGCTCCCCCATCTGATAGCGCCGTCGAAGGAGCACATCATGAGGAGAAAGGCAATTAACGATGGTCGCATGTCACGAGCCGTGGAAGCCGAAGACAGCGACCTCCCGCAAAGCAGTCTACACTCCCAACGAGAGGCCCGGAGCGGATACAAACAATGAATAGTGTCGCCATCCTGGAGCCTGATCTTCCTGCACCTTCGTTGCTGGGGGTGTCTGCGGCCGCAGTGCCTACTACTACGATTTCGAAGTCGACGTCGGCAACCTTCCGTCCCTGCTCTGGATCGAGCGGGGCTTCTCCATCTGTCGGAGGCCTGCACCCTGTGAAGCGTGGGAGTGGGCGGATTTCCTCATCCTTCTCGCCAGCCGTGATTTTGGGAAACTCCATGGTAAGAAATGTGACCGTTCCTGGTGCAAAAACAATGTCCTATCCCGGAGCTTGAGTAAATTACATTACTAAGCTGCTCCCGAATGTACTACGTCAGGACATGGAAATCGATTCTATCGTAGTCCATGTGGGTTTTAATGACATTATGATGGGCAGCTCTGAACAGTTGAAACTGGATTTTAAAGAGCTGATTGACTCTCTGCTAGACATGAACAAAAAAAACATAATATCTGGCCCTGTGCCCGCTCTGAATCGTGGCATTGAACGCTTTAGCAGGATTCTTGCTCTTCACAACAGGCTACGTGATTATTTCAGCTCAATGGGTGTAACTTTTGTTGACAATTCCGATACCTTTTGGAAACAAAACACGTTTTATAAGGAGGATGGGATCCACCCAAAGAATCCAGGAACCCAAATGATTCCACAGCATTATAAGGCTGCGTTGAGACATTGACTTAGCAATGACCCAAGCCCAGCTTGCAGTAATCATGTGCCTAAGAACCAGATTTATACTGTTAGCACTTAGCCGGTGTGCCTGAGGAGGAAGTCCACTGTGTGCAACTCACCCTGCACTAACATAAAGAACATGAGCACATCTACTGCTGCTAAGCTTCCCAGTAAAGCAATAAAAACAAGTAAGCATCCCAGAAGAAAAGTGCTCAAAATAGCCAACGTTAACATATGTAGCTTAAGAAACAAGGTTCATGAAATCAATAATTTGCTAGTAACAGATTACATTCATATTCTGACTATCTCTGAAACTCACTTAGATGATACCTTTGATACAGTTGTAGCAATACAAGGTTATAACATTTACAGAAAGTATAGAAATGCCAATGGTGAAGGTGTTGCTGTTTATATTCAGAACCACGTTCCTGTGAAGATTAGAGAGGATCTCATGTTAAATACTGTTGAAGTAATATGGCTACAGGTTCATCTGCCTCACCTAAAGCCCATTTTGGTGGGAAGCTGCTATAGACCAAGTGCTAACAGTCAGTATCTGGATAACGTGTGAAATGCTTGATAATGTATGTGATATCAATAGAGAGGTATACTTTCAGGGTGATTTTAAATATTGACTAGCTTTCATCAGGCTGACCACTCAAGAGAACGCTTCAAACTATAACCAGTGCCTGCAACCTGGTTCAGGTTATCAGTCAACCTACCAGGGTAGTTACAAACAGTACAGGAAAAAAAAAGAAGAAACAACACTATGAAACAAGGATAAATGACATAAAGAATGATAGTAAAAAGCTTTGGAGCACCTTAAATGACATTTTGGGAAAAAAGGCAAACTCATTAATTGAATCAGATGGCTCATTCATCACAAAACCAACTGATATTGCCAATTACTTTAATGATTTTTCATTGGCAAGATTAGCAAACGTAGGCAGGACATGCCAGCAACAATTGCTGACACTACACATTCAAGTATATCTGACCAAATTATGAATGACAATTATTATAATTTTGAATTCTGTAAACTGAGTGTGGAAGAGGTGAAAATATTATTGTTGTCTATTAACAATGACAAGCCACCGGGGTCTGACAACTTGGATGGATAATAGCGGACGATATTGCCACTCATATTTGCCATATTTTCAATTTAAGCCTACTAGAATGTGTGTGCTCCAAGGCTTGGAGGGAAGCAAAAGTCAGTCCACTACCTACGAATAGTAAAGCCCCCTTTACTGGCTCAAATAGCCGACCAATTAGCCTGTTACCAACCCTTAGTAAACTATTTGAAAAAATTGTGTTTGACCAGATACAATGCTATTTTACAGTAAACAAATTGACAACAAACTTTCAGCATGCTTATAGAGAAAGACATTCTACAAGCACAGCACTTACACAAATGACTGATGATTTGGCTGAGAGAAATTGATGATAAAAAGATTGTGGGTGCTGTTTTGTTAGACTTCAGTGCTACTTTTGACATTATCGATCCTAGTCTGCTGCTGGAAAAACGTATGTGTAATGGCTTTACTCCACCTGCTATAATGTGGATAAAGAGTTACTTGTCTAACAGAACACAGAGGATGTTCTTTAATGGAAGCCTTTCAAACTTAATCCAGGTATAATCAGGAATTCCCGAGGGCAGCTGTCTAGGCCCCTTACTTTTTTCCATCTTTACTAACGACATGCCACTGGCTTTGAGTAAAGCCAGTGTGTCTATGTATGCGGATGATTCAACACTATACACGTCAGCTACTACAGCAACTGAAATAACTGCAACACTTAACAAAGAGTTGCAGTTAGTCTCGGAATGGGTGGCAAGGAATAAGTTAGTCCTAAATATTTCTAAAACTAAAGGCATTGTATTTGGGTCAAATCATTCACTAAACCCTAAGCCCCAACTTCATGTCGTAATGAATAATGTGGAAAATGAGCAAGTTGAGGTGACTAAACTGCTTGGAGTAACCCTGGATTGTAAACTGTCATGGTCAAAGCATATTGACACAACAGTAGCTAAGATGGGGAGAAGTATGTCCATAATTAAGCGCTGCTCTGCCTTCTTAACAACACTATCAACAAGGCAGGTCCTACAGGCCGTAGTTTTGCGCACATAGACTACTGTTCAGTAGTTTGGTCAGGTGCCACAAAGAGGGACTTGGGAAAATAGCAGTTGGCTCAGAACAGGGCAGAATGGCTGGCCCTTAAAAGTACATGGAGAGCTAACATTAATGACATGCATGTCAGTCTCTCCTGGCTTAGAGTGGAAGAGAGATTGACTGCTTGTTTTTGTAAGAGGTGTTGACAAGCTGAATGTACTGAGCTGTCTGTTTTGGAATACTGGCACACAGCTTGGACACCCATGCATACCCCACAAGACATGCCACCAGAGGTCTCTTCACAGTCCCCAAGTCCAGAACAGCCTATGGGAGGCGCACAGTACTACATAGAGCCATGACTACATGGAACTCTATTCCATATCAGGTAACTGATGCAAGCAGTAGAATCAGATTAAAAAATCAGGTAAAAATACACCTTATGGAACAACAGGGACTGTGAAGAGACACACACAAAGGTATAGACACATGCATACACACACATTGTGATGTTGTTGTATGGTGGTATTAAACATTTTGTATTGTAGATAGGTAGTGGTATAATAATGTTATATGATGTACTGTTTTATATTTTGTTTTATATGTAATGTAAGTGTTTTAATATGTTTGGACCCCAGGAAGAGTAGCTGCTGCCTTGGCAGCAGCAAATAGGGATCCCTAATAAATACAAATACTGGGTGTATTGATACACCATCCAAAGTGTAGTTCCTAACTTCACCATGCTCTAAGGGATTTTCACTGTCTGCTGTTTTATTTTTACTCATCCACTATAGGTGCCCTTCTTTGCTAGGCATTGGAAAACCTCCCTGGTCTTTGTGGTTGAATCTGTGTTTGAAATTCACTGCTCGATTGAGTGACCTTACAGATAATTATATGTGTGGGGCACAGAGATGAGGTAGTCATTCAAAAATCATGTTAAACACTATTATTGCAGAGGGAGTGAGTCCATGCATTTTATTATGTGACAAATATTTACTCCTGAAGTCATTTAGGCTTGCCATAACAAGGGGGTTGAATACTTATTGACTCAAGACATTTCAGCTTTTCCTTTTTTAGTAATTTGTAAAAACTAAATGGAATCTATTTTACATTCAGGCTGTAACACAACAAAATGTGGAAAAAGGCAAGGGGTGTGAATACTTTCTGAAGGCATATGAACTAACAGGTTATAGAGCAAGCAATGCAATTATCACAACACACAGGTTGTAACATGGCTTTTTTTTTTCGGGCTTGGCTTCCTCATTGATTTTACCCAGGCAGTGAAAACCAGTGTAACTTGTTCCATGGCCTGGCTGAATGTTTTAGGCACCATTTGACAAGCCGAACCCTAGGAAGTGTGGAGAGCTTCTCACTTCCACTGCCTGAGGGGGAGCTTAGGGACTAGGGGGTAACTCAAGCATGACTTTCCTGCACTGACATTCTGGGTCATTTTAGATTAGTGCAGTCACGAAGTAATTGAAACAAATGCCGTTAAGACGGGACTGTCCTCCTGCCCGCCTCTGGGGAACAATAGAACTCATTCACAGGAACAGGCATGGCATTCCGCTACAAAATGTCTGCAGAATCCAATCTCCACTCTAAATCAGAGGCTATTTTTATGCTTTTTATAATCTTTTTCATAGACACAGGATCTAATGTGCATATACTGTAGCCCAGATCAGCATTTCCATTTGTCTGCTCATAGATGTGTCAGAAGTGGCTGTCAGCTATTGTCAGTGAAGACTGTTGTTTTGGCTGGCCTTAAGCGTATGGGGCATCTAATCCTTGATTTCCCCGGTTAAATGGGGAATGCTTGGATGGTGGGTTGGCAGATGACATAATCAGGGGGATTATTTGATCATGTTATATAGCAGGGGTGTCAAACTTATTCCACTGAGGGCCGAGTGTCTGCCGGTTTTTGGTTTTTCCTTTCAATTAAGACCTAGACAACCAGGTGAAGGGAGTTCCTTACTAATTAGTGACCTTAATTCATCAATCAAGTACAAGGATGGAGCGAAAACCCGCAGACACTCGGGCCTCCATGGAATCAGTTTGACACGTGTTATGTAGGGTGCGTTCATAAATTGCCTCCAGTGTAGGATTGTCATGATACCAGTATCGCGATACTACAATACCAGATTTTCCTTGGCAAAAAAGGAAACACAAAGCAGAAAAGGCTGTATAATAGAATACTGCATAGAATGGCTGATTTGGCCTACCTGTGATTTGGCAGGAGGAAGGATATAAATGCATGTCATTGTGGCAGTACAAAATGTAATCTTCAGTTCACACACTCTCTCTGTCGGTCACTCTCATACACACACACACACACACACACACACACGCACACACACACACTGCTCCCAATTTAAAAAAACGTTAGACACCAAACAGAATGTAAGGAGCACCAGAAAGAGATTACATAATTAGGCCTCATGAGTAGCAAACCCTTTTCCTTTCTTCCTGTGCCAATCAACTTTGCCTAGACCTACTGTCAAGTTAACAGGTTGTTACCTAGCTAGGTATAATGAGTGTCGTTCCATGTCATTTCAGCAAGCCATGACACCCACCATCTCAGATTGTTCTGAAATCGTTTCTGTTGTTAGAAACAGATAAGATTAGCATTCCTGCAACATTATTTTGTTGAATATAATTAGATTTCTGATCAATTAAGCTAATACTACATAAGTATTCAGACCCTTTACTATGAAACTCGAAATTGAAATCCGGTGCATCCTGTTTCCATTGATCATCCTTGAGATGTTTCTACAACTTGCTTGGAGTCCACCTGTGGTAAAATAAATTGATTGGACATGATTTGGAAAGGCGCACACACCTGTCTATATAAGGTCCCACAGTTGACAGTGCATGTCAGAGCAAAAACCAAGCCATGAGGTCGAAGGAATTGTCTGTAGAGCTCCGAGACAGGATTGTGTCGAGGCATAGATCTGGGGAAAGGGTACCAAAACATTTCTGCAGCATTGAAGGTCCCGAAGAACAGAATGCCAAGAGTGTGCAATGCTGTCATCAAGGCAAAGTGTGGCTATTTGAAGAATCTCAAATATAAAATGTATTTTGATTTGTTTAACACTTTTTTTGGTTACTACGTGATTCCATATGTGTTATTTCATAGTTTTGATGTGTAGGTGGAATGTGTAGGTATGTTCAAACTTTTGACTGGTTGTGTGTGTGTGTGTGTGTGTGTGTGTGTGTGTGTATATATATATATATATATATATATATATATATATCTATATATATATATATATATCTGCTGAGAGATGACGGCAGGTAGCTTAGTGGTTAAGAGCGTTGTGCCAGTAACCGAAAGGTCGCTGGTTCTAATACCTGAGCCGACTAGGTGAAAAATCTGTTGGTGCCCTTGAGCAAGGCACTTAACGCTAATTGCTCCTGTAAGTCGCTCTGGATAAGAGCGTCTGCCAAATGACAAAAAAATGTAAAAACAAATACAATAAAATAAAAATTACATTAAAAATAGTAGTCCTGTGTAGCTCAGTTGGTAGAGCATGGCGTTTGCAACGCCAGGGTTGTGGGTTCGATTCCCACGGGGGGCCAGTATGAAAATGTATGCACTCACTAACTGTAAGTTGCTCTGGATAAGAGCGTCTGCTAAATGACAAAAATAAAAAAAAGATGACCAATGATTTATATATATACACTAGATGACTGATAGGGGGCGCTGTGTCGAAGCCACCTTGTCTCCATCTTGGCACTCCCCCACCATTGTAAAAAATATTTTGGAAGCTGTAGATATGCATGTCTACATTACATTTTGCCACATTTATTTTATTACAGACACCTTAATGTAGTAGCCCTTAGTCAGTCTGCAGCCCTTGGTCAGTCTGCAGATCTTTCTGATCACCTCCGGAGGTAGTCTATAGACACACATTATGCCTGGATGTCTTACGAGTATAGACAGACCTGAACAGTGAAACCATTTAAATCATTACCCCACCTTCTAAAATCATTAAAAGGTGACACCATTGACTTATGGAATCAATATGTGTCTTTAAAATAAATAAATAAATATTATTTTGAAGGAATTGCTGTCAAATAATTTGCATACAGGGAGGGACCGGGATATATGGTCACAATGCGGACACAGTGGAGAGGTAAGAGACACATTTTACTACCATGTGTAGTTGCAACGATAAGATCAGGACAAAGGACGCACGTTAGCACCAGGTATAAACAAGGCTTTATACACTGCTCAAAAAAATAAAGGGAACACTTAAACAACACAATGTAACTCCAAGTCAATCACACTTCTGTGAAATCAAACTGTCCACTTAGGAAGCAACACTGATTGACAATAAATGTCACATGCTGTTGTGCAAATGGAATAGACAACAGGTGAAAATTATAGGCAATTAGCAAGACACCCCCAATAAAGGACTGGTTTTGCAGGTGGTGACCACAGACCACTTCTAAGTTCCTATGCTTCCTGGCTGATGTTTTGGTCACTTTTGAATGCTGGCGGTGCTTTCACTCTAGTGGTAGCATGAGACGGAGTCTACAACCCACACAAGTGGCTCAGGTAGTGCAGCTCATCCAGGATGGCACATCAATGCGAGCTGTGGCAAGAAGGTTTGCTGTGTCTGTCAGCGTAGTGTCCAGAGCATGGAGGCGCTACCAGGAGACAGGCCAGTGCATCAGGAGACGTGGAGGAGGCCGTAGGAGGGCAACAACCCAGCAGCAGGACTGCTACCTCCGCCTTTGTGCAAGGAGGAGCAGGAGGAGCACTGCCAGAGCCCTGCAAAATGACCTCCAGCAGGCCACAAATGTGCATGTGTCTGCTCAAACGGTCAGAAACAGACTCCATGAGGGTGGTATGAGGGCCCGACGTCCACAGGTGGGGGTTGTGCTTACAGCCCAACACCGTGCAGGATGTTTGGCATTTGCCAGAGAACACCAAGATTGGCAAATTCGCCACTGGCGCCCTGTGCTCTTCACAGATGAAAGCAGGTTCACACTGAGCACATGTGACAGACGTGACAGAGTCTGGAGACGCCGTGGAGAACGTTCTGCTGCCTGCAACATCCTCCAGCATGACCGGTTTGGCGGTGGGTAAGTCATGGTGTGGTGTGGCATTTCTTTGGGGGGCCGCACAGCCCTCCATGTGCTCGCCAGAGGTAGCCTGAATGCCATTAGGTACCGAGATGAGATCCTCAGACCCCTTGTGAGACCATATGCTGGTGCGGTTGGCCCTGGGTTCCTCCTAATGCAAGACAATGCTAGACTTCATGTGGCTGGAGTGTGTCAGCAGTTCCTGCAAGAGGAAGGCATTGATGCTATGGACTGGCCCGCCCGTTCCCCAGACCTGAATCCAATTGAGCACATCTGGGACATCATGTCTCGCTCCATCCACCAACGCCACGTTGCACCACAGACTGTCCAGGAGTTGGCGGATGCTTTAGTCCAGGTCTGGGAGGAGATCCCTCAGGAGACCATCCGCCACCTCATCAGGAGCATGCCCAGGCGTTGTAGGGAGGTCATACAGGCACGTGGAGGCCACACACACTACTGAGCCTCATTTTGACTTGTTTTAAGGACATTACATCAAAGTTGGATCAAATCCAGACCTCCATGGGTTGATAAATTTGATTTCCATTGATAATTTTTGTGTGATTTTGTTGTCAGCACATTCAACTATGTAAAGAAAAAAGTATTTAATAAGATTATTTCATTCATTCAGATCTAGGATGTGTTATTTTAGTGTTCAATTTTTTTGAGCAGTGTAAATATCTTGCCACACCGCCAGACTCATGTCTTTTGGTGAATTGTTTTATCTTAAACAATAATATACTACACACACCGTACTATGTCACATTCTTAGTGCATGTGTATGTTTTTGTTTGGGCCAGTCTAATACAATCTAATATGTGTTTGGTCTTCTGAATTAGGCTATGACATGTTAAATTGCCTCTTTTTTTATTGGTTGTATTTTGCTGTGTAGAGCAGAAAAGCAATGGTAGAAACATGTTTCATTGACCATAGCCTTCTGTTCACGAGCCTCTGCACAGCCACCACTTTTTTCCCAGGGATTGGGGAATACGGATGCCATCAATCTTCAAGCCATGCACAGATTAGCTGCGCTGGTTTATTGTTGGGCTTATATATAGTGATATGGTGAAATTCATGGTTAAAAGGGGAAAAGAGCAGTGAATTCTTGTAGGGCTGGGCGCTATTATTTTAAAGGGATAGTGCGAGATTTTGGCAAGTAAGCCCATTTTCTACTTACCCTGAGTCAGATGAACTCATGGATACCGTTTTTGTATGTCTCTGCGTGCAGTTTGAATGAAGTTGACAGTAGTTTCACGAACCGTTGCTAACTAGCATTAGCGCAATGACTGGAAATCTACCGCTAGCATGCTCACGAAACTACCTTCAAAGCATGCAGAGACATAAAGATGGTATCCATGAGCTCATCTGACTATGGGTAAGTAGAAAAGGGGCTTAATTGCCAAATCTTGCACTATACCTTTAGGGACGGTTTCCCGGACACAGAATAAATCCTAGTCCTGGACTAAAAAGCAAGCTCAATAGAGAATCTCCATTTAAAATGTTTTTTAGTCTAAAACTAATCTTAATCTGTGTCCGGGAAACTGCCCCTAAAGGTATACCAGTATGGATACACATACCGGTATGGATTTTTACAATACCATCATAATGATATTTTGATACAGTGCTAAATAAATGAAAGTTCTACAAATTGGACTACTTCATTGTCAGTTTTAGCCTAGTTTGGTTGAGAACTAATCGGAATGGAGAAAGCCCATTACAACCACTAAGAATTCATTTGTTGCCATCCTAGGGTCATGCACTGCTCATAAAACATATTTGGAACTGTTTTCAGAAACATAAAATACAATTCTGTGTATGTTTTACAGGCTTTGGATTGTGACAGAACAGTCTTGCAGAAAATGAAGAAGGCTGCTAAAGCCAAGCATGCTTCAGGTCAAGGTAAAATCACAATCACGACACCATTTTGTATACATCTGGCCCTTCATTGGACACTGTGTTAACAAACCTCCAAATGAGCTTCAATGCCATACAACACTCCTTCCGTGGCCTCCAACTGCTCTTAAACGCTATTAAAACTAAATGCATGCTCTTCAATCGAACGCTGCTTGCACCCGCCTGCCCGACTTGAATCACTACTCTCGGCGGGTCTGACTTAGAATATGTGGACAAGTACAAATACCTAGGTGTCTGGTTAGACCGTAAACTCTCCTTCCAGACTCACATTAAGCATCTCCAATCCAAAGTTAAATCTAGAATCGGCTTCCTATTTCGCAACAAAGCCTCCTTCACTCCTTGCTCATTTGCACCCCAGTATCTCTATTTGTACATCATCTCTTGCACATCTATCATTCCAGTGTTAATACTAATTGTAATTATTTTGCACTATAGCCTATTTATTGCCTTACCTCCATAACTTGCTACATTTGCACACACTGTATATATATTTTCTGTTGTATTTATTTATTTTTTACCCCATTTGTACAGTGGGGAGAACAAGTATTTGAAACAATGCCGATTTTGCAGGTTTTCCTACTTACAAAGCATGTAGAGGTCTGTCATTTTTATCATCGGTACACTTCAACTGTGAGAGACGGAATCTAAAACAAAAATCCAGAAAATCACATTGTATGATTTTTAAGTAATTAATTTGCATGACATAAGTATTTGATACATCAGAAAAGCAGAACTTAATATTTGGTACAGAAACCTTTGTTTGCAATTACAGAGATCATACGTTTCCTATAGGTCTTGACCAGGTTTGCACACTCTGCAGCAGGGATTTTGGCCCACTCCTCCATACAGACCTTCTCCAGATCCTTCAGGTTTTGGGGCTGTCGCTGGGCAATACGGACTTTCAGCTCCCTCCAAAGATTTTCTATTGGGTTCAGGTCTGGAGACTGGCTAGGCCACTCCAGGACCTTGAGATGCTTCTTACGGAGCCACTCCTTAGTTGCCCTGGCTGTGTGTTTCAGGTCGTTGTCATGCTGGAAGACCCAGCCACGACCCATCTTCAATGCTCTTACTGGGGGAAGGAGGTTGTTGGCCAAGATCTCGCGATACATGGCCCCATCCATCCTCCCCTCAATACGGTGCAGTCGTCCTGTCCCCTTTGCAGAAAAGCATCCCCAAAGAATGATGTTTCCACCTCCATGCTTCACGGTTGGGATGGTGTTCTTGGGGTTGTACTCATCCTTCTTCTTCCTCCAAACACGGCGAGTGGAGTTTAGACCAAAAAGCTCTATTTTTGTCTCATCAGACCACAGGACCTTCTCCCATTCCTCCTCTGGATCATCCAGATGGTCATTGGCAAACTTCAGACGGGCCTGGATATGCGCTGGCTTGAGCAGGGGGACCTTGCGTGCGCTGCATGATTTTGATCCATGACGGCGTAGTGTGTTACTAATGGTTTTCTTTGAGACTGTCGTCCCAGCTCTCTTCAGGTCATTGACCAGGTCCTGCCGTGTAGTTCTGGGCTGATCCCTCACCTTCCTCATGATCATTGATGCCCCACGAGGTGAGATCTTGCATGGAGCCCCAGACCGAGGGTGATTGACCGTCATCTTGAACTTCTTCCATTTTCTAATTATTGCGCCAACAGCTGTTGCCTTCTCACCAAGCTGCTTGCCTATTGTCCTGTAGCCCATCCCAGCCTTGTGCAGGTCTACAATTTTATCCCTGATGTCCTTACACAGCTCTCTGGTCTTGGCCATTGTGGAGAGGTTGGAGTTTGTTTGATTGAGTGTGTAGACAGGTATCTTTTATACAGGTAACGAGTTCAAACAGGTGCAGTTAATACAGGTAATGAGTGGAGAACAGGAGGGCTTCTTAAAGAATAACTAACAGGTCTGTGAAAGCCGGAATTCTTACTGGTTGGTAGGTGATCAAATACTTATGTCATGCAATAACATGCAAATTAATTACTTAAAAATCATACAATGTGATTTTCTGGATTTTTGTTTTAGATTCCGTCTCTCACAGTTGAAGTGTACCTATGATAAAAATGACAGACCTCTACATGCTTTGTAAGTAGGAAAACCTGCAAAATCGTCAGTGTATCAAATACTTGTTCTCCCCACTGTATATCTCACTGGTCATCCCCAAAGCCAACACCGCCTTTGGCCGCCATTCCTTCCAGTTCTCTGCTGCAAATGACTGGAAAGAACTGCAAAATTCTCTGAAGCTGGAGACACTCATCTCCCTCACTAACTTTAAGCATCAGTTGTCAGAGCAGCTTACCAATCACTGCACCTGTACACAGCCCATCTGTAATTAGCCTACCCAACTACCTCATCCCCATATTGTTATTTACATTGTTATTTATTTTGCTCATTTGCACCCCAGTATCTCTATTTGCACATCATCTTCTGCACATCTATCACCCCAGTGTTAATACTAAATTGTAATTATTTTGCACTATGGCCTGTTAATTGCCTTAACTCCATAACTTACTACATTTGCACACACTGTATATAGATTTCTATTGTGTTATTGACTGTATGTTTTCTTTTTGTTTATTCCATATGTAACTCTGTGTTGTTGTATTTATGGCACTGCTTTGCTTTATCTTGGCCAGGTCGCAGTTGTAAATGAGAACTTGTTCTCAACTGGCTTACCTGGTTAAATTCATAATGAAGAAAACCCACAGCAGATCATTTTGTTTGGTACATTTTAATAGAACTGGAGAACACTGCAAAACAATTGTGCCTATTATTCTACCTGATCTACATATAATAGCACATATTATCCAAGATCTGTAGCAAAAATGGTAGCTATTACCTAGAGTACCATGTAGGACACATGTGGGCCTGTTGTTGACAGGTTTCACTTGATCAGTGTTGTCTGCTGTTATGTATGTGTGCTTGCGAACATCCGTAAATGTATCGTCCCTTTCCCCCTGTAGACCATATCTCCCATCTGGAGCTGTACATCAGTTCCATGGAGAAACTGGCTGTGAATTTCCGCTCCAATGGAGAGAAGGAAGTGGCCTCTGCCTTCACGAAGTTTGCTGAATTTTCCAAAGAGCTGCTGACGCCAATAAAGAACTTGGTAAGAGAGAGAGAGTTGCTTTCGAGAGTATGAAAAAACGATCAATTAGAATGTGCTTCTGTTGTGTCTACCGGTCAAAAGCTTTAGAACACCTACTCATTCAAGGGTTTTTCTCATTGTAGAATAATAATGAAGACATCAAAACTATGAAATAAGACATAATGTAGTGACCAAAAAAGTGTTAAACAAATCAAAATATATTTTATATTTGAGATTCTTCAAATAGCCACCCTTTGCCTTGATGACAGCTTTGCACACTCTTGGCATTCTCTCAACCAGCTTCATGGGGTAGTCACCTGGAATGCATTTCAATTAACAGGTGTGCCTTCTTAAAAGTTCATTTGTGGAATTTCTTTCCTTAACGCGTTTGAGCCAATCAGTTGTGTTGTGAGAAGGTAGGGGGGTATACAGAAGATAGCCCTATTTGGTAAAAGACCAAGTCAATATTATTATTATTACTTTAGGACATGAAGGTCAGTCAATATGGAACATTTCAAGAACTTTGAAAGTTTCTTCAAGTGCTGTTGCAAAAACCATCAAGCGCTGTGATGAAACTGGCTCTCATGAGGACCGCCACAGGAATGGAAGACCCAGAGTTACCAGCCTAGGAAATTGCAGCCCAAATAAATGCTTCACAGAGTTCAAGGAACAGACACATCTCAACATCAACTGTTCAGAGGAGACTGCGTGAATCAGGCCTTCATGGTCGAATTGCTGCAAACCACTACTAAAGGACACAAATAAGAAGAAGATACTTGCTTGGGCCAAGAAACACAAGCAATGGACATTAGACCGGTGGAAATATGTCCTTTCGTCTGGAGTCCAAATTTGAGATTTGTGTTTCCAACCGCTGTGTCTTTGTGAGACGCGGTGTGGGTGAACGGATTATCTCTGCATGTGTATTTCCCACCGTAAAGCATGGAGGAGGAGGTGTTATGGTGTGGGGGTGCTTTGCTGGTGATACTTTCTGTGATTTATTTAGAATTCAAGGCACACTTAACCAGCATGGCCATCCCATCTGGTTTGGGTTTAGTGGGATTCTCGTTTGTTTTTCAATAGGACAATGACCCAACACACCTCTAGGCTGTGTAAGGGCTATTTGACCAAGAAGGAGTGATTGAGTGCTGCATCAGATGACCTGGCCTCCACAATCCCCCGACCTCAACCAAGTTGAGATGGTTTGGGATGAGACGGACTGCAGAGTGAAGGAAAAGCAGCCAACAAGTGCTCAGCATATGTGGGAACTCCTTCAAGACTGTTGGAAAAGCCTTCCAGGTGAAGCTGGTTGAGAGAATGCTAAGAGTGTGCAAAGCTGTCATCAAGGCAAAGGGTGGCTATTTGAAGAATCTCAAATATAAAATATATTTTGATTTGTTTAACACTGTCTTGGTTACTACATGATTCCATATGTGTTTTGATGTCTTCACTATTATTCTACAATGTAGAAAATAGTAAAAAATAAAGAAAAACCCTTGAATGATTAGGTGTTCTAAGGCTTTTGACCGGTAGTGTACATCAAAGCTCCTCAGTGACAGTCTGACATTGTGCGTATTGTAACCCACCACAACTGTGTGTCTTCCCTTCAGTTAAAGAGCATGCTGCACAACATCAACTTCTTCCTGGATTCTCTAGTAAAAGGAGACCTGAAAGAGGTCAAAGGGGTAAGTCTAAAATGTCAAATAGCTGATCTTGCCTCGCTCAAATATCTTTGTCGAATTGCATATCTGTGATGACCACTCTCTAAAATCATGCACATTTTCTATTCTCTTCTCCCTCAGGATTTGAAAAAGCCGTTTGACAAAGCATGGAGGGACTATGAAAATAAATTGTGAGTGTACATCTGCCCAACAGCTAAATGGTCCTGGTGAGGGAACGTAATGATTTTACCTGGCTTTAAAAATTTCACACCAGTGCCAAATGATGCATTGCATTCATACTTCCAACAGTCAACTGAAATAATGCTGCTTTTTTTTATTCTGTATAGCTGTTTTAATTAATCAGAAACAACCAGCTGGTTGATTGCCAGGCCAATGGGGTGGAGGGTATTGTTTTGATTTGTGGTGCAAGAGTTATTGTTCATGTCACAAATTTGGTCCAAGAGACAGAAGTTATATCCTCACATTCTCCACCAACAATACGAAATGGATCTGTTCCTGTTTAAATAAGGTTTTAAGTGTCATAGCAACCAGCTTTGAATTACTGTACACTGTGGGGCTGTTTTCAGTGGGGCAATTTGTCCATGGTGGGTTAGTCTGTGTGTCTGTTCCCAATAACAGGGTCAGAGGCACAGCTGCCCTTGACACCACATTCACATCCCCTGTACTGGAAACAGTGGTTGAGCCGTGCATCATTTCAATGATTCTCTATATGCTTTTACTACAAGCCATTCTTGTTCAAGCTCCCCACAGACTTGTTTTCCCCAAGGCCTGAATCCAATCTTGTGATATTCGATGCGAATGACCACAAATACTGTATTAAAAACATTGACAGCCCAGCACCCTTTACAACGCATACTAAGAAGCTCCTCCCTGATCCTTAGATAATGATTTACCATTCATATTATTTTTTTTGCGTTAATAGTAGTCATCATGTGAAATACATTCAGTATCCCTTATCAATATCCCATTCTTCCCTATGGTATGATCGAAAACATATAGAATAGCAATTTTGTCCAATTCTCTCAGCTGTATGAATCAACCAACCATAATGAGCGGTACCAGTGTGTTTATCTCTGACTGACCTGAGATGAACTAGTGTTATATTGTATCCCTCAGCACCAAGATCGAGAAGGAGAAGCGGGAGCTGGCCAAGCAGTACGGCATGGTGCGCACAGAGGTGAGCGGGGGAGAGATCGCAGAGGAGCTGGAGAAGGAGCGCAGGATGTTCCAGCTACAGATGTGTGAGGTGAGTGAGATCTACTGTATAGAGTGATTCTTATTCAAATTCTATGGGGGAGTTTCAAAGCTTTGACATCTGATTAACAGTTCTGGCTTAGAGCTTTGGCCAACATTTGGGCCTCCTGAGAATGGGGTGTTACCTCAAGGTTTACCTCTTATCCCGTAATGACATAGTTTTAGAGATGAAACCTTTCTGAATAGCTCCAAGGTCTTCCATTGGAATCTGTAGTTTCTCCGTTTAAATCATGAATGAATGACTTGTGATATTGCCTTTGTGTCTTTGTCCATTCAGTGACGTGAATGCACAGCCTTGCTTTTAATGATTGCTCGATGGACACATTGACTTATTCAATGGATGAATAACTCAACCATAAAACCGTTTGCTTCTCCTCTATGTGTTTCTTGTAGTACCTCATCAAAGTGAACGAAATCAAGACTAAGAAAGGTGTCGACCTGCTTCAGAATCTCATCAAGCACTATCACTCCCAGTGCAAGTAAGGCAATGTGGTCTCTGTCTAACTAAAAGTTAGGGGGAGAAATGAACATCTCAGCTAAACGTGAGTGTGTTTCTCTGTTGCTCTGAGGTTTACTGAGCGAAAGGAGAACCTTAGGTGGTAAAAACAATGGGGGGAGTGGAGTCATTGTTTACTGTACTGTAAGGACTGGAAAATCCAATAACTTTTTAAAGCATATGACTGGATATCTTATTGAAATATGGAAATAATGCCCCTCCCACACACATACTGTATGACAGTGCTAGCCCTAAGTGTTTTAGAAAATGCATAACACTTTCATGTTTTATATAGATGATGATATAATAAAACATGTAGGAGTGGAATTGGGGAAATTCAGGCTTAGACTCCAGAGGGTTGATAAAAGCCGTATTGATGCATTATATTGAGTAAAGGGTGATTATTAAAAAGTGCTTTTGAACAAGATAAGTGCTTGCGAAATGAGTTTACATACAGTGGGGAAAAAAAGTATTTAGTCAGCCACCAATTGTGCAAGTTCTCCCACTTAAAAAGATGAGAGAGGCCTGTAATTTTCATCATAGGTACATGTCAACTATGACAGACAAATTGAGAAAAAAAAATCCAGAAAATCACATTGTAGGATTTTTTATGAATGTATTTGCAAATTATGGTGGAAAATAAGTATTTGGTCACCTACAAACAAGCAAGATTTCTGGCTCTCACAGACCTGTAACTTCTTCTTTAAGAGGCTCCTCTGTCCTCCACTCGTTACCTGTATTAATGGCACCTGTTTGAACTTGTTATCAGTATAAAAGACACCTGTCCACAATCTCAAACAGTCACACTCCAAACTCCACTATGGCCAAGACCAAAGAGCTGTCAAAGGACACCAGAAACAACATTGTAGACCTGCACCAGGCTGGGAAGACTGAATCTGCAATAGGTATGCAGCTTGGTTTGAAGAAATCAACTGTGGGAGCAATTATTAGGAAATGGAAGACATACAAGACCACTGATAATCTCCCTCGATCTGGGGCTCCACGCAAGATCTCACCCCGTGAGGTCAAAATGATCACAAGAACAGTGAGCAAAAATTCCAGAACCACACGGGGGGACCTAGTGAATGACCTGCAGAGAGCTGGGACCTAAGTAACAAAGCCTACCATCAGTAACACACTACGCCGCCAGAGACTCAAATCCTGCAGAGCCAGACGTGTCCCCCTGCTTAAGCCAGTACATGTCCAGGCCCGTCTGAAGTTTGCTAGAGTGCATTTGGATGATCCAGAAGACGATTGGGAGAATGTCAGATGAAACCAAAATATAACTTTTTGGTAAAAACTCAACTCGTCGTGTTTGGAGGACAAAGAATGCTGAGTTGCATCCAAAGAACACCATACCTACTGTGAAGAATGGGGGTGGAAACATCATGCTTTGGGGCTGTTTTTCTGCAAAGGGACCAGGACGACTGATCCGTGTAAAGGAAAGAATGAATGGGGCCATGTATCGTGAGATTTTGAGTTAAAACCTCCTTCCATCAGCAAGGGCATTGAAGGTGAAACATGGCTGGGTCTTTCAGCATGACAATGATCCCAAACACACCGCCCGGGCAACGAAGGAGTGGCTTCGTAAGAAGCATTTCAAGGTCCTGGAGTGGCCTAGCCAGTCTCCAGATCTCAACCCCGTAGAAAATCTTTGGAGGGAGTTGAAAGTCTGTGTTGCCCAGCGACAGCCCCAAAACATCACTGCTCTAGAGGAGATCTGTATGGAGGAATGGGCCAAAATACCAGCAACAGTGTGTGAAAACCTTGTGAAGACTTACAGAAAACGTTTGACCTGTGTCATTGCCAACAAAGGGTATACAACAAAGTATTGAGAAAGTTTTGTTATTGACCAAATACTTATTTTCCACCATAATTTGCAAATAAATTCATAAAAAATCCTACAATGTGATTTTCTGGAATTTTTTTTCTCATTTTGTCTGTCATAGTTGACGTGTACCTATGATGAAAATTACAGGCCTCTCTCATCTTTTTATGTGGGAGAACTTGCACAATTGGTGGCTGACTAAATACTTTTTTTCCCCACTGTAATTGTAAAGTGGTTATCCCACTGGCTATAGGGTGAACGCACCAATTTGTGAGTCGCTCTGGCTAAGAGCGTCTGCTAAATGATGTTAATGTGCCCTTGAGCAAGGCACTTAACCCTAATTGCTCCTGTAAGTCGCTCTGGTTAAGAGCGTCTGCTAAATGACTAAAATGTAAATGTAAATGTAATGGTTGCGGTTTTAGATTTGCCTGAGGGTCATGCAGTAGCAGTTTGACGGCATGATCATATACAGATAACCAGATGAGAACCAGCCTATTATAGAAGTCATTTTCATCTTTCAGTAGAGCTCCAATTGCGTGTGCCAAAGACATCAGATGTTAAACACAATATCCCCTGTGACTGACTGCCCCCTCCCCTCTATGGCCGCCATGCACCATCATATGTGAAAAGAGTCAGGAAACATGCTAGCCCATCCTGCAACACACCCAAACACTCACTCACTCACTCAGTCTCACGCACCTTCTGCTTCTAATGCGGCAATAAACTGATATTTCCTTTTGTCAGTTTCTTTCAGGAGTGCCTGGTGGCCACCGAGAAGCTCAAGCAGTATATTGATGAGCTCACAGGAACGCTGGGCACTGTGAGTGACATTCCACAATGTCTGTGTGTCTGATTCGTTTCATTGAACCTTTATTTAAGTAGGGAGTATGCTGAGACCACGGTCTCTTTCACAAATGAGCCCTTCACATTCTGGTGTTCGATCAAATGGCAACTTGAAAAGGTGACATTCACCACAAACTCCACCTACTGCAGTCTCAGAATGAGCTCCTCAAACCAGCAGCCATTTGCAATCACCTGTGGTTTTGCTTTTCTGTTGCAACCATCCCCCACACAACTGATTGATTGATTTCAGTTTTAATACAAAACCGCCTTGAACAAATGTAATGATTCTCTCCAGAAACCAGATACTAAATGTAGTCTGAACTGTTAAATGTTTTATTCCTGTCATCAGTAGTCAGTGACTGTCCTCTCTCCCAGCTGTTGGGTTCCATTAAGATTCTATTGAGATAAACAGCCCACGCTGTTAGCCATTAGCCTTGTGCTCACAACTAGAGTAGATGGAGATAATCAGCTCAGTTAGCCTCGAACCGCTACAGCTCTATTCAGAGAGCCATCCACAGCTGCCCTATGGGCAGCAAACTTACACATGTGCCTGAAGCGGGTCATCTGCATTCTGAACACTCTCCCCACCCTACAGCTCACACAGGCAGCACAGCCTTTGATCAACAACCGACTGGATCAAATCCATCAGAGTAGACACTGCACAATGGGTGTTCATATAAAGCATAGTGATCCAGTAAACAACCAAATGTGCTCCGTTTATGACTTCCCTATCCTGCAGAGTGCACGGTGAAGGGCTATGAGGACTTTTGCTGTCGGAACACCTGTATTGGCGGATTGCCTTGTGCTGAATTACAAATGTTTTACCCCTAGTCTCTAGCTCCTACCCCCTAAACACTGCTGTAGACCTGAAACGTTTGGATAGGTTTAAGCAATGAGTTGATTTCATAAATGTTCACAACCAGTGGGTATTAAAGGGAGATTTATATGCTCCACATTTCTGCAATGCTGAGTCAATAGCAATCTAATGTTCAACGATACTATTAAAATTGAGATTGTGTGAATGGCTGCGTTAAGACATCAAAATCAATTTGTGCGACCTGGAATGTGTTTGGAGGGAAAGGATGCAAGGGGTGAGTGGGGTATGTGTGGGTGTGTGTGTATGAGAGGTGTAGAGTGTATTTGGAGGTGTGTGTGTGTGTGTGTGTGTGTTGGGAGGTGATGATGAGGGTATTATTGAATGTGCTCTCTCTGTCCAGATCAAACACAGACAGGACGAGGAGAAGAGACAACTCTGCTCTCTCAGAGACCAGCTCCGGCCCTCACTGCAGCCTGAGCTCAAAGAGGTGAGGACACACACACAAACACACACACACACACACACACACAGGTTTGATTGAAATTCAAAATGTGCCTGTCTATGTTCAAAATTTGACATTTTAGTTTTTTTTAAGTAAAATATATTTTTGAAATACTTCTAGAGTAAAGCATTTCTCTTCCATGCTCATATGGGGTGAGTAACATCTCACTAAATGTGGATGATGTAATTCATTATAGTGAAGTATTAACATTGTGGTTTTATTTCAATCCTGCAAATCGTTCAGTCAAGGAGAGTAAGTTGAATTTGATATGCTTGATATGTACGGTACTTGCATGTGATTAAAAAATAAAGTTATAACAATAAAGCTGTAAATACAGTGCATTCGGAAAGTATTCAGACCCCTTGACCTTTTCCACATTTTGTTACGTTACAGCCTTATTCTAAAATGTATTGAATTGTTTCCCCCCCCCCTCATTAATCTACACACAATACCCCATAATGACAAAGCAAAAACAGGTGTTTAGACATTTATGCAAATTTATAAATAAAAAAACGGAAATATGACATTTACCTAAGTATTCAGACCCTTTTACTCAGTACTTTGTTGAAGCACTTTTGGCAGCGATTACAGCCTCGAGTCTTCTTGGGTATGACGCTACAAGCTTGGCACACCTGTATTTGGGGAGTTTCTCCCATTTTTCTCTGCAGATCCTCTCAAGTCAGGTTGGATGGGGAGTGTTGCTGCACAGCTATTTTCAGGTCTCTCCAGAGATGTTCGATCGGGTTCAAGTCCAGGCTCTGGCTGGGCCACTCAAGGACATTCAGAGACTTGTCCCGAAGCCACTCCTGCGTTGTCTTGGCTCTGTGCTTTGGGTCGTTGTCCTGTTGGAAGGTGAACCAGACTGAGGTCCTGAGCGCTCTGGAGCAGGAGCTCTCTGTACTTTCTCCGTTCATCTTTCCCTCAATCCTGACTAGTCTCCCAGTCCCTGCCGCTGAAAAACATCTCCACAGCATGATGCTGCCACCACCATGCTTCACCGTAGGGATAGTGCCAGTTTTCCTCCAGACGTGATGTTTTGCATTGAGACCAAATAATTCAATCTTGGTTTCATCAGACCAGAGAATTTTGTTTCTCATGGTCGGAGAGTCTTTAGGTGCCTTTTGGCAAACTCCTAGTGGGCTGTCATGTGCATTTTACTGAGGAGTGGCTTCCATCTGGGCACTGTACCAAAAAGGCCTGATTGGTGGAGTGCTGCAGAGATGGTTGTCCTTCTGGAAGTTTTATCCCATCTCCACACAGGAACTCCGGAGCTCTGTCAGTGACCATCGGGTTCCTCCTTACCAAGGCCCTTCTCCCCCGATTGCTCAGTTTGGCCGGGTGGCCAGCTCTATGAAGAGTCTTGGTAGTTCCAAAATTCTTCCATTGAAGAATGATGGATGCCACTGTGTTCTTGGGGACCTTCAATGCTGCAGAATTTTTTTGGTACCCTTCCCCAGATCTGTGCCTTGACACAATCCTGTCTCTGAGTTCTACGGACAAATCCTTCGACCTCATGGCTTGGTCTTTGCTCAGACATGCACTGTCAGCTGTGGGACCTTATATAGACAGGTGTGTGCCGTTCCAAATCATGTCCAAACAATTGAATTTACCACAGGTGGACTCCAATCAAGTTGTAGAAACGTTTCAAGGATGATCAATGGAAACAGGATGCACCTGAGCTCAATTTCGAGTCTCATAGCAAATGGTCTGAATGTTTGTGTAAATAAGGTATTTCTGTTTAATTTTTTTTATAAATGTGCAAACATTTCTAAAAACCTGTTTTTGCTTTGTCATTTGTATTTGTTTGTATTAATTAGGGATCCCCATTAGCTGCTGCCAAGTGCTCCCCCCCTCTGGTAGCATGTCTTGTGGGGTATGCATGGGTGTCCAAGCTGTGTGCCAGTATTCCAGCTCGGTACATTCAGCTTGTCCACACCTCTTACAAAACAAGCAGTGATGAAGTCAATCTCTCTTCCACTCTGAGCCAGGAGAGACTGACATGCATGTCATTAATGTTAGCTCTCCATTTACTTTTAAGGGCCAGCCGTGCTGCCCTGTTTTGAGCCAACTGCAATTTTCCCAAGTCCCTCTTTGTGGCACCTGACCACACTACTGCGACAAAACTAGGGCCTGTAGGACCTGCCTTGTTGATAGTGTTGTTAAGAAGGCAGAGCAGCGCTTAATTATGGACATACTTCTCCCCATCTTAGCTACTGTTGTGTCAATATGCTTTGACCATGACAGTCTACAATCCAGGGTTACTCCAAGCAGTTTAGACACCTCAACTTGCTCAATTTCCACATTATTCATTACGAGATGTAGTTGAGGTTTAGGGTTTAGTGAATGAATTGACCCAAATACAATGCTTTACGTTTCGGAAATATTCAGGACTAACTTATTCCTTGCCACCGATTCCGAAACTAACTGCAACTCTTTGTTAAGTGTTGTAGTTATTTCAGTTGCTGTAGTAGCTGATGTGTATAGTGTTGAGTCATCCGCATACATAGATACACTGGTTTTACTCAAGTGGCATGTCGTTAGTAAAGATGAAAAAAGCAAGGGGCCTAGACAGCTGCCCTGGGGAATTCCTGATTGTACCTGGATTATGTTTGATTGTCATTATGGGGTATTTTGTGTAGATTGATGAGAAAAAATATATATTTTGTCCATTTTAGAACAAGGCTGTAACGTAACAAAATGTGGAAAAGTAATGGGGTCTGAATACTTTTCCTGTGGTGGTTCTATTCAGTCCTTGTGCAGCAAGCAAAATGTTTTACATTCAAGGGCTATTTGTAATTTTTATAAATCACCCTTTTTAGAAACTTTTGTATAGTATGTGTCATGATGTTATGGCTGCTCTTCATGGTATTTGACAAGAAGAGCTTGTCTGTCTGACCTACCACACATTTCTCTGCTACTACTGTACTTGCATGCATACGTTAATTGCATGCTTACGTTAATCTGTCTTGTTTGTGACATCATATTTCTGCTTTCCGTGTCCATCTCACTGCTTGAGTCACAGGATCTAGAAATCGCAAGTTGACTCATGATCTGTTCATGTGGAATATGAAAGGGATAAACGGTGACGTTCTGTACATTATAGAAAATAATGGACGACGTGGTAGGGAATCTTGTAAATTACCTCTATCTCTTTGTCAAACCCAGGACTCCTTGAGCAAGCAGACATTCTACAGCATGCACCAGCTGGAAGGCAACAAATATTATGGCACAGAGAAAGCGGGATACCTCTACAAGAGAAGTGACGGGTATGAACACTTTATCTGTGTGAAAGTCATTATCCCAAGCAGAATTGTCATACCTGCAAGTTAAATCCTATTTACACTAGACGGATGTAGTATTATTATGTTCATAGTGAGAATTTCATTTGAGCTTCCATACAGTTACATCACAGTACCTCAGTCAGTTTGGAGGCTGAAAGAGGTGCTGGCATTGTTTTCACCCTTGGTGTTTGTCCCCCGCAGGTTGAGAAAGATGTGGCAGAAGAGGAATTGCACTGTGCAGAACTGCTACCTAACTATTGCACATGGAACTGTGAGTTCAGTCTTGTTCAGTGTTGTGGATTACCTTCTGACACAATTGATGATAACCTGGTACCAAATAGTGCCTGGTGGGGCTTTTTTAATGAATCCCAAAGAACCAAACGTGATAGGTTATTACTATGTGATAACCATTTTACCATGTTATCTCTTAGTAAATACCTGGAGATTTCTGTACCATAAAAAAAAGTTCAACTTTAATGCTTAAAGTGGAACTGACAGCATTTTAGCAACATTAACTATTATACAAATCTGTTCATATACACCACCAGGAAGAACATTTTCTGACATGTTTTAGCACATAGATATGGTCATTTTCATGTTTTCATAAATTCTTGGAATGTTGTGAAAATTCTATAGCAATATAGAGTGGAAAGCGGCCGTGCGTTTGGACAATTAATAGACACTGCAGTAAATAAAACCTAATACAAACATCTGTCTCGTCCAGGACCGGAGTGCCATAGCCAATTAGATGTACAGTAGGCCTATATGCAAACAAGCCTTTTGCGACAAGGGCCTGCCATCATTCTCTCGCAGTTGCAACATCTCAACTTTAGATCATTACAATGCATTCGACAAAAGTCAGAAAATACACTTGAATGGATTTCTGCAAATATGTAGCTAAATACCACAGGAGTCCTCTTACATTTGGGAATTTTACAGTCCTATTTATTAAACATCCATAAAAAGGTAGGCTATCTTTCCCTATATGCACATCAACAACAACAAGATCAACAACTAATGCTAGCCAGAGCAAGATGAGCTAAAATCTAACAAAGGAACATTTAGAATAAGGCTGTAACGTAACAAACTTTTCCAAACTTTTTCAGCTAGTTGGCCATCAAAATTGCACTGATAAACGATGGAGAATAGCCTGCTTGTCCTTCTGCAGCTTGCGTGTCAATGCATGCGTTGTCTCAACCAAGCACCCAAGCTAACTGGCTAAAGTTGGCTAGCTTGCTAGCTAGCTACTTTCATACACAAATGAGAGAACATCTCACTGACCATTTTACTCGCCCTAGCAGAGTTGGTTAGGCTGTTTACATGTTATACATTTACATTTTAGTCATTTAGCAGACGCTCTTATCCAGAGCGACTTACAGGAGCAATTAGGGTTAAGTGCCTTGCTCAAGGGCACATTTACGTCATTTAGCAGACGCTCTTATCCAGAGCGACTACAAATTGGTGCATTCACCCTATAGCCAGTGGGATAACCACTTTACAATTATACTTTTTTATTTATTTTTTTGGGGGGGGGGGTAGAAGGAGCCTGAAGGTACGGAGGTGCCGTTCCCCTCACTGCTCCATAGGCAAGCACCATGGTCTTGTAACGGATGCGAGCTTCAACTGGAAGCCAGTGGAGTGTGCGGAGGAGGGGGGTGACGTGAGAGAACTTGGGAAGGTTGAACACCAGACGGGCTGCGGCATTCTGGATGAGTTGTAGGGGTTTAATGGCACAGGCAGGGAGCCCAGCCAACAGCGAGTTGCAGTAATCCAGACGGGAGATGACAAGTGCCTGGATTAGGACCTGTGCCGCTTCCTGTGTAAGGCAGGGTCGTACTCTCCGAATGTTGTAGAGCATGAACCTGCAGGATCGGGTCACCGCCTTGATGTTGGCGGAGAACGACAGGGTGTTGTCCAGGGTCACGCCAAGGCTCTTCGCACTCTGGGAGGAGGACACAACGGAGTTGTCAACCGTGATGGCGAGATCATGGAACGGGCAGTCCTTCCCCGGGAGGAAGAGCAGCTCCATCTTGCCAGGGTTCAGCTTGAGGTGGTGATCCGTCATCCATACTGATATGTCGGCCAGACATGCAGAGATGCGATTCGCCACCTGGTTATCAGAAGGGGGAAAGGAGAAGATTAGTTGTGTATCGTCAGCGTAGCAATGATAGGAGAGGCCATGTGAGGATATGACAGAGCCAAGTGACTTGGTGTATAGGGAGAAAAGGAGAGGGCCTAGAACTGAGCCCTGGGGGACACCAGTGGTGAGAGCACGTGGTGCGGAGACAGCTTCTCGCCACGCCACTTGGTAGGAGCGACCGGTCAGGTAGGACGCAATCCAGGAGTGAGCCGCGCCGGAGATGCCCAGCTCGGAGAGGGTGGAGAGGAGGATCTGATGGTTCACTGTATCAAAGGCAGCAGACAGGTCTAGAAGGACAAGAGCAGAGGAGAGAGAGTTAGCTTTAGCAGTGCGGAGAGCCTCTGTGACACAGAGAAGAGCAGTCTCAGTTGAATGACCAGTCCTGAAACCTGACTGGTTTGGATCAAGAAGGTCATTCTGAGAGAGATAGCAAGAGAGTTGGCTAAAGACGGCACGCTCAATAGTTTTGGAAAGAAAAGAAAGAAGGGATACTGGTCTGTAGTTGTTGACATCAGTGGGATCGAGAGTGTTTGTGACTATAACTTTTCTTTGCCTACGTTTACTGACACCAGTCATATTCAGCGGGTCTTGCGTGTTTGTAAATTCATCAGTTATTCTGCGCTCTGGCACACTCCGACAAGTGTGCTCTGAAATCGGAGTAAATAACTAGCCAGAGTGAATTTGCGAACGCAAGAGATATGCTAACTGGATAACAGTCGTTCAGCATAGCTAGCTAGCAATGCGATTCACATCCAAATGACACGTGCATCTTTAGCTGTGTAGCCACCGAAAAACTATACGAGGAGAAATAGTCAGTCAGTCAATCACCCACTCCTCCAATGACATGTCATCCTAGCAGCTAGCTACCTAGCTATGTAGCTAACGTTAGGCGCTGTGTTTTTAGCTTGCTACATAAATAGATATGCTAGCCTATTAGCCATGTTATGACTGACTTGTGATCATTGCCCTTGCTAGTTTGATTGTATTGATATTCCCAGCCTTAGTTACATTCGTCAATTTTTGTCCAAAATATTGAATAATTGAAACTGAAACAGTGCATCCCGAATGGAGGCAGGAAACAATATACCAGGCCAGCTGTGATTTACAACCTGATAGCAATATCTTTTGGACTACGAACAAATGTATTGATTAATTATATTAATCATGCATTGAACTGCATCCATCTATTCTGCAAACAATGCCTTAGTGTACGTCATGGAATGTTGAGTCAAATAGAACGTATTTTTAAAACCTCTTATGAAGTTTGTTTTGTAGTATAAACGGGGAATTTGAGATTTTTACCTGATATTATGATTGTCTGTTTGTTTCATATCTGCAAATTAGTTATAACGCTGTCAGTTCCACTTTAAATCAAATCAAATCTTATAAGCAGAGTGCACTTGTATTATCCAGGAGAGACGGATGGTAGTTGTGTGGCAGTCTAACAGGGAGAGGATGAGTCAACAGATTGGACAGAATGGCTTGTTGGCATTCAGGGTAGCCCAATTGAGACCAGGGTCTCATTCCCAATGGTGCCCTGAGTACAAACATTTTCTAACAAGAGGAAGAACAATTTACATTACAGTTAAAAGAAGATGAAGAAAAATAACCACAAGGCACAACCTCAACACCACAATTTCAACAAATAAACCACTACAAAGAGGGAGTAATGAATTGGTCTATGGGCCTTTAATGAGGACCAGCCAACCGTTTTATACAGGATGCAGTGGTGAGTATTAAAACTCACCAGTGATAAAACGAATGGCGCTATGGTAGATGGCATCCAAAAGTTTAAGAGTAGTGGCTGCTGCCCACTTTAAATCTTAGCTTTTTAACTAGCTCATCTGTATCCTTCAAAAGGTGGGCCGCAGCCCGCCAGTTGCTCATCCCTGCTCTATAGCGTTCACAATATCCAGCCATGAAACAGCATTTCAGTGTCATTGAAAGCAGCATTTTTTCACTGTTGGTCACTTTAATTGCTGAAAATAACGAGTAACCCCATTGTTTAATCATTACCATTTTCTATTAGAAAATGGTGGCTTGCACTCCTGTCAAAGCAAAACAGAATTGACAAAGAGATGATACTAAAGAGACCCTGGTGAAAAAGAGCAGTGCGACAACTAGAGAACAACATGTATTTAGTCTTGCTCGCATTAAGTACACGTTTTAAACCAACTAGGGCTTTCTGTAAGGTAACAAGGTCAGATTGCAGCTCTAACATAGCCTGGTCAACAGTTGGGGCAATGGCATACATAAGTGTCGTCTGCAAGAGGGACTTTCGTAGGAGTAACCAGGCTATCCTTTCCTCAGCCCAACAAACCACCAGCCAAACTCAACCTGCTCACCTGCCAAATCAAGCCCAGTCTGGAGGACAAGAAGTGCTTTGACCTAATTTCTCGTAAGTCAGCCTCTGACAAGTCTTGAAAATATATCTACAATGTAACTTTACTGTCCAATTTGCTTCTGAAATTTGTTCTCCTATCAGTTAGTCTAACAGCCAAAAGTCAATAATAATGATGTTTTAGTCCAAATAATGTGGATACATCTCTGTTTGAAATAATCACGCCTGCCAACCATGGCCTATTTTCATTATTCAGGTCATAATTATTGCATATGCCGTGTAAAATAAACACACACACATTTTGTCATGAGACTTCCTTTAATTTAAATGTGAAACATGTTCTTTGGTTGCAGACATTCAGATTAACGTATTTTCTCTTGTGTTCTAGATAATCGCACATATCACTTTCTTGCTGATGACGAGCCAGTGTGTGTCGCGTGAGTAACCTCTCTCTATAACAGGAACAGGCAACTTTGATGGGGGTGGGGGCCACAAAAAATCTTAACTCATCATGAGGGGCCGCGGGTCTGTGCAAGTTGAGACCCCGACTGAGTCTTCTTTTGGGGGGGGATTGATCCGAGGGCCTTCAAAAAGGGCTCAACACCACAATTTCAACAAATAAACCACCACAAAGAGGGAGTAATGAATTGGTCTATGGGCCTTTAATGAGGACCAGCCAACCTTTTTATACAGGATGCAGTGGTGAGTATTAAAACTCACCAGTGATAAAACGAATGGCGCTATGGTAGACGGCATCCACAGGTTTAAGAGTAGTGGCTGCTGCAATCTGGTAAATGGTGTCGCCATAATCAAGAACTGGCAGGAAAGTTGACTGTACAATCGGCTTCCTGCTATTTAGGGAGAGGCAATAACTATTTATTTTTAAAAAACCCACTTTAAATCTTAGCTTTTTAACTAGCTCATCTGTATCCTTCAAAAGGTGGGCTGCAGCCCGCCAGTTGCTCATCCCTGCTCTATAGCGTTCACAATATCCAGCCATGAAACAGCATTTCAGTGTCATTGAAAGCAGCATTTTTTCACTGTTGGTCACTTTAATTGCTGAAAAATAACGAGTAATCCCATTGTTTAATCATTACCATTTTCTATTAGAAAACGGTGGCTTGCACTCCTGTCAAAGCAAAACAGAATTGACAAAGAGATGATACTAAAGAGACCCTGGTGAAAAAGAGCAGTGTGTTTACCTAGCCAAGGGTACCTAGCCAAGCGTACATATCTTGAAGTGGCGCCGGAGAAGATGGCTGCCGTTCTACAGCCCTCTAACAAATTGTACTATTATGTGTGTTTTTTCGCGTTATTTGCAATTTATTCTGTACATAAAGATTCTGCCTCCGTCTCTTATGACCAAAAAGAGCTTCTGGATATCAGGACAGCGATTACTCACCTCGTATTGGACGAAGATATTTTCTTCAACGAGCCGGACGCGAAGGATATCCTACAGATACCCGACAAGGCCCAAATCCCTGTCATTCGCATGAGAAAGAGACAGCGATATCGTGGACGTAGGTCGGGTGCCTTGTAAGGATCCGACGGCGAGCGAGTAAACTGCCTCTTCCATCAATCCTATTAGCCAATGTTCAATCATTTGAGAACAAATTGGACGACCTAAGATTACGGTTATCCTACCAACGGGACATTAAAAACTGTAATATCTTATGTTTCACCGAGCCGTGGCTGAATGACGACATGGACAACATACAGCTGACGGGATATACGCTACATCGGCAGGATAGAGCGGCTGACTCCGGTAAGACAAGGGGTGGCGGTCTGTGTATATTTGTAAACAACAGCTGGTGCATAACATCGAATACTAAGGAAGTCTCGAGGTTTTGCTCGCCTGAGGTAGAGTATCTCATGATAAGCTGTAGACCACACTATTTACCAAGATACTTTTCATCTATATTTTTCGTAGCTGTCTCTCTACCCCCACAAACCGATGCTGGCATTAAGATTGCACTCAATGAGCTGTATAAGGCCAAAAGTAAACAAGAAAACGCTCATCCAGAGGCAGCGCTCCTAGTGGTCATCTGTAGCTCAGCTGGTAGAGCATGGCGCTTGTAACGCCAAGGTAGTGGGTTCGATCCCCGGGACCACCCATACACAAAAAATAAAAAATAATAAAATGTATGCACGCATGACTGTAAGTCGCTTTGGATAAAAGCGTCTGCTAAATGGCATATTATTATTATTATAGTGGCCGGGGACTTTAATGCAGGGAAAATCCGTTCTAACTAATTTCTACCAGCATGTTAAATGTGCAACCAGAGGGGGGAAAAACTCTAGACCACCTTTACTCTCCACACAGAGACGCATACAAAGCTCTCCCTCGTCCTCCATTTGGCAAATCTGACCATAACTCTATCCTCCTGATTCCTGCTTATAAGCAAAAACTAAAGCAGGAAGCACCAGTGACTCAGTTAATAACAAAGTGGTCAGATGATGCAGATGCTAAGCTACAGGACTGTTTTGCTAGCAGACTGGAATATGTTCCGGGATTCTTTAGATAGCATTGAGGAGTACACCACATCAGTCACTGGCTTCATCAATAAGTGCATCGATGACGTCGTCCCCACAGTGACCGTACGTACATACCCTAACCAGAAGCCATGGATTACAGGCAACATCCGCACTGAGCTAAAGGGTAGAGCTGCCGCTTTCAAGGACCGGGACTCTAACCCGGACGCTTATAAAAAATCCCGCTATGCCCTCAGACAAACCATCAAACAGGCAAAGAGTCAATACCAGACTAAGATTGAATCGTACTACACCGGCTCTGACGCTCGTCGGATGTGGCAGGGCTTAAACTATTACAGACTGCAAAAGGAAGCACAGCCGCGAGCTGCCCAGTGACACAAGCCTACCAGACGAGCTAAATGACTTCTATGCTCGCTTCGAGGCAAACAACACTGAAGCATGCATGAGAGCACCAGCTGTTCCGGATGACTATATGATCACGCTCTCCGTAGCCGATGTGAGTAAGACTTTTAAGCAGGTCGTAGGGCCAGATGGATTACCAGGACGTGTACTCTGAGCATGTGCTGACCAACTGGCAAGTGTCTTCACTGACATTTTCAACATGTCCCTGACTGAGTCTGTAATACCAACATGTTTCAAGCAGACCACCATAGTCCCTGTGCCCAAGGACACTAAGATAACCTGCCTAAATGACTACCGACCCATAGCACTCACGTCTGTAGCCATGAAGTGCTTTGAAAGGCCGGTCATGGCTCACATCAACACCATTATCCCAGAAACCCTAGACCCACTCTAATTTGCATACCACCCCAACAGATCCACAGATGATGCAATCTCTATTGCACTCCACACTGCCCTTTCCCACCTGGACAAGAGGAACACCTACATGAGAATTCTGTTCATTGACTACAGCTCAGCGTTCAACACCATTGTGCCCTCAAACCTCATCACTAAGCTAAGGATCCTGGGACTAAACACCTCCCTCTGCAACTGGATCCTGGACTTCCTGACGGGCCGCCCCCAGGTGGTAAGGGTAGGTAACAACACATCTGCCACGCTGATCCTCAACACAGGGGCCCCTCAGGGGTGCGTGCTTAGTCCCCTCCTGTACTCCCTGTTCACCCATGACTGCATGGCCAGGCACGACTCCAACACCATCATTAAGTTTGCCGACGACACAACAGTGGTAGGCCTGATCACAGACAACGATAAGACAGCCTATAGGGAGGAGGTCCGAGACCTGGCCTTGTGGTGCCAGGATAACAACCTCTCCCTCAACGTGATCAAGACAAAGGAGATGATTGTGGACTACAGGAAAAAAAAAAGAGGACTGAGCACGCCCCCATTTTCATCGACGGGGCTGTAGTGGAACCGGTTGAGAGCTTCAAGTTCCTTGGTGTGCACATCACCAACAAACTATCATGGTCCAAACACACCAAGACAGTCGTGAAGAGGGCACGACAAAGCCTATTCCCCCTCAGGAGACTAAAAAGATTTGGCATGGGTCCTCAGATCCTCAAAAAGTTCTACAGCTGCACCAACGAGAGCATCCTGACTGGTTGCATCACCGCCTGGTATGGCAACTGCTCGGCCTCCGACCGCAAGGCACTACAGAGTGTAGTGCGTACGGCCCAGTACATCACCGGGGCCAAGCTTCCTGCAATCCAGGACCTCTATACCAGGCGGTGTCAGAGGGAGGCCCTCAAAATTGTCAAAGACTCCAGCCACCCTAGTCATAGACTGTTCTCTCTGCTACCGCACGGCAAGCGGTACCGGAGCGCCAAGTCTAGGTCCAAAAGGCTTCTCAACAGCTTCTACCCCCAACTACTAAGCTATATGGAATTGTTTTAAGAAGGTCATACCAAGGATCATTTTGCTATTTCATTTTGAATTTTAAGACCCCTTGAAGTATAAAAAATAAAAAACAAATGTTTTTATAAAATGTGGTCTTACTACTATTAGCCCATACAAATGCATTAAATAACAGATTCACTACATGGAACAAAACAGTCTCCATATATACTTCCAAAAATGTTACGTGTTTGTGAGAGTCTCATCTTTCCATGGAGGGGTCATAATAGTTTGTAGGCCAAACCATTCGGATGCTACACATGATTTTGTGAGAAGACCGATTTTCGGGATGTCTCATGGTCTGACAAACACCGTTCTAGCTCTGTTATCTTTCACCGCAGATGGGGAAGTATTACATAGGCAGATGCGGTAGATTGAGACACATTCAATGCACACAAAAAAAGATACTGCGTCTCTAGCTTAAACTGGCAGGTTTTTATATATATATATATATATATATATATATTTTATTTTTTTACTATGCTAATTAGATAATTAGGGGGCGCAGACATCAATCTTAGGGGGTTAAATCGCCATAGACCCCATCAGAGAGGGGATAAAGGTCTACATTGTTGGATCTTTAGGTCTACATGTGTATAGCATAGACTGAGAAATTTTAGAATACTCAGAGTTGATATTCACGCCATACGAAGGAATTCCCCTCGACCACACCCACAATTTGGGGAAAATAAGCATTCTTCCCCATTGACCACAAAAATCCTGACCTACGGTTGGCAATGCTCCCACGTAGAGAAATAGAGCTTACAATCCCTGTGACTTCAGGCTATTGGAAATGTGGGGGCCTGATGTCCAATTAGGCTACACGTTGCTATGTGTGTAGAAAACATTTAATCACAGGTAAGACATTTAACTTGTTTAGTGTAGTCCGTTTGTTTGTGATGTTGGTCTGGCTATCTTAATGTTCCAGTTGGTAGCTAGCTAGTACTCACTCACTTGGCTCCACCATCGTGAAAAGGGGCATGACGGAAGCCCTACAATATTACGTTTTTCTAAATAGTGAGAACGCTCGGGAGCAGGCAATGTTGAAAAGTAATCTTTAGACATGTTGTACTTTTCTTGAATGTAGTTTGACTAAAACAAGAAAATTGCGTTTGGAAAAGGTCAATTTTTTGCTGTGGGCCTAGGTAACCACAAGTTGTTTTCCCCACAGGCGGGCGGGCCACGACATTCTATCTAATACCGACTGGGACTATGGAATAAACTATTTACTTTCACTCTTCTTTTTATTGTGCAGGTGGATCTCAGTGCTGACCAACAGTAAGCAGAAAGCCCTTAACGTGGCTCTGGATGAGCGGAGGCCCAGTGGAGACAACAGTGTTGAGGACCTGACCAGGGCCATTACCGAGGATATCCGCCGCATGCCTGGCAACAACATGTGCTGTGACTGTGGGGCGCCAGGTCAGACCATGCCTACAGTGTGCTGCAGATGGGTTGGGGTCAATTCTATTTCAAATCAGTCAATTGGGAAAGTAAACTGAAAGTACAATTTCTCATACAGAAGTTTACTTCCTGAATTGAAATGGAATTGACCCCAGCTCTGGTGTGCTGTCAGAGGAAGATGTGCACCTAGCTCTGTTGACCCTGCTTAAGAACTGACCTCTATTGGTTTGGATTTAAAATGTTGGTGTTTCTAAATGTTGCTTCATGGGCCTTTGCACCCTGACCAGAAAAATAACCTTGGAGAAACACTGTAAATGGTTTCTCACAAGTGTTACCATGCAACTGTCATCCACAGGCATAGTTTTGCAAATGACAAACCATATACTGTCGGCATACTATAAACTATGTCCACGTTGCTCTCTTTAGACCCAACCTGGATCTCCACAAACCTGGGCATCCTGACGTGTATCGAGTGCTCTGGGATCCACAGAGAGATGGGCGTGCGCTACTCCCGGATCAAGTCCCTCTCCTTGGACAAGCTGGGTACCTCAGAGCTACTGGTGAGTGCCTCTGAAGCTTTAGTTGGACAAAACAACTATGAATGTTAAGAATACCATATGAAGGGTAAGAATAGGTGAAGGGTGAATCTGAAAAGTACTCTCAGAATAAATTGTTAGAATAGGAGTTCCCCAAGGGTGTGACTTGTGTTCATTACTCTCCTCAATATGTGATGATGAGGTAGAATGTAACAGTGATTTAAACTCAATTAAGTATGCAGTACACATGGCATTGGTTGCATGCTTTCAAGACAAATAAATTCAAGTGATTTTTACATTTTACAGTTGTTTTTTTAAATCTAAACAACTCAGTGATTGTCACCAACAGGATCAGTGTCCTAAATGCTTCTTTGTTTGACATGAAATCTGTTTTAGTAGTTGGTCAAGCTCCTCTCATGGATTTTTCCCCCTTCTCTTTTTAAGCTGGCAAAGAACATGGGCAATTCAGGCTTCAATGAGATAGTGGAAGCCAATGTCCTGAGTCCCTCACTGAAACCCACGGCAGAAAGTGACATGTGAGTGATGAGCTGGGCTGGAATTACTCCTCAATCCTCACACTGCAGCCAATCACCTACAGCTGTTTTGATATTTACTATTTCAAATTATGGAAAATAATTAAGATGGGACAGTGTGCTCTGATAACACAAAAATGCTTGACATATCTCTGAACCCCTTATTAATAAGGTCCTGTCTAGTGGTTACTGTGTGTAAGAGAAGCATAACTACAACCTTGTTACATGTGGACATGCGCCATAAGCACAATCCATTCCCATTAAGAGAGTGACACTCCCTCTCTGTGCTGGCCAGCGTTTTTATATGGGGAGAAATCTGCAAGTTGACAGTATGTTCTCTCACAAAATGGCATTGGCTGCTTTTGTAATGGTAGCCTGTCAGCCACTTTCTCACTGCATCAGAACAGCTGGAGCCACTTCTCACTGTACCCTTAATGTTTCCCAAGTGGACTTTTATCACACAGAGAACACAGCCCTTGCTGCTTGTTCAGAGCAAGGGCCGGAGATGGGGCTACACAGGGACAGATTAACAATTTGCTGACAGAACAAGGACCTGGTGTAGGCACTATACAGTACTGACCTTCTGTTAGTCTTAACATTAATGGCAGAATTTTGACTCACACACTGATGTTCATGTCTGCATTAGTGAATGGACCCATGAACTGAAAATGTCATTCTTTCAGTGCTTTTAAGAAATAGTAGTTTCAACAGATTTACTGCTTATTGTCTTAAATGTTGGTCATAGTAACCTACTATATCTCTCTCTTTTTTTTTTGTAATCTTTATTTTAACAGGGAAAAACAGACTGAGACCTGGATCTCTTTTACGGCTGTGCCCTGTGTAAACATGTTGACATGTACAGTTTTAGACATACAGACAAGAACATTTCAAACATACAAAACAAAAACACAATTCAACAGAAACAATCACAGACAACATCATATTGATCCTCCATAACATTTTTAAAATGGGCAAGGGACACCAGAGTGTCTAACTTAAGTTGGATCTGCAGTTTGTTCCATAAATAAGGTGCAAAGGAACTGAAGGCAGTCCTACCCAACTCTGTGGAGACCACAGAAGTCTCTAATGTAATCCACATCTGTGATCTGGTTTTAAAATTAGTATATCTAGTGGAAATTAATGATGATATATATGGAGGTAGTTTTAAAAGAAGTGCTTTATAAATAAACAAGAGCATGTTGCTTGAAATGTATAAATGCATAATGGCTGTTCTTTTACTCTTCATATGGCTCTTATCTGATTTCCCTATTGCAATACCCATCCGTGTCATGTGTAATGAGTGCGTCCACCCTGCCACTCTGTATCATTAGGGCGGTGCGTAAGGACTTCATCCTGTGTAAGTACATGGAGTGTCAGTTTGCCCAGCACAGCAGCAGCTCCCCTTCCACTCTGAGAAGGAATTTACAGGAGGCTGTGTGCAGCCGAGACATCTTCAGCCTGCTCCAGCTCTATGCCGAGAGACTGGACCTCAGCCAGCCTCTGGCCAGCCCTGTGCAGGTACACCCAATGACTAATCCAAACTTTAACCTGATAACCTTAGTACCTAACACTGACCTCATCCAGTCCCTGTAGGGACAGTACATAAGTATACTTACCCAATGACTAACCATAACCCTAGACTAAACCTCACTCCATACCCCTGTGCATGTAGACCCAGTCCCTGTCCAGAAACAACACCTAGCCCCTAACCCCTAGACACCTGTGGAGATCTGAAAGTATTTGATAGGTTTGCATATATGGTGATAGCGCCACCCTGCCCTCTGATAGGCTAGGTGGGATTTTAGCAATATTGCTTACACCTATCCTACCCTCTGTGTCGAGGGGGTAGGGGCTAGGGGTTGGTTCTGGATAGGGCCCCAGACTCTTAACATAACCCTAACCATAACTCAACCCTCCCATGTTTGTAGGAGAAAGGAGAGACTGCACTCCACCTGGCTGTCCTACTGGCTGATAGGACCTCGCTTCACATTGTGGACTTTCTGGTTCACAACTGGTGAGTAATTTTATGCAGCTTTAATACAGATTTAGCTGTGCTCTGAACTCTTGCATGATGTTTGTTGTGGCTTTAAAGAGATTCTCTGGTACTTTTGTATACTTTGTAGACAGTAGTTCTGAAAGTAGCACCCGTGAGCCAAAGGTGGTCCATGAAAATTGCGTACTACGTCACATATGTGCAGATATGTGCACCACGTCATCTCTCTCTCTCTCTCTCTCTCTCTCTCTCTCTGTCTCTCTGTCTCTCTGTCTCTCTGTCTCTCTGTCTCTCTCTGTCTCTGTCTGTCTGTCTGTGTTGCCATTGGGCCCGCCATGCCACCTCACTGGATAACGCTGGGCAGGCCTCTTGTTAGCTGTCACTCAAATGTGAGCTGCTGAAGCTCATTGGCTAGAACTTTAATTGCTAGGGGGCTGGCCAACGTGTAGGGAAACTAGTGCCACACTGCTTCAAGAAAACAGATGCTTTCCAACTAAGGACTTCATGCAAGATGGCGCTGCAGTGGTAGCAGCAGTCTTTCGGGCTCCTGACCAACTCTGCTATTTTGTGTGTTATTTTACGCTGATCTTAACTTTTCTTGTACGTAATGTCTCTGCCATCATTTCCTATGACCAATAATAACTAATGGACATCAGAACCGCGATCACTAACCTCGATTTGGACAGAAATGTCTACTTCAACGAGTCGGCAGCTATAGACATTCTGCTTTCTCCAGACCAGGCCCTAATCCCCGGGACTCGAAAGACGAAAGGGCAGCGAAAGAAAAGCAAGCGAGCCTGCATCCTGACGAGACTACGTCGGCGAGCAAATAGACCGCCATTGCCCGCTGTTAATTTTTTTTATTTAACCTTTATTTTAACAGGGAAGATCTATTGAGATCTAGGTCTCTTTTACAAATGCGCCCTGTATATACAACATAAATATACACATTAGGGAAGTCCAGCCAACCTTTTGATACAGAATGCAGTGATGAGTATCAAAACTGTCGTCTGTAACAAAACGAAGGGCAGGATGGTAGATAGCATCCAAAGGTTTAATAGTAGTAGCAACTGCACTTTGAAAAATAATATCACCATAATCAAGAACAGATAAAAAGGTTGACTGAATAATCTGCTTCCTACTGCTTAGAGAAAGGCACAATCTGTTTCTGTAGAAAAATCTTAGCTTCTTAACCCACTCATCTCTGTTTTTTAAAACGTCAAATCCATATCAATGCAGCTGCCTAAGTATTTATATGCGGGAACACGTTTGATTGTAGAACCATCTGAGTGAACATGCATGTACAGTGCATTCGGAAAGTATTCAGACCCCTTCACTTTTTCTACATCTTGTTACGTTACAGCCTTATTCTAAAATTTATTAAATTGTTTTTTTCCCCTCATCAATCTACACACTATACCCCATAATGACAAAGCAAAAATAGATTTAGACATTTTTGCAAATGTATTAAAAATAAAAAATGAAAATATCACATTTACGTAAGTATTCAGACCCTTTACCTAGTACTTTGTTGAAGCACCTTTGGCAGCGATTACAGCCTTGAGTCTTCTTGGGTATGACGCTACTAGCTTGGCACATCTGTATTTCTGGAGTTTCTCTCATTCTTCTCTGCAGATCCTCTCAAGCTCTGTCAGGTTGGATGGAGAGTGTCGCTGCACAGCTGCTTTCAGGTGTCTCCAGAGATGTTCGACCGGGTTCAAGTCCGGGCTCTGGCTGGGCCACTCAAGGACATTTCAGAGACTTGTCGCGAAGCCACTCCTGCGTTGTCTTGGCTGTGTGCTTAGGGTCGTTGTCCTATTGGAAGGTGAACCTTCGCCCAAGTCTGGGGTCCTGAGAGCTCTGGAGCAGGTTTATATTCAAGGATCTCTCTGTACTTTGCTCCATTCATCTTTCCCTCGATCTTGACTAGTCTCCCAGTCCGTGCCGCTGAAAAACATCCCCACAGCATGATGCTGCCACCACGCTTCACCGTAGGGAAGGTATTGGCCAGGTAATGAGTGGTGCTGGTTTCCTCCGGACGTGACGCTTGGCATTCAGCCTTCAAGAGTTCAACCTTGGTTTCATAAGACCAGAGAATCTTGTTTCTCATGGTCTGAGAGTCCTTTAGGTGCCTTTTGGCAAACTCCAAGTGAGCTGTCATGTGCCTTTAACTGAGGAGTGGCTTCCGTCTGGCCACTTTACCGTAAAGGCCTGATTTGGTGGAGTGCTGCAGAGATGGTTGTCCTTTTGGAAGGTTCTCCCATCTCCACAGAGGAACTCTGGAGGTCTGTCAGAGTAACCATCGGGTTCTTGGTCACCTTCCTGACCAAGGCCCTTCTCCCCCGATTGCTCAGTTTGGCCGGACGGCCAGCTCTTCCATTTAAGAATGATGGAGGTCACTGTGTTCTTGGGGACCTTCAATGCTGCATAAATGTTTTGGTACCCTTACACAGAGCTGTGCCTTGACACAATCCTGTCTCGGAGCTCTACGGACAATTCCTTCGACCTTATGGCTTGGTTTTTGCTCTGACATGCACTGTCAACTGTGGGACCTTATATAGACAGGTGTGTGTGACTTTCCAAATCGTTTTCAATCAATTAAGTTTACCACAGGTGGACTCCAATCAAGTTGTAAAAACATCTCAAGGATGATCAATGGAAACAGGATGCACCTGAGCTCAATTTCGAGTCTCATCGCAAAGGGTCTGAATGCTTATGTAAATAAGGTATTTCTGTTCATTTTTTATACATTTTCAAACATTTCAAAAAACCTGTCGCTTTGTCATTTTTTAAATTCATTTAATCCGTTTTAGAATAAGGCTGTGATTTAACAAAATCAGTCAAGGGGTCTAAATACTTTCCGAATGCACTGTAGCTCATCTGAATCATTCTTACGAGAGTTTGAAAACAACATGTATTTTGTTTTAAATCAGCATTAAATCTGATTGTAGTTTTGAGTCCGGGCAATATCATACGTAATAGTGTCATCCGCTTATAGACGTTTATTTTATTTTATTTTTTAACAGATTGACCAATGGTGTTTATATAAATAGTGAAGATAACAGGTCCCAAAATCGACCCCTGTGGTGTACACCTTTATGTACTTCAAGAAATTCAGACTTAACCCCAGCAATCACGATGGCATGATCAACAGTATTAAAAGCATTTTAGTGTCTAAAGCATTGACAAGATCATAAACAGCTAAAGTGATTGCTGTAATAGTGATATGCCCAGGCCTAAAACCTGATTGGTTTACATTCTAAATACATTCCTCAGATAAAAAAGAGCGACGTTGTACATTTACCAAGGATTCAAGAATCTTAGCGAGTCAAGAAAGCCTTGAAATGGGGCGATAATTATTAAGATCACTACTGTCCCCACCCTTATGGAGTGACAGCACAAGAGCTGATTTCCATACTTTTGGAATATTTACTGATAACAATGTTAAATAAAAAATGTGGGTTATTGAGCCAACATTGATGGGCGCTGCACTCTTAAGCAGACCGGGATCCAATTGGTCATCCCCTGTGGATTTCTTGTTGTCTATTGCTAGCAAACCGTTCAGGACTTATTTTTTTGAAAATAGCCTAAAAGAAAAGCTATGACTATCATTTCTCTGTTCATTCAGCAAGTTTCCCCTATCAGCAACCAGCCCAATATCATTGTGAACAGCCTTAGAAGTTCTTTAAAAGAAATAGCCCGCTGAAATAAAATGATTAAATGCATCAATGATGGCATTTTTCTCCATAATGAGGCCAGTGTGGGCAAGTGTCTGAATTAATTTGTTGTGGTAGAGAGGAGGAAGTAGAGCCCTTTTGGGATTAGACAGTTTTCCAGAATTTAGCCGGGTTCTCATTAAAATCTGAAAGAGTGGTTACATAATCATAATTAGCCTTTCTGATTTGTCTTACACAATGATTCCTCAGTTGCGTAAAAGCTTGCAAGTCCGGGTCTAAGCCTGTGTTCCTGGCCTTGACCCAAGCATCATCTCTTTTATGAATAACTTCTGATAATTCCGGAGAGTACCACGTTTTTGATCTAAACTCAGCAAAAAAAGAAACGTTCCTTTTTCAGGACCCTGTCTTTCAAAGATATTTCGTAAAAATCCAAGTAACTTCACAGATTTTCATTGTAAAGGGTTTAAACACTGTTTCCCATGCTTATTCAATGTACCATAAACAATTAATGAACATGCACCTGTGGAACGGTTGTTAAGACACTAACAGCTTACAGACGGTATGCAATTAAGGTCACAGTTATGAAAACTTAGGACACTAAAGAGGCCTTTCTACTGACTCTGAAAAACAAAGAAATGCCCAGGGTCCCTGCTCATCTGCGCGAACGTGCCTTAGGCATGCTGCAAGGAGGCATGAGGACTGCAGATGTGGCCAGGGCAATAAATTGCAATGTCTGTACTGTGAGACGCCTAAGACAGCGCTACAGGGAGACAGGACGGACAGCTGGTCGTCCTTGCAGTGGCAGACCACGTGTAACAACACCTGCACAGGATCGGGACATCCAAACATCACACCTGCGGGACAGGTACAGGATGGCAACAACAACTGCCCGAGTTACACCAGGAACGCACAATCCTTCCATCAGTGGAAGTCCGCAATAGGCTGAGAGAGGCTGGACTGAGGGCTTGTAGGCCTGTTGTAAGGCCGCTGGACCACACAGGACTGGCAAAAAGTGCTCTTCACTGAAGAGTCACGGTTTTGTCTCACCAGGGGTGATGGTCAATTCGCATTTATCGTTGAAGGAATGAGCTTTACACCGAGGCCTGTACTCTGGAGCGGGATCGATTTAGAGGTTGTGGGTCTGTCAGGGTCTGGGGCGGTATGTCACAGCATCATCGGACTGAGCTTGTTGTCATTGCAGGCAATCTCAACGATGTGCGTTACAGGGAAGACATCCTCCTCCCTCATGTGGTACCCTTCCTGCAGGCTCATCCTGACATGACCCTCCAGCATGGTAATGCCACCAGCCATACTGCTCGTTCTGTGGGTGATTTCCTGCAAGACAGGAATGTCAGTGGTCTGCCATGGCCAGCGAAGAGCCCGGATCTCAATCCCATTGAGCACGTCTGGGACCTGTTGGATCGGAGGGTGAGGGATAGGGCCTTTCCCCCAAGAAATGTCCGGGAACTTGCAGGTGCCTTGGTGGAAGAGTGGGGTAACATCTCACAGCAAGAACTGGCAAATATGGTGCAGTCCATGAGGAGGAGATGCACTGCAGTACTTAATGTAGTTGGTGGCCACACCAGATACTGACTGTTACTTTAGATTTTGACCCCCCCCCCCTTTGTTCAGGGACACATTATTCAATTTCTGTTAGTCACATGTCTGTGGAACTTGTTCAGTTTATGTCTCAGTTGTTTAATCTTGTTATGTTCATACAAATATTTACACATGTTTGCTGAAAATAAACGCAGTTGACAGTGAGAGGATGTTTTCTTTTTTTGCTGAGTTTACCTTTAACTTTTAATTATTTGAAGGGAGCATGATTATCCACAATAGTATTGAAGACATCTGAAAAAAGGCTCAAAGCTAAATCAGGTTCAGGGATAGCTAAAAAAAAGAAAAGCCTGTTCCTCTTTGTGAGGCTTAGATTTTTGTATTCTCACATCTTTAACACAAACAACTGGGCAATGGTTAGGGCTGTTACTGTTACGTGCGCCCCGATGTGTCTGTCTTCACTTGTAGCCTGTGAAAAGGATATGAGTTTGCCTGTGAGAAGGACCCGATCACGTGACAGGCATTGGCTAATAAGAATTGAGATGTGAGTGAGAGGTGTTTCGGAGCACGCAGCCGGGAAAAGGGAATTACAATTATTGTATTTAGCCCAAGGGCACAACAGCCACTGGCCGCAAAAGCCATGGATTTCTACGGCCACACAAAGGGGATGCCGCCCGGAAATTCAAGGCATTATCAAGTGCTTGTCAAATTGTGAATGAGAGACTGATGAAGTGTGTGCAGCCTGCGCAAGAAAACAAAGCAGAGCTCTTGCCTTTCATGCAACTTTTTTCAAATCATCATTAGAGTTGCATCATGCAGCCTTAGAATGTATTAAAAATCTAAACATATAGCCCAATGTTTGTATCACAACTAAAGTTACGTAAATAACTCTAAATTAAGCATATAGGAGGACCTGTTTCTTTGTTAACCGCTCAACACAGAATTGCCGCATGTGCACACTCCCTCAAATCGTTTGGAGAAAATATATGTTCTATTTTATTCAGCTATGTTCAATCGTATTCTTCATAATATAAAATTATATAAAAGAATGCCACGGAATTCTAAGCAAATCTTGTCTGCTAAATGAACTAGTGTAGCCCACAGCCATATGGCATAGCCAGATCAGGGCCTAACATAAGGACAACTCCGAGTATGCTATTCTGTTCTTCTGAAATAGACTACATTTTCTTCATATCATGTTTCTTTAGACCTGTCTAAAATAAATAATGGATTTATTATGATTGTGTAGGCTATATTACATGGATTTATTAGACTTTTTAAAATGTAGATGTTCTAAAGGTCTGCATCAGTGGCTTGTAGGCAATGCGTGGAGATGCTAAATGTATTTATGTTAATTATCGTAAGACCGGCAGTTATTTGCTTGACAATCACTGGCTGACAAAATGTCATGACCGCCACAGCTCTAGCAATGGTCACTAATGTCTTTGGCGAAGACACCAGTAGAATCCAGTAGAAAGGGGAACATTCTGTTGGTGAACGTGCAATCGCTGGAGAACAAACTGGATGAGCTCTGTTCGAGACTATCCTATCAACCAACAGGACCTGAAAAACTGTAATATCTAATGTTTCTCAGAGTCGTGGCTGAACAAGGACATGGATATACATCTCACTGGTTTTTGTATGCATCGTCAAGAACGGAGGGCAGACGAAGGGAGGAGGGTTGTGTCTCTTTGTTAACAACAGCTGGTGCGTAATCTCTAATGTTAAGGAAGTCTCTAGTTTTTGCTTGCCTGAATTAGAATACCTCATGATAAGCTGCAGACCATACTGTTTCGTAGCTGTCTATTTACCACCACAAACTAATGCTGGTACTAAGACCACACTCAACGAGCTGTGTAAGGCCATAAGCAAACAAGAAAATGCACATTCAGAGGTGCCGTTTCTCTGAAATCCGTTTTACCTCATTTTTACCAGAGTTTCATCTGTGCAACTAGAGGCGACAAAACTCTAGATCACCTTTACTCCACACACAGAAGTGCATACAAGGCCCTCCCTCGCCCTCCCTTTGGCAAATCAGACCACAGCTTTATCCTCCTGTAAGCAAAACTCAAACAGGAAGTACCAGTGACATGCTCAATACTGAAGTGGTCCGATGAAGCGGATGCTAAAATACAGGACTATTTTGCTATATGGAATATGTTCCGGTATTCATCCAATAACATTGAGGAGTGTACCACATTAGTCTCCGGCTTCATTAATAAGTGCATCGACGAGAAGCCATGGATTACAGGCATCTGCACTGAGCTAAAGGCTAGAGCTGCTACTTTCAAGGAGCGGGACCCTAATCTGGACGCTTATGAGTAATCCCGCTACGACCTCCGTCGAGCCATCAAACAGGCAAAGTGTCAATACAGGACTAAGATTGAATCCTACTCTGACGCTCGATGGATGTGGCAGGGCTTGCAAACTATCACGATTACAAAGGGAAACCCAGCCATGAGCTTGCCCACTTGTTTCAAGCAGTCCTTTTGCGGGGAAAAACTGATTGGCTGGGCCTGCCCTCCCAGGGCCGACTATGGCTGCACCCCTGCCTAGTCATGTGAAATCCATAGATTAGGGCCTACTGAATTTATTTTAGTTGATTGATTTCCTTATATGAAATCTTTGAAATTGTTGCATGTTGCGTTTTATATTTTTGTTCAGTGTATATATATATTATTTAAAATATTTTTCACTTCTTTATTATTTTCCCCTAACTCTACCACACCTCCCCTAATTGGAGTAAACTAATGGACAACAATACTTAGGTGTCTACTTCCAGTTTATACATACTATATACATTTTAAGGACAGTATATTTATATTAGTTATCTTTTGTTTGTTTTTTGTCCCAGAGTTCAGCTACCCTCAACCCCTCCCATCTATCTTTGAAGACCATCCAGTTATGATTTTATAGCTGCTATATACACTGCCATATGTGGACACCTGCTCGTCGAATATCTCATTCCAAAATCATGGGCATTAATATGGAGTTGGTTCCCCCTTTGTTGCTATAACTGGTAAGGCTTTCCACTAGATGTTGGAACATTGCTAAGGGGACTTGCTTCCATTCAGCCACAAGAGCATTAGTGAGGTTGGGCACTGATGTTGGGTGATTAGGCCTGGCTCGCAGTTGGCGTTCCAATTCATCCCAAAGGTGTTCGATGGGGTTGAGGTCAGGGCGCTGTGCATGCCAGCCAAGTTCTTCCTCACCGATCTCGACAAACCATTTCTGTATGGACCTCGCTTTGTGCACAGGGGCATCGTCATGCTGAAACAGGAAAGGGCCTTCCCCAAACTGTTGCCTCAATGTTGGAAACACAGAATTGTCTAGAGTGTATGCTGTAGCATTAAGATTTCCCTTCACTGGAACTAAGGGGCATAGCCCGAACCATGAAAAACAGCTCCAGACCATTATTCCTCCTCCACCGAACTTAACAGTTGGCACTATGCATTCGGGTAGGTCGCGTTCTCCTGGGGTGTCCACATACTTTTGCATAGATAGTGTATTTTCCACTGTGCTGTGATGTTTCACAAAAGTTCTGAACCTTTCTATTCTCATAGTTTCTACAGATTGTAAATTAAAGATAGACATTTTTTACTAAGAGTATTATTATATTATTGATCAATTGACTATGACTTTTCAAAATCACCCAGCAGTTCTATTTGTGGAGTTAGCTCCAAGTAAATGTTGCAGTTTGTTTGCCATTCTTGAACCTGCGACCAAAAACAAGCTACATATGGGCAATACCAAAACAAGTGATCTAATGATTCTGTCTCTTTGCAGCTAAATATGCAGAGCTGGGATGGTTGTATCCCCCATATACCGCAAGAACTTTGTATAAGAATTTAAAATGAAAAACTCTTAAGTATTGAATCCAGCTTCGTTTTGTGTATCAGTTCATAAATCATGTGCCATGGAATCGGTACATGGAAAATCTTCTCCCAACTATTTTGCAACCTGTATGGCGCAGTTTAAATGAAACTGGTATACTTTTTTATTTATCACAATTTTCTTTAACCGATTTTGGTCTTTAATACAGGGCCGACAGACAAATGTCACTATTTCTGTATTTGTACATTTTTACCTTTAACTCTGCATGTGACAATTTTGTTGTTGTTGATTTCGTGGCTAATTAAAGTAAGACAGTAACTCTGCTCATAGATTATGCATGTATGAACTACACGTTGACACATCCAGCCCAAAATGGGAGGTTTAAAAGATACTTTCTTAGTCGCCAAAGTACCGGAGCATGTCTTTAAGGAAAATCAGTGACGACTGGGTCTCACAACTGTTGGGAGACTTTTGGCAGATGTTCAATCAATCAATCAATCAAATGTATTTATAAAGCCCTTTTTACATCAGTAGATGTCACAAAGTGCTTATACAGAAGCCCAGCCTAAAATACCAAACAGCAAGCAATGCAGATGTAGAAGGACGGTAGCTAGGAAAAACTCCCTAGAAATGCAGGAACCTAGGAAGAAACCGAGAGAGGAACCAGGTTCTGAGTGTTGTCCAGTCCTTTTCTGGTTGTGCTGGGTGGAGATTATAAGAGTACATGGCCATTAAGGTCAGATCGTTCTTCAAGATGTTAAAACGTTCATAGATGACCTGCAGGGTCAAATAATAATCTCAGGAGTAAATGTCAGTTGGGTTTTCATAGCTGAGCATTCAGAGGTCGAGACAGCAGGTGCGGTGAGGAGGGAGATGGAGCGAGTGGGTGGAAAACAGCAGGTCCGGGACCAGGTAGCACATCCGGTGAACAGGTCAGGGTTCCAGGCAGAACAGTTGAAACCGGAGCAGCAGCACGACCAGGTGGACTGGGGACACCAAAGAGTCATCAGGCCAGGTAGTCCTGAGGATTGTCCCAGGGTTCAGGGCTCAGGGCGAGCGAGAGAGGGAGAAATACTTAAGTTCACACAGGACACCAGATAAGACAGGAGAATTTCACCAGATAGGACAGACTGACCCTAGCCCCCCGGCAGATAGATTAGATCTACTGCATGTCTTTTAAGTTATGGGACCATGTCAAGGATGTTAGCCAAACATGCTGAGTAGATAGTTGGTATTCATCATGGATTTGTCAGACAGTATCTCCTGTGTTCTCCTTATTCAGTCTAACATGTAAAAGCTTTATATCCCAGTGTATTGTATGAGTATAACTGTGTTGTGTTTTGATTTTGTTACAGCAACAGTCTGGATATCCAGACTGCCAGAGGAAACAGTGCGTTGCACTACTGTTGTCTGCACAACAAAACAGAGTGCCTTAAACTGCTTCTCCGAGCCAAGGCCAACATACATGACAGTGAGTGCTATGAGTAGTCCCTTTGTAAAGAACAGGGCTGCACCCTAGTGGTCCTCTCCTGAGATCAGATATGCCTGCTCTGTTCAATGTCTATCCATGTTCCATCCATGCTGCTCAGTGTGAGGCATATTCACTTTGACTGAAGTCAATGTCATGCATTGATGTCAATGGGACTAAGTGAAATAATGTTTACTGTGAATTAATCTAATCTCTGAATTGATCTTTAAAAAAAAAAATAGATTTTGATGAGCCCTGTATAACACAACAATACACATCAAAATACAATATACACATCAAACTACACATTCATATACACAATACATGTTATTAAACACAACAATACACGAAAAGCAAGACACAATCATAAACAGACACATTCTTCAGTAAAAACGTCCCCTAACAACCGTCTGAAATGCCCTAGAGGCACCAATTCATCCAATTTTAAAGTGTGTTGTAGATCATTCCTCACATAAGGTGCAAGGAAATTAATGGCTGATTTACCTCACTCTCTAGACACCAAAGGAGTCTCCAGAGTTAACCAACCCTGTGAACGGGTTTGATAACTAGTCATTTTAAATCTTAACAGTGATGTTAGGTAAGTCTGAAGTTTGTGGAGCAGGGCTTTGTAAACAAAAAGAGCGTAAGGATGTGATCTACGTGACTTCACAGAGGTCCAGCCAACCTTTTGGTAAAAAATACAGTGTTTGGTAATAAAACTGTCTCCTGTGATAAAAGGAAGGGCGCTATGAAAAACGGTATCCAAAGGTTTAAGAGCAGTGGCAGCTGCACTTTGATAAATAGTATCACCATAATCAAGAACAGCTAGAAAGGTTGACTGCACAATCTGCTTCCTGCTGACTAGAGAGAGGCAAGATCTGTTTCTGTAAAAACAAAAGCCCACTTTAAATCTTAGTTTCTTAACAAGCTCAGTCATATGTTTTTTAAACGATAAATCATTCATTCCAAATACCAAGGTTTTTGTATGCAGGCACTCGTTCGATTTATATAACCATCCGATGAGTAAAGATATAATCCAACTGAGACAATCTTACGAGAACTTGAAAACAACATGTATTTTGCCCGTATTAAGTACGAGTTTTAAATCAGTAAGGGCTTCCTGCACAACTGCAAAATCAGATTGTAGCCTTGTCACAGCCAGGTCAGCAGTTGGGGCAATTGCATACATAATAGTATCAGCTGCATATAGATGTTTTTATTTTTTATTTTTAATACAGATTGACCAATAGCATTTATATAAATAGTGAAAACGTTCTAGCATCAAACCCTGCAGAACACATTTATGTACTTCAAGAAATTCTGACTTAACCCAATCAATCACGATGTCCTGAGTTCTGTCACAAAGATAATCATGAAACCATGAACATGTGTAAGAGCTCAGGCCTATCGAGGAAAACGTATTCAATAAAATAGCATGTTCAACAGTATCAAAAGCTTTTGACAGGTCCACAAACAACGCAGCACATTTCATTTTAGTGTCTAAAGCATTGATAAGATCATTAACAACTAAAGTGGTTGCTGTAATAGTGCTATGCCCAGGCCCAAACGCTGAAATACATTTCTCAGATAAAAAAGAGCAAAGTTGTACATTTACCAAGGATTCAGGAATCTTAGCTAGACAAGGAAGCCTTGAAATGGGGCTATAATTAAGATCACTACTCTCCCCGCCCTTATGAAGTGGCAGCGCGAGCTGATATCCATACTTTTAGGAATATTTCCTGATAACAATGTTAAATAAAACATTTGGGTTATTGAGCCAACAATGATGGGCACTGCACACTTAAGCAAACCATCTAGGACTTTTTTCTTCTTCTGTAAATAGCCTAAAAGAAAAGTTTTGACTATAGTGTCACCTATCAGCATCCAGCCCAGTATCATTGTGAATAGACTTAGAAGTTATTTCAAAGAGAGAACCTGATGAAATAATTTTCTGTAATGAGTCCCGTGTCTTTTTTTTTTCACCTTTATTTAACCAGGTAAGCCAGTTGAGAACAAGTTCTCATTTACAACTGCGACCTGGCCAAGATAAAGCAAAGCAGTGCGATTAAAAACAACAACGCAGAGTTACATATTTTTTATTTTTTATTTTACCTTTATTTAACTAGGCAAGTCAGTTAAGAACAAATTGTTATTTACAATGACGGCCTACACCGGCCAAACCCGGACGACGCTGGGCCAATTGTGCGCCGCCCTATGGGACTCCCAATCACGGCCGGTTGTGATACAGCCTGGAATCGAACCAGGGGTTCTGTAGTGATGCCTGAAGCACTGAGATGCAGTGCCTTAGACCACTGCGCCACTGGGGTAAAACAAAACATAAAGTAAAAAATACCACAGAAAATATATATACAGTGTGTGCAAATGTAGATGTACAATGGATGTAAATGAATTAATGTGTTGTGGCAGAGAGGAGTAAGTAGAACCCTTCAAGGATTTGACAGTTTTCCAGAATTTAGCCAGGTTCCCATTACAAATCCGAAAGAGCGGTTACATAATCAGATTTAGCCTTTCTGATTTCTTACACAATGATTCCTCAATTGCTTAAACACTTGCTAGTCCAGACCTAAGCCTGTGTTCCTGGCCTTGACCCAAGCATCATCTCTTTTATGAATGACTTCTGATAATTTCGGAGAGAACCCCGCATTCGATCTACCTTTAGCCCTTAATTTTTTGGAGGGAGTATAATTATCCACAATAGCATAGAAGACATCTGCAAAAAGGCTGACCGCTAAATCTGGTTCAGGGATAGCTGAAATACAATCCAGGTCATTAAAAAAGATAATGTAAAAAAGCCTGTCCACCTGAAGTTTTTAAAGTTCCTCTTTGTGAAGACACGAGGCTCTCTAACACAAACAACTGGTCAATGGTCACTAATATCTTGGGCGAAGACACCAGTAGAAACATATTTATCTGGTGTATTCGTTAAAACAAGATAAATCAGAGTTGACTTTGAAGGATCTTTTAATGTTGGGCCGTGTCTGGAATGCCCTATCTATGAAATGTATTGTCTGAAATGCCCTAAAGGCAACAATTCCTCAAATTTTAGAGTACTTTGGAGATCATTCCACACACAAGGTGCAAAAAAACAGAATGCAGATCTACCCAACTCAGTGGAATCTAAGTGATCTCCAGCGTTAGCCATCCCTGTGATCGGGTCTGGTGACTCGTATGTCTGTAATTTAACAATGAAGTAAGGTATGACGGAAGTTTGCACAAGATGGCCGTATAAATGAAAAGAGAGCAGTGCATTGATCTACGAGACTTGAGAGGGCCAAACCTAACAAAATGACACCGATAGACATGGTCGTCCTGTTCATGGCTGCTAAGCAACTTCGCAGTATTTCGTTTTTTTGTGTGTTATTTCTCACATTATTAGCTCAGAACATCCTGTGCACTATTACTTCCAGTCGGAAATAACTTTTGGATATTAGAGCGGCTGTAACTCCCCAGAATTTCGACCAGAAATACGACTTTCCTGAAATGGACCCTTTGTTCGTACCCCCCAAGGCAATTCCACTTATCCCAGAGATTGCTCCAAGACGCCGCCGGTGGAGAAGAGGTATTCAGACTCAGGAGGCGTGCATACCATACAACGCTTCCGAGTATATTACTCGCTAATGTTCAGGCCCTGGACAATAAAGTAGGCAAGCTCAGGGCGAGAATCTCCTTCCAGAGAGACATCAGGAACTGTAACATACTCTGTTTCACGGAATCATGTCTCTCTCCGGATATACTGTCCCCGTCCATACAGCCAGCTGGGTTCTCAGTACATTGCACAGACAGGAATAAAGAACTCTCTATTTGTAGCTGGGGACTTTAATAAAGCAAATCTTAGGAGAACGCTACCAAAGATTTCTCAACACATTGCCTGCGCCACTCTCGCATCAAAAACTCTCGACCATTGCTACTTTCCCATCCGGAACGGCTACAAGGCCCTCCCCTGCCCTCCCTTCAGGCAATTCAGATCACGCCTCCATCCTGCTCCTCGCTTCCTATAGGCAGAAACTCAAACAGGAAGTACCCATGGTAAGGACTGTTCAACGCTGGTCTGACCAATCGTAATCTATGCTTCAAGATTGTTTTGATCACGCGGACTGGGATATGTTCCGGGTTGCCTCTGGCAATAACATTGACGTATACAATGACACAGTGACTGAGTTAATCAGGAAGTCTATCCAAACCAAAAACCGTGGATAGATGGCAGCATTCATGCAAAACTCCTCATTTAACCACAGCAAGGTGACTGGGAATATGGCAGAGTACAAACAGTCCAGTTATGCCCTTCATAAGGCAATAAAACAGGCAGTGGAGTCGCAATTCAACGGCTCAGACACGAGACGTATGTGGCAGGGAAAAAAATCTTAAGGAAATTGGTTCTGAAAGTGTCTGTCCTATATCTGAGAGATATAAGAAAGATAAGGAATATATATTTTTTTAAAACATTTTTTAAAACTTAAAAAAAAGTATTTAACCCCTTATTTGTTTACACTAAACAGTCTCCATATATACTTCCATTCATTTTTTCAACTGTTACCGTGGGACCTTCAGACAAGTCTTGTAAGGCCTGTGGGCGTCCTAGAGCAAAACAACCGACATTTACGTGTTCGTGAGAGTCTCACCTTTATACATATTAGTGTGTAGTCCAAACTCTTCGGACACTACAGAAAGAAGTTGGCAGATCAGCTGTGCCAACTTCAGACCAGTCCCAAGATCCTTGTGGGGGTCGTAGAGCAAAATGGAGTCCAGGCCTATCCTATTTAGCTATTGCTGTAAATACACTATTCTTCAGATATACTACATATTCTATCCATATACTGTCCGTATTGTCTATATATCCCATCACATATACAGTACCAGTCAAAAGTTTGGTCACACCTACTCATTCAAGGCTTTTTCTTTATTTGTACTATTTTCTACATTATAGAGTAATAGTGAAGACATCAAAACAATGAAATAACACGTATGGAATCATTTAGTAACCAAAAAAGTGTTAAACAAATCTAAATATATTTTATATTTGACATTCTTCAAATAGCCACCCTTTGCCTTGATGACAGCTCTGCACACTGTTGGCATTCTCTCAACCGGCTTCACCTGGAATGCTTTTCCAACAGTCTTGAAGGAGTTCCCACATATGCTTAGCACTTGTTGGCTGCTTTTCCTTCACTCTGCCGTCCGACTCATCCCAAACCATCTCAATTGGGTTGAGGTCGGGGGATTATTTCAGAATAAAAGCAGTTGTTCATGGAGGACTCCACTGCTTAGTAGTGCAATTCAAAGCAAGGAAGCCACTATGGGTGGAAAGGTACTTTCAAAAGATCTACGAGATAAAGTTGTGGAAAGGCACAAGTCGGGATGGATATAAAAATATTTCAAAGGCTTTGTCTATCCCTCGGAGCACAGTTATGACCATTATTAAGAAGTGGAAGTCGTATGGCAGCACCCAGACCCTGCATAGATCAGGCCGTCCCTCCCAACTGGATGACCGGGCAAGGAGGAGACTGATCAGAGAGGCTACCAAGAAGCCAATGGTGACTTTGAAGGAGCTTCAGGCCTTTATGGCAAAGACTGGTTAATGTGTGTATGTGACCACAATATCACAAGCGCTCCACAAATTTGGCCTCTATGGGAGGGTGGCAAGATAAAAACCACTCCTCAAAAAAAGCCACATCAAGTCTCGTTTGAGCTTTGCCAAAAAGCACATTGTAGATTCTGAGGCCAAGTGGCAAACGGTGCTGTGGTCAGATAAGACCAAAATTGAACTTTTTGTCCTGAACGCAAAACTATTTGTCTGGCGAAAACCCAATACATATTTCCACCCAAAGAACACCATGCCTACAGTAAAGCACGGCAGTGGCCGCATCCTGTTGTGGGGGTGTTTCTCTTCAGCAGGGACTGGAGCACTTGTCAGGATAGAAGGGAAAATGGACAGTGCAAAATACCGACAGATTCTTGAGGAGAACCTGCAGCCCTCTGCCAGGAAGTTGAAAATGGGAAGATGGTTCACGTTTCAACATGACAATGACCCAAAGCACACCGCCAAAGCAACCATACAGTGGCTGAAGGACATGAAGGTGAATGTCCTTGAGTGGCCTTGTCAGAGCCCCAACCTAAATCCCATCGAGAATCTGTGGAATTACTTGAGTGCATTCCATGAGCGGTCACCGTGCAATTTGACTGAGCTTGAATAATTCTGCAAGGAAGAATGGGCAAATATTGCACAGTCTAGGTGTGCAAAGTTAGTAGAGACGTATTCAAAGAGACCCATGGCTGTAATTCAAGCAAAGGTGGTTCCACCAAGTATTAACTCAGGGGGGTGTTCACTAATCCAAATAGGGTATTTTTGTGTTTTAATTTGAATTAATTTGCAGAGTTTTCTTGATCTTTAAAAAAAACTTGGAAATTGTGGGTTACTGACTTTCTTTCAGCTACAAGAGCATTAGTGAGGTCGGGCACTGATGTTAGGCCTTGCTCGCAGTCGACGTTCCAATTCATCCCTAAGGTGTTCGATGGGGTTGAGGTCAGGGCTCTGTGCAGGCCAGGTCAAGTTCTTCCACACCGATCTCGACAAACCATTTCTGTATGGACCTTGTTTTGTGCACGGGAGCATTGTCATGCTGAAACAGGAAAGGGCCTTCCCCAAACTGTTGCCACAAAGTTCGAAGCACAGAATCGTCTAGAATGTCATTGTATGCTGTAGCGTTAAGATTTCCCTTCACTCGAACTAAGGGGCCTAACCCGAACCGTGAAAAACAGCCCCAGACCATTATTCCTCCTCCACCAAACTTTACAATTGGCACTATGAATTGGGGCAGGTAGCGTTCTCCTGGCATCCGCCGAACCCAGATTCGTCCGTCGGACTGCCAGATGGTGAAGCGTGATTCATCACTCCAGAGAACGCGTTTCCACTGCTCCAGAGTCCAATGGCGGCAAGCTTTACACATAAAGGTTCTGAGCATTCTGTCGTATTAGCTCTGATTTCAGAAAACTAAGTCATTCTTCATTAATAAAAGTATATTCTAGCAATTGTGGTAGATCCTCCTTTATGTGAGCTGCGTCAGGCCAGATTGACTGTCAAAATGCCAATAAATAGGTAAGAGTTCAGGTGGGTCTTCGCGCTTCAGGAAAGGAGAAACAATGACGAAAATCATGAGGAAAAACTTGGACTAATTGTAATGTATGGCATTGTTGTGTTGTGCCACAGTGTGACCATGAAGGCTTCATATGTTGTTGCTCTGCATGCAAGTGGTTGTTGTGCTGGCCATTTAGTGCTTGATGATGATCCCAGCTGTGCTCTTTGTTGTTGTTTCTCTCTCAGAGAATGAGCTGGGCGAGACTGGACTGGATATCGCTAGCAGATTAAAGAACACGCACTGTGAGGAGCTGGTGAGTCCACGCTGACTACAACTGACTCACAGCTACACTGTTCTAGGACTAGGCACTTAAAGTAATTAACTAAACCAATTAACTTGTTATTCATATCCGGCAGCACGTCCTTGTCAATATATATTTTTTTGGTCCTTAGTCTGTGGACACCAAAGGAAGCTGATTTCTTTTGTATTGATAGATTGATTTCCATAGCGTAGACAAAAAATTTATAAAGTGCTCAGTGCAGAGGCAGTTCATGCTATCACCAATATGATATATATAGTACGCAGTGGCTGCGTTTCTATATAGTATGATATATGATGGTTGACACACAGCAATTCTCCGGTTGTGTGTTGTGTACCAGATCAATCAGTCCCAGAGTAACCAGTTCAACATGCACGTGCATGTGGAATACGAGTGGCAGCTGCGTCAGGATGATCTGTACGAGAGTGATGATGACCTGGATGACAAGGTCAGCAACATTATGCTCCGTCTTGGTCGTGTTCATTTGGTACCAAACAGAGGAAAAAAACGGAGTAAAACTGGGAGGAACTATTTAGTCAATTAGCACTTTATTTCTCGTTATTAAATGTTTTTAAATGTTTTCTGAGGTGTTAGTTAATCAGAAACAGATTGTTTGTAGCAGTATTTTATGACTGTCTGTTATGACTGCTGAGTTTAGAGAGCGAGACCGAGAGAGTGTTTTGTTTGGTTGCTACTCACTTAGACAGGTCCAGTGAAGAAGGACCGCTCTTCTCGGTCCTTAAGTCTGTACCAGATCCTGGACCGAGGACTAGCAGGAGGAGGAGGAGGTGGTCTCTTCAGTGTGGGTCGCAGGCTGGCCCTGGCCCACAATTACAAGCGGGAGATGTACGCCAGTCCCAGCTCTCACACGCACAGCCTGGACAGCCCCCCGCCCGCTCCACCCTCCTCACCTGCCCCATCTCTCCCTCCTAGAATCAAAGGTGAGTCCCACTCAGTCTTCTCTCCTTCAACCCAGACTGTAGTTTTCTAGGATTTATCATTGTGGCCCAGGTGGCACAAAATAATCAAAGGTCTGACTGCACGGAGATGCTTGGGAAAAATGGTTACAACGGGGGACCAGAGTGTTTGTGTCTCAGGTGAAGAGGGTGGATCTGATCTCCATCACCTAGGACTTGACATAGATTAAGTAGATGAATCAAATCTCATATTGTTGTCAATTTCTGCTCAATCTTGCATGCTTTCTCAATCAGCTGTAACTGTATGTGCACTTGTAAATCAGGTCCTTTCTTGAGTTGGCCTCTGGGATATAACAACCGTTGAGTATCTGATTTTATGGTGGATGGTGGAGGAGGGGGGTTGAGTGTGTTGGAGTATGTGAGTATGTGCATGTGTGTTTGTCCGGCATCTGTTTTTTAAAAATAGTTATATATAGAGGTGACATTTTGGCGTTTAATCTGCTTCTGTTTTGTGCGTGGCACTGTGTGCTGTTTTCGATGGATGGGTCCTGGCCTCTCGGCCATAGGGATCCGGAGGGATGTGGGTGGGATGCCGATCACTGGGACGACGGCTCAACCTTGGATGGGGAGGGGCTTTAGCGGGGGAATTAGTGGAGAACAATTGGAGGGTTACTTAGTAGCAATGCAAATATCATGGTACAGCTATATGGACACTCAATCATTACGGTATTTTTTATTGGTAAATGTACAAACATATATAATGATAAATAGACTTGAAACTTGTATCTCATTATGGTGAAATAAGTATAGCCAATTATAATTGTAATGGCTTAGCTGATAATAACAAAAGAAGAACAATATTTACATGGCTCAAAGATGAATATAATATCTATTGTTTACAGGAAACTCATTCAACAATTCTAGATGAAGTTGCGTGGAAAAAGGAATGGGGGGGGTGAAATATACTTCTCCCATGGGCAAAGAAATTCAAAAGGGGTGATGATATTAATTAATAGTAATTTCGATCTGAATGTGCAAATTGTCCAAATAGATACGCAAGGTAGATGGATTATTTTAAATATGTTATTGGACAATAAACAGATATGGCTCATTAACATGTACGGACCAAATAATGATGATCCACACTTCTTTGACAATATATATAATACATTATCAACCCTCCAAGCAATTCAAGACAATATTATTATGGTGGGGGATTATAATACTGTTTTAAATAGCTCAATGGACCGTAAAGGAAATCACACCACAAACAATCACCAACATGCTCTTAAGGAAATCGTGAATGTCATGGATACATTAGAACTAGTAGATATATGGAGGCTTAAATATCCTGATCTAGTGAGATATACATGGAGGAGACTCAATCAAGCTAGTCGTCTTGACTTCTTTCTTATCTCATTCTTGTTGGCACCAAAAGTTTAAAAAGTGTTGATAGGGGACAGAATGCGGTCGGACCATCATGTAATTGGCATATACATTACTCTTACTGAATTTCCACGTGGGCGAGGATATTGGAAATTTTATCAAAGCCTATTGGATGATAATTTATTTTTAACTAGGACAAAGGAATTTATAACTGACTCTTTCCGACATAACATAGGTATAGCAAATCCCCTTATTGTATGGGACACCTTTAAATGTGCCTTTAGAGGCCATGCTCATCAGTACTCATCTCGAAAACAAAAGCAATTTAGGTGAAAAGAGTTTATACTAACAAAGGAAATAGAAAGTCTAACAGAACAGATAGATGGCAATAAAAACTGTAACATAGAGGCTCAGAATAAATTAGAGGAAAAACTAATAGAAATGGAGAAACTTATTCAAGAAAGATCAAGTGTAATATATTATAAAAATAAAGCAAACTGGATGGAATATGGGGAAAAATGCACCAAATAATTTTTTAATCTTCAACATAGGAATGCTACCAAAAATAATTTAATGAAACGGGTTACAATTGACAGAGTAACCCATGATTCACCTAATTATATTTTGAAGGAGGAAACAAGGTACTTTAAGCATATGTTTTCGTTTCAGTCACCTCCATCTCCTCTAACTGAAGCTAATTGTAGAGATTTTTGTTCTATTGATAATGTAAAATTAACAGCCAAACAGAAAGACTCATGTGAAGGGGAAATTACAGAGGAGGAACTTCTGGATGCAATTAAAGACTTTAAATCCGGGAAAACTCCAGGGTTGGATGGCATACCAGTCGAAGTATACCAAACCTTTTTTGATATACTAAGAGGACCGTTATTAGCATGTTTTAACCACTCCTATGTAAATGGTAGATTATCTGACACTCAAGAAGAAGGTCTGATCTCATTATTGTCCACTATTGGCATATCTATTTATTGTGGCCATCGAGATGTTAGCTATTAAAATCAGATCCAACAATAATATCATGGGATTAGAAATCCAGGGTTTAAAAACAAAGGTGTCATTGTACGCTGATGATTCATGTTTTCTTTTAAATCCACAACTAGAATCACTCCACAGCCTCATAGAGGATCTAGATACATTTTCTAACCTCTCTGGATTACAACCAAATTATGACAAATGTACTATATTACGTATTGGATCAATAAAAAATACAATTTTTACATTGCCATGTAGTTTACCAATAAAATGGTCTGATGGTGATGTGGATATACTCGGAATACATATCTCAACGGAAATAAATGATCTCACTTCAATAAATTATAATAGAAAGTTAGCAAAAATAGATAAGATCTTGCTACCATGGAAAGGTGGGTGCCTGCCAATTTGTGGAAAAATCACCCTGATCAACTCTTTAGTATTATCCCAGTTTACCTATTTGCTTATGGTCTTGCCTACGCCTAGCGAACAGTTTTTTAAAAAATTATATGAGAAAACAATATTCCATTTTATTTGGAACGGCAAGCCAGACAAAATTAAACGGGCCTATTTATATAATTAATATTAATTCGGAGGACAGACATTTTTAAATATTAAAGCATTAGATCTATCACTGAAAGCTTCAGTCATACAAAAGGTATACTTAAATCCGAACTGGTTCTCTAGCAAATTAGTAAGATTGCCTTTTTCCCTTTATTCAGATTACAACCACTCACTTATTTGAAAAGGAAATCATCTCCCAGATATCACTATTTCTAAAACAAGCCATAGAAAGTTGGTTGCAATTTCAATTTAATCCTCCAGAAACGACAGAACAAATAATGCAACAAATATTGTGGTTAAACTCAAATATACTAATTGACCCAAAAAACTTTTTTTTTTGACAAAATGTTTAAAAAAGGTATAATCTTTGTAAATGATATCATCGGTAGGACTGGTGGAGTTATGTCGCACATGCAGCTAACAAAAACATATGGAAATGTCTGCTCTACCCAAAATTACAACCAAATAATTGCAGTCTTATCGCAAAAATGGAAGAGGAAAGTGGAAGAAGGAGAAAGTAAGGAACTTGTCTGTCGGCCTTGCATTAAAGAACATAATTGGTTAAGGAAAACTGTGATAAATAAAAAAGTATATCAGTTTCATTTAAGGACCAAAGGATTGACAGCCGTCCCATATAAAATTCTTGCTACCAATAGAATGTTATTTAAATGGGGGAGACAAGCTTCCCAGCTCTGCAGATTTTGCTGCGAAGAGACAGAATCATTAGATCATTTGTTTTGGTACTGTCCATTTGTAGCTTGTTTTTGGACACAGGTCCAGGAATGGCTAAAGCGTTGCAATATTTACCTGGAGCTAACCCTGCAGATAACACTACTGGGTGATCTGAAAAGTCATAGTCAATCGATCAATAACATAATAATACTATTAGCAAAAATGTTTATTTTCAATTCACAATCTGTAGAAACAATTAGAATAGAAGGGTTCGGAACTTTTGTAAAACATCACAGTACAGTTGAAATATATATGGCAAATAGAAATCCTATATGGATGGTGTTAAAAGATAGATGGGAGGTGTTGAATGGAATTGAAGGATGGGACTAATAACAATTAACAACAAACAATAACAAGATAACTAATAATAAAGGCACGCTGTGTCCATAATAAGTGTATGGGTTGTAGGTTGGGAGCTTTTGTGAAGGAGCACAGTTAGAAAGATATGGCATATAGAAGCAAACCGGATGGACATCATGAAAATGATCGGAGAGGTTGAGAGTAGAAGTAGTTCAGGAGAAAGAACAAACAAAATGTAATTACTGTAAAATTGACTGTGTCCATAAAATGTAGATAGTGGGTATGGGCTGGAAGTAGAGGCCTAGGCGTTGTTGTTCACTAGTTTACTCCAAGTGGGGAAAGGGTGGCGGGGTTGGAAAGTAATAAAGGGGAATATATATATATATTTTTAAAGGATATGTATGTATGTGTATGTGTGTGTGTGTATATATACACTGCTCAAAAAATAAAGGGAACACTAAAATAACACATCCTAGATCTGAATGAATTAAATAATCTTATTAAATACTTTTTTCTTTACATAAGTTTTGTGTGATTTTGTTGTCAGCACATTCAACTATCAATGGAAATCAAATGTATCAACCCATGGAGGTCTGGATTTGGAGTCACCCTCAAAATTAAAGTGGAAAACCACACTACAGGCTGATCCAACTTTGATGTAATGTCCTTAAAACAAGTCAAAATGAGGCTCAGTAGTGTGTGTGGCCTCCACGTGCCTGTATGACCTCCCTACAATGCCTGGGCATGCTCCTGATGAGGTGGCGGATGGTCTCCTGAGGGATCTCCTCCCAGACCTGGACTAAAGCATCCGCCAACTCCTGGACAGTCTGTGGTGCAACGTGGCGTTGGTGGATGGAGCGAGACATGATGTCCCAGATGTGCTCAATTGGATTCAGGTCTGGGGAACGGGCGGGCCAGTCCATAGCATCAATGCCTTCCTCTTGCAGGAACTGCTGACACACTCCAGCCACATGAGGTCTAGCATTGTCTTGCATTAGGAGGAACCCAGGGGCAACCGCACCAGCATATGGTCTCACAAGGGGTCTGAGGATCTCATCTCGGTACCTAATGGCAGTCAGGCTACCTCTGGCGAGCACATGGAGGGCTGTGCGGCCCCCCAAAGAAATGCCACCCCACACCATGACTGACCCACCGCCAAACCGGTCATGCTGGAGGATGTTGCAGGCAGCAGAACGTTCTCCACGGCGTCTCCAGACTCTGTCACGTCTGTCACATGTGCTCAGTGTGAACCTGCTTTCATCTGTGAAGAGCACAGGGCGCCAGTGGCGAATTTGCCAATCTTGGTGTTCTCTGGCAAATGCCAAACGTCCTGCACGGTGTTGGGCTGTAAGCACAACCCCCACCTGTGGATGTCGGGCCCTCATACCACCCTCATGGAGTCTGTTTCTGACCGTTTGAGCAGACACATGCACATTTGTGGCCTGCTGGAGGTCATTTTGCAGGGCTCTGGCAGTGCTCCTCCTGCTCCTCCTTGCACAAAGGCGGAGGTAGCAGTCCTGCTGCTGGGTTGTTGCCCTCCTACAGCCTCCTCCACGTCTCCTGATGTACTGGCCTGTCTCCTGGTAGCGCCTCCATGCTCTGGACACTACGCTGACAAACACAGCAAACCTTCTTGCCATAGGAACTGAGAAGTGGTCTGTGGTCACCACCTGCAAAACCAGTCCTTTAGTGGGGGTGTCTTGCTAATTGCCTATAATTTCCACCTGTTGTCTTTTCCTTTTGCACAACAGCATGTGAAATTTATTGTCAATCAGTGTTGCTTCCTAAGTGGACAGTTTGATTTCACAGAAGTGTGATTGACTTGGAGTTACATTGTGTTGTTTAAGTGTTCCCTTTATTTTTTTGAGCTGTGTGTGTGTGTGTGTATATATATATATATATATATATATATATATATATATATATATATATATATATATATATATATATATATATATATATATATATATATATATATATATATATATATATATATATATATATATATATATATATACACACACACACACACACACACAGTGGGGGAAAAAAGTATTTAGTCAGCCACCAATTGTGCAAGTTCTCCCACTTAAAAAGATGAGAGAGGCCTGTAATTTTCATCATTGGTACACGTCAACTATGACAGACAAATTGAGAAAAAAAATTATTGAGAAACTTTTGTTATTGACCAAATACTTATTTTCCACCATAATTTGCAAATAAATTCATAAAATATCCTACAATGTTATTTTCTGGAATTTTTTTTCTCATTTTGTCTGTCATAGTTGACGTGTACCAATGATGAAAATTACAGGCCTCTCTCATCTTTTTAAGTGGGAGAACTTGCACAATTGGTGGCTGACTAAATACTTTTTTCCCCCACTGTATATGTGTATATATACAGTGGGGAGAACAAGTATTTGATACACTGCCGATTTTGCAGGTTTTCCTACTTACAAAGCATGTAGAGGTCTGTAAAGGTCTGTAACTGTGAGAGACGTAATCTAAAACAAAAATCCAGAAAATCACATTGTATGATTTTTAAGTAATTAATTTGCATTTTATTGCATGACATAAGTATTTGATACATCAGAAAAGCAGAACTTAATATTTGGTACAGAAACCTTTGTTTGCAATTACAGAGATCATACGTTTCCTGTAGGTCTTGACCAGGTTTGCACACACTGCAGCAGGGATTTTGGCCCACTCCTCCATACAGACCTTCTCCAGATCCTTGAGGGCAATACGGACTTTCAGCTCTCTCGGTGCAGTCGTCCTGTCCCCTTTGCAGAAAAGCATCCCCAAAGAATGATGTTTCCACCTCCATGCTTCACGGTTGGGATGGTGTTCTTGGGGTTGTACTCATCCTTCTTCTTCCTCCAAACACGGCGAGTGGAGTTTAGACCAAAAAGCTAGATTTTTGTCTCATTAGACCACATGACCTTCTCCCATTCCTCCTTTGGATCATCCAGATAATCATTGGCAAACTTCAGACGGGCCTGGACATGCGCTGACTTGAGCAGGGGGACCTTGCGTGTGCTGCAGGATTTTAATCCATGACGGCGTAGTGTGTTACTAATGGTTTTCTTTGAGACTGTGGTCCTAGCTCTCTTCAGGTCATTGACCATGTCCTGCCATGTAGTTCTGGGCTGATCCCTCACCTTCCTCATGATCATCGATGCCCCACGAGGTGAGATCTTGCATGGAGCCCCAGACCGAGGGTGACTGACCATCATCTTGAATTTCTTAAATTTTCTAATAATTGCACCAACAGTTGTTGCCTTCTCACCAAGCTGCTTGCCTATTGTTCTATAGCCCATCCAAGCCTTGTGCAGGTCTACAATTGTATCCCTGATGTCCTTACACAGTTCTCTGGTCTTGGCCATTGTGGAGAGGTTGGAGTCTGTTTGATTGAGTGTGTGGACAGGTGTCTTTTATACAGGTAACGAGTTCAAACAGGTGCAGTTAATACAGGTAATGAGTGGAGAACAGGAGGGCTTCTTAAAGAAAAACTAACAGGTCTGTGAGAGCCGGAATTCTTACTGGTTGGTAGGTGATCAAATACTTATGTCATGCAATAAAATGCAAATTAATTACTTAAAAATCATACAATGTGATTTTCTGGATTTTTGGAGGGAGTTGAAAGTCTGTGTTGCCCAGCGACAGCCCCAAAACATCACTGCTCTAGAGGAGATCTGCATGGAGGAATGGGCCAAAATACCAGCAACAGTGTGTGAAAACCTTGTGAAGACTTACAGAAAACGTTTGACCTGTGTCATTGCCAACAAAGGGTATATAACAAAGTATTGAGAAACTTTTGTTATTGACCAAATACTTATTTTCCACCATAATTTGCAAATAAATTCATTAACAATCCTACAATGTGATTTTCTGGATTTTCTTTTCTCATTTTGTCTGTCATAGTTGACGTGTACCTATGATGAAAATTACAGGCCTCTCTCATCTTTTTAAGTGGGAGAACTTGCACAATTGGTGGCTGACTAAATACTTTTTTCCCCACTGTATGGCATCCATGACAGAGAGTGAGAATCGTTCATCCATGTATACAGGTAAGAGAGTCTAGATATTATACGTTTTTTTGTCAGTCATTTTTATTGTTAAGTTAAGTTAAAGCGTACTGTTAGCTATCGAGCTGACTTTAACTGGCTGGCTCGCTAGCTAACATTACGTGTATGATCTGTGTAGTAATATTATTCGTATCTCAGAGCCATTTGCATTGCTTGTTATAGCGTAATGTTAGCTAGCTCGCTAACATTGAACCTAGCTAGTTGGTTAGCTTTAGCTACCAGCAGATTCATGCAGGGTAGTAGCATTATGAGTTGGGATTATGGTTCATTGTTTAGCTAGCTAGCTAGTTAGCTTCATGCCTAAACAAAATACTCCACTATGCAAGTAACCATTTCACTGTACCGTTTACACCTTCTGTATCCTGTGCATGTGACAAATAAACTTTGATTGTATTTGATATAGTGTGTGTTTACCAGAGACGGTATTGTGAAGAACAACATGACCTGCACCAAAGTCAAATTAGGATATAATGTTAGGCCAACGAGACAGTTTCCAAGTTCTTAAATTCTCAGGTAGAATGCCCTGCTTTTATTTCGTAACACTCACAACCGTAAGCTATTTTCTGTAATTAACTTGTAAATAATGATCTTGTTGTGAGTTCCCTTCGATCTCCACTGAGTTATGTAAATCTGCTTTGTTTCTTTGCACCCCATGTATGGAATGATCTACAGAGTTCCCTGCAACTTTATGTTCTGGTACCTCTGGGGCAGTTCAAATAGTTGACTTATTTGCTGAGGAATGTGATTGTAAATCCTGTTTTATTATGATGTAATTGTAAATTGTATAAAGTGTGTATATGAAGGTCTCCCTCGTGAATGAGGCATTGGTCTCAATGGGAATCCCTGTGAAAATAAAGCACAACATTTTTTATCTAAACCTGGGGTGGGCAATAATGAAATAAATCAGGGTTTCAAAATTGAACGGAGGGTCAAACAATAAAAAAAAAGTTGGCCTATTTGTTCATCAAAATAAATTTGCGGGCCGGAAAAAGTTTAGTTATTGTAGGTCTATTATAATTTCTTCATACTTTCTATCTGGTTTTAGACGCTCAAGTGTAGCCTTTAAAAATAAAAAAAATCCACTGTGGACCGCATTTAATCGGCTTTGTGAGCCTTACTTTGGCCACCCCTGATCTAGACAGTACACAAATGTGCTTCGTTGAAAGACATCATTTAAAACTCCTCACAGGAGATAAGACAATATTATTGTCACAGGGGCATAAAAAATGGGATGTACTTTAGTCCTTTTAGCTCCTAGTGCAAAAAAGTGCTTCAACACTCAAACCGTCTTGTGCAGTTTTCTTCACTTCTATTCCAGATGGTTTCTGCTTCAATCTGCTCTTCATTTGATCCTCTGTCTTTTTTATGGATTGCCAATGCTAAAACCGTTATTATAAAACTTGTGTTTTCCAGCTCCAAATGTCCCTCCCCCTCCTCCCCCGGTTATCCCACCAGAGGGCTGGAGTGATGTCATCATCCCCACCACCAGTAGCAGCAAGAAGAGGACCCCCCCTCCGCCTTTGGTTATCCGCCACAAGCGCACCTACTCAGAGCCCACCCCCCAGGTGCCCCACAGCCCCCATTCCTCCCGACAGAGCCACGCAGGTACGTCACATCACAGCAGCACCTTCCGTCTTGTGTAAACAGTATGCTCACTTCTGAATGATAGAAAGTCTCTTTGGGTGTACGGTGCTAAAAAGCATATGATAATAGGGAAAATACCTGCACTCACTGGAAATAGTCTTGTAAGATTACATTTATTATAGGCATTATGTCCGTTGATCTCTACTTTTTTTTATCTCTGGGGCAGGGACCTGTGGGGAAAGAATGGTGGACTCTGACTTAGTGTTAAATGTGATATTTTAATCCTCTGTATAGATTATAGGGTACCATCAAATTCAACAGGCTACAGTGATCCAGAGTCATCCTTTCAGAAGTGAGTATGCCAATTTCATTTAGATATTTTGTTTAGATATAGACCAGGGGTGAAAGTAGATTTAATTTCTTCCCGGTACGGACCTCATATGTTTGAAAAACCTTTTTGGGTGTAATCATAGAAATCAGTGCCGTTTAAGATGAGGGAGGAATATATATATTTTTATGAGCATGGCCTTATTTCTATTACATCATATTGGATGTCTGTCATTCATATTCCATTCACTCAGTTCAATGTAGCAGCGATAGGTTTAGGCTACTACATGATACTCATGAGTTTGCTACAACCTAGCCTATGAATGAAAGTTTACAACGTAGGTGCACACAGGTCAAGAGACAAATTTGAGGTGACAGAGAGTGACATATGGACATTCAAAACCGCCTTGCACACTCTTGCCTGCGTCTAGCTGATATAGGGTGTAATCATTAGTCCAAGAGTTGCAAATGAGAGTTTCTATTAGACAAATTCAGGTATGTTTATACCCATTTTGTTCCGTTTGCTTCCGTTTAAGAAACATTTTTCAACAGAATCGGCGGAATGAATACACCCCTAATCACGCGTAAACACAGTTCACTTTCATAGCAGCCACGTTGTGTTCCTTCTCGCATCTATGCGCTCTCCTCCTCTCACCTCATCCCTTCGCTTGTGGACTTAAATGCACAATACATCAGCTGTATGTGACCAGGCGAAAAAACCTTTCCAAGCCAAACCGCTACACACAGCCTACATCGTTGCCACCATATTAGCTCAAGTAATATCATAGTCAGCATCGCTAATAGAACTAACGCATTAGTAAACCCGCTACAATCATGCAGTAACGTTACAGTGTACAGTCAGTAAGCAGTTACACCAGCGGGCCCCAGGGGCAATAAATGAGTAAACAAAAGCTTGGAGAAGTTCCAGTGTTGTGTTGGATAGTCATAGCCAGCTAGCTAACATAGCATCCCTCTGTTTGAGCAGGGTGTTTCAGTAGGCTAGCTAGCTGCATTTGCTAGCTAAGTAAGTGAAACTGAAAGTAAACAACAACAAAAAAAAGACAATCTCTCTCTCTATTTCTCTCTTGCTTCTCCTTCATTTTGGAATAAATTAATTTGTTTAAAACTCTTCAACTATTGTCTTTCTCTCTCTTTGGGTCAACTACTCACAACATTTTATGCACTGCAGTGCTAGCTAGCTATAGCTTATGCTTTCAGTATTAGATTCATTCTCTGATCCTTTGACTGGGTGGACAACATGTCAGCTCATGCTGCAAGAGCTATGATAGGTTGGAGGACGTCCTCCAGAAGTTGTCATAATTACTGCGTAAGTCTATGGAAGGGGGTGAGAACCATGAGCCTCATAAAGTGCCTTGCAAAAGTATTCATCCCCCTTGTCGTTTTTCCTATTTTGTTGCATTACAACCTGTAATTTAAATGGATTTTTATTTGGATTTCATGTAATGGACATACACAAAATAGTCCAAATTGGTGAAGTGAAAAAAATTAATGTTTCAAAAACATCTACAAAATAAATATAGGAAAAGCGGTGCATGCATATGTATTCACCCCCTTTGCTATGAAGACCCTAAATAAGATCTGGTGCAACCAATTACCTTCAAAAGTCACATAATTAGTTAAATAAAGTCCACCTGTGTGCAAAAAGTGTCACATGATCTGTCACATGATCTCAGTATACAGTGAGGGGAAAAAAAGTATTTGATCCCCTGCTGATTTTGTACGTTTGCCCACTGACAAAGAAATTATCTGTCTATAATTTTAATGGTAGGTTTATTTGAACAGTGAGAGACAGAATAACAACAACAAAATCCAGCTAAAACGCATGTCAAAAATGTTAGAAATTGATTTGCATTTTAATGAGGGAAATAAGTATTTGACCCCCTCTCAATCAGAAAGATTTCTGGTTCCCATGTGTCTTTTATACAGGTAACGAGCTGAGATTAGGAGCACACTCCTAAAGCGAGTGCTCCTAATCTCAGCTTGTTACCTGTATAAAAGACACCTGTCCACAGAAGCAATCAATCAATCAGATTCCAAACTCTCCACCATGGCCAAGACCAAAGAGCTCTCCAAGGATGTCAGGGACAAGATTGTAGACCTACACAAGGCAGGAATGGGCTACAAGACCATCGCCAAGCAGCTTGGTGAGAAGGTGACATCAGTTGGTGCGATTATTCGCAAATGGAAGAAACACAAAATAACTGTCAATCTCCCTCTGCCTGGGGCTCCATGCAAGATCTCACCTCATGGAGTTGCAATGATCATGAGAATGGTGAGGAATCAGCCCAGAACTACACGGGAGGATCTTGTCAATGATCTCAAGGCAGCTGGGACCATAGTCACCAAGAAAACAATTGGTAACACACTACGCCGTGAAGGACTGAAATCCTGCAGCGCCCGCTTTGGGGGGGGGGGGGGGGTCTGCTAAGGGGACAGGACAACTTCACCGCATCAAAGGGACGATGGACGGGGCAATGTACCGTCATATCTTGGGTGAGAACCTCCTTCCCTCAGCCAGGGCATTGAAAATGGGTCGTGGATGGGTATTCCTGCATGACAATGACCCAAAACACACGGCCAAGGCAACAAAGGAGTGACTCAAGAAGAAGCACATTAAGGTCCTGGAGTGGCCTAGCCAGTCTCCAGACCTTAATCACATAGGAAATCTGTGGAGGAAGCTGAAGGTTCAAGTTGCCAAACGTCAGCCTCAAAACCTTAATGACTTGGAGAAGATCTGCAAAGAGGAGTGGAACAAAATCACTCCTGAGATGTGTGCAAACATGGTGGCCAACTACAAGAAATGTCTGACCTCTGTGATTGCCAACAAGGGTTTTGCCACCAAGTACTAAGTCATGTTTTGCAGAGGGGTCAAATACTTATTTCCCACATTAAAATGCAAATCAATTTATAAAATTTTTGACATGCGTTTTTCTGGATTTTTTTGTTGTTATTCTGTTTCCCACTGTTCAAATAAACCTACCATTAAAATTATAGACTGATCATTTCTTTGTCAGTGGGCAAACGTACAAAATCAGCAGGGGATCAAATACTTTTTCCCTCACTGTATGCATTGAGCCTGTTCTGAAAGGCCAGAGAGTCTGCAACACCACTAAGCAAGGGGCACCACCAAGCAAGCGGCACCATAAAGACCAAGGAGCTCTCCAAACAGGTCAGGGACAAAGTTGTGGAGAAGTACAGATCAGGGTTGGGTTATAAAAAAATATCTGCAACTTTGAACATCCCCACGAAGCACCATTAAATCCATTATTAAAAAATGGAAAGAATATGGCACCACAACAAACCTGCCAAGAGAGGGCCGCCCATAAAAACTCACGGACCAGGCAAGGAAGGCATTAATCAGAGAGGCAACAGAGACCAAAGATAACCCTGAAGGAGCTGCAAAGCTCCACAGCGGAGATTGGAGTATCTGTCCATAGGACCACTTTAAGTCGTACACCCCACAGAGCTGGGCTTTACGGGAGAGTGGCCAGAAAAAATAAGCAAACACGTTTGGTGTTCGCCAAAAGGCATGTGGGATAGTCCCCAAACATATGGAAGAATGTATCTGGTCAGATGAGACTAAAATTGAGCTTTCTGGCCATCAAGGAAAATGTCTGGCGCAAACCCAACACCTCTCATCACCGCGAGAACACCATCCCCACAGTGAAGCATGATGGTGGCAGCATCATGCTGTGGGGATGTTTTTCATCGGCAGGGACTGGGAAACTGGTCAGAATTGAAGGAATGATGGCTGGCGCTAAATACAGGGACATTTTTGAGGGAAACCTGTTTCAGTCTTCCAGAGATTTGAGACTGGGACGGAGGTTCACCTTCCAGCAGGACAATGACCCTAAGCATACTGCTAAAGCAACACTCGAGTGGTTTAAGGGGAAACATTTAAATGTCTTGGAATGGCTTAGTCAAAGCCCAGACCTCAATTCAATTGAGAATCTGTGGTATGTCTTAAAGATTGCTGTACACCAGCGGAACCCATCCAACTTGAAGGAGCTGGAGCAGTTTTGCCTTGAAGAATGGGCAACAATCCCAGTGGCTAGATGTGCCAAGCTTATAGAGACATACCCCAAGAGACTTGCAGCTGTAATTGCTGCAAAAGGTGGCTCTACAAAGTATTGACTTTGGGGGGGGGGGTTGAATAGTTATGCCCGCTCAAGTTTTCTGTTTTTTTTTTCTTATTTCTTGTTTGTTTCACAATAAAAAATATTTAGCATCTTCAAAGTGGTAGGCATGTTGTGTAAATCAAATGATACAAACCCCCAAAAAATGCCAAGAGGGGTGAATACTTTCACAAGCCACTGTAGGTTTTGTATTGGAGTCAATGTACCCAGACGTGGACGGAAGCTAGCTGTCCTCCGGCTACACCATGATGCTACCCTACAGAGTGCTGTTGAGGCTACTGTAGACCTTCTTTGCAAAATAGTGTTTTTTAATCAATTATTTGGTGGCGTGAATATATTTTAGTATAGTTTAATCTAAAAAGTATTACTTTTTAAATGTTTAAAAATATATTTTTTTATGAAATTCACTGAGGATGGTCCTCCCCTTCCTCCTCTGAGGAGCCTCCACTGATAGAATTACATATAGAGTCCCTATTAATTTAATAGGATCTCTGTGGGCCTTATAGTAAAATAAAAACGAAAATAAAACAATGAATAAAGGTCAAATAAAAACATGTATCTTTTTAAATGTTTTACCTTTTCAATGTGGCATAAACACAACCAGCATGATGTTTTCGTCTGATTTGTCAAACAATCACTTCAAAAGGCTCCTGTAAGCCTGGCTACTGCCTACGTTCGTCCACTCTAAAATAAATCTCGCATCTATACAGTGCGCTGTTCACCCACCATTTAATGAATGGAAAGAGACATCTGTTACAAAACATCAAAAAGTGTAATGAATTACATTTCTGTGATTTGTTATTCATTAGGTCTACACTTGCAACCTAAATTGATGCGTCCACTGCCATCTGCGCGCATCTTGGTCTCGGCCACTCATCTCATGCCTTCTCAAAATGTCACTGTTATCTTCAAACCACACCAGATTTTGGAGCGTATTCCATACGTTTTCAAGTCCATTCGCACATTTTTCATGCAAATGTCATGCAGTAATGATAAATAATTGTGTAATAGCCAACAGTTTTCTTGGCATCTTTGTTTTAATTGTTGTGATAGGCTCATGTTTAACCGGTACGGCGTATCCTCACTATTCATTTTGTCGGTAATTACTGAGTAAGACTGACCTTGAACTGCCTGAAATTAGTTTGAAGAGTGTTTCCAATTAATAGTATATGAATTATGGGTGTTGCAATACATGATGCGGCATCAGATATGATATGTAGTTCAATTGAGTTTTTAAGGCTTAACTGAATGAACAGCAGTGACAAAATGCAATATGAAAGTTTATTAAAATAGTTTGGGGAGTGGCCTCGGCTCCAAGGGAATGTCCTCCTATGTGGGGCAGCTGGCATTAAAAAAAACTTATGGGAGAAAGGAGTTCCAATTACGGGTCTTAGCTGCTGGTGGAAAGGTGGAAGGTTTTCGGTAGCTTTTGCTGTAAAACAGCAAGTAAGAGAACATGGGTGTGTTTGACATATATAGTGCATTTGGAAAGTATTCAGACCCCTTGACTTTTTCCACATTTTGTTACGTTAAAGCCTTATTCTAAAATTGATTAAATTGTTTTTCCCCCTCATCAATCTACACAACCCCCATAATGACAAATTGAAAACATATTTCTAGAAACTTTTGCAAATGTAAAAACATTTAAAACAGAAAGACCTTATTTACACAAATATTCAGACCCTTTGCTTTGAGACTCGAAATTGAGCTCAGGTGCATCCTGTTTCCATTGATCATCCTTGAGATGTTTCTACAACTTGATTGTCTACTTGGGGTAAATTAAATTGGTTGGATATGATTGGGAAGGCACACACCTGTCTATATAAGGTCCCACAGTTGACAGTACATGTCAGAGCAAAAACCAAGCCATAAGGTCGAAGGAATTGCACGTAGAGCTCTGAGACAGGATTGTGTCAAGGCAAAAATCTGGGGAAGGGTACCAAACAATGTCTGCAGCATTGAAGGTCCCCAAGAACACAGTGGCCTCCATCATTCTTAAATGGAAGATGTTTGTAACCACCAAGATTCTTCCTAGAGGGAGAGAAGGGCCTTGGCCAGGGAGGTAACCAAGAACCCGATGGTCACTCTGACAGAGCTCCAGAGTTCCTTTGTAGAGATGGGTGAACCTTCCAGAAGGACAACCATCTCTGCAGCACTCCACCAATCAGGCCTTTATGGTAGAGTGGCCAGACGGAAGCCACTCCTCCCAGTAAAAGGTGCATGACAGCCCACTTGGAGTTTGCCAAAAGGCACCTAAAGTATTCAGACCATGAGAAACAAGATTCTCTGGTCTGATGAAACCAAGATTGAACTCTTTGGCCTGAATGCCAAGCGTCACGTCTGGAGGAAACCTGGCTCCATCCCTTACGGTGAAGCATGGTGGTGGCATCATCATGCTGTGGGGATGTTTTTCAGCGGCAAGGACTGGGAGACTGGTCAGGATTGAGGGAAAGCTGAACGGAGCAAAGTACAGAGAGATCCTTGATGAAAACCTGCTCCAAAGCGCTCAGGACCTCAGACTGGGGTGAGGGTTCACCTTCCAACAGAACAATGACCCTAAGCACACAGCCAAGACAACGAAAGAGTGGCTTCGGGACAAGTCTCTGAATGTCCTTGAGTGGCCCAGCCAGAACCCGGACTTGAACCCTTGCTAACATCTCTAGAGAGACCTGAAATAGCTGTGCAGCGACGCTCCCCATCCAACCTGACAGAGCTTGAGAGGATCTGCAGAGAAGAATGGGAGAAACTCCCCAAATACAGGTGTGCCAAGCTTGTAGCGTCATATCCAAGAAGACTCAAGGCTGTAATCGCTGCCAAAGGTGATTCAACAAAGTACTGAGTAAAGGGTCTGAATACTTATGTAAATGTGATATTTCCGTTTTTGATATTTATTATAAAAATAAAAAACAGAAATATCATATTTACATAAGTATTCAGACCCTTTACTCAGTACTAACATTTCTAAAAACCTGTTTTTGCTTTGTTATTATGGGGAATTGTGTGTAGATTGATGAGGGGATTTTTTAAAATACATTTTAGAATAAGGCTGTAACGTAACAAAATGTGGAAAAGGTCAAGGGGTCTGAATACTTTCTGAATGCACTGTAAATATATACCAAGATTTACGCCCATTGGTAGAGAGAGAGAAAGGTGATAATTGCAAGAGTGTACCCATAGGTTAAACAGAAAGCGTGAGGAATGTACATTATTTTGCGGTGCTCGTAGGCTATAAGGTAAATAGGTGAATGACATTCCACACGTGGCTAATAGAAGAGAAGAGACATTACGCTATGCTGATGATACATTTGTATACATTCCCACTATGCCCGTAGAATAGGAAATTATGTCAATTATATTATGCTTACTGTATGAACTTAAATGGAGCAAGACATTCAGACCAGCCTTACTGATTGAGCCATCGTAAACTACATCCAGTAACTGTCACCAGATACATCAGTTTATTCTCTCATAACACTGTGCCAACTACTGTATACATTGTCTTGCCCCGTCCATTTCAGCTCAGGTTCTCCAAAATACTCTGTGACTGCCCTCAACTCCCTATCTGAACTGCCAGAGAGAGGTAAACTATTCTATCTACAGTGGGGAAAAAAAGTATTTAGTCAGCCACCAATTGTGCAAGTTCTCCCACTTAAAAAGATGAGAGAGGCCTGTAATTTTCATCATATGTACACGTCAACTATGACAGACAAATTGAGATTTTTTTTTCCAGAAAATCACATTGTAGGATTTTTTATGAATTTATTTGCAAATTATGGTGGAAAATAAGTATTTGGTCACCTACAAACAAGCAAGATTTCTGGCTCTCACAGACCTGTAACTTCTTCTTTAAGAGGCTCCTCTGTCCTCCACTCGTTACCTGTATTAATGGCACCTGTTTGAACTTGTTATCAGTATAAAAGACACCTGTCCACAACCTCAAACAGTCACACTCCAAACTCCACTATGGCCAAGACCAAAGAGCTGTCAAAGGACACCAGAAACAAAATTGTAGACCTGCACCAGGCTGGGAAGACTGAATCTGCAATAGGTAAGCAGCTTGGTTTGAAGAAATCAACTGTGGGAGCAATTATTAGGAAATGGAAGACATACAAGACCACTGATAATCTCCCTCGATCTGGGGCTCCACGCAAGATCTCACCCCGTGGGGTCAAAATGATCACAAGAACGGTGAGCAAAAATCCCAGAACCACACGGGGGGACCTAGTGAATGACCTGCAGAGAGCTGGGACCAAAGTAACAAAGCCTACCATCAGTAACACACTACGCCGCCAGGGACTCAAATCCTGCAGTGCCAGACGTGTCCCCCTGCTTAAGCCAGTACATGTCTAGGCCCGTCTGAAGTTTGCTAAAGTGCATTTGGATGATCCAGAAGAGGATTGGGAGAATGTCATATGGTCAGATGAAACCAAAATATAACTTTTTGGTAAAAACTCAACTCGTCGTATTTGGAGGACAAAGAATGCTGAGTTGCATCCAAAGAACACCATACCTACTGTGAAGCATGGGGGTGGAAACATCATGCTTTGGGGCTGTTTTTCTGCAAAGGGACCAGGACGACTGATCCGTGTAAAGGAAAGAATGAATGGGGCCATGTATCGTGAGATTTTGAGTGAAAACCTCCTTCCATCAGCAAGGGCATTGAAGATGAAACGTGGCTGGGTCTTTCAGCATGACAATGATCCCAAACACACCGCCCGGGCAACGAAGGAGTGGCTTCGTAAGAAGCATTTCAAGGTCCTGGAGTGGCCTAGCCAGTCTCCAGATCTCAACCCCATAGAACATCTTTGGAGGGAGTTGAAAGTATGTGTTGCCCAGCGACAGCCCCAAAACATCACTACTCTAGAGGAGATCTGCATGGAGGAATGGGCCAAAATACCAGCAACAGTGTGTGAAAACCTTGTGAAGACCTGTGTCATTACCAACAAAGGGTATATAACAAAGTATTGAGAAACTTTTGTTATTGACCAAATACTTATTTTCCACCGTAATTTGTAAATAAATTCATTAAGAATCCTACAATGTGATTTTCTGGATTTCTTTTTCTAATTTTGTCTGTCATAGTTGACGTGTACCTATGATGAAAATTACAGGCCTCTCTCATCTTTTTAAGTGGGAGAACTTGCACAATTGGTGGCTGACTAAATACTTTTTTTCCCCACTGTATGTTTTACAGATTTAATCTATTTTACTCATGTTTGTATCACACATGTGAAAGCACATCCTTTTCAGTAGCAACATTGGGTAACACCTGTTTCTTGAAGTGTTTGGTAGTTGTAAAACCACACATGATCATTCTCCATAGTATGCTCTCTACATAGAATTCAACCACATTTATTTCACAGACATAACAGGCCTTTATTGCTTTCTCTCCCCCAGGATTCCGCGCAGATGGAGAGAGCAAATCGTCCCATTTTGTCTATCAGATGCCTCAGCCCAGCAGCAGACACCCTCCCCTAAACTCCCCCATGGCCCCTGGCTCCTTTAGCCTGCAGTCCAATGGGGCCTCCTCCCACTATGGCGATCCCCCGCACCCCCTGCCCAGGAGAGTACTGGTGAGAGGGGGCAGACTGACTCTCTTCCTTACATTCTTTTTTGTTAGAGAGGACAACAATTCATTTTCATCATCAATTGTTTGATATTATTTCTTTGGTATTTCAATTTAGTAGAGGCCAAGGCATAGCAGACTAAATTTCAGTTTGAATATTGCTGTATTTAGTTGTTTTCCTTCTAAAGGCCGGGCATTTTTATTCTGTTTCGATAATCTGTGTTTTTTAGACAAGCAGCCCTTGGATACTTCAAATAGCTCTATCTGCTAGGCTCCGGCAAGTAGTTGGCAACTCCAAATCTTAGTCAACACAGCAGCATTAGTTCCCTTAATACTCAGTTTGAAATCTTTTCTTACTCTGATGACAGAGAAATAAGTATTTTGACGTTTTCCCTGAATCATTACTGTGGGGCATACACCTATTTTTCTCCATTGATATGGGTGTTTCCCCCCTCAGAGCAAATATGTTATTTTGGTTTAGCACAGGTTTGGCTTAGTCACCCTTAGGGATGGTGTAATATTTGTATTTCCTTACTGGTGTGGTGTCTCTATCTGCTTGTTTTCCAGCCCAAGCCAAAAGTAATGCGGGTTCAAGCCATCTATGACTGTGTGGGTGACCACCATGATGAGCTCACTTTCAACGAGGGCGAGGTATTGGTTGTGCTTGGGGAGGACAATGCTGATTGGTGGGTAGGTATCTCTCGGTTACAGGTAGAAGTTGCCCTCAGACACAGATTTAGTAACAGATTACCCTCCACAAATCTGTTTTGGCAGTAGGCCGCCTTCAGTGTGTAGATTCAAAGTCTTGGGGCAACACCTTAATTGATATAGTAAACAAAATGTGCAAAAAAAATACCTTTATTTTGACATGGAAGTCGTACTGAGACTAGGGTCTCTTTTACAGATGAGCCCTGCATAAATACATCAAACAAATACAATATACAAAATTACAAAACATGTGGGAAAAACAGACACAATTAACTCAGCTGCTTGCAATTGGCGCTGACCTTAACCATTCATTGGAGGGGTAAACCATTTAGTGATCAGTGTTTATGAAGGGACTCATACATTCTGTGTTGTCCAGGCTGGTAAATCGTGCATAGCCACAGGATTGGGTCTGCTCTTCTGTTTCTGTTGTGTAAATAATCCCAAGGTTTACAAGCCAACATGCACCATTAGAGAGCCAGGGCGGTCAATCTTGTTTCCAAACCGTAACACTCTGTCACATCTGTATCAAAACACTGGGCCCTCAATGACTTTTACTGTTGTTACCTCCAGTATCATATCTCGTCTGTCTCTCTCAGTAAAAAGCTAAATGGTCTACAAGTTATCTGATTTACAGTAAATCCTCCTCCTTGTGAATTGCGACAGAAATCCCTGTTCAAATAATAGTTTCCCCTTCCTGTTAGCTAGAGTATCTGCGTGATAATTGACAGAATCATGTACTGATTGAGTAAGGCGATGGACAGCCAAAAGACATGCTTGTCAGTTTGCGAGAAAAAGGTGAATAGTTCACACAGCAGTCTGAACTCTGGCAGACGGACAGCGGGACAGCTGGAATTGGTCCGGACCAGATTCCTCACCGTTGACCTTGTTTAATTCAGGCTCCATATCTGCATCAATGAGTCGTCTACAAGACTTCCAACCAGGCCCTCATAATGCCTTCCAGATTAGGTTTTTTACCCTCGTCAATATCCTTCAGATGGCTCTGGCGAAGAAATACACTACATGGCCAAAAGTATCATCATCTCATTCCAAAATCATGGGCATTAATATGGAGTTGGTCCCGCCACTCTTCTGGGAAGGCTTTCCACTAGATGTTGGATCATTGCTGCGGGGACTTGCTTCCATTCAGCCACAAGGGCATTAGTGAGGTCGGGCACTGATGTTGGGCAATTAGGCCAGGTTAGCAGTCGGCGTTCCAATTCATCCCAAAAGTGTTTGATGGGGTTGAGGTCAGTGCTCTGTGCAGGCCAGTCAAGTTCTTCCACACCGATCTTGACAAACCAGTTCTGTATGGACCTCGCTTTGTTCACGGAGGCATTGTTATGCTGAAACAGGAAAGGGCCTTCCCCAAACTGTTGCCACAAAGTTGGAAGTACAGAATCGTCTAGAATGTCATTGTATGCTGTAGCGTTAAAGATTTCCCTTCACTGGAAATAAGTGGCCTAGCCCGAACCATGAAAAACAGCCCCAGACCATTATTCCTCCTCCAAACTTTAGTTGGCACTATGCAAATGGAGGGTAGTGTTCTCCTGGCATCCGGCAAACCCGGATTCGTACGTCGTACTGCCAGTTGGTGAAGCGTGATTCATCACTCCAGAAAACGCGCTTCCACTGCTCCAGAGTCCAATGGCGGCAAGCTTTACGCCACTCCAGCTGGCGCTTGGCATTGCGGATTGTGATCTTAGGCTTCTGTGCGGCTGCTCGGCCATGAAAACCCATTTCATGAAGCTCTCGACTAACAGTTATTGTGCTGACCTTGCTTCCAGAAGCAGTTTGGAGTGTTTTACGTGCTTCAGCACTGGGCGGTCCCATTCTCTGAGCTTGTGTAGCCTACCACTTCGCGGCTGAGCCGTTGTTGCTCCTAGATGTTTCCACTTCACAATAACAGCACTTACAGTTGACTGGGGCAGCTCTAGCATTGCAGAAATTTGACGAACTGACTTGTTGGAAAGGTGGCATCCTATGATGGAGCCACGTTGAAAGTCACTGAGCTCTTAGGTATGGGCCATTCTACTGCCAATGTTTGTCTACGGAGCTTGCATGGCTGTGTGCTTGATTTTATACACCTGTCAGCAACGGGTGTGGCTGAAATAGCCGAAGGGGTGTCCACTAATTTGAAGGAGTGTCCACATACTTTTGGCGTACATCTCACAAGATGTAGAGCAGCAGGGAGAGACAAACTGTGTGAGAGCGAAGGGGAAAGAGACAGCAGAAGATAGAGGAAGAGAATGAGCACAGTGAAACAAAGTTAGGGCTCTATTCAATCTGTAAAACAGAAGCGTTACAGATTCCGCAATAGAAATGTTAAGGTCATTTCCGATTTGAGCCAACATATGCAGAGTTTACCGTGTAAAGCTGAACTTCCGCAATGTGGATTGAATAGTTACGAAAGAAAACAATAAACGTAAGATGGAAAGACAATTATAGCATGTCTAGACCAACCCAAAGATCCCCTTTCATACAGGATACAGACCTGGGTTCAAATACATGTGTATTTGAGGATCCGGTATTCAAAATACTTTTTTCTGTGTATTTTAGTATTTTCAAATACACAGCCCGAAAACAAATACTTTTATTTGAGTTTTTGAATGGTTATTTGTAAAAACAAATAAATGGGTTAAAAGCATTGGAGTGTATTTGAGTCAGTATATTTGAGTATTTTCAAATACTTCCCATCAAGATTTCGTTCTTTTGTCCTCACAGCATGGATACGTTGACGGCCAGCCAAACAAGAAAGGCCTGTTCCCTTCATCTTTCGTCCATGCGTTGTCTGACTGACACAAGCCAAAAGCTGGAGCACATGTTCTGTAACCTAGCAACCTGCCACCCTTCCCAAGGACTTCAGGACCAGGCTCAAACTTCTCCCTACCTAATTGTTAACCTATAGATGTACGGGCTACCGGACCCGGGGCTCAGGGATGGCTAACTCTGGAGATCCTTTCGATCTCCACTGAGTTGTTAGGGGACCTTTTTTACTGAACAATGTCTGTTTTTTTATGATTTGTGTTTTGCTTTTCGTGTGTCGTTGTGTAAATAATGGGTTTTTTACATGTGTATATAAATGTGTAGTTTAATGTGTTTATTGTATTTTGATGTGTATTGTTGTGCTGTACAGGGCTCATCTGGAAAAGAGACCTTGGTTTCAGCCATGACTCCCTGTCAAAATAGAGGTTAAAATAAAATACTAGAGGATCATGGGGCACTCTGTAACTTTGGTTCTGATCATGAATGTACGCCGTTGGAGAGAACATTGTTTGAAGATCACTGCTCAAGTTTTCCTCATCTTGTGGAAGCCATATGTTTACATTTTTTGCATGACCAAATCTTGTACAATACATAAATTCATATTATTGAATAGTTAACTCGCATCCACCTGTGGGCTGCCACGTAGAAATAAGAAAAACATTTTAAAAAGCAACACAAATACGAAGTATGAATCACCATGATCGTAAAAAAGAAAATAATAAATAATTGAGCCTGTTTATATGTTTGGACTTTATAGATTGTTTATTTGTATGTGTTAGGCTTTAGCTGAGGTTATTCTTTACAGAGTCAAGTGTATTTGTCCAGGCCTCAATTGTTTCTTAATTAGCACCATTAATTCTTACTGTAGATCATTCTAATGTTATAACTTCTAATAGTAACTGTGTCTTCTGGCGAATTAGGAGAGAGTGAGGTGATTGCCATTTAGGAGCCAACATCTTTTTTGCGGCAGTGCTGCATGCCAGCAGTAATCGTCTCTGATTTATTGAGAGATTCAAGGAGCTATCATCGTTAAGAAACATAGTAGATGCAAAGCATTGAATATTTACATTCATGCACATTAATTTTGTAACTTGGTCTCAGCAGCATTTAACTGCAGGGCACTCCCACATCATATGAAGGAATGTGCCTACCTGATTTAGGGGACATAGTGGACAGTTGAGAGTTGGGGCCTTTCATCATAAAACGTTTCCTTGGTGTTAAATACAGTCTGTGAACAAACTTAAAATGTATAAATTGATGGTTTGGATTACAGGATGCCAAGGTCATATTTTTACATATTCTGTTCCAGTCAAAGGGTTGTTCAAATTCACTTAGATCTGTGGACAATACTTTTTTAATGGCTAGCTCAGAATATGAGCTTTCCAAAAGTTGTTTATACAATGCATTCGGAAAGTATTCAGACCCCTTGACTTTTTCCACATTTTGTTATGTTACAGCCTTATTCTAAAATTGATTAAATAGTTTTTTCCTCTCAATCTACACACAATACCCCATAATGACAAACCAAAAGCAGGTTTTTTGACATTTTTGCAAATGTATTACAAATAAAAAACTGAAATATTACATTTACATAAGTATTCAGACTCTTTTCTCAGTACTTTTGTTGAAGCACCTTTGGCTGCGATTACAGTCTCGAGTGAGTATGATGCTACAAGCTTGGCACACCTGTATTTGGGGATTTTCTCCCATTCTTCTCTGCAGGTTGGATGGGGAGCGTCGCTGCACAGCTATTTTCAGGTCTCTCCAGAGAGGTTCGATCGGGTTCAAGTCCGGGCTCTGGCTAGGCCACTCAAGGACATTCAGAGACTTGTCTAGAAGCCACTCTTTCATTGTCTTGGCTGTGTGCTAAGGGACGTTGTCCTGTTGGAAGTTGAACCTTCGCCTTAGTCTGAGGTCCTGAGCGCTCTGGAGCAGGTTTTCATCAAGGATATCTCTCTGTACTTTGCTCCATTCATCTTTCCCTCAATCCTGACTAGCCTCCCAGTCCCTGCCACTGAAAAACATCCCCACAGCAAGATGCTGCCACCACCATGCTTCACCGTTAGGATGGTGGCAGGTTTCCTCCAGACGTGACACTTGACATTCAGGCCAAATAGTTAAATCTTGGTTTCATCGGACGAGATAATGTTGTTTCTCATGGTCTGAGAGTCTTTTAGGTGCTTTTTGGCAAACTCCAAGCAGGCTGTCAGGTGCCTTTTACTGAGGAGTGGCTTCCGTTTGGCCACTCTACCATAAAGGCCTTATTGGTGGTGCTGCAGAGATGGTTGTCCTTCTGGAAAGTTCTCCCATCTCCACAGAGGACTCTGGAGCTCTGTCAGAGGGACCATCGGGTTCTTGGTCACCTCCCTGACCAAGGCCCTTCTCGCCCGATTGCTGAATTTGCCCGGGTGGCCAGCTCTAGGAAGAGTCCTGGTGGTTCTAAACTTCTTCCATTTAAAAATTATGGAGGCCACTTTTTTGGTACCCTTCCCCAGATCTGTGCCTTTTTTTGGTACCCTTCCCCAGATCTGTGCCTTGACACAATCCTGTCTCGGAGCTCTACGGACAATTCCTTCGACCTCATGGCTTAGTTTTTGCTCTGACATGCACTGTCAACTGGGGAACCTTATATAGACAGGTGTGTGTGTGTGTGTCTTTTGAAAACATGTCCAGTCAATTGAATTTACCACAGGTGGACTCCAATCAAGTTGTAGAAACATCTCAAGGATGATCAATGGAAACAGGATGCATCTGAGCTCAATTTCGAGTCTCATAGCAAAGGGTCTGAATACTTATGTAAAAAAGGTATATTTGTTTTTTATTTGTAATAAATTTAAAATCAATTTTAGAATAAGGCTGTAAGGTAGCAAAATGTGGAAAAAGTCAATGGCTTTGAATACTTTCCGAATGCACTGTATGATATAGAGAGATCAGTCCTTTCGGGAGCCCAGATCATTTATTCATAAATACCATTATTGGATGGTTCGGTAGTTGGGTTTCCCAAGGGACTCCATAGACCAGCATAGCTGACCTAAATTGTAAAAACAGAAAAAAATGTGTTACCTGGTAATGTGTATATCTTTCAAATCTTGGAATATTCTCAAACCATTAATGTCCATGATATCGGCAAGGGTACGGATTCCACTTTTGGACCTTTGGGGGAATGCAAAAGGCTGCCCTCCAGATCGCAAGGCATTATTGTGAAATATTGGAGTATGGGCATAACATTTTGATTCCCAGTTACACTGACCAAAAATATAAATGCAACATGTAAAGTGCTGGTCCCATGTTTCATGAGCTGAAATAAAAGATCCCAGAAATTGTCCATACGCACAAAAATAATATTTATCTCATTTCTGTGCACAAATTTGTTTACATCCCTGTTAGTGACCTATTTTATCCTTTGTCAAGATAATCCATCCACCTGACAGGTGTGGCATATCAAGAAGCTGATTAAACAGCATCATTACACAGGTGCACCTTGTGCTGACTGCAGAAACGTCCACCAGAGCTGTTTCCAGATAATTTAATGTTCATTTCTCTACCATAAACCGCCTCCAACGTTGTTTTAGATCATTTTTTAAAACGTTTTGCGCTTAATAGAGATTGTGTGATTAATAATAGGACCAAAGAGTAGTTAAGGGATAAATCAGTGAAGACCACCTCTTCCAGGGCAATAGGAGACAACATATTTCTCTCTATACTCAGCCAGGGGGCGGAAGAATCATGTCTAAACCAATTTAGGATGGGATGAAATGCTAATGCCTGGAAATACAATTGAACATTTGGTATGGATAGTCCACCTACATCTTTCCCTCTTTGTAATTTTGTTAATTTTATCTGGAATCGCTTACCTTGCCATCCACACAATAGCCAGAAGGGGGAGACAAGGTAAGCATTGATCTACAGAAATTCAGCCATGGCAATACATTTATTTTGACAATAGATATTCTGCCGACTAACACTAGAACCCCCATAGGCCACTGACGTTTGATTTCGTAAATAAAAAAAATCACGCCCCAAAAAAGCTATGTCCTGCTCCTTCCCTGACTTTTCCTAAATGTTTGTATTTTACATTGCTCATTTGTCAGAACTTTGAAATCACAAACAGAAAAGTATTTGTAGCCTTTTTACCTGTTTTTTTTCACACCTATTCCCAACTTAACACGCAAGACAATGCACTAGGACGTTGGTACCCAGCTTGGCACTAATGCGTTTCTCTCTCCTCACTGAATGAATGGGTGATAATTGTGCACGTTACTTCACAATTGAATTTATATTAGGTTTAGCTGAATGATAAGGAGCGTGAAGAGGTTGATTTAATTGAGAAAGACAGTAGTGTAATGACTGTGTAATGCCTATTTATCAGCTTTATAGCAAATCATTTTATTTTATGTTTCTTTTACGTTTTACTTTGTTAAAAGAAGCTGTTACGGGACTATTACTAATCAAAATTATTGTAAGGTCAAAACGAAAACATGCTACGTGTTGCTGTAGGCCTTTAGAATAATGCAAAACATATCCTTGACTCTTGTTATCCAAGTTGGTGAGCAAGGGGAAACAAACGATGCCAGTCAGCCTGCACAGCCGGCCCATCGAAACTACACCTACGGTATACTGAAACTAATTTCACACATAATAAGAGTTAGTCTATAGACAAGATTAAATTGGAAATAGTCTGATGAGTGACAGTATTATCAGTTGTCAAATTGTACATGAAGAGATGGTCGCATCTTGTAATTGACAGATGCACTATCAAATCCTCCTTCAGTCACATGCAGGTTAAATGTTTTGATTTCTATATAGTATCAGAAAGTCATATTCTGCAGTTTCTATGACACTTACCTGACACTACACATCCAAATATAACTGATCAAATTAAGAAAGACAAGCATTGCATTGTAATTTTGAATTCTGTAAAGTGAGTGTGGAAGAGGTGAAAAAATATTTTTTGTCTATAAACAATTGACAAGCCACCGGGGTCTGACAACTTGGATGGGAAATTACTGAGGATAATAGCGGACGATATTGGCACTCCTATTTGCCATATCTTCAATCTAAACCTACTAGAAAGTGTGTGCCCTCAGGCCTGGTGGGAAGCAAAAGTAATCCCGCTACCCAAGAATAGTAAAGCCCCCTTTACTGGCTCAAATAGCAGACCAATCAGCCTGTTACCAACCCTTAGTAAACTTTTGGGAAAAATTGTGTTTGACATGGTACAATGCTATTTTACTGTAAACAAATTGACAACATACTTTCAGCACGCTTATAGGGAAGGACTTTCAACAAGCACGGCACTTACACAAATGACTGATGATTGGCTGAGAGAAATTGATGATAAAAAGATTGTGGGAGCTGTTTTGTTAAGACTTCATTGCTACTTTTGACATTATCGATCCTAGTCTGCTGCTGGAAAACGTATGTGTTGTGGCTTTATACCCCCTGCTATATTGTGGATAAATAGCTCCCTGTCTAACAGAACACAGAGGGTGTTCTTTAATGGAAGCCTCCAACATAATCCAGGTAGAATCAGGAATTCCCCAGGGCAGCTGTCTAGGCCCCTTACTTTTAAAAATGTTTACTAACGACATGCCTTTACTCATGACTTTTAGTAAAGCCAGTGTGTCTATGTATGTGGATGACTCAACACTATACACGTCAACTACTACAGCGACTGAAATCACTGCAACACTTAACAAAAAGCTGCAGTTAGTTTCAGAATGGGTGGCAAGGAATAAGTTAGTCCTTAATATTTCAAAAGCTAAAAGCATTGTATTTGGGACAAATCATTCACTAAACCCTAAACCTCAACTAAATATTGTAATAGATTATGTGGAAATTGAGCAAGTTGAGGTGACTAAACTGCTTGGAGTAACGCTGTCATGGTCCAAACATGTTGATACAACAGTAGCTAAGATGGGGAGAAGTCTGTCCATAATAAAGCACTGCTCTGCCTTTTTAACCTCACTATCAACAAGGCAGGTCCTACAGGCTCTGGTTTTGTCGCACCTGGACTACTGTTCAGTCGTGTGGTCAGGTGCAACAAAGAGGGACCTCAGAAAATTACAATTAGTCTCAGAACAGGGCAGTACGGCTGGCCATTAAATGTACACAGAGAGCTAACAGTATTATTAACATGCATGCAAATCTCTCATGGCTCAAAGGGGAGGAGAGATTGACTTCATCATTATTTGTTTTTGTAAGAAGTGTTGACATGCTGAATGCTGTTTAAACTACTAGCACACAGCTCGGACACCCATGCATACCCCACAAGACATGCCACCAAGTCTCTTCACAATCCCCAAGTCAAGAACAGACTACGGGAGGCGCACAGTACTACATCGAGCCATTGCTACAGGGAACTCCTCCACATCAGGTAACTGATGCATGCAGTAGAATCAGATAAAGAAACAGATAAAAATACACCTTATGGAGCAGCAGGGACTGTGAAGAGAGACACACACTCAGACACACATACACATGATAAGACACCCACTGTACACACGGATTTTGTATTGTAGATATGTGATAGTAGAGTAGTGGCCCGAGGGAACACACTTAATGTGTTGTGAAAAGTGTTATGAAATGCAATGTCATGTAATATTTTATATTGTATATAACTGCATCAATTTTGCTGGACTCCAGGAAGAGTAGCTGCTGTCAGGTGATCCTTTGTTGTCCTGGGGTCATTCTGACCCCAAATTAAATATTTTGCCGACAAAATATGTTTTTTATTCATCAATTGGTCTGAAAATAACGGTAGTTGTTTAATACTATGCTCTTTATGATTCAAACAAATTTGAAGTAATTTGATTGAATTATGGGTGTTTTACTAAATGTAATAACTTCTGTTGTCCTCTGGGGTCAAAAAGACCCCGCAGCACAAAGTTTACATACTGCTTGGCAAAACATCTTTGATCATGTTTCTTTGATGTGTGGGGTCAAGCAATGGTTATGACAACAACAACAACAAAAAAAGTATTTTCTCACAGGTGTTTGGGCATTTCACATTTTAGTCTGAGAGAGACAGGCAGCACAATGAGGAGGCAGAAGTTTTATAATGCACAGGAGGCTTGCAAGATAATTTTTGAAATAAAAGAAAATAATGACCAGGAGGACAATGCTGCACATAATGAGGATGAATCAACTGATGAAGAGGGTTCAGGGTCAGAAGAGGAGGAACATAATGATGAGGTGATAGATCCAACATACAGACAGCATGCTACTTCTTCCTCCGAAGATTCCCCCACATCTCCTGCTGCAGAAATGGAAGATGATTATGAATATAAGGAAATGGATGAACGTGATGATGACGTAGAATCTGAAGCTGGTATGGAAGAAGTGTCAGAAGTGGAGCACTGCACCTATTATGATGAAGAATCAACAGATGAGGTAGAATCTGAAGTTGAAATGGAAGAAGTGTCAGAAGTGGAGGACATCATCTATTATGATGAAGACGAAGAATCAACAGATGAGGTAGAATCTGAGGAAGAGGACCCAGCTGACCCTGAACCCTCTTCATCAGTTGATTCATCCTCATTATGTGCAGCATTGTCCTCCTGGTCATTATTTTCTTTTATTTCAAAAATTATCTTGCAAGCCTCCTGTGCATTATAAAACTTCTGCCTCCTCATTGTGCTGCCTGTCTCTCTCAGACTAAAATGTGAAATGCCCAAACACCTGTGAGAAAATACTTTTTTTGTTGTTGTTGTTGTCATAACCATTGCTTGACCCCACACATCAAAGAAACATGATCAAAGATGTTTTGACCCCACACATCAAAGAAACATGATCAAAGATGTTTTGCCAAGCAGTATGTAAACTTTGTGCTGCGGGGTCTTTTTGATCCCAGAGGACAACAGAAGTTATTACATTTAGTAAAACACCCATAATTCAATCAAATTACTTCAAATTTGTTTGAATCATAAAGAGCATAGTATTAAACAACTACCGTTATTTTCAGACTAAATATGTAACACAGAATTGATTGAAAATGTATACTGTATGCTTTATAAACAGTCAAACCAGGCAGGACAAAAGGTGTGATTATGGGCTGTCATTAATAAAAATAAAATGATTCAAAAACAGCATCCTCACTAAACTTTTACAAATACCACTCAGTGATAAGTGAAATAGTCAAAATAATAATAGGTCAAAATAATTCATAGTTTCATTGTATTTTTACTTAAAAACAGGGTATACTTTTATGTAAACAAGGTCTATTGGCTCTAAATTCCAAAACAAATGAAAAAAATTCTAGTAATGGGTTGAACAGAAGTAAGACTAAAGATGTAACACAGAATTGATTGAAAATGTATACTGTATGCTTTATAAACAGTCAAACCAGGCGGGGTCATTTTTGACCCCAGAGGACAAAAGGTGTGATTATGGGCTGTCATTAATAAAAATTAAATGATTCAAAAACAGCATCCTCACTAAACTTTTACAAATACCACTCAGTGATAAGTGAAATAGTCAAAATAATAATAGGTCAAAATAATTCATAGTTTCATTGTATTTTTACTTAAAAACAGGGTATACTTTTATGTAAACAAGGTCTATTGGCTCTAAATTCCAAAACAAATGAAAAAAATTATAGTAATGGGTTGAACAGAAGTAAGAATAAAGATGTAACACAGAATTGATTGAAAATGTATACTGTATGCTTTATAAACAGTCAAACCAGGCGGGGTCATTTTTGACCCCAGAGGACAAAAGGTGTGATTATGGGCTGTCATTAATAAAAATTAAATGATTCAAAAACAGCATCCTCACTAAACTTTTACAAATACCACTCAGTGATAAGTGAAATAGTCAAAATAATAATAGGTCAAAATAATTCATAGTTTCATTGTATTTTTACTTAAAAACAGGGTATACTTTTATGTAAACAAGGTCTATTGGCTCTAAATTCCAAAACAAATGAAAAAAATTATAGTAATGGGTTGAACAGAAGTAAGAATAAAGATGTAACACAGAATTGATTGAAAATGTATACTGTATGCTTTATAAACAGTCAAACCAGGCGGGGTCATTTTTGACCCCAGAGGACAAAAGGCGTAAGGCATTTGGGAGGACAACACGAGGGTTAATAAATACAAATTCACTTGATTCCGATTCAATAGTTGCAATATCTGCTAATTGATCATTACGGCAAAGCTTGTTAGGCAGTATATTACTTGGTTGATTTACCATGGAAGTAATGGTTAAGTCTAACTCAATGGATGGCAAATTCTGCTCTCTGTCTTATCGATAGATTTAGTTCTGTCTTGACTTTGGAGAGAGTAGACTCTACCTGGTCTGAAATGTGTTTGTTGAGAACGCTCTAATGTCAATAACAACTTTTCCAATTCCGATATCTTCTTTAATTGGGATTTATTCATCCTAGATGCAAATGCAGTTGCATTGTTTTTAATAAAACCTTTGATGGTGTCCCATAAAATCGAAGGATTATCGACAGAATTTTTGTTAATTATTATTCATTAATTCAATTCAGTTTTAAATTGTTCACAGACAGTAGGATTTTGTAGTAAGGAAAAATGTAAGCGCCATCTTGTAGCTCTTTTAGGAGATTCTGAAAGATGTATCTGGCAGTAGTAAGCATGATGATCAGATCGGGTCATATGTCGAATTTCTGTTTTCTTGATTAAAGAAAATAGAGGAGCAGATGATAGTACGAAATCCATTCGGGAGAATGTTTTGTGCCTGTTTGAATAGAAAGTGTATTATTTTGCTTTAGGGTTATGTGCTCGCCAGGCATCAATGAGGTGGTAATCGGAGTGTATATGTTGGAGAGCTTTGGTTGCCTGTGGATTGTAGTTGGTCTTATTAGATTTGTCTCGCATGTCCAGAATGGCATTCATATCTGTCCCAATAACCAGTTGGAATTTAGTTAATTCTAACAATATCCTGTTCAGAGAATAAAACAATTTAGGATCATATGAATTTGGAGCATACACATTAATAAAGGCAATTTTCAGTATGGATACATTTAAGGGAAGTGATTCTGCCTTGGTCTTCGCTTTTAACAAGGATGGTGATTTTGAGTTTCTTATATATCATTATGATTACACACTTAGTTTGTTTTAGGCTGATGAAAAAGCAGCCAGTTTGTACCAATCCTTTTGGAGCAGGTGTGTTTCTTGGAGAATTGCTATATCAATATGGTTTCTTGCTAGAATATCAAGACAGCTGGAACGTTTAATAGGACTATTAAAGCTTTTCAAATTCCATGAGAGAATAGCTAGTGTTGCCATTTTTTTCAAAAACGTAATTGTTATCTTAAGTGTTGATGGATGTAAAATAAAACGCAGAACTCACAGGGAAACACCCATTGATCGCTCCCCACCCAGAAGACCCTCTCTATAAACCCTTCACTGCCCCCCCTTCCCTTCCCCAGCCCCCGTCTCCCTCTCATTTATTATTAGCAATATGCTTTAAATGACCTTAAACTTCAATTTGCCCTCTTTTAAGTGCTGTATATTATGTAAAAATAAATAGAAGAAGAGGGTATTTGCGAAAAGTTTATACTCTAGATATACTCATATTTAATAATTAATCATTGCCTGTAGGGCAAGATCTCCCTGGGAGATAAATTCAGTAGCTTAAACAGAGGGGGACAGGAATCAACAGGAAGAAAAAATAACAAAAAAAGCAATTGTGTAGTAGTAGCCCATGGGACTGGACATCTCTCCTTGCCAGTAACAAAACATTTGTAAGGGGATAGCTACCAACTTATATTGCCCTACAGTATTTAGCCCAAATGGATTCAATGCGGTGTAGCCACACAAGAAAAGAGTTCCAGTACGTACATATCTTGTTCATTAATTGGTGTGGTGTCATCACTGTGTAAATGTCCTGGACCTTAGGCAATATCATTATAATAAGTTCAATGCTCAGCAATAATAGTAATATTGTTCCTTGTACCCAAACATGAGGGGTGTTCTCATCATTGTCTTATGATGTCCGTTAATTCATAGTAATTTGCAAAAGAAAGCCACGAAAAGGCTATGCTTTTTCAATGCATGCCACCGGAATAGTTTTTTTTCCCTTTGTTGTGAAGAGCACATACAGTACTGTCACCTGCAAAACCTTTAGATGGCAGTTTTGCCCAAAAATATTGTGTCAAATTACAAATTGCACTGCCAGTCAAGGGGGTCACTGTATTTACCTACAAATAAGCATTTCACATGATGTGATAATAATTTAGGCCGGGATTCAATCCGATCGCGCTTTGTCCGCAATGCACCTTTTGAAGACAATGTTCCTGTTAGGGGTGTGCCGAATACTCGGACAAAACGAGTATCGTAACGGATATGTAGAATTTCTCCGAATACGATTATGACATGAGTATTTTTTGTAATTATCCGTGATTGTAAAAAAGTAATTTTCAGCTGGCAGCATGCATCTCTCTTTCACTCAAACAGTGTGAAGCGCAATGTGCGCTAAACAACTATTGGCTAGTTCTTCTGTCTGTAAAGAAATGGGCGGGGTATCGGTTGAGCCTGCTGCAATGATTGGATTAGAACTAGCCACTCTCCCTCTGCTCTCATTTCCCCAGACAGACACGCTCGACTCTGTTTCACTCACTGAGTCACTCATCCCAGGGCACAAGTCTCCCCTTCTCCAAACGTTGTGTATGAATCAGAATCTGTAGCTAGTCATTGTTCAATCTAGTTATTTCCTGTCGACTTTGCTGAGGCCATATGGTTGTTTTTGTCTGTCTACTTGGGGTTGTTTAGTAGGCCTACTTTGTCTGTCCGTATAATTATTCCATTGCTGACGATGTCTGTTATGTCGTGATCCAAGCCCATGCTTGCTTTTATTATTAATTCTCGCCCAGGCATGTTTTCCGAGCGACAGATCATTAGAATATAAATTACAAATGTAGATCGTTTATTTTGATTGTACAAATGTGGCACCTCTCGAAAGTGAAACAATATATGGGCCAAGCGAATTAGCTTACCTTCATATAAATCTGCGTCTGGAATAAATGCAGGCAGTAGTGGTCAGCCATGCATAAAGCTATTTATTAACCTATTTAATTGATAACTGAATAGGACTAAGTAAGTAAATCATGTGCATTTTCATCTGTCTGAGTCGTTTACCTTTGAACAATGTGTGTGAATCTGAAGGAACATTACGATGCGCTCTGAGATTCGCTCTGAGGGACAGCCCAGTAATGTGCACTTGAGATCCGCGCTATAGCGCCATTGAAATTTAAAGGCGATGTTCTTGTGTTCGCGGAGACTGCATTCACGGTAAACGCTGCATGTGACGGCTCAATTGGAAATTACCTTAAATTTCAATAGCATATAATGCAGATCTTTAGCGGTACTGATTGAATCTAGCCCTTTCCTATTGGTTGTCAGTCTTTGTTGCTGCTGGAAGATCATGCTGAAGAGGAAAGGTACAAACAAACATGAATAATGGTTGTTGCTAAGACACAGTTAATAATGCACAGATCCTACTGCCTTCATTGGAGAAATATACTTGGTGGTGGCCACGATTTTGACCCTTCGAGAATGTTTCAGAATTAAAGGGAGGCGGTGTGGTGATTGGTAATTATGCTTTTATTAAACAAAACAAAAATAACAACACAGCTTGATTATAGTCAATCACACACACACACAAAATCCAACCATATGTACTCACAAATACAACTTTCTGTCACTCACACAGAGATACACACATACATTTGGGACTCTGCATTACAAATAAAAATGCATTACAAATAAAAATGTTCATGTACATTTTCACACTAGGTTACACATGGTCAACGTGGACATTAAAATGTAAAGTATGAAAGTGCATTGAGTAATAAGGAAGATAACTACTCAAAATAATACATACAGTATGCTCTTGTCACATTTGCTTCATAAGGTAACATTTCTTTAAAATCAGTGTTCAGTATTCCTGTATTTCGATGTGTGTATGAATGTGTGTTCCATGTCCAAGTCTTTGGGGTCACACCATGGTCCAAGAGTAATAATATTGTAAATAGAATTATACCACACTGTTTTTAAATTATTCATTTGTATTTTTCTATTTGTATTTATTAAGGATCCCCATTTTATAATTACGAAAAATAACAAACCACTCATTTCCAGCCTTGAGAACATACCAAAACAACTTACAAGTCCATCTCGGAAATAGATGTAACAGCAATCAACCACATACATAACTATCTTTACCTAATCTCAGGCATTTTTATGCAAATCAGTAGATAAATAATGAGATCGCTTTGAACTGTGGTGTGGGAACAGTTGAACATGATTCACCCCACACAGTTTAACATGATTCACCACGCACTCCACACACACGTACACATGGATTTTGTACTCTTCCTGGGGTCCAGCAACATTAAGGCAGTTATATACAATTTAAAATATTACATTACATTATATTTCATAACACTTTTCACAGGCCACTACTCTACTACCACATATCTACAATACAAAATCCATGTGTACGTGTTCCCACACCACAGTTCAAAGTGATCTCATTATTTGTCTACTGATTTGCATAAAAAATGCCTGAGATTAGGTAAAGATAGTTATGTATGTGGTTGATTGCTGTTACATCTATTTCCGAGATGGACTTGTAAGTTGTTTTGGTATGTTCTCAAGGCTGGAAATGAGTGGTTTGTTATTTTTCATAATTATAAAATAATTATGCTATCTGATGAATTATTGAAAGTATTGTATTGGGTACCAATTTACTTTTTGACTGTGAAACAAACTTCCTATACTGTTAGTGTCTGTTAGTTTACAGTAGTATCAATTATGATATTAAAGCTGAAAAATTGATTTTTTCTTTTTTTACTAATCGGGTCACATAACTGTCCATCAGTGCTCATAGATCACAGACTCTGTAATAACAGTGGGATGCACTCTTTAATTGACACAAGCCAAAGGTTCATACATCCATATAAAAAAGTTATTAAAACTCCCTGTTAAACTGGCTCAGAAGGCACATCTTATTAAAGCATTAATTATATTTAGTAAATGAATCAAAGAATAAGTCTGGCTAGCCCACCCCGCACAGCCCCAAACAAGAATGTTGTATCATGGTGCAACATAAACCAGACTGTGCATGACCACATCCTGTGTTCCCTCCTTACACTAAGGCCTAGATTCAATCAGATCAAGCGCTAACCGGTGATAGCCGACACCCGCATAGCTGATGTTTTGGAGGTGTACTGTAACTGCGTTGGAGCTGACAAATCGGTGAGCAGCTGCTCATGAAGCTACACCCATCCCACTTGCGTATGAAGTGCAGAATGAGAAAGTGTAAGTTATACAGAAATAAGGAAGCACAAATTGATTAGGATTTCTGTCAATCTAATCGAGGTGTAGATTACATCTAACATTCCAGTGTTTCAAACTTATAAACAAGGCATGGAAATGATGCAGACAATTACATTGATGGAAGCCACAATCTATCTGCAATATTAAAGCTAATCTACCATGCATGTGACTCCATGCAAACAATGGCAATGTTCGCTTTAAGTATAATGCCAGGAGCCGCTTGTGGATTTGACAGCTCAACATTTGTATTCTTTGGGATGGCAACACGAGTGAAGTTTCCATAGTTTAAAACGCATGTTATTAGATAAAATTAAGGTCAACATAATACTGGGCAACATACTGTAATTGGGTACATTTCTCTGGAATACAGAAACTGATTATGAATGCTGTAAATTAATATGGTATAGATTGACTACTAATGGAAGCTCAAAACTGTCTCTACAAAGACATTAAACTGCCTCCTGTAGCTCCTGTGCCTCCTGTAGCTCAGTTGGTAGAGCATAGTGCTTGCAATGTCAGGGTTGTGGGTTCGTGTCCCACGGGGGGCCAGTATGAAAAATGTATGCACTCACTAACTGTAAGTTGCTCTGGATAAGACCATCTGCTAAATGACGTAAATGTAAAACTCCTTATTAAATCAATCTGTATGGTTCTATTGCAGTAAAAGTGCTTGAATTAATTTGACTCAAACATTGCCCTTTTCTGTCCTCACAAAGAAGAAAAATACACATAGATATGTTTTTTTATACTCTCGCTAACACAGGGCTTTTGTCCTTAATGCTGATTCTGTGGTTTACCCCGTCAGTCAAAGGCTCTCAAGTTCTTGAAGGGTCCTTCAGTATAAGGCTAGTTCAGCGCAGCATGACAACATGTACAGAACAGGGAAGGAAATACAGTGCCTTCAGAAAGTATTCATACCCCTTGACTTATTCCACATTTTGTTGTGTTACAGGCTGAATTCAAAATGGATTAAATATATTTTTTTCTCTCACCCATCTACACAATACCCCATAATGACAAAGCAAAAACAGGTTTTTAGAAAGTTTTGGAAATTTCTTTAAAAAACAAAACAGAAATACCTTATTTACATAAGTATTCAGACCCTTTGTTATGTGACTCGAAATTGAGCTCAGGTGCATCCTGTTTTCATTAATCATCCTTGAGATGTTTCTACAACTTGATTGGAGTCCACCTGTGGTAAATTCAATTGATTGGACATGATTTGGAAAGGCACACACCTGTCTATATACAGTGGCATTTTTCCTATTTTGTTGCCTTACAACCCGGAGGGGTTGTATAATTTGATTTACACAACATGCCTACCACTTTGAAGATGCAAAATATTTTTTCTTGTGAAACAAACAAGAAATAAGACAAAAAAACAGAAAACTTGAGCGTGCATAACCATTCATACTACAGATTCTCAATTGGATTGAGGTCTGGGCTTTGACTAGGCCATTCCAAGACATTTAAATGTCTCCCCTTAAACCACTCGAGTGTTGCTTTAGCAGTATGCTTAGGGTCATTGTCCTGCTGGAAGGTGAACCTCCGTCCCAGTCTCAAATCTCTGGAAGACTGAAACAGGTTTCCCTCAAGAATTTCCCTGTATTTAGTGCCATCCATCATTCCTTCAATTCTGACCAGTTTCCCAGTCCCTGCCGATGGTGTTCTCGCGGTGGTGAGAGGTGTAGGGTTTGCGCCAGACATAGTGTTTTCTTTGATGGCCAAAAAGCTCAATTTTAGTCTCATCTGACAAGAGTACCTTCTTCCATATGTTTGGGGAGTCTCCCACATGCCTTTTGGCGAACTCCAAATGTGTTTGCTTATTTTTTTTCTTTAAGCAATGGCTTTTTTCTGGCCACTCTTCCGTAAAGCCCAGCTCTGTGGAGTGAATGCTTAAAGTGGTCCTATGGATAGATACTCCAATCTCCACTGTGGAGCTTTACAGCTCCTTCAGGGTTATCTTTGGTCTCTTTGTTGGCTCTCTGATTAATGCCCTCCTTGCCTGGTCCGTGAGTTTTGGTGGGCGGCCCTCTCTTGGCAGGTTTGTTGTGGTGCCATATTCTTTCAATTTTTAAAATAATGGATTTAATGGTGCTCCGTGGGTTGTTCAAAGTTTCTGATATTTTTTTATAACCCAACCCTGATCTGTACTTCTCCACAACTTTGTCCCTGACCTATTTGGAGAGCTCCTTGGTCTTTATGGTCGGGCTTGCTTGGTGGTGCCCCTTGCTTAGTGGTGTTGCACACTCTGGGGCCTTTCAGAACAGGTGTATATATACTGAGATCATGTGACAGATCATGTGACACTTAGGTTGCACACAGGTGGACTTTATTTAACAAATTATGTGATATCTGAAGGTAATTGGTTGCACCAGATCTTATTTAGGGGCTTCATAGCAAAGGGGGTGAATACATATGCACGCACCACTTTTCCCTTATTTATTTTTTTGAATTTTTTGAAACAAGTTATTTTTTTCATTTCACTTCACCAATTTGGACTATTTTGTGTATGTCCATTACATGAAATCCAAATTGAGCTCAGGTGCATCCAATTTCATTTGATCATCCTTGAGATGTCAGTACAACTGGATTGAAGTCCACCTGTAGCGAATTCAATTGTTTGGACATGATTTAGAAAGAGACACACCTGTCTATATAAGATCCCACAACTGTCTGTAGATCTCTGAGGCTGTAACACAACAAAATGTGGAATAAGTCAAGGGGTATGAATACTTTCTGAAGGCACTGTACATTATTCAAGTTTTTGTTTTTGTTTGAGGACTCCCGTTTGTGGTTTTGGTTGTATGTGTTGCTCACAGGCGCTAGTTGCAGAGAGCAGGGCAAATCTCTGACCGTTTCTGTCCACCAGACCACTACACTTTAATGGCTTCATCCTGTACACACCACCCCTGCTCATTCTCATCTCCTGTGCAGCTTAATTTTGCCCACCGTGTCGAGCTTTTGGATAACCTCCGTCTCAAAATCGGCATGGTGGACCCCGGTTTTCCTAAACGCGCCACCATACTTGTTTTCCTCCCAGTAGTGGTGCCAGTTCCCATGTTGGTCAGCTCCATAGCCAAATACAGACACCTGGAGAAGGACAGCAATGTTTAGCGTTAGCATTACTAGTGTTATTAGTATTCTGTTTACTTTCAACCAGGCTTCTCATTCTAAAGATTAGGCTCTTGATGTCAAAGGATACTCACTTCATCGCAGATGTGCAGGGCAAATATGATGGCCAGCATGCCTGTGGATGGGTATCTGCCATGGTGCTCTGTCCACCGGTCGTGGGTGTACTTAAAGAATGCTGGATTTACTACTATTACCTGCAAACGAGAGGGTGATTAGCTGTAATGCAACACACATAAAGTGTTAATAATTAAATGTTTTCATCCAACATGACAATAAATAAAATTACAGCTTTTTACAGATTTTTTTATGTTACATGTACAGTTACCTCTGCTGCAGAGGATACGTTCATTAGAGTTACCAGCCTCAGAAATTGCAGCCCAAATAAATGCTTCACAGAGTTCAAGTAACAGACACATCTCAACATCAACTGTTCAGAGGACACCAATAAGAAGAAGAGACTTGCTTGGGCCAAGAAACACGAGCAATGGACATTAGACCGGTGGAAATCTGTCCTTTGGTCTGATGAGTCCTAATTTGAGATTTTTGGTTCCAATCGCCATGTCTTTGTGAGACGCAGAGTAGGTGAACGTATGTGTGGTTCCCACCGTGAAGCATGGAGGAGGAGGTGGGTGGGTGCTTTGCTGGTGACACTGTCTGTGATTTATTTAGAATTCAAGGCACACTTAACCAGCATGGCTACCACAGCATTCTGTGGCGATACGCCAGTCCCACTAAGCGCAAACCAGATGGGATATCATTTGTTTTTCAACAGGATAATGACCCAACACACCTCCAGGCTGTGTAAGGGCTATTTGACCAAGAAGGAGAGTGATGGAGGGCTGCATCAGATGACCTGGCCTCCACAATCACCCGACCTCAACCCAATTGAGATGGTTTGGGAGGAGTTGGACCGCAGAGTGAAGGAAAAGCAGCCAACAAGTGCTCAGCATATGTGGGAACTCCTTCAAGACTGTTGGAAAAGCATTCCAGGTGAAGCTGGTTGCGAGAATGCCAAGAGTGTGCAAAGCTATCATCAAGGCAAAGGGTGGCTACTTTGAAGAATCTAAAACATAAAATATATTTTGATTTGTTTAACACTTTTTTGCTTACTACATGATTCCATGTGTGTTATTTCATAGTTTTGATGTCTTCATCAATGTAGAAAATAGTAAAAATAAAGAAAAACCCTTGAATGAGTAGGTGTGTCCAAACTTTTGACTGGTACTGTAAATATTTTTACCAAAAGTATTATTATATTGTTGATTGATTGACTAAGGTTTTCCAAATTTCCCAACAGTGCTATTTGTAGGGTTAATTTTTCAGCCATTCCTGAACCTGTGACCAGAAACAAGCTACATAGGGGCAATACCAAAATAAGTGATCTAATGATTCTGTCTCTTCATAGCAAGCAACATATGCAGAGCTGAGATGGTTGTATGCCTCATATACATAACATTCTGTTTGTGCAAGAATTTTGTATAATAATTTAAATTGAAAAACTCTAAGTTTTGAATCAAGTGTTGTTTTGTGTATCAGTTCATAAATCATCAAAAATCTCTTCCCAACTACTTTGCAACCTGTATTTTTGTCCTCAACTAAATGTCAAGACCTACCTTGTCCTTGTCAGCCTGTACTCGATCTTTCACCCTCATGTATGTTCTGAAGAAACATGAAAGAAAAACAACAATACAATTGTTTTATTTTATTTTACCTTTATTAAACCAGGTAGGTGAGTTGAGAACCAGTTCTCATCTACAATGACAAACATTTGTCACGATAGAAACGGAACAGTAAAAATGTACACAGAAAAGACAACTGTCACATTAAAAAACAGACTAGGGCCTAGATTCAATCAGATCAAGTGTTAACCGGTGATAGCCTACACCCGCATACTTTAGCTGATGTTTTGGTGGTGTCGGAGGTGTGACTGCGTTGGAGCTGTCAAATTGGTGAGCAGCTGGTCTTGATCATTGTCACGAAGCCACACCTGTCCCACTCACGTTAGAAGTTCAGAATGAGGTAGTGTAGACTATATAGAAATAATGACATTCAACTAAATTATGAGGATTCATATCAGCCTAGTTGAGGTGTCGATTACAGCTCACATTCCAGTGTTCGAACTTGTCAACAAGACTGCATGGGATTTCTCTTAATGCGAATCCGTGCAGCCAAAGGCAATGTCCGCTTTGTGGATTTGATAGCTCTAAAGCAGTTCCACCTCAGACACCGGCAAAACAACTGCTATGTAAATGTTGGCTTAAGCGGGTCTGATTGAATAGAGCCCTAGGACAAGGTCAAGGTCAACAATTAACTATGCCATCTGTTTTAGTCAGTCAGATGCATACCATGCAATAGTCAGTTGAGTGCACAAATGCAGCTACTGCATGTTGTGGAGTGACAGTAAAAAGCTTGGAATTGGCATAGAGTGGACCTACGTTTTGATCTCTCCCGTTGACAGGGCGCTGGCCACCCACTGTAGATCGCGGAGTTTAAAGGGAAGCAGGACGAGGTGGACCCCAGGGGCGATGTCCACTGCACTCTCAGGGTACATGAAGTGGTGTGTCGTTCTGTTGCCCACATCCACCTCAAACCCTGCTGTGGTGGCTTTATTCATCCTTGACAGCAAAGCGAGAACATTGCTTCAGTTCACAGGCATGTCATGTATGGCGTGTGAGTTAACAATCAGACACTGTATTAGATTTAACATGGTAACCCTGCAGCTACTGGGCTGTAGTCTACACTACCGGTCAAAAGTTTGGACACACCTACTCATTCCAGGGTGTTACTATTTTCTACATTGTAGAATAATGGTGAAGACATCAAAACTATCAAATAACACATATGGAATAATGTAGTAACCAAAAAAGTGTTAAACAAATCCAAATATATTTTATATTTGAGATTCTTCAAATAGCCACCCTTTGCCTTGATGATTGCCTTGAACACTCTTGGCATTCTCTCAACCAGCTTCACCTGGAATGCTTTTCCAATAGTCTTGAAGGAGTTCCCACATATGCTGAGCACTTGTTGGCTGCTTTTCCTTCACTTTGCGGTCCGACTCATCCCAAACCATCTCAATTTGGTTGAGGTCGGGGGATTGTGGAGGCCAGGTCATCTGATGCATCACTCCATCACTCTCCTTCTTGGTCAAATAGCCCTTACACAGCCTGGAGGTGTGTTGGGTCATTGTCCTGTTGAAAAACAAATGATAGTCCCACTAAGCCAAACCAGATGGGATGGCGTATCGCTGCAGAATGCTGTGGTAGCCATGTTGGTTAAGTGTGCCTTGAATTCTAAATAAATCACAGACAGTGTCACCAGCAAAGTACCCACACACCATAACACCTCCTCCTCCATGCTTTATGTTGGGAAATACAAATGCGGCGATCATCCGTTCACCCACACCGCGTCTCACAAATTTGGACTCCAGACCAAAGCACTAATTTCCACCGGTCTAATGTCCATTGCTCATGTTTCTTGGCCCAAGCAAGTCTCTTCTTCTTATTGGTTTCCTTTAGTAGTGGTTTCTTTGTAGCAATTCGACCATGAAGGCCTGATTCACACAGTCTCCTCTGAACAATTGATGTTGAGATGTGTCTGTTACTTGAACTCTGTGAAGCATTTATTTGGGATGCAATTTCTGAGGCTGCTAACTCTAATGAACTTATCCTCTTCCATTCCTGTGGCGGTGCTCATGAGAGCCAGTTTCATCATAGCGCTTGATGTTTTTTGCGTCTGCACTTGAAGAAACTTTCAAAGTTCTTGAAATGCACCAAATTGACTGACCTTCATGTCTTAAAGTAATGATGGACTGTCATTTCTCTTTGCTTATTTAAGCTGTTCTTGCCATAATATGGACTTAGCCCTATTTGGTAAAATACCATCTTCTGTATACACACAAATTAACTTTTAAGAAGGCACACCTGTTAATTGAAATGCATTCCAGGTGACTACCTCATGAAGCTGGTTGAGAGAATGCCAATGGTGTGCAAAGCTGTCATCAAAGCAAAGGGTGGCTATTTGAAGAATCTCAAATATAAAATATATTTTGATTTGATTAACACTTTTTTGGTTACTACATGATTCCATGTGTGTTATTTCATAGTTTTGATGTCTTCACTATTATTCTACAATGTAGAAAATAGTAAAAATGAAGAAAAACCCTTGAATGAATAGGTGTTCTAAAACGTTTGACCGGTAGTGTATGTGTGCATTCATTCCAGACAGTCAGTCAACCACCTGACTTAACCAATAGTTAACTAATTATGGTCTTGATTGAGCTCATTTGGCATACCTCACTGGTTTCAGGGGATGAGGTAATTGGGTCAGGTGGTTTGATGCGTGTCTGGAACTGAAGCCTGGTCACTGCGGTTCATCAAGCTCACTATTGCCTAATCCTGCCAATGTGAATGGCTGTAGGTTGTTTGGATCATGGCAGCGATGGGGTTGTGTAATGCCTGCTCTCGCTTTTTAGACTATGTTGGTGATAATCATGGTTGTTTGGACTATGTACTGCCGTTGTTATGTCTGTTAATGGTTGTTTTGACTGTTTGATTGTTTGTGTTGTCTGCGTTGGGCCATGTTTTCTCTGGGACATACCTTATGACACTGTTATGGGAGTCTATCAAGGAGCCATATTGAGAGCCCAGCAGGTTTCCTGAGTTCCCCACCACTGCACACTTCCTGCATTGAGCTTGTTTGGGTTGTACATCCATGGCAGGGGGAGTGATGACCTGGAACATCTTCTGGATCACCTCGTATATCGTACGCTCATCGGTGGACTGCTGCAAAGCCTGACGGGAATGTTAAAAACTCACTTTAGATGTGGAACAACAATATCTCACAGGAATAATGCCTGCGCTCACCTTTGACTACCAACAAACAAAAACAGGGCAATATACAAGGGTCCTTTTAATATTCAGTACTCAGGGAATCACCAGCCTAAATAGATTCTAATGTTGGCAGCTCCAGAGGGAGGCCATGTGTTAAATGTGCCCCTTCATTACCAGCCAGCCTCTTTGTGGTAATCTTATTAACAGTCGGTGTGTGTGTGTGTGTCCTGACCACTGCATTTAAGTGCCACACTGCCAAGCTTATCTTAGCCCACTTACAGTGTTGCTTGCGAAACCTCAAAAGCCTCTAATTACGTTAAATTAAAACGTATTGAAACAAAGGCTCAGACTGGAGAAAGGCTAACTGAGGCAGAATTCTCCTTCAGGGAGTTTATTTTGGAAAGTAATCACCCTGACGATTACAGTGCAAGAAATCCACCGCAGTAGGTTTTAATGACATTTGGCCAGGAAATGATGGTAGAAACAGAGCACGTTTAGTTTTTGCTGTGCACCACAGAAGCTGTCTTTTTGAGATATTCTCCATTTGCCACAATTATTTTTTGACTTCAAACTTTGATATTTGCAGCATGCATGAGAGACAAGAGAGTAGGACTACTAAGGGCTCTATTCAATCCATATCACGGAAGTTCAGCATTACAGCGTGATTGACATTTAAAGGCAATGTTCAGCATTAGCGAAGACTGCATTCACGGTAAACGCTGCATATGTCGGCTCAATTGGAAATTGCCTTTAAATTTCTAACGCTTCAGCGATAAAGATTGAATAGAGCCCTAAATCCCTCATAGGAATAAAATGATGACTGGCGAGTATATCTGGGAATACACACATTACACATCCATATACAGTGCCTAGTGAAAGTCTACTCACCCCTTGCATAGTCTTCATAATTTACATTTGATATTTTTTCCTACACAACCTACTCCACATTTTCAAAGTGAATTAAAGTTATTGAACATTTTTTAAATGAATACAAAATCTAAAAACTAATATGTCTTGATTGTGGATGTCTTCACATCCCAGAGTTAATACTTAGTGGAAGCACTATTTTCAGCTATTACCGCTGTGAATAATTTGAAATAAGATTCTACCAACTTCGCACAACTCTTAGGGCAGAAAGTATATACTTTTTCCACATTTTGTTGTGTTACAGCCTGAATTTAAAATGGATTAAATTGAGATGTTGTGTCACTGGTTTACAGACAATAACCCATAATGTCAAAGTGGAATAATACAAATGAAAAGCTAAAATGTCTTGAGCCAATAAAAATTCAACCCCTTTGTCATGGCAAGCCTAAATAAGTTCAGGAGTAAAAATGTGCTTAACAAGTCACATACGAAGTGGCATGGACTCACTCTGTGTGCAATAATAGTGTTTAACATGATTTTTGAATGACTACCTCATATCTGTACCCCACACATACAATTATCTGTAAGGTCTCTCAGTCGAGCAGTGAATTTCAAACACAGAATCAACCACAAAGACCAGGGAGGTTTTCCAATACTTCGCAAAGAAGAGCACCTATTGGTAGATGGGTAAAAAAAAAGAAGAAGCAGAATATCCCTTTAAGCATGGTGAAGTTATTAATTACACTTTGGATAGTGTATCAATACACCCAGTCACTACAAAGACACAGGCGTCCTTCCTAACTGAGTTGCCGGAGAGGAAGGAAACCGCTCAGGGATTTCACCATGAGGCCAATGGTGACATTAAAACAGTTACAGAGTTTAATGGATGTGATAGGAGAAAACGGAGGATGGATCAACAACATTGTAGTTACTCCAAAATACTAACCTAAATGACAGAGTGAACATAATATAGCTAAGCACAGTCAAAATCCTAGAGGAAACCTGGTTCAGTCTGCTTTCCAACAGACACTTGGAGACAAATTCACCTTTCAGCAGGACAATAACCCAAAACACAATTATACACTGGAGTTGCTTATCAAGAAGACATTGAATGTTCCTGAGTGGCATAGTTACAGGTTTGACATACAGTACCAGTCAAAGGTTTGGACACACCTACTCATTCAAGGGTTTTTCTTTATTTTTACTATTTTCTACATTGTAGAATAATAGTGAAGATATCAGAACTATGAAATAACACATGGAATAATGTAGTAACCAAAAAAGTGTTAAATCAATCAAAATATATTTTATATTTAGGTTTCTTCAAATAGCCACCCTTTGCCTTGATGACAGCTTTGCACACTCTTGGCATTCTCTCAACCAGCTTCATGAGGTAGTCACCTGGAACGCATTTCAATTAACAGGTATGCCTTCTTAAAAGTTAATTTGTGGAATTTATTTCCTTCTTAATGTGTTTGAGCCAATCAGTTGTGTTGTGACAAGGTAGAGGGGGGGTATACAGAAGATAGCCCTATTTGGTAAAAGACCAAGTCCATATTATGGCAAGAACAGCTCAAATAAGCAAAGAGAAACAAAAGTCCATCATTACTTTAAGACATGAAGGTCAGTCAATACGGAAAATGTCAAGAACTTTGAAGGTTTCTTCAAGTGCAGTCACAAAAACCATCAAGCGCTATGATAAAACTGGCTCTCATGAGGACCGCCACAGGAATGGAAGACCCAGAGTTAACTCTGCTGCAGAGGATACGTTCATTAGAGTTACCAGCCTAGGAAATAAATGCTTCACAGAGTTCAAGTCACAGACACATCTCAACATCAACTGTTCAGAGGGTACTGTGTGAATCAGGCCTTCATGGTTGAATTGCTGCAAAGAAACCACTACTAGGACACCCATAAGAAGAAGAGACCTGCTTGGGCCAAGAAACACGAGCAATAGACATTAGACCGGTGGAAATGTGTCCTTTGGTCTGGAGTCCAAACTGGAGATTTTTGGTTCCAACCGCCGTGGCTTTGTGAGACGTGGTGTGGGTGTACGGATGATCTCTGCATGTGTATTTCCCACCGTAAAGCATGGAGGAGGAGGTGTTATGGTGTGGGGGTGCTTGCTGTTGACACTGTCTGTGATTTATTTAGAATTCAAGGCACACTTAACCAGCATGGCTACCACAGCATTCTGCAGCGATACGCCATCCCATCTGGTTTGGGCTTAGTGGGACTATCATTTGTTTTTCAACAGGACAATGACCAAATCAAATCAAATCAAATTTTATTTTATTTGTCACATACACGTGTTTAGCAGATGTTATAGCAGGTGTAGCGAAATGCTTGTGCTTCTAGCTCCGACAGTGCAGTAATATCTAACAAGTAGTATCAAACAATTTCACAACATATACCTAATACACACAAAACTAGTAAGGAATGGGATTTAAGAATATATACATATATGGACAAGCAATGACAGAGCGGCATGGACTAAGATACAGTAGAATATTATAGAATATAATGCAGTATATACATATGAGATGAGTAGTGCAAGATATGTAAACATTATTAAAGTGACTAGTGTTCCATTTCTTAAAGTGGCCAGTGATTTCAATAGGGAGCAGCAGCCTCTAATGTGTATCATCTTCTGGATGATAGCGCGGTGATAGCGCGGTGAACAGGCAGTGGCTTGGGTGGTTGATGTCCTTGATGATCTTTTTGGCCTTCCTGTGACATCGGGTGCTGTATGTGTCTTGGAGGGCGGGTAGTTTGCCCCCGGTAATGCGTTCCGCAGACCGCACCACCCTCTGGAGAGCCCTGCGGTTGCGGGCGGTGCAGTTGCCGTACCAGGCGGTGATACAGCCCGACAGGATGCTCTCAATTGTGCATCTGTAAAGGTTTGTGAGGGTTTTAGGTGCTAAGCCAAATTTCTTCAGCCTCCTGAGGTTGAAGAGGCTCTGTTGCGCCTTCTTCACTGTCTGCGTGGGTGGACAATTTCAGTTTGTCGGTGATGTGTACGTCAAGGAACTTGAAGCTTTCCACCTTCTCCACTGCGGTCCATTCGATGAGGATAGGGGGGTGCACCCTCTGCTGTTTCCTGAAGTCCACGATCATCTCCTTTGTTTTGTTAATGTTGAGTGAGAGGTTATTTTCCTGGCACCACACTCCCAGAGCCCTCACCTCCTCCCTGTAGGCGGTCTCGTCATTGTTGGTAATCAAGCCTACTACTGTTGTGTCGTCTGCAAACTTGGTGATTGAGTTGGAGGCGTGCTTGGCCACGCAGTCATGGATGAACAGGGAGTACAGGAGGGGGCTAAGCACGCACCCTTGTGGGGCCCCAGTGTTGAGGATCAGCGAAGTGGAGATGTTGTTTCCTACCTTCACCACCTGGGGGCGGCCCATCAGGAAGTCCAGGACCCAGTTGCACAGGGCGGGGTTCAGACCCAGGGCCTCGAGCTTAATGATGAGCTTGGAGGGTACTATGGTGTTGAATGCTGAGCTATAGTCAATGAACAGCATTCTTACATTCTTCAGGCCTCTAGGCTGTGTAAGGGCTATTTTAACAAGAAGGAGAGTGATGGAGTGCTGCATCAGATGACTTGGCCTCCACAATCCCCCGACCTCAACCCAATTGAGATGGTTTGGGATGAGTCGGACGGCAGGGTGAAGGAAAAGCAGCCAACAAGTGCTCAGCATATGTGGGAACTCCTTCAAGACTGTTAGAAAAGCATTCCAGGTGAAGCTGGTTGAGAGAATGCCAAGCGTGTGCAAAGCTGTCATCAAGGCAAAGGGTGGCTATTTGAATAATTTCAAATATAAAATATATTTTGATTTGTTTAACACTTTTTGTGTTACTACATTATTCCATATGTGTTATTTCATAGTTTTGATGTCTTCACTATTATTCTACAATGTAGAAAATAGTTTAAAAAATAAAAAAAAACACCTTGAATGAGTAGGTGTGTCCAAAGTTTTGACTGGTAATGTAAATCAGCTTGAAAATCTATGGAAAGACTTAAAAATGGCTGTTTAGTAATGATCAACAACCAACTTGACAGAGCTTGAAGAATTTTTAAACGAATAATGTGCAAATATTGTACAGTCCAGGTGTGCAAAGCTCTTAGACTTACCCAGGAAGACTCACAGCTGTAATCACAGCCAAGGTTGATTCTAACATGGATTGACTCCCCTTGAATACTTACAGTGGGGAGAACAAGTATTTGATACACTGACGATTTTGCAGGTTTTCCTACTTACAAAGCATGTAGAGGTCTGTAATTGTTATCATAGGTACACTTCAACTGTGAGAGACGGAATCTAAAACAAAAATCCAGAATATCACATTGTATGATTTTTAAGTAATTAATTTGCATTTTATTGCATGACATAAGTATTTGATCACCTACCAACCAGTAAGAATTCCGGCTCTCACAGACCTGTTAGTTTTTCTTTAAGAAGCCCTCCTGTTCTCCACTCATTACTGCACCTGTTTGAACTCGTTACCTGTATAAAAGACACCTGTCCACACACTCAATCAAACAGACTCCAACCTCTCCACAATGGCCAAGATCAGAGAGCTGTGTAAGGACATCAGGGATAAAATTGTAGACCTGCACAATGCTGGGATGGGCTACAGGACAATAGGCAAGCAGCTTGGTGAGAAGGCAACAACTGTTGGCGCAAATATTAGAAAATGGAAGAAGTTCAAGATGACGGTCAATCACCCTCGGTCTGGGGCTCCATGCAAGATCTCACCTCGTGGGGCATCAATGATCATGAGGAAGGTGAGGGATCAGCCCAGAACTACACGGCAGGACCTGGTCAATGACCTGAAGAGAGCTGGGACCACAGTCTCAAAGAAAACCATTAGTAACACACTACGCCATCATGGATTAAAATCCTGCAGTGCACACAAGGTCCCCCTGCTCAAGCCAGCGCATGTCCAGGCCCGTCTGAAGTTTGCCAATGACCATCTGGATGATCCAGAGGAGGAATGGGAGAAGGTCATGTGGTCTGATGAGACAAAAATAGAGCTTTTTGGTCTAAACTCCACTCGCCGTGTTTGGAGGAAGAAGAAGGATGAGTACAACCCCAAGAACACCATCCCAACCGTGAAGCATGGAGGTGGAAACATCATTCTTTGGGGATGCTTTTCTGCAAAGGGGACAGGACGACTGCACCGTATTGAGGGGAGGATGGATGGGGCCATGTATCACGAGATCTTGGCCAACAACCTCCTTCCCTCAGTAAGAGCATTGAAGATGGGTCGTGGCTGGGTCTTCCAGCATGACAACAACCCGAAACACACAGCCAGGGCAACTAAGGAGTGGCTCCGTAAGAAGCATCTCAAGGTCCTGGAGTGGCCTAGCCAGTCTCCAGACCTGAACCCAATAGAACATCTTTGGAGGGAGCTGAAAGTCCATATTGCCCAGCGACAGCCCTGAAACCTGAAGGATCTGGAGAAGGTCTGTATGAAGGAGTGGGCCAAAATCCCTGCTGCAGTGTGTGCAAACCTGGTCAAGACCTACAGGAAACGTATGATCTCTGTAATTGCAAACAAAGGTTTCTGTACCAAATATTAAGTTCTGCTTTTACATTTACATTTACATTTGAGTCATTTAGCAGACGCTCTTATCCAGAGCGACTTACAGGAGCAATTAGGGTTAAGTGCCTTGCTCAAGGGCACATCGACAGATTTTTCACCTTGTCGGCTCGGGGATTAGAACCAGCGACCTTTCGGTTACTGGCACAACGCTCTTACCCACTAAGCCACCTGCCGCCCCTGCCGCCCCCTTTTCTGATGTATCAAATACTTATGTCATGCAATAAAATGCAAATTAATTACTTAAAAATCATACAATGTGATTTTCTGGAAGTGTACCTATGATAAAAATTACAGACCTCTACATGCTTTGTAAGTAGGAAAACCTGCAAAATCGGCTGTGTATCAAATACTTGTTCTCCCCACTGTATGTAAATTAGATATTTCTGTATTTATTTATTTTTTAAATTGCTACAAGTTCTAAAAACTTGTTTTCACTTTGTCATTATGGGGTATAGTGTGTAGATGGGTGAGAAAAAAAATCGATTGTATCCATTTTTATAATTCAGGCTGCAATGTGGAATAAGTCAAGGGATATGAATACTTTCCATTGTTTTTGTCAAAATTGCTCAAGCTCAGTACATTTGGTTGGGAATCATTTATTGACAGCAATATTCAAACTTTGTCTCTGATTTTCATGCCAGGACTGAGACTAGACCACTTAGGAACACTCAACACCTATTAGAAAGCCATTCTGCTGTGTCTTTGGCATTCCAATTAGTCTAATTGTCACTCTGAAAAATACAACTGTATCCCATGGTTAGGTTTTCAGAAGACTGAGTCAGGTTTTCCTCTAACTTTTTACCTGGGCTTTGCTCCTTTCATATTTCTTTTGATCCTGACAAACTCCCCAGTCCATGCCGATGACAAGCATACCCAGAACATGATGAAAATACACACCAGAATGGCTTTGCAAGAGTCAGGACTGAGACTGGACCATTCAAGAACACTCAAGTGTTCCTGAATGGTGCAGTCTGAGTCCTGACTTAAATCTGCTTAAAAACAAAGTTTAAATATTGCTGTCCATCAATGATTCCCAACCAAATTTACTGAACTTGAGCAATTTTGACAAAAACGATGTATATATGTTGCCTTAAGAGTTGTGCAAAGTTGGTAAAATCATATTGAAAATGATTCACAGCTGTAATTGTTGCCAAAGGTCCTTCCGTCAAATATTAACTCGCAAAAAAAAAAGTGACTCGTTTCAGGAAACTAGGTGTCTGTCACGCATCACTACTTCACAGGAGCTAATGGGGATCCCTAATAAACACAAATACAAATTTGAACGTAAACTTTTTTTAAAAATCAAAATGCGTTTTTTGACAGAAATGCCTTCTGGAACATGTGAACTTTCATGTGCCTTAATAACAAACTTGTATGCCATCTGTAAATACGAATACAATTGTTAAATTACGAGCCTAGTTGTTTTAACCACAGAAAAAGACAGCAACCTTCCCGCTAACCATGATTGGCTGAGATAATGAGTGGGCTGGACATGCCGAGAGATGAGTTCGGATTAGATAGTTTAGATAGCTACATTTTCAGATATTACACGTTTCTAATTTTATCAGAAAGTCGTTTTCATTTCAAGTTAAAGTGTACTGTTAGCTAGCTAGCTAACGTTAGCTGGCTGGCTCGCTAGCTAACCTTACGTGTATGATCTGTGTAGTAATATTATTCATATCTCAGAGCCATTTGCTTTGCTAGTTATAGCCTATGATATACTATTTTCTAGCTATGAGTCTCTACTTTTATCCAATGTAAAAAACACAATTTCAAATTTTGCTACAAAAGACCGAATCGAGCTGGTTGGTCACATATATAGTAATACAATGTAATACTACATTATTATTATTATTACTAAGTAGAAATGTGTTACATTGTACTGATGTACTACTAATAATGTACAGACATATTATTTGGGAAAGTGTCAGAGATTCCTTTCTGTAATTTTTGTTACAATATACAGAATTTTTGCTGTATAATCATACACCTTTAACAATAAGCTGACAGTATTTGGCCACATACATGGCCACAGTATTCTCATCAATAGTAATGGTCTTACCAGCCACCACTTCAGGGCCAGGGGGTCCATGTTGTTGTCTCTGTCTGTGAGGAAGGGCTGCTGCTGGGGGTCATAGTGCTGAGCGAACCACGCAGAAACCTCCATGTCCGCTATGCAGGACGGGCACTCACATATCCTGTCCGGACTGGGCACCGTGGCACTGTGTGTTGCCCATGTTCGGTTAACAGCGGGCCCTGGAACAGTCCTGGAGGTGGCATGGGTCTTCATCAAAGTCATAGACAGGATGTTGTTCTTCTGAATGGTGATCATGACAAAGAGAATCCCACCAAACAGAGAAAACAGGCACAACTTCCTCTTGAAGAGCATGACTGGATGTTTTGAGGTACAGTCAGTGCCCTGGGTAAAAGGCAGTCCAGTGATAAGACAACAGGCGTCGGCACCAGGAGTTCCAGTGGTGCAACCCAACTTAGGCAGTCCAGTGGTATTGTCTTGGCTCCTTGACTTTATATCCTTAGTGCTTCCGGATTCAAGCGTAAGAACCAGAAACATTCAGCAACTACTTCCTAATGTTTTATCTCCCTGCTGTTCCAGCCAGAGAGATGGCACACTTCCTAAAATCACAGGTAACACAAACATGCAGAAGAATTGGTTGATACCTGAGTTTATAATGGAAAGAGGGTGTTAGCTGGATTGTGACCCTGGCCTGATGCGTCCCATTTGATCGAGGAGAATAAGTCCCAGGAAAACATTCGACCAAATACTTTTGTCTGCCGCTTACGAGGGAGACTGCCTTGCTCTGTTCAAGGCAATCGGCGAGGAAAGAAAAAGAGGAAGGAAATAGCCTTCCTAACCAGCCTAAAGAAGGCCTCTCATTGGTTCAACCTCCATGTTTCTCTCCAGAGCTCTGGTCTGCGCACGCTGCATAGCTTCCTGCTTCTAGAAGACACAAACATACACAGATATCAGCATCAACGCAATGATTCGGAAACTAAATAAACGTCAACCATTTTACATTTACATTTTAGTCATTTAGCAGACGCTCTTATCCAGAGCGACTTACAGTTAGTGAGTGCATACATTTTCATACTCAACCAAGCTGCTTACGTAACATATAGGAGATTGGGAGAGAAACCAATACTCCAAGAGCCACATACTGAACAGAAAGACAGCAGCTTTTGATAAACTGCCCATCGATGTAGGGCAAAATTCATACAGTATCTTGAAAACATCCATCAAAATTATACTGTGTGGATGGCCATCTGGTATTTACAGTATTTGCACTTAATATAGGCGCTCAGTACTAACTCCACTTCATATCAGCACGATCGATAACAAAGCTTGCACAAATGTAACAGAGTCACCCTACTGGCTGTGAACCTTCTGTTGTTAGCACCCCTCTTCATGTGTGTGGCACAGAAAGAGGAAATCCAACAGAACTGTTAACGTGCAGCCTTTTTTTCTTCACCTTGAGTTCTCAGAGCACAACACTACCATCGAAGGAGTGGAAAGCCAGAACAACTGTAGCCTCTCTCAGGAACACGACTGAGTCCATTCTGCAACACAAAAGTTAATAAATAAAGTCACACGCTGGCTCTGCATTAATGCATCTCCCATAGATACACTGCCTGCATAAACTGTAGCTACAGCCGTCAGGAAACACACATAGAAACCCTCCCCCCCCTTCCTTTGGGGCCAGACTCAGTGATATCAGGGATGCAGAATCACTTGCATTGAAATAAGCAAGCCTGCTGACTTCCCTCACTGGGCTGCTGCTGCCTCTGGATATTAACAACAGAGACTCCCCACCTGGCTGCCAAGCTAAAGCCACAGTGGTTAAAGGATCCGAGAGAGGAGGGGTTGGAGGGAGAATTCCCAGGGATCAGCTGATGCTGTGGAAGAGTTCTGTTAGATGAGATGAGATCATATCGGTGTATCCCTGCCTGCTTGTCTGTCTGCCTCTCTGGTCCTGCTGCAGACCAAACATCCCTGCATCTTATCCTCAGAACAGCAGAACAAATGGCCCAGGCTCAACCGGTAGGCCCAGGCCCAGACACTTCACATTAATTATTCAATCAAATGAAGGCAGGTAACCCTGAATTACAATGACAGGGCAAGAGAGAAAACACCCACATAGGGATACACACAGGGCATCACCGCAGAGTGTTTGAAATTCACTGCTCGACTGAGCGACCTTACAGATAATTGTATGTGTGGGGTACAGAGATGAGGTAGTCATTCAAACATCATGTTAAACACATGCAACTTATTATGACTTGTTAAGCAAAATTTTACTCCTGAACATATTTAGAATTGCCATAACAAAGGGGTTGAATACTTATTGACTCCAGACACTTTAGCTTTTCATTTTTCATAAAAAATGAAAACGTAATTACACTTTGACATTATGGAGTATTGTGTGTAGGCCAGTGACAAATAATCTAAATGTAATCCATTTTAAAGTCACTTTCTGAAGGCACTGTACTACACTGTACTATTATATTTAAAATACTTTATACAGTTCTGATTAGCGTTAATCTGCAAGGGCATACCTACTTTGCAGACTACAGTGCATTCGGAAAGTATTCAGACCATTTCCCCTTTTCCATATTTTGTTACGTTACAGCCATATTCTAAAATTGATTAAATAATTGTTTTTCCTCATCAATTTACACACAATACCCCATAATGACAAAGCGAAAACAGGTTTTTAGACATTTTTGCAAATGTATATATATTTTTAACAGAAATACTTTATTTACATAAGTATTCAGAACCTTTGCTATGACACTCGAAATTGAGCTCAGGTGCATCCTGTTTAGCTGGCCGCCAAACTGAGTGTCACGCCCTGGCTCTGGGGACTCTCGTATGTTGAGCCAGGGTGTTTATTTTGTTTAGGTTCTAGTCGTTGTCTATCTATGTTGGCCTGAGTGACTCCCAATCAGAGGCAACAAGTGTCAGCTGGTTGTCTCTGATTGGGAGTCATATTTAACTGTCTGTCTTTCACTTTGTGTTTGTGGTTTCTTGTTCTGATTTGGTTTGTGTTATACTGTAGACGTCACGTTATCGTTGTTGTTTTGATCGTGTGATCATTCTAAATAAATATATAATGTTCGCATTCAACGCTGCGCCTTGGTCCTCTCCCTCCTTAGACGAACGTGACAGAAGAAACCACCAAAACCAGACCAAGCAGCGTGTCCAGGAGCCATCGCTAGCAGATCTCCGTGGCAACCTCGACTGGGTCAAGCCTAGTGAGGAGCAGAGAGGGTGGACTTGGGACCAGTTGAGGAAGAGCTTCGACTGGGTCAAGCCCATTGAGGAGCTGAATGGCGGGAGTTGGAGACAGAGGAGCGAGAGTTGGGCGAGAACGATGGAGGCCTGGCCCACGGGGAGGAGAGACCCCCAGAAATTTTTTAGGGGGGGGCTCACGACGTCGGGGCAGCAGGAGGCCGCGATAGAGCGGTCCAGCGGGTTGGCAGAGGAGGCCGCCAGGTTACGGGAGTCACTGGTCACCAGGGGGAAGGAGGTTGTAGAGGCACGGCGAGAGGTACTGGCGTGTGTTGCCAGTCCGGTCCGGCCTGTTCCTGATCCCCACGTAGGGCCAGTGGTGTGTGTTCCCAGTACGGTCCGGCCTGTTCCTGCCACTCCCACCAAGTCAGTGGTGCGTTTCGTCAGCCCGGCGCGGCCCGTTCCTGCTCCCCGCACCAAGTCAGTGGTGCGCGTCGTCAGCCCGGTCCGGCCCATTCCTGCTCCCCGCACCAAGTCAGTGGTGTGCGTCGTCAGCCCGGTCCGGCCCATTCCTGCTCCCCGCACCAAGTCAGTGGTGTGCGTCGTCAGCCCGGTCCGGCCCATTCCTGCTCCCCGCACCAAGTCAGGGGTGCGCTTCGTCAGCCCGGTCCGGCCCATTCCTGCTCCCCGCACCAAGTCAGGGGTGCGCTTCGTCAGCCCGGTCCGGCCCATTCCTGCTCCCCGCACCAAGTAGTGGTGCGCTTCGTCAGCCCGGCTCGGCCCGTTCCTGCTCCCCGCACCAAGTCAGTGGTGTGCTTCGTCAGCCCAGTCCGGCCTGTCCCTGCTCCACGCACCAAGCCTACGGTGTGCGTCGTCAGCCTGGTAAGGCCCGTTCCTCCTCCACGCACCAAGCCAGGGGTGCGCGTCGTCAGTCCAGCACAACCCGTGCCTGGGTCATGTCCGGAGCCGGATCCGCCGCCGAGGCGGAGTGCCCACCCGGTCCCTCCCCTGTTGTGGTTGGTTGGCGCGGTCGGAGTCCGCGCCTTTGGGGGGGGGGGTACTGTCACGCCCTGGCTCTGGGGACTCTCGTATGTTGAGCCAGGGTGTTTATTTTGTTTAGGTTCTAGTCGTTGTCTATCTATGTTGGCCTGAGTGACTCCCAATCAGAGGCAACGAGTGTCAGCTGGTTGTCTCTGATTGGGAGCCATATTTAACTGTCTGTCTTTCACTTTGTGTTTGTGGTTTCTTGTTCTGATTTGGTTTGTGTTATACTGTAGACGTCACGTTATCGTTGTTGTTTTGATCGTGTGATCATTCTAAATAAATATATAATGTTCGCATTCAACGCTGCGCCTTGGTCTCTCCCTGACGATCGTGACACTGAGCAATTAGGAGAGAAGGGCCTTGATCAGGGAGGTGAGTTCCTCTGGGGAGATGGGAGAACCTTCCAGAAGGACAACCATCTCTGCAACACTCCACCAATCAGGCCTTTATGGTAGTGGCCAGACGGAAGCCACTCCTCAGTAAAAGGCACATGACAACATGGTGGTGGCAGCATCATGCTGTGGGGATGTTTTTCATCAGCAGGGACTGGGAGACTAGTCAGGATCGAGGGAAAGTTGAACGGAGCAAAGTACAGAGAGGTCCTTGATGAAAACCTGTGTCGTGTATTGGGATTATGCTGTTGTTAAATGTTTTTAAGTGGAACTGAAAGAATGTTGATTTTAGTATCAAGAGGGAATGTTTTAGTGTAACGCCACATACAACAGACAGGAAGAGTGTTGTAGACAGGGGAGACTGGTGATTGGCCAGAAGAGGGAGCCACCCATCTTTTTGCATTGTTTATAAATAGGGGCTAGACACAGAAAGGGCAGAACGGCCATTCCAATCTGAGGCGCCGTTCTCCGGATGTCATGACATCTGTCACTCATGCTAAAGCTTGTGATCTGAATAAACTTATGATCAGGGATTCAGTATGAGCGGACTCCTTTGTTTATCAGCAATAATTGCCACCACTCACTCGATACGACACCTGCTCCAGAGCGCTCAGGACCTCAGACTGGGGCGAAGGTTCACCTTCCAACAGGACAATGACCCTAAGCACACAGCTAAGACAACGCAGGAGTGGCTTCGGGACAAGTTTCTGAATGTCCTTGAGTGACCCAGCCAGAGCCTGGACTTGAACCCAATCGAACATCTCTGGAGAGACCTGAAAATAGCTGTGCAGCGATGCTCCCCATCCAATGTGACAGAGCTTGAGAGGATCTGCAGAGAAGAATGGGAGAAACTCCCCAAATACATTTACATTTATAAATTTTTGTCATTTAGCAGACGCTCTTACTTACAGTTTGTGAGTGCATACATCATTTTTTCATTTTTTCATACTGGCCCCCCCGTGGGAATTGAACCCAACCAACTGAGCTACATCCCTGCCGGCCATTCCCTCCCCTACCCTGGATGACGCTGGGCCAATTGTGCGCCACCCCATGGGTCTCCCGGTCGCAGCCGTCTACGACAGAGCCTAGATTCAAACCAGGATCTCTAGTGGCACAGCTAGTGCAACTCAAAGTTGATACATTGTAACTTTGTCTATACTCTTTTCATGGTAGGTAGGTTACACAACAAAGTGTATCACATCTTCCACATTTTGGGCGGGATTTAAAGACCCTTGTAGTTAGTATCCTACTATACATTGTGTTACAATGGGCAATTGGAATGGCTTTTGAGTCAACCGTGATTAGCTTATACCTACACTACCAGTCAAAAGTTTGGACACACCTACTCATTTAAGGGTTTTTCTTCATTTTTAATTTTTTTTTACATTGTAGAATAATAGTGAAGATATCAAAACTATGAAATAACACATATGGAATCATGTAGTAACCAAAAAAGTGTTAAACAAATCAAAATATATTTTATATTTGAGATTCTTCAAATAGCCACCCTTTGCCTTGATGACAGCTTTGCACTCTCTTGGCATACTCTCAACCAGCTTCATAAGATAGTCACCTGGAATGCATTTAAATTAACAGGTGTGCCTTCTAAAAGTTAATTTGTGGAATTGCTTTCCTTCTTAATGCGTTTGAGCCAATCAGTTGTGTTGTGACAAGGTAGGGTTGGTATACAGAAGATAGCCCTATTTGGTAAAAGACCAAGTCCATATTATGGCAAGAACAGCTCAAATAAGCAAAGAGAAACAACAGTCCATTATTACTTTAAGACATGAAGGTCAGTCAATACGGAACATTTCAAGAACTTTGAACGTTTCTTCAAGTGCAGTCGCAAAAACCATCAAGCGCTATGATGAAACTGGCTCTCATGAGGATTGCCACAGGAATGGAAGACCCAGAGTTACCTCTGCTGCAGAGGATAAGTTCATTAGAGTTACCAGCCTCAGAAATTGCAGCCCAAGTAAATGCTTCACAGAGTTCAAGTAACAGACACATCTCAACATCAACTGTTCAGAGGAGACTGTGTGAATCAGGCCTTCATGGTCGAATTACTGCAAAGAAACCACTACTAAAGGACACCAATAAGAAGAATAGACTTGGCTTCGTGAGACGCGTGGGGGTGAACGGATGATCTCCGCATGTGTATTTCCCACCATAAAGCATGGAGGAGGAGGTGTTATGGTGTGGGGGTGCTTTGCTGGTGACACTGTCTGTGATTTATTTAGAATTCAAGGCACACTTAACCAGCATGGCTACCACAGCATTCTGCAGTGATACGACATCCCATCTGGTTTGGGCTTAGTGGGACTATCATGTGTTTTTCAACAGGACAATGACCCAACCCACCTCCAGGCTGTGTAAGGGCTATTTGACCAAGAAGGAGAGTGATGGAGTGCTGCATCAGATGACTTGGCCTCCACAATCCCCCGACCTCAACCAAATTGAGATGGTTTGGAATGAGTCGGACCGCAGAGTGAAGGAAAAGCAGCCAACAAGTGCTCAGCATATGTGGGAACTCCTTCAAGACTGTTGGAAAAGCATTCCAGGTGAAGCCGGTTGAGAGAATGCCAAGAGTGTGCAAAGCTGTCATCAAGGCAAAGGGTGGCTATTTGAAGAATCTTAAATATAAAACACTTTTTTGGTTACTACATGATTCTATATGTGTAATTTCATAGTTTTGATGTCTTCACTATTATCCTAGTAGAAAATAGTAAAAATAACGAAAAACCCTGCAATGAATAGGTGTTTCCAAACTTTTGACTGGTACTGTATGTCATGAAGCACAAATGTAAAGGCTTTATCATCTTTACATAGATTCATTGACCGATCTTAGGGTAATTTAAAATAAAACATTTGGTTTCTTTTAATACTGCAGACTTACAGTAAAAAGCATATAGCTGCTACCGGGAGGGTATAAATTGCCTAATGGGCTTCTGGAACAATTAGCCACACCCATACCAATCAATACAATGAGAAATGCAATTTAATGTTCACAAAAAAAGGGTCAACATTTCATTCTGCTCGTTTTGCACACCTACACTATGTAAGCAATGGAGCTGGTCATAGCTCAGGTTAGCAGTGGCTATTGGAACAAATTCTAACAGCGGGTTACAGTTTCTCGTGGTCCGTAGACTAATTTCAATGTAAAACAAGAAATATAAAATATAAATACCAAACTTGTCCTTTAACCATCTATAGAAAATGCAAATAGCATGCTATTCACCCGCTTATTAGTTTGGGGTGGAGAGTTAAGAAATTATTATTGTGGCCGAGGTGTGTCTACAGATACACAATATTCTGACCTTGACTTCATTCCGCCACCTATACGCGTGAGGAAACCATGAATAAGGTCAAGCGAACCTGCTGGGTCCAAATGGATAAGAGGTAAATGAGTAATCTGTTTGGAGAAGGGTATTGTAAATACACATAGCAATTGTTTTAGATGATTTTTCCTAATGATCCCTGGAGAGGAATGTGAAACCAGTCATATGGAGGCAAACTGAAAATCATATCAACATGACGTATTGCAGCCCCTTTTCCACAGTGAAGTAGACTATAAATAGCTGTGCCGTTATTCATAATTTGAATTGTATGCCCTCATAATTTGCAGGGATGAAATTTGGAAACCCGTGCTTATTATATTTTACATTGCATTATTCCATTCCATTCCATTTACCTTTCTTTCCTCTGTCACGTCCGTGTAGTTGTTCCTGAGGGATGCTAGCAATAGTGGATCATATTAGGCTGACGTTGTACAATCATTTGGGACATGTTGCCTATTTGAATCATTATGGAACTCAGAAGACACGTAGCAGTTTAAACCTGGAGCCTGGCGCACGGTTCACCACGACTGGACCGTTGCACAGTTCCATGATTAGCGAGAATTAGGGTAGATTTATAGGACTATTGTTCAACCCCTATTGTACACTTTTTTCCACCTTCAAATATTTCATGCATTGAACTTTAATATAGCAACTTTCAGGGTGAATCAAACCACTGTATTTTTTATTCATCAATATATTTTGTGGTAAAGGCTCGCAAACCCTGTTTTTTATGAATCATACTTTCCTAACCCAAAATGTGCCTAAATAAAATAAATAATAAATAAATAATATGCCATTTAGCAGACGCTTTTATCCAAAGAGACTTACAGTCGTGCGTGCATAAATTTTTTTTGTGTGTATATCAGAGTATTTTAATATATGCATATATTTAGATGGCCCAGGTGGCCCGATTCAGACTTAGGAAATGTACACATTTCCTACGTACGCGTTTCCTACACACCTCTTAGTAGTTGGTATTCAGACTTACCTTATGCAAGTACATAATGGGCTTTGCAGGTGTGGTACCCTTGCGCACGCAGCATACATTTGTTTAAACCACTGAAAACCCTCCCACTTGCTGGCCAACAGATTTTCTTGTGGAGTTTTCATTCAATAGGGTTTTCAGTACATTTATGTAAAAACATTACTTTAAGTTTGGTATACCTTTAATTACAATTTTCTCGACAGACTCCCTAGAATATATGGAGAGAACGGTTCAGAACATTAGGGATCAATGAAAGAAAGCCATGTAAATACGAGCATATTCGTCTCCTTTTCAGCACCAATTGGTAGATTAAAAAATACTCTGATCTTGTACATTATTTAGGGTTAGGAAAGTATTTATGAATAATAAGAAAAATACGTTTGGAGAGCCTTTACGCACAAAATATATTGGTGAATCAAAAGTACAGTGGTTTGATTCATCTTGAAAGTTGCCATATTCAATTGTTTAATTCATGAAATAATGAAAGGTGAGAAAAGTGTACAATAGGGGTTGAACAGTAGTCCTATAAATCTACCCAAATAATCTTCACTAATCATGGAACTGTGATGACAACGGTCCAGTCGTGTGAACCGTGCGCCAGGCTCCAGGTTTAAACTGCTGTCACGGATTCTGCCGAGGCTGCTCCTCCTCCTTGCTCGGGCAGGCTTCGGCGTTCGTCGTCCCCGGAGTACTAGCTACTGCCGATCGATGTTATCGGTGTCTGTCTAGTCTTGTCTGTATTGTTTACACCTGTTCATCATTATGTTTGATTGTTGCCCTATAATTACCCCTGTCTCCATCGTTATCTTGTGTGTGATTGTTTCCCTTCACGTATGTCGTTTGTGAGCGGGTATTTTCCTCCCTGTGTGGAGTTATTCTGTGTTCATCTTTTCAATATCGGATTAAAGTATGTTTCCGAGAGTTCCGTGTCCTGCGCCTGACTTCTTCAACCGCATCTCACTGACAGCCGTGACAGAATCACACACCACAACATGGAGTCAGCAGGAGCGACGGCACCGACCGGATCACTCGAGGAGCGCGTCCTACAACAGGCAGCTATACTTCAAGATCTTGGTGCCGCCATGGATAGGGTGATGAACACCTTGGGACGATGGGAGAGAGGAGGTTTGCCCACACCTCCTCCAACGATACCACCACCATCGGCCACTCCTATCGTCTCACATCAGGAGTCCAGTGGGATTCGGCTCTCGCTCCCGAGGGCTTATGATGGCACCGCAGCCTGGTGTCAGGGTTTCCTGCTCCAAGTGGAACTTTACCTGGCAACCATTCACCCGGCACCCTCGGGATACGAGAACGTGTCCGCCCTCATCTCCTGTCTGACCGGCAAGGCACTGGAGTGGGCCAACGCCGAGTGGGGAGGAATAGACGCCGCTACTGTGAACTATGCGGAGTTCACCCACCGCTTCAGGGCGGTGTTCGATCATCCCCCGGAGGGGAAGGCGGCGGGTGAGCGTCTGTTCCACCTCAGACAGGGGAGGAGGAGCGCGCAGGAATTCGCACTGGACTTCCGGACTCTGGCTGCCAATTCGGGATGGAATGAGAGGGCCCTCATCGACCACTACAGGTGTAGCTTAAGAGAGGACGTTCGTCGAGAGTTGGCCTGCAGGGACACCAACCTAAGCTTCGATCAGCTGGTGGACATGTCGATTCGCCTGGATACCCTGTTGGCTACCCGCGGACGTCCGGAGCTGGGGCCGTCCATTCCATCCCCCAGCACTTCCGAGCCGAGCCCTATGGAGCTCGGGGGTGCTGGTAGTAGGGAGGCCAGGAGAGGGGCTGTCCCCTGCACCAACTGTGGCCGCCGAGGACACACGGCGGTTCGGTGCTGGGGAGGGTCTCCTCGGAATCGAGGCAGCAGGCAACGCACTGATGAGTCATTCCAGGTGAGTAAGGCCCCAACTCACCCAGAGCTCTCTGTTGTTCATATGTGTATTCAAGTTATGTTTCCAGAGGTTTCTTCTTACTCCCAGCATAAGGCGCTAGTCGATTCAGGCGCAGCTGGGAATTTTATCGATCGCCATTTCTCTTATAAGTTAGGAATCCCTATATTACCAGTCGATGTGCCCTTCCCTATCCATGCCCTGGATAGCCGGCCTGATTAGGGAGGTCACAGCGCCACTGAAGATGAAGATGCAGAAGGGTCATGAGGAGACTATACAGTTGTATTTAATTGACTCTCCTGCATTTCCTGTGGTGTTGGGGCTTCCCTGGTTAACATCTCATGACCCCAACATTTCATGGCAACAGAGGGCTCTCAAGGGATGGTCTGATCAGTGTGTGGGGCGGTGTGTAGGTGTTTCCGTAGGGGCAACTACGGTGGAAAGTCCGAACCAATTGCCCAAAATGCACATTCCTCCTGAGTATGCCGATTTGGCACGCGCCTTCTGTAAGAAGAAGGCGACTCAATTACCACCTCATCGTCAGGGGGATTGTGCGATAGACCTCCAGGTTGGCGCTGCGCTCCCTCTTAGTCATGTGTATCCTCTGTCTCAGGAGGAGACGGCCGCTATGGAGACATACATCACCGAATCCTTGAGACAGGGATACATACGGCCGTCCACTTCCCCTGCGTCCTCGAGTTTCTTTTTTGTGAAGAAGAAGGATGGGGGTTTACGCCCGTGTATTGATTACCGTGGTCTCAATCAGATCACTATTAAATACAGCTATCCTCTCCCTCTGATTGCTAGTATGACGGAGTCATTACACGGGGCGCGCTTCTTCACAAAATTGGATCTCAGGAGCGCTTACAACCTGGTGCGCATTCGGGAAGGAGATGAGTGGAAGACAGCATTCAGTACCACCTCGGGTCACTATGAGTACCTCGTCATGCCATACGGTCTAATGAATGCTCCTTCAGTCTTCCAATCATTTGTGGACGAGATTTTCCGGGATTTGCATGGACAGGGGGTAGTGGTGTATATTGATGACATTCTGATATACTCCGCTACACGTACCGAGCATGTGTCCCTGGTACGTCGGGTGCTGGGTAGACTGTTGGAGCATGACCTGTATGTGAAGGCAGAGAAATGTCTGTTTTTCCAGGAGTCCATCTCCTTCCTGGGGCACCGGTTGTCTGCGTCAGGGGTGGAGATGGAGGTTGACCGCGTTTCAGTCGTGCGTAATTGGCAGACTCCCACTACGGTAAAGGAGGTGCAGCGTTTTTTGGGTTTTGCCAATTACTACCGGAGGTTTATCCGGGGTTTTGGACAGGTAGCAGCTCCCATTACCTCCCTGCTAAAGGGGGGCCCGGTGCGTTTGCAGTGGTTGGCTGAGGCGGACAGGGCGTTTAGTCATTTGAAGGACCTGTTCACCTCGGCTCTGGTGCTGGCACATCCGGATCCCTCTTTGGCGTTCCAAGTGGAGGTGGATGCGTCCGAGGCGGGGATTGGTGCTATACTGTCTCAGCGCTCGGGCACGCCTCCAAAACTCCGCCCCTGTGCTTTCTATTCCAAGAAGCTCAGTCCGGCGGAACGCAATTATGACGTGGTTAACAGGGAGCTGCTAGCGGTGGTCCACGCCCTGAAGTTGTGGAGACATTGGCTTGAGGGGGCTAACCACCCTTTTCTCATTCTGACTGACCATCGTAACCTGGAGTACATCCGGGCAGCGAAGAGACTGAACCCTCGTCAGGCTAGGTGGGCCATGTTTCTTGCCCGGTTTGTATTTAAGATCACTTATATCCCAGGGTCACAGAACGCTAAGGCAGACGCCCTGTCCCGACGATATGACACAGAGGAGAGGTCCATTGAGCCCACTCCCATACTACCGGAGTCTTGTCTAGTGGCACCGGTGGTGTGGGAGGTCGACACGGAAATCGAGCGGGCGTTACGTACCGACCCTACTCCCCCAGAGTGTCCCCAGGGACGGAGGTACGTGCCGCTCGAGGTCCGTGACCGACTGATTTATTGGGCTCACACGTCACCCTCCTCTGGTCATCCTGGTATTGGTCGGACGGTGCACTGTCTTAGCGGGAAGTACTGGTGGCCCACCTTAGCCAGGGACGTGAGGGTTTACGTTTCTTCCTGCTCGGTGTGCGCCCAATGTAAGGCGCCTAGACACCTGCCCAGAGGGAAGTTACAACCCCTACCCGTTCCACAATGGCCGTGGTCTCACCTGTCGGTGGATTTTGTCACGGACCTTCCCCCCTCCCAGGGGAATACCACGATCTTGGTCGTTGTGGATCGGTTTTCTAAGGCCTGCCGTCTCATCCCTATGCCAGGTCTTCCTACAGCCCTACAAACAGCCGAGGCCCTGTTTACTCACGTTTTCCGGCACTACGGGGTGCCTGAGGATATAGTGTCTGATCGGGGTCCCCAGTTCACCTCTAGAGTGTGGAGGGCGTTTCTGGAACGTTTAGGGGTCTCGATCAGCCTTACCTCGGGTTTTCACCCTGAGAGTAATGGGCAGGTGGAGAGAGTAAACCAAGATGTGGGTAGGTTTCTGAGGTCCTATTGCCAGGACCGGCAGGAGAAGTGGTCGGGGTATATTCCCTGGGCAGAGATAGCCCAAAACTCACTCCGCCACTCCTCCACTAATCTTACGCCTTTCCAGTGTGTGTTGGGCTATCAGCCGGTTCTGGCACCCTGGCATCAGAGCCAGATCGAGGCCCCTGCGGTGGATGAATGTCAGGTGTTGCTGTAAATTGGTGTGGTGTGGAATGAGGCGCAGGACGCAGAAGTTAAGTCCAACAAAGACTTTTAGTAGAGCACACAAAAATACAATCCAAACAGCCCGGAGGCGAGAAAAGCGCACACAGGCGTAAACAAACGAGCGCACAAAACATGTGCGAAAATCCTCTCCTAAAATAAACAAGGAGGAAAGCTACAAATAGCGCACCGAAACGGGTAGCGCAACAACACGACAACGGGAACAATTACACACAACACCTAAATTCACAACAAGGAACTAAATAGGGTGCTTAATGAGACATAACACAAAACAGGTGTGACAAACAGACAAAACCAATCAAACATGAAACATAGAACGGTGGCAGCTAGTACTCCGGAGACGACGACCGCCGAAACCTGCCCGAACAAGGAGGAGGGGCCGCCTCGGCCGAAACCGTGACAGTACCCCACCCCTTGACGCGCGGCTCCAGCCGTGCGCCGCCCCCGGCCTCGGGGACGACCAGGAGGACGCGGAGCAGGGCGCGTAGGATGACCACGATGGAATTCGGTCAGAAGGGACGGGTCCAGAATGTCCCTCCTCGGCACCCAGCACCGCTCCTCCGGGCCGTACCCCTCCCACTCCACGAGATATTGGAGACCCCCCATCCGGCGTCTCGAATCCAGGATGGTCCGAACAGTGTACGCCGGAGCCCCCTCGATGTCCAACGGGGGCGGAGGAGTCTCTTCTATCTCAAAGTCCTGGAGTGGACCAGCTACCACCGGCCTGAGGAGAGACACATGGAACGAGGGGTTAATATTATTGTAATCAATGGGCAGTTGTAACCGGTAACACACCTCGTTCAATCTCCTCAGGACTTTAAAAGGCCCCACAAACCGCCGACCCAGCTTCCGGCAGGGCAGGCGGAGGGGCAGGTTTCTGGTTGAGAGCCAGACTCGATCTCCAGGTGCGTACACTGGCCCCTCACTGCGGTGGAGGTCGGCGCTCGTCTTCTGTCGACGGATGGCTCGCTGCAGATGGACGTGTGCAGCGTTCCACGTCTCCTCCGAGCGCCGTACCCACTCATCCACAGCAGGGGCCTCGATCTGGCTCTCATGCCAAGGTGCCAGAACCGGCTGGTACCCTAACACACACTGGAAAGGGGTTAGTTTAGTGGAGGAGTGGCGGAGAGAGTTCTGTGCCATCTCGGCCCAGGGCACATATCTCGCCCACTCCTCCGGCCGGCCCTGACAATATGACCTCAGAAACCTACCCACATCCTGGTTGACTCGTTCGACCTGCCCATTACTCTCCGGGTGGTAACCCGAGGTAAGGCTCACCGAAACCCCCAACCGTTCCATAAAGGCTCTCCAGACTCTGGAGGTAAACTGGGGGCCTCGATCAGACACTATATCCTCGGGTACCCCGTAATGCCGGAAGACGTGAGTAAATAGAGCCTCAGCGGTCTGTAGGGCAGTAGGAAGACCCGGCATGGGAAGGAGACGACAGGCCTTCGAGAACCGATCCACAACGACCAGGATGGTGGTATTCCCTTGTGAGGAGGGAAGGTCGGTAACAAAATCCACCGAGAGGTGAGACCAGGGTCGTTGTGGAACGGGCAGGGGTTGTAATTTACCCCTGGGCAAGTGTCTGGGCGCCTTACACTGGGCACACACTGAGCAGGAGGAGACATAAATCCTCACATCCCTGGCTAACGTTGGCCACCAGTACTTTGTACTAAGGCAGTGCACTGTCCGGCCAATACCTGGATGTCCAGAGGAGGGTGACGTGTGAGCCCAATAAATCAGCCGATCCCGGACCTCGAGCGGGACGTACGTCCGACCCACCGGACACTGTGGAGGGCTAGGGTCGGTGCGTAATGCCCGCTCGATCTCCGCATCGACCTCCCATACCACCGGTGCAACCAGACAAGACTCCGGTAGTATGGGAGTGGGTTCCACGCACCTCTCCTCCGTGTCATACCGCCGAGACAGGGCATCTGCCTTCCCGTTCTGGGACCCAGGGATGTAAGTGATCTTGAACACAAACCGGGCGAGAAACATAGTCCATCGAGCCTGGCGAGGATTCAGTCTCCTAGCTGCCCGAATGTATTCCAGGTTACGGTGGTCAGTCAGAATGAGGAAAGGGTGTTGAGCCCCCTCAAGCCAATGCCTCCACACCTTTAGGGCCTGTACTACGGCTAACAGCTCCCTGTCCCCTACGTCATAATTCCGCTCCGCCGGACTGAGCTTCTTAGAATAAAAAGCACAGGGGCGGAGTTTAGGTGGTGTGCCGGACCGTTGTGAAAGAACTGCCCCGATACCGGCCTCAGACGTGTCTACCTCTACTTGGAAGGGTAAAGTGGGATCCGGGTGCGCCAGCACTGGAGCCGAGGTAAACAGGTCCTTCAGTCTCCCAAAAGCCCTGTCCGCCTCAGCCGACCACCGCAAGCGCACAGGACCCCCCTTCAGAAGAGACGTTATGGGAGCTGCCACCTGTCCAAAACCCCGGATAAACCTCCGGTAGTCATTTGCAAAACCCAAGAACCGCTGCACCTCTTTAACCGTAGTTGGGGTTTGCCAATTACGCACGGCAGACACACGGTCAACCTCTATTCTCACCCCTGACGCAGACAACTGATAACCCAAAAAGGAGACTGACTCCTGAAAGAACAGACATTTCTCGGCTTTGACATACAGGTCATGCTCCAACAATCTCCTCAATACCCTGCGCACCAGGGCTACATGCTCGGCCCGAGTAGAACTGTATACTAGAATATCATCTATGTACACCACTACTCCCTGCGCCTGCATGTCCCGGAAAATCTCATCTCCAAAAGATTGGAAGACTGATGGAGCATTCATTAAACCATATGGCATGACGAGATACTCGCAATGGCCGGAGGTAGTACTAAATGCTGTCTTCCACTCATCGCCCTCCCTAATGCGCACCAAGTTATATGCGCTCCTGAGGTCCAATTTTGTGAAGAACCGTGCCCCGTGTAAGGACTCCGTCATGGTCGCAATCAGCGGGAGTGGATAACTATATTTCACAGTCACCTGATTGAGACCGCGGTAATCAATACACGGACGCAAACCTCCATCCTTTTTCCTCACAAAAAAGAAGCTTGAGGACGCGGGAGAAGTGGAGGGCCGTATGTATCCCTGTCTCAGAGACTCGGCAATGTATGTCTCCATTGCCCCTTTCTCCTCCTGTGACAAAGGATACACATGGCTCCGCGGGAGCGCAGCTCCTGCCTGGAGGTCTATCGCACAATCCCCCTGTCTATGAGGCGGCAACCGTGCCGCTCTAGTCTTACTAAACTCGAGTGCCAAATCCTCATACTCAGGCGGAATGTGCAGTGCTGGCATCTGGTTCGGACTCTCCACCGAAGTCGCCCCTACGGAAACACCCAGACATAGCCCCTCACACTGAGCAGACCACCCTTTAAGAGCCTTCTCTCGCCACGAAATCGTAGGATCATGGGTAATCAACCAGGGAAGCCCCAGTACCACCGGATACGCAGGAGAGTCGATCAGATCATGACCCCCCTGCGTCTTCATCCTAAGTGGCGCCGTGACCTCCCTAATCAACCCAGATCCCAACGGACGACTATCTAGGGCATGTACAGGGAAAGGCTTATCAACCGGAAGGAGGGGAATCCCTAACTCAACACAGAATTTACGATCTACAAAATTCCCAGCTGCGCCTGAATCGACTAGCGCCTTATGCTGGGAACGAGGTGCAACCTGTGGAAAACAAACAGGTATAGTTATGTGTACGACAGAAAGCTCTGGGTAAGTAGGGCGCCTACTCACCTGGGAGGACTCCCCAATGTGTGACCTGCCGTTTCCCTCACCAGGGGACCCTCCCCAGCACCTAGCCGCGGTGTGCCCTCCGCGGCCACAGTTGGTGCAGGAGACCGCCCCCCTCGGGCTCCTTCTTCTCCCCCCTCTAGCGCCAGCACCTCCGAGCTCCATCGGGCTCGGCTCGGAGGCGCTGGAGGGTGGAATGGGCGACCCCCACCTGGGACGTCCGCGGGTCGCGAGCAGGGTGTCCAGCCGAATGGCCATGTCCACCAACTGGTCAAATGATAGTGTAGTATCCCTGCACGCTAACTCTCTGCGGACGTCCTCCCGAAGGCTGCATCTAAAGTGGTCTATGAGGGCCCGCTCATTCCACCCTGCATCTGCCGCTAGAGTCCGGAACTCCAGCGCAAACTCTTGAGCGCTCCTCATCCCCTGCCGGAGGTAGAATAGACGCTCCCCCGCCGCCTTCCCTTCTGGTGGATGGTCGAAGACCGCACGGAAGCGGCGGGAGAACTCTGCATAGGTGACAGTGGCGGCGTCTATTCTCCTCCATTCGGCGTTGGCCCACTCCAACGCCTTGCCGGTGAGACAGGAGATGAGGGCGGAAACGCTCTCGTGTCCCGAGGGCGCCGGGTGTACGGTGGCAAGGTAGAGTTCCACCTGTAACAGGAACCCCTGACACCCGGCAGCGGTGCCATCGTACGCCCTCGGGAGCGAGAGCCGAATCCCACTGGGTTCCGGTTGTTGGACGGGCGGGCTGACCGATGGTGATGGTGCGGTAGGTGGAGGTGTGGGTACATCGCTGGTCTCCCATCGATGGAGAATGTTCATCACCCGGTCCAGGGCGTGCCCGATCTGGTTAATCCGATCGTCTTGACCACGGAGACGCTCCTCCATGATGTCGGTGGGTGCTCCTGCTGATTCCATGCGATGGTGTGTAATTCTGTCAGGTGTTACTGTAAATTGGTGTGGTGTGGAATCAGGCGCAGGACGCAGAAGTTAAGTCCAACAAAGACTTTTAGTAGAGCACACAAAAATACAATCCAAACAGCCCGGAGGCGAGAAAAGCGCACACAGGCGTAAACAAACGAGCGCACAAAACATGTGCGAAAATCCTCTCCTAAAATAAACAAGGAGGAAAGCTACAAATAGCGCACCGAAACGGGTAGCGCAACAACACGACAACGGGAACAATTACACACAACACCTAAATTCACAACAAGGAACTAAATAGGGTGCTTAATGAGACATAACACAAAACAGGTGTGACAAACAGACAAAACCAATCAAACATGAAACATAGAACGGTGGCAGCTAGTACTCCGGAGACGACGACCGCCAAAACCTGCCCGAACAAGGAGGAGGGGCCGCCTCGGCCGAAACCGTGACAGTGAATGGTTTCGACGCTCGGAGGAGACATGGAACGCTGCGCATGTCCATCTGCAGCGGGCCATCAGACGGCAAAAGGCGAGCGCCGATCGCCACCGCAGTGAGGGTCCGGTTTATGCACCGGGATATCGGGTCTGGCTCTCGACCCGAGACCTGCCCCTTCACCTGCCCTGCCGGAAGCTGGGTCGGCGGTTTGTGGGGCCATTTAAAGTCCTGAGGAGATTGAACGAGGTATGTTATAGGTTAAAACTGCCTATTAATTATCGCATTAACCCCTCGTTCCATGTGTCTCTCCTCAGGCCGGTGGTAGCTGGTCCACTCCAGGAGAATGAGATACGAGAGGCCCCTCCGCCCCCACTAGACATCGAAGGGGCTCCGGCGTACTCAGTCCGGTCCATCGTGGATTCGAGGCGTCGGATGGGGGGTCTGCAGTATCTCGTGGAGTGGGAGGGGTACGGTCCGGAGGAACGGTGCTGGGTCCCTAGGAGGGACATCCTAGATCCCTCCCTGTTGACAGAGTTCCACCGGAGTCATCCGACTCGCCCTGCTCCGCGTCCTCCTGGCTGTCCCCGAGGCCGGGGTCGGCGCACGGCTGGAGCCGCGCGTCAAGGGGGGGTACTGTCACGGATTCTGCCGAGGCTGCTCCTCCTCCTTGCTCGGGCAGGCTTCGGCGTTCGTCGTCCCCGGAGTACTAGCTACTGCCGATCGATGTTATCGGTGTCTGTCTAGTCTTGTCTGTATTGTTTACACCTGTTCATCATTATGTTTGATTGTTGCCCTATAATTACCCCTGTCTCCATCGTTATCTTGTGTGTGATTGTTTCCCTTCACGTATGTCGTTTGTGAGCGGGTATTTTCCTCCCTGTGTGGAGTTATTCTGTGTTCATCTTTTCAATATCGGATTAAAGTATGTTTCCGAGAGTTCCGTGTCCTGCGCCTGACTTCTTCAACCGCATCTCACTGACAGCCGTGACAACTGCTATGTATGGTCTGCGTTCCATAATGATTCTAATAGGCTACATGTCCCAAATCATTGCACAACTTGTAATACGTTAGCCTAATATGATCCACTATTGCTAGCGATCCTCAGGAACAACCACATGAACGTGACAGAGGAAAGAAACGTAAACTAACGATGTAGGCTAATGGAATTATGCAAAATGTAAGGAAACTAACACTAAAGTCAGTGACAGTTATAAATGTAGGCCCAAGTGGGTATAAATGACATTGGCTAATATTTAACATGATACAAATTTTAAAAAATACAGTGAAACGTCCGGCCATATACAGTGGCTTGTATTCACCCCCCTTGGCATTTTTCCTATTTTGTTGCCTTACAACCTGTAATTAAAATGGATTTCTTGGGGGTTTGTATCATTTGATTTACACTACTTGCCTACCACTTTGAAGATGCAAAATATTTTCTAGGGTGAAACAAACTTTGAGTGTGAATAACTATTTACCCCCCAAAGTCAATACTTTGTAGAAACACCTTTTGCAGCAATTACAGCTGCAAGTCTCTTGGGGTATGTCTCTATAAGCTTGGCACATCTAGCCACTGGGATATTTGCTCATTCTTCAAGGCAAAACTGCTCCAGCTCCTTCAAGTTGGATGGGTTCCGCTGGTGTACATCAATTTTTAAGTCATACTACAGATTCTCAATTGGATTTCCAAGACATTTAAATGTTTCCCCTTAAACCACTTGAGTGTTGCTTTAGCAGTATGCTTAGGGTCATTGTCTTGCTGGAAGGTGAACCTCCGTCCCAGTCTCAAATCTCTGGAAGACTGAAACAGATTTCCCTCAAGAATTTCCCTTTATTTAGCGCCATCCATCATTCCTTCAATTCTGACCAGTTTCCCAGTCCCTGCAGATTAAAATCATCCCCACAGCATGATGCTGCCACCACCATGCTTCATGATGGGGATGGTGTTCTCGCGGTGATGAGAGTGTTGGGTTTGCTCCAGACATAGTGTTTTCCATGATGGCCAAAAAGCTCAATTTTTGTCTTATCTGACCAGAGTACCTTCTTCCATATGTTTGGGGAGTCTCCCACATGCCTTTTGGCGAACACCAAACGTGTTTGCTTATTTTTTTCTTTAAGCAATGGCTTTTTTCTGGCCACTCTTCCATAAAGCCCAGCTCTGTGGAGTGTACATCTTAAAGTGGTCCTATGGACAGATACTCCAATCTCAGCTGTGGAGCTTTGCAGCTCCTTAAGGGTTATCTTTGGTCTCTTTGTTGCCTCTCTGATTAATGCCCTCCTTGCGTGGTCCGTGAGTTTTGGTGGGCGGCCCTCTCTTGGCAGGTTTGTTGTGGTGCCATATTCTTTCAATTTTTTAATAATGGATTTAATGGTGCTCCGTGGGATGTTCAAAGTTTCTGATATTTTTTATAACCCAACCCTGATCTGTACTTCTCCACAACTTTGTCCCTGACCTGTTTGGAGATCTCCTTGGTCTTCATGGTGCCGCTTGCTTGGTGGTGCCCCTTGCTTAGTGGTTTTGCAGACGCAGGGGCCTTTCAGAACAGGTGTATATATACTGAGATCATGTGACAGATCATGTGACACTTAGATTGCACACTGGCAGACTTTATTTTACAAATTATGTGATATCTGAAGGTAATTGGTTGCACCATATCTTATTTAGGGTCTTCATAGCAAAGGGGGTGAATACATATGCACAATATAAACAAGTAATTTTTTTCATTTCACTTCACCAATGTCCATGGTACATGAAATCCAAATAAAAATAAATTTAAATTACAGGTTGTAATGCAACAAAATAGGAAAAACGCCAAGGGGGATGAATACTTTTGCAAAACATTGTACATCTTCTCTGTAATGTAGTACCATGCCATAGAGTTTGGGGCACATAGGGTTTTGTATTACATTTTTTGGGACATCATATACTGTTCTTTGTGTTTAACTTTGATTTGCATACAGCTGTTACACACTGGTTAACAGGATGTTTTCAATGAAATGTTCTTTCTCAGAGCTTTATGATTAGAAATAAAAAAATCTAATAGAACTCAAATCCCACTAGCATTGTCCTTTTTGCTGTCCAAATTATATTTTTGGACCCCTGCCTTTTCACAAATACTTTTTTCTCTTAAAACAAATAAAGCACAATTTTAACATTGGATGGGACACTTTGAAAACGTTCAAATGAGATAAATGACTACCTAGGGATAACACTGTTATGTCGCGTCCACACTTGGCCCCTGTTTTGATTGACAATGATATAGTGAACGAATATGATGATAATCATTGTCTGTTTTCTGTGTTGAGTAACTTAGTCACACAAGGAGACTTTTGAATTGAATTGACACAAAAAAACATCTGGTATTGAGTATTTTGAAAAATCCAAATAAGTCCTAATAATATGAATCATATTACAATCAAAATGCCAGCTTCACCATAACAGAAATGGAAATGGTTGAAAATGCACCATCTAATAGAGATTTTGTCTTTGCCCCTTAGCAAGAAATAGCACCTGGACCAAAACCTCAGTGTACTTCTATAATGAAACTTTGGGTGGTTTGGCTGTTTTTTCCAAGAAGAGAGCAATACACAGGAAATTACTCATGTTCAAAATGAACAGACATGCTTTTTAGTCAGTTTGTCTGAGTGAGAGAGACAATGTGAAAGTATGATTAATTCTAATCAATATGAATATATGTATAGAATGCCAAAAGAAAGAAAAATAACTGCTCTTTTAGTTTGAGAACGAGAGAAAAAGAGAGGCATGGTTACCTTGTTTGAAGCCTGAGAATGGGAGTCCTGGCTGTAGCTCCAGTCTGGCTGTATTTCCCATTCCTTGCACTGTGGGGGAGTGTAATCTGCACAAGATGGTTTAGATTATGACGTGAGGGGGCATGTCAGTATGTAAGAGGCTCTTTTTTTCTATCCAAAGAGGTGGAGCAGAGATTTTTTTTGTCCACTTTAGTTCACTTTCAAAAGACTAATGCACTTCCCAGTCCCAAGCCTCATTCATACCCGGTTCTAATATGTGTCCTCTGTCCAGATCTTGTCCACATTCTGATTGTGGCCACATTTTCAGACATGCGTCTACACATGGTATTAAAATGTGTCTCTTATCCGTCCAATGTGTCCGCATTGTGACCCGATTTCCTGGTCCCTCCCTGTATGCAAATAATTTCACAGATATTCTTTCAAAATAATATCTATTTTGACACATATTGATGCCATAAGTCAATGGTGCCACCTGTCAATGATTTTAGAGGGCGGAATAATTATGATTTAAATGGTTTCACTGTCCAAATCCGTCTACACTTGTAAGATATCCAGACACAATGTGTGCCTGACTACCTCCAGAGGTAGGCAGGAAGAACTGATCACAATCATATCACAATGTGTCTTTTGATTGTCTACACCTGTCTAAAAATGTGGGCACAATCAAGTTAGAACCAGGTATAAATGGGGCTCCAGTCATAGTCATTTGGTTCTTACATTTTGTCAATGTCATCAACCTGGTCACTGAATGCATTGCTTCGATAGTCATTAGCAGTGCCTCTGAACAAATTTCTAAGGAAAGACTGACACTAAACAAATATTGAGACCGCAGAGAAAGATGATTATTATTAATAAGTGGTGATGAATACAAAATATTGCTCTTAAAATGGGATAAGTATGAATGTATGAATTTATGAAGTTTCTGGTCAAAACAATAATTATTTATTCATGAAAAAGAAATTAACGATTACTTTTAATCAGTAATCACTTGTCTGTTCTAATTTGGTTTAGAATTGTGCAATTGGGTAAAATATCTACAGCAATGGCTGTGTTTTTGTGAAAGACACCAGCTGTGAAGACTGTATGATAAGCTGGGTGAAGAGGAGGTGGGGGTGGGGTACAGAGAGCCAGTATGTGCCTGGGCACCTTAGGAACTGACAGACAGGAGGAATGGGGGAACAAAGAAGGCCCTTGCGTTAGTCAAAGTGTTTCAATTCAAATTCCCTGAGGGAACTTTCTGTGTGGTGCCGAATTGGTATATACAAGACACATAACAACATAAAACATATGAGGTTCAAACTTAACTGCCCACGGTGTCAAGGTGTTTTGGTGGAGAGATGGAGCAGTTTTAGGATTTGCCATCAGCTAGTGGAAGATGATAAGATGGAAGTGGTTATGGGTAAGATTTGTTGTTCTTTTGTGTGGAGAGACGGCAACATGTACAGCCACGTCTGTGTCGATGCAACACGTCTCTCAGTCACATCACATGACTCTCATCCTACTCTTTCTTTCCCTCCAGATCCATGCAGCCTTGACTTACTCTGGCACATTTAAGTTTGGCATTGACCATAAGAAAAACAGACTTGATCAACACTTACAGTGAGGGAAAAAAGTATTTGATCCCCTGCTGATTTTGTACGTTTGCCCACTGACAAAGAAATGATCAGTCTATAATTTTAATGGTAGGTTTATTTGAACAGTGAGAGACAGAATAACAACAAAAAAATCCAGAAAAACGCATGTCAAAAATGTTATAAATTGATTTGCATTTTAATGAGGGAAATAAGTATTTGACCCCTCTGCAAAACATGACTTGGTGGAAAAACAGTACTTGGTGGAAAAACCCGTGTTGGCAATCACAGAGGTCAGACGTTTCTTGTAGTTGGCCACCAGGTTTGCACACATCTCAGGAGGGATTTTGTCCCACTCCTCTTTGCAGATCTTCTCCAAGTCATTAAGGTTTCGAGGCTGACGTTTGGCAACTCGAACCTTCAGCTCCCTCCACAGATTTTCTATGGGATTAAGGTCTGGAGACTGGCTAGGCCACTCCAGGACCTTAATGTGCTTCTTCTTGAGCCATTCCTTTGTTGCCTTGGCCGTGTGTTTTGGGTCATTGTCATGCTGGAATACCCATCCACGACCCATTTTCAATGCCCTGGCTGACGGAAGGAGGTTCTCACCCAAGATTTGATGGTACATGGCCCCGTCCATCGTCCCTTTGTTGCGGTGAAGTTGTCCTGTCCCCTTAGCAGAAAAACACCCCCAAAGCATAATGTTTCCACCTCCATGTTTGACGGTGGGGATGGTGTTCTTGGGGTCATAGGCAGCATTCCTCCTCCTCCAAACACGGCGAGTTGAGTTGATGCCAAAGAGCTCCATTTTGGTCTCATCTGACCACAACACTTTCACCCAGTTCTCCTCTGAATCATTCAGATGTTCATTGGCAAACTTCAGATGGGCATGTAAATGTGCTTTCTTGAGCAGGGGGACCTTGCAGGCGCTGCAGGATTTCAGTCCTTCACGGCGTAGTGTGTTACCAATTGTTTTCTTGGTGACTATGGTCCCAGCTGCCTTGAGATCATTGACAAGATCCTCCCTTGTAGTTCTGGGCTGATTCCTCACCGTTCTCATGATCATTGCAACTCCACGAGGTGAGATCTTGCATGGAGCCCCAGGCCGAGGGAGAATGACAGTTATTTTGTGTTTCTTCCATTTGCGAATAATCACACCAACTGTTGTCACCTTCTCACCAAGCTGCTTGGCGATGGTCTTGTAGCCCATTCCAGCCTTGTGTAGGTCTACAATCTTGTCCCTGACATCCTTGGAGAGCTCTTTGGTCTTGGCCATGGTGGAGAGTTTGGAATCTGATTGATTGATTGCTTCTGTGGAGAGGTGTCTTTTATAAAGGTAACAAACTGAGATTAGGAGCACTCCCTTTAAGAGTGTGCTCCTAATCTCAGCTCGTTACCTGTATAAAAGACACCCGGGAGCCAGAAATCTTTCTGATTGAGAGGGGGTCAAATACTTATTTCCCTCATTAAAATGCAAATCAATTTATAACATTTGACATGCATTTTTCTAGATTTTTTTGTTGTTATTCTGTCTCTCACTGTTCAAATAAACCTACCATTAAAATTATAGACTGATCATTTCTTTGTCAGTGGGCAAACGTACAAAATCAGCAGGGGATCAAATACTTTTTTCCCTCACTGTAGGCTAATAATTTTTCAGTCAAGATTTCTTTTTTGGCCAGAATGCATATACCCACCCCCAATCCAGAAAGATACCATGATAAATGAGTTCTTGTGTGTGTGTGTGCGTGCGTGTGTCTAGTTTGTGAAAATTCTGGTGTGGCCAAACAAAGAGCTTTCACATTGGATTTGTAAAATGAACCATATATCAGTTTCCAGTAAACAAACATTGACATATTTCCACCAATCTTGGCATCCAGTTGCAAAACCAGAGGGAATTGGGATGATGAATTATGTCTGGTATTGTGTCGTTAAATTAATGATAAAAAGGATTGGGATGAATTCCTCATCAGTCATCCCATAGAGCAGACAGGAAACCTTGGTATGTTCCTCAAGGAATTACAACAGAGATATACAATGAGGGTGATGAATGATTCAAAACACATCGGAATGAGTTCATGAAACTTAATTGCCATGCTGATTTACTGCTTGTATGTTCATTTTCTTAAAAGAAAAAAGGTTTAATACCACTTAAAACCCATAAGCTACAATTATGTGAAGCATAATGTACATGGATGTGAAGCATTGTATACTATCTCTGTAATTATTGCACGGAAGAATCTAAGTCAAACATGAGTGTGTGATGATGTTGACTTGACATCATCAACTTTAATTCACTCTGAACTTTGTCTTCCTTCCTATAAAGTGTACAGTCAGTCGCCCATTGGTTACATGTCTTCAGATCAACCATGACTGTCATTGTTCTCTTCCATTTTGGAAGGGCTAATGTAACCCAGACAACTGTAAAATGCTCTCCAGAGGAGGTGGAACGAGTGAGGAGGGGTCAATGAGGGACCTCTGCTTCAACGAGGACTGCTCTGTGGTATTTTTGTCATGTGTGGGACTGAAGGTACCCGAGCCAAGACAGCTCGAAAGATAGACACCACAATAATAATAGAACTCCTCTTCCAAATGAGAATTACTCTGTTGATAGGTGTGGAATAATTTCGGTTTCCTCATCAAAAAGTCCATGATCTTTCCCACTTTACAAACTGTGATAGAGATTTGAAAGTAGGACCGAGTTTGGGAAACCCTGCTTTAAGCCACAGTAATAGCTAGTGTTACTCGCTTAAAGATTGAGGATATTGAGACATGCAGTGGTGAGATACTGACGAAGAGGCAGAGGCAGAATCCTGGGGATTTTATGAGAGCGCTAGTGAGCTGGGTGGATGGGAAGGAAAGAAAGTTAGGAAATTTACCACAAACTGAGTCATGGTGACCAGACACTTGGATGGAGAGGCTGAGTCTGTCAATTGTATTGGAACTCAATTTGTCTTATATTTCATTGGGGTGGATCAGTGTGGGAAATCAGAACCAACAGAGAACATGCAGACATGAGTAATTGCTCACAAATAAACCATACATGGACAAAAGGAAAAAAATGTAAGGGGATAACTTATATGGAACTCAGAATGGGAAGGCTACACTGATGAAGCAGCCTATGTTGTGGAAAATAACCACTATACTTTATTACAAATAAGGTTTTACAGAGTTTTTGTTGCATCAAGAAATGACTTTATTAAAGTTTTCAACAAAGCCGATACCAGTCTGCAGAGTGGCACCCCGTTCTTACGGTCTCCCTCCATCTTATATAGTCCTCTTCCGTTTTCCCGCTCTTTTATTGCTCCGCCCACTTCCTTTGTCTCTGAGAGCGGCTAAACTCAACTTTCATTCAATTCAGAGTACTACAATCAATCAACCCTTATCTTGCAAAAATATTCATGTTTAGTTTAAACTCTGTTCAACCCTGGCTCTTTTCACTGTGTTTGAAGACAAAAACAAATGGCCCAAGCCAGTTTCAGTCTTTGATATGATAAGCCAACCATGGATCTAAGTAAGAGCAAGCAATCTGACCCTAGGGCAGATTCCCTCTCTACTCACCCACACAGTGAAATTAAATGACCCAATACAATTACTGGCCCAGTAACAAAGAATTCTAACTTTATGCTCTTGATTAACCCAGTTCTACCTCATAGTCGATTAAACTCTACAGTTCATTAATAATAATTCACCACACCTACAGCTTGGGGGGCAAGTAGTCTAGCGGTTAGGGTGTTGGGCCAGTAACCGAAAGGTCACGGGTTTGAATCCTCAAGCCGACAAGGTGAAAAATCAGTTGATGTGCCCTTGCTCCAGGGTCACTGTTTCATAAAAAATGATTTGATGAAACATTGAATTTGGCCTTACTGCTATTAGCCCATAGAAACTCATAGAATAACAGATTCATACAGTGGGGAGAAGAAGTATTTGATACACTGCCGATTTTGCAGGTTTTCCTACTTACAAAGCATGTAGAGGTCTGTAATTTTTATCATAGGTACACTTCAACTGTGAGAGACGGAATCTAAAACAAAAATCCAGAAATTCACATTGTATGATTTTTAAGTAATTAATTTGCATTTTATTACATGACATAAGTATTTGATCACCTACCAACCAGTAAGAATTCCGGCTCTCACAGACCTGTTAGTTTTTCTTTAAGAAGCCCTCCTGTTCTCCACTCATTACCTGTATTAACTGCACCTATCTGAACTCGTTACCTGTATAAAAGACACCTGTCCACACACTCAATCATACAGACTCCAACCTCTCCACAATGGCCAAGACCAGAGAGCTGTGTAAGGACATCAGGGATAAAATTGTAGACCTGCACAAGGCTGGGATGGGCTACAGGACAATAGGCAAGCAGCTTGGTGAGAAGGCAACAACTGTTGGTGCAATTATTAGAAAATTGAAGAAGTTCAAGATGACGGTCAATCACCCTCGGTCTGGGGCTCCATGCAAGATCTCACCTCGTGGGGCATCAATGATCATGAGGAAGGTGAGGGATCAGCCCAGAACTACACGGCAGGACCTGGTCAATGACCTGAAGAAAGCTGGGACCACAGTCTCAAAGAAAACCATTAGTAACACACTACGCCGTCATGGATTAAAATCCTGCAGCGCACGCATGGTCCCCCTGCTCAAGCCAGCGCATGTCCAGGCCCATCTGAAGTTTGCCAATGACCATCTGGATGATCCAGAGGAGGAATGGGAGAAGGTCATGTGGTCTGATGAGACAAAAATAGAGCTTTTTGGTCTAAACTTCACTCGCCGTGTTTGGAGGAAGAAGAAGGATGAGTACAACTCCAAGAACACCATCCCAACCATGAAGCATGGAGGTGGAAACATCATTCTTTGGGGATGCTTTTCTGCAAAGGGGACAGGACGACTGCACCGCATTGAGGGGAGGATGGATGGGGCCATGTATCGCGAGATCTTGGCCAACAACCTCCTTCCCTCAGTAAGAGCATTGAAGATGGGTCGTGGCTGTGTCTTTCAGCATGACAACGACCCGAAACACACAGCCAGGGCAACTAAGGAGTGGCTCCGTAAGAAGCATCTCAAGGTCCTGGAGTGGCCTAGCCAGTCTCCAGACCTGAACCCAATAGAAAATCTTTGGAGGGAGCTGAAAGTCCGTATTGCCCAGCGACAGCCCCGAAACCTGAAGGATCTGGAGAAGGTCTGTATGGAGGAGTGGGCCAAAATCCCTGCTGCAGTGTGTGCAAACCTGGTCAAGACCTACAGGAAACGTATGATCTCTGTAATTGCAAACAAAGGTTTCTGTACCAAATATTAAGTTCTGCTTTTCTGATGTATCAAATACTTATGTCATGCAATAAAATGCAAATTAATTACTCTCTTACTGTCAAGTTCTGCGTGATTTCTGGCTGACCACAGCTCTGCCCAAACTTGAAAACGGCTTTATCCTTGATGAACGCAAAGGACAACTCAAAACTGTTCACTTTATGATTTTTTATTGTCATAAAGATGGAACAGAATAGGTTGATAACCTTCAAACACACAAACAAAAACCCATGGATTAGTTACAAATAACTCTCAATTCCACTTTCTCAAAAATAAGCATAAACTAATGTTACTGAATCCTCAAACCTAACCAAACAATCATTTCATCATTTAGATTAACCTAGGATCATTGCAAGTTAATAATTAAATATCAATATCATAATTAAACATTTAACAATACACATGATTATAGTAACGTTACTGTCAAGTTCTACGTTCACATAATGAAGTCTTCACTATTTAATTTAATTAATAATTGTATTGTATGTTACAACCAAACCAAAAGGGCATATAGAAGCATGAATTCACAACACATTCTGTCCTACCAGTTGCGTCTTTGGATGATCAGGAGCTGTGGTCATTGGTATCTCTTCTCAGGAATGAGTGAGAGCCAAGTAAGCTTTTACCAAACATTTCGATGCCATGCACATGCACTGCTTGTGGGTGCGCAGGTTAATATGGTCCCCAGAGCACTTCCTGGTGGTTGGTTTCAACAGCTCCGGTTGCATGGTTGCCCCCTGCAGGTTGGGAGTGCTTTGAGCACCCTGGGTGGATTTAGGCTTGAGTGCTCGGTCTAGCCTGTAGTCAGGAATTGACACAACACCTCCCACTTGACCTCCTGGTTCTTCAACCCAAGGAGGTCACACAGAACTGTGATGTGTTGGATTCAGTTACTCTATTTTTGATCCTGTTGCTGCTGCTCTTCAACTGGAAGCAAGACAACTATCCGTCTGACATCCCTGTGAAGAACTGTTGCTGGTATCTTGATTGAATGTTTTTCCATCTTTTTAGTGGGCTTCACAGTTGCGACTGGGTAGCTGGGGAAGGATCGGAGATATACATCCCTCACAATTCCCTTCTTGTCAGTGTTAACGTCAATAACTCTGGCAAGCCTGTACTGCAGTTTTTTCTTCATTAAAGATTTGGAATCTTCCTCCACAGAGCAAGAGTCCAGTGTTTTCCTCTTTGACCACAGCAAGCCTGCTGAGTGTGGTGTCTGGCCAGGTTACATCCTTTTGGGCTGCAAGGAAGAGATCCCTGAGTGCATCTTCACACTCCATGATGGTAAGTGTAGCTTTCTTGATTCTGGACTTGATCTCAAGAGCTGAAGGAATTTCCTTTTTCTTGCTTGTGGTGGTGGTCTTGGCTAGCATTTCTTTCCACCTTGTGGCAGCTCTCCACACCCAGGCAATGACTCTTGTCAACCTGGTTAAACTGCTGAACTTGCTGATGTTAAGGATATTCCCCACTGAATAACCAGAAGGTGGTCTTTGGACTTGGATTTGTTGCCCTCTTCCATTAGGGCTGCTTTGCAGGTCTTTACCTTTGTCAGAGGTTGGAGATATTGGTATACGTGGAGCATGTTGGATCTTTTTCCCCACCTGCGCTCGGGTCAGTGCTGCTGTAAAACATTTCCTTTGGAGCTTGTTTATGCCTTCTTTGGCATCTGCAGCGACTTCTTTGGCTGACTTTGTCGGCCAATCCTCTACAGGTCGTTTCAGAAACTCTGGGCCGTTCTGCCACACAGAGTTCTCTTTGAGGTCCTCTGGGGTTGCTCCTCTTGTCATGAGGTCAGCAATGTTTTGCTCACCTGGAATCCATCTCCAGTCCTCAACTGATGTGGACTTCTGGATCTCTCCCACTCTGTTTGCAAAAAAGGTCTGGTACCCATAACTGTCCCTTTGGATTGCACCCAGCACAGTTTGACTATCTAACAGATGGATCCAACGTCCTACTTGCATCCGACTGTGCTTTTCAATGTATTTCCTGAGTCTTGCAGCAAACACAGCACCACAGACTTCAGCCTTCACTGGTTCTCCCTTTTGGTCAAGTGGTGTAAGCTTGGCTTTGGACTCAACAAGTCGGACCAGGAAGCCTTGCTCGGTCTCCCACCTGAAGTATGCCACTGCTCCATAACTCTGGTCGCTCCCATCTGAGAATGTTATTCCCCAGGGTTCTCCAATCCTTTTGACTGGAGTCAGGCTTCTATGGAAGGTAATTTGGTTGAGGTGTCTGTATTCCTCAAACAGGCGGATTGCTTCTCCTCTAAGTTTCTCAGACAGAGGTGTGTCCCATGTGTCTCTTGTTAGAGCTTTGCCTCCAGTTTCTTGGAATGCTTTTCTGACTAAAATGGCTCCTTTCTGTTTGGCAGGTGTTGCAAGGCCTATTGGGTCATACAAACTAGCTACTTGGCTAAGCAGTTGCCTTCTGGTCAGTGGGTTTGGAGTTTTCATTCTCACTTCCTCTCCAACGAGATCTTGACTGATCCTCATCTTCTTTTGTCTCTTTGAGAAGTTTATCGAGGTCATGAGGTACAATTTGTCTGATTCGACTAAATAACCAACTCCAAGGGCTCTGTTGTCTCCTTCTCTCACTTGGTTGGGGAGGATGAAGACTTCCTCTGATGATGTTGGATGTTCTGATGTAGATGTTTGCCTCCCACTTTGGCCTGATCGGACCCACGGCTTGAGGAAGAATCCACCTGCCTTTAGGATTTCTTCGACTTTTTTGGTGGTTCCGTCTAGCTTTTCCAGGTCATTATGGGATGTCAGGATGTCATCTACGTAGGAATCCTCTTCAAGGACCCTCCGTTCCTCTTTCAGATGTGTGAACATGGGCAACTTCGCTGTTTCTCTCATGGCTAGTTGTGCGATACACCCTGCTGGTCGATCGCCCATGTTGACCCTGGTGATGGCATATTCCTCAATGTCCCCATCATCACCGTCTCTCCAGAGGAATCTATGGAGGTGCATCTCCAGGTCTTCGAGCCACACAGAATTGTACATCTTTTTGATGTCGCCGAGAGCAGCATGGATTCCTCTCCTGAACCTTAGCAGTACCGCTCGAATAGGATTAAGTACATCAGGCCCTTTCAGAAGAAGGTCATTCATGCTGCTTCCTCTAAACCTCTGGCTGCTGTTCCATACCAGTCGGACAGGTGTAGTTATAGAGTGTGGGTTTGGTGCTATCAAGTGACTGACGTACCATACTGGACCTTTCCAGTCGGCAATGGTCTTTCTAGTGAGTTTCTTTGCTGCCTTCCTTTCCACCATCTCATGAACTTGAGTTGTGTATGCTGCACGCCAATCTGGTTCTCTCTTGAGTTGTTTCTCCGTCCTCAGAAACGTGGCTTTCACTGCGCTTCTGTTGTTGGGCAGGGAACTTGGATCTTCAATCCAAGGGTATTTTGTGTCCCAGTGAGGCTCCTGACTATGCACATCTGACTCCACGTAACTGAGACCTTGCCTGATTATCTCAAGCTCTCTTTCTTCACTAAGAGTCATGTCTTTGCCGCCTGGTTGACAGTTACCACAACGACATCCTCCACACATGGGTTCACAGGCCGCACCAATGCTGTCCCACTTCCACCAGTCCAAGAACTCTTTGCCAATAACAGTGGTTTTAGTTTCAGCTCTAGATTCTTGCATCTCAGCAATTTCTTGATACTTTACTGCTGTGATTCTCATAGATCGTGCAAAATGAGTTTCAGAATTGTGCAGGGCCATGTCCAGTACTTCACAGAGGTCTGGATGTGCTCCTCCAACGGTCTTTCCTAAAGGGCTCTCCCACAGGACAAGATCTCCTACTACCTTTACTCTCTGTGGAGCAAGTCTTCCTTCCCGGTGGCTTATGAGAAGCTCAACATGTTCTGGTCTGTGAAGGTCTTCCAGGTTGGTATCGGGGAAGAACTTCTTGAGGTGTTGTGCTTTGATTGCTCTGTGAACTTTTGCAATCTCATCCAACCCATAACAGATCAGCTCATGAGCTTTCTCCGTGCCTCTTGGTGTCTTGACTCTCACCTTGAGTAAGTATATTTTGGTCTTCACCTTCATGGCCATGCCTCCAACTCCATGGACGACTAGTGTGATCCTTTCACTTCGAAGCTTCAGTCTCCTGGCGGCTGTGTGAGTGATGTAGTTGGTGTCTGATGCTAAGTCAATGAGAGTTCCAATTTTCTGCCCTGCGTTAGTAGTTACTTCGAGAAGCATAAGAATAACTGGTAATTCACGTGTGCTTGAGTCCATTACCCCAGGAAGGCTTCCTCCAGTGCAGTGTGATTTTGCCATGTTGGTGAAAGCATTCCTGAATTTTTCTGCCACGTCCGGGGTGAGCTCACGTATTAATCTCTCTTGCTCCTCTGTGAATGTTTGCCTCCTGGTGCTGGGTTTTTCCACTTTCACGTATTCTTTCCTCTTAGCCCCTCCTTTAAGGCAGAGAAAGAAATGGTGATCCGAGGAGCTTCCTCTTTTGCAGTCTCTGTTTCTGCAAAGGTAAGTGTCCGTACATTCCTCATCCTCTCCATGACATCTGAGGCATCTTCTGCATGCTCCCAGTCTTTCGACAGCATTCAGCTTCTCACTAGGCTTTAGTTCTTTGAACTGCTTACAAAAGAAAATCTTCTCACGGTGCTTTTCATCTCCACACACAACGCATCCTCCCTTTCTCGTGGACCTTGTGGAAGCATACCGCTTCTCCGGGTACGTAGCTTTCTTTTCAGGGTTTTCACTTACACCCAACTGGTCTAGTTTCTCCAGTATGTCCTCTTGTGTCTTTAAAAATCTTAGAAGGCTGTCGAAGTGATTGTCAGGTGTGACTCCATTTCTTGGGTTGACCATGAATGTCAGCCAGTCCCTCTTCATGTTATCCGGCAGCTTGCTCTCTATGGATCTGATGACAAGGGGATTCTTTATGGCTCCACTGCTTTCGAGCTCCGTGAGGTCATTCAGGGCCTTTTCCACAGCTTGAATCAGGTCAATAACCTTCCTTGGTTGGTGTGACTTTAAAGGAGGGATCCTCTCCAGGTCCTCAATTATCTCCAAAGCAATTGTTGGCTTGTTTCCATACCGGTTTTGGAGTACTCTAAACATGTCTTCAGCACTGTTATATGATGACAGGCGCAGGTCTCTACATATTCTCTCGTCCACACTGTCAAGAAGTTGAAACTTCTTCACCTCCACTGAACCAGTCGGCTCTCCCTGCTTTTGCAGGCTCTCCCAGTCTTTCCTCCATCTGTGGAAATTCCTCCTAAGCCCAGTGAATTTAGGTAGACTGGTTGGTTTTATTCTCACCACTGGTTGTGGGACTGCTCTTGGTTGAAGCTCTGTAGGTCTTCTGTCCTCTTCTGCAATTCTCTGTGCGATGAGGAATTCTGTTCTTTTGGCCTCGAGGTTACTGCCGAATATTCTCAGATCTTTTACTCTGCCTTTCAGCTCTGCAGTCTCATCGTGTGGGACCCATTTTTCCCAGTCTTTCAGGCTTTCACTTGCATCATGGATTAGCTTCCTCGCTCTTTCCAGCTGTAGTTCATAGCCGTCCCTGTTAATAGCAGTGACGGGGGTTTCTTTGGCTCTGTCACAGGCTTTCTCCGCTTCTTGGATTGCAAAGTCTACCTCCTCTTTACCGTATCTTGGCCAGAGGTTGAATTGGACTGCCTCTCGGATTTCCTCCAATTTCATGTCGCACTCTTCAATCGTCCTTTCAAGATCAGCATGCTGGTCCTTGTCGAGCTTGACCTCTTCATCTCCCTTAGTTCCCGCTTCAGCCAGTAGGCCAGCCGCGTAGTCATCATTTGAATCACCGACACTTCTAGCCAGGGAACTGAGCTTGCTGAACTCCTCTTGTAGTTCATGCTTAATCATACCAGCTGCAGCTTTACTCAGGTAGTTCGCTTGTCTGGTGAAAGCAGATTTGGCTAAGGTCCGCTCTTGCTTCAGTTGCTTGACTGTTTTCCCAAAAGTTTCCTTGGCCATGGTGTAGAGTTTCACAGGCAATTCTTCCTTTGCGTCGACAGCTTGACTTCAGCCCTTTGATCCTCGTCCTCACTGCCGCGCTGGTTATCAACTGTCAAGTTCTGCGTGATTTCTGGCTGACCACAGCTCTGCCCAAACTTGACAGCGGCTTTATCCTTGATGAACGCAAAGGACAACTCAAAACTGTTCACTTTATGATTTTTTATTGTCATAAAGATGGAACAGAATAGGTTGATAACCTTCAAACACACAAACAAAAACCCATGGATTAGTTACAAATAACTCTCAATTCCACTTTCTCAAAAATAAGCATAAACTAATGTTACTGAATCCTCAAACCTAACCAAACAATCATTTCATCATTTAGATTAACCTAGGATCATTGCAAGTTAATAATTAAATATCAATATCATAATTAAACATTTAACAATACACATGATTATAGTAACGTTACTGTCAAGTTCTACGTTCACATAATGAAGTCTTCACTATTTAATTTAATTAATAATTGTATTGTATGTTACAACCAAACCAAAAGGGCATATAGAAGCATGAATTCACAACACATTCTGTCCTACCAGTTGCGTCTTTGGATGATCAGGAGCTGTGGTCATTGGTATCTCTTCTCAGGAATGAGTGAGAGCCAAGTAAGCTTTTACCAAACATTTCGATGCCATGCACATGCACTGCTTGTGGGTGCGCAGGTTAATATGGTCCCCAGAGCACTTCCTGGTGGTTGGTTTCAACAGCTCCGGTTGCATGGTTGCCCCCTGCAGGTTGGGAGTGCTTTGAGCACCCTGGGTGGATTTAGGCTTGAGTGCTCGGTCTAGCCTGTAGTCAGGAATTGACACAACACTTACTTAAAAATCATACAATGTGATTTTCTGGATTTTTGTTTTAGATTCCGTCTCTCACAGTTGAAGTGTACCTATGATAAAAAATTACAGACCTCTACATGCTTTGTAAGTAGGAAAACCTGCAAAATCGGCAGTGTATCAAATACTTGTTCTCCCCACTGTATATGGAAAAACAGATAAATCAAAATCAAAAGGAAGTATGTTTTGAAGTGTCTGTACTATATCTGAGAGATATAAGAAAGCTCAGAAAAAGAAAAACATTTCTGTGGAATTATCTGTATACCTACATTTACATTTTAGTCATTTAGCAGACGCTCTTATCCAGAGCGACTTACAGTTAGTGAGTGCATACATTATTTTTTTATTTTTCATACTGGCCCCCCATGGGAATCGAACCCACAACCCTGGCGTTGCAAACGCCATGCTCTACCAACTGAGCTACATCCCTGCCTGCCATTCCCTCCCCTACCCTGGACGACGCTGGGCCAATTGTGCGCCGCCCCATGGGTCTCCCGGTCATGGCCGGCTACGACAGAGCCTGGATTTGAACCAGGATCTCTAGTGGCACAGACCACTGTGCCATTCGGTACCGGGTGACATTCAGATGAGTCCCGTGAGACTGGGGTCGTAGAGCAAAATGATGAACTCCATCGAGTCTCATATTTCCATAGAGGGGTCCTATTACTGTGTAGCCCAAACAGTTCAGAAGCTACAGACAGAAGTTGGCACATTGGCGGTACCGACTTCAGACGAGTCCTGTGATGCTTGTGGGGGTTGTAGAGAGAAATGGAAAGTTTCTTGCCCAAACCATTTGGATGCTACAAATGTAGCTAGGTGAGACAACCACATATCTCAGTCATAAACTAGGTTTCCATCCAATTGGAGACAGATTTTCTAAAATCTGCATAAAGAAAATATGTGCATTTTCCCCACCAGTGGTGTATTTGTATTTGTATTTAATAAGGATCCCCATTAGCTGCTGCCAAGGGGGTCCAGCAACATCAGGGCAGTTATATATAATAACAAATATTACATGACATTACATTTCATAACACTTTTCACAACACATTAAGTTTGTGCCCTCAGGCCACTACTCTACTATCACATATCTACAATACAAAATCCATGTGTACGTGTGTGTATTTGTATTTGTATTTATTATGGATCTCCATTAGCTGCTGCCAAGGCATTTATTGTAAAAACATTACAATACATTCACAGATTTCACAGCACACTGTGTGCCCTCAGGCCCCTACTCCACCACTACCACATAAATGAATGTGTACGTGTGTGTATAGTGCGTATGTTATCGTGTGTGTGTATACATGTGTCTGCGCCTATGTTTGTGTTGCTTCACAGTCCCCGCTTGTCACGATCGTCTAATGAGGAGGACCAAGGCGCAGCGTTGAAAGTGAACATAGTATTTATTAGACTGATCACACGATCAAAATAACTGACGAAAACGTGATGTCTCTGGTTACATAAACAAACCAAAATGAGAACAAGAAACCACAACACAAAGTGAAAAGACCGATAGTTAAATATGGCTCCCAATCAGAGACAACCAGCTGACACTCGTTGCCTCTGATTGGGAGTCACTCAGGCCAACATAGATATACAAACATAGACTTACACACCCTGGCTCAACATAACATAGTCCCCAGAGCCAGGGCGTGACAGTACCCCCCCCCCCAAAGGCGCGGACTCCGACCGCGCCAAACAACCACAACAGGGGAGGGACCGGTGTGGGCACTCCGCCTCGGCGGCGGATCCGGCTCCGGACATGACCCAGGCACGGGTTGTGCTGGACTGACGACGCGCACCCCTGGCTTGGTGCGTGGAGGAGGAACGGGCCTTACCAGGCTGACGACGCCCACCGTAGGCTTGGTGCGTGGAGCAGGGACCGGCCGGACTGGGCTGACGAAGCACACCACTGACTTGGTGCGGGGAGCAGGAACGGGCCGGACCGGGCTGACGAAGCGCACCCCTGACTTGGTGCGGGGAGCAGGAATGAGCCGGACCGGGCTGACGACGCGCACCACAGACTTGATGCGGGGAGCTTGGATGGGCCGGACTGGGCTGGCGACGCGCACCACCGACTTGGTGCGGAGAGCAGGAACGGGCCGGACAGGGCTGACGAAACGCACCACAGACTTGGTGCGGGGAGCAGGAATGAGCCGAACCGGCCTGACGACGCGCACCACTGACTTGGTGCGGGGAGCTTGGATGGGCCGGACTGGGCTGGCGACGCGCACCACCGACTTGGTGCGGAGAGCAGGAACGGGCCAGACCGGGCTGACGACGCGCACCACTGACTTGGTGCGGGGAGCAGGAATGGGCCGGACCGGGCTGACGACGCGCACCACTGACTTGGGGCGGGGAGCAGGAACGGGCCGCGCCGGGCTGACGACACGCACCACAGGCTCGATGCGAGGAACAGGAACAGGCCGGACCGTACTGGGGACACACACCACTGGCCCTACGCAGGGATCAGGAACGGGCCGGACCGGACTGGTAACACACCCCAGTACCTCTCGCCGTGCCTCCACACTTTCCCTCTCCTCTGTGACCAGTGGCCCCCTTAACCTGGTGGCCTTCTCTGCCAACCCTCTGCACCACTCTATCCCGTACTCCTGCTGCCCCGTCGTCCACGGCGTGAGCCCCCCCCTAAAAAATTTCTGGGCTTGACTCTCCCCCGTGGACCAGGCCTCCATGGTTCTCGTCCAATTCTCTCTCCACTTCTCGTAATTCCAGCCTTTCTCCTCGTCACGCTGCTTGGTCTGGTTTTGGTGGTTTCTTCTGTCACGATCGTCTAATGAGGAGGACCAAGGCGCAGCGTTGAAAGTGAACATAGTATTTATTAGACTGATCACACGATCAAAATAACTGACGAAAACGTGATGTCTCTGGTTACATAAACAAACCAAAATGAGAACAAGAAACCACAACACAAAGTGAAAAGACCGATAGTTAAATATGGCTCCCAATCAGAGACAACCAGCTGACACTCGTTGCCTCTGATTGGGAGTCACTCAGGCCAACATAGATATACAAACATAGACTTACACACCCTGGCTCAACATAACATAGTCCCCAGAGCCAGGGCGTGACACCGCTGTTCCATAAGGTGTTTTTTAATCTGTTTTAAAAAAATCTAATTTTACTACTTGCATCAGTTACTTGATGTGGAATAGAGTTCCATGTAGTCATGGCTCTATGTAGTACTGTGCGACACTCATAGTATGTTCTGGACTTGGGGACTGTGAAGAGACCTCTGGTGAAATGTCTTGTGGGGTATGCATGGGTGACCGAGCTGTGCGCCAGTAGCTCAAACAGACAGCTCAATGCACCCAACATGTCAACACCTCTTATAAACACAAGTAGAGATGAAGTCAATCTCTCCTCCACTTTGAGCCAGGAGAGATTAACATGCATATTATTAATATTAGCTCTCTGTGTACATCCAAGGGCCAGCCGTGCTGCCCTGTTCTGAGCCAATTGCAATTTTCCTTAGTCCTTTTTTGTGGCACCTTACCACACGACTGAACAGTAGTCCAGGTGTGACAAAACTAGGGCCTGTAGGACCTGCCTTGTTGATAGTGCTGTTAAGAAGGTAGAGCAGCGCTTTATTATGGACATACTTCTCCCCATCTTAGCTACTGTTGTATCAATATGTTTTGACCATGACAGTTTACAATCCAGGGTTACTTCAAGCAGTTTAGTTACCTCAACTTGCTCAAATTCCACAAGATTTATTACAAGATTTAGTTGAGGTTTAGGGTTTAGTGAATGATTTGTCCCAAATACAATGCTTAAAGTTTTAGAAATATTTAGGACTAACTTATTCCTTGCCATCCACTCTGAAACTAACTGCAACTCTTTGTTAAGTGTTGCAGTATTTTCAGTCGCTGTAGTAGCTCACATGTATAGTGTTGAGTCATCCGCATACATAGACACTCTGGCTTTACTCAAAGCCAGTGGCATGTCATTAGTAAAGATTGAAAAAAGTAATGGGCCTATACAGCTGCCCTGGGGAATTCCTGATTCTACCTGGCGTTTGTTGGAGAGGCTTCCATTAAAGAACACCCTTTTGTTCTGTTAGACAGGTAACTCTGTATCCACAATATAGCTGGTGGAGTAAAGCCATAACACATACGTTTTTCCAGCAGCAGACAATGATCGATAATGTCAAAAGCCGCACTCAAGTCTAACAAAACAGCCCCCACAATCTTTTATCATCAATTTCCCTCAGCCAATCATCAGTTATTTGTGTAAGTGCTGTGCTTGTTGAATGTCCTTCTCTATAAGCATGCTGTAAGTTTGTTGTCAATTTGTTTACTGTAAAATAGCATTGTATCTGGTCAAACACCATTTTTTCCAATAGTTTACTAAGGGTTGGTAACAGGCTAATTGCCAATGAAATAAATAATTAAAGTAATTGCCAATATCAATGGGTTTTGTGATGAATGAAGTGGATTTAACAGGTGACAACAATAAGGGATCATAGCTTTCACCTGGATTCTCCTGGTCAGTCTATGTCATGGAAGGAGCAGGTGTTCCTAATGTTTTGTACACTCAGTGTATTGTTAATCTGCAGGCTATTATAATACCGTAAGCCTCTCAACTGCGGGAGGGTCTACTCATACAATTTTGATTTGATTTTCTTTCTTTTTGGTTTCAAAGAAGCGTGTCTTCCTGTTACATGGTCTACTGGCCTACTGCTGGCAACTGTAGCATAAAAATAATAATGGCACCGTTGTGTTTGATGTAAACACCATGGCAATTATATGCAACATGCATCAATCCACTGTAGGCCTATCCAACAATGCATGCATCATCATCATCATATATAGCTGGGATCTTTCTCCCTCATCAAATCAGCGTCAGAGGTCAGCCACTTGCAAAGTATAGGCTGCTGCGGTCATTCTCAGTCGCAATTGGCTATGTTGTTCAACGTGTCAGAAAAATAATATACTAGGCCTACTGGAAAAATGTTACTGAAAATATTAGGATGCTCATCCTTTTGGATGAATCATGAAAGGAGCTTGGCTACGTTGATTTATTTGCACCCCATTTAATATGAGAGGAAATGCAACCCTGGCACCTGTTGTCATTCCTCGATCGCACATGCTGACCATCATGACGATTGCTGCCTACAGTTTTCTTTCTATCTGATTAAAGAGATGATGTCCAGACAGGCTAGGCCCTTAGGAAACTTTCAGAATGGACATATAGAGAATTAACAAACTCATACACACTCACCACCCATCTAAAATGACCCATCAATCAAAGCATCTCACTCAGACACATAAGCTAATCACATTTCTTCTTTCCCAAAAGAAATCTTACCTTAGCTTCAAATCCTTTCTGTAGGGTATCAAAAACTAGTTTACATTATAGGATCATGGTAAATCAATGTAGCCTATCACATAAATTGACGAGGAAAGTTTTAAGGGGAAGATATAGTGGCAGCTGTGATATAGGCCTAGGCTATATGAAGATGAAATTGACAACCATTAGAAAATAGAAACACATGCACGCAACCTGTCCATAGCCTATCAGCCGTTGATCAATTCTTGCAATTAGCCTATCTCTTCCCCCTCTCTCTAGCTCTTGAATGAGTAGGCTAGGCTATATATAGACAATGAACAGCAATATATTTTGAAACTTATTTCGAGCCATTTTGAAAGGCCTATTCGAGGAGAGAAGCATGGATCGATCCTCTTGCTTGCTGAATTGCTATAGAATAGGCTACAGTGTTGGCAATGAACTGGCGGGGAAGTTTGAATGGCGAGAGTGACGTGTAGCTCTGGTGTGATGTGATCACATTGGCTAAATTGATACATTGCTGCACTGATGCATTGAAAGAAAAACAGGCAGAGAGAAATTTATTAATTTATTAATTTACACAACAAACCCACAGACCGGTCAGTGGCAGTGCATGGACTGTCAGTGGCAAGCTACCCTGTATTTTTTGTCGTATTAAAAATAGTATGCTAATGTTTCCAGTCATATAAAACGTAGTAGGCTAGAAATTGCATAAAATGAAAATAGGCCTAAGGGCACATTTTTGCCGGGCAAAGAAAGGAGAAGAAACGCCTCTCTATTTGCCATTTCTAACATAGGCATTGGAATTCTTCCATGCAGCTCTCTCTCTCACAGTGGGGTAGGCTACATACACATATACAATAAATCAATGTTTTGCAAAGTTTTATATAGGCCTATATACGGTTAATTCAAACAAATTACAAAAACAGAATCATCTAATAGTTTCAATAATTAAGTGCCTGTTTTTGTAGCCATGCGTGCAACGTTAGGCTAGGCTATATGTTGTTTGAGATCAATTGTTTTATACTGTTTGAAGGAACAAAGTTTTACAATATCATGGATAGAATAAATATAGTTTAAGCAGGGCTCTCCAACCCTGTTCCTAGAGAGCTACCGTCCTGTAGGTTTTCGCTCCAACCCTAATCTAGCGCACCTGATTCTAATAATTAGCTGGTTGATAAACTGAATCAGGTTAGTTACAACTGGGGTTGAAACGAAAACCTACAGGAGGGTATACAGTGAGGGAAAAAAGTATTTGATCCCCTGCTGACTTTGTACCTTTGCCCACTGACAAAGACATGATCAGTCTATCATTTTAATGGTAGGTTTATTTGAACCGTGAGAGACAGAATAACAACAAAAAAATCCAGAAAAACACGTCAAAAATGTTATAAATTGATTTGCATTTTAATGGGGGAAATAAGTATTTGACCCCTCTGCAAAACATGACTTAGTACTTGGTGGCAAAACCCGTGTTGGCAATCACAGAGGTCAGACGTTTCTTGTAGTTGGCCACCAGGTTTGCACACATCTCAGGAGGGATTTTGTCCCACTCCTCTTTGCAGATCTTCTCCAAGTCATTAAGGTTTCGAGGCTGACGTTTGGCAACTCGAACCTTCAGCTCCCTCCACAGATTTTCTATGGGATTAAGGTCTGGAGACTGGCTAGGCCACTTCAGGACCTTAATGTGCTTCTTCTTGAGCCACTCCTTTGTTGCCTTGGCCGTGTGTTTTGGGTCATTGTCATGCTGGAATACCCATCCACGACCCATTTTCAATGCCCTGGCTGACGGAAGGAGGTTCTCACCCAAGATTTGATGGTACATGGCCCCGTCCATCGTCCCTTTGATGCGGTAAAGTTGTCCTCTCCCCTTAGCAGAAAAACACCCCCAAAGCATAATGTTTCCACCTCCATGTTTGACGGTGGGGATGGTGTTGTTGGGGTCATAGGCAGCATTCCTCCTCCTCCAAACACAGCGAGTTGAGTTGATGCCAAAGAGCACGATTTTGGTCTCATTTGACCACAACACTTTCACCCAGTTCTCCTCTGAATCATTCAGATGTTCATTGGCAAACTTCAGACGGGCCTGTATATGTGCTTTCTTGAGCAGGGGGACCTTGCGGGCGCTGCAGGATTTCAGTCCTTCACGGCGTAGTGTGTTACCAATTGTTTTCTTGGTGACTATGGTCCCAGCTGCCTTGAGATCATTGACAAGATCCTCCCGTGTAGTTCTGGGCTGAATCCTCACCGTTCTCATGATCATTGCAACTCCACGAGGTGAGATCTTGCATGGAGCCCCAGGCCGAGGGAGATTGACAGTTATTTTGTGTTTCTTCCATTTGCGAATAATTGCACCAACTGTTGTCACCTTCTCACCAAGCTGCTTGGCGATGGTCTTGTAGCCCATTCCAGCCTTGTGTAGGTCTACAATCTTGTCCCTGACATCCTTGGACAGCTCTTTGGTCTTGGCCATGGTGGAGAGTTTGGAATCTGATTGATTGATTGCTTCTGTGGACAGGTGTCTTTAATACAGGTAACAAGCTGAGATTAGGAGCACTCCCTTTAAGAGTGTGCTCCTAACTCAGCTCGTTACCTGTATAAAAGACACCTGGGAGCCAGAAATCTTTCTGATTGAGAGGGGGTCAAATACTTATTCCCCCCATTAAAATGCAAATCAATTTATAACATTTTTGACATGCGTTTTTCTGGATTTTGTTGTTGTTATTCTGTCTCTCACTGTTCAAATAAACCTATAATTAAAATTATAGCTGATCATTTATTTGTCAGTGGGCAAACGTACAAAATCAGCAGGGGATCAAATACTTTTTTCCCTCACTGCATCTCCAGGAACAGGGTTGGAGAGCCCTGGTTTAATGAAACAAGAGCTGTAGTGTTTGTACACTGTAAAAAATGTTTTATTGAGATTCAGTCAAAATGACTCGATTTATCTAGCCAAGTCATTTAAATTTGCCAAATTCGTTGAGTTGACAATTATTATTTTTTTGAGCTGACCTTAACTCACTCAAAATGTCAAAACGTATTAAATCAAGCTGAGTTAGCAAAAAAGTATATGTTTACTCAACTTAGAAATTCACAACCAAGAAGTCAAATCAACTGAAGCAACACAACAGTAGTGTTGACTGAAAATGTAAAGTTCAGTTCACTTCAATGTATTATTTTGGGGCGGAGCTCATTAGAATAATACCCAACATGCTTTGCAACCTTCATTTTTACATTTACATTTAGGTCATTCAGCAGACACTTTCATCCAGAGCGACTTCAGTTAGTGCATTCAACGAAGGTAGATAAACAACCACATAAGTCAAACATTTCTGTAACCGTTACTGAGAATGCCGTTGTTGTTAAAGTGGTCTGTTGCTTGGTTGAGATGTACTGCCAATTTTGAAACTGCCGAAAAAGCTCACACATGAGCATAATGTACACAACTGAAATCGGTATTATATCATTTGAAAGATTTAATCAGTTCTGAAATGTGTAATTTTCAAAGTACACTACCGGTCAAAAGTTTTAGAACACCTACTCATTCAAGGGTTTTTCTTTATTTTTACTATTTTCTACATTGTAGAATAATAGTGAAGACATCAAAACTATGAAATAACACATATGGAATCATGTAGTAACCAAAAAAGTGTTAAACAAATCAAAATATATTTTATATTTGAGATTCTTCAAATAGCCATCCTTTGCCTTGATGACAGCTTTACACACTCTTGGCATTCTCTCAACCAGCTTCACCTGGAATGCATTTTAATTAACAGGTGTGCCTTCTTAAAAGTTAATTTGTGGAATTTCTTTCATTCTTAATGCATTTGAGCCAATCAGTTTTGTTGTATACAGAAGATAGCCTTATTTGGTAAAAGACCAAGTCCATATTATGGCAAGAACAGCTCAAATAAGCAAAGAGAAATGACAGTCCATCATTACTTTAAGACATGAAGGTCAGTCAATACGGAACATTTCAAGAACTTTGAAAGTTTCTTTAAGGGCATTCACAAAAACCCTCAAGCGCTTAGATGAAACTGGATCTCATGAGAACCGCCACAGGAATGGAAGACCCAGAGTTACCTCTGCTGCAGAGGATAAGTTCATTAGAGTTACCAGCCTCAGAAATTGCAGCCCAAATAAATGCTTCACAGAGTTCAAGTACTAATAATAATAATAATAATAATAATAATAATAATAATATGCCATTTAGCAGACGCTTTTATCCAAAGCGATTTACAGTCATGCGTGTATACATTTTTGTGTATGTGACAGACACATCTCAACATCAACTGTTCAGAGGAAACTCTGTCGAATTGCTGCAAAGAAACCACTACTAAAGGACACAAATAATAAGAGACTTGCTTGGGCCAAGAAACACAAGCAATGGAAATTAGACCGGTGGACATTTGTCCTTTGGTCTGGAGTCCAAATTTGAGATTTTTGGTTCCAACCGCCATGTCTTTGTTAGACGCGGTGTGGGTGAACGGATGCTCTCCGCATGTGTATTTCCCACTGTAAAGCATGGAGGAGGAGGTGTTATGGTGTGGGGGTGCTTGCTGTTGACACTGTCTGTGATTTATTTAGAATGCAAGGCACACTTAACCAGCATGGCTACCACAGCATTCTGCAGCAATACGCCATCCCATCTGGTTTGGGCTTAGTGGGACTATCATTTGTTTTTCAACAGGACAATGACCCAACACACCTCCAGGCTATGTAAGGGCTATTTTACCAAGAAGGAGAGTGATGGAGTGCTGCATCAGATGACCTGGCCTCCACAATCCCCCAACCTCAACTAAATTGAGATGGTTTGGGATGAGTTGGACCGCAGAGTGAAGGAAAAGCAGCCAACAAGTGCTCAACATATGTGGGAACTCCTTCAAGACTATTGGAAAGCATACCAGATGAAGCTGGTTGAGAGAATGCCAAGAGTGTGCAAAGCTGTCATCAAGGCAAACGGTGGCTATTTGAAGAATCTCAAATATAAAATATATTTTGATATGTTTAACACTTTTTTGGTTATTACATAATTCCATATGTGTTATTTCATAGTTTTGATGTCTTCACTTTTATTCTAAAATGTAGAAAATAGTAAAAATAAAGAAAAACCCTTGAATGAGTAGTTGTTCTAAAACTTTTGACCGGTAGTGTAGTTGTTTCAACTGTATAGGAAGTTGACACAACTTAAAATGTTTAGGCAGGCAGGTTACAAACTTTGGTATATAAAACAACTAAAAGTTTAGTTTTTCTGACTATTAAATACTTGTCCTCTCCATTTGGTAATTTGTCAAAATAACTCCAGTAGCTTTGTTAACACAACAAAAAAATAAATTGAAACAATGATTTGACTAAAAGTATCAAGTTCACGCAACAAGTTATTAAATCCAAATTTGTCAGTTCCACTTACTTTACTAGGTTGAAGTAACTTTAGATTAAGTTAACACGAAATCCAGATTGTGCTTGAGATACAATTTTAATGCAGCCAGGTTACAAACTTTTTTAAGTCGACTGAAATATGTTTTTACAGTGTGCGGTGAAAATCAACCCTGTCGTTTATTTCTGCAGGCTATAGGTTGCTTGCATGAGATTAAATGTTTTGCTCCATCTGTTTTAACGAGAATAAACTATTGAATAAGTTATTATTCAATTTTCATCTCAATTAGACCGATCAGGTTGAATAAAGTTACAATTACAGGTTAAAGAAAAAATTATTAACCTGGTTAAAGATAAATAAAGGTTAAATTGGTCTTTGCATGCAACAAACGTATAGGCATATGCGTTGTCTTTATAAAAAAAATATGTTGTTTTTGCATTTATTGCTTTTGTAGAGTGTGAAATTAACTTGCACTCCAAAAACTCCCATTCTAACGAAAACAAGTTTAAATGCCTTTATTATACTGTATATATAATTAAAGACTCATTATTATTAATCAGCTTGCCGGCACACAACACATACCCCTGGCCCAAACTGGGGAGAGGAGAGTATGAATTAACAATGAAGATGAGCAAGTAAGACTGATTTTATAGCCTAGAATATAATGACTAGTTGTCAGTCTGACCTCCGGCTTCTGCCCGCAGCATGAAAAATCCTGACCATGCTGCAATGATCTCTGTCTGGCACATGGTCCAGTTAGCATCCCGCAGTAAATGCAGCCCTCTACCCCTATGCAATGTCCAAGCTACCCCATAGCTATCCCAGTGAAACTTTAATGGCGCCGCCGCTGAGCAGGACTGTGGGGTTTTAAGGGCTCAGACACACCAATTGCGTTTGCTGGCCAAGAGGTAGGCTAAAGGATTTGCTCATTGGTGGTGGTGTGTTAAGACAATAAGAAATACTGGGCTATCAAACATCCCCACTTTTATAGGCCTGGCATACATTTGAAGAAATTGACAAAACTCATAATGATATGAAATAAATATAAACGTATTGATTACAAGAACAGGCTAGCAGTTTGAATTGCTTTAACAGAAATTACCATAAACATTGTAGCCTAGATTTCAAAAATGGGGATTAACAGTGAACATTTACTGGTGATACAATCAGTGTAACCTGCTCATTTTGTTGCCCGTAGGCTACTGTTTATACACAATAACTTTGAGCTAATATTCTATATGAGGAACAGGAGCTCAGTAGAAAATGTGAGGTGCCAGTAGGCTACTCAGCTCTGGTGAGCTCCTGCCCAAGTCAAGCACTGTACATACAGCGCATTCGGAAAGTATAAAGACCCCCTTTTCCGCATTTTGTTACGTTACAGCCTTATTTTAAAATTGATTAAATTGTTTTCTATCCTCATCCATCTACACACAATACCCCATAATGACAAAGCAAAAACAGGTTTGTTATTTTTCTGTGGCAATATCACATTTACTTAAGTATTCAGACCCTTTACTCAGTACTTTGTTGTAGCACCTTTGGCAGCGATTACAGCCTCGCGTCTTCTTGGGTATGATGCTACAAGCTTGGAACACCTGTATTTGGGGAGTTTCTCCCATTCTTCTGTGCAGATCCTCTCAAGCTCTGTCAGGTTGGATGGGGAGCGTCGCTGCACAGATATTTTCAGGTCTCTCCAGAGATGTTCGATCGGGTTCAAGTCCAGGCTCTGGCTGGGCCACTCAAGGACATTCAGAGACTTGTTCCAAAGCCACTCCTGCATTGTCTTGGTTGTATGCTTAGGGTCGTTGTCCTGTTGGAAGGTGAACCTTTGCCCCAATCTGTGGTCCTTAGCGCTCTGGAGCAGGTTTTCATCAAGGATCTATCTGTACTTTGCTCAGTTCGTCTTTCCCTCGATCCTGACTAGTCTCCCAGTCCCTGCCGCTGAAAAACATCCCCACAGCATGATGCTGCCACCACCATGCTTCACCGTAGGTATGGTGCCAGGTTTCCTCCAGACGTGACGCTTGGCATTCAGGCCAAAGAGTTCAGTCTTGGTTTCATCAGACCAGAGAATCTTGTTTCTCATGGTCTTAGAGGGCTGTAATGTGCATTTTACTGAGGAGTGGCTTCCGTCTGGCCACTCTACCATAAAGGCTTGATTGGTGGAGTGCTGCAGAGATGGTTGTCCTTCTGGAAGGTTCTCCCATCTCCACAGAGGAACTCTGGAGCTCTGTCAGAGTGACCATCGGGCTCTTGGTCACCTCCCTGACCAAGGCCCTTCTTCCCCGATTGCTCAGTTTGGCCGGCCAGCTCTAGGAAGAGTCCTGGTAGTTCTAATCTACTTCCATTTAAGAATGATGGAGGCCACTGTGTTCTTGGGGACCTTTAATGCTGCAGAAATATTTTGGTACCCTTCCCCAGATCTTTGCCTTCCCACAATCCTGTTTTGAAGCTCCACGGGCAATTCCTTTGACCTCACAGCTTGGTTTTTGCGCTGACATGCACTGTCAACCGTGGGACCTTATATAGACAGGTGTGTGCCTTTCCAAATAATGTCCAATCAATTGAATTTACCACAGGTGGACTCCAATCAAGTTGTAGAAACATCTCAAGAAACATCTCAAGGATGATCAATTTCGAGTCTCCTAGCAAAGGGTCTGAAAACTCATGTAAATAAGGTATTAAAAAAATATATATTATTATCAATTTGCACACATTTCTAAAAACCTGTTTTGCTTTGTCATTATGGGGTATTGTGTGCAGATGGATGAGGAAAATGTTTTATTTAATCCATTTTAAAATAAGGCTGTAACGTACAGTGGGGGAAAAAAGTATTTAGTCAGCCACCAATTGTGCTAATTCTCCCACTTAAAAAGATGAGAGAGGCCTGTAATTTTCATCATAGGTACACGTCAACTATGACAGACAAATTGAGAAAAAAAAAGTATTTGGTCACCTACAAACAAGCAAGATTTCTGGCTCTCACAGACCTGTAACTTCTTCTTTAAGATGCTCCCCTGTCCTCCACTCGTTACTTGTATTAATGGCACCTGTTTGAACTTGTTATCAGTATAAAAGACACCTGTCCACAACCTCAAACAGTCACACTCCAAACTCCACTATGGCCAAGACCAAAGAGCTGTCAAAGGAACCAGAAACAAAATTGTAGACCTGCACCGGGCTGGGAAGACTGAATCTGCAATAGGTAAGCAGCTTGGTTTGAAGAAATCAACTGTGGGAGCAATTATTAGGAAATGGAAGACATAAAAGACCACTGATAATCTCCCTCGATCTGGGGCTCCACGCAAGATCTCACCCCGTGGGGTCAAAATGATCACAAGAACGGTGAGCAAAAATCCCAGAATCACACGGGGGGACCTAGTGAATGACCTGCAGAGAGCTGGGACCAAAGTAACAAAGCCTACCATCAGTAACACACCACGCCGCCAGGGACTCAAATCCTGCAGTGCCAGACGTGTCCCCCTGCTTAAGCCAGTACATGTCCAGGCCCGTCTGAAGTTTGCTAGAGTGCATTTGGATGATCCAGAAGAGGATTGGGAGAATGTCATATGGTCAGATGAAACCAAAATAGAACTTTTTGGTAAAAACTCAACTTGTCGTGTTTGGAGGACAAAGAATGCTGAGTTGCATCCAAAGAACACCATACCTACTGTGAAGCATGGGGGTGGAAACATCATGCTTTGGGGCTGGTTTTCTGCAAAGGGACCAGGACGACTGATCCGTGTAAAGGAAAGAATGAATGGGGCCATGTATTGTGAGATTTTGAGTGAAAACCTCCTTCCATCAGCAAGGGCATTGAAGATGAAACGTGGCTGGGTCTTTCAGCATGACAATTATCCCAAACACACCGCCCGGGCAACGAAGGAGTGGCTTCGTAAGAAGCATTTCAAGGTCCTGGAGTGGCCTAGCCAGTCTTCAGATCTCAACCCCATAGAAAATCTTTGGAGGGAGTTGAAAGTCCGTGTTGCCCAGCGACAGCCCCAAAACATCACTGCTCTAGAGGAGATCTGCATGGAGGAATGGTCCAAAATACCAGCAACAGTGTGTGAAAACCTTGGGAAGACTTACAGAAAACGTTTGACCTGTGTCATTGCCAACAAAGGGTATATAACAAAGTCTTGAGAAACTTTTGTTATTGACCAAAATACTTATTTTCCACCATAATTTGCAAATAAATTCATAAAAAATCCTTCAATGTGATTTTCTGGATTTTTCTCATTTTGTCTGTCATAGTTGACGTGTACCTATGATGAAAATTACAGGCCTCTCTCATCTTTTTAAGTGGGAGAACTTGCACAATTGGTGGCTGACTAAATACTTTTTTTCCCCACTGTAACAAAATGTGAAAAAAGTGAAGGGGTCTGAATACTTTCCAAATGCACTGTAAATGATCAGGCTATGATACGGGGAAATGATACATTAATGAAGGAAGGTAGTTGAAAAAACGATTCACTCAATGAAACAACAAATGCGCACAAATATTGTCGGGAGAAAGACAGAATTTATAAGCCTCCTATAGGCCTATCCTACTGGGCCAGTATGGATTTACATTTGGTTCAGTTGTCAATTAAGGTGAATTCAAAGTGATCAGTTAGTCGGTAGTAGCCTGCACTGTCGGCACGAGAGAACGACTGCCCCCTCTCATTGAAACAACGAAGTTCAACGTGGACAGTGAAACTCAGGCAATGTTTGCAGAAAACAACCACGAAACAGCCTTCCATCTTCAAGGACATGTATTTCCATTGTTAGAGCGGTCACACTCGGCCTCCCGAGTGGCGCAGTGGTCTAAGGCACTACGTCGCAGTGCTAGCTGTGCCACTAGAAATCCTGCTTCGATTCGTTTCCTCTGGCACATTGGTGCGGCTGGCTTCCGGGTTGAGCGGGCACTAGGTTGGGTTGTGTTTCGGAGGACGCACGACTCTCGACCTTCGCCTTTCGCGTGTCTGTACGGGAGTTGTAGCGGTGGGACAAGACTGTAACTACAAATTGGATACCACGAAAAGGGGGTAAAATACAACAAATTAAATAAATAATAAAAAAAAGAATGGTCACACTCAACTATCTTGTCAATGTGACGTGACTTCCGCTTTTGGACATTAAAAAGGGGCTTGTTCGACATTGCAGTCGACAGTCAATAGGCAGGTTTCAAACTTTCTTTATTGTGGAAAATTATGATGGAAACTGTGTTTTTCGAATAAATGATGATTGCCAAATCATTTTGAAGGCACGTGATGTCACCGCGTAACTATAAAGCTCTACTCCACATTTAATTCTAAATGCCTACTGCTTGCAAAATAAAAATGTTCAACTATAAAAATAATGTTTATTTGCAGGACAAGGATTGTCCTGACTTTCAAGAATGCCTGAATTGCTTCGCCTTGCTTTTCTGGTTAGCTGTCAAGTTTCACCATCCAATTAGTTCAGCTCTCCAGGAGTGCAAGTTTCACCATGGCACGGACCGCTGTGATACGTTGGCACATGAGAATTATTCTAATGTGGCAAATATTAGTAAATTATTACATTCTATACATGCTGGCTTTCGCGGGCTACCTAAGACATGAAACAGATAGGTGGGAGGACATACATTCTGTCGCCAATGTATTCATGCACAATTTGCCTAAATGGGTAATGGAAACACTTCAACCACTACATTTTTATTAAACACTAGGCATTTGCTAAAAAGTATGCATTTTTTTAGGTGTGACATCATTACGTCCAGCTGTTTTTGTCAACACAAGATTGTTAATTGGAAACTCACCCTAGCAGGCAATTGTCAAATCTGCTGTATTTTCTATGCAAACATTCCAAATGTAGACAAAAATGTATGACTGGACGAAGCCATCGATCACGTGACACCATTCATTACGTGTGAAGACTCAATAGCACATTTTGCAATGAGTCGGCGTCTCATGTGGGAGATTTATACAGACATAACATGCGCAGTTTCACCTAATCCTCCAGGAAGTGACGTTACAGGCTATCTCAGTGCTGCCCCCTCTCATTGAGTATCTCAAGTTAAAGGCCGACCGGGGAACTGCAGGCTGCCATTAGCTATTAAATTATATATATATACAGTGGGGAGAACAAGTATTTGATACACTGCCGATTTTGCAGGTTTTCCTACTTACAAAGCATGTAGAGGTCTGTCATTTTTATCATACGTACACTTCAACTGTGAGAGACGGAATCTAAAACAAAAATCCAGAAAATCACATTGTATGATTTTTAAGTAATTAATTTGCATTTTATTGCATGACATAAGTATTTGATCACCTACCAACCAGTAAGAATTCCGGCTCTCACAGACCTGTTAGTTTTTCTTTAAGAAGCCCTCCTGTTCTCCACTCATTACCTGTATTAACTGCACCTGTTTGAACTCGTTACCTGTATAAAAGACACCTGTCCACACACTCAATCAAACAGACTCCAACCTCTCCACAATGGCCAAGACCAGAGAGCTGTGTAAGGACATCAGGGATAAAATTCTAGACCTGCAAAAGGCTGGGATGGGCTACAGGACAATAGGCAAGCAGCTTGATGAGAAAGGAAACAACTGTTGGCGCAGTTATTAGAAAATGGAAGAAGTTCAAGATGACGGTCAATCACCCTCGGTCTGGGGCTCCATGCAAGATCTCACCTCGTGGGACATCAATGATCATGAAGAAGGTGAGGGATCAGCCCAGAACTACACGGCAGGACCTGGTCAATGACCTGAAGAGAGCTGGGACCACAGTCTCAAAGAAAACCATTAGTAACACACTACGCCGTCATGGATTTAAATCCTGCAGCGCACGCAAGGTCCCCCTGCTCAAGCCAGCGCATGTCCAGGCCCGTCTGAAGTTTGCCAATGACCATCTGGATGATCCAGAGGAGGAATGGGAGAAGGTCATGTGGTCTGATGAGACAAAAATAGAGCTTTTTGGTCTAAACTCCACTTGCCGTGTTTGGAGGAAGAAGAAGGATGAGCACAACCCCAAGAACACCATCCCAACCGTGAAGTATGGAGGTGGAAACATCATTTTTTGGGGATGCTTTTCTGCAAAGGGGACAGGACGACTGCACCGTATTGAGGGGAGGATGGATGGGGCCATGTATCGCGAGATCTTGGCCAACAACCTCCTTCCCTCAGTAAGAGCATTGAAGATGGGTCGTGGCTGGGTTTTCCAGCATGACAACGACCCGAAACACACAGCCAGGGCAACTAAGGAGTGGCTCCGTAAGAAGCATCTCAAGGTCCTGGAGTGGCCTAGCCAGTCTCCAGACCTGAACCCAATAGAAAATCTTTGGAGGGAGCTGAAAGTCCGTATTGCCCAGCGACAGCCCCGAAACCTGAAGGATCTGGAGAAGGTCTGTATGGAGGAGTGGGCCAAAATCCCTGCTGCAGTGTGTGCAAACCTGGTCAAGACCAACAGGAAACGTATGATCTCTGTAATTGCAAACAAAGGTTTCTGTACCAAATATTACGTTCTGCTTTTCTGATGTATCAAATAAAATGCACATTAATTACTTAAAAATCATACAATGTGATTTTCTGGATTTTTGTTTTAGATTCCGTCTCTCACAGTTGATGTGTACCTATGATAAAAATTACAGACCTCTACATGCTTTGTAAGTAGGAAAACCTGCAAAATCGGCAGTGTATCAAATACTTGTTCTCCCCACTGTATATATATATATATATATATATATTATAACTTCTTCTGTGTGCGATTTTTAAATAATAGTTTCAAGGGTAATAGAAGCAATTATTGGTACCAGGATTTGCTTCGAAATGTGTATTTATTTACACGAAGATTGACCATGAATATTGCCATTTCCCCTTTCACTATAATGGGGGATCCTGTTTTCTGCAAACAATGCCTGCAGTACCGCGGTCAGCCTTGAATTTGGTCGGTTCAATGATAGGAGGCAGTCGTTCTCCCATACCGACAGTGGAGAATGACTGCCCCCCATCATAAATAAATATAATAAACAACTACTCATTATTACGTGTAGGTCAGTCAGTCACCATTTACCCACAATGCGTCATGGATTTGGTAACTAGTGACAACCCTCGACCACTGACAATGCGACACTCCATCTTAACTCCTCCTCTACATTTACTAGATTGGTTGAACAGTGCAGAGGAGTGCCTCCCCTGAAACAAACACAAACAACAAGAGAAAGCGAGTTGTGAAAATATTCGGAAGCTTCTGGTCAGACGAAAAAAGATGGCGGAAGCGGATGATGAAATGGATTCTGAATCTAATGGCGGTAGAATCAAGGAGAATTTGAATATTGTCCAAAAGAAAGGAAAACTGAGCAAAGTAGAGTACAGTGATGAGAAAGTCACTTCGTATCTTGTAGGAGTATGGTTTGTTAATAAGGAGCAGCTGATCGAATTACCAATCTTCAGGAATCCATTTGAGAAATCCAAACTGGTGGAGAGGATGCTGGGTAGAGTGAAAGCTGTGAGGATTACAAGAGGCGGCTGGTTTTGATTTGTTGTGCTTCTGAGGATCAGAAGAAACGTTTGTTGCTTCTCACCTGATTTGATACATTTGAAGTGTTGTGTGTGTATCTTAGGAACAAGGCATACCTCAAGGGGGTTATATCTGGAATCTCGTGGCAGTAGATATTGAAGAGATATGAGAAATATTCCTGGAGTGATTGATGCACGTCGGATGAATATGGTGAATGAAGAAAAAGTGAATAGTCTATCTGTTCTTTTGTTTTTTTGATATGGAGTCTCTCCCTACTCAAGTGCAGTTAGAATATATTAACTACTCCAAAAACAACTATTTTTTTACTTTTATTTAACTAGGTAAGTCAGTTAAGAACAAATTCTTATTTACAATGACAGCCTACACCGGCCAAACCCAGACAGCGCTGGGACCATTGTGCGCTGCCCTATGGGACTCCCAATCACGGCCGGTTGTGATACAGCCTGGAATCGAACCAGGGAGTCTGTAGTGACGCCTCAAGCACTGAGATGCAGTGCCTTAGACCGCTGTGCCACTCGGGAGCCCTAAGACCAATGCAATGTGATCATTGTAAAGCTTTTGGTCATGTTTCAAGTGTTTGCAGAAGGGAGAAGCTGAGATGTCCAAGTTGTGGAAAAGATCATATTATGTGTAATAAAATTGATGAAAATGTGACATGTTGCAATTGTGGTTGGAACCATGAAGCCACATCTTTCGAATCCCCCACAAGGGTGAAATAGAATGAGGTGGCCAAAGTCAGGGCTATCCAGAGCATATCATATGCAGCAGCTGTTAAAAGGGTTGAGGGTTTGAATGGCGCACTTGAAGAGTCCATGGATAGGCCTTCACTGCAGGCTGCAGGGGTTGCCTTTCACCAGCAGTATCCTGACAATTTTAAAGGTTAAGAAGGTGTTAGTTTCCCTATCACGTATGGATTTTATTTTTACCTTGTTTTGGTTTCAACCCGTCCAGTTGGCAATACACTTTTTTGTGTTGTAGTCCGCCATAAAACCCTCAGAAGAAGAAGAAGAAGAAGAAGAAGAAGAAGAAGAAGAAGAGCTGAAAAATGAGCAGGGACGGTAATTCGGGAGATAACAAGGAAGTGACAGCTCAGGAGAGAGAGAGTACCGGGCGACACAGAGCGTAACGAGTGACGGTGGATGGTGGTTGAAAGAGCGCGCTTATTTGAAATGGAAAAGCGTCATGGTAGCTATTGATAAAGAACATCAAGACGCGCTCTGTGGGATGATTGATGCTCGTCACATGAAAACAAAGTGTTTGAGGGTCTACATAAAGAAGAAATAAGTACAATGTATCATATTGGACGTGGAGGAAATTGGAAGACTAGGGGGGAGTCGGAGGAGAAATGTTGTCCCTTGACAAGGCAATATCTAGATGTCAGGAGAAGTGCAGTACTATCATAAGGAGAGTTATATTTGGAATACGGAGGAGGAATGGAGGGATAAAGAGAGGCAGAGGAAGTCTAAGAGAGAGAGAGGGGAAGAGGGTGAGCTTGAGTCAGTTATAAATGGCGGGAAAAAGGGAGATGGTTTGTTAAAGAAGAATGGTAGAAAGTGTAAACAGAGTGAGTTGAAGACAGGAGGAGAAATGGATGTGAATGAGGGCGAAGTATCGGAGGTGGTAGGTGTGGCGAAGTCTCGGAGCCCGAGATTTTCACCGTGGGTCAGGATAAAGATTAGTCTGTGATAGTAGGAGTGAAGTCTTTGGAAAAAGTGGACCCTTGCCTTTTGGCTGATCCATTTGTGGTTTCAGGGTGGGTGAAAACAGAGTTGGGTGCTGTGGAATCGGTGAGGGTAACCAGAAGTGGTCTTGTGATAATTGTTTGTGTTTCTGCTGGTCAGAGGGAGCAGGCGCTCCGTGTTAAACGAATGGGGACAAGAGATGTGAATTGTGCCATTGAAAGGTGTGATTACTGGGGTAGCGGTAAATGTGAAAGCTGACCAACTGAAGGGGAAGATTCCCGGTGTTTGTAATGCATCGTCATTTGGTGCGACGCAGACAGGGTGGCGTGAGTGGAGAAACAGAGTCATTGTCTGTTCTTTTGAGTTTGACCGACAAAGTGATGTTAGGATATGTAAGTTATCTGGTACGAGATTTTGTGCCGAATACATTACGTTGTTACAGGTGTCAAGCTTATGGGCATGTGGGAGCAGTGTGTAGGAGGGAGGTTCCTAGGTGTGAGAAGTGTGCAGAAGGGCATGTGATAAAGGAATGTGTAGCATTGGGGAAAGTAGTGGTATGTGTTAATTGTAGGGGTGCCCATGGGGCTGGGGATCCGAAATGTCCGGTGGTTGAGGTTTCCAGGGTTACTCCTGAGTGGCGCAGTGGTCTAAGGCACTGCATCGCAGTGCTAACTGTGTCACTAGAGATCCTGGTTCGAATCCAGGCTCTGTCGCAGCCGGCCGCGACCGGGAGACTCATGGGCGGCGCACAATTGGCCCAGCGTCGTCCAGGGTAGGGGAGGGAATGGCCGGCCGGGATGTAGCTCAGTTGATAGAGCATGGCGTTTGCAACGCCAGGGTTGTGGGTTCGATTCCCACGGGGGGCCAGTATAAAAAAATATGTATTCACTAACTGTAAGTCGCTCTGGATAAGAGCGTCTGCTAAATGACTAAAATGTAAATGTAAATGTAGTGCAGAATTTGTCATATGCTGAGGCAGTGACAAAAGTAGAGGAAGATGGGTCAAGGAGGATGGAGTGGTGTGAGTAGTAGATCTGTACCAGTACAGACGGATAAACCAAGAAGTGATATATGTTTCAGTAAGATTGGATTTTTGGCATTTATAGCAATGGTTATCAACTGTACTGCAGGAATGGAACGTAAGTCGAGGTTGTGGTGGCAACTGCAGAGTGGTATTTGGTTGTGTGAGACTTGACATCAGAAGAGTTACAGGGTGTGTTAAGTGGTGGTGTCCCATCCCTTCAGACTGTTGGCCTGAAGTAGGAATAAATACATTTAAATAGTGGAGTATGGTAGTTTATTATATATATATATATATATATATATATATATATATATATATATATATATATATATATATATATATAGTGAGTGTAGTATTAGATGGTAGAGTATTTGTTGTATTTTCAATTTTTTTAAGCAAAGTATAAGGGAGTTATACTCCAGTCTAGTAGGTGGCGGTAATGCAACATTTATTGGTTACCAACCGCCGTTAAACTTCATCGAAGAAGAATTGCCTCCCCCGACAATATTTGTTTCTCCTCTGGTCAGGACCAGAAAGAAGGAAACGCTTGCAACGTTAGTCAGTTTATCCCAAACCAAAACCGTTTTTGTAGCTACAGTGAGCACTGACTTGACAAGCAAGGGACAACATTGGTTGAGGATTCCATAAACAACTTGAGACATTTGCTAGTATAATATCTCCTTTATACTGCTACAACATAATCTACAGTGATGCCATCCGATAGACCATTCAAACAAAGAAGGTCATTCGGTAAGTAACGTCAGCTGTTGCCAGTTGATAAGCACAGATCTAGCTAGCTTGGCATATTATTTACTGGACTGGCAAGATTGTATTGTTGAAAACAGCTCAACAATGTACTCAGTATTCGTCACTATGAATTTAAGTGTAATGGTAGCTACTTCAAGTAAATTAAAATACATTTGTTGACCACACAGCCAACGTCAGAGAGGCCTTCACTTTGATACTAACGTTAGCATGCTCAAGCTAGCTAGGCTAGTTGATCAGCTAACAACGTCAACAATAAAGGCATCCGCATGCGTTCCAGCCGAAACAGCAGGGTAGAATTTGTACATATATTATTACGACGTTTTGTGACCTTTTGGTTCGTTTTGTACTTCGGTGAATGTTTTTTTGGCTGTTCGGGCACACAACATTTTTTGGAGAGGCAAGCCATAGTTGGGAGCCGAAGTCTACGTCCCTTCGTCAGTGATTGGTCAACAGTAGGGATTCTTCAATAAAGTATTTGTTGTCGTTCAAGGAGAGACAACCCGTTTTCATGAAGAAAAAAAATATTACAAACATCTTAGTTAGATGTAAAATTGTGCGACTAAGATCACTTAGGCAATTAATGACAGATTTCTTGAGTTATCTTAGATTAATTCTGACTATTTTGAGGAAGTTTAAACTGGCTATGACACTAACTGCAGCATGCTGACGCCTTAACACCAGTTATAACATTTGTAATTTGTTTAAAAAATCATGATTACAAGCAACATGTAA